>NC_139459.1:304185000-305435000 GCF_057233095.1 Heloderma suspectum
CCTGAAGAGCATAGTGGCCTGGGAGATTAGTATAGGGGGTGCAGAACCTTTTCGACCTGAGGGCCACATGTCATGCATGCATGCACACGCAGGGACAGGCACACAGGCAGGCACACAGACACACACATATCCCGGTAATCCCAATAAGATCGCTCTTTCCTTGCCATTAGCAGCAGTGGGGGAACTGATCTATAGGAGGATCTTTGGGAGTGTACAGACAATGGGGAAATTAGTGGGGAGGGAGGGAATTTGGTGGCAGGGGATCGGGGCACCCATGGAGGGCTGCAGTAAAGGCCTTGGGGCTGCATGCGGCTTCTCAGCCATAGGTTGTGCATAAAATAAAGGATTCCAACCCCTACTGGAATAGGCCTTCTGTGATTGACCCTAAGGTTACCAAAGGGTGGCTATGGTTTTAACCTTCCCTTGCATATCTTCTGGATCTAGAAATACTGTAGAAAGTCTAAAAATCCAGGTACATCAGAGAAGCTGTTACTTGTTCAACCTTCATGCATGAAATGGTTTTCCTTTAAAATGTTTTTCCCCTTTATCAGTTATTCATTGAAGAGTCTCTTTGCATCTGTAGCATTTTGAAGGGTAGCTATTATTTTACCATTTTAATTTTCCCAGCTGTTCAAATAATTGTTTTAACCTCTCCGTGCCTGAAAGCTTAGTGCTTTTTGCATCCCCATTGGTCTGCATTGTAATTGTTCCATTTCATTTTTATAGCGGTTGAGCCTATTTTTTTTCTTATCCTTCTTCCCATGAGAATTATGCTGTGAATTTCTTTCTCAGCCTCTGTGATTGTTGGGTGCTCTGAACACAGATTGGGTGCTGCAAATTCTGATCCCAGTCTAAAGGATAGTTATTTCAGTTTTAAAAATGATTTAACCAATTAAAATGTGCCTCGTCTTGATGATTTAAAAACAAACAAACATGGGCATACAGAAAGTGAAGCTACCCTTTGCCACCAAAAACTAAATCAAGAAAAATGCCTCCAAAAGGTGTCCACCCTTTGGCTTTGGTAATTCTGGAGAAGACAAGAGCCCCACAGTTGTGGGGAGCAAATGAGAACAAACTCCACACAATGATTTTCCTTTATGAATATTGTTTCCATGTACAAAAAAAGACACGTAAGCTGCCATGTTTCCCGAACACTCATGTGTCTCAGAGCCCCTTCTTACATTACATTTGCAGCATGGGAGCTGCTGCAATGTCGCTCCTTTCCAATCCCTGAAGATAAGGTGAGTAGCTCCAGGCCACTACAGCACCTTTGCTACGCCAGTGATGTCACAGCTGCAAAAGAGGGGCAAAGCTGGTGTCAGGAGAAGCTCCAGACATGAGGAAGGAGCCATGCTGCTGCAGCTCCCACACCATAAATCTGACATGAGAAGGGGCTCTCAGTTGGGCATGTACATTATAAGAAACTACAGCCAATTGCGTTGCATGTACATGAGTCAAAATAGGCACAGCTGTGCTCATCATGGGTGGAGCAGCCATTAGAACATCTTTGGATTTTGAGAAACTTAGCAGACTGCTCTTGCTTGCTTCTGTGCATTACAACAAGAAATTTAGGTGGAGATACTGGGCCAAGCCACTAAGGGCCCTATGAAATTGTGCTTAGAAGGCAGACAATGCAGACAGTGAAAGAGAATCATAGAGTTGGAGGTGGGCCTACAAGACAGGAGATCCAGAGCTAGATCCTCCCCAACAAATGCCTGTCCGGGTTCTGCTTGAGTCTTGCAGTGATGGTGGGCTTAGCACTCCTCTTTGTAATTGATTCCTTCGTCAAACAGTTCTTACTGTTAAGACATTTCTTGTACTGTTCAACCAAAATCCACCCTCCTGCAACTTACATCTGTTAGATCTACTCCTGCCCTCTGTCGCAGCAGAAAACAAGGCTTTGTCCTCTTCTTTGTAACAGCTCTCCAGATATTTGAGCAGTACTATCATGTCCCTCTCCAGCCTTCTCTTTTCCAAGCTAAGCATACCCAGTTCCTTCAACCTTTCCTCATAGGGTTTGTTTTGTATACAGCTGACTACAGCTCCTAGACATCTTCTTCCAGCTGCCAGAATTCAGTCCTCCTCATGGTATATAGCAAGGGGATTGAGGGCAACGAGGCAGCAGGGTTGACAACTTTAATACAGATAGGGGTGGGGAAACCTCACGTTGGATCTGATAGCATAGAGCAGGAGTGGGCAGACTTCAGGCTTGCAAGATCTACTTTGGTGTGTGTGTTTTTTTAATAGAATCCCAAGATCCCAAGCCTGGTGCAAAAGACATACACTTAGAATTAAAGAATTCTGAGCCCTCAGCCCACACAAAAATCTTCTCCTGGTTACCTCAAGCTTTCTTCATTTCAGCAGCATAATTCAGGGTGGGAGGGAATTGTTTTGTTGCTGCTGTTGTTAAACATTTGGGCATCAGAAATCCTTGCCAATCTACCACTAATCACTCAGGGGTCTACCAGTAGATCCGGATCTGCTTTCTGCCCACCCTTGTCTTAGAACTCATATGAAGGCCTGTTCCATGGTGGAGATGGCAGGAAAGGAATCTTACTTTCCTGCCATCTCCACCACGTACAATATTGCCCAGTTGAGCTTTGTTCAAGATCAAGAGTGGGGCCTCAGAAGATCAACTCTCAGGAGGTTTTTATTGAAGACTTTGCTTGCAAAGCCCAACAGGAAGAAATGAAATATCTGGGCTCTACATATAGATTGTACAATAATAAAAGTGCAATAATCATATAATTGGCTTCCAGAGCTCTGTGATCATGGCCATCTCCCTGCTCTGCTGTTTGGCCAAACCACAAACAGGACAGCTATGAAATTCAGCTGATTTTTTTTTTCCTGTGGGCTCCATGTGTCTTCAGGGAAGGACCAACCGATTAGGCTGCTACCCGATAGGGTCATGCAAGGGCAGGGAATGTCTGTTCTTTCCCATACTAACAACCCAAAGGTGACATGGCCATAATTAATAGGAGCTCAGTAACCAGAAAGCCAGTGAACACTCCTCTGAATCCCTTTTCTTATAGATAATTTCTGAGTAGGAGCAGGACTTGTGTGAAATGGCCCCAAAATGTTGGAACAGTTGTCCTGAGGAGGTACAGAAGGGCAAATCCCTTATAATTATGAGAAAGAAATGCAAAGCACACCTTTTTAAAACTGGCCTTTGGTCCATGACATACTGTTCTAATGGTTTGGTTATATACAGGTTTTATGATGTCTGTGTAGGATTTCAGTGTTCTGTTTTAGATATTCCTTTACGGTTTTTCCTGCTAACATCCTCTAGCATGGGATGAGATGGGTTACAAATATTTAAATAACTGAATTCTTAGGTTGTTTCTGAGGCAGGATTTGTGGTCTTGGGGCTCACCTTCTCCCTAGTTTGCAGCTTATGCTGTATTTGTGTATACTTATTCTAACAGACAGCATTTAGGACAGGTCTTGACCTAGCTTCTCTGTGCAATTAAAGAGCTAGCTAATTAGTATGTATACATCTAGCCCAAGGCTAAACTAACAGTTATGCTAATTAAACTTCTGCGTAGGCCCCAAATAAATTGGAATCTCTGCTGCGCAATGATTTGTAGAGAGCATGATCATCCTTTTCTCTGCTTAAAAAATAAATAAATCCCACAGCTCCAATCATGGTGACTGGTGCCTCATCAGGTGACAAAGGGATAATGCCAAGATTCTCAAACCTAGGAATGCTCCAGTAGCCGGATCAGGCAGAAGAGCAGGGTGGTCATACAGCTGTGGATTACAACTGTGTGATGGATGCAGGAAGGGGAACCTGGCTTTATATCACTGATATATCAGACAAATCTGACAGATTAAGGGGCATATTGGGGCAACACAGCAGTACACTAAAAATGAAGTGCTCTATGCTAAATCATATGCCTTATAAAATATATAATGTTTATGGGTCAGCATATAGCCCCTGTGCCTCCTTATGCAATGTCATATTGCCTAAATATGCCCCGTAATCTGTCAGAAGAGTTCTAAGAAATAAGAATGTTTTGCTCTTCTTCCCAGCATTCCTGCTCTTTCTTCGATTGGATTGTACAAGTCAGGGCAGAGTAAGCTTCTTGGGCCAGATTACCTGTGACCCAGCATTTCTAGTTCCTGCTTTCCTTTTAGCTGTTACAGCAAACAAGCTGCCCAAGCATCTCTTGCCGAGAGCTTTCTGTTGATAAAAACTGGAAACAGGTTGCTATGACAGACTGTTTGGACCCCATTGCTATATTTCTGCACCCTCTTCCCCTCACAGTACTGCTTTTCTTCCGCTTGTGTTTTAAGAGACATTCCGTGAGTGATTTATATTTCATCAAATTGAGCGTGAAATATCTGACTGCAAAACCTATCAATCTGATTCCTATCTCTCTCTATTTCTTTAATTAGGGAAGACCTGCTGAAAAATGTACCCATCATCTACTGAGAAATTGTGTGTTCCTAGACCCTTGGCATAAATCTTGAGTTATTCAGGTGCCAAAACGCTGTCAGAACTGACAGATCTTAGAAAAATACACCCATAGGCAGAATACGACCCATTATTCTAGCACAGAGCAGTGGGCAGTAAGGAAAATCGGCAGCGAATGTGTCTTTATCAACTTTAATTGGTTTTTCCATTGATAAAAGTCGACATATCTATTGAGGGGAGAGAACCCATCTGGTTCTCTGATCTTTCCATACCAGAGTTGAAGGATTCCAGTCTTGTGTCTGCTCGCGTATGATGTGGGCTTGTCTTGGCATTGTTCTGTGTAACGCGGTAGTCTACAACCTACAAAAAAGGCTGCTGGTCTGTGCTTGATGGCTGACCATGCTGAAACTTAAAAAAGAATGATTCTGCCTGAGCAAGAGTTGAGTGCAGCTTTATTCTGGAAACCTGGAAGAAGCAAAGCTTTTCTAACTTTCTAGTAGTACTATCTAAGTTGGATTCATAGCACTTGAATTTATAGTGAGGCAAGCATAGTCAAAATAAGCAATACATGGAAACACTGAAAATAACAAAGTAGGAGAAGGAGAGTATTCAAAGGTACAGTAAATTGGTAAGAACCATTCTGAAACTGTTAGGGTTCAAATTTGCATAGATTATCCCTGAGATTGTGCCATTTGTGGAAGGCTGCAATCCTATACATCTGGGAGTAAGACCCATTGAACAAATTGGGACGTACTTCTGAGTAAACATGAATAAGATTGTTCTGTTAATGCATTTCTTGAGTCTCTAGTGAAAGCCATTCTCTTGGCAACTTGTTCAATCACCTACGCTGTCCTTAATTGCAGAGTTCCTATAGAGGTTTCCTTGCTGTGGCTAAAGTCTGTTACTGTTCACTTTATGAAGGCTTTTATTGGAATAAATAGCACAGTAAACTTAACAGCAAAGTGCATTACTTCTTGTTTTTGCTTGTGCTGACTATTGAGAATAATTGATCTCTTTTATTTAATGCAATAAAAACTATAGACCCATCTAGGCTGCCTGCAGGATTTCCCTGCCCCTTATAGCCCTAAGAATGTCTCACTATGCTGCTTTTGGTTTTTATCTTGCCTGGCAAAATTCCAGTCCCCATTGCATTAATAATGCAAAACACAAGCAAGGTCATTTGCAAATCCTGATTTGCCTACTCAACTGCTCAGCTTTCACTTCTATTTACAGACTGGTTCACACCCTATAACAGCCTTCCCCAACCTGGTGCCCTCCAGACGTGTTGGACTGCAGTTCCCATCATTCTCTGGGAATGCTGGCTATGAATAAGGGGAGTTGCAGTCCAACACATCTGGTGGGTCCCAGGTCAGGGAGCGCTGCCCTATAAAGTTACAAGGAATCCTGTGAGACATATTGATGGAGACTGGACAATGCTGTAAGGCCTTCTGAAGCCCGATGAAGAGCTCTGCTCAGGTAGAAAGCATGCTACCCTGCAATCACTGCTGATGTAATAAATGGTATTGCCTGAACCATTCTTGATTCTATCTATTAGGTTTCGAGCATAGGTTTCGAGCATACAACATTGTAAGTTCATCTCTTTCCATTTCAGCTTACCCTTTTGATTTTGAAAGTTGTAAGTTTTGGGGGGCAGATGGTTATTTTGTGTTTATACTAAAGCTTATTACTATGGGGTCTCTGTCTTATTTTCCCCTCAGAATATTTTTAGATATTCCTGATACATCAAGTAATATTGCAGATACTTGTTACGAATTACAGGAAGCATCACAGTCACATAATGTTAATACCATATCTGAACCAATTATTGTATTAACTTCATAATGTATGATGGTTAGGAATTAAATGGGTAAATACTAATAATAGTGAGCATTAGAGTGAACATTTCTCAAAGACAAAAGAGAGCTTGAACATAATGGAGGCTAGTTCCCTTCATTCTCATTCTTTTTTTAGGTCCAGCCCACCCTCACCCCATTTTAAGTTTAAATCTGTACAGCACGGATTTCTGGGATCAGATGTATCTAGTCTCTGAAAGTTACATGGTCCCTGTGTTCAAATCACAAGGTTCCCCCCCCACACACACACACACACATTCACATTCATCAGGTACATTCATAGGACAGACTCTCAAAGGAGTGATATGGTCTCAGGATTCTCCTTGCAACGTTATCCTTGATTTTCTGAAAATTGTTCCCACATGTCAGCTCTTTGTACATTTCCTGAAAACAAGTAGTTTAAAAATTCTTTTGGTCTGGCTTTCCATGTTTCTCCTTTTAACCTTACCTAGACCTATAAAGCTCACTTTGCTGCATTCCCTAGTTTTTTGCCTTCCTTTTCAGTCTTTTTTTTAATGCATGCCAATGATCCCAAAATTCCATAGCCAAATTCTATAGCATCAACTCTGGCCTGTTTCACCTCATGAACAGATTGCCTTCTTTTGTTGTGAAACCACATCATATTAATGATTAAGTCAATTTGGTCTGCATTTTAACACATTTATCTTTCTCTGCAAGATGAGCCTGCCATCCCATGTTCACTTCCACATGCTAAACTTAAGGTCTGCATCTGGACCTAGCCATACTTCAAGTAGACCCATTGAAATCAATGGGGCTTAAGTTAGTCATGTCTAACTTAAGACCCATTAATTTCAATGGGTCTCCTCGAAGTATGGCTAGGTCCAGATGCAACTCTCAATCTGTTGTCAGCATTTAAAAGTTTGTTTTTGTCCAATGTAGGTTTATTTTGTTGCCATATTAGAGTGACTAGAATGAGAGGCTGAGGCTGCTATTTTAGATCATTGATAGGGGATTGGATGTTGATACATTTGTCAGGGTTACATTGCTGGTGCTAGGCTCCTCTTTGCCATCCTTGTGGAACCTGACCAGGGTGAATACTTTGGTCCTGTAAGCAAGCTTCTGATTACTTTGCTTCTCCTTGCCCACCATAGTTCTGGAGCCTTTTTCCCTGACTGCAATTTTCTTTTGTATCTTGCTGGGACATATTTTGCAAATGTAGCCTTTAAGTGAGTAGCATCCCAAATTATTCTTGACTGCCCATTGGCACAAATGAGCCAGCTCCCTTGCTAGTGCTGTTTTTAAACCAGATGGTGTGGTGGTCTTGTTTTTTCCAATGCTGTATACGTTCTTCAATTGAGCTCTGCATTGTCTGCATAGCACCTCAGGATGCTTGTCTTGTAAAGGGCTCTATAAATATGTATTGTACTGTAGGTATGAGCTCTCGACTCTGCAGGTGCTGGGAAGGGAGAGCAAACAGCATGCAGTGAGACACTGTGTCTCCAGGGACAATGGAAACATGATGGCACAAGGAATTGTGGAAACGGGAATCAGGTTTAGCTGCCTTGAGCATCACGTTTTTAATAAACCAGCTATTTATAGAATCAGTGGAGGCATTGTCAAGTAGATTGTTAAATTAATATTTGCATACTAGTTTTAGTGTGTGTGTGTGTTTCCCCCCCACCCTGAAATTCTCATTTACATTAGTGCATGGACCCAAAGTACACGTCTCCATTCTCCAGGCACAAAATTAGTTCGATAAAAGACACAGCATGGTTTGCGGTATGGATTTGAAAGCCATTCTAGATAAGCTTCCTGCCTTGCAGTACCTACACGCTTGACATGTTCCTTCTTTCCCATTCCTTTCTTTGCCACATCCTTTCCAGCTCTCCCCCCTCTTCCCCTGTTTGGCTTTCAGTAAAAGCCACTTTCAAAACCCACCTTGGTTCTTAAATAGATGAGGGAGGGAGACGGTCTTGAGGCTCCTCTTGCTAGAGAGCAGGCACACGCCGTCTCTGACAAGAAAGCATTTCTGCATAGCGATTCCTATTTAATCTCTGCCTCTTGAGAGAGAGACTAAAATTGTCAATGAATTGTGGGTAATTTGGAAGTCAGCAGACAAAATGGGACATGTGAAAGGTGGTGACTTAACCCAGATGTGAAATCCCTGTCCCTATTTGCATCTTGTTGAAAGCATTTGCACTGTTGAAGGCTTTTGGTTTTTATACCTTTTAGCACAAATGAGCCAGCAGCGAGAATAATTGCTGCTCACTGGAGCTGTGTGGAATTCAGCAGGCTCTGCACACCTGGATAAGCTGTTTAAACCTCTGTGTCTGTTTCAAGGGGAGAGAGACGGCATGTGGCTGTTTAGAGATTCCTGGCTCGGCTACATGCTTGCCTGGTGACCTTGAACAAGTTGTTTAACTTCTGTATTCTCCCTTTATCCGTCTTTACATGAACATATTACATTGTGGGGACTTGGGGCTGCTGAGACCCAGTGAACTTTTGGTGGGAAGCAATAACTGAAGCATAGTGGAAAGTGGTATTTGCACCACTTTTTTTGTATAAAGGTGACCAAGGGTCAGCATTTGCCCCTTGGCAACTATTTGCTGCCATTGTCCATGCATTGGTAACCTCTAGATTGTAATGTCCTTGATGTTGGTTCAGAAGCTCCAACTTGTGCAGAAAGCAGCAGCCTTGGTAGGTGCCAATCAAAAGAAGCAATCACTCTCACTTGGTTAGTTTGCACTGGTTACCAGTCTGTTTACAGATCCAATTTTAGATGCATTTGTGTACCTTTTAATGCCCTTAAGAGTTTAGAATTGCTTCCAGATGTACAGCTCCTAGTACTAACAATCCAAAGATTTTCTGCAGCAATTCCATCTTTTTTCCTTAATGTATTTTCCTTAATGTATTTTGTACAGTAAGGAAAAAGATGAAGTAGTGGGAAAACATGGGAGGGTTACATCATCCTCTGAACCCCCGGTAAAATTCCATAAATCAGGCAGGGTGTGGGTGCGATAAAAGCCTCATGTGGAAGCACCCTAAGAGACCTTTGTATTGTGTGTGTCTTCCAAGTATTACCCACACATTCATATGTACAAAATCTACACAAAATGTGAAGGCAAAGGCAGAATCCCAAGCAAATATCTTAGTAGTTTGGCATTGTGTTACTAGTACTGTATTTAGAGACAGGAGTTAGAATTCAATACTGAATGTCCCATATTCTGTTGTTGCAACAAATTCTGCAAGTCAAGCAGACTTGGGTAGCATTATTTAATCTTTAGGTTTATTCTGTGTGTAGCTTCTGTTCAGGAGGAGATAAATAGAATGTTATAGATCAGTATACATGTAGGAGAGACACACAGATAGAGCCAAAGTCTGGAATATGTATTGAGTGAAAAAGAACCCCCACCCACCACCACCACCTTTCCTTGTCCACTAAAAGGCTCAAGCTCAAACCTTTCCGCAAGCATAATTTCTAGAAATGTGGATTTTTAAAGCTTATTTTCAGGATTTGGTAGGACCTACCAAATTTTGCGCAGTTACATATCACGTCATGTATGGGAAAATTGCAGACATGTACATTCCTAGTGTGGGTCCAATCTGCTGCTGATGTTTGCACCAAAATGAGAGAAGTGATTCCTGCACATCATGTGCCTTTCCATATGTGTGATACAACACAGAAGACCACTCGTAGAATAGCAGTTACAGGTCAGCAGCCGTGTTTTTCAGTGCTTTTTTCCAGTTAGGGCTTTCCAGTGTTATATATAGGAAGCTGCCTTATACAAAGCCAGGCTATTTGTCCATCTAGCCCAGTATTGTCTACTCTGACTGGCAGCAGCACTCTAAAATCTAGTTAGAGGCCTTTCCCATCACCTGCTACCTGATCCTTTTAACTGGAGATTCCAGGTATTGAACCTGGGACCTTCTGCATGCAAAACATCCCCTCTACAACGGAGCTATGTTTCCTCTGCATTGGGGTCCAGAATTTATTTCAGAAGCCTTTGTCAGGTCCTATAGCCTGTGTCCCCCATATCATACAATAGCTGGGTCAGGTTGTTTTCGGAACTCCAGAGTGATTGGACAGGACAATGCCTCTGAGCATATGCAGAGTGTTGTTGTTTTCATTAGTATTTAGCTAACCCCTACACATGTAGACTTAAAGAGCATAATGTCTGTGTCCATGTCAGAGGGGGCATGGTTTGTAGTGAGCTTGAACCCTAGCTCCTCTGTCTTTATAAATCGTGTATTGGATGGGACTAACACACTGTCTTAGTAGTAGTTAATCCAGATTCAGGATCCATAAGTTACACTTAACAGGCCATTGCTTCATGGACCTCTTCTGTTTTTGAGTAACAGCCCCATGTAAAGTGCAGTCCTCATAGTTGCTTTTAACAGTTTTTAATCTCTGTAGCTTCATTGTCTGCGGAAGGAGAATGTGACATAAGGCACATAATAAATTGATGGACAGACCAGGGAGACTGGTGGGTTGGTGAGAGAAAGAGGTCTCAGCGTGCCCAGAAAGTGTGGCTACTAATGAGGTGTAGATGCACAGTGTCGCGTCGGTTTGTTAATTAATTGACACAGTGGAAGCTTTTATCATAGAGCTTTGAACACTACAGCAAGAAAGAGATGCTATTTGATGTGTATGGGGAGCAGAAGCGAATTTGGAACCAGTGTGTGTAAATATGGGGAAGGAAGGACAGTTGAAAAAGAAAGGATGATATTTGTGGTTGAGACTGAAATCTGGATGTCAGGAGATCTGGGCTGAAGCACATACTAGGTTTCTGATTTACTGTTTCACCCTGGGAAAATCACTTCACCTCTGACTTGGTTTTTCGATTTCCAAAGTGGTGCATTAATTTCTAGCTTGGCATCTTATACATGTATTGCTATATCTGGGCCCCAATAGCTCACCAGAGGATTGAGAGGATATGTTTGTTCATGTTTTGTAAAAGCAATTAAATAGTTCTTTTTAAATGGTCAGCACTAAGGAAGGCAAATGGATTAGGAGCATATTGCTCTCTGAATATATTTGAGTCATCGAGAAAACTAGCATGGCATTTTTGTTTACTTTTTCCTGTGGAGCTGCTGCTGCTGCTGCTGTTGCATAGGTGTAGAGAATCCATCTCTCTGGGATAGACTAGAGGCCAGAGGATGGCTCTGTCATACCAAATGTGTATAGTAATCAGAAACCAGCTAAGGTGACACTGGCTTCTTGCATTGTGTATGTTAGGAAAGCCCTTGAGTGAGGACAGTACACCAGCCAATGTCTGTAAAAGTCTCATCCATTCCCTCCACCTTACTCAGCTGCACACTTGTGAAAGATTGTGACTTAACCTATCCTTGTTATAATTTGTTTCTCTGGCAGAAGGAGATGAGACTTGACCAAACTGATGACCCAAGCTTATTGATAGGTACTAAACAGAGACCCCAAGGAACACCCAAAGTCCTAGAATACATATTTGCCACGTCACAGCATGAACTAGGGCTTTGTAGCTTAGAAAAAGCCGAGGGGGGGGGGGCATGATAGAGGTGTATAAAATTATGCATGGTGTGAAGAAAGTGAAATGGAAGAACCATTTCTCCCTCTCTCATAATACTAGACACAGAGTCATCATATGAAGCTGAATTGTGGAAGATGCGGAACAGATAAAAGGAAATATTTCTTCACACAGGGCATTGTTAAACTAGGGAATTCACTAACACAAGATGTAGTGATGGCTACTTAAATTACCTCCAGTATCAGAGGCAGTGTTAGCCTTATCAGGCCAGTCACAAACTCTCAGCCCAACCCACCTCACAGGGTTGTTGTTGTGAGGATAGAATGGAGGAAGGAGGAGGATCATGTACGCTGCCTTGAGTTCCTTGGAGGAAAAAAGGCGGGATATAAATGCAATAAATAAATAAATAAATAAATTATCCTCCATGAATTCATCTAATACTATCAGTGGCTACTAGTCATGATGGTTATACATTGCCCCCAGTATCAGAGGCAGCGTTCCTCTGAATAACAGTTGCTGTGGAACACAAGCAGGAGGGTGCTGTTGCACTGTCTGCTTGTGGGTTTCCTGTGGGCACCTGGTTGGCCACTGTGTGAACAGAATGCTGGACTAGACAGGCCTTTGGTCTGATCCAGCACATCTTTTCTTGTATGTTCTTATGAGACTGAGTGGCTTTCAATCCTGATTGCTTGCATAGACTTTTCAGCATCTTCCTGTATCCTTAAAGTTTGGAGGCAAAGAATACCCTTAAAGGTGCTTTAATATGAGGGTGGGGTTGCACTACACTCAACTAGAGCAGTGCAAAAACAGAACAAATAGGTTGTCAATACCCACACTTGGGCTGGATCCAAAGTGGTAGCAACTGCCCTCCTGCCAATATCAATCCACAGGGAAGATACTTCATAGCAGGGCATGCTCTTTCCAATGTCTGTGATTTCTATAACAACTGTGACACTCCTGAGTATACCAAAAGGCTGACAGCTAGATCCAGTAGTTTATCCTTCCCTGAAGATGTTTCTGAAAAGATATAGGCTAGAGCTGTGTGTGTACATACATATAGGTGTACATATGTTCATACTGAGCTGTATTTGTAAGTATTCATTAGAACACACATTCGCACAGCCAGATATCAAGGAACACATTCCTAAAATAACTACTACATTCATAGGCACTATTACTCACCTGCCTGTATTGCATGGACACATGGACGTACACAGCCAGACTCCCACAACATAAAGGTTTCCAATATAGCTGAAACACAGTGTCATTGTTTGCCCAATTGCTGGCAAATGCACAGTGTTATTGTGTGCGCCTTGAAAGCCTCAGTGCTTTATTCTCTGCAGACTGAATGGCAGCTGTGGGTAATAATAACGCAAGATTTAAAAAGCCAACATTATAGGGGCATTTACAGCCCACTGGGAGAGTGAAATCTCAGTGTGGCTGAGCCTTGTCTCTAGTGATCCTTCATTTTTCCTGCTTGATAAGGAAATGATGGGCAGCTTTAGAGAAATGGCCACCGCAGCGCTCATGAAAGGGGGGAGCAAGTTGTCTGGACCAATGCCACAGTAAGTGGAGTGGGACAAATGAAAAAGCTTTCTGCAGATCAAATAGCTGCCTTGTCCTCTTTGTGCTGGGTGGGTTGGTTTGCAGGGAAAGTGACGGTGTTTTGATTACTTTCTTTGCAGACCAATGAAAAAGCAGAGACTGACTTATTTCAATTCTGTCAGCCTTGATTGCTGCAATTTAAGGCCTCCTGCTGAGAGCCCCCAGTTTGTAACACCTTTGGTATGGTGGGTTTGGAAACCAAGGAGATCCATTCAAGGCCACCCATGAACCCAAGCATGCATGGGGAGTGGAGGTTCTGGCTGTGCTACAAAGCCAAATAGCATAGCATATTTCTCTCCCCTTCCCACAGTGATGTTTGGTGCATTTGTAGAGATCAGCTACAAATACTGGGGAACCCATTAATCATTCTGGTACTACTGATGTGCAAAATGCTTTACACTCCTTATATCACATTTATTCCGCTTTTACAGATAGGGAGCTGTGGCTGAGTGACTTGCTACCCAGTGAATTCAAGCCAAAGTTCGGATTTCTTTCAGCGCTACAGCTGCTGCACCTTGCTGGTTCACGCACACTCGGTTTTCTGTTGGCTGGACAACTGGGCGTGGGCGGGTAGCATCAGATCCATTTTAAACTCCTCCCCTAACATGCCTGAAGTTGCTCTGTCATATTGACAGGAGTTGTAACAGGAGGTGATCTCCTAGCAAATAGATAGATAGGCACAGATATAGATAGATAGGCATGCATGCACATGCTTTAGAAGAGTCTTTCAATATAACCTAATCAGTTGTCAACACTACTATTGTGGTGGGGTGAGCCAAAGAGTGGATGAGAATGTAGGAGAAAGCTGAGGCTTCTGGAGAGAGAAGCATACTTGGAAGATGTGGGGTTTTTGCATTCATTAACTAGGGTAATTTTTGCCTAATTTAATGATTAATGAACTCCTGAATTAACACAAAATTAGATCTTTCAAAACAATAGGTATTTGGAAGCCACATGCTTTCTTTGTTCTTCAGCGTGGGAGTTAACATTCCCCATGTCATAGCACTAGAATTAATGGAGAACGGTCTGTGGAAGTTTCCCTTCAGACACATACTATTGCTTTTAGTAGCAGCGAACAGAAACACACACTTCTGAATGCTTCATCTTGTTTAACTTTGGGAGTGTAACCAGCACTATCATTAGTCTTTTAAAAAGAAACAGGTATTTCCAGGTGCCTGTTCTCCTTGATGAAGGCAGTACTTATATAAGTTAATATAGGTATCTAGGCCTAGGAGTGTAAAATTCTTTAGATGCAGGGAGAAAAGTCATCTAATAGTTCTTCCCCAGGCTCAGAATGTTTGTTTCTCATTGAACTTAATTATTCTGCCTTCATTTTTTCCTTCAGGGCTTATGAGGTTATTTTAATGTCTGCATTTATACTTTCCTCATTCCGATGGCTCAAATCTCGATATCAGTAGTTTGAAACAAGTAATACTTTAAAAAGGTATTTCAAAACAAGATTTAAAGCATGGGCAAGGGTGCAAAATAATCATGTCCAAACCAATTTAGGGCTGATCCTCTATGACCGGGGGAACGCTAGCCCTGAAGGAGGTCTTCTAGTACCTCCAATTATTCTTAGGGTGCTTTCAGGCCGAAGGTTCCTAGTGCTACCAATCCAAATACGTATATTGTGCAGTAATTCTGTTTTTTTCTTCCTTAGTGGATTTTTTGTGGATGGAAAAGAGCCAGAAGAAGAAGTGGGAAAACACAGGAGGATTACAAATTGAAAGACGTTGTTGTCTGGAACCTCCATAAATTCTGTGAATGAGGCAGGGCAGTTACATGACAAAAGCCTCATCTGGAAGCACCTTTAGTCTTAAACGCTTGCATTTCACTTCTGACACGTTCTCCAGATGGGGGTTGAATTGCTCATTTTTCCTCATTTAAACTTAGCACTTGTTTTGATAGACCCAATATCTTGCTCAAACAATAGTCTTCATCCTTAAATATGTAGCCAAGGACATAAATGAAGCAAGCAGACCTTGTCAGGTTTGTGATATGAGCACATGTATGGTGATAGAAATCAGACTCACCATCTCAAGATTAAACTGCAGGGCTGTGAGAGAAGCTCACACTCTCATATACATGGAAATAAAATGTGATCACTGCTGATCGCTCTGGTCTGTTGTTGATGCTGATACTGATACTGCTTTGCTGAACTCTGTCCGGTTTTGCAAGTTGATTCCATTGAGCTTGTGTTTGCTTTGCTCGATATAAATCTGCCTTTGCATAATATTCATCTATTTGTTCTTTCAGTGTCCTTGCCCCCACAACTTAGGTTATTCTGGGGCAAATGGACCTTCTCTAAAGCTCTAAATTTTTCCAGCAGAATTGTGTGTTTGTTAGTAGATTTCCTTTTTTGTACATTCTATATTATTTCACATCATTTTAGGACTGACTTTTCACTATTGTTCTTAATTAAGCAAGCCTCCTTTCAAACCCCAGTCACGGCCTAGGAAGTGGACAAGCGTCAACAGTCACAATATCTGATATGAGAAACCTCCCATTTAAAATTTGATGTGGAATTTTGTTTTAGCTGGGAAATTCCTCCATCCAACTAAAATTACCTTTTAGCAATGCAACACCTCTCTTCTTCTGCACAAAGTTCCATCTTGTCAGTGCAGGAGATGCAAGAAGGTGCCCTACAGTAAAGCTATGGCATGTCATTTCTCTATTGCATATATTTGAATCTGCACTGATCCATGGTAAACAAATAAGAGTAGCCCTTTGAGGTAGGACCTCTTGCTACCTCTGGGTCTGTATTAGGTGTAGTACCTTTATCACGATTGAGTTTCTTTGTGGTAGTAAGGACTGCTTTTCACACACATGGAGGGGGTGTGGGAGCTGCTTCTGTACTGTACGATCCCCCAAGGCTACACTACATGCGTGGATGCCAGTATCACATGAACAGGCCCAGTCGCATGGTTATTTCCCGTCCAGTTGTCATTTGGCTGGCAAGGAGGATGAGATTGTCCGTGCTGACAAGGTGTTCATGTGCCTACCACAGCCATGTAGGCTTGCACCATGAGCCCCAGGTGGTTCCCATGCTGCTTAAGAGAAGCCTCTGTCACTAATTTTAAGTTGTTATATTCTTTCTAGAAAAGTAAGCAGGAAAATATTAAGCACACTAAGGAAGCAGTGCTTTAGGAATGGACGGAATGAGAAACAGATTACTCTGAAACTAACTGTGAAGCCTGTTTTTTGCTAGAGACTTTCCATCAGTAGCACTGATATATTCCCAGCTGACAACTTCCTTGTCTCCCTTCTTTCTCTGTGCCTCTGGGGCTCCTGCTTCAGTATGACTCAGTTCCAAACAGACAATACTTTTCTGGCAGACAACTGGACACCCAAGCAGTTGTGCTGGTATCTATCACAAACAGACATACATGCTGCACAGTGAAGTGAATTACAAGAAGCAACTAGTACTATTGTCAAAAAACAGAGGAAGAAAAATCTGTCCAAGCCATGTCCAGAAGATACAAATGCAGCACATTTATTAAAAGTGATGAGGTTTTTACATTTTTGCTTTGTGTATTTTAAACTGTTCAAGTTAAGCAACTCACCTCAAGTCTTGCTTTTAAAGAGACTACCTCTAGACGAATGGCTACCACCAGTGTCTACCAAATCATGCTTCTCTAAATGGAGGTTTGAAATCAGGAAAAGGGAGAGATGCCTATAAATGCTTGATATCTTCATTGTCCATCCCAACAGTCACAGAAGGCGCTACAAAACTAGGAGCAGAATAGCAATCCTGGGGAGGTTCTTGGAGTCCTTAACTTGTTTTTGCACAAGCAATGATTGAGAAATGGTTACACTGGTATGGGTTTGGCACAGCTTTTTCCTCCAGATGCTTAGCATTTTATTCAAGCCTGCCTTTCCCTCTCTGTCTAGCGGTATCTGTTATGATTTTTAGTCGTATTGTATATTGAGTGGTTGGTTATTCACCACAAAAAAAGAAATTTGCGCCTGTATCGAGGAGTGAAAACAACTTATTCTCTGCATAGCTAGGTCTGTGTGCTGATATTTCTTCCAGTCTTTCTGAACTGTAGAGGCTTCTACTTACTGCTAATGTTCATTTAGATCAGGGATGGAGAACCTGTGACCCTCCTGATATTGTTGGACTCCAACTCCTATTAACCCCAGGCAGTATGGCCATAGATCAAGGATGATAGGTGTTGTAGTCTAACAGCATCTGGAGGTCCATGGGTTCCACACTCCTGATTTAGATGGTCCTTTTCTTGTGCTAGGTGCTTTACAAACTTTCTTATTCATCCTCATAACCACTTTCTGAATTAGGCCATTATAATCTGATATTGTTTGTTGTTTGCGCCATGGTATCTGATGCAAGACAGGGACAGAACTATTGGGCCTTTGGCTGGTTGCACACTTTTCTTGCTGTGTGTCATTGTTCTTTGGCATTAGAAGAAATGAGCTTATTTAGAAGATGAAAACAGTGACTGGGCCTACTTCTTCTGTTGCTTTTAGAACAGAGGTAGGCAACCTTTTTAGGCCTGTGGGCACATTTGGCAATTTGAGAAGCTGTCCTGGGCACCACCACAAAATGGGCACACTGCAAACGAAAGCGTTGACTTGCAGACACCTGCCATCTTAAATTCCTAAGAATGTCTCTCAGCCTCATGTGTGGCCCAGAGGCATTCATGGGAAAAGAAGATGGGAGCAGGTAGAAGTCCTCACTTTGCTTTGGAGTGATCCCAGCTGCCAGCAAGAAATTTCATTATTTGGGGGGGGGAGTAGAGGTAGGGCACCTCAGAGAGCGCCAAGGAAGGCGTTCTTAAGCCATGTTTTTTTTCTGAAAGTACATGTAAATATAATAATAATTATGACATACACATCATTCTCAAAGAAACGGCCAGCGAAAGAAAGTCCAGGAACATCTCTAGAGTTCATTTCTTTCCAAGACAGATCTTTGTGCATTGTAGTTTTCCTGTTATATAACACACATATCTCCAGACATTTGGTGTGACTTGCCGTAGTGCACCCATCTCTTTAAAAAGCAGACCTAAATGTCAAAATCTTTCTAGAGAGACATTTGTTTCAGAAGTGTGCTTTGTGCATTCCTTCATAAATAGAGTTTAATCTTAGCAGTAACCCAGTTTGTCATCTTGCTCACATCATAATCCTGACAGCATCAGTCTGCTACATTCCTGTCCTTGGCTGTCTCTGCTCTCCCAGGGCCCATCCCCATCAGGCAGGAATTTGGAGCACAGCAGGCAAGGCCATCTGACTTACTTTCCTGTTTCTGTTGTTTTGTTTTGTTTTGTTTTTTGCGGTTCTTGTATTTTTGGGATATCTCGGTTATAAGCAGGATATATATGCCTAAGTAACTCGATTTCTTGGCCTCTGGGCCTGAATGAAAATTCCAGCGGGGGTCTGATATAGTTAGTCCAACTCAGAGAGAACATCTTTGTTCCAGTGGCCGTGCAGTTGAATTACTTCCTTTCATGAACAATGTAAATTCACCCATAGGGCAAAACCTCTAGCTGGAGGCGTGCTAATACTGATGGTAGTCTTTCTTAGGGAGCTACAGCTAGATGCTCCTTGGTGTGCTCTCTCCACTTCTCATTGCTTCCACCTTTGCCAACATTCTCTCTTTCTTCCAAGGAGAAGAGGGAGCAACATCGGCACCTGTAGGCACGAGATGAATACGGCTATCATACAAATAAAATTACTGGCTGCCGAATGGCAACAGCTTAATGAAAATGTGAACTGTTAAACAAATAAAGGCAGTCAAGCTCATAATACTTCTGGGTGAAATTTCACTATATCACTGAGCAGAAATAGAATTAGGAGTACCATCCAAGGACATTCCTCTTTGAGACACCCCCCCCCCCCGCGCTGCATTCACGATATGAGTTTGAAGTGCAAAAGTGGCTATTCTTGCTCAAGGTTTAGAAATGTCAACCAAGCAGGAGCCAAGAAATGAAACACCCAGGAGTTTCAAAGATATTTAAATAGAAACGAACTCAGCTGGCTAGCAGCATTGGTGCATGTACTTTTCCTCTCTAGATTTCTTACTCAAATGTTACAGGGGGAGCAGGGTTTTTTTAAAAAAATGAAAGTGGTGATAATTTCTTCCACTACTACGACTGTATATTAAATCTGCAGCCTTAGTATCTTAATTGGCGGCGGGGGGAGGGTCTGTGTGTCTCATCTTTCATTTGTTTTAAAATGAGCTAGGTACCATACCTTTGAGATAAATCAGGGTGATGGGGAGGGGAGGGTCTTTCAAGGCTGTTCCTGTTTTCGCTTGTAGCTCTGCTGCTGCCTCAAGAAGAGAAGGAGAAGGCCTTTGACACACAACCCTGGTGTGGAGGAGGCCCTTGACACACAAGGAGGAGAAGGCCCTTGACACACAACCCTGGTGCAGAATAGTTATAGGAGAATCTGTGATCTTCAAGATTAACAAAATTCTCCAAACACACCTCAAAGGTCGGATCGCCTTGCTCCCATTTCGACTTGTGATTTTTTTTCTTTTCGTTTGAACAGGAAAATGCACATTTCAGTACATATTTTTTGAAAGTGCACACCCAAATACACACTTTCTCCCATAGACTAAAAGCATAAAAATGACTTTTTTTTAAAGTGCTCATTTTTCAAATTTCAGGTACATGCGAGCTTTTCCTGAAAAAAATGCATTCACATTCGGAGGAATGAACAGTACAAATTCGAGTGAAAAAAAATGAAGCAAAATGAAACATCGTACATCGCTAGTGCATCTTGTATATCGCTAGTGCAGAGAGGGAGAGTGAACCAGAGAACTCAGCCTTCTGGGTATTTGCACACCTTCCAGAGACAAGGGCACACTGCACCAGCAGCTGTGTTTGTGCCTAAGAATGTATAGATATAGCCTAGTCATTCAGCCTGTGCTCTTAGGAAAGTTACCTTCCAGCCTCCATTTTTCCAAGCTGTCAACACATGTGCACATGGTCACATGTACATACAGAGCGTTGTTGAGTGCCTAGCATTCTGCACAATAAAAACTCCCAATATTTCTACTTGCCCTTTTATTCTGTAAGCTGTTTGGGGTTACATTGTGTAGAAATGAAGTTCTGTTGTGTCACTCAATGATTTTCGTTGTTTTTAGCCTTGGAAGAGGGGGTATTCTTCCCATTGTTGCTGCTAGCTGAGGTCTTAGTCATAAATACTTCTAAAGCCCCTTTTAATCCCCTTAAAACTAGAGTGGAATCTGTACAGGTTTTCATTATTCCACTTTAGAAAACATCATGTACCAACTGGATTCCTTTATCCCTCCTGGGGTCTAGGGGGACTCTGAGAACAGTGGGGGTTAATCCAATTGCACTAGGAAAGAGTAGCCAAAGTTCTCTCCTTTGCTTTATAAACTCTTTATTTCCATTCCTGTGAAGAAGGTGGTAGTGAGTGTTGTGCTTTATACTCTGCATTTCTAGGGAGGTGTGGAATTATCATTTATGCTGTAAAAGAGAGAGGGGAACTGCATTTTAAAGCAATCTTAGCTGGTCAAAGTGGAGCCATTTCAGACCACTAGAGACAAAGCAACTTGTCACAGCAGCTGTTACAATCCCATTTCCTCCAGGCAGATTAACAGTTTAAAGAATTATCTATGAGCTGGTAGGAGTACTACCTCAGGATTCGGATTTTGATGGTTAATGTTCTGCCCAAGGGGAGATCCCTCGTTTCACCTGTTCTCAGGTGTGCTGCCTAAGTCCTTTATGCTGGTGCAGAGGGCTGGTTCTTTGGCTCCACTGGTGTGCAGTGATGACCTACACCAACCTTCCCCAACCCGGTGCCCTCCAGATGTGTTGGACTGCAACACCCATTGTTATTGGCCGTGCTGGTTGGGAATGGGAACAATGGGAACAAAGTGGGAACAGTGGGAACATGCATTAGCAAAAGTAACATTTTCTATAGATATAGCTATAGATATAGATACACACACACACACACTGCTAGACATAGGTTGTATCTTCACACCAACTATAAGCAATGTCAGTCTAGCCTGGTGGGGCTTTCTTAATAGTGGAAATGAGATTAAATACAATTAACATTAATTTAGCAAAAGCAGCCTCAATATTGATGCCAGTGCTAATTAGCAGTTATCGTCACAGTAGTGACCCATGGCAGAATTATGTTCATTATTTTCTTTCCCCAGTGCTTTCCAGCTTGCGTCCATAATAGCAGTTTTGTTCCTTCCAAGTGAGTCATTGGAGGAGGTTACGGTGGGATTGCTCTGGGGTCCAGGCTTGGATGTCTTTCTTTAGCAGTTTTCTGGGAATTGCAGAGGCTTGCACTTGGTGAAAAACACTTCCTATGAATGGGCTAATGATTTAGGCTCTCTTTGGACGATAATGATGATCAGAGCAATTGTCCTAGAGAAATCAATATGTTATAATGCGTGAACAAACAGGTGAGTCTTAGAACAGCTAGAGATTACCAGATGATGTGAATTATTCTGTAGAATAAGGGGCCAGGGGATGTAGCTGTATTGCTCTAGTTTTTTCTTCTTCTTTTTTCTAATGTCCCATGGGAAAATAAACGATTAAGCAGGAGGACTCTTCTTATTAAGACATAGTCCATCCCGACTCATCCATACAACTGGGCATTTGCGGTTAACTGATGGTCTCTGTGGCATTCAGGACACAAATAAGCAATATAACTAGTGCAGCATCCTGCTGACATTCTCAGCCATGTTATTTGGGTATCTGTTTATGGATGGATGTACTGGAGGTCATCTTGCAGCAAGAAATGGCAGTGAGAGTGAAAGTAAGTTACTTCATAGACTTCACAGGAATGGAATCAAATACCCTTCTCAGGGGGAGGGGGAGGGAGGAGATGGTGGAGGAAAACATTCTTAAGTGAATTTTTTGAAATAAACAGCTATGAAGTATGTTAACAGGGTGATTTTTCACTTAAAAATGGCTCCAGGCCTCCAAATTGCTTTGTCCATTTTGGACACAGCAAAACAAAAGCCAAGTATTCAGGGCCATCCATGCATGACAGGACAAAATGGAGACCTTGTGCATTTTACACATGTGTCTGGGTTCAGTTCTGTGATCCAAGTTATCTTTTCTTCATAGCCCTCTCTGGCCTGGTTCTGATGCCCAAACAACTCATTACAAGCAGTTGTTTGTAACTTTCTACAGCCATTCTTTAAAAAATTAAAAGCAACTGAAGGAACCTGTGATCTCAAGCAGAGTTCCAATGAGGAAGGGATGAGCTGCTTAAACTTTGCCCCTCAGGCTCTTTCCCTACTAAAAATCACTCCCACTTGCTTTTCTTCCTATGGGGGCAAATGATTTGGGGGACCTGGGAGGGGGGAAGCAGCTGGATGGGGCAATATTGAGCAGGAAAGTGGTCTGAGGGGAAAGGAATAAGCAACCCTCTCCACTGCTAGTGCACCATCAAGATTTTAGCTCCCATGGCTTCTTTTTCTTTTAAAAAGAATTTAAAAAATAAATTTAAATGCTTAAAGTTAAAGTTGCCCACAACTGCACGTAACATGTAGTTTGGCCCTCACTTGAGATAGAAAACTTGTGACTGGACTGTGCTATTATAGGTAGGGATTTATGCAGTTAATACTCATCTGTACAAAATATTTCCCAGCACATATAAAACTAGATGTCAGGGAGAAGGCTAGAACTCTTCCTATGAGGCAGAGGCTATAGGGAGAAATGTGGTGCAATGGTGGAATACTTTCCTGCTGGGTCCACTCCCCTCCATAGGGTAGAGGCCACCACGCAGAAAGTTAGTCACTCCTGAGCCCTCTCTTTGGAAATTGCACCTCTTCATCCCTGTGGCTTAGACCAATTTTCACTGCCACGAGTAAAGATTGGGGGGGGGGGGTGGAACCCACCCCACAGTGGTCTTGGTGTTGAAGGACCAGGCACTTCCTAATCTGCTGTACAGATTGTCTCCAGCAATCAAGCTCCATTCCAAGGCCACTTGATGCTCACTGTGCCTGCCCCATCTTCCAGGCCAGCTGGCCTATACCTGTAGCCTGCACCTTGCCTCCTTCCTTGTCCAGCTCCTTCCCTTGTGGAGAATTACATATTGCCCCCTGCATCTCCTAATGCACTTGTCAACAAAATTGGAATACAAAATTGGAATCCCCTTCTGGGATTAGGGATATGGCTGCCCAAAGATCAAGCCTTACCATCTTAAGCATGCACACAGTAATAACTTCTGTAGCACATATACTGTATATGAGAAAAGTTCATTATGGAGTACAGTGTGATACTTTATCCACCTCATCTCTGTATTGTGACATTCTCTTCTCAACACCTCCGCATTTCCTTCATCTCCAAATATGAAAATAGGTTAATGATGCACCAATGTCTGCATGTTTACCTATAGGCATCTTGGCTGTACCACTCATCTAGTATTCTTGGTAGTATAGGTGGAGAGATCCACAATTTTTGGCTTGCTTTGGTAGCCAAGTCAAAAATGGTCATGGCCAGGACCCTGCCCCTTCTTTTATCACTGACCTCATGCAGTCAGGGACAATCCTCTGCTTTTCTCCCCAGCTCCAGATTTGGAGCTGGAAGGGGTGGCGAGAGCTGTGGCCAAACAGCTCTCAGCAGGGATGGCCCAACCATTCCACTGCCAAATCAACATTGCACAGTATCCAAGACCAGTCAAGTTATTTTGGCACCTGAGGCAGATAATCCCACAAGTGCCGCTCCCCCTTCCTGGCAGTAAAAATGTAATAACAAATTTAAATAACTATCTGCTGCCCTTTCAGAACACCCAAGATCAGCTGCGGCCGCCTCATTCTCCCAGACTCGGAGTTCAGGAGCGGGCAGGGATGGGCATATAACTTCCCAGGATGATTGCAGCCCACCTCTTTAACTCCAGAGTTGTGTGGAAGGCTGGTGCTTATTATGCTCCCCAGAGAGCACCGGCACAGTCACCATGGGAAGCGAAAAATGTGGAAGCCTCTCTAGGTGGCATGCGTACGACTGCATTACAGCTTGTAGCAAATCTGCGCCAAGTTTAAAGAGCAGTCCACTCTCTCATTCCTGAACTTTGTGACACTAGCACCTGTGACCACAAATGGCTGAGAACTAGCAGAGGACTTGGATGCGTTGTTACAGGTGGCATTGCAATGTTCCACACATCTACGTGTATAATGGATGCAATCTTGAGGCTTGTTAAAAATATAATACTGTTCTGAAAGCAGCAGTTCTTCATTGGTTTGGAGAATTTGTGTGAAGCCTCTTCTACTTGACACATGTTATACTAGCAAGTAACAATGGTTTAAATTGGAACCATGACCAACTTGACAAGGTTTCCAGTTGCATCTGTTGTGCACAGAAGAAATAGCAAATTACATTATATTTAGTACATTGAAAGTACTAAAAAACCTGCTAGAGAAATGGCCTGTATTTTTATTGATTGATTGGCTGATTCTTTCTGTCTGTCTAAAGTATTTTATTCTCAGGGTGGTTTACAAAAAGAACAAAACAATTAAAATGTAAATACAAAAATATAATAATCCGAAAGCCATCAGATCAGCATAAAACAGTAAGCAGGATTAATATTGCATCTAAATAGCTTGTACTGAAAGCATTTCAGCTCTTCTAAGCAGTGTCAGTCCCATAACCTTCATGAACCCAACATGTCTTTTTTGGAGGAGGTGAAAATAACAATTAGTCCTTCCATCTACAACATGTTGTTCTTAGAAATAATTGTATCAAGTTTCCATTGGGAGCAGCTTCTACTGATTGATAGTCCCATCAACTGCTTTTGTTTGCAGAAACCTTTTGGGATATGAGCTACAGATTAGGAAGCCAGTGGCTGGCCCTGTTTTCAGCCATCTTTAGGGACTGGTACTCGTTATCTGATAGTTCTGTGATGGATTTTTTTTTTTTTGTTTTTGATTTGCAGGCTTCAGCATCTCTCATCAGCAGATCTGTACAGCCAATTTTCAATCAGAAGAATTTTATTTGTTGAGATGTGTCAGTTGATATTCTTTTGCCTGACATTTAAAAATAGGAGAAGAACCCAGATTGTTGTCACAAATTTAAGAGACAACATATTTTCTTAAAGGGAAAACCAACACCCCCAGAATTTTGTCTTGCAAGGCTTTGTTTATAAATGCAGCATAATGCCTACATTGAAAGTTATACAATGAATACTAGAATAGCCTTCCATAGCCACCTTGTCTGGCTTTGACCTTGTGAAGAGCATATACTTGCAATGTGTGTCTCTGGTGACTTCTTCTGTAAGACCCAGTACTTCCAAGGAGTAGTGCTGTCGGCAAGTCCTAATCTGCCCTAAGGTTTTGAGGGCTTGCTACTAGCCATAACCCAGAGGATGGCAACACAGTGCCTACAGGCACATTGGCACCAACCGAGACTCCCAGTGTGCTCATGAGGCCCCTTGTGCTGCCCTCCATTCACCTCTGCTACCCCTTCATCTCCAAGTCGACACACTTTTCCCTAATTCTGTTAAAGTCAGTGGAATGATATTGCTCCATTGAATTTAATAGAGGTGGGAGAAAGGTGCCAAAAAATGGCTTGAGGGGAGAGGAAATCCACCCTCCACCCCTGGGGTAACAGGTTCCTTGGTGGTAGGTGGGTTTCCCCCTCCATCCAGCTGTTTGTCCCCACCTCTATCAAAGTCAATGGAGCCAACATCACTCCATTTACCTCTATAGAGGTGGGGACAAAAGTCCCCTGCCAAAAAAAAGATGAGGGGGCAAGAAAAGTGATGGGGGGACAAGAAAAGTAAGTACACAGAGGGGGGCAAGGGAAGTGAGAATCCAGAGAAAGGGCAACGCTTCCCACATTTTAACCCCCACGGCATTTGTGGTGATGCCTGGAGCACTTTTTCAAAGTGTAAATGTGGTCATGGGCCCAAAAAGGTTGCTTACCCCTGCCATAACCTGATTACGACAAGACTGCTTACAGTTTTTTGTTGACAGGATAATAGGTCTTAACTCAAGTGGAGTTTTGATCTTCAAGATGGAGAAGCTCTTTTAAAAAGCAACATTTTTTAATCTGCCCTTTCCTTTTGCCTCTGATGTGCTGGCCTGTGGGTCTCACTTGACCAAATGTACCAGCATGTACCAGGAGCCAGGGGTGAGTCAAAGAGGTGGACACACCACCAAGTTAAGTGTCTACCACTAGTCAATGAAGAAAATTTAATTAGGAGCGATTTAGCAGTCAACATTGTTTTGGCTTTTTTAAGCTGACTTCAGAATAATGTGAACAAAGAGAAGCTCTTAGGGGACAGTAATAAATTCTTTCAGCGCTTGAGTTTCTGTTTGTAGCTTCAGAATTTTCTACCAGAACTGAGCAGGCAGGGGTCAAATCTGAACTTTTTCCTTCTTGAAATAAATAGTGTGATGCTTTCTGGTACACTTGCCTGGGAGTGTCTCACTGAAGAAGGAACAAGGTCTGACATCATGTCCAGATCATGAGGCATGAAAGAAGAACCAGGCACTGGGTTGTGTGAGAAACCAGAAGTCAAACCAGACTGTCATTTAGAAAGGTATAGCCAGGAGCCTGAGCTTAAGTGGAATTGGGGTAATTTCATAGAGCTGTTCTATGAAGAAGCGAAACACAGGAGTCAAAACACAGGGAGGAGGGTGAAAATAAGAGGGGGTTTAGCAAAGTCAAAATAATAAGAAACAAAAATAACTAATGAGGTATAAGTAGGAATGGTGGCAGGATTGGTAAAAGCATTGTCAACTACTAGCATCTTGGTGCACTAGAAATCTATTCTGTTGTAGTCATTTTTTTAATTCCTGTTGAGGGGTTGTTAGGTTTGAGGAGTAGTACATAGGACCCCTGAGTACTTGTGGTCCTATGTAACTACCTGAAAGACTGCCTTCTCCTGTATGTACATGGCTATCAGTTGAGGACATAATCTGAGGCCCACCTGTAGGAGTCCCCACCTCCAGATGTTAAGGGGGTGGTTACCGGAGAGAGGACCTTTTCAGGAGTGGCACCCTCATTATGGAACTTCCTTCCTAGATAGGTTTGCCTGGCACTATTGTTGCTAGCTTTCAGATTTCATGCTAAGTCCATGCCTGAGCTTTTAATAGTAGTAAAAATCTCAACAGGGACTCTTTTAAAATCTTGTTTACTGTATAACTGGTTTGTGTGTTGTTTTTGTAAGCTGCTATGAGGGTTTTTGTAACTGAAAAGCAGCTGTAAAAATGTCTTAAATAAATACTAGTTCATGATGCTCACTATCAAACAATGACAGTTGGGATCTCAATGGATATACATTGAATATATGATGTGAAGGGGCCACTTAATTTTGTAGAAGTACACTGACTTCCTATGTGCTCCTAGGTCAAGCACAAACTCCTCATCCTTACCTTCAAAGCTCTTCATAACCTTGCCCTCTTCTGCATTCATATCACTGCCTGGTACCTTCACTGCTCCAGCACTGCTGCCCTCAGCCACTCAACATCTCCTGATACCTTAAGCAAATATGTCCATTCTTCCCTAAAACCCCTTCCCAGAATGTCTTCCCAGAACTCCTACATGATGCCAGCTCCACCCCACCCCCCTTAAAATCCTCTCTCACAGCCCACCTTTTCCAGGAAGACTTTGGCTCAACCTTTTGGTCTTCATCGGCTCCTGACGAAGCCTAAACATGTGTAACTGAACTGAATGCATATTCTTCCTGTTTATCCTCCTCTCCTTTCCCTCACTCTGTTGCCTCCCCTGGGTGCTTCCAGATGGTTCTTTTATTACGCCATCACCTTGCCTCATTCATGGAATGTTATGAGGGTCCAGACAACATTGTCTTCTGCTTATAACTCACCCATGTTGTCCCAGTGCTTCTTCCATCTTTTTTCTTACCACAGAAAATCAATTAAGGAGGAACACACATATTAGCTGAACCACGCCTTCTAATTGATAGTGCTAGGAGCCCTCTGCCTGGAAACACCCCCTGAATCCTCCTCCTCCTTTCTGTGCTGTATCCTCATTGGACATTGGCAGTCACTCTGGCCCACATGAATTTATTTACTGCTGTTCAAAACAAAGCAGATGTGTCCTTGGGATTGCCTTTTTGTTGTTACTCTGTAAAATGCCGTACATATTGATCACAAAAAGAGAGTGTTGTGGTACCTTAAAGGGCAACACATTTATTAGAGTATGTTGGTGGTACTGTATAGATAATTAATAATACTTATAAAAGTACCAAACTTCATGGTTTCAACATTTCAAATGAGTTTTCCCCGCAGAAAGCAGGTTGTGATGATGCTCAGGACTTGGAGGTTGTGCTGTTCTTTTCAAATCTTGGTGGAAGTCATCTCTTGCTGCATTCTGTGTTGCGTGGTCAGCCCATCAGCTAAATAAGTAATGACTCCTCTCTTGTCGTTTTATCTCCCTCAGGAACTGTTGGTCCATTTCGATTAAAGCCTACCTGCCAGCAAAGTGCAGAACGCATAGGACCACAGAAGTTCTCAGAAGCCCACCATCCTCTTGGATTCATGCTGATGGAAATGAGTGCCTCCTATCTGCAGCGGCCCACGAAAGCACCATGAATTTATATCCAGATGCCTATACGTACCAGTCTTAATTGATGGATTTGGACTTGAGGAAGTGGGTCTTGAGCAATGCTGGGGAAGTAATGCTTTGCACAACGTGTGTTGCCATCATCATTATCCCTCTTTCACTGAGAGAAGAATTCCCATAAACAGATTTTGTTTCTAATGGGGCATACAAGTCAGAAGCCTCCATTAAAAAAAAAGGCTATCAGTTCTTTGGTTTCACTGTTACTCAATGTGCGTGTGTGTGTGTGTGTGTGTGTGAGAGAGAGAGACAGACAGACAGACAGACAGAGAGACAGAGAGGAGATGTTGCCTTTATCCTTATTCTTTAGAATAAGACATCTGAGAAATATGGGGAAATACCAGAGTCCTGCTTATTTAGAGTTAATACTGACACAAATGTGTGCATGTGTGCATGACACGGACTAAGGCATTCCTTCCCTTTCCTTCTACAAGCTCCCTTCTAAAAACAATAAACAGTGTTTCATGGTCACTGTCTGTCAGTTGTTTTTTGATGCACAAGTTGAAGAAGGGCTCCGCCTCCTCCCTGCTTCTTGTCACTGCCTTTACTGTCAGACTTGATTGCCTCCCAGTCAGTGCTGAGAACATAAACACTGTTGATAAATTAAAAATTTCATTTGTTTCATGCCAGGACTGGGTTGGATTAGCTGGAAGGGTACAAACATCCTGGCTGGAAGAGAGAGCTAGCTCTGGTGAGCTAAACAGCAAAAGGATTCTACCCTACATCATGCAACAGCCCTTTGTGTCCCTCGCTGTAACACACTCTCTGTGCCACTTCATTTTGCCTTCCACGCTGCCCCTCAGTGGTTCACAGGAGGTCACTGGAGTAAAGCATCTTGACTCTACAGGAGCGAAGATGTTCCGGGCTGTTTTCAGTGAACTTCTTTAATCCAACAGGCAGAGCTGGGCAGCAACTACTTTTTAGTTCAGTTTGGTTTATTGATATGCCACCTTTCCACAGTACACTGAGCCCAACGTGGCTCACAGTAAACATCAGTTTATCCAAAGACATCACATTTGGGAGTGGGGGGCATTATTAATTGCACTCTGTTCTTCTAGCCCAGGGGTTCAGAACTTCAAGCTAGGGGGCCAGATCTGGCCCTCCTGGCATCCTAATCCAGCTCTGTGGGATTTTCCAGATAACTCCCCCTTTCCCCGGCCCCACCCCCTTTCCCCCAGCCACCAATTGTTCGGTGGTTTTCTGGCTTTTGTGCATTTGTCCCCATTTTAAAAGGTTGAAGTGCCTCTCCTAAAGCTTAGGCGCTAGCAGTAAGAGCTTTAAGTGACAATATGCTGATATTTTTGGCCCCGCTCCTTTGGCCCCACCCACCACTGGAATGTGGCCCCCAAAAGCTTCTCTGAAATGGAATTCAGCCCTCAAACAGAAAGAGGTTCTGTAGCCCTGTTGTGCCCTATAGTATCTTTTTCTAGTGGCTTCCTGCTAGCTCATAGGTTGAGTGGAATGGAATCCTGTGCCTGCAATCCTGACTGCACTTACCAGGGGGTAACCCCCACTGAACACAGCAGGACTGAAATATGCACAGGATGGCACTGTTAAGCACCAAAGTTTTGAAAGACCAACATGAATGAAACAGGTATTCTGCTGAGGATGGTGCAAAAATAGTGATCTCCACACCTGGTGTGATATATCTACAAGTGCCAGTCTCCTTAGATATAACTGACAAGCATTCACTCTTGCCTTGGGAACAGGGAAGGGTTTTTCCTCCTGCTAAGATAAGCCATTTGGACCATAACCTTTTTATCCTTGAGACAGGAGCTTAGCCTATTTGTTTTGGAGATTTTTACACTGCCTTTCTGCAAATGATTCAAAGCGGTACACCATAGAAGTAAATAATATAAAAAAACAACATAATCTCAAATAAAACACACACACACACACACACACACACATATATATATATATATATATATATATATATTTAAAGTCTAAACAAAATAATCAGAAGCAGCAAATATCCAACAATGTCCAAGCGAAGTCCCCAATAAACAGACATTATCCAATTAATTATTCACACAATGAAATGGACATTATAACTCTCTGTAAAACATTGTAAGAATCATAGAATCATAGAACAGTAGGGTTGCAAGGGGTCTACAAGGCCATCCAGTCCAACCCCCTGCTCAATGCAGGAATCCAAGTCAAAGCATCCTTTACAGATGGCTGTCCAGCCTCGTCCAGCCTTCAGTGTGGGAGAGCCCACTACCTCCCTAGGTCATTGGTTCCATTGTCATATTGCTCCAACAGTCAGGACGTTTTTCCTGATGTTCAGCCGGAATCTGGCTTCCTGTCACTTGAGCCCATTATTCCGTGTCCTGCACCCTGGGATGATCGAGAAGAGATCCTGGCCTTCCTCTCTGTGACAATCTTTCAAGTACTTGAAGAGCACTGTCATCTCTCAGTCTTCTCAAGGGTAAACATGCCCAGTTTGTTCAGTCCCTCTTCATAGGGCTTTGTTTCCAGTCCTTTGATGAACTTAGTTGCCCACCTCTGAATCCTCTCCAGTTTGTCTTCATCCTTCTTAAAGTGTGGTGCCCAGAACTGGACACAGTACTCCAGACGAGGCCTAACCAGTGCTGAGTAGAGGGGAACTAGTACTTCCCGGGATTTGGAAGCTATACTTTTCTTAACGCAGCCCAAAAGAGCATTTGCCTTTTTTGCAGCCACATCACATTGTCGGCTCATCTTCAGCTTGTGATCAACAACAATTCCAAGATCCTTCTTGCTTGTAGTGTTGTTGAGCCACGTCTCCCCCATCTTGTAGCTGTGCCTTTGGTTTCTTTTTCCTAGGTGCAGAACTTGGCATTTATCCCTAATAAATATTCTGTTGTTTTCTGCCCAGTGCTCCAGCCTATCAAGATCACTTTGAATTCTGTTTCTGTCTTCCAGGGTATTAGCTATCCTGCCCAATTTTGTGTCATCTGCAAATTTGATCAGCATTCCCTGCACCTCCTCCTCCAAGTCATTGATAAAAATGTTGAAGAGCACTGGGCCCAGGACTGAGCCCTGTGGTACCTCGCTTGTTACCTCTCCCCAGTTTGAGAAGATCCCATTGATCAGAACTCTTTGAGTCCAATTCTGTAGCCAACTGTGGATCCACCTGATAGTTGTTTCATCTAGCCCACTTTGAGCTAGTTTGCTCATCAGGATATCCTGGGGCAATTTGTTGAAAGCTTTGCTGAAGTTGAGGTATATTACGTCACTTTCCCCTAGAGTTCCTGTAACTGCTACTTTATCCCTGTAGTTCCTTTCTCTACTTTCTGTAGGAGGAAATTATCAGCAACACAAGTCAGGAATCTCTTGGAGGGGCCACGTTTTGCAGAATTTGTCTCCCAACAAATATCAGGGAAATTGAAGTCCCGTATTACTACTACATCATGGTTCCTTGAAACATCGGCAGTTTGCTCTTCAAAAGTTTCATCCTCGTCTTCTCCTTGATTGGGTGGCCAGTAGTAGACTCCAACCACCAGGTTCCTTTTATCCTTTGCTCCATTTATTTTAACCCAGATGCTCTCGATGGGGCTACCAAGCTCATCCTCCCGTATTTCTGTGCAGAGATAATGTATTTTTAACATATAGTGCAACTCCACCTCCCTTTCTGTTCCTCCTGTTCTTTTTGAACAAGTTATATCCTTCGGCTGCTGTATTCCAGTCATGGGAGTCATCCCACCAAGTTTCACTTACACCTATCAAGTCATAATTTCCCTCCTGTATTAAGAGTTCAAGTTCGTTCTGGAAGAATTCTCTTAAGTTAAAGAGCCAAGCTGATGCTCTGAGGTTCCGAATTGGCAACAGTGAGAAGGTCTTGCTTCTTGTAGTGAGCAATCTGGTCTCTGAATAAGTTGGAACTTGAAGCAGTGCCACCCTGGCTGATGTGGAACTGAGAGGGATTCATATGGGAGATATCTGTTGGCCTTCCTAATTGCATTTTCAGTAGAAGAGAAGATGGGGGGTTGGGTTAAAGAACTCACAACAATCCATGTGGCACTCATAAGAGTAAGACAGAGAGAGACATATTGGGCTGGGAAGAATTAGGAAGGAGCTCACATTTTCTTAGAGAATTCTCAAGGCAGCCATGGGCCTGGAGGAATGTTGGGGTACAAAGTCCCCTTGCAGGTATGTATTATTTGCTTGAAAATATCCTCTTATGCCCTGGCTGGCTTTGACATAAATTTGGATTTTAGCAGCTCTAAATCAAGGATGCCAGAGCTACTTTATCTTGCTGCCTTGGACAATTTTCCCTTTAGGCAAGCGTAATACATTTTCCATGTTCTCTATATAATGAGCTTTATTTACCAAATTGGCAATTCCTCTGTTGAGAAATAACTGATTACAGCATTCAAGGAGCTGCTGTCATCTCAAGATATGCAGGTGTCTGTGGAACATAAACAGATGTGATCGTTCAGAAAATGAACCCAATTCAATAGAGGTGTGGTGCAGGGGGGAGGCTAATCCAGACAGAAAAACTCAAATACAACCTCTTCGGCCTGGTTCAGACAAACATGGGGTTGGACTCGATGGCCTTGTGGGCCCCCTCCAGCCCTACTCTTCTATGATACTGTTCTATGATTCTATGGGAAAGTGTGTCAGAAGTACAAGGCATTCATCTTCAAGGCATTCAATAACACTGCCTCCTTGACTAAAGGGCTGCACATATTTTGTGCCTATGTACACCATAGGGCCATCTAACTGGAAATCATGGGAAGGGAGCATAATTGAAATACAATCAGCCTGAACAGAAACATGCTCACTTATGTAGCCTCTGTGTAATATTAAAGCAACATAATAGACACCTCAGTGTGAAAGGGATAAGGGAGGTATTAGCACATGAACTAAAGGCCTCAAAGGTTTAGTTAGTTCAGCCCTCACTCTGCTAATTTTCCAACCATCAAGAGGGGGAGAAAATGTTACAGGTCCCTCCCACCTCTATATAACTGTACCATGTATTGGCGTAAGGCCCATAGCTTAGTAGCAGAACACATTGTTTGCTTGCATGACTGCATGCACACATGCATGCATAAGATCCCTCAGTGCCCAGTTAAAAAAATCAGTGGGCTTCAGTGCCCAGTTTTTAAAAAATTGAGGAAAAATCTCTTCCTGATATACTGAAGTGCTGCTGCCAGCCAAAATAAGCAGTGCCGGATTAGATGGACAAATGTGCTGACAGTATAAAGCAGCTTCTTGAGGAAGCCCACAAGCAGGACATGAAGGTCTTCTCCTGCTCGTGTTCCCCAGCAACTGGCATATAGAGGCCTAGTGCCTTGGATACTGGAGGTACTATGCAGCCATCATGACTAGTAGCCACTGATGGCTTCATCTGTCCATATGCACAACGGTACTCCAACCCTAAACAAAACAAACATTGCTTTTGCTGAACAGATGTCTTACAGCTTTAGGAGCTTTATTTTGGGAGGAGCTTCCACCCCTGTTCTGCTATCTTTTTCCTTTTTGAGTGCTGGCCATTCTCTCCTTGGCTGCTGTGGCTGAGCAGTTGGAACTACGTGTTCCGCTGTGTTGCTGGAAAACAGGACAAGCGAAATGGAACCTCCATGTTCAAATGCTGGGCGCAAGCAGGGAAGGGCAGTTGCCATCACACCCTGCTTGGGGACTTCCCAGGAGCATCTGGCTGTGGTTGGAAAGAGAATGCTCCAGTACAGCAACTTTCTCCAACCTGGTGCTCTCCACGTTTTGGACTTCATCTCCCACCAGCCCCAGCCAATAGCCAGAATTTTAGTCCAAAACATCTGGATGGCACCCGGTTGGGCAAGGCTGTACTAGAGGGAACATCAGCCAGTGGCAGCAAGGCTCTTCTTGGGTTCTTAAGGGGAAGAGAGAAGAGCAGGGACCCCCTTCCAAGCCTGGCTCCCACTTTGCAAATGGCAATTTTCTGGGAGTCAATGTTATGTCTGTGTGGTGCCAATGACTTTCCCAAGGCTGAGCGGGGCTCTGAACCTAAATTTACCATATCTAGGCCCAGTACTCTAGCCCGCTACATCCACAGAACACAGGCACAAATTGAGATGCTTTAGTTGTATTGCTGTCACCTGCCTTCAGCTGAATCTACCACATTCATTCTGTGCTGCTTGCACAGATTAATGGAGTGCATCGTGCTTTACCATTTATTTTCCTCTGAGGCACCTGGTGTTTTGTGAATACCTATTCATGCCCCAGCTCCTGTTGCATGTCTCCTTTACAGATCACTCTATTCTCTGGGGTGGAGCCAGAATGGGCATGTGTGATGGCTTATAATAGTGCATTACAATTTAAACTCTTGCCCAGCATTTGCACCACAGACAATACAGTGATGAATAGGTATTCCCATCATGCATTGCAGCTAATTGACCCAATGTTCACTGACTGCAAGCTTCAGAAGGACACACAAAGATGGCCATGAAGACAGATTTGTACATCAGCCTGAAGAGCATAGCAAGTGAGAGACATTGATCCTGGGACAAAGAGAGGGCAGTTGTTTTGGCTTCCATCTGCACAGAATGGTAGACCACCAATGAATCCGGCTGCAAGTCCAACATTTCTTTGTTACTTTTACTAAATTTCACATAACTGCCAAAAGTTTAGTCAGGTCTCTTGGGAAAGGTTATTAGATTTCTGTGGAAATGTGCATGTGCAGCAGAATCATAAGTATGCACAAATTATCTCAACTTGGGGCGGAGGGGGGGCAGGCAGAAATAGGTATACATTTGTGTATACATTTAAGTAGGTCTGAAACCATTGCTAGATTAATTGGTGTGATTAACTGATCAGGGACTTGGCTGCAAATTTAGAAGTGAGATCTGATTCATCAGAACTGATTAGCTGGGTTCTCCCATGGCCACTGCTGGGATGAAGCTGGCTTCTCTTTTAGTAGCTGCTTCCTCTTGCAGTCCTCCCTATCTTATTTCCCCTTTGTTCTCATCAGGGGAAGAGACCATAGCTCAGTGGTAGAGCAAGTGCTTTGCATGTAGATCCCTGGTTCAATCCCAGGTGTTTCCAGTTTGTTTGTTTGTTTTTAAAGGACTACATAGCAGATCATGGGAAAGAACTCTTTGACTGAGCTCCTGGAAAAAATGAAAAAGCAAACAAATACATAAAGCACAAGGAACCCAAAAGGTATTATTGAAGAGTTTCACAGAAATATTGGTAAGGATGAATATATTTGAAACCTGATATGCGAAATACATAGAAAAGTAGGAATGGAGAATTAAATATGGGATTTTACAAGTGTACCAGTTTATAACTTGTTTCAAAACTTCTTCAAAAAAGCTCTTGGAGAGCCACTACCAGTCGTAGTAAATCAGCCTTCTCCTCCCTGGTGCTCTCCAGATGTTTAGACTACAACTCCCATAAACCCCAGCCAGCATGGCCCATGGTCAGGGAAGATGGGAGTTGCCAAAAACATCTGGAGGCTACCAGGTTGAGGAAGGCTTGAGTAGACAATACCAGGCTTGATGGACAAATAGTCTGAACTGGTATAAGGGCAGCTTCCTATTTTCCTAGGAACCACCAGCCCAGGACTGTACAACCTAAGTTGGCAAATGGTTCTCCTGGTGCTTTCAGAAGGGTGTTGTAATCCAAGGCTGTCTGTTGGCAAATCCAAATGCAACGGACTTCACTTTGCCATGCGGGGTTTGTACATACGTTGGCATGTGCCCTTCTTTACAGAGGACACTCTATTTGAAGGATGGTTTAAAGAAACTGTCCAAATCCACTTTAAAAAACGGTAAGAAGGGAGAGCAGATGAGGGGCCTTGACGTTGTCCATCAACAGGCCCCTGGAAAGCTGACTGAGCAGACACACAGGTCACCTGGGGCTTCACCACATAAGGCTAAAATCCTGCATCCTTATAGGGGCTTTTGTTTCTGGATTCTTTGCAAGATTAAGATGAGCTCCTTTACATGGGTGGACACATGCTTTGACTTCCTTTTTCAGCAAGACTTCCTTTCTATAGGTTTCATTTTACAGCCACTAGATGGCTCTGTGGTTATAGCGCAACTCTGTCATTACAGATTACACACAGCCAATGTATTGAATTAATGGTCCTTATTGGGTTATCTCTGATCTTTTAAAAAGCAGGATAAAGGTAAGAAATTGCAGGCGACACCCTGGAAGTTGACTTTGTCCGTTAACGGACCCACAAACTTCTATGAGTAACCAATCTTGATCGCATGACATAAGTAGGACTGTGCAGGGACCCCCCAATCCAACTCAGAAGCTGCTTCATGGTTTCGGAGGCAGGCTCGATCCAGCTCAGGCTGATTCGGGGGCCCCCCAACCCCACTCGGCCCAGAACCCAAAGCGGGATTTGGATACCAAACCCCACTTCGGGTCCCCCCCATGATGCCCCTGTGCAAATCCCCAGCTCCTTACCTTGGCCACCGCCTCCTCCTCTGCCGCCACCTCCGTTCTTCACTGGCGCCGTGTTCTCCTCCTTGCTGCCACCACCACGTTTTCCTCCTCACCGCTGCCGCCCACTGCCACGCCGCTGCCGCCTTCTCTTCCGCTGCACTGCCTTTGTCGCTGCGCTGCCTTCGCTGCCACCATGCTGCCTTCGCTGCCACCATCTTCTCCGCCGCCGCCGCATTCTCTGCTGCCGCCAGCTCCTGAGGCCTGGATGCACGGCGACTCTTCTTGCAGGGAGTTGCCTTTTTTAAATGGCAACTTCTAGGAACTCCCAGGAGGTTGCCATTTTAAAAATGGCGACTCCCTGCAAGAAGAGTCGCCGCGCGTCCAGGCCTCAGGAGCTGGTGGCGGCGGCACAGCAGCAGCATGGCAGAGAAGGTGGTGGCGGCAGCACAGAGAAAGCAGAGAAGGCGGCGGTGGGGGAGAAGGCGGCTCAGGTAAGGACCTGGAGTCGCCAGCGCAGGTGGGGGGGCTGGGCCAGGGGTGCCGAAGCTCCAAAGCACACCGAGTGCTTCGGAGAGCCCCCAACCTGCTCCAGGTTGCTTTGTGCCCCCTCTGCTTCACCTCAGAAGGGATCCAAAGTGACCCGAAGCAGCCTGCTTCGACTCGGGGTTCGGGCCTTGGGCTGAAGCAGTGCACAGCCCTAGATATAAGCCCCGTGTGGAGAAGCCTCTAGTCACGCATGCTGTGGTGAGATGTATTGTATTTCTATTTAAATTACATGTATTATTTCTAAAGGTACATCTATACATATAAATTAGTATATACACCACTTATACAAATCTGGGTCTACCTTTGTCCTCTTTTTTGGTTGATGTCTAAATAGTCACACTATTTGCCCATGCTTGAGGTCGTTATATGAAGGCATGTTCCATTCACATACATGATTCTACTCCCTGCAGGCTAAAGTGATACAATCCAGCAGCAGAGGAATTGCATGTGAGATGGTCATGCACATTTTCCTCTGACTTGATTAGTTAAAGCAGATTGTTTAGCTCACTGAAAGCAATATATAGCTTGTTATCCCCAGATCCTCGGGTATACTGTGGATAAAATATGACACCTAGGATTTAACCACAGCATGGCATTTTAGAAGTAACCACCAGCATGGTTATTTTTAAAGACCAAATAAAATTAAGAAACAGAGTATTTTTAGTAAGTTGCAAAGCTCTTTAAATATAGCATTCCAGAATCAGGTTGAAAGGCCAATATGCAAGTACGTCTCACAACGCTGTCCATAGAGATGACCATTTCCCACGTGGTAACCTACCACAGTGTGCATATAACTACTTTGGTAAGCTGTTATTTTCCTGCCAAATAGTAAGGGAAATCTGACCACACCTTCTGGATAGTGCTTATCTGCATAGCAGATGTAAAAACGTACTTTAATCTCACCTTTCCATTAAAAAAAGCTACAATGCAGCTAACACTAAAAAACAAAACACACAAAACCCCACAGCCAGTTCACTAAAATAGCAGCAAACAGTTGCAATGCATACTGCACGTCCATGCAAGCCCATCTGGAGGCACACCAGAACAGCAAGTCTTAACCACCCACATAAAAACACCAGGGAAGAAGTGAAGTGCACATTTTTGGGGAAGGAGCTGCAGAATGTTGGTGCCACCATCAAAAAGGTCCTACACCATGTGGCCACCCATGGCACTTCAGGCAGAGTAAGCATCTCTGTGGAAGATGTAAATGCAAGCTAAATGTTCATCTACATACACCCAGTGTAAATGGTGAATTTATAATCTTGCACAAAAAACGCAAGTAATTACTTGCTAATATGTCATGCTTGACTGGATAAGAAGCTTGTACTGAATATCCTTTGTGTTCATGCTCTTTACCAGATCTGCTGTGTTTTTGAAGGAGGAGGCAACTTTTGAGTGTATCTATAACTATGTTAGAAGGGCTTTTTGTGCAGCTGGAGTGGGGTGCTGGAGGAAAGAAGAGACAGCTCCTATTTTACAGTTGGCTGATTCCTGTGATCTCATGCTGTCTTCTCCTTTCCTAGCCATAGTTTGACATTTCACTTTTGTGGTATCTGTGGTGGAGTTTTATCACTGCAGTGGTTAAAAGTACTTGCCTGCAACACAATAAGGGATTAAAACGGGCTCAGTGACTTTCACTTGAGTCTAGTGGTCCTGGCAAGCACTCAGCACCTCTTCTGATCAGATTAATAGATTCCCTCCATCTGTGGTCCTACTACAGATAACTTTTCCCTTACTGCTGCTAGTAGCAAGGAAAGAGTGATCTATATTGGAGTCACTGGGAGATGTGAGTGTGCATAGACATATGGCCCGTGGGGCCAAAAAGGCTGTGTGCCCCTGCCCTAAATTCTGCCAACTGAAGCAGCCTGCTCAGCCACCTTGCTTCGTGGCAGGGCTGGCCCTGGTGGGTCCTTACTTCTGAGTAAACTGTTCCCCTTTTCTGTGACGTACAGCACAACCCTATACATGCGTAGGGCTGTGCTGTACAGAATGGAGGAAAGATTTTCCTGTGTATTGAGTCCAATGCCCCTTCCAAGTCTCTTATTATGGAAAGTAGGTTTAATAGCATAGTCCAATATGTCAAAAGAATCAGGAGATGGCTGTCTGGCAAGGTGAAGGGAATGAAGGTCAGAGACTAATCCAGTGTTAATGCTCTTGGAGAGGTGGCTGTTGTCAAATAAAGACCCTCAGATTGGCTTTTACCTCAGATTGGCTTTTACCTCAGATTGGCTTTTAAGACTGATGTTTTCTAGTTCTAACGGGATCCAAGCAGGGACAAATCCATTCAGTTGCTTCTCTTTTAATTCACCTGATTTTTCTGAAACAAAATAAGCTGCTGGAAAATGGGGGAAGATGGAAGGTTGCCAGATTGGAGCACATTGCCCTCCCCTCTTGCCTCACCCCTGATGCTGAGTTGAGAAACATTTTGTTTTTCAGGAAGCACTCAGTCGTGTGATGGTGGCTGAACTAGCAGGGCACTAAGCAAGGCCACTCATGCAAGTGGTGGCCCTGTTTGTTTCTGATCATCAGGCCAGTGGTCTAATTAAATGCTGATGCCAGACTATGAAACGTAGAAAGCCCAGCTACTGTAGAGTTTATGATGCTCACAGTGACTGGGTTCAGATGACAGGATAACCCACGATAGGTTTAATAAGCCACCATGGCTTATTTAACCCATAATTGGTTATCATGTCATCTGTCGGGAATGTTTAAATCCACTATGGCTTATTTGGCTGAAATAACCCACTCTGGTAACCCATGGTCTGCTATAATGGTTACTTAACCTACTGTGGGTTATCATGTCATCTGGTGCTCAGCGTGGCTTATTCTGATCACCGACAGAGTCGCCTGGCAACAGCAGTCAAAACCATTGTAGCTGCTCTGCTCCAGCCTGCAGAACAATTTTTCTGAAATCTGACAAGCACCCGAGGGACAACCATAGCCATAAAAGTACAGCCTTCCCTGCTACCTCACTACAGTTACAAAATGACAGCTTTTCCCAAGTACAATGACAGCCTTGCGCTATTGCGCTATCCCACTACAGCGAAGTTACACAATGACAGGCTTCCCTGACCACTACTTGGGAAATAGGGGAAAACAGAGGAATCAGGAAAGAGCTGCTCACTTTTCCACGGAGAAGTGCAGTTCCACAATAATCCACTACACCATCTGGAGGTTCCCCATGAAGACACCACACTTGTGCAATTTTGCCCCCTTCCAGCAAAGTGGTAGAGAATTATCACCCCACTCCCTTTTTCCTTCTCTGGTCACTTTTCCATGAAGAAGCAAAATGGCTAATGGGGTGGGGGTGTGCAATTGCACTTTTGCACAATTTTGTAACTCCACTGTATTGCTAAAGTGCTTTAGTGATTTTGAGATAATAAAGTCTTCTTGGTAGTAATGGGTATTTGTGGGGAGCTTTTGTGCAATTTCGGTTTAGCTATAGTGAACAAAAGCAGCTCTACCAGCAGTGTCTGGGAGGGAGGGTGAAATGTGCAACTCCACTTTGTTGTCACTGACTTTGGACAATAAAGGCATCTATGCCAGCAATGGCTGTAGGGGAAAATGCACAGTTGATGGTTTTGTCTCGATCCTGCAAACCCCCAAAGGTTTATTTGTGGTACCCCCTTTCTGTTGCTCCTGGGATTTTCCCTCCTAATTGCATAGGGTTTTGATGGTGCATCTGGTGCCGCCCAACTAGGGGAGGCTGTGTATGAAGTTTAGTCCCAATCCTGAAAACCTCCAAGGTTTTATAGCCACCCCCTTTTTGGTGCACATGGGATTTCCTCTCCTTTGTGAGTAATCACACAGGTTTTTGATGGTGTGTTGGGTGCCTCCTGACTAGGGGAGGCTGTGTATGAAGTTTGGTCCCAATCCTGCAAACTTCCAGTGCTTTAGAGCCACCACCCCCTTGCCAGGGTGATGCTGGAAGCGCTGAATTAAGCCCCTGTACTTCACCCCACACCTCTCCTCTCACAATGAGATATTGTGGAAGGTTAAAACAGGCTGCTGCAATGTTATCAGTGGGTGAAACAGCACCACTGCTTGGAAGGGAGGACTGCAGTGGGACAGGGGACAGGGGGATGGCTCAGATTATGCACAGTAGCGTACTAAACCACTCACAGTTGCTTATTAGCCCCATCAAGTGGCAGGACATTGTGGATGATTTCAAAAATAAGCTACTGTGAATAGCTCATTAAGCCACCATGGCTTAAAGTGACGTCCAAATGCAGCCAGTCAAAGCACCCACACAACCATCATACAAGCATCTTGTATTACGGAAGAGACTTATACTGTCCTCTAATACATCATAGCCTAGCCGGAGCCCTGCACATACAAAAAATTGTTTGCTGTAGCAATTTTCACCCAATTACATTGGCCTTGCTTAGCACAGTTTAAGAAACCAACAGATTGCATTGCATTTCAGTGCTCTAATTCACTTAATTGCAGGCAACTCTCACCACTCCTGTGGGTAGAGTTCCTTATTAGCATAGCAATTGACTCCCTCTAAAGCCTGCACAAACCTTCCTTTGCAAAAATTATTGCCTTTGTAACACTATAACAATGAAACATTTGTTTACAAAGCAATTAACTTCTGCAGCGGAAAAGAAATGAAACCCGCAATGGGCTTGTTCACAAGTTACAGTGTTTCGTCTGATTGCTCATGATTTTTCCACCCTACAGTGACGAGGTATCAAATGGAATGCCATAACATCTGAAGACGTCCTCTGTAGAAGATGCCTTCTTAGGTTATTTGCACCCTTCCCTTTCATACAACTGCAACTTTCCCAGTAACTGTAACATTGCTATCTTCCATCTATACTGGTCACTGTTGCTTGCACAGGAATGGATTGCCCTTTATACTCCCAAGTGCACCTTAGCATAACTGGATCATAGGAACATATACTGAGTCAGACCTTGGGTCCATCTAGCCTAGTATTGTTGGCATTGACTGGCAGCGGCTCTCCAGGGTTTCAGGAAGGAATTTTTCCAGCCCTGACTGGAAATGCCGGGGATTGAACTTGCGATCTTCTGCATGCAAAGCAGGTGCTCTACCACTGAGCCACGGCCCTTCCCCTGATGGCCAGTGTTTTTACTGGCAATGTCTTTATCCCCCAAACGATTCCAAGAGCTGGTCAAGACTTTACCCACATCCCAGCTGCTTCTACAGGGTGAATCTTCACAACTGTGCTGTAATGTCTGCACTCACTACATGATGAGGTATTATCATGTTGTCAGGTTTTTCACGCCCTACTCCATATTGGCAGCCACTGGTAAAACAAACAAATAACTAAGTGGCAAGTCTAACAGGAGCTGGAGGAAGGCAATGTAGAGCTTAGCAGGCAGAACAGGAGCAACTTGAGGCTGGAGATTAGAGGCCATCAAAAATCTGTTTCCAGAATTTCCAGATCAAGAGATTATTTGGTGTGGAGAAATAATACTTGTAATGCTAAAACCGGATGGGGTCATCCAATGTAACTGAATAGTGGGATATTCAAAACAGACAACAGAAAGTACTTCTTCACACAGACCATAGTTAAACTATGCTCCGAATTCCAGCCACTGGGGAACCCTAGCAGGAGGGTGCCATCATGCTCATGTCCTGCTGTGGGACATTCCCGCACTGGGAATAGTATACTGGCCTAGATAGGCCTTTGGTCCGATCCAGCATGGCGCTTCTTATTTTCTTATGGAATTTGCTACCCAAACATGTGGTGGTGACTACCAGTTTAGAGGACTTTAATAGGGGATCAGACAAATTAATAGAGGATAAGGCTATAAATGGCTACTAGTCATGATCAGTGGTGTAGTTGTGGCAGGTTGTGCCGGGGCTTCGCTCCAGCACTTTTTTTGAAGCCAGCCCCCAGCCTGGTCGCAGTCTGCTAGGGAAGGAGGAGGGAGCAGAGGGAGTGTGGGCAGCTGCCTCTCGTCTGCTACGCACAGAGAGCTGGCCAGACAAATGGAATGAGTGAGAGAGGGAGCCTGAGGGAGCTCTGCAGCCTCCTCTCACCCAGCCTTCTTCGCTGCAGCTCTTGGCTTCTCCGCCTATCCCTGCTCCGTGCTTGCGCGCCCAGCTCTGCCCTCATCTCCTGCAACACCGGCCACAGTTCAGGGCTGCTGCTGCTGGCCACGGCAGCAGCAGGAGGCGGGGGGGGGGCGCTGCCACCATTATTTACTTATGGAGCAGGGCAGTTGGCTGGTTTGTGCCAGTTTCTAGGATTTATCACACAATGCATGTTTACTCAGAAGTCAGTCCCACTATGTCCAATTGCTAATTGGGCTTTCTCCCAGGTAAGTGTGCATAGGAGTGCAGCCTTAGTTGCCTTCCCAAGATCTCTGTAAATTTAATTTGAAATAAAGACCCATTGGATTGCGCTGTTAATTCTTGAACATTAATTTCAAGTAAGCTCTTACATTAATTACAGTAAGCAGCATTGTCAAATGCAACCTGCTCTGTCAGCTGCACTTTTTGGTACAAGGTTGGCATGTATCTGGGCAAACAAAACTGGTGGAGGGAAGGGAAACAGAAAACAATCAGTTGGGGGGAAAGGAGAAAGAAGGTGTGTGTGTTTCAATCCAGCTGGGTGTATGGACGTTTCTGCTGCGGGATGGGAGAGATATAATGAAGGAGCTTAGGAAAGGCTAATGGGTAATGTTGGGGCGCTAAGGGAGTGTGCAAGGGGGCTGTTTAAATGAGAAGGGATCTGTCCATGAGGGCTGAGTTGAGAGGGTGAAGCTCCCATAGAGTATCATATTTTGAAAACCTAAAATGTTTGTGTTTGAGTGAGTGGGTGAAAAAGATTAACACCCTGCATTTTTTCTCAGACGTCCAGTGGAAATACCCCTGCCTTACTCTCAGCTGCACAGTTTTTGGATCCCAGTTGAAGGGTGTGTATCTTACAAGGCTGTACCATCTTAGAAGGGGGCGTGGCTATGACTGCCACCAAGGGACCCTGCACTTCTGAATTTGCCTCTACACTACTGGTCAAGATGGCTGTATGCTACCTCCAGGATCAGAGGCAGCATGCCTCTGTATATCAGTTGCTGGAGAACAACAGCAGAGAAAAGCTATTATCCTCATGTCTGGCTGGCCACCATGGAAAATAGGATGGTGGATTAGATAGGCCCTTGGTCTGATCCAGCAGGGCTCTTCTTATGGTTTATATTATGTTTATGACTCAGCCAGTTGGGAAGCCAAGCAAAAGGCCACTCCATGCCTGAAGAAGTTCAGTTGATGATAAAAAAAAAAGGTAAAGGTGTCCCCAACCAGTCATGTCCAACTCTAGGGTGTCATCTCATCTCCATTTCTAAGCCAAAGAGCCAGCGCTGTCCGAAGACGCTTCCGTGGTCATGTGGCCGGCATGACTGAACACTGAGGTGCACTGAACGCTGTTACCTTTCCCACCAAAGCGGTACCTATTTATCTACTTGCAATTTCTTGCTTTCGAACTGCTAGGTTGGCAGGAGCTGGGACTGAAGATGGGAGCTCACTCCATCACGCAGCACTCGGGTCTCGAACTGCTGTCCTACCGACCTTCTGGTCTGCAGTTCAGTGTCTTAACCACTAAGCCACCGTGGCCCCTTCAGTTGATGATACCACCTTTTAAAGATAAAAAGGGGTAGTTCCTAAGGGGTCCCTGATTTCTGAAGTGAAGGCTACAGATCTAAGTGAATTGGTTTTTAGTCTCCTGGCTACTTTCAGTTCTTTCAATAGACAGAAAGCTACAGGATAAAGAGACAACCGATGCTAACATTGATTTGATACTATGTTTTTGTGTGTCTGAGCAGCAGTTGACAGTTTGTGGTTCACCAGTTAGCAGACCAGTTTGGTAACAATGCTGCACAAGATGTTACACAAGAAAAGAATGCTACTGTGTGATGTCCTTGGCCACCAACTAGTTTTGCCAAAGGGCCATATTGAGAAAAAGGTGGAAATCCCTCCCACCCATCCCCATGGTCTGCTGCCAAGCTCCACTGCCCTAAATGCCACTATAGTCCAAACCCGTCTTCTGCCTCTGGTTGGGCTGGTAACAGCTGAAGGCCAAATGGCAATTCACAGAGGGACAGATTTGGCCTAAATACCTTCTGTTACTGATCTGCACTGTAAAGTGGTTCCACTAGATCTCTAGCAAAAGGCCAATAAATAAATAAATGGGCAAGGCTTGGAAACCCATTACTGGGTTGCAGAAAGCAAATTACTTTCAGTGCAATTCCCCTGATAACAGTGGTATATGGTTTATGAACATAACCCCCTGCAATGCTAGAATGCTATGATTATTGCAAGATTCCCAGGAACTTCTACCCTTCCCATTTCTTTTAAGGGAGCACAATTGAGCTATTCCTCTTATTTGCTGCCTGGGCATCATAATATTGCGCTTGCTTTTTATCTTGGACGAAAGAGGAGTGCCGCAGTAAGGCAGAATTAGCAAAACAACATTAAAAATAAGCACCGCTATTAATTTTAATGGGCTCCTAGTTATGACCACTATAAAGTGAGTAAACAGGAAATCCTGCCAGTTCTGTCACATATTCTTCCACTGAAGGGGGTGATCTTTAGCCATTTGATAATGTAATGACTGGGTTTGGCTTGTCATTTGCATACATGTGAGAGGATTAATTATTTTTACTTCAGCAGCATTTTTTAGCCAATGAAGAAATTGGGCTGATTTCTTAACTCCACAGATAAGCACTGAGCTCCCTTCCATGGGAGCAGGGTGCAAAGGAAAGTTCAGGCTTTAGCCACAATCGTATCAACTGAAATAAAAGCTCACAAAACATAGAGCAATTGCTCTTTACGAGCTGCTGGAAGAAGAAATGTGTGGTGCTCCTTTTAATCTTTATTCACTTTGTTTTCTCCTGCAAGTCTTGGATTCGGTAGTTGTTTCTCTCACTTTGCCTTCGTTTCTGGCTTGCTGCTGCTGCCAACCCACAGACACTCCTTTGGACTACAATTTAAGTGGAATGGCACCATACATTTGTGGGGACAAGCATTGTGCGTGGTGTCAGATTGGCTTTTGGGGTTCCGATCGGCTTTTACAAGTTTAGCACTTCCCATTTTCTTCCTCCATGCCTCAACATTCCACAATACTAAACAATTTAGACTAATACAGAATTCCCCATCCATGGGGGGTGGGGGGGAGGAGAAGGAGGGTGCCGTGATCTGAGACAAGACTGAAGCTATATTCAGGGGGTCTAATTCCCATGCAATTAGAACCATGTGACAGAGAGCAGGGACGAGAATACCAGCTCTGTCCCCTCTGGCCCCAGTGCCCTCTACAAGTTGGAGGGTAGCTGTCTGCGGAAGCCCCTGCTCTCCTTGTGTAGTTTCCCTATGGGATTTAGACCCCTGATCTTCCAGGGTTCTGGATGGCACATGGGGCCTACACAAGTAGAGGAGTTTCCCCACTGCAGATGTTCACCCTCCATGGTTCCACATGGACCTGAGGTCCATTTGGAGTCTACTCAGAGTAGAGCTTTTAGCATACTGGCTCCCTCTGTGGAAGTCCCTGCCAGCTGATGTCTGGCAAACACCAATGTTGCTTTGTTTTCAGCATCTGCGAAAAAGATTTTCATTTAAACCAGCATTTCCTGAATGACTAGGTACGGTTTTATTGGTATAACGTGGGTTTAAATATTTTCAATTTTTTGCATTTTGATTGTTTTCTCTTTACTGTTTGCTGCTCAGGAATCTTTTTAGATATTTTGATTGTTTTTTCTTTACTGTTCACTGCTCAAGAATCTTTTTAGATATTCTGGGGCCCTTGGAAGATAACGTGCCTTGGCAATACTCCTGTTTCACAGCATCAGTCCGAAAGCCCACGCTCAAAGAAAGCGATGGCTGACAGGTCTTTCCTTGCAACGTGCCAATGGACACTCTTGCTACAAGGAGAAGAGGATAGTGTTACGAGAGAGGAATCCCAGAAATGCTCCTATCAATATCTGCCTTCTCATAGACTATGTCCTTGGCTAGGGTTCTGAGAGTCTTTGCATAGCTCATCTCATGCCTCTATCTTAGTTCTTTCAGCACAGCAGTGTCCCAAACTGAATTATCCCTGGGATCTTTTGGAGATACCTTATCCCTCTCCATTCTCCAGCACATCAGCAAGTCACTTGGTAAATGGATTTGAATGGGTAGTATCATGATGGAAGTCTTAGAGGACACATCAGTCAGGAAGCTAGATAAGTGTCTAGTTACTCCAGCTTCACTTAAGAGATTAAGAGTGCAATCCTATGCATGTTCGGACAGGAAAAAGTCTTACAACTCCCCGTATTCCCCATCCCCCTATACATGCCTACTCAGAAGTAAGTCTCATTGATTTCAATGCAGCTTACTTGCAGGTAAGTAGCTATAGGACTGCAGCCTCAATGGGGGTACAGAGTTATAACTCTGCCCTGCTCCCAGTCTCTAACCACCCATCTTCATACCCCAGATAATTAACTTGCTCTTTCTTAGTAACTTGGTTACTGTGGGATGAGATACACTTAGCAGAATCTCTCCAGATCAGAACACACAGGTTTACTTAATTAAAACTTACATTTATTAACATACAAAAAGAGCATAAGATTGGTTGTCCTTACTTGACATACTAGGCAGGTATATGAGCCCCTCAGGTCGGAAGGTGTCCAATATACTACTGGGGAAGAGCAGAGGGAATTTCCAAGTAGCACCAGAAAGAGTGAAGCGGCTGGGCCAAAGCCGAAAGGACACTCAGCTGTGGATGTGTCTGGTGATGAAAAGGAAATCCGATGCTGTAAAGAACAATATTGTTTAGGAACCTGGAATGTAAGATCAATGAATCAAGGTAAGCTGGAGGTGGTCAAACATGAGATGGCAAGATTGAACATCGACATCTTGGGAATCAGTGAACTCAAATGGACAAGCATGGGCGAATTTAATTCAGGTGACCATCATATCTACTACTGTGGGCAAGAATCCCTTAGAAGAAATGGAGTAGCACTCATAGTCAATAAAAGGGTGGGAAAAGCAGTACTGGGGTACAATCTCAAAAATGATAGAATGACCTCAGTACAAATCCAAGGAAAACCATTCAACATCACAGTAATTCAAGTCTATGCCCCAACCACTGAGGCCGAAGAAGCTGAGGTTGATCGGTTCTATGAAGACCTACAACACCTTCTAGAACTAACACCAAAAAAAGATGTCCTCTTCATCATAGGGGATTGGAATGCTAAAGTAGGAAGTCAAGAAATCACCGGGATAACAGGCAAACATGGCCTTGGTGTACAAAATGAAGCAGGACAAAGGCTAATAGAGTTTTGCCAAGAGAACATGCTGATCATAACAAACACTCCTTTCCAACAGCACAAGAGGCGACTCTACACATGGACATCACCAGATGGTCAATATCGAAACCTACGCTGGAATTTCAGTTCCTGGTTCGACGTTTTTTTAGCTGCAGTCCAGAGGTATTGAAGAAATTTCCGGGGGTGGGGGTATAGGCAGCAAAACCCAATGCCAACCCTGCATATTGGATCAAGCAAAGAGCAGAGCGGCTGCTGGCTATGCTGTTGTCTGGAGGGTGTCAGTGTAGTTTCAAGCCAGCACATGTGTGGCTTGTAGGATGAGATGTTCAAAAGGTGTATGTTTGAGTCCTGAAAAGATATATTTATGCTCTTGTAGTAACAATCTAGAGGGCCCATAACATTAAGCATTTCTCCTTGAGCGTGGTAGTCAAAGGACTAGAATTCATATCTAGACTCACTCTAAGTGTATATTATCTCAAGAAGCATTAAAGTCATTTGGGAGGCTCTGTAATCCCCCTCCACTACTAGTCCCCTCTCCCTCTCCAGAAGCACTTGAGGATAATCGGCTTCCTTCAGGCCCAGGAAGACCACAGTGTAGATAAGGCTCCTTTGTTTCCTCTGGAGGCTGGTTCACATCACGCTTGTGGTGACTACTTGAAATGGCTGGCTCTCTGCCTAGGGACCAATGAGTCATGTCCAGCCACCACCACGGGTGGAATTAAGCTTCTTGGTTGCTTGCCACCACATTTGGGGGTCATCTGCCATCCACAGCCAATCTTACTGCATACTTCCTGCGATGCACATACTTTGTATGGCATGGCAAGCCTACATTTTGGGTTATTTCTGAGTGGTGTACAAAGAACTTTGCTATGCCAAGGATGATTGGTTGCTGTGCATGATCATCTGCCCACAGGGTAGAAGCGATGTGAGTGTGAATTTCAAGTTGGAACCATGAGTTGAATGGGTCACTTGAATTTGCCTGGAGATCACCAAGGACGATGGATGCTTATCAGCTGACTTAAACAGTAGCTACTGTCCTTGATAAGCCACAGGTCCTAGTTACAGAGGGACACATGAATTCCAGTTTTTAGAACTTTTCTACATAAGGCATTTATAGTGTGTTCATCATTCGTCATTCATTATTGTTTATGGGGTTTTTAAATGATCTCGTGACCCTCCAGTTTTGCTTCTGTTTTTTAAGAGCACTGGGGGAGAAGGGGGGAGAGTGGAGAAAATGCAGTATTATTTGTGAAAGCAAAACAAAACACATTTCCCCACTTGTGTAATTGCATTATTCCACTATACCACAGCACCACCTAGAGGTTATGCAGCAGAAAAGGAAAAGCTCTTTGTGTAGAGCATGGATCTCAGTTCTGTGAGGAAACCAAAAGTAGATACAGTAGATTAACAACCTGATGTAGAAAAGCTTTTAAAAACAAACAAAAACAAACAAAAAAACATTTTATATGCATGGGAGATGGGTTTCAACAAATCAAAGTTATTGACTTCTTCAGTGCGATGTTTATGTGTTTGGTACTCTCTTGCACACAACAACCAGTTTAGCAGGTTGTTAATTGATCCTGTTACTCTAGGCCACGTCCAGTCAGTGTCATGGAAAAATACTGTACAGTACCAGGAGCCTTAGACTGGGGACTCTGGTAATAGCATGGCCTATGCACTTTACTCCCTGTGCCACCAGTGCAGTTTTTGAGCAAGGGGGTCAGGGAGTTATCGAGCTTTTCTACTTAAGGCTGTTAATCCACTGTCCCTAGTTTCGGTTTTGTCTTAGAATTGAGATCTGAGCACTCTATGAAGAGCGTTTCTGTTTCCGTTCCTGCTTTTCCACTACATAACCTCTAGGTGGAGCTGTTGTCATGCCCACACTGGAGGAATCCTCCTCAGAGGAAAAGCTGGAGCTCCCAGAAACTGAGGGCATCCCAGATCAGCAGACCAGGAGGAGCCTGGGCCCTCAGGAGAGAAGGCTGCAGGTCCAAAACCTTGCTTTTTGGTTAGCCCCTTTGCTCAGAGTCTGCTGCAGCCAATGCAGAACAACTGTGGTATAATGCAATAGCACAATTACACAAGCAAAAAAGGCATTTTCTTTCGCTTTCACTAATAATCCTGCATTTTCCTTGCTCTAAAAAAACCTCACTGAAAGTGCTTCTTAAAAACAGAAGTGAAACTGGAGGGTCATGACATTGTTTCCCTCACCCAACAACTGTGAGTAGGGAATGGCAAGTGCACAATAAATGCCTCATGTAGAACAGTTCATTAGCTAGATCTCTGCCATGCTGCAGCACCAGAGGCATCATAGAATAGTGAGGTTGGAAGGGGCCTAGAAGACCATTGAGTCCAACTCCATCGAGCATTACTACCCAGCAAGACCTGTTGCTCCATATAACTTTTGCTCCTGGCTTGGAGTAAATTCATCACTTGAGTAGCTGATCCCCCTGACTTTTGCTGCTTTCCAGAATCTGACCCTCTGCCTATCTAGGGCCATGTCACCTGCTTCTGGACCCTCTGATCTTTGTCTACCTGACCTGGAACTCAAGTCAGGTGGGTGTACAAAATTATGCACGGTGTGGAGAACGTGGATAGGGAGACATTTTTCTCCATCTCTCAAAGTACTAGAACCCGGGGTCATCCCATGAAGCTGACTGGTGGGAGATTCAGGACAGATAGAAGGAAGTACTTCTTCACACAGCGCATAGTTCAACTATGGAATTTACTACCACAGCAAGTGGTGATGGCCACCAATTTGGATGGCTTAAAAAGGGGGTGGGACAAATTTGTGGAGGAGGCTATCACTAGCTCCTGATGGCTACATGCTACCTCCAGTATCAGAGGCAGTGTGCCTATGTACACCAGCTGCTAAGGAACATGGGCGGCAGGGTGCTGTTGCACTCACCTTCTGCTTGTGGGCTTCCCGTGGGCAGCTGGTTGGTCACTGTGAACAGAATGCTGGACTAGATAGAGCTAGGTCTGATCCATCATGGCTCTTCTTATGTTATGTTGTAACCCAACCATCGGGCCGCGGTGGCTTAGTGGTTAAGACGCTGAACTGCAGACTGGAAGGTCGGCAGGACAGCAGTTCGAGACCCGAGTGCTGCGTGACGGAGTGAGCTTCTGTCTTCAGTCCCAGCTCCTGCCAACCTAGCAGTTCGAAAGCAAGAAATTGCAAGTAGATAAATAGGTACCGCTTTGGCGGGAAAGGTAACAGCGTTCCGTGCACCTTGGTGTTCAGTCATGCCGGCCACATGACCACGGAAGTGTCTTCGGACAGCGCTGGCTCTTCGGCTTAGAAACGGGGATGAGCACCGCACCCTAGAGTCGGACACGACTGGTTGGGGACACCTTTACCTTTACCTTTAACCCAACCATCAGCCTGCCTTGGGCCACGTTGCTGGCGTTTAGCCCTCCAGATTGCTGGCCTCTGGCTCTCCAGGTTCCTGGTTGCTGTTATGAGATCTCATCTATGCCTGCCCTGGACCACATCATTTCCCTCTGACCCACAAATACCGCCCACCCCGCCCACATGCTTCTTCATTCAAAATGGTTCTGAAGTGGAACATCAAGCTTCTGGTATTTCCTAAAGGCTGAATGAAGCATCGTGCTGCACAGCATTATTACTATTTGTATTTAATTATTTATATGTTACATTTCTATACCACCCCATAGCCAAGGCTCTCTGGGCAGTTCACAAAGATTAAAACATTAAAAAACAGTATACAAAGTTTAAAAACCATTTATATAAAACACACAAACAAATAGTATACATGAAGGCAACATATATCTAAAACCAACTTTGAACAATCAGCCGTAACCATAAGACAAATCCAGAACTGATTAAAAACTCTTCATATGCTGCCCTGGAGCATTTGCCAGCGTATGACACAAGGCCTTTATTGTGTGCTTGTCATTCCTTATTCACGGTTGTTTATGGGTTCCTTAGACAATGTCATGACCCTCCAGAGTTTCACTTCTGTGTCTAAAGAGCACTTTCAGTGTGCTTTTTTGAGCAGGGAAAATGTGCAATTACTTGTGAAAGTGAAATAAAACAGGTTTTTTTCCCCAATAGTGTATTTGTGCTGTTCCACTTTAGCACAGTGCCACCGAGGTTATGTAGCAGAAATGCAGGAAAGGAAAAGCTCTTGGTGTAAAGCTTGGATCTCAGTTCTGCAATGAAACCAAAAGTAGACACAGCAGATTAACAGCCTTGTGTAGAAAAGCTCCTGATCTAGAAAAGGTCCATCACATTTCAATCCCATTGAAATCAATGGAAGAATGTGGTTGCAACTAGCTTTACATCAAATCATTTTTTTAATTAGTTAAGAGCACAGTCTTATGGAGACAGTTGTCATTAGCCTTCGAATTTCATCTATCTAGCTGGGGAGCTTTGGAGTGGGGAGCGGGGGGGGGGAGGCCACACACTGCATAGGAAGCTGCATAACACACTTTCCGCGGTCTTCTCCTCTCCCCGTCCCCACCCCTTTTTCCCTGTCTCCATGCTATGTTTCCAAACACAGAGACATAGCTGGTGCAGAGAGAACGATGCCAGCTACAAGGGGGTGTGGGTGGGGAGCGCAGTTTCTGGGCTGCGAAGTCAGAGTCTTGGTTCCAACCTCAAAGCCCTGAAACTGAAGAATCCTATGTCTCCCAGATGTTGTCTAAGAGACATAAGATTGGTCCCTAAATTTCTATCGTGCTTTTCCTCCAAGAAGCTCAAGGTGGCATACGTGCCTCTCCCCTGTTTTATCTGCACAACAACCTTGCAAGGTAGATTTTTGAGAGAGTGACTGGCCCAAGGTTACCCAGTGAGCGTCATGGCTGAGTCGGGATTTGATCTTGGGTCTCTCCAGTTCTAGTCCAATATACTAACTCCTATGCCACAACTGGACTCAACCAAAACTAATTTTCTCTGGATTGGGCCCTTGGTGTATTATGCATATGGAATAATTGGGAGATGACAAACTTCTCTGAGAAAAACATAGATAAGAAAGTGAACCACTCACACAAACTCCACCCGTCAGCTAGATCTAGTTGGCTTGCAAAATCAAAGCACCAGGATAAGATTTGTCAATAGCTTGCATGCTTAGATACTGAAAATATTTTACTCAGAAGTGGGATTAAAATGTTTTACATAGAATAATAATTAGCAGCTGTTGAATGATCATCACAAAATGTTTGCTAGTAAAAGATTAAGAACATAAGAAGAGCCTATCTAATCCAGCTTTCTGTTCACGCATTGGCCCACCAGCTGCATGTGGGAAGGGCTGGTGGTGAAGGTTTGAAACCTCATCCTCTTGGGCCTAACTTGGAAGACAAAACTGTACAGCCAAAGCAAAGCCCCTGTAATCATAGAAACTCATGTGAATGGATTGAAGGATCTTGTAAAGATCAACATGAAAGCATATCACATGCAGGACTGCTCATAGTCATGATGGGCCATTGAGACAAAATACTTCAAAACAACATGTATCCATGCTTTGTGAAAGGCAAGAGGAAACCATGTAAGGCCATGCTACGTTTCTGACCTAGTCTTACTTTTCCTAGGTGCTGCTCTGCAGACAAGCTCTCAGCTTTGTCTCAGCTCCCATCAGCTGTTAGCGACAATTGGATCAGATTTCATTGTCATTGCAGGGATTCCGATTACCCTTCGTAGGCCATATACGGCTCCACTTAAAATATTACATTCCAAAATCACCGACAATTTTCACCCTACCCCCTGACTATCTACCTAAATCTAGGGATGTACGAAAGTCACTTACCTTTTCGAAGGGTGACATTCGTGGGGAGGGGGAGGCACTCCGTCCCTCCCCCCGAAATTCTCTCTGGCCAGCTCCGCTCTGCGGAGATTCTGCAGAGCTGCTGGCCGGGGCAGCCCACAGCTGGACATCCAGCTGCTGGGCAGCCTGCAGGGACGCAAATGGCAGCTGCCGTAGCCACCGCCATTTGCCTCCCTGTATTTTGCCATGATAGACTACGTAAAGATTTACGTAGCCTATCACGGCAAAAAACCCACAAAAAACAGCGAAAGCAAATGGTGGCGGCTACGGTGGCCGCCATTTGCGCTCCCTTTTTTTTTGCCGTGATAGGTTACGTAAATATTTACGTAGCCTATTACAGCAAAAAAAAAAGGGAACACAAATGGCGGCCACTATGCCGTTTGCGCCCCTCTCTTTTGCCGTAATAACCTACATAAATATTTACGTAGGATATCACAGCCAAAAAAACGGGGAATGCAAATGGCGGCCGCCGTAGCCACCGCAATTTGTGTTCCCTTTTTTTTGCCATGATAGGCTACATAAATACTTACGCAGCCTATCACGGCTTCCGCAGGGATGCAAATGGCATTCCTGCATTAGCCGTGATAGGCTATGTAAGTATTTACGTAGCCGTTAAGTATTTACGTAGCCTATCACGGCTATAGTGATGAAGCGAATGGCGGCCACGGCCACCATTCACAAGTCAGCGTGAATGGCAGCAGGTAGGTGTCCCGTTTCACGCGCCTTTCGTGGGGTGCGGGGGGTGGGGGGCTTCGTTCCGCCACGGATTTCAGGGGTTTCGGCCTCACCGAGATCTGCGGCGGAATTCTCTGACATCCCTACCTAAACGACAGTAACAGTACTGCTCTGTGGGCTCCACTGTCACCATGACCCGGACACAACATCAGCAAAAAATGCTGATCGGAGAGATGACACTCAAACATAGTTTAACATTAAAATGCCCAAGCCAACCATGGAAGAGAGTCTCTGACAGATACATCCTAAGTAACACTGCAACTAAAGGCACCTTCACACACACGGCATTTGAAGATCCCGTTACGTGCTTTTCCTACATGGGAGATACTTCCAGTCTGGAAATTATATGGAAGCTGCGTGCTGATCTTCATGTATGGCTGTGGCTTTTTTTCCACAATTGTACAATGTAATATATGCATTTGTGTTTACCACATAGGTTCTGCATGAGCGTGGTTAGCACCGATGTGATGTAGTTCGGTCAGTTGCCCAGGACCTATGAATGTCAGAAGGGCCTGCCAAAGTATGGAGCAGGATTGTTCTTAGTTGCTTCAGAGGGCAGGCCTAGAACCAATGGATGGAAGTTGCAGGAGAGCAGATTTTGGCTAAATATTGGAAGAAACTTCCTAGCGGTGAGGGCTGTTGAGCAATGGGATAGACTGCCTTGGGAGATGGTGGGTTTTCTTTCACTGGAGGTATTTAAACAGAGGCTGGATTGTCATGTGGCAGGGATACTGTAGCTGCACCTTGCATTGAGCATGGCCAATGGTCAGGAATGCTGGGAGTTGTAGTCCAAAACATCTGTTTTCTGTCCATCCCCTGGATTAGGTGATCTCATGGGTCCCTTCCCGCTCTATGTTTCTAAGCCTGGTGCAGTGCTCTAAACTACCCCTTCTCATGGCTTTCTAGAAGACCAGCACAGAGAGTGAAATAAAGATTATGGAAGTGAGCAAGTAGAATGCTCTCTTTGGAGTCAGGAAATAACGTATACCCAGACAGCCTTAAAGCATTTTTCTTGCCCATGGTCCATACAAAATTGGGAGCCGGCGCCATGCACAGGTGCGTTCTGTGCAGGAAAAGAATAATGTGTGGAGTGCCTCATAATTCCTTCCAGAGATAAGCAGGCGTGATTAAATAGATCGTGTGCTTGCTATTCAAACATTGGGATGTGTGAGCAACTGCACATGTTTTCCTCCAACACTTGTATATACCTGTGTACAAAAAAAAAGTGTCTGAAGCAGCCTTGAGTAATAATTGCCCCCACATAGTTCCAGCCAGGGAGAAACATTAAGGTTAAATCCCCAGTAACATACAGGTATTTTTTTAAAAAATAAATGTTTTATTTTGTACTGTACTCTCTCAGTGGTAATTTTTTACATAGCTTTTATTTTGTTTTGCGCTATTATTATCTGGCCCTGGTATGGTGCAGGATAGAAACTCAAATAAAATAATGAAATTAAATAGTGCAGACCCACTTTGAAAATAGGGAGGAGAAAAACAACAACACAGACGAGTTTCAAACAAAGCTTCCAGCCTCCACAGAAGCCTGGAACGGAGCAAGAGTTCTGTTGTCAAAACATTGCCACACAACTGGCGATTGTTAAATGTGATTTTGCTCTTCCTGTCAAGTTGGCTGGGAAGAGACGGGCTCACTGAGTGAGCAGCAGGATATACCCTCCATACAAGAGGAAAATGGGTTTACTCAGACGTAAGGCCCACTGTGTTCAATGAGGCTTGCACCCAGGTCAGTGTGTGTAATACCTGCCCCTTGACGGGAGAACGGAAGTTGGAAAAGGACTGTCGGTGACAGGAAGGGAGAGAGGGGAGAAAGTGCTGGAAGAGAAGCGGAGGCAGGAGCAGAGTGAAGGAGAGCAGCTGAGAAGGAAGTGTCGGGAAGGCAGCGGTGTGGTGAAGGGAAGTGGGCAAATAGAGCAGCCCTCAGCCAGAGAGGAAGAGTGAACCACCACGACCGAAGCCAGCAAGGAACAGACTGAAGGAACTGGGACAAGAGACTGTTGCTGGTCTAACTACAATAACACAGTACGTTATAGTGAACTGTGGTCTAATATTATAGTTGTTCGTATTTGCTTCATACAGTTCTATTTGTTATTTCATTAATATTGTTCATTAGCAGATATTCTAAAGTTAAGTAAATGCTATTAAATATTTTGTTGTTTGTCTCTGGAGTGATTGCAATCTGCCCCTTCTCATAGGATTGCAGCGTCTGTTTATGTAAAGCAAACAGTGGAGTTTATAACACGGTCAAATGAGCAAGCCAAGACATATGGTGACCTGTACCAGTTGATAATATCTGAAACATTAACTTCAAAAGTAAAAAAATAATTGCAACAATACTCAACACTTATTTTCTCAATGAGACATTGCAAGTATCTTTGTTGGTATAGTTGCACACTAATATTTTCAAGCAAGAATTCTGTGGCCCATTATTTATTGTGGGATAAGCTTTCATGGGCCAGAGTTCACTTTGCCAAATCTATGAAGTAGTAAGCTCATTACGCAGATATACGAGACCTGCAACAAAATGTTGCAGCATGGAGTATTCTTCAGTGTGTCAGTCGATTAGCTGTGCTTCCTCTAGAACACTCCACTTCTTTCTCTCTCCCACACCCTTCCCAGGAGAAGAATGGCTCCCTTAAGAATCAATGAGCCTGCCTTAGTGCTGTGTTTGTATGGCAGCTTTACTGAGCCGCAAGGAAACTGCTAGTATGCATCCCTGCAATGCTATCTAAGAGGGGAGGCCATTGGGGGCAGACTCCACGGGTTTAATGTTTGGTTCTTTCATTACTGACTCAGCTGATTGGCAAAATGATGTTTTGGGATTTAAATCTGCCAAAATGTGCTCTGCTCCTCTGTTGTTTGTTGAACCTTGGATCCACACCTGTGTTGGTAACTTCACTTGCTTTATTTACAAGGTTATGTACACATCTTTCTGGCAGGGCTCCTAACACAGGCCTACAGCAGGGTTTTTCCTCCTAGTCTAAAGGATTAGGAAAACAGAATCTGGACACTAAACTATATTTAATGGGACAATATATAATTAATTCACTGTGCCTAATTACAACATAGTTCTCCCCCACCCTAGATGTTTGGAGGTGCTCAAGTGGCACCCTTAGGGACTGATGCCGCTGCTAGACCATGACAGTGCCAGGCAATTGCATGCGTCCTTGAGGGAGCCATCAACATTTGTCCAAAGTGCTCAAAGGGGACTGAATGATCATCAAATATATTAAAGAGGCCCAGCTGGAGGACATATAATAGCAGTACTGTTATACTGGGAAAGCCCCCAAACTCATACTTGTGTGTAACAAAAAATAAGGCTACAGTCCTATGCACAGTCCTAACTTGGGACTGATTCCCATTGAACTCAGTGGTATTTACTTCCAAATGAAAATGGATACAGTCAGGTTTCAGTGTCCATACCAATGCCTTTGCATTTGTGGTTGTCAGGATCATGTGAGCTTTTCTGTTGTGATGGCATTTTAGAATATAATGGCACAATATTCACATCCCATCTGTCAGTGCTGACTTATCTAAGTCAAGCTCACGAGGTTGGTAATGGCTGGGTCAGGGCCCACCTGTGCAGCAGTCTGCAACCACAAAAGGTCCATCCCACCATCATCCCCAGATGTTGCAGAGGATGCTGGAATACACCTCTCAGTTGGCAAAGAGCACCAACAATGCTAGAAGCAGCAGCACAAAGGCTGGGATGCTTCTTCTGGGCTGACATCCTTATTTTGGTATTGCCAATGCCACATGTAAGCTAAGAGCTGCATCCAGTCATGCTGTGACAGAACCAAACAGCCTCTGCTTTATAAACAAATCTCCAAGTTTTATTTAAACAAAGGCCCCTCTGTAGACTCTCTCAGGATGTGGCCTCTTTCTCCTCAGGCCAGAAGCAGTGGCTGCTGCCCTCAACTGCTTCCTGGCTCCTCCCAGAAAGCACACCACATCCAGGCCAAATCCAACAGTTATTTCATATTGTTACACCCCAACCATGTGTCTAAATGTGTACTTCTTCAAAGTATGGTAACTTCCTTTCTATAGTTGAAGCATGCACACACACACACACACACACACACACACTGGGGTTCTCTTGACTTTGATTTATGAGTCTGATTCTATAGTGTAGGCTTTAAGAAGCCCTGGCAATCATGAGACTTGTCATAAAATCATGAGGCTCTTCATAAGAGTTGACAGCTTTGGATATTTCACTTCAAACCAGCCTGCGAGCCTCCTAAAGGCCTGGACTGCCATCCCCAAAACAAATTCTGTGGACTGGAGCCTTCCCTGTGGATATGTACTTAAAAAAAAATAATTCTGAGCAATGTAATCAGCAAATGACATACCAAACTTTAGTATACACTGAATGGTTGAAGTAAATTTATCTCTTACTTCTGTGGACAGGGCCCAGGCGTGGACGGGGGAGGGGGACGCTTCACCTGGGTCGTAAGCACATTACCGTTAGGGTGGGAAAATGAGACTTGGGGTGTCTCTACATTAAGCAAAACCCCACATACTTACTGCAGCTTTCTGCATTCAGTTTCTTTGCAGGATTATGATGTGCTCCTTTAAATGGCAGACATGTGGTTTAAATCTAGAAAGGGCCCCCTTCCTCCCCGGCATGTGTGCAAAGGAGTGGGGGGGAGGGGGAGTCTTGTTTTCGTCGCTTAACTTGTGCTGTACTGTATCTCATGGCCCCCAAGAAAGCTACGACTTACTTCTGAGTAGATGTAAAATTGTGCTGCAAGTCTCTAATCCTAGGCACACTTACTTGGGAGTAAGCCCCATTGAACTCAATGGGACTTACTTCTGAGTAGATGTAAGATTGTGCTGTAAGTCTGCAACCCCTGGCACACTTATTCAGGAGTAAGCCCCATTGAATTTAATGGAGTTCTCTGAATCAACAGAGGACCTTGATTCTGAGCTTGGTGGGGTGGGGAATCAGATGTCTCTCTTTGTTGCAAGGAGGCATTTTACCCTTTTCCACCTCCAATTGGCCTGCAATTGAAAAATGTGCTCAAACATTTACATGGCAGACACGTGGTTTGAATAGAAAAAAGTCCTTCCTTGGCAAGTTCATAGCACTACACTGGCATTACACACAGCCTATATGATGCCATTAACTTTTATTACCAGCTTACCTCTGCTCTTTTTGAAAGTGGGATAAAGGGGGAAATGTGCAAGAGACGTTCTAGAGGTTGATGACGTTGTGTAAAGGACCCACAAACTTCTGTGAGTGACCAATCATGAGCATTCAATAAATCCCTCATGTAGAGACACCCTTGCAGTGCAGTCTTAGCTATGTGTCCTTTAGAAATGAGTTCCACTGAGTTAAATGGGACTTTTAAGGTAAGTTAAGTGTATATGGAACTACACTTGAGGATGCTTATGCAGATTTAGGTTCCTGTATCTATATGGGATTTTCAGATCTTGTAAGGGTTTGTAAGATTTCCTGGAACCAATCAGAAGAGAACCAATCAGAAAGGTGAGCTGCTGGCCCAGATCCTCCTTTAGCAGAGAGAGAGAGAGAGAGAGAGAGAGAGAGAGAGAGAAAATACAGCGGTTGAAAGTAGTGCCTTTAGCTCCACCCCCAATGTTACATGGCTCTTCCCAGCCCCGTCCTCATCGCTCACACATTCACATGGATTTCTGAGGTAGGAACCCTTTGCAGGTAGATCTCTGTGCAGGGGTGTAGTGGAGCCAGGGCTCACAAGGGCGCAGCGCCAGTGCGTTTTTATTAGTAGGGACACTGACGTTATCTGCCACCCCGCGCCCCCAGAATGCCCTGTTCCCTCTGAGCTTAGTTGGGTTCTTCACAGTAGCTGGGTGTGGGTGGAGCGAATGGTTTTCTCCAACAACAATATATTGTTCCCTGTTGTCATGCAACATATTTTCATAGAATCATAGAATTATAGAATAGTAGGATTGGAAGGGGCCTACAAGGCCATCGAGTCCAACTCCCTGCTCAATGCAGGAATCCAAGTCAGAGCATCCCTGACAGATGGCTGTCCAGCCTCGTCTTGAATGCCTCCAGTGTGGGAGAGCCCACTACCTCCCTAGGTCATTGATTCCATTGTCATATTGCTCTAACAGTCAGGAAATGTTTCCTGATGTTCAGCCGGAATCTGGCTTCCTGTAACTTGAGCCCATGATTCCGTGTCCTGCACTCTGGGGTGATTGAGAAGAGATCCTGGCCTTCCTCTCTCTGACAGCCTTTCAAGTACTTGAAGAACACTAACATATCTCCCCTCAGTCTTCTCTTCTCAAGCATAAACATGCCCAGTTCTTTCAGTCTCTCTTCATAGGGCTTTGTTTACAGTCCCCTGATCATCTTTGTTGCCCTCCTCTGAACCCTCTCCAGTTTATCTGCATCCTTCTTAAAGTGTGGTGCCCAGAACTGGACACAGTACTCCAGATGAGGCCTAACCAGTGCTGAGTAGAGGGGAACTAGTACTTCCCGGGATTTGGAAGCTATGCTTCTATTAATGCAGCCCAAAAGAGCATTTGCCTTTTTTGCAGCCACATCACATTGTTGGCTCATATTCAGCTTGCGATCGACAACAATTCCAAGATCCTTCTCGCTTGTAGTGTTGTTGAGCCACGTCTCCCCCATCTTGTAGCTGTGCATTTGGTTTCTTTTTCCTAGGTGCAGAACTTGGCATTTATCCCTATTAAATTTTATTCTGTTGTTTTGTTTGCTGCCCAGCGCTCCAGTCTATCCCGATGACGTTGAATTTAGTTTCTGTCTTCCAAAGTATTAGCAATTCCACCCAATTTGGTGTCATCTGCAGATTTGATCAGCATTCCCTGCACCTCCTCCTCCAAGTCATTAATAAAAATGTTGAAGAGCGCTGGGCCCAGGACTGAGCCCTGCGGTACCCCACTCGTTACCTCTCCCCAGTTTGAGAAGGTCCCATTGATCAGCACTCTTTGAGTCTGATTCTGTAGCCAACTGTGGATCCACCGGATCGTTGTTTCATCTAGCCCACTTTGAGCTAGTTTGCCCATCAGGATATCATGGGGCACATTGTCGAAAGCTTTGCTGAAGTTGAGGTATATTATGTCCACAGCATTCCCATGGTCCGCAAGGGAGGTTACGTGATCAAAAAATGAGATCAGAGTTGTCTGGCAGGACTTGTTTTTGACAAATCCATGTTGGCTTCGAGTAATCACAGCATTGTTTTCAAGGTGCTTCCAGATGGATTGCTTTATCATTGCTCCAGAATTTTCCCAGGGAATTGATGTCAGACTGACTGGTCTGTAGTTCCCAGGTTCCTCCTTTTTGAAGAGAGGGACAACATTAGCCCTCCTCCAGTCATCTGGCACTTCCCCCGTCCTCCATGATTTCTCAAAGAGAATAGACAGCGGTTCTGAGAGTTCTTCTGCCAGTTCCTTTATTAATCTAGGATGCAATTCATCTGGCCCTGGAGATTTGAACTCATTCAAAGTAATTAGCTGTTCCTTGACCATATGCCTATCGATCTCAAGCTGCAATCCTGCCCCGTCAGCCTGTACTTCGCCTTTGCCAGGGGGGTCATAGACCCTCTTTTGGGAGAAGACTGAGCCAAAGTAGGAATTGAGCACCTCTGCCTTTTCTTTGTCATCTGTTATTGTTTTGCCATCCTTATTTAATAGCTGAACAACCATTTCTTTCCTCTGCCTTTTACTATGCACGTAGCTGAAGAAAGCCTTTTTGCTGTTTTTAGCATCCCTTGCTAACCTCAGCTCGTTCTCAGCGTTAGCTTTCCTGACACCATCCCTGCAATTCTGTGCTACCTGCCTGTACTCTTCCTTCGTTACTTGGCCTTCTTTCCACTTCCTATATTTTTTGTTCTTTCCACTTCCTATTTTTTGTTTTCAGGTCATCCCTAAGCTTTTTGTGAAGCCACATTGGCTTCTTCTGTTGTCTTCCACCTTTTCTTCTTGTTGGAATTGTTTGTAATTGTGCCTTGAGAATTTCCTTTTTTAAAAGCTCCCACCCATCTTGGACTCCTTTTCTCATTAGCGTCGCTTGCCATGGGACCTTACTGATCATTGTTCTGAGTTTATTAAAATCAGCTTTCCTAAAATCCAGGGTATGCGTTTGACTACACTGGCCTTTTGCTTCCCTTAGAACCAAGAACTCAAGTACAACATGGTCGCTTTCCCCCAGAGTTCCTGTAACTGCTACTTGATCCACTAAGTCATCTCTGTTGGTTAGGATCAAGTCAAGGATAGCCGATCCTCTAGTTCCTTCCTCTACTTTCTTTAGGAGGAAGTTATCTGCCACACAAGGCAGGAATTTCCTGGAGGGGCCATGTTTTGCAGAATTTGTCTCCCAACAAATATCAGGGAAATTGAAGTCCCCCATTATTACTACATCATGCTTAATTAAAACATTGGCTATTTGCTTTTCAAAAGTTTCATCCTCGTCTTCTCCTTGATTGGGTGGCCAGTAGTAGACTCCGACCACCAGGTTCCTTTTATTCTCTGATCCATTTATTTTGATCCAGATGCTCTCGATGGGGCTACCAAGCTCCTCCTCCTCTTCTCTGTGCAGAGATATGTATTTTTCACATACAGTGCAACTCCACCTCCCTTTCTGTTCCTCCTGTTCTTTTTGAACAAGTTATATCCTTCCATTGCTGTATTCCAGTCATGAGAGTCATCCCACCAAGTCTCAGTTATACCTATCAAGTCATAATTTCCCTCCTGTATTAAGAGTTCAAGTTCGTTCTGTTTGTTTCCCATACTCTGGGCATTAGTATATAGACATTGAAGACCATGTGCTTCATAGTCTGGCTTTCTTCCTACATGTGTCTGAAGACTATTATTGGGCACTATTAGAGCTGTTCTCTCCATTGCAGTGTATACGCCTACGTCCATTGTTACCCCCAACATTACATCTCCCTTCCCCACAGGTTTCAGTTTAAAGCCCTCCTGATGAAGTTCTTCATGCTGTGGCCAAACACATTCTTCCCATCCTTTGTGAGGTGCAACCCATCCCTTGCCAACAGCCCATTTTCCAGGAAGTATAGCCCGTGGTCCCAGAATCCAAATCTCTCTTGTCGGCACCACCTTCGTAGCCAGTCATTCACCCGGAGTATTTTTCGTTCCCTTTCTATCCCTCTTCTAACTACTGGAAGGATGGATGAGAAAACTATCTGGGCCCCGAAGTTCATGAGTTTCCTTCCCAAAGCTTCAAAGACTGACGTGATTTCTCCGTAGCTCCGCTTGGCGGTACCACATGGATGAGAAGAAAGGGATACCTGTCAGTGGGCTTTATGAGTTCAGGCAACCTTTCAGTAACGTCTCTAATCCGTCCTCCTGGGAGACAACATACTTGGCGAGTCCACGGGTCTTCGCGACATACTTGGGTCTCGATCCCACGCAGCAAGGAGTCTCCCACCACTACCACTCTTCTTCTTGTTGTTGGCCTGGGTTTCATCGCCTCTGTTTGACTGACCTTCAGCCTCTTGCTCACTCTCATGTAGGTTCCCCTGTGATTCTTCCTCTGCAGGCTGTCCTCCAGTCTCATCCGCAAGTACCTGGAATCGGTTCCACAGCTCCAGTGCTTCCACTGGTTCAGAGTGGCGTCTAGTTCTTCTTCTCCTAACCGTCACCCTTTTCCAAGGAGTATCCTCTAGTGCATTTTTCTTCACCTCAGCATTTCCCACTTCCTCATCTTGCTGTTGCTCTTCAAGCTTCTGGTCTTCCCTTTGCTGCTGTAGTTCCCCCATTCTGTCCAAAGTTCCCCCATTCTGTCCAAAGGCATTTTGGCATGCCTTGGTCTTGAATGGGCAATGAAGACTTGCTCTTGGTGTAGAAGAGAACTGCTAGAACTGCCTTGTTGATCTGCATCAACGCAGGTGCCTGCATTTTTGGATTTGGGGCTATGGGGATTGTCACTGCACTTCAAAATGTACCACTATGCCACTGCCTCTGTGTGTGCAGGTTTCCCCAGATCTAGGACTCTGATCGTGCAGCGCCTTTCAACATGCTTTTACACCTCCACACAAGGAACACGTGAAGGGCGCTGGAGAGACACATGTGTCCTGATGTGAGCAGGAGGGAAGGATGCACACCATAATAAGGGACATTGAGATCCCAGGGGCAGGTACTATTGATAGGACAGGTGCTCCTGGAACAGAGGGGAGCAAGTGCATTGAGCCTTGGGTGTGTAGAGCAGGTGGAAGAACTGACCCCAGATCCCAGGGACAGATAACAGTATCTAAAGGGTATTTGTCAAGTGTGGACAATTAAAATGCAAACATGTCCTCCAGCCGTGCCTGGCTATGAAGGCAAATCAGGCAGCCAGAAATTTAAAGAGCTTAACAAAGGAAACTAAATGAAGGTAAAGTACACCAATCAATCTTCAGATTTTTGGTTTTTCAAAACAGACAAGACCTTTTGCTGGGGTGGGATGGGGGGAAAGACCATGTGACAAGCTTATACTGAGCTGGAAGGAATTTTGCTTGGGTGCTGCGCCCATGGACAATCCTCTTTGATATCCAGACACCTAAATACAACATGCCTCTGTATGTTGGAAGCAGGAATCTATCAAACCTGTTCATGCATGTTGTCTATTAGTGTGGTGTTATTACTGAAAGTTACTTAATTCCATAGCAATGTTTAATTGCACAAAATCAGAAACATGAAGCCTGATAGCCACATTGGCTGCTTCACCACATAAGTAGTTTAGAACATATAAGAATATTTCCAAATAATACACCATAACAACAATTTGAGCCATACTTTTCCTTTATCAAGGAGGTCATTGTGGCATCCGGAGAAGGCACTATGGAAATATGAGAGAAAACAGCTCTGTATGGATAAGGGAAGGTGATCAAAGAACAAATTGCAGAAACTGTGCCCCAGACACCGGAGAATCTTTTGAAAATGCTGCTGGCATATTTCCAGATCTATTTCCACTGAAAACCTCCCCAGAACTACAGTGCTGTTTGTACCACTTGATTAAATGCATATGAGTAAATCTGGTATGAGAACACCCTTCTTATTTTTTGGTTTGTATTTAGAATTTTGATTCATTTGTTGTGATTCTTTGCTTTTGTAATTAGTATATGCATAATAATTAAAATTCTTTAAAAATGTATCTCTCCAGCGGTGAGAATTGATCACTTTCCATAATAAAAATAAAAATAAAATGAAACCTTATATTCTTAGAAATCTAAATTTAGCCCAGGCCATTACTTGTGTCCTATTTTGTCAGCATCCACCTTGAAGTTAATGTGATACTTCTGTAGGATTTCCAGCCTTCTACGCAGGGAGAGCCATACCATTAGATGGCCCCTCAGCCAACAGATTTTCGGTGCCTTCACCAAAATGTGTTGTTCGAGCCCATGGAACATAAGGATAAGCAACACAAAATGTGTCATTCCAGCCCATGACTAGACATAAGGATATGAAACACATATTCATGACAAAGATCTTCCTTTCTACCTTCTGAGAACAACTAGTGCTATGTATATTTAAATTACTACTTTTAAAAATGTCTGTCCATTTCCATTCCTCCCACTGAAGAAAGAATTGGTATATTCTACAGTCTAGGCAGCTTTTGGCTCCTCTGTTTTCTTTGATCATAAAGGAAGACAGAGGGTTGCATAAAACATCTGATGCTGATGGGGCATTGCAAGACATTTTCTACAGAGTAAACACGTTCCCTAAGACTAGGCAAGGGATGCCTTGTGTTTGCCTCAGCGATGGCTGTGGGGAGGAACGATATTCTTTGCCCATTCTTTCCACAGCCCTTTCGCCCTCTCCAGTTCCGGAGAATGCTGACTCTCCCCGCCTGGTGCATTCACTGCCCCTTCTTATTATGGGAGGCACACTCTGCCACATTGTTCTCCTGAACTACCCACCAATTAGGAGCAACAAATGATCTATTTATATGCACACAATTCAGAGGAACAGACACACTTGCACAAAGCAGGGACCACACACACGTGTGTATGCACGCACATGTGCGCGCGCACACACACACACACACACACACAACAAACTCACACAAACATGAGACAGGGTTTGCTTCCTTAATTATCTCCTGGAAGCCCAAACAATTAGAACTCTTTGCTCCCCCCCTTTTTATTGTTCTTGGCAAAAAAAGGTTAATTAAACTCTGAAAATATCCTTCCCCCACCCCAAGCATGAGACTGTTAATTTTCTCTTTATATTTGTATTTAATTAATTCTGCAAAGACTCCAACTATTTTTTATATATAATTTCTCCCTTTGTTTCTCTCCCTCCTTCCTTCCCTCCCTCTCTCTTTCATTGTTAATCCTCCCATATTCAGGGTTTCCCCCCACCTCCCTCTTCTGTCTTCCCCAGATTTGAAATTCTATTACCATTTCATGAGGCAGGCGTTTGAAGAGAAAATTGAATACCCGGCCAGTCTTGATAAGAAGGGACACTTGGTAGTAGCAGCAATTTGTGAAGCTGGGTTGTTGTTTTTTTTTATAGAGACCCCATTTCTCCCTTCCCATTCATAAGGCTTGTAATGTGTAAGGGGGAGAAAATTAAAGGGTGTGCGTGTGTGTGTGTTAGAAAGAGGAGGTGATGGGGTGGCGGCGTGGGTTGAAATAGAATGAATTGTCACATCTCTCTTTGAATTAGCATTCCCTGTCTCCTTTCTTTCCATAGTAAATGTGTCATGGCAACAAGGCGTTGTACTTCTGCTTGGTGCTCTGTGAATAACATATTGTGGCTTCTATGACAAGCTTTGGAGGGATCTGCCTGCGCTTCCTCTGGTCCAAATACCTCCCCCCACCCCACCTGTTATTGCTGGAAAGAGTCGTCATCTCTGATGCTCACATTTTGCATAAACAGCACTCAGGCGCCAATGTTGACCATCTCTCTTCCTTTTGTTCAGGGAGGTGGTTAGTGCTGGACTGAACCATATTCTGTGGCCATCTGCACCTCTGGGGCATATGCCCCAGTTCTCCTCCTGTGTGCACTTAATCAGGGTCCCAAAAGCCAGCCATACTCCGCCCCCCCCCCCAAGAAAAGACAGGTACTTTCTCCTGCTCCACAAATCCAACACATCTGTACATAGCAGTTCTGCTCTTTATGTAGCTCGGGACTGAATAAGGTAAGTTTTCCTGCAATTAGGATCACTGTGTGTTATGTAATTATCAGAAGCTAGGCTATTTTACAGCATTTGAGGCAGTTTACCTCTGTACACCAGTTGCTGGGGAACATGGGTGGGTGGGTGCTGTTGCGGTCATGTCCTGCTTGTGGGCTTCCCATGGGCAGCTGGTTGGCCACTGTGTGAACAGAATGCTAGACTAGATGGACCCTTGGTCTGATCCAGCACAGCTCTTTGTATGTTCTTATGTTCATTCCCTGTATGGGGAGAAAGCTGGGTCCATGGTCCTGAGACTGGTTTTCTTAGCTTAGTACATTGCAAGAGGAGGTACCCTTTGAATGTGGCAGCTGTGCATGATATTTCTCTGGGCTCTCAATTGTTAGTCTAGTGTAATGCTTCACCTTGCGGCTGCATATAGAAGTATTTCATAGGACTTATGGCTAGATGTAGTGTATACAGCTTATGACCCAACAATCCAAACACAGACCACTGTATATTGTATTAACCATGTATTTTGGGCCTGTCAAGGAACTGACACCCCCTTCCCTTTTGCTGTTCTGGGCAGGCAGCAAAAACAAAAGGTTTACTGAGAACTTGTTGGACTTCCATTCCTGACTGATGGTTGCTTTGCTTTGCCGAGTTACAGTTATGCAGACTTCATTTAGACAATGTCTTGACATTTTTGGTGGCATGAACAGATATATTGGCTCTGCTAGGTGGAGACCTTGGAGTCCATTTTTGGGGTACCACTGCCCCCACTCTGGGAGGGGGGGAATAAAACCCAGTGTGGCCGCCCAGGCTGCTGCTACTGCCAATCTCTCTGCAAAATTTCTGCTTTGATTTAAATGTGCAAAAGAAAAAAAAGTGCACTTTAATATCCAGCTGTGTGGCTCCAAGCAGTGGTTTTAATGATATCTCAGCAGCAGGAGCCTGGGCAGCCAATTTCTGCCTGTTTTCCTAACGGTGCTGACAGGAAGTGGGAAAGGAATATACGTGCTACATGATTACATAGCATAGTTCCCTTCCTAACTCCTGTCAGTGCCATTTTCAAATTGGCAGCAGGCCACCCAAGATCCTAGCCCAAGATGAGAGTGTGGCCAGCTGCTGTGCCCACCAAGCAAACAAGCAGGGCAGCGGGGGGCGGGCATGGGGAGTGAGAAACAGTGGGGGGAAACAAACGGCTGCAGCAGGGAGAGAGAAGTGGTGGCAGGGTGAGAAACCACAGAGTCGGGGAGGGAAAGCGCAACTAGGGTAGGGGGTGGGGAGCTGGAGGGCACCTTACCCATGGCCCCCTCAAACCTGGCCATGCCACTGGCACCCCAATGGAAGGAACAAGCCATGAACAGGCAGTTATTTTTGTTATTAACATCTTTATTATAATAAAGTATATCTCAAGAAATTATACAGTAAGTTGCACTGAATACAAGAATAACCAACAAAATTTATAATAAGCCTAATGTTTTCTCAGCACCTGCCACAGCGTTTTGAAAACCATAAGAATATCCATGACTCTTCCAAAATACAATAAAAGCATTCCACTTTACATAAAACAGGATGTTGTTAAGCTGAGATCTTTTTCATAACTGCAAGGCCTCAAATCTTTCTTTTCTTTTCTTTATAGCCGGTCTCTGACATCCAGGACATTAGAAATTTCTAATGAAAAGGATGACCGTTGTCTTGTAATCGGAGCTGGGAGTTGTATACAAAGAGTTTGGGATTAGGTTCAAAATTCAGTATACTGAGAATCTGATTTTCATTTCTTTACTCATCACTTGGTCCCACCCTCATGGTTCTTCTATCCATATGCTACCAGAGTGGTATGGGAAGAAGCCATAGAAGAGTGACATGCAGACATATTTCTCCAGTAATGTGTGAGTCATTCCTAACCTCTACTCTGATGCAACTGTCACAGGCCCCCTATGGAACTAAACAGCCTGATCTTCAATATGTAAGCATGATATGAATGCAGATTCCACCAGCTCAAAAATGGCTTCCTTTGTTGGATGGGTGGTCATCTTGGAATTTGCCCCAAACTCAAGAAAGTTATTTCTACAAAATTTCGGGGTGGGGGTGGGGGTTGGTCGTAGGAGAGCTTTCACACTGTTGTTTTTGTAGAAAACAGAGTCGCTGGGAAAAAGGAATGAAAATTAAGATAAAATTTCCAATTTTAAAGATCTTGTTTTCAGAGATAGGACAGTCTCTGTTGGGTAAATGGATGGTAGGATCTCTCTTTGTTGGGGATTTGCTGTTTTGGGATCACATCTGGTGTACAGCTTCTCTCTGGCTACCATACTACAGAATGCTTGCTAACTGTTTGGAATATTTGTCTCACAGTACGTGTCATAGAGTCTAAGCATGTTCAGGGCCTGTGCTATCTGTCACTGTTCAGATATTGGTTCTGTCATGAGAATCTCTCCAGACATCAGAGAGCTCCATTCCCACCTCTTATTTCCATGCTAACAGCTTTCTCCCCAAAGGGGGCACATTAAGGAAGTGAGATTTTCACCCTGGGTGTACCAGGTCTGAGCTGCCAAGTCATGCTTTTCTTGTTGCCTTCAACTGGCTCAGAATGAGTGACTTCCATTCCTGCTTACTCTCACATTTTCTTTGTTTGCTCGGTTCTCATCAGTGAGATGCAGCTGTTGTCCTAGCCAGCTACATTGTGTGCATCCCTAAGGGCTTCTGCTGTATGAGCTTTTGTTGTATCATCACCCTGCCTGCCTCTTTCACAGAATTTTACCAGGAGTCTAGACAATGCTGTCTAATATTCATGACCCTCCCATGTTTTCCCATCACTTCTTCCATCTGTCAGGAATGAATCTGAGCATGTAGAGGTGTCTGGCACTCAGATTCAGAATGGGAACATCCAGAACAGAGGGAGGCACCCTCCCTAGTGAGCCCAGATACAGTGAGACTTTCTTCTCAAGACCTTGACACACAGACGGTCCAGGCTGATCTGCTCCCCCATTCTTCCACCATGAGAACTCAAGTTTCAGAGGAGGAGGCAGGCAAGAGGGTGACTTGAGGGATGCTAGGGTCTACCACAGAGCGAAGTGGGGAAAGTTAGGGGCAGGGCTCAGATGCTCCGCCAGGTTGGCCACTCATGAAAGCCAATGTAGGAGGGAGACACCCTAAGGGAGGAGCATCCCTCAAAGCAAGTCTGGCTGTGAAGTTCATTCCCAGACTGCTGGGAACTTCTCTAACTTCCACTTCATATCCTTTATTGATATTTGTAGATGTGTGGATTAGCTGGTTCTATGCAGTCTGAGAGTTTGCTAGAATCTGCATTTGTAAAGCAGCTGGTCATTTACTAATAAGGTAGTGTTGGCCTGAAGCTTTGTTTCCTGGAATGTTTTGATTGTGAAGGGAGAGGATGAAAGAACGTGACACCATCTTCTTTTTTACTGCAGATCACCCGTTAAAGAAAAAAAGGCAGAGAAGCTGCACAATGCCTCCTGGTTACTAGTGCTTGGAGCCCTCCGACTGGAAGCAACCAGAGAGCACAAGACACGTGCTGCCAGAGAGGAAGCAGGAAAATATCGATTGAGGACAGAGCTGAGCGTCCCACTACTTCTGCCCTACGCCTCCTAAGCTAGCCTGCTTACCTCAGGTCTGGTGGAGGACGCTGTCTATTGAAGAAAGATTTAACTGCCAATCCTGTTGGCTTCTGTCTGTGGAATAGGGGTGGGGGCGCCATCTTGTCCTTTGCCTTAGGCAGCAAATACCTTGGGCCAGCCCTCTGAGTTCTACTCTTGATTTCTGCTGAGAGCACACTAGAGAGGGGTCTGTGGCTGGTGTCTTGCTGCTTCCATGGTTATTTCCTATGGCACAGTGTTCTCAGCCATGATGGATGTGAAATAAGGATTGCCGAACACCTTGCACATGACATGACATTAATCGGGGAGACAACCTGGTGCCCTCCACATGTTTTGGATTACAACTCCCATAAGCCCTTGCCAGCATGGCCAATAGTTAGGGGTTATGGGAACTGTAGTCCAAAACATCTGGAGGGCACCAGGTTGCCTCCCCGTGACATAAATGATAAATGATACCCAACAGTGGACCAGCATAGAATATTCTTCCTGCTTTTCTTATTCAGGTGTTATAATATCCAATTTTACAGTATCTGATACCTTCTTAGGAATGAACAAATCTTTGAAACAGAACATATGGTTAGGGAAATGGCTTTTCAAAGACCAAAGCAAGAATGGGCATCACTGCCAAAGAATGAACTCAGTTCCCTTTCATCTTATGATGGCTACATAACCACATGGGGCATCATTCCCTGCATCCCTTTGCCTCTCCCCTGCCCCTCAGCAGATCACATGCAGACAGAGTGGGAGGGATGAGCTGCTGGCAAGAGTCACTTGCCCACTTCCCCATTTTTAAGGGAACTTGGGCCAGCGGAAGGCTCTGTAAAAACAACCTGCCTGGTGTGAGCAAGCCCATTTCAGAGCTGGGAGGGAAGCAGACAGATGGCACCCTGAATAACCGCCAACATTTTAGAGAAAGGTTCCTCAAGAAAATTGGCATACAGAAGTAGCTGTCCTGCCTGTGGGAATGAGTTTTCAATCCTGGGGAAATATATACAAAAATATGTTCACCCAGGCCAGAGTTGGTGCCTGACTGTGTTGAAAGAAGAAGCTTGAAATCCTATGTTAATTCAAGAACACACACACCTCCCCACAGCATCTCACTTTCTCCACTTTGCCGTAGATGGTAGCTGTGCATATAATCTAAACTAGGAAAGCACAGAAGTGCTTTAGAAATGAATTCAAAGCGTCAAGGGATTAGTGATTACTGCTGGAGTGTTAAGTGACACGTGTGACAGATGTCCTGCCGAATCTGGTGGGTAGTGGGTGTTATTTATTTATTTATTATTAAATTTATTAATCGCCCATCTGGCTGGTCACCCAGCCACTCTGGGCGATGTACAACATACAATAAAAACAGTTTAAAACAATAAAATTCTACAATAAAAACATTTTCTAAAATACCCTAACCCACCCCAAATGCCTGCCTGAACAGCCACATTTTTAATGCATGATGGAAGCTCATTAAAGAGGGTGTTAGTGTTTACTTGGCTAGGCTGGGAATACTCATGGTTTGTACAGGCCCTAATGAGAATGGACCTAGCAAATCATGGAGTGACTGACTATCTCAAGGCTATCCTCAGGCATTATGATACCTACACACCCCACCCACTGCGCACACACACCAGATCCTAGAGCTCCTAATCTACTTCTTTCTCACCTGTCCTGCTAGAGCTTCCTGATAGAGGTAATGAGGGATGAATTCTACTTGGCTAGATTCAGAATTGGCTTGGTATTTCTGAGCTTTCTCCATGAGTGTTCAGAAGAAATCTGTTCTTTCCTCATCCATAAGGCTGGTGGTGCATGTGTGCTGCTAGTGCCCATGTGCATTGTCACATTGCCTCCTGGGAATTGTAGTTCCTAGAACCAGCCATTCCAGACTGCTGCCTAGAAATGCAACTTCACCCCACACGCCTACAACATAACACACACCTGGGAACAAGACAGGATCTAGATGGGAGACAGCAAACATGGAAAACATTCTCAAGAAACAATAAAAGAGAACTGAGCCAATTAGGCGATTACTCAACAAACAAAAGGCTGGTCGTAGGGAGGGGCTGTAGCTCAGTGATAGAGCCCTTCTTTGCATGAAGAAGCTCCCAGGTTCAATCTCCGGCATCTCTAGGTAGAGCTAGAACACACTCCTGCCTGAAAATTTGGAGAGCTGCTGCCAGCCAGTGTCGACAATACTGGGCTAGATGGACTCATGGTCTGACTCAGCGACCTGGTTCGCACGACACGGCACAGCCCATGGGCACCATTTTGCACCATTTGCAACCCCCTACTCAGGGGTTGTTGTGTCATGCAAACCTGAGCTTGGGTTATGTGAGGGTAAAACAACCCTCACATAACCCATGGTTTGTTCTAAGGTTATGCAAGACTTGTTTAACCCTTGCATAACCCATGTTCGTTGGAGTAGCATGACATGTCAAACCCCAGGCCGGGGTTGGATATGCAAAATGGCAGCGTTCCCCCTACACACACACACACACACACACACAGCCTCACTGTGGGTTAAATAATCCATAGCAGGCTGTCATGTTGTACGAACCAGCCCAGTATAAGGCAGCTTCCTATGTTCCTGTGGGTAGGTGGTCTGGTCACATAGTTCATGATAGTCAACTGAGAAGTTAACATTAAAAGACTTTGAGCATTAACATACAAAGCAACTGGCTTCATAGGTCATATAGTTTCACAGTGACCAGTGAGAGTTTTGTTGAGAATCAGGCGCTTACATTAAAGACTTTTGTGCAGCCACCTACAAAGCAGCCTAGTCAGCCTGAATGAGCAGCTAGTGCCGCACAGCAGCTGAAAGACAGAGCTACGTATCAGGACGTTCCTGGCTTGGTTCTTTCCTTTGCCACAAGGTCACTAGGGGGTCTTAGGCGTGCCGCTGTCTCTCAGCTTCAGTCCCCCCATCAGCAATATGGGGGATAATAATACAGACTTACCTTACAGGATTGTTGTCAGCATTAATACTAGATGATGGACCTGAAGCATTTTGAACATTTGAAAGCAATATACAAAAGTATTATTGCATAGTGCTTATACAATAATACTTTTTATATAGTGCAGAGTCTTGGTTTGCATTCTGAGCCAGAGAATAACTTCTGGAGGAAGATGATGCTCTGTTCATAACACAGCCAAGCATTATGATACATTTGTATTCCAAACCGCACAGCATACCCAGATATAGTCACCAGCACCGCTGACAACTCTGTGTCCTCTGTGACGGTGCTACAGTTGCCCTTTGCTTCTTTCCACCTCTCAGTCAATCCTGAACTCCTGCCAATAAAATACCTCCTTTAGACTAAGCCTAAGAAGGCCATGTTGCCATTTTTCAATGCTCAGATCCCTTTTACTTCCTTTAGGCCAAATAAAAACACATACATACCAGATGATGATAACCACATCCAGGACAGACTTTAGTCCGCTTTATGTGAAGAGGTGACATATGTAGCATTGCTATGTGCTTAAAATATCCTAGACCCATAGGATTCAAATATGCATAAAATTTGCATATGCTAGTTTAGATGTATATATGCAAATTTAGACATGATTACTCTCATACACACCTCCCCTTTCTCTCTCTTTCTTTTTCTCTTCTGGAGGAAAATTGCTCCCACCTGTGGAATTAAGCTTAGAATTAAAGCTTCCATTGGCACGGATGGAAGGTGTCCCCCGCCCACACACAAGTTTAATTGCCATGTGGAGTGGAGATTTTGGGGAGACACAGCACACAGGGAGGGGAAGGTTAACCCTTCTCTCTCCAGCTACAATGCCCTTGAAAATTCCCCCTTGCATGTCAATTTAACTGAGAAAAAAACCTTCTATTGGCATCAATTGAAACTTAGGGTTCACACAATAGACCTGAGGCCTATGGGCCTAGGCCTAACAATACCCCTGAAAGGCTGTGCCTGTAACCCCACCCTCGACGAGATCTGGCTCCTCCCAACTCTGTTGTCCATGCATTTGTATGGACATCTAAGGTGGGGAAGCCTACCTGTGTAGACCTCTATGTGGATTGGCTTCCCCGGATCCCAGAACCCTGTGGAATCAGGGTTTCAGAACTGGAGAAGCATCTGTGCATAGAGGTCTAAGCATGAACACTTCCCTGCCTCAGAGTCCACACGAATATGTGGATAACTGGGCCTGGACATGCCATGCATCATCAGGGGCAGGGCTATGGGTATAGTCATGCAGCCCCTTTTAACACACATCATCCTTCACACAAATCAGGAGCATCTATTCGATAACATGAAGGCCTAGGTCCAGTCCATACATTCACCCTGAGCGCTGCTTGAAATGGCACAGGTGGACCCGTCAAACTGTATGTGTTAAGGAATTTGCCACACGTGGTTTGCATGATTGCAACCCCCTTCATGAAACACCCTCTTTCCCATGTCTGGGGAAGTGTATAAATTGGGCCTGAGAGAAAAGCAATGCCTGTTCTATTACAGTGGCAACAGTGCTGGACCTGGTGCTAAATAGAAACTGTCAATCCTCCTTGTTCTACATTTGTGTGTGATATTTACGTGTCTGTGTAACAGGAATTCATATTTTGTTTTCTTGCTGTGTGCGTGTATGACTAGGGATACATGGATCTTGTCAAATCCAGTCCATCTGCGTTTTGTGGTTTGTTCTGTTGCCCATTCATAGATGGAATCAGATTTTTTGTAGGAGCATTTTGTTCTAGTTGCACTAATTTGCATGTGTGCTAATGCACACTTGCATAAGCATACAAATGTGCACATCCGCATTAAATAATGTGCATCGTGCTATTGTGCATTAGTTAATGCAAATTTGTGCAAATTTCCCCAGAAGTGATGGGGGGAATTCAAAACTGTGCAAATCCCCACAAAATCCGCATTTTCATGCTTTAACCTATGGGGGAAATGCACATTTTTGGTCAATGTTTTCTTTTTTTCTTTGTATTTTTGTATGACTAAATTTGCATACAATTCCCAGAAAGTTAAAAAAAAAAAAAAAAAGTCCACAAGTCCATAGAATCCACATGATTTGGAAAAAGCTGGTCTGCTGCAGAATCCGTTGGACAGATCCATAGAAATCTGAACTCATTTGACTCTGTTGCAGATTTCTTCAACATCCCTTTGTATGATATTGTGCCAGCACTTGAATGTGCTTGCTTCTTAATTGTTCTCATACCAGTTCTTTGAGGTAGGCCATTCTTATCCTGATTTTATAGATGGAAATAGAGATATTTACTTGTCTGAGACAATGCTGATATGAATGAATCCACATCTCCCACTTATTCCTTAGGCATCGCAGTCCCTTTCACACATTCAGTGAATGCATGGATGGTATGTGTGTGTGTGTTGGGATTCCGAATTACACCTCCTGTTCCTTTCTCTAACCTCAATGCATTCTTTGAAAGTCCTGAACAATACTCGTACACATGTAGGATCTGTACTCACAACCAGGGACTCTGCCTTTTGCAGGATTCCCAGCTGCAAGAGTCAACCTATGCGTTACAACTTTTATGCATGTTGGTTTTATTCAGACCTTCAGATAACTACATGGAGGTCAGGACAAAGGATGCAATCCCACTCTCCCTGCACTCACTGAACATGTGAAGAGGAATCTAGATGCCTGGTCTTCAGGAAGATCTGACTACTTCTCTCTCTCTTTCATTCACTGCAAACACTGGTGTATGTGAGCAAGTTGATGCACTACCTGTCACTTTGTGTTTCTACTTGTATATTAGTAGATGAATGAGTGTGTGTGTGTGTGTGTGTGAACCAGGTGAATAACTGTGTAGCATTGTATAACCACAAACTAGGGTGACCTTATACACATACTGTGATCTACAAAAAACTGTGTGTATGTGTGTGTGTGTGTGTATACGTACACATACACCAGGGTATATATGTTTACATTTGAAAGTAAATGTGTACATGTTTCTTCTATGTGTAGGAAGGAAGAAGTGTGATTTGTGAAAGGCAATGTAAATGTGTATCTTTTAAGTGTGCCAGAAAGCTATTCTAAACCTTGACCAGCAGATGGCAGTCATGCCTCCAGAGAGCTTCGTTGCTTTCAGTTCTCCTCATTGCCACACTGGTATCCTACTTTGCCTTTCTTAATTTCTCCATTTCCCTTTCCTTTGTTTGGTTTCTTTCCACTTCACACCTGCCCTTCTATTCCAGAGTCCTGTCCTGCGGAAAGAACTCTGGCTCCATTCTCATGCTGTAGAGCTGCACCCTCAGTACCCTCCACAGCACCTGCCTTGATTAGATTATTTCCTTTGCCATTGCAAATGCAGCCTTTAGAGCTCAGGAAGGATGATCAAAACACCAGAAGGAACCAGTTCTGGGAGCATCCCAAAGAGGCCACTTCCTAATTGCAAAATCAAGCTTGATTACGGCTTTATTTCAATTCAGCAATGTTATCTACAGGAGATTATTAGATTTTTAAATATTGGATCCAGTTAAGTAATGTAGTAATAATGATTGTTTGAAGTGGGACGGAAAGAGAGAGAGAAAAAATTACATTAAGAAAGCAAATTGGGAAATTGAAATCAGTTGCAGGTATACATAGTACGTTCTCTCATTAATCCAGCTCCAATTATTAGAAAAGCACTTTAACACCACCCTTGAACAGATGAGCCCTTTGAAGATGCTGCCTGCATGTTTTCAGACATATTTCTAAACAACAACAATAACAAAGACTAGAATCTTGAACAGACCGAAAGTCTGCACCAGCTGCCAGCGTAACTGTTTGATCCATTGTTGGATTAAAGAAGACCGTTTTGGCTATTAAAACGGCACTGCCTGGGTTAGGGTGTTTATAAGGGTCTATTGTCTATGTTTTAGACCACTTGGGCTTTAATGCTAGCGATAGTTCAGTCATGGGTAGTAGAATGGGGTGTTCAGAGCTCCAGGTGCTTTTAAAAGCTGGGGCTACCATGACTTCCTATGACTTCATTATAGGCATTGCTGAAGGAACACATCAAATATTAAATTGGGTAACAGCCCCTCCAAATCCATGACTTTGACTGAAGGAGACACTGCCACTGCAATGACTCAGCCTCAGTGTTTACATAATCTCAACCAGATGTTATTTAAAAAAAAGGACTTGGTATTCTATGAAATATGGTAGGGATGCAGGCATGCTCAAGGGAGCTCTTGTCTTCATCAAGTTTGCTTCTGTCATGGTTTTGGATAGGCTGCTGCAACAGAAAGGGGTGTTTGCTGGTGCTTGTATTCAGGTGTGGATAACTTCAGAAATGATTTCATGTTGCCTCCAAATCTATTTGCTTCTTTGCCTGGATTTTCCTGCCTGGCAATGCAATGTTAGTTAGGTCAGTCTCCCCCTTTTAGTATGTACATTTCTCTGATCCTAGCTCTCCTGACAATGGGAGTAATACAACCTGTAAGACTGTTTTTCCTGAGCCAGATAATTCACCACAAATTCTGACTGTCCGTGAATTTGCCTGTCCTGCCAGACCTCCTGGCTGGATATTCTGTTTATCCACAGCTTTCTTCCTGCACCTATTGAGCCGAAATGTGCAGTGGTGCCTCATTGTTTAAAATGAGGAGCCATGATGGATGCTGTAGAATGACTTCTCCTAATTTACCAATAAGAAAGGCCTGTTATAGCAGGCCGTTCTCTCATATGGACAGTGGTTTGTCTTATTTCTCATGCCATCATCATCCAGAGCCATCTTGTAGGCTCACAGAGCCAGCTACTCTGAAGCAGCTGCTTTTTTCTGACTTAAAAAATATACTCTTGAATCAGTGGGTCACATTAGACTGATCACAGCCTGCACTAATATGTTCCTAAGGTAAAACCAGTATTAAGATAGAAATGTGCCTTACAGCACAATCCTTTACATGGCTACTGAGAGTCCTATCAAGTTCAACGGGGTTGTTGTTGTTGTTCAGTCATTCAGTCGTGTCCGACTCTTTGTGACCCCATGGACCATAGCACACCAGGCCTTCCTGTCCTGCGCTCTCTCCCAGAGCGTGCTCAAGTTCATATTCATTGCATCCGTGATGCTATCTAGCCATCTCATCCTCTGCCGTCCCCTTCTCCTTTTGCATTCAGTCTTTCCCAGCATTAGGGTCTTTTCCAGGGAGTTTTCTCTTCGCATTAGGTGGCCAAAATATTGGAGCTTCAGCTTCATTATCTGTCCTTCCAATGAGCAGTCAGGGTTGATTTCCTTTAGGATGGACTGATTTGACCTCCTTGCAGTCCAGGGGACTCGTAAGAGTCTTCTCCAGCACCACAGTTCGAAAGCATCAATTCTTCGGCGCTCAGCCTTCCTTATAGTCCAGCTCTCACAGCCATACATTACTACTGGGAAAACCATAGCTTTGATTAGACGGACCTTTGTTGCCAAGGTGATGTCTCTGCTTCTTACTATGCTGTCTAGGTTGGCCATAGCTTTCCTCCCAAGGAGCAAGCGTCTTTTAATTTCATGGCTACAGTCACCGTCTGCGGTGATCTTGGAGCCCAAGAAAGTAAAATCTGTCACTGCTTCCATTTCTTCCCCTTCTATATGCCAGGAAGTGATAGGGCCAGATGACATGATCTTAGTTTTTTTAATGTTGAGTTTCAAACCAGCTTTTGCACTCTCCTCTTTCACCCTCAGCAAGAGGCTCTTGAGATCCTCTTCGCTTTCTGCCATTAGGGTGGTATCATCTGCATATCGGAGGTTGTTGATAATTCTCCCGGCAATCTTAATTCCGACCTCTGATTCATCCAACCCGGCATTTCTCATGATGTACTCTGCATATAAGTTAAATAAGCAGGGTGACAATATGCAGCCTTGTCGTACTCCTTTCCCAATTTTGAACCAATCGGTTGTTCCATGTCTGGTTCTTACTGTTGCTTCTTGACCCTCGTACAGGTTTCTCAGGAGACAGGTAAGGTGGTCTGGTACTCCCATCACTTTAAGAATTTGCCACAGTTTGTTGTGATCCACACAATCAAAGGCTTTAGCGTAGTCAATGAAGCAGAAATAGACGTTTTTCTGGAATTCTCTTGCTTTCTCCATGATGCAGCGAATGTTGGCGATTTGATCTCTAGTTCCTCTGCCTCTTCGAAACCCAGCTTGTACTTCCGGTAGTTCTCGGTTCGCATACTGCTGAAGCCTAGCTTGTAGGATTTTGAGGATCACCTTTCTGGCATGTGAAATGAGCGCAATTGTGCGGTAGTTTGAACACTCTTTGGCGTTGCCCTTCTTTGGAATTGGAATGTAAACTGACCTTTTCCAGTCTTGTGGCCACTGTTGAGTGTTCCAGATTTGTTGGCATATTGAATGCAGCACTTTAACAACATCATCTTTTAGGATTTTAAATAGCTCGGCTGGAATACTGTCATCTCCGCTAGCTTTGTTGTTACTAATGCTTCCTAAGGCCCACTTGACTTCACTCTCTAGGATGTCCGGCTCAAGTTCAGTGACCGCACTATCATGGCTATCAGGGACATTCAGATCTTTCCTGTATAGTTCTTCTGTGTATTCTTGCCACCTCTTCTTAATCTCATCTGCTTCTGTTAGGTCCCTGCCTTCTTTGTCCTTTATCATGCCCGTCTTTGCACAAAACGTTCCCTTGAGATCTCCAATTTTCTTGAAGAGATCTCTAGTCTTTCCCATTCTGTTGTTTTCCTCGATTTCTTTGCATTGTTCATTTAAGAAGGCCTTCTTGTCTCTCCTTGCTATTCTCTGGAACTCTGCATTCAGTTGGGTATATCTTCCCCTTTCTCCTTTGCTTTTCGCTTCCCTTCTTTCGTGAGCTACTTGTAAAGCCTCATCAGACAGCCACTTGGCTTTCTTGCATTTCTTTTTCTTTGGGACGGATTTCGTTGCTGCCTCCTGAACAATGTTACGGACCTCCGTCCATAGTTCCTCAGGCACTCTGTCTATCAGGTCTAATCCCTGAAATCTATTCCTCACCTCCACTGTATATTCATCAGGGATATGATTTAGGTCATACCTGAAAGGTTTAGTGGTTTTCCCTACGTTCTTCAATTTAAGCTGAAATTTTGCAAGAAGCAGCTCATGATCTGAGCCACAGTCAGCTCCAGGTCTTGTTTTTACTGACTGTATGGAGCTTCTCCATCTTTGGCTGCAAAGGACATAATCAATCTGATTTCGATATTGACCATCTGGTGACGTCCATGTGTAGAGTCGCCTCTTGTGCTGTTGGAAGAGAGTGTTTGCTATGATCAGCATGTTCTCTTGGCAAAACTCTATTAGCTTTTGTCCTGCTTCATTTTGTACACCAAGGCCATGCCTGCCTGTTATCCCGGTGATTTCTTGACTTCCTACTTTAGCATTCCAATCCCCTATGATGAAGAGGACATCTTTTTTTGGTGTTAGTTCTAGAAGGTGTTGTGGTTACTACCAGGTAAGTGGATTTAGGATTGCAGTCTTAAAGTTGCTTTGGCCTAATTGATTAATGACTACGCCTTTCTACTTCTGGTAAATAAAATCCTTCTTTTAAAGCAAGGGTGGGCAACTGCGGGAGGTCCAGGGTCCATTTTCTCCCCCTAAACCTCCCCCTGCGAGCTGCACACAATCTGTGGGGTGCTCCGAAATTTTCTTTACAAAAAGATTGGCAAACCACTTGGTAGTACTAAAAGGGTTACATTTCGCTTGTTTGCACTCCATTATACAGAAAGGACAAATAAAGCACTCAAGTACACTGATAGGCTGTGGGAATTTGAAGGGTTATCCACTTCCGGTGCAAATACCTGTGCCCTCATTGGCTCTGGAGGAACTGATCAGGACCAAATATGGAAATCCAACAGAGCAGCCCTACTGGATACTCTGCCTGCCTGCCTGCCTGCTGCCTCAGAGAAATTCCATGGAAAAGGAAGGAAGAGGAGGAGGGAGATGGAGGCAGAGAGCTGGCAGCCGTGGTCACAAGCACCCGCCAGTCAAGCCCCGCCCAGGCACTGCTAACGCTAATGGAAGTCGGGTCGGGAGAAAAGATTATAGACCAGCACTACACCATCAGAGTACGTTATTTGCTCTTCTCTGGGGGAGGGAGAAAGAATAGGCTTTGTTGGCAGTACACCATCCCTTTCTGTTAACAAGAAATCACCTTTAATGGCACATCCAGCTCTGTCCTCTAACCCCTTGCCATCACTCCCCACTAACCCCAGCATCCATCCCCTGAGGTGATTGTTTCACTCTGCCTAATGGCATGGCCAGTCCTGGCTCTGAGGCTCCTCATTCATCCCAAGGTGGCTTCTGAATTAGTAACCAGCATATTGACTCACCAGGGGCTAAGTATGTTGTAAAGCCATGACAGACACTACCCTTGTGGGCTGTGGATGCCCATGTGAAATCTGGAGCATATAGCCTGGCTTGGAGTCCATGTAATAATCACCACTGGACCACTTGTGTAAAAGGAGAGTGGCTTCTAACGCTCTCCCTGAGCAGCCTGCATTTTTGTGACTGATGCCAAGTGTGATTTGGTCATAGCTAGGATTGTAGCCGAATTACATTCTTCGTTGCTGCCATGGTTAGAAGTGAGGAGTGTTCTGTTGCAGACTGGGCACACTGTGGAACACATCTCACAACCTCTGCTGGTCGGAAACAGCGATTCCCAAGGCAGGATGATAACAATTGGATTCAGATAAGAGTGGAGCCAGCCTTCCTGAGGCAAGAACCTGGCATGGCTCTGCAGGTTCCCCCTTGAGCCTTTTGGGCATCTGGAAGCATTGCATTCCTTCTCTCTCTCTCCCCGTTGTAACCTGCCCATTGTGCTGGGCATTCAGAAGAGGCTTTATTGCTAAAGCTGCCAAGCCCTTGGAGATGGTACCTCCCCCGCCCCACCCGCTGTCTTTTTTTCTCTTCATACAGAAGGCTGAATAAATCAAGATAGTTTTGGACTGAGCTGAAGTGAAATATTCCTTGTTTCTTTGCCCAGATTTGCTGTTTCGTTCCAGCTCCAAGGCACAGGCCCATATTGCACATTTGAATTTAAAAGCAGACATGCACTTGAGCTTTATTTTTTGAACTAATGAAATGGGAAGTGGGTGGGAAGGGAGAGAGGGGTTGTTTTTTTAAAGAATTTCCCTAGCTCAGCCTTCCCAAACCTGGAATCCTCCAGATGTGTGGGATCATGGGAGATGTAGTCCGACACATACGGAGGACTCAGGTTGGGGAGTTTCCCTAGCTTCTGTGCCAGTCCATCTTTCCGTAAGCTGTCTCATGAATAGGCCTTTGCAAATGTTACTAAGCCAAGTGACATGTTTCCAACGGGCGAGTTCATGTCATGAGAAGCCACCCTGAAAACAAACCACCTTGGCTTGTGTAATCCATCGCTAACCCATGCTGCTGCCAACAGACAATCAGATGCTCCTCGGTTTGCCATGGTTTGTTTCCCCCTTGGTCCTCCCATCTGCGCCCAGCACATATCCCAGTGTCCTTTGTAGCACACTGCTTTTTAAAAGAGTAACACTTCATTAAATTCATTCCGTCAGTGTTTCACTGATTGTCAGGTGTCTTTTTGGTGGCTGGGGTGGGGGTACTTTCTGGAATTGTACACAAAGTCCGCACATTAGTTAATGTGCACGTACACAAATGCACAATAGTTAATGCAAATATGCACAAATCTCCCCACAAGTGAAAAAAAGCTTTAAAAGTGCAAATCCCCCCAAATCCATATTTTCATGCTTTAGCCTATGGGGTGGGGGAGAAATGTGTATTTTTGGTCTCTGGTTTTTCCCCTCCAACTAAATTTGCGTACACCTCCAGAAAGTTAAAGAATGGTCTGCAAGCTGGGAAATTTGAGCAAATTTGCAAAACTTTCGCAGTCAATTGCTGCTCAATTTGTACAATTCTCCCATTCACGTAGAGCAAACAGCAATCGCAAATGCAAATGGGAATGGGAATCAGGCACGCAGCCTGACATACAGCTAGTAAGATCATGAGGCAACAAATGGAGCAGTTGGCTTTTTGCCACTCTTGCCAAGAGACTCTGTAGCCTCTGTAGCCCATGGTTTGTTCTAGAGTTTCAGAGCGGTTTGTAAACCACCTCAGCCAGCCACCCTCACCAGGTTTGGATATCATGAGAACCCACGCCTGGCAAGGGTAATTATGCTAATTAGGCAGCTTGTGACTGGCACATGCAGTGAGGGAAGTTAAGCCACTATGGCATATTTTCTCTCTATGATTGTGCGAACCCACCCAACATCAAGCCATGGGTTCTCAGGGTGGCCTGTGCGTAGTTAACAAGCCACACTGAATTCACTACACCGGGTTGGGACATCATGACAAGTCACTCTGAAACAAACAAGGCCGACAACCCATCATAGGTTGTCATGTCATGCGAACCAGGTCAATGGGTGCTTGCCCTTGGGAGGCTAAGTGATTCAGCAGCTAGGGCATGAGGGTAAAGGTTTGTGTGGGTTAGATGGGTGAGTAGTTAGAGATTGGGAAGGGAAGTATAGGTCTGTGATGAAACCACCAGACTGCAAGTTAGGACTTGTTTATGCTTTTATCAGCCGGAGGAGGCGAGTGTGGTTTAGGAGTGTGGTTAGAGAGCACTGTTGCTGACCAATTGTGTGAGGCCGAAATGAGTCATTTCTTTCCACATTAGAGGTTAACTGTGCTTGTTTGCCATTATAAGCACTTTAAGATCACCCAACCGTAATCAGTGCTAACAGTGCTTATTTTATTATCTTGCCTAATGGTTAGAGTTACATCTTCTTCCTGGTCTGGGTCAACACTGAGGGCTGGTACGGTTCCACTTGAGCTCCAGCATACATTTGACCCATTTCCTCTAGAAAACCAAGTGGCTCTCCTGCTCTCACCCCTGATGATGATTCTAACATTGGTAAAGTAGGATCTCTGAGGCTGGAGTGTTGCAGCTGCTGGATTTGATGTTGCCTCACAGTTATACCATGCTATGTGTGCCATATGCCATGGCGTTTGATGATTTGTGAGGCCTGTCATTCTGATGTTTAGCTGATGACCAATGGTTATGTTTTAGCATGTTTTAGTTATTTTTGTATCTTTATGTAATGGTTTCTATTGATGTAGAACGCCTGGATATGTTTTTACATGACACTATAGAAATACCTTAAAATAAATAAAAGAAAATGGAGGAATGGGCAAGCGCACACACATTTTTGATCCTGTTTAGCCTGACTCCATCTTTTTGTGCTTAATGGTGATAATAAGTTAATAATAACCTTTATTGTTATTAAATAAGAATAATCAAGATGTGATAGCAGTAATAATGATTTGTCTATTTATAAAGTGTTTCAGTACTTAGGCTCTGCCCAGCAATTCTTTTTAAAGGAGCCAGCACAACCCACAGGCTTACAGTATAAACGTCAATCCCACAAAGAAAGCGGGGGGAAACGTTAAAGGAATGGGTGAGGAAAGGAGAAGCCATAAGTATGGGGCTTGCTCGCGTATCATGCATGAATGGTGGGGTGCTTCTGGATGAGGCTTGTATCCTGCCATCGGCCTGCCTCATTTACGGTATTTTATTGCGGGGGGGTCCCAGATGACAACGTCTTCTACTCATGACCCTCTTGTGTTTTCCCACCATTTCTTCCAACTTTTCCCTTAATGCAGAAAAAACGTTAAGGAGACAAAGATGGCACAGCAGCATGATGGCTTCTGCCTGATAGCACTAGGAGCCCTCCATCTGGAAGCACCCATACGATCCCTTAATAGCTGCTAATTTGCAGTCTATTGATGTGACCACTGGTTGTGGTGGCCATGGAGAGAGCTTTCTTCTTTCAAAGTGGTGTATTCTCCATTCTAAATGGGGTTGGATCTGATCCAGGACCCAAACTGAGCAGCTAGAGTTTTTCACAATTAAATTAGAATTCTTTTTTGGATGGGTGGTAGAGGCAACAACACAAGAGAGAAAGGTCCTGGCTTTTCTTTATTTCATTTATATGCCACCTTTTGTGAAACTCAAGGCAGCATGCATAGGAAGCTGCCTTAACAGGATTCTTTCCCAGTCCTATCTGGAGATGCCTGCCTAGGATCAAACACGAGACTTTCTGATTGCAAAGCAGGCGCTCTACCCCTGCACTACGGTCCCTTCCCAGGCAGTCTTTCCCCACAGACACTGACCAGACCCAAATATGCTTACCTTCCACACGGTTGCTGCCTCAGTATGTGTCCCTTCAGACCAGGCCCTGGAATTTCAAGATTTTCAACTTGTAGATTCTAACCAAAATTATGTAAGCCAGACTCGGAGGCTGACACCATCTGAATCATAACTGAGTATTGCACTTTTCACAGCTCACTCTCCACTAGGGATGGTGCATATTTTCAGGATTCTTTTCTTGTCCTTGTACTGTTCCTCGCGTGCTGATCTTCAGAAAAGGATGTAAGATTGGCCATACCTTAAGATTATGCTGAGGGGAAGGAGAAGTGGATCTCTAAAGTTTATTTTTAACAGCTTCAGTCTTGAGGTCTTTTGACATTGAGTGCATTGTTTAAAAAAACTACAAAGCGATAATTCCGCCTGTTTTGAGGCTGTCAAGGGGCTTGCCCAGCGTTGTGTCAGATCAGCTTCAGAAGCAGCTGTGGCTTGACGCTTGGCTGTAGCAACCCTCTGAAGGCCATTTCAGCAACTGAGTGGAGCCAGAAAATCACAGGATTATGGACGTGCCCTGGCAATCTCTTCCACCCAAAGTGACGAGGAAGGCTGATGCAGAACTATCAGAAGAAACACAAGCACCATCCATTTCTGTCAGTGACCCTCCCTGGTGTTTCACTGGCAACGTAGCTGTCTCATTGAGGGCCCTTCGTATGGCGATGTGGGGTGCAAAAGCTGTGTGGAAATCACCCTGTGGTGACCCTGCCACCCTGCTCATGGTGAGCCTGCTGTGTAACCTGCTGCCACAGCCTTCAGCATTCTTTGGGAGGTGCCATTTTTCAGCAAGCAGGAAGCCAAGTCCTTGGTGTGGTGCTGGTGGTGGATAAGCCCAACTAGCTCATCACAAGTCACCACAGTAAGAGGGTGGCCATGTATCCTCTTTTACTGAAGGTAGTCTTCTATCTGAAGAGCTGTCCAAGGACAGTCTTCTATTTGAAGGTGCCCTCTGTTTGAAGGGTTCTCTGGTCCAAACCCAGTTTAAAGACGAAGAAACATCAGAAGGGAGATCTGGGGCCTTCAGGCTGCCCATCAAAGTGAGCACCTGGACAGCAGACTAAGCAGGCCACCTGGTGAATCCACCCGACTATGGGGAGATGTATTGTATTTTTCTTTAAATTATAGTTATGGTTTCTGAATTTGCATCTATACATGTGAATTAGCATATACAAATATTATGCAAATTGGTGTCCTCTTTTTTGGTGATGTGTAAGTGGCCACCCTACACATGTATGCTTTTCAAGCACTTTTCCCTATGGCCTCTGCACATTCAGGGGTTGCCTGAATAGGCCCTGAATGATGCCACTACCAAGGGACTGCATCATTCATTTGTAATACAGAAGTAGGCTCCAGGTTTCTGATTTAAGCCTTTTCCTTGGAACTCCCACTCCATCATGCTTTGTGTATTGTTCTCCTTGCAAATTGCTGCAGTGTGGATTTATTTATACAGGCTGCGTCCTGAACAGACCTCTTAATCACGGCATTGCACAAGGTGGTAATTATTTTATTATTCATTTAGCAGGTGAATATTTCTACGAGGCCTTAATACGGCCAGTCTTCTGTGTGTGCTGGCTTGGGAAGGGAGTGCCTCAAACAGCTTTGCTTTTTCTGTGGGGCTTTCAGGAGTTCAGGCGTGTTATGCCATTTAAAACAATCATTTTAAAGAGAAAGCCATTGAGCTGTAGCAGCCAAGAGTGCTCTCAAGGGTCTAAAGGGGCAGGTGGGGAAATTCCAAATGTCAGGGGAGAATTGTTTACAAGTCCCCAATGATTTTTCAGTCTAGCAGATGGATGCTGACATTTCTCAGAATAAAATACCTGTGTGTGTGTGTGCGTGCGTGTGCGTGAGACAGAATGAGAGTGAGAGAGAAAGTGCACATTTGTGTATGTGTATGTGAGAGAAAGCAACCAAATGGAAAGAGAAAAATGCAATAGAAGAGAAAGAAGCAAAGAAGCAAAGGGATGAATGAAGCTGAAATGCTCACAGAAATGGAAAAGTATACACAAAATATGCACTTATATATCACACTGGTATTCTGCCTTTAGTTCAAAACGCTCTGGTTGGCATACATTGAGTTATCTCATTTTACCTTTACAACAACCCTGTGATGTAGCCTGAAGGATTGAGGCCTCCTAATGGTCCAAGACTACCTAATGAGCTTCATGGCAGGGTGAGGTTGGGAATCCATATCTTCCTTAGTTCAACTCCAGCGTTCTAACCACTACTGCACAATACCTGAGGTATTTATATGGACTTCTTATAGCAATGTTGCCTGATAACTGGAATTCTATCCTTATGTAGTATTTCTTTTACTGCAAGGCAACACAAGACCACCACACGTTAAGGTAGAAATGCATATATTTCAAAGACTTAGCATATATATTTGAGCTTGGTCATGAGGGCCTAAGATGGTGGGGCTTGCTAAGCACAGATTATGTGTTTGCAGGCTGGGATGTGTAGTCATTGTTATAGGAATGCAGGTGGAAAGCTAGTCCCACCCACCCCTGTTTAAATCTACCCAACCAGGAACATCCCAAGACATTTTGCCCAAGACTCCCTCTCTCATAATACTAGAACCTGAGGTCATCCCATGAAGCTGATTGGTGGAGATTCAGGACAGATAAAAGGAAGTCCTTCTTCACACAGCTCATAGTTAAACTATAGAATTCGCCACCACATGATATAGTGATGGCCACCAATTTGGATGGCTGTAAAAGGGGTGGGACAAATTTGTGGATGACAAGGCTATCAGCTGCTACTAGTACTTATGGCTATATGCTACCTCCAGTATGAGAGGTAGTGTGCCTATGTGCACCAGTTAGGGAACAGGGGTGGGAGGGTGCTGATGCACTTGTGTCCTGCTTGTGAGATCCAGTAGTTGGCCTCTGTGTGAACAAAATGCTGGACTAGATGGACCCTTGGTCTGATCCAGCACGGCTCTTCTTATGTTTGCTGCCTGAGGTGAAGGATACCATGGGACGCACGCGCACACACGCACGCGCGCACGCGCGCACACACAATTCCACATACAGAAGCCAACCTAAGTGATAATTGAATATTAATTCAATACTGACAATGGGATAGCATCCTCTACCACACCTGAGGACAGCAAGGTAGCTTACAGGGTTCAGGAGATGCTATGTAGCACCCATAGCCCTGTCTTCTAACACTTCACTGCTGTCTGTGTCCCCAGCATCTGCTGCCTGAGGCTCCCACCTCCTCATTTTGCCTAATGGTAGGGACAGCCCTGTAGCTAACCACCCTCCTCCTCAAGCTGTTTCTTAGTTAACACCTGCTTTTAACTTAGCACAATCATAACATAATGATGGTCAAATGAATTTTGCACCAGGGTCAGGGTTATATTCCAGCCAGGGCTTACCACTGAGTATTGGAAGAAGTGAAGTTGTAATGGGATTCAAGTTGTAATGGGAGTTTCCAAAGCCAGAAGGTGTCACTTCCAGGAAGGTTTGAGCTCCTGGACTGCTGAAAGAGAGAAGCTAGGGGCCACATGCTGGCCGCTCTCCCTGCCCCCTATTCAAACCCTGTTGGTGTAGATAGTCTTGCAAGGACCCATGGAGGAAGCCAGGAGCCAGGCTATAAATCAAGAAGTGATCCTGGCTGTATTCAGGAATGCCCGGATCTCATGGGACTTGGGGAGTGGGAAGATCTGGACATGTGCCTAGTGTACAGAGGCTGCTGTGGAGATTACACACACACACATACACACACACACAAACATAGGTGTAAAGCAGCACAACAGCAAAGCAACAAGGAGTCTCTGGATCCACCATGGATGCAGTCAGTCTTAAGGTAAAATATATAAGAAAGATAGAAAGACTAAAAACATAGAGTGTGTGTGTGTGTGTGTGTGTGTGTGTATATATATATATATATATATATATATATATATATATATTTCAAGCAAAATGTTTTGGCTTCCGCCCCCATCAGTAGCTGTGCTGTTAAATGGATATCAGGAATGGCAGTTTGGAATGCCTGGAGATGAAAGTTCCTTAGGAGAAAAACCCTAAGGTATGATTGGTGTCGAGATTTATGAATTGTCCTGCAGATTAAGGTCATTGGGACTAAGAGTTCTGAGTCTGTAGATCCAGAAGTTTCCCCTTTTGTCAAGCATATGTGCCTGCCCGGACCTTAAGATCATTGTCAGCAGCCCTTCTCTGTGAGCCCCTGCCAAAGGAAGTGAGGCGGGTGGCTACTAGGAGGAGGGCTTTTTCTGCTGTGGCACCCTGGCTCTGAATGAGCTCCCTAGTGAGGTTCGCCCGGCACCTACATTGTATTCCTTCCGGCGCCCGGTGAAGACTTTTTTATTTGCCCAGGCATTTTAGCATTTAAGCTTTCTAAACTTTTAGCTTTGCTGTTTTAAATCTGTATTTTAAACTCCTGCATTGTTGCTAGGTTTTATTGTGGTTGTATTGTTATATTGTGGTTTTAATGTTCTATATATTTTATATTGTTTTATTGTGTGCCATTTGGTTTTAATTTTTGTGAATTGCCCAGAGAGCTTCGGCTATTGGGCAGTATAGAAATGAAATGAAATGAAATGAATGAATGAATGAATGCATGTCAGTGTCTTTATTTGTTCTATTGTATTGAACTCTGGGTCCAATGGGTTTGCAGCTGGAGTGGAGACAAGGCAGTTGCTCCAGAGCCTCTTTGGAAGTGGTTGCAACCCCTGTGGTGGTCAAAGAAAGGAAGAGCAACATCACTGAGAAACTCCCATTTCTCAAGCCATCAGCTTACCTTCCAAGGCAGCTGTCTGCCCAATGGGTTCCATCTTACGTGCACAGCACCTAAGCAATTTGCAAAAGGGCAAACAAGGGGCCTGTGACAGAGCACACCCTTAGTTCTCTCCATTCAGCTAAGACCGCCCTTCTTGTATTGTAGAGATGCTTGAGGATAGTGGGAAACAAAAGCACGTGGATAACAAAAGGATCTACGAAACAAGAATGGAAACAAAGCAAGCTGAGAGGGGGGAACTGGCACCACAACGTGCTTCTGAGCCCTTATAAGCAGCACTGCATCTGTTGTGCTCCATGTGTCTACTGGCATTCAAGAAGTTATTAACAAGGATTAATTGTGGTCAGGTCCTGGCCTGCACTGCTTCCATTCTCTCTCTCACCCCGCCCCCGGTCTTGTTGGCACCCTCCTAAACTTACAGGGTCCCTAATGGACTGAACAGGTAATTTATGCACATGGCAATGTGGCTAGATGCTTGCTGATTGGCAGCTTTGCCGTTGGGCACCTGTGCCTAGTTTGAGGCAATAAATAATCCTATCAGCCACGCTCCATCGAACGGGATATTAGTAGTAGATTGTTAAGGATGTTGTGTTATATTGTGTTTATAGTCACCTATACTGGTGAGAGTTTTGCTCTTCTCAGTGTTCTTCCTCGGCTCATCCCGAAAATGGTTTACAGATTGTATGTCACTGACCTATATGAGCAACTTTGTCAGATCTGCCAAGACTGAGGAATTTTAAATCAGAGCTACAGGAGTGTCATTTGCAGAGGGAACAGTTTCAGACTGCATGCAATGATTCCTCAGGAGCATCTTTGTCTGTCTGCTTATTATAAGGTATAAAAAGTAACCATAACAAATGCCCTTAAAACACTCTGCTTTTTTTCTTGCAATGTACAGTGCAGTTCTATGCATATCTACTCAGAAGTAAGCCCCACTGAGTTTAATAGGACTTACTCCCAGGTAAGTGCATATAGGATTGCAGTCTTAATCTCAAGTATATCCAGGAGCAAGGCTTTGAATCTTGCTCTAGACCTTGTCATCCACCCCCACCCCACTCATGCATTGAAATCTGAAACGAACCTCTTTCATAGAATCATAGAACAGCAGGGTTGGAAGGGGCCTACAAGACCATCCAGTCCAACCCCCTGCTCAATGCAGGAATCTAAGTCAAAGCATCCCTGACAGATGGCTGTCCAGCCTCGTCTTGAATGCCTCCAGTGTGGGAGAGCCCACCACCTCCCTAGGGAATTGGTTCCATTGTCGTATTGCTCTAACAGTCAGGAAGTTTTTCCTGATGTTCAGCCAGAATCTGACTTCCTGTCACTTGAGCCCATTACTCCATATCCTGCACTCTGGGATGATCGAGAAGAGATTCTGGCCTTCCTCTCTCTGACAACCTTTCAACAAGTACTTGAACAGCGCTATCATATCTCCCCTCAGTCTGCTCTTCTCAAGGCTAAACATGCCCATATAGATCTATATCCCTAATTCCTGTTTGCAGTTCATAACAATTACCCAGTTTCCAGACAGCCTTCTACTAAGGCCCACACTGTCCTCGTTTGTGTAGGTCTGCATCGTGCAGGGATAATTTTTACCTTGGATTTCCCCTTCTTTTTTCACAGAACCCTTTCCTTCCCCTTGATTGCTGGCTAAAGAGTGGATAGTAAACACAACTCCTGCCCTGGGATGAAGGATCTTGGAACAAACAACAGGTGGTGAGGGAACTGGGGGAGGGAGAGGTGTCTTGGGTGGGACCCATGGCAAAACTAGTGGTATACACATGCACACACACACCACCCTAGCTCATCTTCCTCCATAAGTCATTGCTCCCCTCCTAGCCAGCCAGCTCCTCTGGGATTCAGGGGGTTGGTTCTATGAGAGCAGATGGCCTGCACCGTTTCGAGCACAGATCTGTCAAAAGGACGGATACGTTCCCTAGTTATTAGCACCACAATTAAATGTCTAGAAGATCCACTGATTGCCATTACATCTTGTTACATTGCAGCGCGCACAGCACATGTCTGCAAGCAGCATTTGCTGCTCGCCTGTGGAAGCAAGGCAGAATTGATAGCGTGTCATTCAGAACCTTGGTAAATGTGCAAAGACGTATGTTTCTGCAATCTGCTTGTTTTTTAAAATGCGCTTTGGTTCTTGCTGGTACTGTGCCTGCCCTCTTGCCCTTAGCCTGCCCCTGGAACCCGTTGCTCTCTCCTTCCCCACTTAAATGCTTCTTACCAAGAGTTGCTTCTGGTCTCCCTCCTGCCCCAAAGTTGGGAATTAGTCTAAGAATGTACCAGCTGCTGGATATGGGTGGAGAAAGCGACTTTGAATCCAACGTATCTGATCTCAAGTCACATTTGCTCATTCTGTGAGTGTGGGGCAACATGGAACATATCATGGTAGAAGCTGTATTGTATGACTTTCAAACAAGTTCATTCAGGTGCATTTATTTATTTTATTTGTTCCATTTATACCCTGCCTTTTTCTCTATGGAGCCCAAGGCACATCCTCCTCTTCCTCCTCTCCATTTTATCCCCAAAACAACCTTGTGAGATAGGTTAGGCTGAGAGTCATTGGCAGGATCCAAGTAACCCATGGCCCTGATGAGTCTTCATTAATTCTGCCCTTCCGGTAAACTGAGTTGTTACCTCCCATCCCCCCATCCCTCAGTGTAAATGATTTTCCACAAGAAGGGACAATCTGGTTACACCTGTAGCCTTTCCATGCTTCCGTTCATTTGATGGGTCTTTCCCGTGAACAGGTATGTACTGAGATTCTAATTAACAGGGAGAGAAGGGAAGGTACTTTGACCAAGCCAAGTTCTAAAATCATTCCTGGGTTTTTTCCCCATGTGCATGCAAGAGTGTATTTCCATGCATGCATGCAAATTGGGGTTGCTGAATCATAATATCAAAAGAGAATAAGAGATCTGGGGTGTATTCTGTGACCTCCAATGGAATGGCACTATATAAGAGACACCACCATTTTCTTTATGGCTCTAAAAGAATGGACAATGACTCAAAGTAAGGAAACTTGCCTATATAATGGATGCATATGAATAGACAATGGAATGGATCTGTCTCTTAAGTATTAACAAACGTGCTTTGAAGCATATAAATTTTAGAGAAGGAATTCCCAAATATTTTATTAAGAATAATTTCCTGTGTCACATATGCCCCTGAATTAACCCAATAAGGATGCCCTTAGCTTATTTTCATGAAGTTGGACCCAGACTTAGTCATGCTTAAAGTAGACACATTGAGATAAATAGGACCTAAGTTAGTCACAACTAATTCATGTTCCATTGATTTCAGTGGATTTACTCAAAGTATAACTAGGCCTGGATCCAACCCATGATGTGTAGTAAATGCATGTCAGGATGGTAGTCAAGTGATTGGTGATTGGTCAAATTTGGCCTTGACTACTTCTTTTTTTAGCAAAGCTATGTGGTTCTCTGTACCTTAGTTACTATCTTCCCATACATTTACTGGATAATGTATGAAATTAGCCCTGAGCCCACATAAGAGGGCCAGTTCATGCCAACTGCCATTATATAAAGGGAACCATCAATGGAATTTTGTCTTGTTGGGGGCACCTTTTCAGTCCAACACACTAACAACTGTATTCTATCGCCTCCACCAACCATTGCCTACAGCTCCTAAACAATTCACCAAGACCGTTCATTTAATTTAACTTCGGGGTCTTGATCACTATTTAGGAATCACTTCCCTGTAGAACATCAACATCAAAATATCAAAACAATTAACTAATCAACAAGAACATAGTGAAACTTTCTCTTGCCTAGATAGGAGCAGCAATACTAGAACCCTTTTAGAGAACTTCAGAGGGAGGCAGGGCCTGCCCCAGATGTTAATAGGAACAGAGTGAAACACCCTCTGGCCTAGATAGTAAGCAGTAGGTAGCAAAGCCCTCTCCTCTGGTGACAAAACTATTCAGGGCTTCAAAAGTCAAAGCAGCACCTTTCATTGTACCAAGAAACACAATGGTCCTGAACACAGTTGGCATAAATTTGACTAGCCTGATCTAGATAATGATGTAGCTGCTGTGTTCTGAATCAGCTTGTCCTTTCTGACCAGAATGACAGAGAAGTATTTCCAGGATTTCAGTCACAAGGGCCTCAGTGGGCCTCAGTAAACAGTTGGGGGCTCTTCCTATTATTATCTCCAAGGCCATACCTATTATAGAATCATACAATAGTAGGGTTGGAAGGCACCTACAAGACCATCGAGGCCAGCCCCCTGCACAGTGCAGGAATCCAAGTCAAAACATCCCTGACAGATGGCTGTCCAGCCTCATTTTTAATGCCTCCAGCATGGGAGAGCCCGCTACCTCCCTAGGTCATTGGTTCCATTGTTGTATTGTTCTAATAGTCAGGAAGTGTTTCCTGATGTTCAGCCGGAATCTGGCTTCCTGTAACTTGAGCCCATTATTCCGTGTCCTGCACATTAAATGATTTCTTTAATAAGATCAGAGGCAGAGTATGGTGAAAGAGTCCCTCAGGGTCACCTCCCTATTGATGTGCTTTTTGGCTGGTTTCTGTGTAGCCTGCCTAGCCTCCAGGGGGCACTGTCTCTCCTACAGCAGACTTCCTCAACTTTGCCCCCTCCAGATGCATCGGATCCACAGCCAGCATGACCACTGTAGTCCAATGAATATGGAGGGTGCCAGGTTGGGGCAGGCTAGCTTAAGAAGAAGTGCATGAAAAAGTCAGGCAGACTACAAAATGACCCCTCCCCCCACACACCTCTTCCAAGGCAAGACCAGTCCAGGGGTTCAGGGCATCCCACTTTAGTTTAGATTAAGTCAGCAACATGGACAGCCTCCTAACAGCGTGAGAGGAAATGACTTGCTCCCAGATAGCCCTAGAGACAATGTAGCTGAGCTGCCAAGTGAAATATGAACGCTTGCAGTAGGATGGGTGTTTCATTAATGGTGCCTGGCTTTCAAAGCACTGACCCGTCCTCTCATCACCAAGGTAGGCACCCAAGGACTGATACGGTTTTAGAACACAAGCAGTTATGCTCCAGGCAGGAGTGTAGGAGGTTCTTGCCTGCTGCTGTGATGTCTCCTAACCTTGACTTGATGAACCTTGGGATTTGAACCCAGGTTGTGTTCAGGCAGGGAGTCATTGGTCTGCTCAGTGTAGCGTTCGTCGACCCTGTTTCCCTTCTCCCCAGGCTGTATTTTTGATGGAACACCTCTGGGAGCAGGGCAGGCATTCTGATGGTTCAGCACTTCTTCCCTTTTGCTGGAGCAGAAAAGGGGGAGTATTTTTAGCAGTTTGGTTCTCGCAAACAGTAATTGGTTTCTGAGGGTTTTGCTGTATATTCCTGATTGTACTTCACAGTTTGCTACACAGGAAAATGTGTTCTTTTCCCTGCTCAGCTCCTTTGGCGGTTTTTGTTTAAGCGGGTAACTCTATTGCGAGGTTGGATGGCATCCATGCAGACTGCCGGATCAGCAGACACCAGGCCTCATTAAAAGCTTTTCTTCCCAACCTAATAGCATCCCTCTCTACACTCCTCCAGAGCCCCCTCTGCCAACGCACGTATGCACGCTCGTTCTTCACATCCTCCCTCCTAATCATACTTCTAACAGCTGGGACAAGGAAGCATAAATTACAGGCTTCTCTCAGCTGTCCAGATGCTGCCAGCAAGCACCTTTTAGCAACTCCCATCCAGGTGCAGTGGGGACAGCTGTCCATTCCACCATGCACCAGTGGTCACTGCTTGCATGTCTGGCTTCCCCCTTCCCTCTAAGGCAGAACAAACACCCATGGCTACTTCTGTAGGTATTTTGATGCCACCAGGGAGTGCTTACCATGTGAAGGTATTTTTTCCCCCATAACTTGAAAAAACCCATCTCTTTCATGTTGTAATGACCATTCACAGGGCCACACCACATGTGATTGGAACTGTTTTCCTTTTACTCAAATGCAGGTGCAGGGGGGCTGTCAATTTGCTCAGTCAGCAGTGGGCAGAAGCGTTATTGCTTTGTGCGAACCGGGCTGTCATGTGAAATGCTGCCTCCACCATAGCAACTAGACTATGCTGGCCTCATAAGTATCCCCACTCTTGACTCCTTCCTGGGATTTGCAGTGGTAAAATATGCAGCTCCCAATGACCTTCAGATGTTATTTTATTTTTTAAAAAGTACATACCTCCCTTCAGGCATTCTTCCAAGATGGTTTACATAAAATACTACAAAGTAAAAAAAACAAAAAAAATAATCCCAAATATAATAAAAATACACTAAAACTACTCCAGCAGCTGATGGTGTGGGCCCAGCCCAAAGTGTCTCTCTGCCTGAGGTGAGAACATTTATCACCGCCTCTGCCATCTTGTACCCCTTCCTCCCTGCCACCACTTCATGCCTCATCCTGCCTGCAAGGTTCTTGTGAAAGCTTGGCCATCTGGCTGGAGCCCTACAGCAGCAAAGCTAAGAGAAGGGGGGGGGGCACATGATGTGAGGGAAACAGGGCAGGTGGCTGCTCCAGAGAGCCCCGTCAGCCACTCTGTCGCTGTGGCTGGCAGGGCTTTCCAGAACACCCACTGGAGGTGGCAGCAAGTCCTCCTGATGGGGATATGGTGGTGGGGAGCAGCACAATTTGCTGCTGCTCTTGCTCCCCTGCCTGATATAGGGGCCTCAGTTTGCTTCATGACAGGGCCAGCCCTGTGTGGGCCCTTGATATAAGTTGTTTGCCTTCCTAACTTTAATGTGGATTACAGATGCAGTCCAATCCCAAACACATTTACTTAAGTGGTTAAGTCCCACGCCTTTCAAAATAAGTATGCTATAGTTACATGGGTAGAAAGGGCTTAATCCAAGCCAAAACCAGCTTTCCCCAACCTGGTACCCTCCAGATGTTTTGTACTTCAAGTCCCATCAGCCTCAGCCATCATGGCCACTGGTCAGGAATGCTGGGGATTGTAGTCCAAACCAGCTGGAGGGCTGGTTGAAGAAGGCTGGCCTAAACTTTGGCCAAAATTATCACATCAAAATATTCTCAACACATTTGCATGCAAGCATCTAGATCGGGGTGCAGAACCTTAGGCCCGGGTGCCAAACCTGTACCTCTGGGAGTCACAGTTTGACCGGTGTTCCCCAGAAGGGCATATCCCCTTCCCTTGGCCCCACCCCCTTCACCTCAATCAGCAATTCTTTGCTGATGTGCTGGTATTCATGGAATTTTCCTCCCCATTCTAAAAGGTTGAAATGCCTCTCCTAAGGATAAGGATAGGAGCTTTCCCTTTAAGCTAAAATACGCTGGTAGTTTTGACTCACCCCTTTTGCCTCTGGCCCCACCCACCACTGGAATATGGCCCCCAAAAGCTTCTCCAAAATGGAATTTGGCCCCGGGGCTGAAAGGTTCTGCACCCCTGATCCAGGTCAATGGTCTTTGCATATTTCTATTTTTTATGGAACCCTTTCTATATTGAATAATCTGTGAAGCAGTCACTGCATGTATGCCACAGAACCTTGGCAGGTTATAGAGGATCCTGAGTAATTTTTTTTTTTTTAATTTATTTACAACATTTATATACTTCACTTCAGAAGATTTTCGGAGTGGTGAAATGCTCTGACTGGGGCACATACCATTTAGGCAGGACACCAGCCAGGTTTGTTTGACCTCAACATTGTCCTGTGTGACCTGAGAGCATGACCTAGAACCCATACTGTAATATAATGATAATAGGAACCACCCTGAGTTGGTGTCTGGAGAGAAGCCATTCTGGGGGAACACCTGCAGAGAACAGAAACCAGGGGCTGCCGGCAATCTGAATTCAAGCTACAGACAGAGATGTCCACAGTATTGAATAGTTTGTTTGTTTCACATGTCAGTCTCCCGGGCCATCATTTTATAACGTTTGCAGCAGTAAATATTATTACATGGTGTCAGAAGAGAAACTGACAGTAAAACAGTGAAGCAAAAATGGACCAATTCATCCTCTAGGCAAACTGATATTTAAAGTAAAGGCTGCAGAGAACTGGAGAAGGTAGAAACAAGCATGGGAATTGTACTGCATTGCAAGTGGAGCAGAAAGGAATGATGGGAGACTTCAGTCAGCATTTTTTTTTTTTACACGGTAGGTGACAATGCAAGATACAGGGGGAAATCAAGGTTTGATTAGTACATTTGAAGCATATTGTGTACTCAGAAAAAAGATGTGATTTATGAAAGGCACACATTCTGCAATAGAACTCAAGAGTGGAGGAGAAAGCATAGACCCATATTGGTTTAAGGCAAGAGTTAAGGCTCTCTCATGTTGACTCAAGGTCCACAAAGCTAGGAAAGTGGAAGCAAGGCCTGATACCTTAACAGACATCCCCATGGATGACATAATATGGATGCCAGGCTCTCTTCTCGATCATGCCAGAGTGCAGGACACGGAATCATGGGCTCAAGTTACAGGAAGCCAGATTCCGGCTGAACATCAGGAAAAACTTCCTGACTGTTAGAGCAATACGACAATGGAATCAATGACCTAGGGAGGTAGTGGGCTCTCCCACACAGGAGGCATTCAAGATGAGGCTGGACAGCCATCTGTCAGGGATGCTCTGACTTGGATTCCTGCATTGAGCAGGGGGTTGGACTCGATGGCCTTGTAGGCCCCTTCCAACCCTACTATTCTATGATTCTATGATTACCCATGCTCACTGGGTTCGTATGACATGACAATACCCAAGCGGGGGTTGGTGGCCACACATTCATGGTGGCCACACGTGCTGCAGGATGTTGCATCATGCGAACAGCCACAGAATATGGTTTAACCCTGTAGCAGACTTTGACCTGGTTTGCACGTAATGCCAATTCATGGGTTAAACAACCCATTAATGGGTGGGGTCATACAGGAGTGAGCAAGCATCCCACCCGCTGGCTCTTGCCATTTCTGCTTTGTATCCACTTTCTGAAGCACCCCATTCCTGAGTTGTTAGTCATGACGTCTGAATCTCACACTCTGGTTTGCTGAAGGTTAAGCAAGGCAGAGTTTTAACCCAACAACAAACTAAGGGTTCAAACTCTGGGTTGTTTAACCCTGAAAAACCCAGAGTGCTGGAAAGAAGTGCCACAGAGTTATTTCGGAAAGTGGATGTAAAGCAGAAGCAGTGAGTGTGTGGGAGGCAGTGAGTGGGCATGAGTGGGTTGTCATTACGTGTGAACCAGGCTGTACACATAGACAGACTGACAGACAGACAGACAGATATGCCAGGCAGAGAAAGTGGCTACAAAGGCACTGCCAGGAAAAGCAGAAAAAACAAATGCATGTTCCAGTGGCTTTTTTTTATTATTAAAAAGCTGAAAGACAGACAGCCTTGGAGCAAAAGACATTCTAGCCCAAATAAAAGCCCCAGGCCAAAAGAAATGCCACAGAACTATACGAAGTGGCAAATGCATGCTAGAAGTGTGGCCTCAGCTGGAATTCCTGGCCAGTGTATGAGAAACAATGAAGTACATGTGGCATGATTAATAATTGTGGGGGGGGGGGACATACAACACTCAAAATCTCAAATGGAAGATATTTTGCACAGATGCAAAACCCCTGGAGTCTTGCCAGTGTTTGTTGGAACATTGAATAAACCTTCCATGGATTTTCAAAACAAGCCAGGGGCCGGGGGTGGGGGGTGAATTTTCTATACCTATCCTATTTGTGAATAGTCAATTCACCTTTGGTCAGGTACAGATTTACAGGCTTACCATTTGGTATCTCTTTTTTATTTATTTTATGGTAGCAAATTTATATACCACCTTCCTTCCATCATAGAACTCAAGGTGGTACATGGAGATTCCTGGGCAATCTCCATCCAGGCACTGACCAGACTCAGACTGGCTTTACTTCAGCAAGGTGGCTGCACCATGTGCCCTCAGAATAGAGGTGTACCAAAGGGTGATGATCCAACAAATATTTGAGGCTCTTGATGGTGTCACTCAGTATAGAAATGATATTCTGGTTGGGGAGAGACCATGCAAGAACATCAGGAGAGGCTGATGCACATTCTAATCAGTGTTGAGTAAGAAAAGTGAATGAAGAAATGTGCAAATGTGCCATGTCATGTCTTAATTGTTGCCACTTAGTAGGGTCCATAGCTGAAATGTCCAGTCCCAAGAACATGGCTGATCTACAAAGATGTCTAGGAGTGGACACTTTGCTAGCAAACATGGTAACAGTGACACCACCACAGTTATGGACCTGAGATCTTGAGTTATACTGGATGCCAATCCGTGGAACAACCTTCAGGCAGTTAATTATAGAGCCATGTTTGAAATATTTTTATGTGAAAGAACCAGTAATTCTCTCAGCAGATGCCAGTTCTATAGGATTAGGTGCTGTATTGTTGCAGAACATCTCACCTGTTGCATCTGTTTCGAAAGCTCTGATAACGACCCAACAGAACTGTATTCAAATACAAAAATAAATGTTGGCATTAGTGTTTGGATGCAATTCATCTACAGATCAACCATAACTGAGGAAACAAAACACAAACGCTGGAAGCAATTTTGCAGAAAACCTTTGTATAATGTGCTCCAAAAATCCAACGATGGCGACTGACACGAAAGACATATGAATTATGAGTGGTGTATAGACCAGTTAAAGAGTTATCAATTGCAGGTGCTCCATCTAGGGCCATTCCACCTTGCTGCATCTGAGGGAGAGGTGAGACTCTGAGGTTCCCTCAATTGTTCAGTTGAGACCAAATGCCTTTGGCTCCTCCTCTCCCAGAATGTATCTGGCAATGATCATTCCATTTGGTCATTATGTAACTTCATTATATAACTTATGAAAGCATTAGTACTTCAGCCTTCCCCATCCTTGTGCCCTCCAGTTGTTTTGGACTTCACCTCCCATCTGCCCCAGCCAGCATGGCCAATGACCAGGAATGTTGTGAGTTGTAGTCCAAATCATCTGGCGGTCACCAGGTTGGGGACATCTGTAGTACTTGAATGGGTTTGTTTCCTTCTTCCTTCCGTATTCTTTTTCTCCCCTTATATTTTTCTCCCCTTATACAATGTCCCTTACATTGTAAACCATTATTTTAAATTTTAGATTGCCCTTGGTGTTTTGGCCAAGGGGTGAATAAATGTAGTAATATGTATGCCACTGGCTGTCCTTCCTGAATGGTTAGTGCCCCACTTTTGTCAAACCCCTTGAATGACAGCTGAAAGTCCTGACTTCGCTCCCATCTGGGTGTGTTTCCTTTCAACTTCAATGTGGTGGTGTACAGAGGCCAACTGCCAAAATAGTTATCCTTGTTCCGATATTTCTGGCCCTGACTGTATATGAAATGAACAGAAGGAATAAGTTGATGTTGCTATATATCTCATGATGTCCTGTTTACCAGTCTCAGAGCTGAAATGGAAAATCATTAAGTTTTTCAATCCTAAAAGAAAAGATTACTATTTTGCAGGAATGAAAATATTCTCAGGTAGCTGAAAAAACTGTTATTTTGCCCAACGTGTTTTGGAAAGGACCTTCCTTCCTCAGGGGTCACTTATGCACATTTTAAGACAGAATAAAAATTGGAAGGAATTTTTGCAACGCATTTGGAGAAAGATAAGTGGCCCCTTAGGAAGAAAAGTCTTTTTCAAAACACATTGGGCAAAATAAAAGTTTTTTCAGCTACCTGAGAATATTTTCTCTTCTGTTTTGGGACACAAGTGCCTTCCCCTCTTGCTGTTTCCCTATTTTGCAGGAATGGGTAGATAGAACAATAAAAGTTCCAGAAGATATCTGTGCTTATTGGAACTGTACAATCATAGTACAAGATCTAAGGGGGAAAAATATGAATGCCATACATGGGAGTCATCTGGGAACGAAAGAATTCAAACAAAAGGCTTGAGAAGCTGTTTACTGGCCAGGCATGTGTGCTCAAAGAGAAGACTTGGTACAGCCATGTACCAGATGTCAAGCTTTCAGAAATTAGAAAACCCATAAAGAATGTATGTTGCCTCGATGAAATTCCAAAAAAGGCCTTGCCAGAATCTGGGAATAGACTTATTTGAATTTAAAGGAAAATACTATCTTCTTCTGGTTGATTACTATTCAAAATACATGGAAATACTCTTGCTTGAGGATGTTGCAAGTAAATCAGTAAGCAAACACAGAAAATTTATATCTAGAAACCATGACAATCAGAGATTATGAGTGACAACAGTACTTAATTTTTCTCCAGAGACTTCAGAATGTTTGCCAAAGAATGGGACTTTGTTCACACTACATGAAGAGAAGAAGTGATAAGAAAACTTATTAGATACAGAGAGTAATATTCTGTTTAAAAAGGGGGAAGATGCAACAATATTAGGAAACAAGAATGGGTGTATGTTGCTGGGAAACATCAGCAAAACCTGAAACCTAAAGCAATAGCTATTTTGAATTCACTTATAGCAAGAGAGGCACAGTATTAAGTAAAATTTATTTCACACTTCTGTGACATCATTTAGGGCTTCTTCACATGGAGCTTTTATCCTGCTATTGTGATTGGTTACTCATGGAAGTTTGGGAGCCCTTTAGATGACTTCGTCAACCTCTAGGGCATCTCCCGCACTAAATGACCATTATTCTGTTTTTTAAAAGGTTGGAGATAATGAGCTATCAAATTACCCCACTTGAGTTCCTCTTGAGTTCCCTCTAAAAAGAGGAAAACTGGCAATAAGAGGTGCTAGACCACAGCACCATCTAGCGGCTGTATAATGAAACATATGGAAGACTCAGATAAGGGATAAAAGAGGGGGAAGGGGGAAGAAAGTGCATGTAAAGGGAGTCCATCGTGATCCTGCATTTAAAATGGAAGTAGAAAGCCCCTTTTTAAATGCGGGATTTTAGGCTAGTGTAGAGATGTTCTCTACACTAGCAAAGTTCTGTCCAGCAAAGGAGATCATTACCTTGTCGTGGTGCTGGAGCTTGAGCACCTCAATGATGTCATGAGCTAAACCGTGAAGGGACACCCAAGACGGGAAGGTCATGGCAGAGAGGTCAGACTAAATACGATCCCTGGGGAAGGAAACGGCAACCCACCCCAGTATTCTTGCCATGGATCAGTACAACCAGAGATATGTTGGTATACCATCGGAAGATGGGACTCCCAGGTCGGAAGATGGTCAAAATGCTACTGGGGAGGAACAGAGGATAAGTTCAACTAGCCCCAGATGTGATGACGCAGCTAGCTCAAAGCCGAAAGGACGGCTAGCAGCCGATGGTGCTGGTGGTGAACGACGAATCCGATGTTCTAAAGATCAACACACCATAGGAACCTGGAATGTAAGATCTATGAGCCAGGGCAAATTGGATGTGGTTACTGGGGAGATGTTAAGATTAAATATAGACATTTTGGATGTCAGTGAACTGAAATGGACTGGAATGGGCCACTTCACATCAAATGACCACCAGATCTACTACTGTGGACAAGAGGACCACAGAAGAAATGGAGTAGCCTTCATAATTAATAATAAAGTTGCTAAAGCAGTTCTTGGATACAATCCAAAAAATGACAGAATGATCTCAATTCGAATTCAGGGTAAGCCATTTAACATCACAGTGATCCAAATATACGCCCCAACCACAGATGCTGAAGAAGCAGAAGTAGATCAGTTCTATGCGGATCTGCAGCACCTACTGGATAGTACGCCAAACAAAGATGTTATTTTCATTACAGGAGACTGGAATGCTAAGGTGGGTAGTCAAACAACACCTGGAATTACAGGCAAGCATGGTCTGGGAGAACAAAATGAAGCAGGACATAGGCTGATAGAATTTTGCCAAGACAACTCACTGTGCATAACAAACACTCTCTTCCAACAACCTAAGAGACAACTTTATACATGGACTTCACCAGACGGTCGACACCGAAATCAGATTGACTACATCCTTTGTAGCCAAAGGTGGTAGACATCTATGCAGTTGGTAAAAACAAGCCCTGGAGCTGATTGTAGTTCAGATCACGAACTTCTTATTGCACAATTTAGAATCAGACTAAAGAGAACAGGGAAGACCCACAGATCAGTTAGATATGAGCTCACGAATATTCCTAATGAATATGCAGTGGAGGTGAAGAATAGATTTAAGGGACTAGATTTAGTAGATAGGGTCCCGGAAGAATAATGGACAGAAGTTCGCAACATTGTTCAGGAGGCGGCAACAAAAAGCATCCCAAAGAAAAAGAAAACCAAGAAGGCAAGATGGCTGTCTGCTGAGACACTGGAAGCAGCCCAAGAAAGAAGGAAAGCAAAAGGCGACAGTGATAGGGGGAGATATGCCCAATTAAATGCACAATTCCAGAGGTTAGCCAGAAGAGATAAGGAATTATTTTTAAACAAGCAATGCACGGAAGCGGAAGAAGATAATAGAATAGGAAGGACAAGAGACCTCTTCCAGAAAATTAGAAACATCGGAGGTAAATTCCAGGCAAAAATGGGTATGATCAAAAACAAAGATGGCAAGGACCTAACAGAAGCAGAAGAGATCAAGAAAAGGTGGCAAGAATATACGGAAGATCTGTATAGGAAGGATAATAATATCGGGGATAGATTTGACGGTGTGGTCAGTGAGCTAGAGACAGACATCCTGAAGAGTGAGGTTGAATGGGTCTTAAGAAGCATTGCTAATAACAAGGCAGCAGGAGATGACGGTATCCCAGCTGAACTGTTTAAAATCTTGCAAGATGATGCTGTCAAGGTGATGCATGCCATATGCCAGCAAATTTGGAAAACACAAGAATGGCCAACAGATTGGAAAAAATCAACTTATATCCCCATACCAAAAAAGGGAAGCACCAAAGAATGTTCAAACTATCGAACAGTGGCACTTATTTCACATGCCAGTAAGGTAATGCTCAAGATCTTGCAAGGTAGACTCCAGCAATTCATGGAATGAGAATTGCCAGATGTACAAGCTGGGTTTAGAAAAGGCAGAGGAACTAGAGACCAAATTGCCAATTTCCGCTGGATAATGGAGAAAGCCAGGGAGTTTCAGAAAAACATCTATTTCTGTTTTATTGACTATTCTAAAGCCTTTGACTGTGTGGATCATAGCAAATTGTGGCAAGTTCTTGGTGGGATGGGGATACCAAGTCATCTTGTCTGCCTCCTGAGGAATGTGTATAACAACCAAGTAGCAACGGTAAGAACAGACCACGGAACAACGGACTGGTTTAAGATTGGGAAAGGAGTATGGCAGGGTTGTATACTCTCACCCTACCTATTCAACCTGTACACAGAACACATCATGCGACGTGCTGGGCTTGATGAAGCCAAGGCTGGAGTTAAAATCGTTGGAAGAAACATTAACAATCTCAGATATGCAGATGATACCACTTTGATGGCTGAAAGCAAGGAGGAGCTGAGGAACCTTATGACAAAGGTGAAAGAAGAAAGTGCAAAAGCTGGGTTGCAGTTAAACCTAAAAAAAACCAAGATTATGGCAACCAGCTTGATTGATAACTGGCAAATAGAGGGAGAAAACGTGGAGGCAGTGACAGACTTTGTCTTTCTAGGTGCAAAGATTACTGCAGACACTGACTGCAGCCAGGAAATCAGAAGACGTTTACTTCTTGGGAGGACAGCAATGACAAATCTGGATAAAATAGTTAAGAGCAGAGACATCACACTGACAACAAAGGTCTGCATAGTTAAAGCAATGGTATTCCCCGTAGTAACCTATGGCTGCGAGAGCTGGACCATAAGGAAGACTGAGCGAAGGAAGATAGATGCTTTCGAACTGTGGTGCTGGAGGAAAATTCTGAGAGTGCCTTGGACTGCAAGAAGATCAAACCAGTCCATACTCCAGGAAATAAAGCCAGACTGCTCACTTGAGGGAATGATATGAAAGGCAAAACTGAAGTACTTTGGCCATGTTATGAGAAGACAGGATACCTTGGAGAAGATGCTGATGCTAGGGAAAGTGGAAGGCAAAAGGAAGAGGGGCCGACCAAGGGCAAGACGGATGGATGATCTTCTGGAGGTGACGGACTTGACCTCGGGGGAGCTGGGGGTGGCGACGGCTGACAGGAAGCTTTGGCATGGGCTGGTCTATGAAGTCACCAAGAGTCGGAAGTGACTGACCGAATAAACAATAAAGAGATGTTCTTACAAAGTTTGTCACAAATATTATACATGCTGTGCTCTCTGTGGATGCAAGAGAAGAATAGTGTGGAATAAGTTGCTTCAGGAAAATTTTTCTGCTGTAATTGATCTTCTCACTGAAGAACTCCAATAAGCTTCCAAACTCCAGGGTTCCCCTAAACACAGTTTGAAAACCACTGGCATAGATTATATTGAGCCACAGCTAGAGAGGAAAAAGGACCAAGGAATAACAGAATGTCCAAGGTGCATGTAAGTGAAGGAATTGGTTTATAAAAAGGATTGAAGCAAGCCTCCTTCTCTGAACACTGCAGGGGAAATAATAGCCTTGCCAAGGCCACCAGTTTTTTTCTAGGCGCAAGCTCCTTCCTGTTCTCTCCATCCTTTGAGAGGTCTCTGTTCAACCAGAAAAACCACATTACGGTAAGTAACCAATATCAGGGTTGAAAAGCCAGTAAACTTCACAGCCAGCTTGACCCCCCACCCCCAGTGGTGGCGTGACCCACCCCTACCCCATGATTTGTCAGGATTTGTCCTGGCTCCACCCCACGGGGCAGAACTTAAAATCAAAAGTTAACAGCCCTCACTGGTCATTTTGACTCCTTACAAAAGTGAGAAGAGTGCCTTACTGGAAAATCAGCACCTCATATATTGAAGCCCTGTGGAAGAGTTTTATCGGGAAAGAAATATGGGGCCGGATCCAGAATTAGAACAGACCCACTGAAATCAAAGAGATTTAATAACTAACTTAGCAAACCATTGATTTGAATGGGTCTACGTGGAATATGAGTAAATCTGGATCGAGCTCACAGTTTGCAGGAAGCAACAAGGAGGCATAAACAGTGAGGGGAAGAATGCATTTCAGCTAACAAGACATTAGAGTTGGATCATCATGGTAGAATTAGGTGTGGGCACTTTTAGAAGCCATACTTTTCTGCCAGTGTATTGCTGTATGACAGCCTGTTTGCTCCCAACAGCTGCTCTTATTCATTTATCAATAAGCACCATCCATTGCTTTGGATGAAAAAATCCTCTCTTGCTCCCTGTCTTCTCCACTTAATCTCATGCCTGGACTTCGCTGCTGGCCTGCTATAAGCCTTGACACAAAGGCTGTTATGGCGATTGCGATCCAGCAATTCTGAGCCCTTTGTGGGCCTGATTGGCTTGTACATTGTGGGTTTTGGCAGAAGCTGCTGCATCTGTTTGTTATTTCAACCCCTTTCCCATTCCCTCTGCCCCCAGTTCCCAGCTTCCCTAGGACGGCTGCAGCCAATTCATTTGGTTGAATCAGAGCAGGTCCTGCCGTCTGGTTCCGGCAGCCATATTTAAATCTGGCAGCTGAATTGGCTGACCTGCCATATTGGAGATTATTGTTACTACAACATAAGGGGATGTCACGGGAATTACATAGGGAGGTGTGAGAGAGGGAGGGTTTTTTTTTGCTAAGCATAGAATGGCGAAACTGTTTTTAAAAGGGAGGTAGTACAAGTCAAAGTAAGATCTTCAAGCTCTCAAATAAAAGTGGTACTTTAGGGAATTCAGGTCTTGCTTACGTTGGTTGGTTGTTGTATATTAAATGTCTATGTAGTCTATTCAGTGCACATCTCACCTGTGGAATTTGTAACTTTGTTGCCCATCGTAGAATGACGGGTCTTCAGTGGTACAATATACTGTGCAACAAGTTGCACGTGGACTGAAATTTATCAAAAAACTTTGAATTTAGCGAGCACAGCCCTTTATCCATCCTTCTGCATGTTTACACACACACACACACACACACATAATTATTCCACACTTTCAGTAACAATAATTCCCACAGCAATATTACAAACCTATAAAACCAACGTAAATAAGAAGCCATCAAACAACAACATTAATAAAAACAGCAGAAATAGGATAAAAGCACAGCAACATCCACATGAGCTGGCTAAAACAATCCAGATAATGTCTAAAAAAAAACTGGGAAAATTAAAAGTCTTTGACTGGTGCCAAAAAGACTTATGAGTCAGTGCCATGACAGGGCTGGGTCTGAAAAGAGATGGGAGACGGAAACCAGGAGCAATGGGATGAAGCCAGAAGCCAGGACTGAATACAAAGTCAGAATGAAGGACAAACCAGGGGAGAATCTCCACAGCAATGGTTTTAGTTTGCTCTCCACTTTGCTGCAGTTTTTACTGGAGGTGAATCTACCCCATCTAGGGATACACAGGGCTTGAAAGCCAGGATTATTCCAAAGCTAGCCAGGGGCTCTGGGCAGGTCACATGGCACTTTACCATGAATTGTTTGGGTGGCTACCGGGAGAAGTCTGATCCACATCATCACTTAGAAAACCTGTTCACTCCCTCCTACTCTCGCCTTGTTTCACCGTTTTTTGCTTTCTCTGCCCAGTGTGTGTTAGCACCTGCCTCCCCAACCCAATTCCCCCAATTTTTTATTTATTTCCCTCTAAAACCGCAGTACTGCATTAGCAGCTACTCCTGAACAAATTCGCTATTTCACTATAGTGCTATTTTGTGATAGTGCTATAGTGAGATAGGAGGTATAGGTACTGCTGGACAAATGCGCAATAGTGCTATAGTGAGATAGTAGGGTAGGGGATATAGGACAAATGCCCTATTTTGCTATCGCATGATAGGAATAGCTTTTAAACGTACAACTGTGGATTCCATAGTTACTACCTCTGGAACTGCAATCTGGCCCTATATATTGCTAGTTTGCTTTAATCCTTTAGTTTTTCAAAAAAAGTTAGAGGTTGCCTGGAACACGCTTATACTTTGCAGGGATGGCCACCCGAGTTTAGAAGTTGGCAAGGTGAAGTAAATGCCATGGGGTAGCTCAGAACTCCGACAGCCAGCCATGAAATGGTAAAAACATTGGGGAAACACAGGTGGGGAAAACATTGGGGAAACAACCCTTGACTGGGTCAGTGAGGTCACGGCTGGGTGAAAGACACAGCCCTGGGCAGGGCTATCATGCTGGAGTAAATGCGGAGGGTTGGTGGACACCACAACAGAAGCGCAGACAAGCAAAATTAAGGAAAACAATAGGACTAAAAGTAGACTCAGAAGAACCATTTTTTCGGTGCAAAACTCTGGGGTGGCTGTGGGATGGCCATGACATCATGTACTCTGAACAACCTCCAAATGCAGCAACATTGCAGGAAGTTACTTGTGAAGACATGCCCCAGGAGATAAGATTCAGGAGCAAGCCAGAAGTCAGGACAAAAGAACAACCAGAGACAGGAGCAAAAAACAAGCCAGAAGTCAGGACCAAAGGACTACGTCAATGCTCAGGATAACCTTGTTGCTTAAGCCAGGCTTGAACTGGTACAGGAAGCCCTGTTATAGACCTCCTGGTCAAGGAGGACCCAATGATCAGCCTAGGTGAGTGGGGTCAGGCCAGGGCTTGGATATTAAGCTGCCTAGGCAGATATTGCAACATGCAGTTCAGTATTTTGCTACAAAGGGTGGCTGTACACAGACCCAAAGGCTCCTGGGTTGAGCCTTGGCAGCTCTTGTCACTGGGTAAGGTTCTTTGGAGAGAGCATCCCATAGGTGGGGCATCACAGCCAAGTAGGGTCGCCACCTGCCTGGCTTCTGAAGGAGAAGAGTCTCCAATTACTTTCTTAATGCATAGGCAGGTATATGTGGGTAAAGATGGTCCTTTGAATACTGAGATTCAAGTCATAAAGACCTTTAAAGGTCAGTGTCAACAATACCTTGGACTGCACTCAGAAACAGAACAGCAGCTTGTGAAGTGGTTTCAGCAGGGGCATCTTATGCTTCCTTTGGCTAATCCAGCTAGTAGAGAAACAGCCAGCAGAAAATACAGAAGCAGTATTATGAACGACGAGATGTTTCTGAGAAGTCTTCAAAGGCAACCCATGTATAACATGTTGCAGTAATCTAATCTGGAGGTGAGGATAACTGTGGATGGCTAGGCTATCCCTTTCCAGGAAGGGCTGCAGCTGGTGCATCTTTAGTTGACTCATAGAATCATAGAATGGTAGGGTTGGAAGGGGCCTACAAGGCCATCGAGCCCAACCCCCTGCTCAATGCAGGAATCCAAGTCAGAGCATCCTTGACAGATGGCTGTTCAGCCTCGTCTTGAATGCCTCCAGTGTGGGAGAGCCCACCACCTCCCTAGGTCATTGGTTCCATTGTCGTATTGCTCTAACAGTCGGGACGTTTTTCCTGATGTTCAGCCGGAATCTGACTTCCTGTAACTTGAGCCCATTATTCCATGTCCTGCATTCTAGGATGATCGAGAAGAGATCCTGGCCTTCCTCTCTGTGACAACCTTTCAAGGACTTGAAGAGCGCTATCATATCTCCCCTCAATCTTCTCTTCTCAAGGCTAAACATGCCCAGTTCTTTCAGTCTCTATTCATAGGGCTTTGTTTCCAGTCCCCTGATCATCTTTGTTGCCGTCCTATGAATGCTCTCCAGTTTGTCTACATCCTTCTTAAAATGTGGTGCCCAGAACTGGACACAATACTCCAGATGAGGCCTAACCAGTGCTGAGTAGAGGGGAACTAGTACGTCCTGGGATTTGGAACTATGCTTCTATGAATGCAGCCCAAAAGAGCATTTGCCTTTTTTGCAGCCACATCACATTGTTGGCTTATATTCAGCTTGTGATTGACAACAATTCCAAGTTCCTTCTCGCTTGTAGTGTTGTTGAGCCATGTATCTCTCATCTTGTAACTGTGCATTTGTTTTCTTTTTCCTAGGTGCAGAACTTGGCATTTATCCCTATTAAATTTTATTCTGTTGTTTTCAGCCTAGTGCGCCAATCTATCAAGTCTATGAAGTTCCTTGATGGAAGGTTTTATGTCCCATGGAGGCCAACTGGGCCGCCAGTGACAAAGCTGTGTCAATCAGCACTCTCCCAGCTGAGTCTGATCTTATAAGGGGAGTGCAACTCCAACTAGAATAGGTTGAACTTGACTTCCATGGAGATTATCCATTCCTTTAGTACAAGAGGTTATGCTCTTAGATCAGCCTTCCCCATGCTGATGGGGGATGCTGGGAGTTGTAGTCCAGCACATCAGGAGGGCATTAGGCTGGAGAAGTCTGCTTTAGATATCTGAAGGCACCTGGTTCAGTCTGCCTGTACCAGAATTTTGTTTCTTCTTTCTCTTGATTTGTGTTACATAGTTTTGTATTTGTGCAGATTTTTTGCCTGTGTCATGTGAGGTGATTATTTCAAAGTGGCTGTGGTAGCACTTTTCTGGTATCATGCAAATATGACTCGTGGGAGAGGCACAGTTTGGTCTGACCCAGCATGGCTCTTCTTATGTTGTTATGACAGACAGACCCTTGGAGGCCCAGCAAAGCTCAAGTGTCTTCCAAGATTAATTCAAGGCCTCTTAAATGTGGACAACCATTTAGGGTGCAATCCTCTGCCTGTTTAGACAGACAAAGTCCTACAACTCCCAGCATGCTATTTTCTGTCTAAACACGCATAGGATTGCATCTTTAGTGGCTCAGGGTGGACATGTATCTAAACTCTATTTAGTTTGGAGATATTTTACAGTGTTATAGGTTTCCTATCACATTTCATTGTGTAGGTCTATCACTGTGGGTTGCCCTGAGACAATGCCTGCCTAGATCCTTGGACTTGTTAATAGCCTGGCGATGTATTTCCATGGGAACTGATTTTTAGACCATCTACTTCAAGTCTTGTGAAATGCCTGCAAGGGGGCAAAAGGCAGGCCCCTTCAAAGGAAGAGGCAATCTGAGTGTCTGTGTGTGAAAAGAACAAGAAACAGCAGGATTTTTTTTTCCAGCTGCAGACAAGATAAAGACACAGAGGGCTGAGTTTGTGGACTCCATAAGGATGACATTGTGAGTAACCTGTTGCTTGCATGGGCGGGGGGTTGCATAGCAGGACGCATTGTTAGACTGACATGTAGCTGAGCTCCCCGTGGCTTGCTGTCTATTACATCCGTGCAAATATGTATACAACTGAGCTGAGCTCCCTGTGCCCTTCTGTGCCTTACTTCTGAGTAAATATGGTCATAACAGACACAGTTATATAAATGTTAAAAAGTGGTCTGGTAAAATAAAGAAAATAAAAAAATAAAATTTGAATTGGCTCTACCCACTGTGAATGTAGCCCCACTCCCTTTGATTTTAACTCTGCCCACCTCTAGAATGTAGCCCCTGAGATCTTTCCAGGATTTGAACGGGCCCGAAATTATTGCCCACTTCTGCTATAAGCTAACAGCATTATGAGGTGCTGGCTGGCTGTCTCCCTGGAGATCTGATGTGGGAACAGTGGACTTTGGCACTCTGTTAGAATGCTTACGCCATGTGCCTCCACCTATGCTCAGTCTGCACATTTCCAAACAAATGCAAACACTACAAAATGCCAATAAGCCTCCAGGGATCTCATTCCAAAGGGAACTAAACCAGGGTAAGTGCTCTGCCACTGGAACTTCTCACCACTCAGAAGTGCGGTATGCATAGCAATATGTTAAATGCTCTGTGATTATTTCCCCAAAGTTTCTTTCCCCTCTGTCCTGTTGGGGAGAATGCAGCTAGCATCCTAAATAAAGTGAACAAGTGGAAAGCTAGTGGTATCCCTCACAAGGCATTGTGCAGCTATTCCATCTTTTCCTCTTTAACAGATTTTTTTTCTGGTAAGAAAAAAGACGGAGAAGTGGTAGGAAAAGAAGGGGAGACTATAAATGGTTACAAATGGGCCACACTGTTAAAACCTCATGTTTGAGGGTGTCCCAAATGTAGCTCATATAGCCAGTGTGAAGCAGTGGTTAGAGTGTTGGACTGGGACTCAGGAGATCTGAGTTCTAGTCCCCATTCTGCCATGAAGCTCAATGGGTGACTTTGGGCCAGTCACTGACTCTCAGCCTAACCTATCTCACAGGGTTGTTGTGAGGATAAAATGGAAAGGAGAAGGAATATGTAAGCCACCTTGGGAATATGTAAGCCACCTGAAATGGAAAGGAGAAGGAATATGTAAGCCACCTTGGGTTCCTTTCAAGAGGAAAAAAAAGGCAGGATATCAGTGTAATAAATATGTAAAATAAAATAAATATGATGCTTTGTGGTGACAATATGTGATTTTGGTGTGGCTACACACCATGTCTTCACTTAGCCCCTCTCAACTGTGATATATCTGAAACCTTATGAAGTTTTTGTGATGCTGTGGTGGATCCATTACGCAGTGCTCTCCAGTAGCACCTCTCAGTGTTGACCTGGGAAAGCCGCATGGGCAGAAGAGAATTTAATGGACTATTTAGTTCCTAGCCTCCAGATACAAATTCTGGCCAAGTTCCAGCTGTGACAGTGCCTTTAAAAAAATGTTGACCCATGTTCAGTAGGAGCTGCTGGGGAACCCTCTGAATTGCCAACAGATGGGAGGGAGCCTCAGGCATGAGCATATTGGCTAGGATTCAGAGCACAAAGGGGATAATGGCGCGTGTTGCACTGCAGATGTATTCTTTTAGCCTTTACAGAGAGGTTCAGCTCAAGAGCACCTGCATTGTTTGCATAGTGCCTGGCACCAGGGTTGTAAGCACCAAGGAAAAGTGGGATAGAAATGTTTTGAATACAACAAACATTGTTATTACCCTTTTCTGGCAATACTCCTGTCCTTTTGACAGCTCCATGGCAGGCAGAAATTCAGCTGGTGCTGTTTTTGCCAACACAGAGCTGCAGCAATGGGGAGAAGCTTTGTCAGGTGAACCTTTGTTTGTCATGCTGCTGTTCAATGCACAGGAGCTCTACAGAATGGCAATAAAAGATGGCAATTCTACTTACCGCAGAGATTAAGATACTGCCCGCTATAACAGGAGTGCAGGACCTTGGACTCACAGGTCAAATCTGGCTTGCCTTGGGTCCCGCTCCAGCCCTCCAGGGTTCCCACATGGCCATGACCTATTCTCCTAGACCTAGGGGGTCCCCTTTCCCCCATTGCCAATTGTTTGGTGGTTCCCCAGTTTTTGCAAGGCTTCCCCCCATTCTAAAATCCTCCCCTAAGAATTAGTACCAGCAGTAACTGCTTTAAACTCTATTTTTTTTTTGTATTTGGGCCACACCCTCTTTGTCCTGCCCATCACTGGAATGCGGCCCCTGAGTGTTTCCCCAAAACTGAATTCGTCCCTTGGGCTGAAAGAAGTTCATCACCCCCTGCACTATAGAAGCAAAGTAGCTGCGTACCTGTCATGTGTACCTGTCTTTAAGATGGGAGGCTATTTTATCAAGCGACTAATGCACTGAGCTTAGCTGGGGTTATTTGCCACCAATGCTCTCATCCGGGTTCCCCTCCTATCTGAGGTAAGGCAGGTGTCAACTAGAGAGAGAGCATTTCCAGTCTTTGGAACTGGCACGCAAGGTGTTATGTCGTTGCCATCAGGGAAATACCTTTTTATTCTCTCAGGATGTTAAAATAGTTTAGCTGGATTTGTTTTTTTGGGGGGTGCTGCTGCTGCTTTTATATGCTGTTTTTTGTCATTTTATAATGATGATCTTTTTAATGTTGTAGGGTTTTTTTAATTGCCATTTTGCAAACCACCCTGAAAACTAATGTTGAAAGGCAGTATAGAATTTTTGAATAAATATATAAAGTTGAAGTGTGTGGGTCCCCTCCTGCTCTTTCCCTCTGTTGAATTAATGTAAGCAATCAGAATGGAGTTCCTGCAGATTGTTTTGGATTTTATGCTTGGCCTGTGCCGCTCTGAGCGCTTTGTAAAAGTGCCTGGAGCCACTGGGGACAGGCAATTTTGAAAAATCTGAATGAATCCATCAGTCCACCGAGCCACAGAATCACTGAATGATACCAAGGAGAAAGTGGGCTTTCAAAGAATTAGGCCAAATGTGTGTGTTGCTGCATTCCCCCCACCCCTGTCCCTGCACCTTTCTTATAACGCAATGTGTCACCTTATTCATAGAATCATAGAATAGTAGGGTTGGAAGGGGCCTACAAGGCCATCGAGTCCAACTCCCTGCTCAATGCAGGAATCCAAGTCAGAGCATCCCCGACAGATGGCTGTCCAGCCTTGTCTTGAATGCCTCCAGTGTGGGAGAGCCCCACACTGGAGGAATCGGTTCCATTGTCGTATTGCTCTAACAGTCAGGAAGTTTTTCCTGATGTTCAGCCGGAATCTGGCTTCCTGTAACTTGAGCCCATTATTCCGTGTCCTGCACTCAGGGATGATCGAGAAGAGATCCTGGCCTTCCTCTCTGTGACAACCTTTCAAGTACTTGAAGAGCGCTATCATATCTCCCCTCAAGTCTTCTCTTCTCAAGGCTAAACATCCCCAGTTCTTTCAGTCTCTCTTCACAGGGCTTTGTTTCCAGTCCCCTGATCATCTTTGTTGCCCTCCTCTGAACCCTCTCCAGTTTGTCTACATCCTTCTTAAAATGTGGTGCCCAGAACTGGACACAGTACTCCAGATGAGGCCTAACCAGTGCTGAGTAGAGAGGAACTAATACTTCCTGGGATTTGGAACTATGCTTCTATGAATGCAGCCCAAAAGAGCATTTGCCTTTCTTGCAGCCACATCACATTGTTGATTCATATTCAGCTTGTGATCGACAACAATTCCAAGATCCTTCTCGTTTGTAGTGTTGTTGAGCCATGTCTCCCCCATCTTGTAACTGTGCATTTGGTTTCTTTTACCTAGGTGCAGAACTTGGCATTTATCCCTAATAAATGTCATTCTGTTGTTTTGTTTGCTGCCCAGCGCTCCAGTCTATCCCGATCACTTTGAATTTTGTTTCTGTCTTCCAAAGTACTAGCTATCCCACCCAGTTTTGTGTCATCTGCAAATTTGATCAGCATTCCCTGCACCTCCTCCTCCAAGTCATTAATAAAAATGTTGAAGAGCACTGGGCCCAGGACTGAGCCCTGCGTTACCCCGCTCGTTACCTCTTCCCAGTTTGAGGAGATCCCATTGATCAGCACTCTTTGAGTCCGATTCTGTAGCCAACTGTAGATCCACCGGATCGTTGTTTCATCTAGCCCACTTTGAGCTAGTTTGCACATCAGGATATCTCGGGGCACATTGTCGAAAGCTTTGCTGAAGTCGAGGTATATTATGTCCACAGCATTCCCACAGTCCACAAGGGAGGTTACTTGATCAAAAAATGAGATCAGATTTGTCTGGCAGGACTTGTTCTTGACAAATCCATGTTGGCTTCGAGTAATCACTGCATTATTTTCAAGGTGCTTACAGATGGATTGCTTTATAATCTGCTCCAGAATGTTCCCAGGGATTGCTGTTGGACTGACTGGTCTGTAGTTCCCAGGTTCCTCCTTTTTACCCTTTTTGAAGATAGGAACAACATTAGCCCTCCTCCAGTCATCTGGCACTTCCCCCGTCCTCCATGATTTCTCAAAGAGAATAGACAGCGGTTCTGAGAGTTCTGCTGCCAGTTCCTTTATTACTCTAGGATGCAGTTCATCTGGCCAGCAACAGAGGCAGGTCCCAGGAGACGTTTGGAGAGCAGAGCTGACCCTTCCAAGCATATATATTTTTAGGTTACTTTACTGATTTGCCAGGAAGGGGCAGGAGAACCTTTGAAATGGCTCTCTTTGTAGTTCTGCAGGCTTTGGAATAGCAGAAAAACCAAGGTCCTTCCCAGCAGTTGCTGGAATGTGGCAGACCCCCCCATGCCTCTTCTATCCAGCCTGACCTCCCACCTGGAACATTCCTGGTTTGTTTGTTTTTAATGCGCTCATAAAATCATTTTAATAAATGTTTTAAAGCTTCTTGGCACCTGATACCCCAAGGCCTCTGGGCACCTTCTCAAAACACACACACTACTATAATGCAGCATGCCACAGTAAAATATAGCCAGAGTTCAAGCCTTACCTATACTGCTTCTGCGCTCTGACTCTTCGTTCAACCCCTGGAGCGCTCTCAATAGGATATAAGAACACAAGAAAAAACCTGCTGAGTCAGACTATAGATCTATCTTTCCAGCATACTGCTGCTTCACACAGTGACCAATCAGATGCCTCTGGGAAACCCACAGGCAAGTCTTGAAGGCAATAGCCCTCTCCCATTGATGTCCCCTAGCAACTGGTATTCAGAGGTACACTGCTTCCAGGCATGAAGTCTCCATATAGCCATCGTGACTAATGGCCATTGATAGACATAGTCTGCATTCATATCAGGTGAGGGGCAATCCTCTTGAAGCTCTAGGACACATTCCCACTGAGCTCTGTTATACGTGCAACCAGGGCCAGCCCAAGACATTTTGCTGCCTGAGGTGAAGGACAAGATGGTGCCTCCTCCCATTCCATGGCCAAAAGCCAACTGGACTAGCAGATGAATCTTCCTTCAATACTGGGAATGGGACCGCTTCCTTCAAGAGATCAGTGTCTGTTGTGCTAATCTTCCTTTGAAGAGAGCCAGGGCCTGCAGGAGAGGCCACCACCACCACCGGGGAAGAGGCGCGCCTGCTGCTGCTGGGCCTGCTGTTGCTGGGCCTGCTGCTGCCGCCGCCGCCGCTGCCACCACCACCAGGCCTTCCCTGGAGACTTCTGCCTGGCAGACCGCCAGTCCCTGCAGGACCAGGCCCCCAGGTACCGAGCCAGCTGTGCTGCTCCACCTGCCCTCCCTGGAGGGGCTACATAAGCTGGCTGGCTGAGGTGGGCTGGGAGAGCCAGGGCCTGCAGGAGAGGCCACCACCACCACCGGGGAAGAGGTGCGCCTGCTGCTGCTGGGCTTGCGGCGGCGGCAGCAGCTGCTGCTGCCACCGCCGCCGCCGCCACCACCACCACCACCACCACCACCTGGCCTTCCCTGTGGTCTCCGGCCTGGCATTATTTTTAAGGGGACTTTTAATTGTTTTGTGTGTGTGTGTTTCTTTTTCCTGGGGGATTTTGTTGTGGTTTTAGGGGTGGGTAGCCTGCCTGATAGGCGGGAGCGAGGGGGCATGTGTCCACCTGATGGAGGCAATGGGGGGAGTGTTGGGGGCCAGAAGATACCGAGGCTGGGCCGCAGGTGCTGGCGGAGTGCTAGGGGCAGGCCATGCCAGGTAAGGGGAACAAGGGAGAGATGTGTAGTATCTGTCCCCTGCTCCGGGCCTGTCCAGAGCCAAAGGATGGCTGGGGGAGGCGTGACCCCATCTTCTGGCCTTCGTTTGCTGCTCTGCAATGCCAGGTCTGTTACCCAGAAAACCTCCCTCATCCATGACATGATCCTGGATGAGGGTGCAGACCTGGCATGTATTACGGAGACCTGGCTGGCCAAGGCTGCTGCTCCAACCCTTGCAGCCATGTGTCCAGCTGGATTTTCGTATGCACAGCAGCTGAGGGCTGGGGATCGGAGAGGGGGAGTGGCTGTTATCTACCGAGAGTCCTTGGTCTTCAGCAGACCCCCTCTCCGGGAGACCAAGGTTGCTGAGTGCATGTACTGGAGGTTGGGCCCGAAGGGCAGTCTGGGGATTCTGCTCGTGTACCATCCACCCCGCTGCACGACTGACTCCCTGGCCGAGGTGCTTGAGGTGGTCTCTGATGTGCGTGTGCAGTCCCCTAACTTACTGGTATTGGGGGACTTCAAAGTACATTCGGAGGCCATCCTCACAGGAGACCTCGGGACTTCATGGAGACCATGGCCTCCTGGGAGCTGCACCATATTCTAACTGGGCCCACCCATGTAGCCGGTCATGCACTAGACCTTGTGTTTGTTTCTGGAGAAGTGGGGAGTGATCTGGAAGTCGGGGGTATATCCACCACCCCCTTGTCATGGTCAGATCACTATCTGGTGACGTTGGACTTCTCGGTTCCACAACCCCTCCGCAGGGGTGGAGGACCCATTAAAATGGTCCGCCCCAGGCGTCTTATGGATCCAAATGGATTCCTGAACGCGCTTGGGGATTCTCTGGGGCATGCCAACGGCCACTCGGTCGAGACCCTGGTGGGTGGCTGGAATGCCGCAATCACTGGGGCATTAGATCAGGTGGCTCCGAAACGCCCTCTCCCCCTGAACAGGGCTCGGACTGCACCATGGTTCAATCCGCGGTTACGAGCTCTGAAACAGGAGGTGAGACGGCTAGAGCGCCGGTGGCGGAAGTCTCGCTCCAAAGACGATCAGACACGGGCTAGAGCTGTATCTTCAGCCTATCACGTGGCGGTGAAGGCAGCAAAAAAGGAATATTATGCTGCCTCTATCGCGTCTGCAGAGTGCTGTCCCAAGAGGCTGTTCCAAGTGGTCCGGAGCCTGGTCGGTCCTGTGGCTCCTGAACCACTGGAGAATTCTAAGGCCTCCTGTGAGGCCTTGGCAAGGCACTTTGCAGATAAAATTGATCAGATTAGGTGTGTTACTCTGCACGCTGTGGATACAGTTAGTGAGCAAGAGGCAGCCTGTGGCAAACCGGTTTTGTGGAATCGGTTCCAGCTTCTTTCTCCTGATAAAGTGGACAAGGTGCTTTCATCTGTAAGGCCGACCACCTGCTTACTTGATCCTTGCCCATCTTGGCTCATTATGAGCTGCAGAGAGAGACTGGGTGAGGGGATCAAGGCGGTGGTGAATGCCTCCCTTGAGGAGGGAGTGATGCCATCAGCCCTCAAGGAGGCAGTGATAAGACCGCTCTTAAAGAAGCCCTCCTTGGATCCTCAAGTTCTGAACAACTTTCTCCCAGTCTCAAATCTGCCATTTTGGGGCAAGGTGATTGAGCGGGTGGTGGCGGTGCAGTTGAAGGCACACTTGGAAGAAACTGATTATCTAGACCCATTTCAGTCAGGCTTCAGGCCTGGGCATGGGACAGAAACGGCCCTGGTCGCCTTGGTAGATGATATGAGGAGGGCTCTGGATAGGGGTGAATGCTCCTTCCTTGTTCTCCTCGACCTCTCAGCGGCTTTCGATACCGTTGACCACGGTATCCTCCTGGACTGCCTGGAGGGGTTGGGCATTGGGGACACCGTATTGTGGTGGTTCCGGTCCTTCCTCTCCGGCAGGTACCAGAGGGTAGCACTGGGAGAGGAGGTTTCGGACCCGTGGCCACTTACTTGTGGGGTGCCACAGGGTTCCATCCTCTCCCCGATGCTATTTAACATCTATGTGAAGCCGCTAGGGGCTATCATCAGGAGGTTTGGGGTGCAGTGTCATCAATATGCGGATGACACACAGCTCTACCTCTCGTTTAAATCTTCACCAAGGTTGGCCGTAGAATCCCTGTCCAAATGTCTGGAGACGGTGAGTGGCTGGATGGGGAGGAATAGGCTGAAGTTGAACCCTGACAAGACCGAGGTACTTTTGGTGGGAGACAAGAGGAGGCTGGGGGATGTTGACTTGGTGTTGAATGGGGTACGGCTACCCTTGAAAGACCAGGTCCGCAGCCTGGGGGTCATTTTGGACTCCCAGCTGTCCATGGAGGCTCAGGTGTCAGCTGTGAGCCGGACAGCGCTGTATCAACTCCATCTGATACGGCGGCTGCGCCCCTTCCTTCCTGTCCATCTTCTCCCATCGGTAGTACATGCCCTGGTCTCCTCTCGTTTAGACTACTGTAATGCGCTGTACGTGGGGTTACCCTTGAAGACGGTTCGGAAGCTGCAGCTGGTACAGAATGCGGCGGCTCGCCTGATTAAAGGCAGCCGCCGGCGAGATCACATCACTCCAGTGCTGAAGGAGTTGCACTGGTTACCAGTTGTTTTCCGGGCCAAATTCAAGGTGTTGGTTTTGACCTTTAAAACCCTATATGGTTCCGGCCCAGCCTATCTTAAGGAGCGCCTCCAGCAGTACCAGACAGGCCGCTTAACAAGATCAGCCTCGGATGGCCTTCTCTCTGTCCCATCAGCCAGGACAGCTAGACTGGTGGGGACGAGGGAGAGGGCCTTTTCTGTGGTGGCCCCCACTCTGTGGAACTCCCTCCCTAGGGAACTCCGCCATGCCCCCTCTTTAATGAGCTTCCGTCGTGCATTAAAAACGTGGCTGTTCAGGCAGGCATTTGGGGTGGGTTAGGGTATTTTAGAAAATGTTTTTATTGTAGAATTTTATTGTTTTAAACTGTTTTTATTGTATGTTGTACATCGCCCAGAGTGGCTGGGTGACCAGCCAGATGGGCGATTAATAAATTTAATAATAAATTAAAAAATATAAGTTTGTTTGCTCCACAGTGGCTACTTTAAGGTCAGTGACAGAATGTCCTGGTAGGATAACATGTTCTGCCACTGGTGTTTGAATATTAGCCATGACATCTTTAATTCCCATTAATTTCTAATGGATCTATTCTAAGTATTTATTATTACATTTATAACCTGGCTTTTTTCCTCTCACAAGGAACCCAAGGTAGTTCACATAGTCCCCTTCCTCTCCATATTATCCTCACAACAACTCTTATCAGGTAGGTTCGGCTGAGAGTCAGTGACTGGCCCAAAGTGACCCAGTGAACTTCATGGTCGAGTGGGGACTAGAACCTGGATCTCCCAAGTCCCAGTCCAACACTCTAACCACTACACTACACTGGCTTTCAACCCCCATAGTTTCTGTTCTGTGTAACAACATCTATTATAAGGTGTTAATACTGGTTATAGTGGAAGCACTAGGTTTGATTTTTTAAAATTGCTATTCTTTTGCCTAAGAGTTGAATTGTTTTGTTTTGGCCCTCTGTGCAGCTGAGACAATCCAACAGTTCTCTAAGTCTTTAAAACAGAAGAAATAGTAGCTTTATCAGGATTGGAGAACGAGGAAGACATAACATAGTATGAATGCTCTGAGATGCAGCTGGCTCAGCCTCAAGATGTGAATGGTTTTTCTGGAGATTCTCTGCCTCTCGATGTCCTGACATTCTGAAAACTACCAGTTTCTTGTATGAGTGGCATTGTGTAGGATGTTTAAATCTGAATGACTATGCCTTTCAATAAAAAAAAGATCAGGACATATACGCTCACAACCCCATTTATAATGAGCCTGGTAGATAAAAAAATAATTTCATCCCAGAACAATGTGCTGAAATTGGAAAGATTTCAATAATGCAAACCTCCTTTTCAGATTAATTTACTTGTTTCATTACTTGTTTATTATGTTTCATTTGTTGTTGCCATACACCGGCTAGCTGGAAGTTTAATTTCTGCAGTGCATTTCTTACTGAGCAACTGTCTGAATTGCACTGAAAGGAAAATGAGAAACTCATCCAGTGTTTATGCTCTCCCGTGTGTCCTAGAAATATGGAACATAAGGCCAAAGGGTTACTAGTAGCTTCTCAAATCCAGGCCCCAAGATGCTGCAGGCGGGTGCATAACTTTGAGTATTATTGATTATGTCTTCACTGCACCAGTTTCCACATAATGTTCCCCTGAGTTCTCAAAGGCCTATCCCAGCATGCACTGGGCTCAAAGCAAAGTCTGATATGGTCTCAGGGGAAGTTTCTCCTTTGGTTGTTCTGAATTGCTGATCAGGAACATAGAGGGCATGTCCTCAGAACCTAGCAACATCATCCTTGCAAGCTTCTAAGCATGAAACCGATGGACCAAGGAAGGCTGGCTGCTTGAAGTCATCACACAAGAGGCCGTGAAAGGAGTCAAGTACTAGTTCCAAACTTACAAAGCAATCATACTGAATCTCACCCTGGCAATCTTCAGTACCTATTAACATGACTGGCTGCTGGAATATGGAGCTTGTATTTTGGAATCATATATCTAATCTGAGATAGAGGGGGTGATCCATTCTGGGCTTTGGACTGACAGGCTCAGTGTTTTAGGGATGGTGGCATTTCGTATTGTGAGTATTCTAGTTTGAGTCTAGCAGTGCAGCACAGGAAGAGAGGGAGGTGTCCTCATATTGTCTAGGCAATGTAGAGACAAACCCCCTTTCCCCCGCTTCTTCCCCCAGTGTAACAGGTGAACTTCATCCATCTTCATAGATAGTTCCCCTAAACATCACTGAAAAGTGGGGCCCAGCCTTACAGCCTGCAAATTAGCCTGTGATGTTAAATGGTTTGTTTCGGCTCAGTTTTAATTTCCACAGACAAGGGTGGCCCCAGTATTTTCAGCACTTAATGGAAATTGTAACATCGCCATCTACAGAGTTTGGGGTGGTGCTGGGAAGCAATACTAAATAGGGGTAGATCCAGTACAGTTTTAAATACTAAATAGTGCTGGATCTTTATAGCTCTCTTGAGGGAATGCAGACACATCCTGAAGTTTTCCACCGGAGGAAGCATTCAGAGTCTGTTGTGTTAGACAGTTGGCTTTGCTTCCAGCTCTCAGGAGCTAGACGTGTGTGCCTCCACTTCCCAGCCTACTTTGCACCAAGCCCTGCAATCTAGGCCTCACATATCTACCAGTGGAACACTCCTTAGTAGGTGCAGGAGTTCATCATTACGCATGTATTGGAAGGTGGCACATAAGACACTGATGAGAAGCACTTTGCTTCTTAGGCATTGCGAGACTGCCTGGCCTGCTTCAGTTGGCTGCCAGCAAATCAGGAGAAGCAGAACTAATGGGCATGAGCTGAACGTTCACTTTAAAAGATGTGCAAGAATCTTTGAAATGAAAAAGAGCACAGGCTATGTAACCCAACCACAAGGGAGGACTATCCGTCCAACAAGTCATCTTAACACAGCACGGAGAAGGAACAGTGCAAACAGGAGCTTGTAAACAGATAGACTTAGACTGAATATGGGAGTGCGGAACTAGTTTGTGTTCCACAAACACAAATGGCTGAGTTACACAAAATGAGCAGCGTGGATTTTCTCACACAGTTTATGACTAGCATTTGGTCATAGGGTAATGATCAGTTCACCATGAACACATTGGCTCCAGGCACATGTTCAGAAACTAGTCAGAATCAAAATGTGGACCAGGACTGGGATTGAAGCAGCTGGACTACCCCAGACCTCCATGTGTTGTTTGGATCTTGTGCACAGAGGCCCAGGTTCAAATCCCTACTTAGCCATGATGCTGACTGGGTGACTGGTCACAGTCTCTCAGCCTAACCTAAATCATAGGGTTGTGTGTGTGTGGGGGGGGGAGTCAAATGGAGGTAGGAACCACATTTGCAACCTTGAACTCCTTGGTGGAAAGCTGGGATATAAATGTAATGTCATTATAAGAAATATGATTTAAGCACTACGTGCATAAGCTCTGTCCACACAATCTGAACCCTGCACCCCCTTCCATGCTGTAGTAAGCTTTTATTTAATGTTTATGATGCTGAGTCTAAAGGCTTTGTAAGCAGCAGAGAAACATGCTGTATTTCATTACAGGCTGTTCAATAGCTGCTTTTTAGTTTATGGTTTATTAAGTGATTTAATTTACCCTCGGCCGTTAGCTAATCGCCACCATGTCTTGGCAGAGATTGTGGTATGCTGGGCTTTCCCTGTTGGTCTCAGGCAGCTGTAGCATTTTCTCCCTTTAGCATTTTATCCAGGAACACTGCAGCAATCGTACGTTTACTGGGGAGCTGTTTAGCTAAAGGAAGCAGCATGGAGTGAACTGGGAGGTGCAGTTGGAGTTCTCAGCCAGATTTAGGAGTGGGGTAGCCACATCACCCAAAAAGAGGAAATGCATCACCAAAAAAAGAGGACAGAATAGGACACTGATTCGCATAGGATATGCTTATTTAGGGCACAATCCTATGGGGAAATTAGGCCACTTCTGAACTCAGAGATGACCAACTATCCAATGCAGGGCAGGCGGAGCGCAGAGGGGATCTTCTCTGCCCTCCAGCCACCCCGCATTTGCAGCTAGACAGCCAATTTCGGCTTGTAGCTAGGGCACTTCTGCCATCCCCTCCCTGCCCCCAGGAACGCCCCCTGCTCCACTAGGGATGAACCACGCCTCCTACAAGGCGGTGGGGGAGGTGGTGGTGGAGGGGGCAGGGAGGCAGTTTTCTGGGAACTGACCTTGGAACACGGGCTCCAGGCTTGGTTCCCAGAAAATGAAAAATCCAATGGCTGTCTAGCCACTGTCTATCGGCCATAGGATTGTGCCCTTATATGTGTATAGATGCAAAATTAGAAATACTTCCTATAATTTAAATAGGAATACAGTACATCTCACCATAGTGGGGAAGACTGTGACTTGCTAAATCTGCTGTCTAAGTGCTAACAGTTGATGGGCAACTTCAAGACCCCTGTTCTCCTTTCTTATGGTTCTTTCTCTTTAATGTGGACTTGAACTGAACATAATGTAAGAAGAGCCCCGCTGGATCAGACTAAGGCTCCATCTAGTCCAGCATTCTGTTCACACAGTGGCCAACGTACTGTCGTCCAGGAACACTCAAGCAGGGCATGAGCGCAACGGCATCCTCCCACCCATGTTCCCAGCAACTGGTGCACATAGGCTCACTGCCTCTGGTACTGGAGGTAGCAACTGGACAGCTCTTCAAATAGAGGACTGTAAAGTAGGACACACGGCCACCCTATGGAGCAATGTGCCAGGAAATCCTGATGAGAGTTAAAGAGAGTCAAGGCCATAAGGAGGGATTCCAAACATGACAAATTTCCTACACAGAAGGCACAGAGTCCTTAACTGTCATCCCTCCATGCACACACTAATTGCCAACATGTTGACTGGGACGTCTGAAAATGGGTGTCAGTACACACAGATGATCCTTTTCAGAACATCCCACTCAATTTGTGGAAAGCGGGGAGGCTACAGGGTGTGTTACTCCCATCAACATGCATTTAGTGTATGTGAGGAGGAATGATTGAGCAAAGTCTTCTAGGGCAGAGTGGGTAAACCACGTGTAGAACATGTGGGACCATCTCAAACACATCTGTTTTGCTAGGTGTACATAGCATTGGGAGTCACCCTAGTCCTTGGCTTCTCAGCAGACATTCACTGGATTCATACACAGTGAAGCCGGCGTGTGTTCAACAATCACATCTAGAGATCTGCAGGTGATTTTCATGCCTTCTTCCATGCCAATAAGAGGTACTTATCCCCATATTGGAATGAGCCCCTCATGGGGAATCAGGCTTTTACCTTGGAGGAGGACAGGTTCTCTTGTGAACAGCAAGGTACTTGAGAGATAGGTGGGTACCGCCATGTCAGGGGCAGAACAGTGCTCCTGCTACATCAAATTGTAAGTTGCTAGAGGCAGAACTACACATCACATCTAATTCTGTGATTACTTTTGAGATATCCCACACACACAACAGCCTGCATTTTGAAGTGGAAGACCTAATTGGTGAGGAAGAACTTAACCCCTTTCCCTTGTATCATTTTTCTGCTGAATATTGCAATCCTTCCTCCCACCCTCTGCCTTAGCATCTTTTATGCTTGCAAGGGGAAAGATACATGCACCACCCTGTTAGTACAACAGGTAGCTTTTGGCTCTCTGCTGTAATTCTAAGGGCCATGCTGACTCGGAAAGCCTGCCTTGCCAGGGTAATATTTTCAACGTTGTGTTTGCATTCACAGAATATCAGGAATATGGAGATAATTACAGATTTAAATGTGTTCAAGTCTCCAGGGCCGGATGAATTGCATCCCAGGGTACTGAAAGAGCTTGCAGATGTTATTTCAGAGCTGCTGTCTGTAATCTTTAAAAATTCTTGGAGAATGGGTGAGATGCCAGAAAACTGGAGATGGGCAAAGGGGGAGGAGGCAGATCTGGGAAAGTACAGACTGATATAGATAGTGGGCAAAATCCTAGAACAGATTCTTAAACGGTTGGACTGTGAGCATCTAGAAAAGAACTTTTTACTAGTAGCCAGCATGGCTCTATCAAGAGTAAGTCATGCCAGACCAACCTTATCTCCTTATTGATAGTTTTTATTTGGGCAGATTATGGGAATGCTGTGGACATAGTATATCTTGATTTTGGCAAAGCCTTTGTCCTTGCTGACAAGTTGGTAAAATGTGGACTGGATGCTACTACTGATAGATGGATCCACAGCTGGTTGAATAATTGTACGCAATGTATACTCAGAAATGGCTCTCCATCAACTTCAAGGGAGGTCTTGAGAGGAGTGCCACAGGACTCTGTCTTAAGCCCTGTGCTGTTCAACATTTTTATAAATGACTTACATGAAGGTGTAGAGGGGATGTTTATTAAGTTGCAGATGACACAAAGCTGGAAGGGATAATTAACACCATAGAAGACCTGCTCAAGATTCAAAACTGGAACACTAGGCCAAAACCAACAAGATGAAATTCAACAGAGATCAGATAAATTTAAAGTTCTGCATTTAAGTAAAAAAAATAAAAGGCACAGATGTAGGATGGAGGAGACCTGGATTGGCAGCAGCACATGTGAAAAGAACCTGCCTTAGTTGATCACAAACTGAACATGAGCCAGCAGTACAATGTGGCTGCTAAGAAAGTGAATGCTATTTTAGATTGCATTAACACAAACACATTGGATTGGGTCCAGGATCTGTCCTCTGTTGATGAAAGTGCTCTGCTCATGGTAGGTGCCTTCACCTGATTTTCAGGGATCCCCTGAAACTCCATTTCCACCACCCCTGTTGCATATATCTAAATCTGGATCCAACTCAGATCACAAGAAATAATATTTATTGCATTGCATTTCTATCCCGCCTTTTTTCCTCTTGCAAGGAACCCAAGGCGGCTTACATTATCTTCCTCCTCTCCATTTTATCCTCACAACAACAACCCTGTGAGGTAGGTTGGGCTGAGAGTGTGTGACTGGCCCAAAGTCACCCAGTGAGCTTCCATGGCCAAGTGGGGACTAGAACCCGGATCTCCCAGCTCCCAGTCCAACACTCTAACCACTACACCACACTGGCTCTCATAGTTCCATAGCATGCTGCATGTAATGAGCCAACCAGATGGACTGGTGTTTTTCTGTCTCCCCTGCACCAAGATGATTTGTGGACCATTCAAGACTCTTTGTCTTCTTCAGTTGTTAAGATTTCAACATCAAATTTTGTACACATAATTTGGGTTCATCTTTTTCTCTTCTTTTTAAAGAAAACTCTAGGGGCTTCTCTTTAAAAAACAAAAAGCCTCCAGAGTTGTGGAGATATATTTGGAAGCATACAGACAATAATTACAAATGGTCCCAATGTCCAATTGACAGGCTTTTGCTGTTGTGCAGGATGACTTATACCTCCTTAGTTCCTTAGTGGTCTCCACTCATGTTCTCATCTTCTTTCTTGCACAAGACCAGCCCATTGGGCCACCAAACAGAGGATTTTGGTGTTATTCTAAACCCAAAACTTAAATTTAGCCATTGACAGCTAAGCATTAGCCACTAACCCAGGGGTGTTGAATCTCTTGCAACTCAAGGGATGAATTCTGTTTCAGAGGGGCTCTCTTGGGGGCTGGTTTCATAGAATCATAGAATAGTAGGGTTGGAAGGGGCGTATAAGACCATCAAGTCCAATCCCCTGCTCAATGCAGGAATCCAGGTCACAGCATCCCTGACAGATGGCTGTCCAGCTTGATCTTGAATGCTTCCAGTGTGGGAGAGCCCACTACCTCCCTAGGTAATTGGTTCCATTGTCATATTGCTCTAAAGGTCAGGACGTTTTTCCTGATGTTCAGCCGGAATCTGGCTTCCTGTAACTCCAGCCCATTATTCCGTGTCCTGCATTCTGGGATGATCAAGAAGAGACCCTGGCCTTCCTCTCTGTGACAGCCTTTCAAGTACTTGAAGAGCTCTATCATATCTCCCCTCAGTCTTCTCTTCTCAAGGCTAAACATGCCTAGTCCTTTCATACTCTCCTCATAGGACTTTATTTCCAGTTCAGCACCCTGGCTCCAATCTAAATACAAGGGGGAGAGGGAAGACAGCTGTGGTGGACAGTTCAATGAAGATGTCAACTCAGTGTGCGGCCTCTGTGAAAAGGCGAACTCCATGTTAGGCATAATTAGAAAAGGAATTGAGAATAAAACTGCCAATATCATATTGCCCTTATGCAAATCTATGGTGTGGCCACACTTGGAATATTGTGTAAGGTTCTTGTCACTGCACCTAAAAAAGGATATTGTAGAGTTGGAAAAAGTGCAGAAAAACATAGAATCCTTTGCAAACATAGAATCATAGAATAGTAAGGTTGGAAGGGGCCTACAAGGCCATCGAGTCCAACCCCCTGCTCAATGCAAGAAGGTGTTAGTTGTTAGTGCCCTCAAAGGGCAACTAAAATGATCAAGGGGCTGGAGCATCTCCCCTATGAGACAAGGTTACAACAGCTGGGATTGTTTAGCTTGGAAAAAAGGAAGGTAAGGGGAGAAATGATAGAGGTGTACAAAATTATGCATGATGTAGAGAATGTGGATAGGGGGACATTTTTATCCCTTTCTCAAAATACTAGAACCAGGGGTCATCTCATGAAGCTGATTGGTGGGAGATTCAGGACAGATAAAAGGAAGTACTTCACACAGCGCATCGTTAAACTATGGAACTCACTACCACAGGATGTAGTGATGGCCAATAACTTGGATGGCTTTAAAAGGGCCATCCTTTTAAAATTCCTGGAGGAAAATTTAATCCTGGATTAAAATTCCTGGAGGAAAAGGCTATCAATGGCTACTAGTCCTGATGGCTATGTGCTACCTCCAGTACCAGAGGTAGTGAGCCTATGTGCACCAGTTGCTGGGGAACATGGGCAGGAGGGTGCTGTTGCGCTCATGCCCTGCTTGTGGGTTCCTGGCCGACAGCTGGCTGGCCACTGTGTGAACAGAATGCTGGGTTGGATGGACCCTTGGTCTGATCCAGCAGGGCTCTTCACTTATTTTCTTGTGTTCTTGGGGAAATGGGGCAGATGTACTAACTGGAGCAAAGGGAGGGAGGTAAAAATAGAGTAAAAGAGCAGAATTTCAGTGGTCATTTAAAACACACACACACATACTCAGTGATGCCAAAGGATTGTGGGAGAGAGAGAGAGAAATGGAGAGTGTCTCTAGTCTGTGCCAGCAGTTCTTCAAACCAAAGTGACTCAGATAGTGCTTTTACTCATGTGATGCTTTTACAGGAATTAAAAATCTCTAATCAATCCAGAACAGGAGCTTCCCCCTACCCCACCCACATATCCTCTCCCTTGGAATAAATTCTCACTCTGTTCCCGGTACAAGGCAGTGGAAACTTAAGGCACCTGCCTATCAATGCAGCAGCCGAAGCCCCTTCTTCTGTTATCAGTGGTTTGCATTTCTATTGCACCTTTTATCTGTTCAACTCTTCAATGTGGAGTTATCTATGAGTATTTAATCAAGCTTTACATTGCAGATCTCAGTGAATTATGGCACAGCAGTGGTTTTAAATTGACCTGACTAGAGGAGAGTTAACAATTTTTGAGGCCTTGGGCATAAAGAACCCTGGGATATAAAGAAGATTTAAATCTTGCAGGGAAGCTCACTTCGAAGAAGCTGAAGAATCCATCTCCACTATACCAACAAGCTGATGGTTATCACCTCTCTTCCTTTTTATTTCAAACCAGTGAATAGGTTAGCTGTTGTTTTGACATTTTTGGACCTCTGATGTCTTGAAATAAAGGGCAGCTTTCGTGTCTTGTGATGTGGGCCTCAACTAGGTGTCAGCTCTTTAAAATAAAATATATCTGATGATGGGAGTGGGTAGAGCAATGAAAATACCAGTCTAATATTTTACCCTTTCTTCAACATCTGTAATTGCAGAAGTGTGTCAACGGATGGTGTCTTTAAGAAGCCATTTTTGTGATGTGGCCAGAACCAAAACAGAATTGTGCACAACAGATGAGTGCAAGGCAGCGCTTGGACTAAATGAAAATCTTCCTCAAACACTAGCTGCATCAATGTTTTATAAAATAGTTAATATGCTATTTAAATGTCACTATATTATTAAGCGTGTAGATTTGTTGAGGCTTAATAACCATGTAATTGATGGCATCTATTCCACTGCTAAACCTTGGCAAATACGTTTCCATAATTAGTTGGTATTTATTTAACATCCTATTAAATTTAATGAGTTCGATTAATAGGTACATAGGGGCTTTATTTTTACTGTCAATATGAATTCCTAAAGATGACTTCTGATAGCCTGCATTCAGGAGGCTTAATTGCCTAGGAAGCGATTGAGAGCAGAGGTCAGGTGGCAAAACTGAACTATACTTCCTGGTGCTTGGGTGGGAGGCATTCTAGGATCATTCATCTTGAAGCACAAGCAGGAGTGCATAATTCAGTGGGAAGCAGTAATTGCTTGACATGGGGTCTCCCCCATAGCGCTTCATTTAGAAGGTTTGGGCTACTAAATGTTTTACCAGGCTACTGAATGTTCATTTTAATGGCAAGGCAATAAATGTAGTCAAAATAGTCATATGATTTTTCCATATTACAGTTATGTAATTAACATTACAAGGCAGAGTCCAGTCAAAGTTAAATATTGCTGATCTCCATGGATTTCAATAAGGTAGTTAAAGGCATACTTTGTTAACTCTCTCATTAGAATCAATGGAACTTATAAGTGCTTAATCCTGTCTGGATTGTGCCCACAGTATTTAAAACTTAAGAAGTCACTAGCTTTCTTCATGCATTACTCGCCCATAGTATGTATGTATGTATATATAGATGTTTGTTTATTTACATGTATAATCCGCATATCCCATAGGCTTATAATTGTATACTTCCCTCATCTGTTCTTATTTCACAGCTGTCAGAAAGTTTCTGGGTAAGGAAAGGGAAACTATCCTAGACCTAGGGAGAAACAGCAGGCTTGACTGCAGACTAGTCCACACTAATATATGAGCGGTTTCATACTGACTCAGACCACTGGCCAGTACCTTCTTCTCTGATTGGCAGGGCCTCCCCAAGAACACAGGCACTGGACTTCCTAGCTCTGATGTGATCCTTAAACTAGAGATGCCAGGAGCTAAACTTAGGATTCATGCCCCTGAGCTATGCCCCTTCCCCATGTTCCGGTGAGCTTGGATCCCTCCCCCCCCCCCCCGCAAGGGAAATATTTCAAACTGAACATCTCAAAACTGATTTATGCCCCCACTCCTCCTTAAAAGCATTTTTCATTTCTGATCATCATGGCCACGTGTTTTCAATTGTGGCAAAACAGAAAGGTGGATTTAGCAGACCAGAAGTCTGCATGATTGGTGGAGATACAAAATGTGGCACAAACTAATGAGGTAATGAGACTAGTGGTTTTGCAAACTTGCCTCTGCTTTAATGGATTTATTGATCTTGTATGTGTCAAGATATAATTTAGAAATTAATCTTCAAAAACCAATTAAAGATCCCGCTAGCAAAGTAAAATCCTGGTTTTATTAAGGTTTTCCCCTACACACAAGCGTGTCTCTATATACCCAAGTTGTTGTTGTTGTTGTTGTTGTTGTTCAGTCGATCAGTCGTGTCCGACTCTTCGTGACCCCATGGACCATAGCACGCCAGTCCTTCCTGTCCTGCGCTCTCTCCCGGAGCATGCTCAAGTTCATATTCATTGCATCGGTGATGCTATCTAGCCATCTCATCCTCTGCCGCTCCCTTCTCCTTTTGCCTTCAGTCTTTCCCAGCATCAGGGTCTTTTCCAGAGAGTTTTCTCTTCGCATTAGGTGGCCAAAATATTAGAGCTTCAGCTTCAGTATCTGTCCTTCCAATGAGCACTCAGGGTTGATTTCCTTTAGGATTGACTGATTTGACCTCCTTGCAGTCCAGGGGACTCGTAAGAGTCTTCTCCAGCACCACAGTTCGAAAGCATCAATTCTTCGGCGCTCAGCCTTCCTTATAGTCCAGCTCTCACAGCCATACATTACTACTGGGAAAACCATAGCTTTGATTAGACGGACCTTTGTTGCCAAGGTGATGTCTCTGCTTCTTACTATGCTGTCTAGGTTTGCCATAGCTTTCCTCCCCAGGAGCAAGCGTCTTTTAATTTCATGGCTACAGTCACCATCTGCGGTGATCTTGGAGCCCAAGAAAGTAAAATCTGTCACTGCTTCCATTTCTTCCCCTTCTATATGCCAGGAAGTGCTAGGGCCAGATGCCATGATCTTCGTTTTTTTAATGTTGAGTTTCCAACCAGCTTTTGCACTCTCCTCTTTCACCCTCAACAAGAGGCTCTTTAGATCCTCTTCGCTTTCTGCCATTATGGTGGTATCGTCTGCATATCGGAGGTTGTTGATAATTCTCCCGGCAATCTTAATTCCGAGCTGTGATTCATCCAACCCGGCATTTCTCATGATGTACTCTGCATATAAGTTAAATAAGCAGGGTGACAATATGCAGCCTTGTCGTACTCCTTTCCCAATTTTGAACCAATCGGTTGTTCCATGTCTGGTTCTTACTGTTGCTTCTTGACCCTCGTACAGGTTTCTCAGGAGACAGGTAAGGTGGTCTGGTACTCCCATCACTTTAAGAATTTGCCAGAGTTTGTTGTGATCCACACAATCAAAGGCTTTAGCGTAGTCAATGAAGCAGAAATAGACATTTTTCTGGAATTCTCTTGCTTTCTCCATGATGCAGCGAATGTTGGCGATTTGATCTCTAGTTCCTCTGCCTCTTCGAAACCCAGCTTGTACTTCTGGTAGTTCTCGATTCGCATACTGCTGAAGCCTAACTTGTAGGATTTTGAGCATCACCTTGCTGGCATGTGAAATGAGCGCAATTGTGCGGTAGTATGAACACTCTTTGGCATTGCCCTTCTTTGCAATTGGAATGTAAACTGATCTTTTCCAGTCTTGCGGCCATTGTTGAGTGTTCCAAATTTGTTGGCATATTGAATGCAGCACTTTAACAGCATCATCTTTTAGGATTTTAAATAGCTCAGCTGGAATACTGTCATCTCCGCTACCTTTGTTGTTAGTAATGCTTCCTAAGGCCCACTTGACTTCACTCTCGAGGATGTCCGGCTCAAGTTCAGTGACCGCACTATCATGGCTGTCAAGGACTATCATGGCTATACAGATCTTTCCTGTATAGTTCTTCTGTGTATTCTTTCCACCTCTTCTTAATCTCATCTGCTTCTGTTAGGTCCCTGCCTTCTTTGTCCTTTATCATGCCCGTCTTTGCACAAAACGTTCCCTTGAGAGCTCCAATTTTCTTGAAGAGATCTCTAGTCTTTCCCATTCTGTTGTTTTCCTCGATTTCTTTGCATTGTTCATTTAAGAAGGCCTTCTTGTCTCTCCTTGCTATTCTCTGGAACTCTGCATTCAGTTGGGTATATCTTCCCCTTTCTCCTTTGCTTTTCGCTTCCCTTCTTTCCTCAGCTACTTTTAAAGCCTCATTAGACAGCCACTTGGCTTTCTTGCATTTCTTTTTCTTTGGGATGGATTTCGTTGCTGCCTCCTGAACAATGTTATGGACCTCCATCCACAGTTCCTCAGGCACTCCCTGAGTCTAATCCCTGAAATCTATTCCTCACCTCCACTGTATATTCATCAGGGATATTATTTAGGTCATACCTGAATGGTTTAGTGGTTTTCCCTATGTTCTTCAATTTAAGCCGAAATTTTGCAAGAAGCAGCTCATGATCTGAGCCACAGTCAGCTCCAGGTCTTGTTTTTACTGACTGTATAGAGCTTCTCCATCTTTGGCTGCAAAGTACATAATCAATCTGATTTCGATATTGACCATCTGGTGATGTCCATGTGTAGAGTCGCCTCTTGTGCTGTTGGAAAAGAGTGTTTGCTATGATCAGCGTGTTCTCTTGGCAAAACTCTATTAGCTTTTGTCCTGCTTCATTTTGTACACCAAGGCCATGCCTGCCTGTTATCCCGGTGATTTCTTGACTTCCTACTTTAGCATTCCAATCCCCTATGATGAAGAGGACATCTTTTTTGGGTGTTAGTTCTAGAAGGTGTTGTAGGTCTTCATAGAACCGATCAACCTCAGCTTCTTCAGCATCAGTGGTTGGGGCATAGACTTGAATTACTGTGATGTTGAATGGTTTTCCTTGGATTCGTACTGAGATCATTCTATCATTTTTAAGATTGTACCCCAGTACTGCTTTTCCCACCCTTTTGTTGACTATGAGTGCTACTCCATTTCTTCTGAGGGATTCTTGCCCACAGTAGTAGATATGATGGTCATCTGAATTAAATTCGCCCATGCCTGTCCATTTGAGTTTGCTGATTCCCAAGATGTTGATGTTCAATCTTGCCATCTCATGATTGGCCACCTCCAGCTTACCTTGATTCATTGATCTTACATTCCAGGTTCCTAAACAATATTGTTCTTTACAGCATCGGATTTTCTTTTCACCCCCAGACACATCCACAGCTGAGTGTCCTTTCAGCTTTGGCCCAGTGGCTTCACTCTTTCTGGCACTACTTGGAAATACCCTCTGCTCTTCGCCAGTAGTATATTGGACACCTTCCGACCTGAGGGGCTCATAGATCAGTGCCTTGTTGTGGCGAAGGGGCTTGCGTAACTCAGTGAAGCCATAAGCTATGCCGTGCAGGGCCACCCAAGACGGACAGGTCATGGCAGAGAGTTCTGACAAAATGTGGTCCACTGGAGAAGGAAATGGCAACCCACTCCAGTATTCTTGCCAAGAAAACCCCATGGAACGTATATACCCAAGTTATCCCCTCCTAAATGAACCACTGGCCACATCTGACTCCAGCTTCTATCCTATGGGTCTAGGTACAGAGGCTTGATGAATCAGCAACAACTGGAGTTCCAGCTGTCAGCAATATTGCTCTCCCTTTCCTTAGCCCGGTTGGTTGCTATTCTCTAGCTCTCCAGCCACTCATGATGGTGGATCTGCAACTAAGAGACTAAGAAAATAAGAAGAGCTGTGCTGGATCAGACCAAGTGTTCATCTAGTCCAGCATTCTGTTCACACAGTGGCCAACCAGCTGCCCATAGGAAACCGCCCATGGTCCCCAGCAACTGGTATACATAGGCATACTGCCTGTGATACTGGAGGCAGCATATAGCCATCAGGAGTAGTAGCCATTGAAAGCCTTCTCCTCCATGAATTTGTCTAATCCCCAGTGGTGTAGTGGAGGCAGGGCTCATAGGGATGCAGCCCTGGCACTTTTTTCATTAGCAGGGATGCTGATGTCACCTGCCACCCCCCTCAGAATTCCCTGTTCCCTCTGAGCTTAGTGATCCTTGCTGTAGCTGTGGGGGGAATGAATTTTCCAAGCAAAAATATATTGTTCCATATTGGAATGCAAAGTATTTGGGATGACTTGGTCTGGAATGGGCAATTAAGACCTATTCACTTTGCCAAAGATGTACTCCTGGTGGAGATGAAAACTCCTAGAACTGGTTTGTTGATATGGATTGACGCAGCTGCCTGAAATTTTTGGACTGCCCTTGGAGACTGTCACAATGACCTCGTACATTTCCAAATTTACCACTACACCACTGTGTGTGTGTGTGTGTGTGTGTGTGTAGTTGAATCCAGCTGGGTGTGTAGACGCTTCTGTTGGAGGGGGAGGGGGGAGATATAATGAAGGAGCTTAAGGAAGGCTAATGGGTAATGTTGGGGTGCTAAGGGAGTGTGCAAGGGTGCTGTTTAAATGAGACGGGATCGGTCCATGAGGGCTGAGTTGAGAGGGTGAAGCTTCCATAGAGTATCATATTTTGAAAACCTAAAATATTTGTGAGTGAGCGAGTAAGATTTTAACAACCCTGCATTTTTTCTCAGATGTTCAGTTGAAATACCCCTGCCTTACTCTCAGCTGCACTGTTTTTGGATCCCAGGTGAAGGCTGTATATCTTACAAGGTTGTACAATCTTAGAAGGGGTGTGGCTGTGAGGGGGCGTGGCTGTGACTGTCACGAAGGGACCCTGCAATTCTGAACTTGCCACTACGTTCCTGCTAATCCCCTTTTAAACCCAACCAAATTGGTGGCCATTACTACATCTTGTGGAACTGAATTCCATAGTTTAACTATGCGGTGGTTCTAGTATTTTGAGGGAGGGAGGAAAATGTCTCAATATCCATTTTTCCCACACCATCCATAATTTTGTGCCCTTCTATCATACCTCTCATTACTCACCTCTTTTCTAAGCTAAACAATCCCCGCTATTGTAACTTTTCCTCATAGGGGGGTTGCTCCAGCCCCTTGATCATTTTAATTGCCCTTTTCTGCACTTTTACCAACTCTACAATATCCTTTTTTAGGTGCAGTGACCAGAACTGTACACAGTATTCTAAGGGTGGTAGTACCATGGATTTGTATATAGGGAGTATGATCATGACAGTTTTATTTTTAATTCCTTTCCTAATTATGCCTACAAGGAATTTGCCTTTTTGACAGCAGCCACACACTGGGTTAACATTTTCAATGAGTTGTCAACCTTAGCCCCAAGATCTCTTTCTTGGTCAGTCACTGTTAGCTCAGAAACCATCAATTTATATGTGAAGTTGGGATTTTTTTGCCCCAAAGTGCATCACTTTACACTTGCTTGCATTTAACTGCATTTGCCATTTTGATGCCCATCCTCCCAGTTTAGAGAGATACTTCTGGAGCTCCTCGCAATCCCTTTTTGTTTTAACCACCCTAAATAATTTGGTGTCAATAACAAACTTGGCCACTTCACTGCTCACTCCTAATTCCAGATGATGTATGAATAAGTGAAAAATATTGGTCCCAATACAGTTCCCTGTGAGACCCCACTGTTTACATCCCTCTATAGGGGGAATTTACCATTTATTCCTACTTTCTGTTCTCTAACCAGTTAGTGATCCATGACTACTAAATTTACTCTGGTGAGGGACTTTGTCAAAAGCCTTTTGGAAGTCCAAGTAAACAATGTCTACTTGATCCCCCTTGTCTACATGTTTACTGACACACTCAAACAACTCTAAAAAGCTGCCTTTGCTGAAGCCATATTGATTCTTTTTCAGCAGGGCTTGTCCTTCTAGATGTGTACTATTTTATCTTTAATAATGTTTTCAACCAATTTACCTGGAACAGACATCAAGCTGACCGGACTGTTATTTCCCAGATCCCCCCTGGATCGCTTTTTAAAAATTGGTGTTATATTGGCCATTCTGGTACAGAGGCTGGTCTTAGGGACATGTTACACATTTTTGATAGAAGATAATCAGTTTCATATTTGAATTGTTTAAGAACTCTGGGATGGATACCATCTGGGCCTGGTGATTTATTAACTTTCAGTTTGTCAGTTTGTTGAGAGCCTCACCTTTTGTTACCACTATTTGCCTCAGTTCCTCAGACATACCTCCTGACAGCATTAGTTCAGGCACAGGTATCTGTCCTATATGTTCTGCAGTAATGACAGATGAAAAGAATTCATTCATCTTCTCTGCAATCTCCTTATTCTCCTTTAATACTCCTTTAACTCTGCTATCATCCAATGGTCCAGCTGCCTCCCTTGCTGGTATCCTCCTTCTGATAAACTTCAAGAATCCTTTATTTTTGGCCTTGATATTGTTAGTGATTTATTTATTTATTTATTTATTTATTTTATTAATTGCCCATCTGGCTGATCACCCAGCCACTCTGGGCGATGTACAGCATATGATATGCTCCTCAAAATCCTTTTTTGCATTTCTCTTATTGTCTGCTTGCATCTCCTTTGTGTTCCCTTTTGTTTTCCTCATTTGGGGAAGACTTCCATTTTCTGAAGGAAGCTCTCTTTTCTCTAATAGCTTCCTTGACACTGGTCATTAACCATGGTGGTGACCTCTGGGACTTGGTGCTACCTTTCCTAACCTGTGGTATACATTCTAGCTGACTAAGAAGCCTGAACATCTGCAGATGACAGTTCTACACAACCTTCAGGAACTCATGCCTGCCCTTGAATGACATAAAAACCAATAAATGCCACTTATGTCACAGAGTGAAATTATCTCACCATGGGAATTTGCTTGTAATTTTTCATGTGCCTGTGTTAAAGCACAGAAATGTATTTTGGGGAAGCCCCAGTGGCTGATGGGTGGCCATACGGAGGAACTGAATTAATTGTGAAGAAGGGATATCAGTGGGTTGATGGTCTCACCACCTTCCTGTGTCAGGGATGCTCTGACTTGGATTCCTGCATTGAGCAGGAGGTTGGACTCGATGGCCTTGTAGGCCCCTTCCAACCCTACTATTCTATGATTCTATGTAACATTCTGCCCTTATTTTACCTCACCATCACAACATCATTTGACACTTGGGCACATGAGCTGCATGACTCTTTGCTCAGGGATGGCTAGACTGCAAGTGAAATCAACTGGGGAGATTCTCTGTGGGAGATGACATGAAGGACGTGCATGGAAGTGATTACGTTTTATCACAGTGGCTCAGTAGCATGAGGAAAGACTCACCCTGGAACTGCATGACCTTCAATCTGCCCTTTGAAGTGGTTCTCTCTGAGGGCTCATGCGGTCTTTAAAACACTGTATTCCGCCGTATTGCCTATAACCTCAAGGTGGCTTACAATGACAAAACACACACACGCAAAACCAAAAGAAATAAAAGCAACAATATAAATCATGAAAGCAGTAAAACATAAAGCAAATAAAGGGCTGCTTTCTCCTCCATGAATCTGCCTGAACATTAAAATCCTTTTCAGAGGCCCTTTTTCAAGCCCTCCCATTCTCGGAGTTGCTTGCTCGATAGCGTTCGATGACTAGTTGATGTGGCTTGAATAAGCTTAGATGGTGGTGGCTCCTATCTCAGACACTCTTCACATGTGTAGGCAGAGGCTGGAGTGAAAGTAGTGGGATGTTACAGTGTGGCCAGCAAAGGAGACAAAGACCTGTGTTTTCTAGGAAAAGGAGCCTTGGAGAATTCCACGTGGATTCTGTGTGCTTTCGGGGGGAACTGCTGCTTCATTACAGAATAGCATAGTCTATCAGAGTGCCTGTTTCCTTCCATATGCTCAACATGTATTTACATAAACAGGTATTACAAAAACACTCTATCTCTCCAGTAAGGCAAATGGACCTGTAGAGGCTGTCCATAGAACTTCTCACTACTCAGGGAAGTGGGGGCTCTGGGAGCTGTATGCCTGAAACAATCCTGAAGGAACTTCAGATCCATGTATTCTGAGTGCACAAGCACTAGACACACAGAAAGACATAGATTTCAACATGTGTAAGGCTGCCCTTAGTCTATAAAAGCAAAAAGGACAAAGGCCACTGTCAGGGTTTAACCGTGGCATGAGCTTGTATAGGCAACAGCCTATTTTCTCCTGGCTCTCTTCAGCGATCCCTCAGACTTAACCATCCGCGCGATTTCAGTCATGCTCCATTCCATGTTTTTGAGTATGCAGAGCTATTTTGCATTCTCCTCACTCCATTTTCCATTCAGTTCCACTCTTCCAGCCTCAGTAAATTCTTCTGCTGTAATCCTGTAGTGATGTCAAAACACTGCGTTTTACAACATCAGAGGCAGACGTCAGCACTGCATGGTGCCAGGCAATTTCCTGGAAGTGTGTGTGTGAGTCTGTGTGTCTTTGCCGCAGAACCTCACTGCCAGGCGCATGACTGCCTTGCTTGAATCTATGGTCTGACTAGAAGGGAGATGCTGCTGCCTGTTTCCCAGGGTGGTTTCCAAGTCATCTCCATTTCTGACATTCAAAATGTAGCCCTTATCCCAGAAATCGGTAATTGCTTAACACTAATGTGCTGTCACTGACAAATAATTCTGCCTAGAGTTGCCAGATCAAAGCTCCATAATAACATACCCTCCAATATTGTCAAAGGAAAATGGATAGATTTGGTTTTATATTAAAGAGGATTTGTGGAATAAAGAGCAAGAAGCTTAAGAAAATTACTTTCAAAGGGGGCAATCCCACTGGATGATTTTGGAAAGTTTATTGGCAAATGTAAATTTCCTTACCACCTAGATATTTTTTAAATATTTTTAAATATTTGACTGCTAAAAGCTTGTATTTTAGCAGTCAAATAAGTGCTTCTGGAGAATCTGTTCCAGCATTTGGTACAGGTTCAGATCTCACTGGCTACTGGTACTCATGGTGGGACAGTAATTATTTATCTATGAAGGTGATGTCACTTAAAGATAGGAATAAGGACCACAGGGGAGAAGTGACGTTGGTCTTGTTTGGAAATTAAAATACCTCTACGAAGATATGGACAACATCTCCATAGATGTTGAAATACGAAGTTTCTCTTAGGAGCACAGTTCTCAACTGAAATGTATCTTTAGCCATAGGAGTGCAGCCATGGGATATGCATGTTGGCTAGAGGTGTGGCCAGTAATGTAGTGGAGTCAGGGCTTGCAAGGTGAAAGTGCCAGGATGTTTTTCTTAGCTGGGATGAGGACACCATCTGCTACCCTCCTCAAGCTTCTCTGTTCCCTCTGAGCATAGCTAAAATCCTCACAGTATCTCGGGGGGTGGGGAGAATGGATTTACCCACTGGTGCTGCGGAAAGGACTTCCTGGAAAATCTTGAGCTGGTGGTCTTACACTGTTTGGAGACATGTTTTGTCCCTCTTTTTCCCTTTCTCATGCAATCTCAGGTCTCTCCAGCCAAAATCCAGCATGCTAACCGCTACACTGCCCTTTGCCAACTCACCCGACTGTCAGATGATCCTAATAAACTGGGTATTATGCTAAGGGCATCTCTATATGAGTGTTTTATTGCATGCTCGTGATTGGCCACTCATGGAAGTTTGCAGGCCCTTTACATGATGTCGTCAACCATCAGGACATCTCCTGCACTTTTTCACATTTATCCCACTTTCAAAAAGATCGGAGATAAGCTGAAATTAAAAAAAACATATTGCAGGATATCTCCAGTGTGTAATGCTGGTGTAGTGCTATAATTCAGCCACTAGATGCTGCTGTTTAATTCAAAATACAGAAAGCCCAGTAAGGCTGCCAAGAAAGGGTGTTTTTACTTCCACGTCACATGCTCGTTGTCTAAAGGAGGCCATCCTAATCGCACCACAGAAACGAAAGCAGAAAGCCCCGGTAAGGCTGCAGGACTTTTCCATAATGTAAAGAAGTCCTAAGTATTGCTGCTCTTTGGTGTGCGTTGTGTATGTGTGTGTAATGCTCACTCTATTAGATAGATAGATAGATAGATAGATAGATAGACAGACAGACAGACAGACAGACAGACAGATGTAGATCAACAGGGCTGCCTATATTTTGGACTCTCCTTGGAAGCGTGGCAATAGGGATTGTCAGGATGAGCATCTGCACTTCAAAATTTATCTCTACACCACTGGGTGTCCCCATGTCAGACATTCACAATAGCCAGTTCTGAAAGTACATTTCTTATATGGCTGCAGTAAGGAAGAATATTGGATGGAGCGGGAGATATTTGCCCCACTTGTTCTAAGAAGATGCTGGAGAAAGGCAGAGGGAAGTATCTCTCAGGGTCTCCCCAGGTCAGAAATCTAGCCTAGGGAGCTCCTATTGAATGCTCAGGCTTCAGAGCCCTCTTCAGGCATGCAAAGGAACAGAGGAGGGCAGCAGCAGTCTCTGCAATTGGCAGAAAATGTGAAACTCCTGGATTAGCCAGGCCTGGTATAAACACCGGAGGCCTGGCCTTCTGCCTTTGCCTGGCCAACAAATACCTTCTGTCTGCTGCACTTCAGGCTTCCGCTCAAGCTAATGACGTCAGCCACCCTGATTTGGAGGACTTACCCTTGCAAGCCTAGAGTCACATACAGCTTCCCAAGGCCCTGCCTGGCCCTCTTAGTGTCCACCCATGGAGGAGGGACCAACACTGAGTAGTTGAGCACGTGCTTTGCATACAGAAGAGTCTGGGCTCAGGCCCTGTCCTCTCTCATTAAAAAGATCAGGAAACTGATGATGTGGAAGGTATCTGCCTGAGGCCTGGAATGCCACTGCCAGGGGCACTGCCAGGTTTGAGGGAGTCCTGGGCAAGATGCCCTCCAGGGCCCCCTTGGACTGCCACCTATCCACTGCCAACCCCATGCCACCCTGATTGTTCACTTCCTCACCTTATTCCAAAAAAAGAGGGAAAGGGGTAAGAAAAGAACAAGGGGACCCATTCCTTGCCTTCCTGATGCCTGGGCAGCAATGGAGGGTGGGGGAATGGATGGATGAGTCCCTTTTTTGTTCCTTTCTACAGGGTGGCTTTGCTGGCTGCTGTAGAGCAAAGCCCCTGTGAAATGAAGATGGCAGAGCATGACTCTGTAGCAGCCACTGCACCTGGGCTTTAAAAAGAATAATTTTAAAGAGATTTTTTTAAAGAAAGGAAAGCAGCAATCGCTGTGGATGTGGGTGGTATTGTTTGGCGCCCTCTGGGCTATGGGGCCCTGGATGTGGACCCCATAGTCCAGCTCTAGCAGTACCACTGGCCACTGCTTGCCAGTCAGAGTAGACAAGACTTGGCTAGATGGACAAATTGTCTGACTTGGTAAAAGGCAGCTTCCTATATATGCTTTATATTCCCCCACCCCCCTCGATAGTGAGCCAGTGTGGTTTAGTGGTTATAATGCTAGACTGGAACTCCAGAGATCCAGGTTCTAATCCCCACTTGGTCATGAAGCTTACTGGGTGACTTAGGGCCAGTCACTGACTCTCAGCTTAACCTACCTCACAGGGTTGTTGTGAGGATAAAATGGAGGGGAGGAGGATCGTGTAAGCCACCTTGGGTTCCTTGCAAGAGGAAAAGAAGGCAAGAGTTATAAATAAAATAAAATAAATCATAGCCCATTCTCTTGTTCCATGCAGTGCCCTTCTCTGGCAATGAGGGAAAAGGGCTTGGTGGCAACATCAAAAATAGCTCTGCCATTGTCTCAGCCCCCTTAAACACCCCATCAAGCCCACAGGAAAATCACAGGGGGCTAAAATCAGCAACAAATTTCAAGTGCTTAGTTAGTCCCATGACCCTTTTCGGTGGGGGAAAGGGAGGGCAATGGATTGTTGTAAGTTAGAGGAAGCATCTGTGATTAATTGTCCAGATGCAGAAAGAGTTACCATATGCCTGTCTGCTAAGCGCCCTACATCAAACACCATGGCTTATCTCATTCTCTCTCTGTCGGTGGATGACTTGTGTCTCTGATGTATGACAGCGACAGACCTCTGGATTGTTTATTTTAAGAACAATTGCTAGTTCTCATTGTGTGCTGTTATCTCGTGGGCCTCTGAAAGGAGGGGGTGAGCACTGGGGAAGGGGAATAATGGTGGTTCTGTAATTAATTGGTAAATCACAGGCTGATTTGGTCAGTAATTAAACATTCCATCCACACAAGCTTGGAATATACTTGTCATCTCTGAGGCTGCTGTGAATGGAACAGTCTGGAAATGAGGATGACAATCAGGCATAAAAGTGTTATTTAGAGGGAAAGATAATGGGTTATTGTCCTATAGCAACTAAGAGGAAAAAAAACACGTGTGTGTGAGAGTGTGTATAGAAGTATTGAGCTCTTGTATGTGAGTGTGGAATCGTGTCAGTACCTTGGGCAGCTCAGGGCAACTTTCAACACCACATTTAAAGTATCTAGGGCTGGCTGATACATGCATGACCATGACTTAATGTAAGGGATGACCTGCATGTGAATGAACCAACACAGATCAGTCACCACAGGCACAGCTTTCATATCACCTCGGACACAATGCTCTTCAGTGAAGGTAATTCACACATTCAGCTGAGAATTGTCAAGTGTTAAATAATCAAGGGGTGGGAGTTTAAGTGATTATATGGCCATACTCTGAGAGCCAGTGTGATATAGTGGTTGGACTGGGTCTAGGGAGACCTGGGTTCAAGTCCCCTCTTGGCCATGAAGCTCACTATGTTATTTGGGCCAGTCACTGTCTCTCACCCTAACTTACCTCACAGGGTTGTTGTGAGGATAAAATGAAGAGGAGGATCTTCTATGGTACCTTGGGTCTTCTTGGAGGAAAAAAGACAGGATACAAATATAACAAATAAATATATAAATAAATAAATTTGGATCATACAAATTGCACAGAGGGAAAGGGTTACAAAATAATTCTCCCCACTCTGCAGGTCCACTTGAAATTAGGACCCCCAAGGGCGCATTGGCAATTTTTAGAATTGGTGGGAGGTCCATTCATGAAACTCCTAACATCACAAATGTGTAGACTTGTCTCTTAAATGAACATGGGAAATATCAGTTGGAAGTCAATTGGAAGCGAGAGCTCAACAAAATTAAGACTGGGTGCTTGTCTGGTATTTGACTGCATTTATTTGCATGGGGGATGGTTGAAGTACATGTATTTGTGTAGTTCAGGGTTAAGGAAAAGCCAAAGTATTTAACACAGATTATGGCTTATTTTCCCTTTTGGTTAAATTCTCTTGTAAATGTGAAGTGAAATGCAATTTATTTATGCTAAGCAGCCATTGTTATTCAAACACAATAAAATCACTTCTGCGGTGTTCAGATTTCAGCTACCCTCCATGTTGGGCATGTGCAAGTGTCATTATTGAGGGAGAGCGAAAGGAATCTTCTGTGGGGAATTCAGACCTGCTGTTTAAGGGGAAACCGCTATTTTCTTCTCTCCCCCCCCCCACTCCCCCAAAATTATATATTTTCCGCTCTCCACTATTAATCATCATCATTTGGATTGCAAATACATGTGGTGCATTTTGTCTTCCTATTTGTCTCATGCTAACTGATCACCCCCATGGCCCAGCATAAATAATAATAACCGTATTAGTACATATGGTGTTTGCTTTGCCTCCTAAACACTTCGCAAATATTCCCTGACTACTAATCCTTTGCATACCTTCTGTGATCCAAGTATTATCTCCGCTGCAGTATAATATGCGAGAGCAGGCACTCTCAGACTACATCATGGGTGGGCCCTGGTAAATCAAGAAAAAAAAACATTTGCGGCTTCTTAACACAAATAATTTAGCTGATAGCACTTATCATCAGGCAAAAATTGTGGGAAACAGAGTCAGGTGTCCCCAAGTCAGGGAGGAGGTATGGAAGCAATATAACAATGTGATCTTAAGCATTTTTAATCAGAAACAAATCCCATTGAACTCAGTGGTGTTTACTCCCTTGTAAGTGTGTGCAGGATTGCACAGGTCTCCTAGTCTAATCCTAATCCCTGTGCAATTGGCATTTTAGAGATCCATCAGACAAATGAAAAGCTATGGGCTGGTGCTAAAGTATAGCATACCATTGCATAAGATCCTTTTCAGATTTTATTGTTTTATTTATTTACTCAGAGTGGCATACATGGTCCCCTCACCACATCTTATCAAAACAACCCTGTGAGGTAGGTTAGATTGAGAAAGAGTGGCTAGCCCAGTGAGCTTCATGACTTTAGTGGGGATTTGAGTTCAAGTCTCCTCAGTCCTAGCCCACTAACCTCTAACCACTACCACCTGCTGCGTCTCAACTTGCTACACTGGTGTTTCCTGCACTAAACACATGAAGTTTGTAGAGCAAACCTGATACCCTACACATTTTATGGCAGATATATAGTTGTTACAGCATGGCTACTAGTCATGATGACTGTATGGAACTTTCAGCATGCCACTGAGTACCAGCTGCTGGAGAGAATGAGGGGGAGAGAACTATTGCCCTCATGTTGTGCTTGTGGACATCCCAGAGGTATCTGGTTGACCACTGTGGGAAGCAGGATGTTGGATTAGATCAGCATTCCCTTACCTGGTGTCCTTCGGGTGTTTTGGACTTCCGTTCCCATCACCAGCCAGCATGACCAATGGTCAAGAATGCAGCAAGTTGTGGTTCAAAACATCTGGAGGGCACCAAGCTGGGGAAGAAATTGATTAGATGGACCTGTGGTCTGAACCAGCAGGACTCTTCTAAACTCTCTGACACATGCTGGGGAATCCTAACTGATCATAACTCTTTAACATGCCCTTACGATGATACATCTATTGAATGTATCCTATGGTGCATTTTCCATTTGCTCGAGGTGATGGGTATATCCATATGAACTCATGCACATCAAGAGTCCTTTACAGTGTGTGTGAGATAGATTGATGAAGAAAATGAAATCCCACTTATTGGAGGACAGAGCTGTTGTACAGTTGGGATGTATAAAGCTGCCATGTGAAGCTGTCAGACCATTGGCCTATCTGACCCAGTACCTCCTTCTGGAGAGTACCGGCAGTACTCTGACTGGCAGTAGCTCTCCAAAGTCTGACACAATGCCACCTCCCGGTTTTTGAGGGCCTTTGGGCAAAACACCTTCAATGAGCCCCTTCCTTCAGTGAGTCTAGCTTCTGACCACCATTGTCACCAGCTGCTATTCCTCCTCATCCTCTTTCTCGTAATTGCTCCCACTTGCTCGCTTGAGAGGCAGAGAGGCAGTGAGCAAGTAGGCAGTTACATCTACTGCTCCTCCTTCTCCCCACCACCGTTGTCTAGGACAGAGTGAGGGGCAGGTGAACAAGCAGCGTGCAGTGGTGAAGAGGAGTGAGTAAGGGCAATTTGGTCAGTGGGACCCTCCTGGAGTGTTGGCACTTGGCAGGTGCCTGACCATGCCTACCGCTGATGCCAGTCCTGGTCTTTCCCAGCACCAAGATGCTATGGTCCCTCCCTCAAGGTCTACTCTGCTTTATCCTGAGCACTTGTTTGTTGGTGCAGAAAGGCTTGAGCTGTTAACCCCAGAAGAGACTGAAGGAGAAATTTTCAAAACACACCTGTTGCTGTTTCCTGCCTAGCCTGTGGTAGCAAAAGGACACAAGTAAGTGCTGCATCCTGCATCCCACGCTTCCTCGAGTAGTTCCTGTCAGCAGTACCCATTCTCTGTCTGTGCTAGTTATTCTCAGTCCTCCATTACATTTTTGTACACAGAACAGCTTGTGTGAGTGCTGACGGGCTCCCATGTTGGGAAGTCAGAATGTGGGACGCTGCCCTGCTTAAGTGACCTGTTAATGGCTCCTGGAACTGATGACTACAAAAAGACATCGTCACTGGGACTCAGGGATAGCATTTCCTGTTGCTGGACATGTTTTCCTTTCTGGTGCTCCTGATGCTTCGCGTGGAAATATTGTTCGGTAATATAACAGCCTTATGCAAGGAAATTGTCTGGAGTAATGGTTTTTATATTTTAATGTAGTATTTGTCATATCTTTTATTGGAATGAAATTAAGATGAAATTAGAAATGAAAATAACTTTAATTACGAATGGCATGATTCAGTCTGTTGTAAATCCCCTGGCATAATATTGTGCCATAAAAGTGCTATTTTCTGATAACTATTATTAAAATTAATGTGCTTCAAGTGCTAATACTGCAGGCAGGCATTGTCTCGCAGATTCTCTCACTAAGGTGCTTCAAGATGCTGGGGGCATGTTGTGCATTCTGTCAGTCACCTCAGCAGCTTTGTGCATGTAGGTTCTAGGAAGCTGGTGTAATACAATATTGCCATGTGTATTTCTCAAGTCATTGTTAATTTGCAATGGGCTTTGCAGCTTCCTAATGTTTAACCTCACAATATCCCTGAGAGGTAGGGCACTACTATTCCCACCTTAAAGATGTGGAACTCAGGCTGAGAGGCAATGACTTGCCCAAAGCCACAGAGTGCATCCATGCTGGAGCTGGAACATAAAACCCCATGTCCCTTTTCTCGACTTATGCTCTGTCCCCAGGACCACACTGGCTACTATGGAGTTCTGATGCTTCTGATGCTTCTACTTCAATCATCGTTGTCATCATTCTATATGTCTTTCTATATGTCCCTTTCACCACTGAGAAAGGCATGAACCTGCAGATCTATTTTCCGGATCTATATCAATCTGGCTTCAAGCCTAGGTTTGGTACTGAAACTGCCTTGGTCACCCTAATGTTATATTATGTTACAGTTTATTTTTGGGCCCCAAAGGCCCAAAAGTGACTCACAAAAATATGCAAATAAAATATTCAAACAATACAATAAAATACATAGGAGTTTAAGGCTGCAATCCTATGCATGTGCCCCTATGCTGGCTGGGGAATGCTTGGGAGTTGTAGGCCCTTTTCCTGTCTAAACATGCATAGGATTGCGCCCTAAAGCAGCAATGTTACGACAACTATTTAAAACTAAAAACAATAACCCTAAAACCCAAACACACCCTTCCTCATGTTCAAAAGCAAAAGCAAAAACCCATCACAAAAATGTCAAAGGGGAGCTGGAATAACCCCCCAGCTCCTTATAAGGTTTCCCAAGCAGGGGGATGGAGCAGAGCAGATGAAAAGAAAATTGCCTTTGTTGGAACAGTGTCTCTCCCATGAAGCAGTGCTTCCCAAGCTGCAGCTCCAGCCCATGGAGCAGAGCAGATGAAAAGAAAATTGCCTTTGTTGGAACAGTGTCTCTCCCATGAAGCAGTGCTTCCCAAGCTGCAGCTCCAGCCCTGGTTATAAGGCTTTCAGGCCCAGAGGCGGGTGGGTTGGGGGTTGGGGGAATAGCTCTGCCTTGATGGAAAGGTGTCTCTCCCCTGAAGCAGTGCCTAATGCATAACTTATGCCAGGAGAAGGAAAAGGGGAGAGCAACCTGCTAATTCTCCTGGACCTTTCCATGGCTTTCAATGCCATCAACCAGCCTTCCCCAACCTGGTTCCCTCCATATGTTTCGGGCTACAACTCTCATCAGTCTGAGCCAGCATGGCCAATGGTCAGGAATGCTGAGAGCTGTTGTCCAAAACTTATGGAGGGTGCCATGTTGGGCAAGGCTGCCATCAACCATAGTATCCCTCTAGATAGGGTGTCTGAGTTGGGAATTGGGGCACTGTGCTCCAGTGGTTCTGCCCCTATATAAAGTGCTGGGAGATTACAGCTTTGCCTCATGGCAATCGTGCTATGGGCCCTATTTTGTCCCCTATGCTATTTAACATCTACATCCAACTGTTGAATGGCATTGCCTGGGGATCTGGGGATGAGGTGTCAGCAATATGCAGATGACACACCCAATTCTATTTTTTCCTTTCTGTCGGGATCAGGTGATGTTGCAGAGGTGCTAAATTGCTGTCTGGAGTCAGGAATGGACTGTGTGAGAGCCAATGACCTGAAGTTCAATTGAGATAAGATGGAGGTACTATTTGTGAACGGTTGATCTGGCTTTTGGGGAGGTGGTGTTCAGCCTTTTTTGGAGAGGGGTTGCATGCCCCCTAAAATATAAGGTTCTCAGCTTTGGGTGCAGTTAGGTCTGGTTTTATCTTTGGAGACACAAATGGCTTTTTTAGCTCAAAGTACCTCCCACCAATAATCAGTGGTGTGCCAGCTGTAATAGCTATGGTACACTTGTTGTTGTTGTTCAGTCGTTAATTTGTGTCCGACTCTTCGTGACCCCATGGACCATAGCACGGCAGGCCTTCCTGTCCTCCGCTCTCTCCCGGAGTGTGCTCAAATTCATATTCATTGCATCAGTGATGCTATCTAGCCATCTCATCCTCTGCTGTCCCCTTCTCCTTTTGCCTTCAATCTTTCCCAGCATCAGGGTCTTTTCCAGGGAGTTTTCTCTTTGCATTAGGTGGCCAAAATATTAGAGCTTCAGCTTCAGTATCTGTCCTTCCAATGAGCACTCAGGGTTGATTTCCTTTAGGATGGACTGATTTGACGTCCTTGCCATCCAGGGGACTCGTAAGAGTCTTCTCCAGCACCACAGTTCGAAAGCATCAATTCTTCGGCGCTCGACTTTCCTTATAGTCCAGCTCTCACAGCCATACGTTACTACTGGGAAAACCATAGCTTTGATTATGCGGACCTTTGTTGGCAAGGTGATGTCTCTGCTTCTTACTATGCTGTCTAGGTTTGCATAGCTTTCCTCCCCAGGAGCAAGCGTCTTTTAATTTCATGGCTACAGTCACCGTCTGCGGTGATCTTGGAGCCCAAGAAAATAAAATCTGTCACTGCTTCCATTTCTTCCCCTTCTATATGCCAGGAAGTGATGGGGCCAGATGCCATGATCTTCGTTTTTTTAATGTTGAGTTTCAAACCAGCTTTTGCGCTCTCCACTTTCACCCTCAACAAGAGGCTCTTTAGATCCTCTTCGCTTTCTGCCATTAGGGTGGTATCATCTGCGTATCTGAGGTTGTTGATAATTCTCCCGGCAATCTTAATTCCGAGCTGTGATTCATCCAACCCGGCGTTTCTCATGATGTACTCTGCATATAAGTTAAATAAGCAGGGTGACAATATGCAGCCTTGTCGTACTCCTTTCCCAATTTTGAACCAATCGGTTGTTCCATGTCCAGTTCTTACTGTTGCTTCTTGACCCTCGTGCAGGTTTCTCAGGGGACAGGTAAGGTGGTCTGGTACTCCCATCTCTGTAAGAATTTGCCACCGTTTGTGGTGATCCACACAATCAAAGGCTTTAGCGTAGTCAATGAAGCAGAAATAGACGTTTTTCTGGAATTCTCTTGCTTTCTCCATGATCCAGCGAATGTTGGCGATTTGATCTCTAGTTCCTCTGCCTCTTTGGAACCCTGCTTGTACTTCCAGTAGTGCTCGGTTCACATACTGCTGAAGCCTAGCTTGTAGGATTTTGAGCATCACCTTGCTGGCATGTGAAATGAGCGCAATTGTACGGTAGTTTGAACACTCTTTGGCATTGCCTTTCTTTAGGATTGGAATGTAAACTGACCTTTTCCAGTCTTGTGGCCACTGTTGAGTGTTCCAAATTTGTTGGCATATTGAGTGCAGCACTTTAACAGCATCATCTTTTAGGATTTTAATAGCTCAGCTGGAATACTGTCATGTCCGCTACCTTTGTTGTTAGTAATGCTTCCTAAGGCCCACTGGACTTCACTCTCTAGGATGTCCGGCTCAAGTTCAATGACTGCGCTATCATGGCTATCATGGCTATACAGATCTTTCCTGTATAGTTCTTCTGTGTATTCTTTCCACCTCTTCTTAATCTCATCTGCTTCTGTTAGGTCCCTGCCTTCTTTGTCCTTTATCATGCCCATCTTTGCACAAAACGTTCCCTTGAGATCTCCGATTTTCTTGAAAAGATCTCTAGTCTTTCCCATTCTATTGTTTTCCTCGATTTCTTTGCATTGTTCATTTAAGAAGGCCTTCTTGTCTCTCCTTGCTATTCTCTGGAACTCTGCATTCAGTTGGATAGATCTTCCCCTTTCTCCTTTGCTTTTCGCTTCTCTTCTTTCCTCAGCTACTTGTAATGCCTCATCAGGCATCCACTTTGCTTTCTTGCATTTCTTTTTCTTTGGGATGGCTTTAGTTGCTGCCTCCTGAACAATGTTACGGACCTCCGTCCATAGTTCCTCAGGCACCTCCACTGTATATTCATAAGGGATATGATTTAGGTCATACCTGAATGGTTTAGTGGTTTTCCCGACGTTCTTCAATTTAAGCCAAAATTTTGCAACAAGAAGCTCATGATCTGAGCCACAGTCAGCTCCAGGTCTTGTTTTGACTGACTGTATAGAGCTTCTCCATCTTTGGCTGCAAAGTACATAATCAATCTGATTTCGATATTGACCATCTGGTGATGTCCATGGGTAGAGTCGCCTCTTGTGCTGTTGGAAAAGAGTGTTTGCTATGATCAGCGTGTTCTCTTGACAAAATTCTATTAGCCTTTGTCCTGCTTCATTTTGTACACCAAGGCCATGCTTGCTTGTTATCCCGGTGATTTCTTGACTTCCTACTTTAGCATTCCAATCCCCTATGATGAAGAGGACATCTTTTGTTGGTGTTAGTTCTAGAAGGTGTTGTAGGTCTTCATAGAACCGATCAACCTCAGCTTCTTCGGCCTCAGTGGTTGGGGCATAGACTTGAATTACTGTGATGTTGAATGGTTTTCCTTGGATTTGTACTGAGGTCATTCTATCATTTTTGAGATTGTACCCCAGTACTGCTTTTCCCACCCTTTTATTGATTATGAGTGCTACTCCATTTCTTCTAAGGGATTCTTGCCCACAGTAGTAGATATAATGGTCACCTGAATTAAATTCGCCCATGCTTATCCATTTGAGTTCACTGATTCCCAAGATGTCGATGTTCAATCTTGCCATCTCATGTTTGATCACCTCCAGCTTACCTTGATTCATTGATCTGACATTCCAGGTTCCTAAACAATATTGTTCTTTACAGCATCGGATTTCCTTTTCACCTCCAGACACATCCACAGCTGAGTGTCCTTTCGGCTTTGGCCCAGCCGCTTCACTCTTTCTGGCGCTACTTGGAAATTCCCTCTGCTCTTCCCCAGTAGTATATTGGACACCTTCCGACCTGAAGGGCTCATCTTCCAGCGTCGTATGTTTTAGCCTTGTGATATGTTCCATGGGGTTTTCTTGGCAAGAATACTGGAGTGGGTTGCCATTTCCTTCTCCAGTGGACCACATTTTGTCAGAACTCTGCGCCATGACCTGTCCGTCTTGGGTGGTCCTGCACGGCATAGTTTATGGCTTCACTGGGTTACACAAGCCCCTTCTCCAAACAAGGCAGTGATCCATGAAGGGGCATTTGGTACACTTATCCATGCATTAGTAACATCCCGTTTGGATGTGTTGTGTTGGGGGCAGGGGGCACTCTTGAAAACTACTCAGAAACTTCAGTTGGTACAAAATACAACAGCTAGATTACTAATTGAGATGGGTTGAATAGAATTGCCATCACCATTCAAGGTGTTGATTCTCACTGTATTGTATTATTAAGAGGGGTGAGACTGGTCTGAGTTGTTCAAGTGCTTTATTACAACTAGTTCCAAACAAAGCTGTCCCTTCCTGAGGACATCATTTAGCAGCTAGCTTGACAGAAGTTAACTCTTTCTACTGAACTCACCTTTAAAGCCCTAAACTGTTTGGGACCCAGGTATCTGAAGGAGTGTCTTCTCCCCCAAGAAACTGCCTATGTTCTATGATCTTCCTAAGATGCCCTTCATTTACTCCTGTGCATTCTGAAGTGTGGTGGGTCATGGGTGGGGACCAGGAAAGAGCCTTTCCTGTTGTGGCACCTGGTAGTGGAATGCTTTCCCCAAATGGCCCTTTTCATTTAACCAGGCTTTTTAATGTAAACCTTTTGTTGTTTAGTCGTTAAGTCATGTCTGACTCTTCATGACCCCATGGACCATCGCACGCCAGGCCTTCCTGTCCTCCGCTCTCTCCCGGAGTGTGCTCAAGTTCATAATGTAAACCTTTAGATCTACTTTTATGCTGGGAGTTCTATTTCTTTTACTGAAATCATACTGATGCTGCTTTTAAATTATTAATGATGTTATTTATGCTTTTATCTTTTTAAACTAAGCCACTCTTGAAGAGTGGGATACACATATTTGTAATAAAATAAATATAAATAAGTAAAATTAAAATAAAGTCACTCTGTTCTCATACCAAAAAAAATATTGCCTGAATGCCCCTCCCTGTGTACATTATTACACATTATCAAAGATTCCTCTCTGCTGCTTTAGGCAGTGACCATTACTGGATCCTTCTAAAAGAACATTGAAAAGCATGTATACTCTCACAATGGATCTGGTTGTGTTTGTTATAGAATAGCTGCAACTTAAACACATTCAGAAACATTTATTGTTGGGGTAGGTAGCTGGGAGGTCATGGTAGGGAAGCATTGCACTGGCATTTAATGTTTAGATGATCACGAAAGAATTTAGTCACATCCTGGGATTGCCCACATGAGTTAAACACAAAGGGGGTGTTTGTTCTTTGTGGTTAAAATTATACCAGAAGAGCATCATTGTGCTTTAATGTTATCATACCTACTGTCCAAAACGAACTTCACTGCCTGCAGTGCAACATGCAGAATGGCGACTCTGTACACTATGATTGCCATCTTAACATGCATGTGCAGTAAAGTCAGGATAGCCCCCACTCAGATATTTTATTTCTAGGGATCTGGGAAAGGTGCTAACACATCAACACCAATAACATTTCAAAAAGGCATTCCTCAAATCTCCACCCAAATTGGAACAAAACCGAGTACTAATTGATCAGTCAGACACCAGAAAATAGAGGCTGTTAGTCGAATTCTTAGAGTGCTTGTATCAGTCAATCTCCTACTGAAGCTAATAAGATGCCTAAAAACTGCACAAGTTAATTGGAGGGTTAAGACATTTCACTAAAGACCTTCAAGCAACTGAATGTGGTTTTCCTGACTTCTGTCATAGTTTCTTAGCCACTGAAACAGCCACCTTAGAAATGTTATTGCATCACCAGCTTGCTTTATCATAGTCAATAAGTCTTTTAATCTGGGCCTCCTAACCTTGCTTTCTTGACAGGCCCCACATCTGCAGTGTACTGTCTTACTGACGAATTCCAAACAACACTGACACCACGGCTGACATCAGGGGCAGGCATTGTTGGGCACCTGCCAACGTGCCTCCTGCTGCTCCTTGCTGTCACAGCCCGTTCACCTGCCCTTTCAGAGCATGCAAACAATTACAAGTGAGGAGGTGGTGCAGCATCCTCCATTTTCCCTGTGCTCTCCATCTGGGATGTTTTGTGGATTGGGGGAGAGGGCAAGTGATTGAGTAGTGATGCTTTGTAGAAGAGCCTTGATGCTTTCATTTAGATTCCTGCATTGAGGAGGGGGTTGGACTCGATGGTCTTATAGGCCCCTTCCAACCCTACTATTCTATGATTCTATGAGCCCACCACCACCACCACCATCACCAGGGTGCCCTGCCCAATGATCCCCCAAAACCTAGAGCTGGCACTGACAGACATAATTGTGGCATGAAAGCTAGAAAGACTCAAAGATGACACCTCAGGTGGTTCCTCTTTCAGGCCTTCTTGGCAGAGTTCATGTCACCTGCAGCACAGATCTGAGGTGTGAGACATCCCCTGCTGATGCTATCAGGGGTGTGTGTGTGTGTGTGGGGGGGAGTTAGGAAGCTTGTCACTCTTTGTTCCTTTGGGTGTCACAGGCTTTCTATTCTGTTGCATGTGCTCTCTGAACGCTTTGGGAATGGAAAGGCACTAATGACATAAAACAAAACTTATTACTATAAATTATTATTCATAATTAACAATTACTGTTTTCAAAATGGAATAATATGCAGTTTATAAACCTTCCCTCTCTCACACACAGTACACACATACCATCTGCTCACTTGCACCCCCTCCTCTTTCTCTTGATGCTTAATCATGTATTGGCTTGAACGTCAATGCGAAAAGGACGTATTGGTTGGAGCAGTGAATATTAGTAATCAGCACTGGCAATCAATCACATGAAGCCTAGTTCTTGAAGAAGTATGTATATGGATGTTGCCAAAAGAATGGCAAAAACATATTATTTCAATAGAGCCTCTCATGTGGTATCTTTGGGCCTACAAATGTCCTTGTGGGATCTGACCAAAGATCCATTTTGTATAGTCCAGCACTCTGTTTCCAGGATGGTCGTAGATGTTCCTGAAAAGCTCACAAGAAGGATATAATGAAGAGAGGCATCCCCCATGAAGGAGAGGGACACCTGCATTTTGTATTACTGGACTGGGTTGTAGCTGCAGTTGTGTGTTGTAAGTTTTATTTTATGCTGGTGTTTGATGTTTTTTTAGAATGTTTGCTGCTGTTGCTGTTCTCATTGCTGTTTTTCTTGTGTTTTTACTGCTTTATTGTGTTCTCTTGGGAAGGCTCCTGCCCTGGAAGGTGGCCAATAAATATTATAAACAAACAAACTAACTAACAAATAAAATTAGGTTCCCCCATCATTAAACAGAGTTGCACATCCATGCACAGTATGTATAATAACAGAAGTCACAGAGTAAATGGCTTTACCATGTTCAAAGAGTCAAAGGCAGGTGATTCTGCTCTAGGCGAGGAGGGAATATGAGGAATGTTATATAAAATGATACCACACAGTAGAGGAAGCCATTCATATACTATCTCATATTTGGGTGGTGTTCCCTTTAAGATGTTGCAATCTCAAGACAAGGAGAAAATCTGCATTTGAGCCAGTATGTGATGAGCCAGTTTCCTTCATTGTGGGGGGGCCCTTGGGTCTCTTGATGAAGTGGCCTATCAGCCTTCCGTGGAGGAGGGCCTGGAAATTCCTGTCTCTGAGTTTTCCCCCTGCTGTGGGTGGGTGCAACTCATACCAATTTGGACTCTTAATAAATTATCTATTACAGAGCTCTGGTATGTGTGTCTAGATATACTTGAATGACAGGAAGGGTTAGAATCACATGCAGAAGCTGTTGCTTTTAACAACAGATGTACACACACATATACACTATCAGCAATGATAACAGAAACATGTAAGTGAGGATTTTTTGGTGTGTGTCTGTTTTTAAATAAAGGGAATATTTTCTTTTAGCTTTAGAAAGAACAGTGGAAACAAGAAACAGAAAGTTTCCTAGCAAACAAAGGGGCAAACTACATGTTACATATAAATGTGTGTAATTAAACCCTGATGTTTGTTCATTTTTAATGAAAAGCAGGCTCAGGGGTCTGTGATTTGGCATGGAGGAGCGGCAAGGGAAGGGGGTATTTAACTTTCCCTGCCAGCTGTTTTTCTTCCCAAACAGCTTCCCTCCCCCGACATGCTTCCAGATGTGTTTTTATATAAACACGCATCTGGGAACCCTCCACTGTGTGTGTGGATTTTGTGATCCAAATGATGTGGGGCAGGAGTGGAGAAGGACATTGCAATGATGTCAAGTCTCGTATTGTGGTGTAAGACATCTTCTAAGGAAGAGAGGGGAAAGGAACGTGGAGGGGTGGCAGCTCTGTCACTTATAATCTCTACTTTCTGTCCTGATTATGGCTTCACATATTATAGATTAAGGGCGCTATCCTATGCATGTTTAGATAGAGGAAAGTCCTACAACTCCCAGCATTCCCCAGCCAGCATGACTGGGGAGTTGTAGGACTTTTCCTGTCTACACATGCATAGGATTGCACCCTAAGAGTGTATATAACCTCTGCTTGTGTGGATTCCATGGAGCTTAGTTGGAATAAAACTTGCAAGGATTTGAATCAAATAAACTTTCTTTAGTTAGAACCACAGTTATACATAAAAGAATACAGGAATTGGTCACACAGAGAATGGCAACTTATACATTGCAGCATGAAGGTCATAGGCCTGCAATAACAGTGCAAATATAACAAATTCCAGAGATACAGAAATTGATTCCCCCATCCCCTTGCACATCAACCATGCACAAATATAAACTCAGTTTACCTTATACAAGGTGATAAGAGCTCATAATTATTATTCAGCTCCCCTTCAGAACAAACTGTTTTCCTCTTGCTCTCACCTGAATGATGACTCTGACCCTACAGGGCAAACCAACCAGTTCATGGGGATTACGTGTACACCACATGTATATGCATATCTGAAGTCACTGTAGCAGTGTTCAGGCTTTCTCTGTTCAGGTAGATCAAATGTGTGAGGAGAAGCAGTGCTCCAGCCCTGCCCCTCTCCCTCATTGGATTCATCGCCCTCTACTCATGGGTGGACTGCTGACTGAAGAGGAGAGCCTCCTCTATCCATGGGAGCTCATCATGTGAGCCAGAACATGGACTGTAGCTCACGTGGAGAGCTTCCAAGGATAGAGGAGGCTCTCTTCAGACAGTTGCCCTCAACGAGTTGACGTTGACAAAAGCAATGAGGAACGCTGAAGCGTTCCTTCTCACACATTTGATATACCAAAACAGAGAATGCCTGAATAGGGCTTACATGTCTCTTTTGCTATGTTTATGGGCCTACTGCGGTATTCTGCTGTGGAAATAACTGCTTCAGACATGACTTACAAGTAACCTACACTGTTAATCCTTAATGTGTGAACTGGGCTTAAAATGAAAACTGGAGAAAAGATTCTGAGGGAGGGATATCTCCCAACCTAAATGATGACAGAAACTAGAATTAAAGAGAGGCCAGAGATTTTGTATATTTAGGCCCCAGTCCTAACATGCATTTAGATGCCAGTAACATCCATTGTATCTGATAGGATTTACATGAATGAGTGTGTGTGTTAAATTAGGATTTGGGCCTTAATCACCACCCTGCTTACAGAATTATAGTAGTAACACTTTAGAGAAATATCTGCTCAATGAAGAGAGGTTTATGGTAGTGTTACACATTACTGAACAGGGTTCCCAACCTCATTCGCATCATAAAAGTAATGCAGGGGTTGAAGGAAGCATTTTCAGGGGAGGATTAGCAGGCATCATTTATTCCTTCCCAGCCCTGTTGAGTCTCCCTTGAAAATACCCCCCCCCCCAATGTCTTTGACCTGTTTCCCCCTCCCAAGCTTAGCTGAGGAGGTAAGCCTGGTCTGAGGAGGAAAATGGCCTCGGAAGGATTCATTCTCAGAAATATCAGCAGGTATGGGGAGGGTGAGGCATCCTTCTCCCTCATGCTGGTTTTCCTGTACAAGTGCCCTCACCCCTGAATTTCTGCATTTGTGTTGCCTCAGCAAACATGTGTTTTGGAACATGTGTCTGCCAAGGTAATGTACAGTTTGTCCCTTAAATTTGGTTACTCAGGTAACTGGCTTAGCAGGGGCCATCGAGTCAACAGTGGTGGGAACAAGGAGATACAGATCGTCACTGGGGCACTAATGCTGACTTGTTAGGTGACTCAGGTCATGCTTCCATATTCCCACTGCTGTACAATGCAGCTGTATTCCAGGGACCACAATATATAGGCCTACTTATGAGACCTCTGAGCAAAGTACCATGGCTGTGATACTGGGTGTGTTGGATGATGGGAGTGGACTGGAATGATGACTCCCAGAGGTCCTTTGTTATTCAACTGTATTGTAGGCCAGTTGGGGACAGTTAAAAAGCATGGGCTCAGTAGGCCTACTCTTGATAGAAAGAAGTCTGGACACAGAGGAATGTCTGTTGGCAGCAAGCAGAAGATTTTCCAGTATTGATTAGGTTGGGCTCAGCAAATAACAGCCCTGCCCCTCTGGGAACAAGATGGCTTTCCTGAGTCGCAGCCAGCTCTTTCTTGCAATTTTTTGGGGACTGAATATTTGAGTTCCCTCTCTGATTTCTAATCTTGTCAGCAAATGTGAACCATATACCAATTTCCCAGGGTCGTCGTCTCTTTTACCTAAAGTGGGATTAAGAAAACCCTCAGCAACTGCAGACTGAGATGAAAGGCTTTGAAGGCTCTGCTCAATTAGATCTGTCGTGTTCACACATAACTTTTCCCATCCCTTGCCTAACCTCACCACCCTGGAAGAACTATCAGTTTGTGCCTAAATAAAACATGCTATCTATACTACAAAAATCTCAGTATTCATATATTATGAATTAGTGGCTTCTGCTTTCCATCCACTGAAAAGTTCTCCCCCACCCCCTGCCCTTTACTTTGGAAATTCAGCTGTAATGCACCAGTTGAGAAGCACTTTTCTTAGGAAGCTGCCTTATACTGCGCTTGGCCCAATATTGTCGATATTGATTGGCAGTGGCTCTCCAGGGTTTCAGGCAGGTGTTTTTCCAGCCCTACCTGAATATGCCAGGGATTGAACCTGGAACCTTTCTTTCATGCTCTGAATCAATCTGAAAACGGTATCCAGAGGTGGGAATTTCCCACAGATCAGATGGATTAAGTGACTGTGGCTACAATCCTATACACAGTTAGGAGTAAGTCCCCCTGAATTCAATGGAATTTACTTCTGAGTAGACTTGCATTTGGGGTCACGAAGAGTCGGACACGACTTAACGACTGAACAACAAGACATTCATTAGATGGTGCTCTGTGTGTGTGTGTGTGTGTGTGTGTGAAGTCAGTGGTCTGAATAAGATGGAATTTAGTCACTTCTCACTCCCTTCCAGCCTTATGATTTTGTGAGAAAAAATGCTGGCACTTCCTGCCAGGCAGGAAACAGTTAACCTCAAACAACTAATGGACATAGTGTGGGAAAGGCACTGGGGAGAAAACATGGAGTATTATCTCAGCTCTCCACATTGCAGCCTAAAATATAAGAAAATCAGAGACCGAGGAGCTAGTGTTGAATGTGTCTTGAATGTCTGAAAAGGGCTTATTTCTTATAGCCACTTGACATAAATGCACATACAACGTAACATCTGCACAGGGTTCTTGTTTTAGGAAAACACCTCTTATGTCAAACGCCCCTGCTACTTAAATCGACTAGGCAGACAAGTTGCACTGCATGCCTTCAGCTGAAACTTTGGTTTGGCAACAGTAATATGAATAGACATAGGAACAGATATTAGGAACGGTATCATCCTGATCCTAACAAGCTTATGGTGCTTTACCATAAATTGGATTAATTAGAGGGCAAAGAGTAATGGCAAAGCCATTAGGGTTGCCATCTCCACTATGTGGGTGTGGTGGTGGTGGAGAAAAGCTGCTGCTTATTTGTATATATGAACTTTTAAAACTCCTAGAACCTTAACATTAGGCATAATAAAAAGGCTGGGTGGCAAACTCCCTGCAAAAATCAACCCCCTCCCCACCCCACCCCGCCCCGCCCCCATTGGTTTTAACTGTCTTAGACATTGGGGCTCCACAAATTATTTGTTGAGTTGAACCATCCCCACCCCAGCACTAGTGTGGCTTGTAGGCAGTGGGATAGCAAAGATTGTTCCAGTACATGTTGTGAGCAGTCTTAACTTGATATGACTAATTCGTTCTGGAAAAGGTACCTGTCCAGCTCACTTTGCAAAGAACATGCTGCAGCACATTATGTTTGAATTAAGGTGTCCTTAAGAATTATGCCTCTTAATCGTGGTGAGATTTCACCATAGGCAGATGGACAGCATCACAGAGCTGATAAAGAAATGAAGAGCAGTAACTCAGGGCAGCGGGATGGGGCAGGTAGGGGGACATAAAGAAACAGCCTGTGTGATCGTGTTCCTCCAGGAGCCTTTGTGTGGTGTCATTCCATTAGAAAACACATCCCTTCTAACTGGAATCCCCATAATAGTCAGAGGCTGTGTATGTACCTCTGCATAGCAGTTGCTAGGGGACAAGCAAACAATAAGGGAGGGCTGTTTCCTGCTTGTGGGTTTCCCAGAAACATCTCCCTGGCATCCGTGGGGGTTGAGATTTGATGGATCCTTCGTCTGATCTAACAGGGCTGTTCTTACGTGGGGCATCACCTCCACGTTCTCCTTGTGAACCCTGAGATAGCATCTGGCTAGTAGTCGGCTTTGGAAACAGAATGCTAGATTAGATGGTGTTTGGTCTGATCCAGCAAGACGATGTGCATGGACTATTGTTGTTCCCTATAGATGCCAGAGGCAGAGTGCCCAGAAGGCTATGCGGTCAGTCTTTAGTAGGCTTCAGTATTTCTTCAGTATTACACAACTCTTTTCTCTGCATGGCTACCTGCTCCATTCATAACTCCTTAAAAACAGTACTGCTCACATTTTGGGTAAGGAATTTAAAATACAACAAACAGGTTCATGGGGTCAGGAGGAGCATGCATATTGTATGAGTTTGTACAAAATAGGCAGATTTTCGTTGCATTGCATTGATCTGTACAATTTATTCTGAGCATAGAATTAGATTTTTTCTTGTCACACAATATGGATGCCCTTGGTATTGTTGTTGTTGTTGTTGTTATTTACTAATCCAGCCAAATTGCAGCAGTTTTAAGCCCCATTGGTTTCTGGAAAGTAAAGCACATGCTCAACTTCCTACCTCTCTTTAAAATCAATGGGACTTCAGGCTGCTTAACATTGGCTGGATTCTGCTATTAAATGCAGAGGCATGAACACTTCTCAGGAAAGAGGGATAGACCTAGCTTAGTTGGGCGCTGCAACTTAGGAAGGAGATGTTTTTGACAGAGCTTTGGGCAACAGGGCTGTTTCTGCGTAACTAACTCTCCTTTCCTTCACTTCAGACCCAGCCTTTTCCATGAATCTCAGCGGCTCTTTAGAATGCCATTAAGCATCCTAGCTTTGCTTGTGCTGATTGTGGGGAAGCCGTGATTGCGAATTTGCAGCCTGTGCCTCAGAACACAGGCGTCACAACGATTTAAGATGTGTAGCTGACAACACCAATGCCCCTTAGCAGGGGTGGGGGTGGGGATCCCTTTCCAGTAGTTACTGCACCAGCTTATGTGCCGAAGCATGAAATGCTGTTAATGCTGGAGCAATTCGCTCTTGGCAATGGCAAACAGACTGGAGAATGACAGTGGCAGCACCTCGCCTGGGAGCAAGGGAGGCCTTATTCTTTCAGAGAGAGAAGCTCCTTTAAGGGACAGTGCCCTTGAACATGCATTATCCTCAGCTGAACTCTGCTGGAGACAATTAGCTTCCACAGTTGGGCTTCCTCAAGCATATTGCCCCACATTTACAGAGGCCTGCTCTATACTTGCAGCAGAATGAGATGGCAAAATCCTGACTGTTCCACTTCCAGCTCCAGGTGGGGAGTGCCATTTTTAATGCTCCCCTAGGTAAATAACTCCTTGCTACAAGTATAAAACTAGCCCATCAGAGAGACAGGTTCTAGTCTCATCTTCCCTCTGACTTGTTAGTTTTCTACCTATAGGTAGCTTTTATAGGTAGGAAGATTAAATGTGTGATTCTCATGACCTGCAGCCTGAAGATCATATGACCACCTGAGACTTCTGGGTTATATCTAGTGGATTGCATCCAATCTTAGTCTTACTTAAGTTCCATTCATTTCAATGGATCTACTCTAAATAGGACTAGCATTGGATACAATCCTTTGTCTCCTTGTTCTGCTGCATGTGTAGAACCAGCTTGAATCCTAGGACTTTCTTTGTTTTTGTGAGTATAGCCAAATGACACAAGATTCAGGAGGTTCGTGCTCCGATCTCCTAACATTTAACATCATGCCATGATGTGGAAGTTCCACTGGTGGGCTGTAAATTAACCCCACCCCAAAGAATGAAGGTTCATTGTCATTATGTAATCCTGCTGAAACACTTAGAAGGGCTAAGGCAAAACTGGACTGCCATAGCAGAGCCCTACAGAGGAAGCCACTCTGACAGCTCACTGTCTGGAGTTTTTCCTGATCAGATATAGACATTTTGTAAACTGCAGCTGTGGTGGGACTCACAGAACACATTTTCTCTTGTGCCTAGTTTCAACCCCCTGCTGTTCTCAATTGTCTCATGAAAAGCGAATTAATGCCTGCTACGGAATCAGCTAGGCCCTGGCGTTTTATTCCTGTCACTGAAACCATGCTGATGGAATGAAAAATGAAGAGCAGACATAGAAGCTTAGCCTGTGGTTTTCTAAGAAAGGGGGTTTGAGAGGACAGCTGGCTGGGATGTTCGGTAAGAAGCAAACTTGTTCTGGCTCAGGAATGGACATAGGTCCATCCATCCTGAACATCTCTGAGTGAACGGCGAGCTACAATACAGCCTCCTGAATACAGAAATGTCAATGCAATGTCTAACATCCCTGGTTATCTGAAATGTGCAGCAGTAGATGTAGCCTGTGCCCATTCGGTCTGATAATTAGGATTGCTAGGTCTGAAGAATTTGCTTATCAATAAGAATGAAGGCCAGCAAATATTATGTGCAGAATATTTAACTTTTTGCAGACTGGTTATTCCATTTCAAGGGGCCGCGGTGGCTTAGTGGTTAAGACGCTGAACTGCAGACCGGAAGGTTGGCAGGACAGCAGTTCGAGACCTGAGTGCCGCGTGACGGAGTGAGCTCCCGTATTCCATTTCAAGTAAGCACAGGCAATGCCAGTGGGAGGGGGGATCCTGTCTATTCTAGAGAGTACATGAAGCTAATAACAGTGACAGGGAACCCCTCCAACTCTTAGGCCATTTGCAATGCTTGGTCATTTTATATCCAGGAGAGAAATGCCACGGTGGCCATTAGTGTCACAGTCTGCTGTTTCCAGCCATTGGCAACTGGATAGAGCCATAGGGCATGTCTGCATGAAGTATTTTCATGGATTTGATGCAAATTTTTGTTAATGAATATCCTTTTGTCCAGAATGCCACAGCCTCAATGAACACTTTAGAACAGATGCCAGATGACTGTAGTACCCTTTTAACATTTTGATCTGACAATCCTAGGTAACTTTGGCCAAACGCCAAAGTTGCTGTTACATGCTTCTCGCTTCCCCAGATAGTGAGACATTCCAGCTACAGCACTTACCAGAGTTTGGCTTCCTTTGATGGAGAGACTTAACAGTATATTTGTAGTTTTTTAATTTATTTAGAAACATACAAATAAAGCATCTATTGTCCCCCCTCTGATCCCCAGGACAGGATGTGCAGCCCACTGGGAGTGGTCAGCTCCCAAGTTCTCTCTCCTTCTCTGCTCCCGTCTCACTGTCTCTTTATGTTCCAAAACATTTCCCTCTCATACACACCTGAAGGAAGCTCCACCCTTTGCTTGTGGTGGGGAAGGAGAGGAGAGGAATCACCCTTTCCAGGTTCTGATGGGTTTCTCCATTCAGAATATTCCCAGAGAAATCTCTGGTTATTTTAAGAACATAATAACATATGAAGAGCCATGCTGAAACAGACCAAAGGCCTATCTAGTCCAGTATTCTGTTCACACAGTGTTCAACCAGCTGCCTGTGGAAATGGTATACAGAGGCATACAGCCTCCAATGATGGAGGTAATATACAGCCATCATGACTACTAGCCATTGATAGACCTATCCTCCATTTTCTAGCCTTTCACTCCTTTCTAGCTGTTAACATTCTTTTGACTGACAAAGGTTATAGCGAGGCCAGCATTCATAACATTACATTTTGCTCTCTGACGTCTGGCTTGTGCTGGGTACTTCTGCTGCTGGGACGGAAGTTCTGCTGTGGAATTGCACAGAATACGCAGCCTATATAAAAAACTTATGGGTATGAGCAGAGTTGGCACCACATTTGTGCCTAAAGTGAGTTACAAATTTGAGGGTTCCTCCACAGGCAAAATATCCAAGAAATTTCAAGGAAAGCCAAAAGTGTATAAGTCCAGCAGGGTATAACATATCCCAAGGAGTGGGTGAATAACTAAAATTTTCTTCATTATAGCCTCTGTGTAGCCATACAGTTAGAAGACTAAAAAGCAACATGCAACAGAGGGATATAGCCTAGAAAAGCATATCTTCTGATCACCACATGTTTATTTAGTACATTTATATGCCACCTTACTTTAATCATGGAACTCAAGGTAGCATACATAAGGTTCCCAAGTGGTCTGTCATCCAGGCACTTACCAGACCCACACCTGCTTATCTTCCAAAAGTTGGCTGTATCATATGCCTTGAGTCCATGCCCTGGGACCCTGGTTTCTCTATGTGTCTACTGTACAGTGGTTTATAAAGAATATTACTCACATCACAGTGGGGGAGGGGGGAGGGAGGTTCAGGAGAAGTGGCCATGCCTGTGACACCATCCCAAAATCATGTTCTCCTAACAGGCAAGTCATGTTGCCATCTTGCCACTTCTAATTTAGTTCAGCGTTTCTTTGTCACCTGCAGAAGTGGATTTCAGTTCATTCACAATATTATGGGTGATTTAAAAGGTGCACAAATCCAAATTAATTTCTGTGTGCAGCAGTGGAACAATAGCATGGCAGGCTTTTCCCCATCACTCTCTGACACTCTCTGGGAAGGTCTGTGGCTCAGTGGTTGAGCACATGTTTTATGTGCAAAAAGTCCCAGGTTCAATCCCTGGCATCTCCAAATAGGGTAGGAAAAACTCCTGCCTGAAACCCTGGAGAGCTGCTGCCAGTCAGTGTCAACAACACTGGGCTAAATGGACCAGTGGTTTGACTCAGTAAAAGGCAGCTTCCTGTGTTCCTATGACACACTTCAGAAGAGTGGATAGAGAAGAGCAGGTAGCTTTGCAAACAAGGGACAGTATCTGGTGCAACACCACTGCTGACATAAATGATGTTGCGCTAAAATAACCTATATCACGCAATGCAAATAGTGCTTGCTGGTGCAACAGGTTTCTGTGTAAATATCATCACACCAGCAAGCACCACTGGCATTGTGCTAGAGATTGTTTACACTACTGCAGGGTCATTTATGTCAGCAGTAGTGTCACACTGGATACTGCCCTGTGGTCTGTAGCAAGTTTTGACTAGCCTTGGGGTTAAAACTACATTACTCACTGATGAAGCAAAGGAAAAGGTTTAAGCCATTCTAGAAGTTACACCCTCATGGAATGATAGGCTCATCTGTGCAGGAAATATTTAGGAAATGAGTTTCATTGAAAAAAGGAATTCATATTAATTAATCTTAGCACATGGGCATCTAATCTGTTGACTTCACCATATCTCGAGGTAAGATGCCTTAATTGCAATCGGCTGTGTGTGGGGCTCGCCTTGAAGAGTGTCTGAAAGCTTCAATTGGTGCAAAATGCTGCAGCTAGGCTGCTAACCAGTGCATGGTATCAGGCCCATATTACACCTGTCTTGGAAGACCTTCACTGATTGCCAGTTGCTTTCCAGGCTCAATTCAAGGTGTTGGTGTTAACTTTCAAACGCCTGAACAGCTTAGGACCTGGATCTCTAAGGGACCGCCTGTCTGACCATGAACCTGCTTGAGTATTAAGGTTTGCAGGAGAGGCCCATTTGAGGGTGCCATTATCCACAGAGGCCTGTCTGTCAGGCATGCGTGGATGGCCTTTCTCCTGAGCTTTCTACAAACTATTGAATGTACTCCTCAAAAACTACAATTGCCCCCCACTCTCTTGGCATTTAGAAAAGGTATGAAGGCACACCTTTTTAATTTAGCCTTTTAAATTATGTAGTCAGTGGAGGCTAGTGGTTCCAATTCCAGTGGGGTGTGAATCCATTCTGAGTTTCAGTCAGAACCAGCCAGAACTCTAAAGGAGCTATTCAACATTTTGAACCCTATCCCCCAAATAGGTTCAGCAGTTTGAATAGCTCCTTCAGAGTTCTGGCTGGTTCTGACTGAAACCTGAAATGGATTTATAGCCCCACTGAAATCAGAGCTACCAGCCTCCACTACATATATAGTTGTTTTAATGTTCTAAAGTGTTACTCTTTTGGACATTTTAAGGTTTTATTTTGTTTCTAATTGCAGTGCACTGTCTTGATGGCTTTTTGGCAAATAAGGCGGTATACGAATTTTAAAGATAAATAAATAAACAAATAAACAAACAATTTTTATTTATGGTCCTGGGGGATCTCAATTTCCATGCCGAGGCCGCTGTATCTGGGGCAGCTCAGGACTTTGTGGCTGCCATGACAACCATGGGGCTGTCCCAACATGTCATCTGCTCAACGCATATAAAAGGACACACGCTTGATCTGGTTTTCTAGACTGGGCAGGAGGATGGTGATCTGAAAGTGGAGGATTAACATCTGTCCCTTTGTCATGGTCAGATCACTTCCTGCTGAGGTTTAGACTCCTGGCAGCCTTCCCCCTCTGCAAGGGTGGGGGACCTATTAAAATGGTCCGCCCCCGGAGATTAATGGATTCTGATGGATTCCAGAGGGCTCTGGGGGATTTTCCTGCTGGTATGGCTGGTGCGCCTGTCGAAGGAATGCAGAGATGTGGAATGCAGAGGTGTCTCGGGCGGTTGACATGATCGCGCCCAAGCGCCCTCTCCCTCTGAGCAGATCCCGGCCAGCTCCTTGGTATACACCTGAGCTGAGGGCAATGAAGCAAGAGGGGAGATGGCTAGAACACAGGTGGAGGAAAACTCATGCTGAGTCTGATCGAACACAGGTAAGAGCCCACTATCAAGCCTACTCTGTAGCGGTGAGGGTGGCAAAGAGATAATTCTTTTCCACCAGCATTGCATCTTCTCAGTGTCGTCCAGCGGAGCTTTTCCGAGTGGTTCGCGGCCTGTTACATTCTGGGCCAGGGAGAGAGATGGTGGAACCCTCGGTGGCACGCTGTGATAAGTTTGCAAGGCACTTTGAAGAGAAAGTCGCTCAGATTCGTCATGAATTGGACACCACGATTAATGCAGTTCCATTGGTAGAGGCGTTCAGAGCACCGTCTGGTCCAGTTTTATTGGATGAGTTTCAGTTACTGAGGCCTGAGGATGCGGACAAGGTGCTTGGCCAAGTCCAATCGACCACTTGTGTGCTTGACCCCTGCCCTTCATGGCTTATTAAATCAAACAAGGAGGGGATGTCCGGCTTGGTCCAGGAGGTTGTAAATTCCTCCTTGAGAGAGGGAGTGGTGCCTGCCGCTTTAAAAGAGGAGGTAATTAGACCACTCCTGAAAAAGCCTAACCTGGACCCAGAGGATGTTAACAATTATAGGCCAGTGGCCAACATCCCCTTCCTGGGCAAGGTGCTTGAGCAAGTGGTTGTAGGATAGCTCCAGGCACTGTTGAATGAAACGGATTATCTAGATCCATTTCAGTTGGGTTTCAGGCCTGGTTTTGGAATGGAAACTGCCTTGGTCACCCTGTGGGATGACCTCTGCCGGGAGAGGGACAGGGGGAGTGCGACCCTGTTGATTCTTCTGGACCTCTCAGCGGCTTTCGATACCATCGACCATGGTATCCTTCTGGATAGGTTGTCTGGGTTGGGAGTTGGAGGCACTGCATTGCAGTGGTTCCGCTCCTACTTGGATGGCCGACTCCAGAAAGTGGTGCTGGGGGATTATTGCTCTGTGCCATGGCAATTGTGCCATGGGGTTCCACAGGGCTCTATTTTATCAGTGCCTGGGCATGGTAATGGACTGGATGAGGGCCAATAAACTGAAACTCAATCCAGACAAGACGGAGGTACTGTTACTGGGTGGTTCGTCTGCCTGGCTAGGTGCTATTCAACCTGTTCTGGAGGGGGTTGAACTCCCCTTAAAGGATCACGTTCATAGTTTGGGGGTGCTCTTGGATCCAGGACTGTCACTTGAGGCACAGGTGAACTCAGTGGCACAGAGCACTTTTTATCAGCTTAGGCTGGTATACCAACTATGCCCTTATCTGGACAGAGGTAGCCTAGCTACAGTTATCCATGCTGTGATAACTTCTTGTCTGGATTACTGCAGTGTGTTATACGTGGGGCTGCCTTTGAAAACGGTCCGAAAACTTCAGCTGGTCCAAAATAGGGCAGCAAGACTGTTAACAGGGAATGGCCTGCGAGCTCATATTACGCCAGTACTTTTTCAGCTGCACCTGCTGCCAGTCCATTTTTGGGCCCAATTCAAAGTGCTGGTATTAACATTTAAAGCCCTTAGCGGCTTGGGGCCAGGTTACCTGAAGGATCGCCTCCTCCCATATGTGCCTGCCTGGACTGTAAGATCATCATCAGCGGCCCTTCTCCATGAGCCCCTGCCAAAAGAAGTGAGGCGGGTGGCTACTGGGAGGAGGGCTTTTTCTGCTGTGGCACCCCGGCTCTGGAATGAGCTCCCTAGTGAGGTTCGCCTGGCACCTACATTGTATTCCTTTCGGCGCCAGGTGAAGACCTTTTTATTTTCCCAGGCATTTTAGCATTTAAGCATTTAAGCTTTCTAAACTTTTAGCTTTGCTGTTTTAAATCTGTATTTTAAACTCCTGCACTGCTGCTAGGTTTTATGGTGGTTGTATTGTTATATTGTGGTTTTAATGTTCTATATATTTTAAATTGTTTTATTGTGTGCTGTTTGGTTTTAATTTTTGTGAACTGCCCAGAGAGCTTCGGCTATTGGGCAGTATAGAAATGAAATGAATGAATGAATGAATGAATGAATGAATAAATAAATAAATAAATGCATTTTAGATACATTTTTTCCGGGACTTGTGTTCTTAATACTGTTAGGCACGTCCCACTCCCCAAGCAGTGAAACATTTCAGGAGCAGTGCTTCCCTGGGCTTTGGCTGATAGGTTTGGCCAGGACTTATAACAATATTTCGGTCTGGCCAGAGATTTATGGAGCATAACAAGAACTTTATTAAAGGTGTCTGAACGATGCTGTAGAGTCTTATTTATGTGCCAGTAGATGGCACTATTTCTATGAAAACAATCTCCATGGGTGCTTAACATTTCTTCATGCAGCTTCTTGTAATACATCCCTGTAACCAGCCGGTTTTGTTTTTTTATTTTGTTTTTAGCTCTGCACTACATTTAGAGGGAAATGAGATCCAGAGAAAGGCAGGAACCGAATCATAAAGAAAAGGAAACTTTCCTGGGTGGACACAACTAGAGTTTCCAGTTATCTTCAATCTTGCTGGGCTGTCCTTCCCACCATCTTGCACAGAAGGCACTCTAAAAAAAACTATGTTGCCCCAGTGGCAAATAGTTCTTGGTGACTGGTAGATACGGCTCTTGCTTCACCTGCCTTTGAGAGGAATGTGTCATCTCTTCTTGCATCATATTCCAGGAATTCACTTTCAAAGCCTTTGAGAGTTGTGCTGAGTGGCTAAGGGCAATACTGTGGGGTGAAAGACATTCTGCATCAGCCTCCAGCTTCTGTCATCTCTGGAACAGCTAGGCCATCTCCAGTTCCTGAAAAGGTAAACATGAGCCCTCTTTTTCTCAGCCATCATTATTTCCTTTGTTGTTTTTTAAATTTTCAAAATGTATATCCTTCATGATTTCAAGATGTCTGGGCATCAGCTTCACCAGGGAGGGGAGATAGGTTTAGATTTCCCCACATAACTTAAGCACATGGAGCTCAATCTCTCTATAAGTGCTTTCTATACAGCATGGGTGAGGAACCTGTAGCCCTAAAAAACAAGCAAGCAACAGTGCCAATAGGGACCAGGAAAAACAGCTGTAAGGCTGGAAACCAAAGTCAAAAAAGAAACAGCTGCACCAATTTAGTTCCCAATGCCTTTCAGCATTTAGTCTTTATCAAGGGAAAAACTCTTGGAGATTCTTTTGGAGAATCTTGGAGGATTTATAATGTTTAAATTGATTTTATCTTACACCACCCTGAGCTCTTAATGATATAGGGCAGGACACAAATGTCAAATAAGTAAGTAAGTAAGTGGTTTTCCCCTTGATAAAGACCAAGTGTTGAAAGACATTGGGAATTAAATTGGTGCAGCTGTTTCTTTTTTGGCTTTGGTTCCCAACCTGTAGCCCTCCAGATGTTGTTAGACTACAACTCCCATCATCTCTGACAATAGGCTATGCTGGTTGGGACTAGTGGGAATTGCAGTCCAACAACATCTGGAGAGCCACAAATTCTCTGCCCCTGCTATAGAGGCTCAGGAGGTTGCTAAGAGAAGTACAAACATTTTGACCCCTGTCCTGGCCCACTGAGAGGGTTTTTTCCATCCCACTAAGTTTTGATTGATGTTGTTGGGAGAGCTCATTTGTACAGCACATGCTTTACATCAGGGGTGGGCAACTGCTTTCAGCCTGAAGGCCAAAATCAATTTCAGAGAAGCTTTTGTGGGCCACATTCCAGTAGTGGGTGGAGCTGAAGGCAAAGGGGGCAGGGCCAAAGTCAAAAGGGGTGGGCCAAAAATACAAGAAATACCAGCATATTGTTGCCTAAAGCTCTTATTGTCAGTAACTAAACCTTAGGAGAGACAGTGGAGTGTTATTCCGTGCTCCGTGGATACAGTTAGCGATCAAGAGGTGGTCTGTGGCAAGCCGGTTTTGTGGGATCGGTTCCAGCTTCTTCCTTCTGATGAAGTGGACAAGGTGCTTTCATCTGTAAGGCTGACCACCTGCTTACTTGATCCTTGCCCATCTTGGCTCATTATGGTTTGCAGAGAGAGATTGGGTGAGGGGTGGTGGTGAATGCCTCCCTTGAGGAGGGAGTGATGCCATCAGCTCTCAAGGAGGCAGTGATAAGGCCGCTCTTTAAAAAGCCCTCCTTGGATCCCCAAGTCCTGAACAACTTTGCCCAGTTTCGAATCTGCCATTTTTGGGAAAGGTGATTGAGCGGGTGGTGGCGATGCAGTTGAAGGCACACTTGGAAGAAGCCAATTATCTAGATCCATTTCAATCGGGCTTCAGGCCTGGGCATGGGACAGAAATGGCCTTGGTCACCTTGGTGGATGATATGAGAAGGGCTTTGGATAGGGGTGAATGCTCCTTCCTTGTTCTCCTTGACCTCTCAGTGGCTTTTGATACCGTTGACCACGGTATTCTCCTGGACCCCCTAGTGGGGTTGGGAATTGGAGACACCATATTACAGTGGTTCCTGTCCTTCCTCTCCAGCAGGAACCAGAGGGTAGCACTGGGAGAGGAGGTTTTGGACCCGTGGCTGCGCAGTTGTGGGTTGCCACAGGGTTCCATCCTCTCCTCGATGCTATTTAACATCTATGCAAAGCCTCTGGGGGCTATCATCAGGAGGTTTGGGGTACGGTGTCATTAATATGTGGATGACATGCAGCTCTACTTCTCGTTCAAATCTTCACCAAGGTTGGCCATAGAATCCCTGTCCAAATGTCTGGAGACAGTGAGTGGCTGGATGGGGAGGAATAAGCTGAAGCTGAACCCTGACAAGACCAAGGTACTTTTGGTGGGAGCCAAGAGGAGGTTGGGGGATGTTGACCTGGTGTTGAATGGGGTAGGGCTACCCTTGAAAGACCAGGTCCACAGCCTGGGGGTCATTTTGGACCCCCAGCTGTCCATGGAGGCTCAGGTGTCAGCCATGAGCTGGACAGCGTTGTACCAACTCCATCTGATACGGTGGCTGCACCCCTACCTTCCTGACCATCTGCTCTCATCGGTAGTACATGCCCTGGTCTCCTCTTGTCTGCACTACTGTAATGTGCTCTACGTGGGGTTACCCTTGAAGATGGTTTGGAAGCTGCAGCTGGTGCAGAATGCGGCAGCTCACCTGATTAAAGGCAGCTGCCAGTGTGATCACATCACTCTGGTGCTGAAGGAGTTGCACTGGTTACCAGTTGTTTTCCGGGCCAAATTCAAGGTGTTGGTTTTGACCTTTAAAAACCTATATGGTTCCAGTCCAGCCTTTCTCAAGGAGTGCCTCCAGCAACACCAGACGGCCGCTCAACAAGATCAGCCTCGGACAGCCTTTTCTCTGTCCCGTCAGCCAGGACAGCTAGGCTGGTGAGGATGAGAGAGAGGGCCTTCTCTGTGGTGGCCCCCACTCTGTGGAACTCCCTCCCTAGGGAATTCCACCTTGCCCCCTCTTTAATGAGCTTCCGCCGTGCGTTAAAAACGTGGTTGTTCAGGAAGGTGTTTGGGGTGGGTTAGGGTATTTTTAGAAATACAATGTTTTAATGTGGAATTTTATTGTTTTAAACTGTTGTATTATTGTACATCGCCCAGAGTGGCCGGGTGGCCAGATGGGTGATTAAGAAATTTAATAAATTAAAAATAAATAAATAAACATTGCAACCTTTTAGAATGGGGGTGAGATGGAGGGCTGTCAAAAACCCAGGAAACCACCAAACAATTGGTGGTTGGGGGAAAGAGGGCAGGGCTAGGAGAAGAGGTGTGGCCATTTGGAGAACCTCAGAGAGCCAAATTGGCTCCTGAGCCTGAGGTACTGCACCCCTGCTTTACATTCAGAAGGTCCCAGTTTCAGGCCCTCTTCACACAAGGCTTGTATTGTGCACTCATGGTCAGCCACTCACAGAGGTTTGCGCGTCCTTTTCACGATGTCGTCAACCTCCGGGGCCTCTACCATCATTTTCAAGCTTTATTCTGCCATTTTTAAAATTGCGGAAAATGCATTAATAAATATAAACCGCCATCCAAGAGGTGGTGTATGTATTTCCAGAATTGCGCAATATTGCGGCGCCATCTATTGGCTGTGTAAATGAAACGTATGGAGCTTGCCAAGAAAGGAAGTCCTGATTCAAAGCACGTGTCTGCCCATGTAAAGAGCCGACCTTAGTTCCACAAAGAATCCAGAAGCAAAAGCCCCAGTAAAGATGGGATTTTAGCCTTCTCTGGTGAAGCCTTCAATCTCTGGCATCACTAGTTAAAAATAATCTGGTACCAGTTGGTGGTAGCAGTTGACCTTCATCTGAGAAGCTGGACAGCTACCACCAGTGAAAGTAGACAATCCTAGGCTATCTGGACAAGTGGCCTGACCTGATCCAAACTTCCTCTGGACTCGGCACATCTTCTCATTTTTAATAGACTTATTGCATTCTCTCTTCCCTCCACTCTTCCCCCACTTTCACCTTAGAGCAAATCTCAGATCCACAACATGGCACAACTCCCTTCTCTTTGTATAGTCACAATAATAAGCACCAGCAGATGAAAGCTGGGCTTGGAGAGGCTGAATCCAAAACTTGGGAACCCCATGCCCAGTGCTTCATTGGAGATGAACCTTGCCTGGACATTGTTCTCTGAGAAATGGACGCTTTTCTCCAGCTGAGTGTGAGCCGGTTGTAGCTACTCCAAACAGAGGGAAAGACACTCCTCACTTGCTCAGAGTCAATACTCAACCAATTCCAAGGCTGAGCTTTGATTGTGAAAACAGGGATGAGCCCTGGCAAAAAATAAGCCAAGGTTTTTTGCTGTGTGGAGCCACTGCAGCCTATGCAGCTTTATTTATTTTATTTCTTTATTTCATTTCTATACCACCCAATAGCCGGAGCTTGAGTCCCGGCTGTCTCACTGCATAGGGGGGCACTCAAAAGAACCATGGCTGCATGCAAGTGATGGTAGTTTTTCTGGCTCTCAGGTCCACAAATAAATGGAGAGTGCTCGTTTAAGCTGCAGAAGCCAGCTTAGAAGGAACAAATGCAGGAGTATATTTTTGCACACATTGGAACCCAGAGGCATATATCCCAATATGAGATTTATGAGAGCCAGCTGAGAGTAAGAAAGAGGCTAGAAGGATAACTGAGATGCCACTTCTCAGTGGTAAGTATGTGAAGCTTGAAGCTGAAACCAGGATGCATTTTTAATGATGCAGCAGGCAGAGCGGAGTTTCTTTAACTAAGACTAGGCAATGAATACAGGCTCTGCAAACTGCCTTGTGTGCCACAAATGCATTATTTACAGCGGCTTCTTCTTTATTCATTTTAATTTTAAATAGGCTTCTCAGTATGATCTAAAAAGGAGAATAAACTAGTCGTGTCCACCCATATGTTTCATGTGTCGCAGAGGGTGGGTTTGTGTCCAGAGGAGGGGGAGGCCTTAGTGAGCCTCTAATCCCGCCACCAGCTTGCAAGGAGATCCCGCTGGTCCGCATTTGTGGGACAGATGGCAAGTGGAACCAGGGTCAGCAATAGCAGAAGAAAGATTGCTGGAAATATGCATGTGGATAGCAATGCAAATGTAATGTGAACAAAGGACAGAGCAGTGTGAGGGTTACAACTGACAACTTGCCGTCAGACTACCTGTGTGTTCTCCAGAACTTGCCATTTATCCTTGCTGTGTAAAGTCAATATGGCGCAATGGGGCAAATGTTAGGTTTTGGAGGTGGGAGACCCAGACTCAAAACTGCGTTTAGCCACAAAGCTTGCTGGGTGGCCTTACACCTGCCACTTTCTCAACCTTAGTGTAATGTACACATTGGAATTGCTGTGAAGTTAAAATGACTGCCCTCTCTGTGCTGTGAACATAAGAACAATGCTGGGTCAGATCAAGGGTCCACCTAGCCCAATATTGTATTCACACAGTGGCCAACCAGCTGCCCATGGGAAACCCACAAGCAGGACATGAGTGCAACAGCACCCTCCTGTCCATGTTCCCCAGCAACTGCTGTAGATAGGCATAGTGCCTCTGACACTGGAGGAAGCATATAGCCATCAGGACTCATAGCCATCAATAGCCCATCCTCTATGAATTTGTCCAATCCTCTTTTAAGCCAGACAAATTGGTGGCCATCACTACATCCTGTGGAAGTGAATTCCATAGTTTAACTATGCACTGTGTGAAGAAGTACTTCCTTTTATCTGTCCTGAATTTCTCACCAGTCAGCTTCATGGAATGACCCTGGGTTCTAATATTAGGAGAGAGGGAGAAAAATCTCTCCCTATCCACTTTCTCCACACCATGCATAATTTTGTACACCTCTATCCTGTCTCCCTTCACTCATCTTTTCTCTAAGCTAAACAGTCCCAGATATTGTAGCCTTTTGTCATACAACAGTTGCTCCAGCCCCTTGATCATTTTAGTTGCCCCTTTCTGCCCTTTTTCCACCTTTACAATATCCATTTTTATGTGAGGTGACCTGAATGGTACACACTATTCTGAGTGTGGTTCCACCATAGATTTGTACAAGGGGAGTATGATCTTGATAGTTTTATTTTCAATTCCTTTCCTAATTATGCCTAATGTGGAATTTGCGTTTTTTCCAGCACCTGCACACTGGGTTGACATTTTCATTGAGTTGTCCACCACAACCCCATGATCTCTTTCTTGGTCAGTGTCAGCTAGTTCAGATCCTATCAGCTTATATGTGAAGCTGGGATTTTTTTGCCCCAATGTGCATCACTTTACACTTTCTTATAATTAACTGCATTTGCCATTTTGATGCTCATTCTCCCAGTCTGAGATCCTTTTGGAGTTCTTCCCAATCTCTTTTTGTTTTAACCACCCTAAATAATTTGGTGTCATTATTAGACTTGAACATCTCACTCCAAATGCCAGAACACTGATGAACAACACCAGAGAGCTTCGGCTATTGGGCGGTATAGAAATAAATAAATAAATAAAATAAGTTGAAAAGCCTTTGTCCCCCCGCACAGAACCCTGTGGGACCCTACTGTTTACATCCCTCCACTGGGAGAATTTACCATTTATTTCTACTCTCTCTTTCTGTTTTTTAACCAGTTACTGATCTATAAGAGGATCTCTCATCTTATTGCATGACTGCTAAGTTTGCTCAGGAGTCTTTGGTGAGGGTCTCTGTTAAAAGACTTTTGGAAGTCCAAGTAAAGAATGTCTATTGGATCACCCCTGTCCACATGTTTATTGACACAGTCAAAGAACTCTGAAAGGTTAGTGAGACATGATTTACCGTTGCAGAAGACATGTTGATTCTTTTTCAGCAGGGCTTATCCTTCTATATGCTCAATAATTTTATCTTTAATAATGCCTTCAACCAATTTACTCAGAACAGATGTTAAACTAAGTGACCTGTAATTCCCTAGATCCCCACAGATCCCTTTTAAAAAATTGGCATTACATTGGCCGTTCTCCAGTCGTCTTGTAGAGAGGCTGATCTTAGGGATATTTTACATATTTTTGTTAGAAGTTCAGCAATTTCACATTTGAGTTCTTTAAGAACTCTAGGATGGATGCCATCTGGGCCTGGTGATTTATTTACTTTCAATTTGTCAGTAAGTTGAGAACTTCATCTTTTGTCTCCTCTGTTTGCCTCAGTTGCTCAGACTCCCTTCCTGAAAACATTAGTTCAGGTACAAGTTGTTGTTGTTGTTCAGTCGTTCAGTTGTGTCCGACTCTTCGTGACCCCATGGACCATAGCACGCCAGGCCTTCCTGTCCTCCGCTCTCTCCCGGAGCGTGCTCAAGTCCATATTCATTGCATCGGTGATGCTATCTAGCCATCTCATCCTCTGCCGTCCCCTTCTCCTTTTGCCTTCAGTCTTTCCCAGCATCAGGGTCTTTTCCAGGGAGTTTTCTCTTCACATTAGGTGGCCAAAATATTTGAGCTTCAGCTTCAGTATCTGTCCTTCCAAGGAGCAGTCAGGGTTGATTTCCTTTAGGATTGACTGATTTGACCACCTTGCAGTCCAGGGGACTCCTAAGAGTCTTCTCCAGCACCACAGTTCGAAAGCATCAATTCTTCGGCGCTCAGCCTTCCTTATAGTCCAGCTCTCACAGTCATATGTTGCTACTGGGAAAACCATAGCTTTGATTAGACGGACCTTTGTCAGCAAGGTGATGTCTCTGCTTCTTACTATGCTGTCTAGGTTTGCCATAGCTTTCCTCCCCAGGAACAAGCGTCTTTTAATTTCATGGCTACAGTCACCGTCTGCGGTGATCTTGGAGCCCAAGAAAATAAAATCTGTCACTGCTTCCATTTCTTCTCCTTCTATATGCCAGGAAGTGATGGGGCCAGATGCCATGATCTTAGTTTTTTTAATGTATATCCTCTGCAGTGAAGACCAACGAAAAGAATTAATCAGCTTCTGCACAATCTCCTTATCCTCCTTTAGTACTCCTTTAACTTTGTTGTCCTCCAATGGTCCAACTGCCTCCCAAAGCTGGTTTTCTGCTTCTGATGTATTTAAATAATTATGTATTATTGGCCTTGATGTTGTTAGCGAATTGCTCCAAAAAATGTGTGCGCGCGCATCTTTTATTATCTGTATGCTTTGTGCAAGTTTGTGTTCCTTTTTGTTCTCATTTGGGCAAGACTTCCTTTTTCTGAGGCAAAAACTTTTCTTTTCTCTAAGTCACCCATTAGTACAACGCTTCCTCATTTGGATGCCTCCCTGATTTCATTTTCCATCTCAAGATCACCCTGAACATTTTGGTCTGGGGGTCGATAGCGTGTCCCTAGTACTAAATTCCTTTCAGAGCCTGGTATTATCACTCACAGCTCTTCTGTGGAGGAGTGTGTCTCTTTTAGGTTTTCTAGTCTACTTGACACTATGCCCTCTTTGATGTACAGAGCAACACCTCCACCAGTACACCCTTCTTATAGAGTTTCTATCCAGAGCTGACCGTATCCCACTGGTTCTTTCCATTCCACCAGGTTTCTGGTATGCCCACTATCTAAATTCTCCTTTAAAACAAAGCAGTCCAACTCTCCCATTTTGGCTTGGAGGTTTCTAGCATTAGCATAGAAACACCTATACATGGTGTCCCTCCCCAGATGTCTCTGACATGTGCATCTTATTCTATGGCCCTTAGACCTCTTTGACTGGCTATCATGTTTCACCATATGCTCATGCCTACTCCCTTCCCATCCCCATTTGGGCAATTGGAAACAATTTCACCTTCATCCCCTGGGAGTGATTCAACCCGAACAGCATGCTTCCCAGCTCGTGCCAGCTTTCCCCCAGGGTTCAGTTTAAAAGCTACTCTGCCACCTTTTTTATGTTAAGTGCCAGCAAACTGATTCCATTCTGGTTCAAGTGGAGCCCGTCACTCTTGTATAGGCCCAGCTTGTCCCAGAATGTTCCTCAGTGCCTAACAAATCTGAACCTCTCCTCCCTATACCACCTCTGATCCATGCATTGAGACTCCTCAGCTTTACCTGGCCTTGCATGTGGAACAGGTAGCACTCCAGAGACAGCCACCTTGGTGGTCCTGAATTTCAACCTCCTACCTAACAACCTAAATTTGGCTTCCAGGACCTCAGACTACATTTTCACATGTCACTGGTACCGATATGAACCATGACCACTGACTCCACCCCAGCACTATCTACAAAGCTATCTAGATGGTGGGTGCTATCCTCAACCTTCATACCAGGCATTCAGTTTACCATATGGTCTACAAAGACATCACAAACCCAGCTGTCTATGTGTCCTAATGATCGAGTCTCCCACTATCAGAAGCCCCTGTTCCCCTGGAGGCACATCCTTGGCATGATCACTTCCCTCTTTCTCAGAATGATGCCCCCCTTCTCTGAGCAGCAGAGGAGCTGTCTCCCAGGGATTGGGACACCAGTATTAGGTTTCTGAAGGTCTTATCCACCAACCCCTGTGCCTCTCTCAGCTTCTCCAGGTCAGCAACCTTGGCTTTAAGGGAACAAACTTGTTCCCTAAGAACCAGGAGCTCATTACACCAAGCACACACCCATGACTTCTGTCCATCTAGCAGATAGTCATACATGTGGCACTCAATGCAATACACTGGATAGCCCTCACATCCCTGCTGGCTTTCTACTTTCAGTAGAATTGGGTTACCAAGTGATGTCAGATCCACTTAGTGAGGAACAGGCAGATCCTATGAAGTCTCTTAGGCTGCAGGGTGGGATATGAAAACTCCAGCTTTTTTTTGTTTTTAAAGAAGCGCCACGTTTGCAAAAGCTGGCATGGGCAGGATCCTGTGGCCAGGGGTGGGAGTCGGGACAGGAACTGCCAGGGACTTGGAGATAACTGCTGATGAACACAACAATGGTAATCTAACTAGCCTTGCTGGTGCCTGTGAGGTGCAGGGATGTCAGCTTGATGACCTGGAAAATAGACTTAGATTAAGAAATATCAATACAGAAAGTCATTCCTGCCTGACAGATGCAGGGTGGCCGAGATGAAATGGGCAGAGCGTTCTCCAGGGAACTGGCAGATTTCTACAGCACACGGGCTGCTAATTGGTTCCTTTTTCATCAGTCATAAAGGTAGGATTGACTAGATCATGAGGACAGAGTTTGTCTCTCAAATAATGATACATGGATGGCGGAGGGAAAACCCTGCTTTCTTCTTTTGCCTTCCCTTTGATGCATCACCACTGGGTTGGACAAAATGATTTGTTCGGTAACATTACGTAGCAAATGGTGATTGAAATGGCTGAACATGGAGATGGAGGCCGACTAGAGCCACACTGTTCTTCTTCTCATATGATCCAAATACAGAATTTGTGATTGAGAAGGAATGTAATTCCACAAGCTAAAATGTTATTTATTTACCTTGGAAGATATTTTAACCCCATTTTTTCTCATAGAGGCTCACAGCAGCTTACAAAAATAATGTACATTTATTATGTATTTATTTTAACATTTCTAATACAGTAAAAATGTATTAAAACCACAGGTTGTCAAAATCAGAAGGCATACAACTAACCCTAAACTGTAAATCAGGGGTGGGCAACCTGTGGACCCCTGGCCTTTTCTGTGCCCACCCACAACCATCACTGGATTGCCGCTGGATTTTGGCAGGGTGGGAAGCGCTCCCTGGGGGCTTCCAGGAGCATGATTATTCATTCAAACAATGGAGAAGCTGTGCGTGTTGGGGGCGGTGGGGGGAGGAAGCGCCCCTCGCCACCTGCTGCTGGTTCATTTCAAACTGCACTGAAAGTGTTAGTCAGGTCATCAGAGTACTTCCTTCATTCCATGTCTTTGCTGCCAGCTTCATTTGCTTTGGATCAAGTGCTTCCAGAAATCTAGGTTTGTATCTGAATAGCTCATGGTTTATCAGGAATTGCAAAAGCCATGAGACTGAAATTCTGTCACTGTTTCAAGTGACTGCAGAACAATTGTAGCAGAGGGATGAAATACATCTTATCCCAGCCCCCCTCCCCCATAATATCCAAGATTTGGGGGGCAAGAGGGAGTGGTGTTTTGCATCTTTCCATGTGCCGTGACTGGCATGCATGATTCACAGGGGGTTGTATGTATTTACTCCACATTTCCTGACCTGTAATGCATCTCTGCCCTGATACCCTTTGCTTACTTCTTCTCTTTGTTTCTGACACATTCAGAAAACTTCAGGGAGACAAAAAAGGTGCAGTTGCACCAAAGACCTGTTTTTTTGTTTAGTATGTTTATATCCTGACCTCCTTCCATTATGGAACTCAAGGCAGCATACATGGGGATTCCCAGATAGTTTCTTATACAGGCATTGACCAGACCTAGACCTGCTTAGCATCAACAAGATGGATGCACCATTTGCCCTCAGAGGGACTGCCTTCCTGTCTCCTGCCACCTGTCCAGTGCTGTGTTGAACAACTGTTGAGGGTATCCCTGAATCATCTTAGTTCCTGCACATGGCATGCCTTCCTAATTGCACCTGGTTGATTGCAGTGACTCAAGTAGCCATCCCAGCAGCATTAAAGCAACTGAAATGTTGCCAAATGATGTGATTCCAACTATCCTGTAATTGCTTCCAAGTCACTCCGGTGAAGTATATAAGCTTCTGTCTTGAGTGGTTTTGTGAAATGCATTGATACATACCATACCCTCGTGATCTTGCAGATATCACATGTGTGTGGTACTAATCAGACAATCCACCCCAACAAAGTGGGGCAGAAACGTTATAGATTACTGGAGAAATGTGGGAGCAACCACAGAATGGCAGCATCCTGATGATTTGGGGGCAGTACAGCCTCTATGACTTGTAAATGATTTGTTTTCTATTGACTTTTAGGCAGAACTTACATACAAAACTGCCTTATACTGAGTCAGACCCTTGGTCCATCTAGCCCAGTATTGTCAACACTGACTGGCAGCAGTTCCCCAGGGTTTTAGGTAGGGGTTTTTCCTACCCTATCTGGAGATGCCAGTAATCAAATTTGAGACCTTCTGCATGCAAAGCAGGTGCTCTACCTCCTCCCCGAGGGCTATATCGGCCTCAGACATCTTTCTGTCCCTTTCACAGTGACCTTAAAATAGCTGCCACTCTCTAAAGGAGATGGCATCCCTGGAATTACCCTCTTTTGAACCCATACCCCAGAAGTTTAGGAATGGGGGAACAAGGAGATTGTATCTATTTTGTATGGAGCAAAGGGGCTCTAGGATGAGGAAATCTGCTATGTTTCCGGATAATTAAAGTTTCTTTCAAAGATAAAAGAAGTTATGTGATCTCTGCATATTAATATCTTTAATCCAGGTTCCTCCCTCTGTATTTTCCCTGAGTTTTCACGTCATTAAAAATACAAAGAACAAATCCAAAAGTCATATAATTCTCTCAGAATTTCTGGGCTGTCAGCTCCATACATTCAGACTTGATGAGGCAACATTTATTTACACAAGGGATTAAAACACACACACACACAGCATACATCTGATACTCCTTGCTTTGGTTTCTAACCCTTTTGGTTTAAACTGTAACCATATTTTCGGCAGTCAAGAGGAACAGGAACTATATGGAGAAGGGGAGCACCATGCAGTCCACCTTGGGTTCCTTGCAAGAGGAAGAAAGGAAGGATATAAGTGTAATAATAAATACAAATAAAACAGTACTACAGCGGGCTACATTTTTCATAATTTTGTTGTAAAGGGTTGCGATTTGGGATTTTAATAGATAGGACTATACAACACTAGGACATCAACTTTTGGGTTTTTTTAAAGCACATTTTTGATTTTCTGTGTTGTGGGGAAAGTTTCAAGTTGTGCAAACTGGAAAACTTGTACTAGAAAACATACGTGCCCCCCCACACACACACAAAAGATGTATGATGTATACCTTCTTGACTTGTGACGATTAAACTGTTGGCATTAACAATACTGGGATTAGTTTTTTTACTGTCCCACTCTAACTTTATTTTGACTGCATGCAAAATGGGGCAGCCATTTTCTCCCTGATAAGAAGCTGGAGTATCTTTAAGAATTTCCCAAATTAAGACACCAAATAACCTATCCAGCCTTAACAGACTTTAAACAAACTTGCTTTGAGAAAATAAAATTCATTTGCCTAATATGTGGAAAATTTCCCATGTCTGTAATCAAGCCAAGGCAGCTCAAGGAGCTTTTCTCTCCCCCCACTGGCTTCTCTTGACTCTTCCTTCAACATCAACGGAGAATCCTTGAACAATTCTCTTGTTTTATGACCCAGCATGGGGAGAACACAAAACTCTCCTGATGTAATTAACGATACCGCAGACTGCCCACTAAGGGCTCTAATAGAAAATTCCACATTTCAAGGAACATAAGCACAGCAGGCGAAAAGGAGAAACCATTCCATCAGCTCCAAGCTGTTGAAATTGAAAGGGCAGCTGTAGTGGGTAGCACAGAGTTTCAAATCTGTGTGATGACAAAGACAGTAACCTGGTTCTTCGTGCACCCACAATGTACAAGGAAAATGGCTGACTGCGGGACTAATGGTAGGAGAAAAGAAGGCTCGTCAGGATCCCAGTGCTGAGGCACCACGACTGAAGCCAGCCTAGAAGACACTCTCTTTGACCTAGGTGCTTGTCTTTGATTCCAGATATAAATGGAGTAGTTTTAGTAGAGTATTCAGCGCATGCTCAAAAGCCCTCACTTATTTCACTTGTGTGAAACACATGGACTGAGTCCTGACATTGGAAGTTGGTTCCAGAGCTAAGCCCCAGTCATCTCAGATTCACATAGTCTTGTCTTTTATGTCTAGGTAGTGGGTTTTGCTTTCTGGTCTGGCTAGAATTTGCAGCTGTGATCCCCTAGTTTCTGGAGCCTAGAATATGACTTTGTTCATTACGCACTGGTGTAGCTACATTTCCATCTCCTGTGCTCCTTGCTGGCAAACTCAAACATAGGGATGGGTGAATCTATTAATTCAGTTTTTTCTCAGTTTCTCAGTTTCCAGCTTTAAGTTCATTTTGTCTCAATTCCACATCAGTTTTGCAATTTTTAAAGAAGTCCACATGAAAATTCATATGCATTTTGGGGGGCATTTCTTTTAATATACACATTTTGTACACCATGTTGTCTAATATACATAATGTTTGCAAGCAATTTAACCTAAGATAATGTACTTTTTATGTTATTTTCAGTAATATATGCACTTTTGTGCACACTCATACACAGATTTTAATGCATTTCTTGATTGGAGAACTGCAATGCAAAATTTGAAAAGTGTTAATATTGAAGCACAATTGAGTTTCAGTTCATGTATTAGTTCAGAATTGGGAAGCGTGATTGAGGTAACCTGGCATTAAAATGTGAATAAAACCAATTTCTCCCCATCCCTAGTCAGAAGCACATAGGGTGGAGGTGGGGGTGGGGAGTGGAGAGAGAAAGAAATGCATTAGGAAGCACATGTCTTGGACCCAAGGTCTGCCTTCCATGGACAGAATGGCCTACACATGATTTTTGGGTATCCCCCATTCCTCCGGCACTGCAGCTCACCCCATCCAGTAGGGTCCCCCACCCTCTCTGTAGTATTTCTGAGGGGCTGCCATGGGGAAGGGGGCAGGGAAGCCTACTTCTGCCAGCCCAGTTGTATGTGCCTAAATCTGGATCCAACCCACATGTGCTTTTGAAGGGTTCTGTTTCTTTACCTGAAGCTGCCTCCATTTCAGTGGGAGCAGCTGGATTTTAGTGATGTGGTGTGCCTCTTGGCCTGGTTTGCTTTTGAATGTTTCTCTGTGTCAAAAGGTGCTTGATATGGGATTCTGATTTATCTAGGGGTTTATTCAGATCTTGCATGCAGGTTGTTTTATATAAGAAAATGCCAGTATGGAAAGAGTGAATAGAAATCTTTCTTTCCCTCTCATGATACATGTGTTTGTGTGGGGCGGCGGGGGAATGGGGGGAAGGTTGTCACAGTCACACAATTAAATGATTGGCAGTAGGTTGAGGACAACAAAAGGAAGAACCTCTGTATATAAATGCATAAGTAACTTAAGAAATACATTCATACAGGATGTGGTGATTTCTGCTAGTTTAGATTGCTTAAAAAAAAAGGAGTAGCTGAATTAATGGAAAACAAGCCAATAGTTATTCACCATGAGAACTAAATAGAAATTCCATGTTCAAATGCAGTAAATCTCCGAGTACTAGGCTGTCTTCACACCTGGCATTTTATCACACTACAAACCAGTCCTTTTGATTCCAGATGCTTTCTGGGATTTATGCTGGCCTTGTATACAGGCATCTCTCATAGCATGTCCCTCCGCATTATATCTTTTCATGGCTGGGCCGAGCTGCACGGAACAATCAGGACAGAAGGGGGCTACTGGCTCCATACCCCCTCCCCTCCCCTGCTCATTGGTTCCTGTAACTTGAATTGATGGCTCCGCCCCATCCCTCCACTCCTCCACAGCAGGAGGGAAGTCAGAAGTCCTAATAGTGATCTGGACAGCAGGCTATGAGAGCTGGTCCCCTCCTTCCTCCAAGGGAGAGAGAGTCTTCTTGGTGGCTTACCCCAAGGTTGCTGGTGCTGCTAGTCCTTCTCTGCTAAATATATCAGTGTGTGATGGAATTAAATGTGGTATATTGCTTACACTACTGAGTTTGAAGGGTAGGCTGATTTCCGGGTTCCCAGCTACGGATGTAAGAAATCCACAAATGGACTTGTATACAGTCAAAGCACCAAACTATCCCTAGCAGCCCCCCCCCCAGGTGACTGCTTCATGGGGGACACCTTCTTCATTAGTCTCAGCTTGCTCCCCCCCCCATGCTGTTGTTGCTCTTCCCCCTTATTCTGGCTTCCCAACGACCCTGCGAAGTGGGCTAGGAGAAGAGATAGTGGCTGGCTAAGTGGGAGGGAGTACTGTGGAAAACCACCTCAGCATTAGTGCCTTATCTAAAACAACTCCACACCCCAAAAGGAAACTATTAAAAATGGCTATTCCAAGCTCTGCATGATGAATTTATTCAGGGGAGGAGAAAAGGCACTTTTAATACCCACTGAAGTCCTAACTGTCAAGCCTTTCTCCTGCGTAGCTGAGAAGGGAGACTCCCCCATCTACCCTGGGAGGAAAAAAACCCGTCAGTCTGGTGAGCACAAGGGAGAAGAAGCAGTCAGTGAAGTTAATGGGAGGGGGAGGTTCCAAGTACATGCATTGAAGGGGATGGGAAACTGTAAGACTGCTACTGTAAGTAGACTTACAATGCACTCCTGTGCATGCCTACTCAGAAGCAAGCCACATAGATTTCAGTGGCACTTACTCCCAGGAAAGGAAAGTCTTCCAGCCAGTGAGTTTACTCAGAAGTAAGCATTGCTATGTTCAAGGGGATCTGTAGTGGAATGGGAGAAAGTCAGAAACAGTCACTGGAAACGGTCAGTGACCTGCCCCCCACCATCAATTTGTTGTCCTGACAATGTTATTCAACACTGCCCAGCAACACCCCCTAGCAAACCGCCACACAAAGTGGGACAAAGCACCAAAGGAGAAATACACAGGAGGGAAATGACGATTTCACTTGCAAGCACAGAAAATGCCGGGTTTTCCCCATTCTCAGATAACACGGGAAGAGGGAAGGAAAGTTCTGAGATAGCAGCAGCGTCATCTAAAGCTCCCATGAAAGCCTGTGATTAAAGAAGAATAATCCTGCTAAAAAAAACCCTCAAGTGTGAAGAGAGCCCTAGATACAAGCACTTGGGAATGGCCCATGATGTTAGTGACCTGGTGATCAGCTTTCCAGGGGCACCTGGCTGGCCAGGCCACTGCTGAAAGACAGAATGCTGAACCAGATGAAACTTGATTTTATCCAGGACACCAATTCTTCCGGATGTATTCCTATGCATATCGCTGCTACGTGGGCCTTGCATACAGTTTCATAGCAGCTATCACCTGATCATCTCAAGGCAAACTGTTGGGACTCAGTTATCCCCAAATGAAATATGCTCTGGTTCATGAGAGAGGATACATTAGCAAAATGATGCATATCCAAGCCAGTAACTGCATAAACGTGGTCATTGCAAAAGCAGTGGTTTTAGTTCAGAGGGCCATTTTGCACATGGATCTGGACTACATTCCAGCCAATGAGGTGAGCCTTTTCCCCCCTTTGGGCTTGTGCATTTTACAAGGTGGTGTAGGACATAACCTATAGCTTTGAAGAGACACACAATTTTCCTGAGGTGTACACACACCTTGTTTCACAGGGGCAGCAAGGGCAGCACCCTTCTCCAGGACTCTGACGGTATCATTTGCCAGTGGGTGAGTAACTTTCCACACACTAGCTTCTCTTCTTTCACTTAATGGGCTAGTGAAGCCTACACCAGTAATTCCCAAACCATGTCAGGGCTTAATAACATGGCACAGGGACCTTGAGGTAGTTTCTAGACTGCTGGCAGGGAACCCATGCTATAGGCAGACCTAGTTGGGATGTATGCAAAGTTTTCTGGTTTGCAGGGGTGGAGGTGGTCTGCCAGAGAGAGTCCTACTGCCTTAGTCCAAAGCCTGAGACCTTTTCCCCTATGCCATTGTTTACCAAAGGGGAGTGAGTCCCTGGCCTCAATAACAGGATGTGAAATTAGAGCTCCCTGCTCCTACTGTGTCTGCAGAACCACATAGCTCAGTTATCCCTAACTGAGCTACTGGAACAATGAATGTTATGTTCTACCTGCTGAGAACACTACATGCTCCTGGCTTTTGTTTTCCATTGTATTGATTGTATAGTTGCTATTTTTATTATCTTCCTATGCTTTTAATTTGGAAATTGCATTGGGGATCCTTTTGAGGCTGAAAAGTGCAATAGATTTGTAAAAATAATAATAAATAAATAAATAAATTCCTGTCTGAAAATGAAACACATTAATGGGGCATTGGCAACCCACCCTGCAAAATGAGCCACACAGTGTGGGTTGTCATCCGAACAGACAGTTGGGCCCACTGTGGGTTGTTCTCCACCTCCTTTCCCCTTGGTCCCAGCAGGTATACCAGGGGACTTGGCAGCAGAGCCCATCTTGTCTGGCACCAAGTCCCCTTGCTGGGGGAACTGTGACCCCGGTCACAGTTCCCGGCTTTTAAAATTATTGTTCCCTCCCAACATTTATGCAAAATGTGGCTGAATTCTTTTTAATTATTTTTTTGGCCCTGGTAATGTGCGCAAATGTCCCTGTATTTTTAAAAATAATGTTGTTGTTGTTGGATTTTCGGAGTTGCGCAATTCTGACAGTCCAAAATAGATAGGCTCGCCTTGTCTGGTACCATGCATGTTTCAGCTGTCAAACATACAAAGTAACTGACAAGAGGGGAGGCTGATTTTATAGCCTTTGATGGTTGACAGGTGGGGGAAAAGAGGTGCAGATCACTTCCTTAGCAGCGTGATCCCCAAGATTTTAATTATTACCCTGACCCTTGGGTGTGCCCTGCTGTCAAAGGAGGAGCTGTCAAAGGTTGCCACAGTTAGTGCAAATGGGAGGGAAAGGGGGAGTGGTGTGCAGATCTCTGAAAAAGAGTCTCTAGAGATTGACTGCTGTCGAACATAACCACAACTAAGGCAAAAAGATGTGAAAAAGGGGGAGTCCGCATACTGGGGACTCAGGCAAGTGGGGACTCTTAGCAGGGCATCCCCAAAGGTTGGAATAATACTTAAAAACCTGGGGATCACCCTGCTAAGGAGGTGATCTGTACCCCCTTTCCCCACCTGTCAATAAAATCAGCCTGTATACAGTCCCCTCTAGTCAGTTACTTTGCATGTTTGACAGCTGAAACATACAAGGTACTGGACAAGGCAAGCCTATCTATTTTGGACAGCCAGAGTTGCCCACTTGCACAATTCCGGAAGTCCAAAGCAACAAGTATAATAATTTCAAAAAATGCAGGGACAAATTGCACACATTACCGGGACTGAAAAAAATAAAAAATATATACTTTTCAGCCCCATTTTGTGCAAATGTTGACCCGAAAAATAATTTTTAAAAGGGTTAGTGAGTGAGTGACGGCCCCTCCCAAATGCTTCTTGAGCACCATTGGAGGGGCTGTCACTCACTCACAGCAGAGATCACTTACATGAATGGCAGGAGCTTCTGCTGCTCTTGTCAAGCTTGCTGATGCCCACACCCCATGATGGGTTGGCGGTGCCGGGTTTGGAAGACATGCCAACCCATTGTGGGTTGAACAACCCCTAGAACAAACCATGGCTTGTTAGGATGGCTCGTTGCCCATGCACAAGCCACCCTGCAGGAATCGGTCCGGGTTCACATAATACAACTACCCACCATAGCTTGTCATGTGTTATGGGTTGTGTCGTGCAAACCCAGTCAATATAGAGACAAGACTCACTCTGTCTTTGTGTGTGAGAGAGAGAGAGCAGGGGGGGGGGATCCTGGCTTTGTGAACAGAGAGAGTGGGGTAGTGCCCACCATCAGCTTTTCTTGCCCAGAATTTTAAACAAAGCATTCTTTACAATGGTGCTTAGGAAAGCATGAGCTTCTTCTGCTGACAGTTAAATGGAGGGGGGATGGCACTATGCACTTCAATAAACCTGGTGCTGTTCAGTTAATTTTAATCCAGTTGAAATGAAGCTATAAGTGCTAAGTAAATGTTAATGATTCCTATAACAACATTGTAGTGCCGAGAAAATGGAAGGAGTTGCTTTAAACAGAATGAGTAGCCCAACATATATCTCTCTCCAGCTTAGTTTACACCAAGATCCTCAACAACCTTAATCTGATGCAAATTTCTTTATATCATAATGTATGGGCAAATCCATATTTCCATTCTCCGGAGCACTCCAGTTTCAGTTTCTTTTTAGTAAAAATATTTGGAAGCCACCTTTCACAAAAGGAAGATTCGTGAACATCTTTGTGGTCATAGAGAAAGAGGATCTAGAGACAAGAGATGCTGGAGAAATTCGAGAGGGACTAAAATGAACTCGGATTTCAAAGAATCCGACCTGCAAAATCTGCTGCGGAGCAAACTCCTCAGGCTGCATGGAGTCCGTGGACTTCCTGATCTTTTTTTTACTTTCCTGAAATTTCCACAAATCTTTCATAGGAAAATACACACGTTTCTGCTGAAACTGGTAAATATACGCGGCTTGAATGGAATGGGGGCAATACACTAAATGTTATGTACTAAGGTACATTAGGTAAACAGTTGTGAAACCTCTTATGGAATTATTTGCGTATTTTTCTGCACAACAGCAAAAAAAATGAATCCGTCTGTGAGCGGACGATGGAACAAAAAGCGCCTGACGATCCATGAAACACAGACAGAATGGATTTTACACAAACCATACATCCCTACTAGAAACACCGAGTGCAGTTTTTACCAGAATTCCATTAAAAGGCAACATTTACATGAGCTGTGCAGGCATTGGTTGACTTTCCTTAGCCTATAATGAGGGGACCGCACATAAGCAGTGTGGGTTTTTGATACAGATTAGCAAAGTATTCCTGCCAGATGCAAACAGGAGCACTGAAAATTCAGGCCTTTCTTTTGTGTCAGCTGTCCTGGGATACTTGAAAGATCTGGAGCATAACTGATTGTATTGATCTGAGATGCGTTGTTGGTTAAATGGTGAAAGGAAAAGGATTGAGGAATCCAACTTCAGCTTGAAAACTGGGGAAACGGACAGATCGAAAAACCGTAATGGAATACATTTGGAAACCATATGAGGCCACTGTCAAACACCACTGATTACAGTCCAAGCTATAGTGAGGTAGAGGAAGACCACCACTGGGGCTTGTCGATTCCCTTCAGCTGCATGGGAGGTGAACTGGCAGCAGAGGCTAGGGACTCTGCATGCACAAAGATACAGAAAGAAAAATACTGACTGATGTTTCAAGAACAATGGAGGCAGGACCTAGTAAAGAACACAGGAGCTTTATGCAATACAATTTCTCATCTGCTCATATTCATATAAGAGGGTGGGCATAAATGCATACCACAGGCACATAGAGTCCCCCTTCTCCAGTGTTCATGGTGCTGTATTTCCTGGGGCATACAGGATTTCTGGGGTATACATATGAATTACTCGAAGGTTGTGTCCAAACTAGAGATGTGAAGGCCTGGGAAAAAAGAGAAAAATGGGGTGGAGGGATGAAGAAATTAGGAAAATAACCAACACCTAAATTTTCCCTGCTTTTTCCCAGGGATTTTTGCAACATGGGGGAGGGGGAATACCTCTTTTTTTCTGGTTTCCCCCACAAGCCTTCACATCTGTAGTCCACACCAGCACTTAATTCATTCAATTTCAGGTGGACTCTTATTGTCCTCACAGGAGTCTTCATGCATTTCCTATGCATACTCACTTCTTCAGATTGTTTATGTTAAAAACAAGAAACGATGCAGCTGCACACCTATACATATTTGATAGAGTGAACAAAAATAAAGTGGAGGGGAGGACTCTTGTGATGGGATCCTGAAGGATTTAAAGTTATGCAAAAAAACCAACCTAGCCAGGGTGACTTTGCACAAAAACTGCTTTAAAATGGGGAGGGAAAGGATTTCAGTAATTAATAAGGAGGAAGGAATGGAACACTTACGAAGAATGGAGTCATCATGAGAATTCAGTCCAGGCTAGTTTCAGGAACATTTGTACCTTTCTAATGAGGCAATTTGGGTAGTGTTGGGCAATGGAAGTGGAGCTTTATTGGGTGACCCAGTGTGGGACAGAGTGTGAATTAAACCATCTCCTTGCATTGTTAGTAGTGGCAAATTGTGTGAAGAATCATCCTACATTTTCCTCTCTAGGAACAGGGCTTTTGCCTCCTTCCTGGACAGTGAGGGAAGAGCCAGTAGGTTCTAAGCTGCAGATAATTTTAAAAGAAGCCTAACAGGAGGAGCATAATGGAAGTGACACACTCTTTCTGAGAAACTCCAAATAGTTAAGCCACAACAGGCCCCCCAGTATTGCTGGGATCCTCCTCTATTGGGTCCTGAGCACAACGTGTAATCCAGCCCTTATCGCAGGCTAAGCTGTTACCAAGCTTGCAGCTGTGGTTGAGAAGATTCTCATTGGGAAGATTCTAATTTCCCACACATTCAACCCTTATGGAATTTTACAGTCTGCACATTTCCTGAACTTCAGTGGTTAGAGTGTTTGTTGCCAAGAGCTGTTGCCTCAGTTTCAAATCCACTGCCTAACTTCCTTTGTGAAAATAAATATTGCTTGGCTAGGTGTGGCAAAAGCTTTGGGAGAAGGAGACTTTGAGGCTAGAATGGATCTGGAATTCCTGGGTTAGTTCCCAAGATCTGTCACTGAATCTAGATGTGAACACATGTTAATGTTACACTCCAGACTAGGGTGATTAAGCAGTATCCAACATTTATGTGTCAAGAAGACTAGGTTACATACGGCTCTGCAAAGGTTGTAACATTAATATGGAGTCTGTTTTTCCCCGCCCATTCCCAGAATCCCATCATTCCTCCACAGCTTGTTTCTTAAAAGAGTAATAACATGTTAGCAGTTATAATACAATATTTATTCTAAACAAAGGCAAAATCTAAAAAGGTATCATTTTCAGTGCCATCTCCAGATTTTGAAGGGCCCTTGGGCAAGATACCCTTACTGGGTCCCTTTACTCCTTGCTGCCCAATCATTTTACACTGCTGTCCATTCACTTTCCCCCTCCCTCTGGACCCAGTTAGCACAACTGCCCAGGGGAAGACCAAAGGCCAGCTCTGGTATTAAGCAGAGTGCGGAGGAGGCCACCTCATGCAGATAATTCGGGGTGTCATGACAAGGTGGAAAAATGTTGGTTACTTCATTTACTATTATTGTATTTTTCCTTCCAAGGAGAGGTGCTTGTGGGATTTTATTGTGCCAAAATAGCTTGACTGGCTTTGGTACCATTCACACTGGGGTCATTATTTTCTCGTCTGCCTCAGACAGCACAATGTTCTGGGCCAACTTTGGGGGGAGCACAAGGCAAGGGGAGCACACTTCTCCTTCTCCTTGCTCCTCTCACTGTTTGCATACTCAGAACGATGAGGCAAACAGGAAGCAATATCAAGGAGAAGCAGCAGCAAGGCCAGGAGGCCCTGGGAACGGAGAGTGGGAACCTTGCAGGCATGTGGACCTTGGCAGGTGCCCGGTGATGCCAACCCTGATACCAGCCCTTATCATACAAAGTAACTGTATGGTAGAATGCCTTATGGATCCTTACCTCTTTGCGGAAAAGGGCTCCCTTTAATTTTGAATGCAACAACATTGTGGGCTTTGTTCATACCCACAAAACCCTGACCAGCAACTAATTTTGTCAAAGGCCAGTTCTGCGAGGTAGGGTGGCAGGCCAAGGCCTCACCCCACACACTCCCCCCACAAATGGCCTGATGCCAAGTTCCATTGCCCCAAATGCTGCTCATCCACACCCCTATTATGCCCCTGGGCTTGGCAATTAGAGGGAGTTGAGTGATGGTACTCAGAGGTCTGAGTTTGACTCAGGTGCCACCAGCTGCTGACTTCTAGCATATCACAAAAAGTGAAACTCTGCAGGACTCATGGAAATGTAATTTTGCCAGTACTGATGGTTGGCCCTTAAGTAATGTGGTGTTTACCTGTATGAGATCCAAAATATGCAGTGTTCCTGTGCTACAGCATTCTGTTTGTATTTGCAATGCATCTTGTAATTAAAGAGGTGGAAATCTCCCAAAATACAATTGTACAGAGAGGTCATCGACTGCTGTTAGTATCTCTCCTCTCCTCCCCGCCCTGCAGCCTAGTCTCTGATGCTGGCATCCCTAAAGCTTTCCAGCAAAGGGGGTGGGGGATTAAATATTCATACTCTTTTGTATTTTTGCTAGAAAATTGTGAGCAAGAACTGACTGCTGGAACACTGCCATCATTGAATGACACCCCGCTCCCTTTCCCTTCTCCTCCACCTTTGCTAATGAAACAACATTCCCCACCTTCCACTGAGGGCATAGTTTGTAGCTCCCTCCTACCTACTTTTGACGGGCTTTCCAGAGTCAAATGTCTGGCTGTGCAGCAGATTGCTTGTCCCCTGAGGAACTATCAGCTTTATGAGAATCACGGTGCTTTTTGTTTGAGCGTGTTTAAGCACATCCATCACTTCGGCCTCCCTCCACTCACTCCCCTTGCCTCACCCTCACCCTCACCCTGCTCACAGCTTTGTCCACGCACCCACATCAGTTGTCACTGATGCCTGGAGCGGGGAGGGAAGAGGGGGAAGGATCGCCCACCCCGAGGTCATGCCCAGCGTGGGAAGCACTTGTTAATCATGCCCTACAGGACAGCATGGTAACCCGAGAACATGAGGCCAAGGTGCCCCTCTCTGACAGACACAGAAAGTCGGACTGAGCTCATAAGGGGCGGCGGGGGGATTGCTAGAATCTTGCTCGCCCTTCTCCCTTACACGTTTTAAGAGCTTTCTCTGTCTCAGTAAATCCCCAGAGAGACCAAAGCAGAAGCCTCTTTGGATGCGAATACCTGACAAGTTTTTAATATGAAAAGAATTCATTAAATTTAGCCTCTGGAAATGAAGGAGTACAAGTGGAGGGGGGGGAGAGGAGAAAATAAAAAAAGGTACCATGAAAAGAAAAAAGGAATGAGCGACGGAGGGGGCAACTCAACGCCGCCCGCTTTCCTTTCGCCGGAATTGGCTCATTCGTTCTTTTCTCCTCTGTCGTGAAAGCTTTTAAGCCCAGGCGCCGTAATCTATACACAAATAAGCAACGTGACCAAAAAGTCAGGCGGGGAGGGAAGAGGCGCGCACGCCGGCCTGGGAGAGCGCGCGCTGAATCAAGGCTCTCCAAAGCGGTCACAATCAGGCAGGTATTAAATTCTGCCTCTTCAGGCGGATGCCTTGAAGGAACCGGGGATGGAGGGGGGAGACCTGGGCTTAGGAGGACTAAGTCTGCTTAGCTGCAAGGAATTTGGCCTGCATTTCCCGCTCAGCCTAGCTCCAGTAGGGCCCGCAGCAATGGCCTCACGTTGCGCTGACGGAGCTTTCAGCAGCTGCCGTGGGGAAGTGGTGCGTGCGTGTTTCTAATAGTGACCTCACCCTTCAAGTCTTCGTGCAAGTCTTTACTGAGAGGTGCCATTTTAGGTTTCTGTGGGAGGAGAAGGATTTCAGTTGTGGAACCCAGGACTACCCAAGTAGGTAACATGTAACTAGCTGCGTTAGACTGACTTTTTGGTTTTATTTGGAATTCTATGTGTGATTGTTGCCTTCCCTTGTTCCCCCCTCCCCCCCCAATAAACTCCTTTTTTATATTTGGACATTTGGCTATGTTGTTTTAAAAAGGAATTTCTCACTAAAAACTCTTACTCAGGTGAAGGCCCACACGGTCACAAAACTACTGTATTCTCAAGATTTTCACAAGGGGTTGTTAAACTTTGGGTTTGGCCTTTAGGCAAGAAAATCCAAAACACCATCCTTTTTATTTGTTTTCTTGGGCTGGGCTGAAGGGTCCTTGGCAATCGGGCTCAGAAACTCCCCAAGAAGCTGGACAGACTAGAGTGTGCCAGGAGGCTCATCCTGACTTGTGGCAGCCTATCAATTATTGGTATTGGTGGTGGGGGTCCACTGAAAGGGAAGTCATCCTTGCTCCCAGTCTGTAATAAACTGTGGGGTGGAAGGAAAGTGTATATTCTCAGCAAGATGTCGAGCCCTGAATATATGCTCCTGAAATCACAAAGAACCTGTGTCGTTTAAGAGTATTGGTTGCAGTTACTGTGAAGTATAAAAAAGTATTGACAGCAGTGTTATCACAGATCAGAGTCATCTTTTATTTTTAAGCAAAGGGTTTTTTTGTTTTTTTACCTTTGGCATGCATATCTTGTACATAGGCGCATGCAGTTGTTTATGTGATAGTGACCTTGATCTTCATTAGTCAACATAACAGGTCGGAAAGCAATATAGATACTCATGCTAGAAGAACAGCTCCAGATGTAGATTCTCCTAGGGGATACATGTCTGAAACACCAGGGGTGGCGGCGGGCCATGGGGAGAACCTTGCCATGCCCTGCCAAGCTGAAAGAGGAGCCAGGGATTAAGAGGTAAAAGCTAGAACTGTACCCCTAACATTAATAGATCTGAACCTTCTGGCTTATTAGGCTGATAAATAGTGATCATGATCAGTGGAAAAAATTGCCATGTTGTTATAGGTTTCACCCATGCACTATTTTGCTTTCCTGGAGTGTCTACCTTGAGGTTATTAAAGCACAGGATACCGCTTTTCTTTTACACTGATCTACCTGGTACCATTCCTTGGAGAAGAGAACACATGACCAAGATCAACAATGGATGAGATCAAGCATTTGCTGAGGCCCAGAACTGTTAAGGGCCCACCACTGATCTCAACTAGCATGGACATGTGGGCTGTGATCTCCCAGTCATACTTGCAAGAAGGATCATTGTGCAATATACAGGTGTAGATTACATAAACATATGGAAGTCAAGGTACAAGTCTGCAATCAACAGCCTTTCCCTAGATGTCCCTCCTCTCTAATTTCAGATGTTTGAGACATCTGGCTGTACTTAGATAAAGGAAAGGACTTTGCACATTCTCAGGTTTAATATTCTCAGGTTAACTTCTGTAAACCACCCAGAGAGCTTCAACTATGGGGTGGTATAGAAATGTTGATGATGATGATGATGATATGGATTTTTTTGCCATGACCAGTGGCAAAATGGGACGAGGTAGGCCCACTGATAGCCTCTGGCCCCTGAAGGTCCCCTCTCCATTATACTTGGAGGCAAGGTGTCTAAAATAATTTGTTTCTCTACTTGGAGAATGAGCACTTCTGGAGAAGACTCACATACATAAATGGAAGTAGTAACACCACTGGAATGCCACTTGTTTGGAGTTCCTTTTGGCACGTGGCTGCATAACCAGGTGTGTGCAACACAGAAAATTAGTGATATCAAGTAATTTCCATCCCTGAGTTTCTAGATGTGCTATCATTCTTAGTGCACCACCTGATAAAACAGGGTGGTAGAACTGCATTTCAGGAAAGGTGTTTAGCACTAACACACCTTTCTATGACCAACAGCTACCATCCATGTAGTTATCTCCTGTTGCTTGATCATAGCTTCCAGCATTAATACATCAAGAGCAATAAGTATAACCACGGTGCTTACATAACATTATTCAGTTACATTGGTGATACTTAAATTAGTTCGCTGGTTAAGCTTCAGTATGTGCTTACAGTGCACTGCTAAGCATGTTTACTCAGAGGTTAAGTCCCACAGTATTCGATGCACTGTGCTCCCTAGTAAGTGTGTTTAGGATTGCAGCCTTAAATACCACTGATTTCAGTGGCCCCTAGGGTGGGGGGATCTGTGGCCCTCCAGGTATTAGTTGGACTCCAAATCCCATCATGCCTGACCATTGGCCATGCTGGCTGGGCCTCATGGGAACTGGAGTCTGACAGGTTCTTCATCCCTGCTGTAGGGGTTGACATGCTAGAGGGGAAGGGCTGTGGCTCAATGGCAGAGCACATGCTTTGCATGCAGAAGGTCCTGGGTTCAATCCCCAGCATCTCCAGGTAGCGCTAGGAAAGAACGCTGCCTGAAACCTGGAATAGCTGCTGCCAGCCAGTGTTGACAATACTGGGCTAGATGGACCAATTGTGTGGCTCAGTATAAGGTAGCTTTTGGAACCCACAGGAGAGGAAAGCAGTTTAGGGGAGCAATTAGTAGCAGACAAGTGGCAGGCAAGGGAAAGTTAAGGGATCCACTCCCCACGCATTGCTACTTCTCCATTCCAAATTTCTGTGTTCCCCACAGCTGTTTTTGCTTTAAAAAAAAGTGTCAGGACTCTGTTACATGGATTTGTGTATAATGTGTAGTAATCCCCTTTGGCATTCTTCCCTCTCCCTTGCTTGTTCCCTTAACCTTTTGAAAACAGTGTTCGTTGCTGCAACAGAATTATATAAAATCTTGCTGCTGCTGATTGTGTGGCTGCGCTGGAGAGGCCCCATCTCAGAGACGATAAACGTAGTAATACCGGTGTGCAGACTGAAAAACAGATAGAGACAAATTAATTTCCCCCAGCAGATGAAAGAGAAGTGGGAAGGCCAAGAGGGAGAGCTGGAGTTGACCAATTGGAGGAGGACTGCACTCCTACCAGTAGAAGCAACATTATTTCTGAACTGATAAGAGGGGTGTGAGAAAGGAGCGGAGAGAAAAAGAATGGAGATGATAAAAGCGGCTGGCACAGAGTGCGCTTCTAAAAGACAAATAATCAACTGAAACTGTCAATTAATCTTTTTTTATGGCTTTTATGATTTTTCCTCCTTATAATTTTATCTCTGAGTTAAGTGAATTTAGTGCTGCCGAAAGATGCTGAACTGACAGCTCTGAAGCATAAAAGCCCCATGTCCATCTGTAGAGCAGGCATGGAGGGGGCAGCAGAAGGTGCTGCTTCTCCCTCACTGTCCCCCGCTCTCCACGCCCAGTGTACAGACCTCTGACATGATAGGGCACAAAATGGCAGCCACTCAGACTGACAACGCAGGATCTGCCAGGATGTGCAACGGGCGGGGGGGGGGGTGTGCGCACTCAGCTTCCATCCAACCTTCTATGTGCTGAGCTGAGAAGGGCTCTCCAAAAAGCCTTGTTACCAAAGGTCATATTCTGGAGAGCCAGTGAGGTGTAGTGGTTAGGGACTGGGAAGACTGGGGTTCTAGTTCCCACTCAGCCATGAAGCGCGCTGGGTGACTTTGGGCCAGTGACTGACTCCCAGCCTAACCTACCTCACAGGGTTGTTGTGAGGATAAAATGGAGAGGAGGAGGAGGAGGTATGCTGCCTTGGGCTCTTTGGAGGATAGGCAAGATATAAATGTAAGAAATAAATAATAAATATCATATTCATTGTTTTAGCTAGTGACCAACTCTGGTGTATTTATTACCTTTAATAAATTACCTTTATATCTTGTTTTTCCTTCAAGGAGCTTAAGATGGTATGTGTAGCTCTCCCCCACATTTTATCTTCACACAACCCTGTGAGGCACATTATGCTGAGAGAGAAGTAATTGGCCCAAGGTTGCCCAGCAAGCTTCAAGACTGAGTGGAGATTTGATGCCAGGCCTCCCTGATGATAGTCTGACATTTGAACTTCATACATCACATACCTGGGTTGTTCTGAACTGGCCTACCTAGGATTGTTGTTGGGTTTTGTCAAGACAACTGACAGCCTTAAAGATAGGTAAAACACATTTTAAAATCAGCATACAAAGCTGCCTTATACCGAGTGAGATCTGTGGCCCATTTAAGATAATCATTCCCTTTCTTGTGCTGTGGTGATCATCATATCATATTTTCCATCAGAAAATGTGAGCACAGATAAAAAGGCTACCCTTATTGTCAGTGGCTCTTTCAGGGCTGGACTCTGGGGTGCAAGTTCAGGGCCTCGCCACCTGGGGCCCACACAAACACTTCCACAGGTGATGACAGTGGCAGGAAGCAGACGCAGCGTGACCACCCAGTGTGGGCAGCTGTGTACTGGGGCTGATGGCTGTTGCCAAACAACAACTTTTTTCTTCGTAAACATTTAGTTGGGCACTCATGCTACACAGTCAAGTGCCTGCTGCCGAGACTCTAGCTAGACCCATCATCTTCATTTCCCTCAAATGCCTCTGGGCCCCACATTGAGCCCAGAGACACACTGGGAAAATGAAGTTGGTGGTCCTGACTGGGGTCTTGACAGCAGGCACTTTGGGGTGCAGTGCACCCACTGACTAAATACTAAAAAAGAACATGAAAAATGGAACTACTTCCCCGCAGTTCCTGGAAAGTCAAGGTGAGGGAGGAGCATGGAGTGGCCAGGGTGGTGGTGGTGGGGGCATGAGGGAGTGTGGTGAAGGGGGAGAAGTGGGGCAGTGGCCAGGGCAGTGTGTGTATGGGGGGGGCCTGCCCACCCCCCTTTCCAGGGCCCTCTCAAACCTGGCAGAGCTGCTGCTCATGTATTCCCTGCTTTCCCTTTTGATATACTGAAAAAGAACTGCTACAAGTACTGTCTGTCTTCTGCAGTGACTGAGAAATGAATCATGAGTATGGGGTACGAGACCAGCAGGATGTAGTGGAGTTGCAAGCAAGATGAGGCTAAAATCATTCAGGTAAAGGAAGAATTTGTGGTTGCCCCCTAGCAAGAGAAATATGTGTTCACCTCTCAACTGAGAGCAGCAAAATGATTGTCCAAATGGCTGCTGCAGAGCAGCAGCACAAATATCTCATCAATGGATGATTTATCCTTGATTTTGCTCAGTGAAGAATCTGGGGTGTCATGTGAACTTCCAACAAGTAACTGGTGGTTTTATTGGCATCAACATTTGTTGGCATCCGGTTGAGAGTTAAACAGCCTGATCACTCATCTTCTAATCACACTTGACTCTGAGGCTCAGCAAGTCACTTTGGAAAATCTTAGGCATTGCTTGTCATGTTGGGAGAAATCCTCTCATAACGACGGGGTGGGAATTAAAGAGAGGGATGTGGGGAGGGATGCAAGGTGCTTATACAATGATGGATGCTATGGAGAAAGCGAATAGAGACATTTGGATAAAATCCAACATAAGTCCTACTTGGAGTAGACCCATTGAAATGAAAGAGACTTCAGTTACTCATGACTAACTTAAATGCCATTCATTTCAATGGGTCTACTCTAAGTAGGACTTACGTTGGATTTTATCCTTTGTTTTCTCTGTTGCTTTTTATAATACTAAAACTCAGGGTACATAATTGTGGCAAGATAAGCAGCCATTAGTGGCAACATGCACATTAAACTAACTGTAGTTTAACATGTATGAACTTGAGCACACTCCGGGAGAGAGTGGAGGACAGGAAGGCCTGGTGTGCTATGGTCCATGGGGTCACGAAGAGTCGGACACGACTGAACAACAACAACAAGTTTAACATGCACATGATCACTGCCAAAAACAGTGTCCCTATGGTGAATGATCCTTTTTTCCTGGTTGTCATGTGTGGAACTGCTTACCAGACAGATACATTCACCACAGTCTCATAGTTAGTTTTCACATGTACATTCAAAATAGCCCTCAGGAATGTTGGGGAGGAAAGTGGAGATTCTGCCACAGAGGCAGCATTCCAGCGCATTCACCACCTCTTCACTTCTGGGTCCATTGGTGGTGCAGCTTTCTGGCTTCATAATGGCTCTTTAGCAGGCCATATGTTTAAGAATGGTGCTCTGAAACATGTTTCACAAATATAACGTATTATGATATTGAATATAATATATATGTTGTGCTCCCTAGGATGGCTTTGCTTTTCCACTCTTTGGGGGCTCTATTTATTTTCTTTTTGCTTTGAGTGGTGCTCCCCTTCACACAGAGAGACTAATGTATGAAATGCGACAGTAAGACACCTATTTTTAACATCTTTTCCACGGAGAAGCTTCCTCCTCCTACCTGTTGTTGGTGCTGTAAGCATGCATAGAAAAAAAATCCGACACTGGTGGAAAAATGTGAATATTTCAAAGCCATCCTTAGTCCTTTCGAAATATCAAGACTTGAAAGATGAATGGCTTCTCTTGAGCCCTTACTCTTTTACATTCTGATTGTAAATGGGAAGAAATCCCATTTCAATAAAACTTGCTTCCCAGGAAACGTGCTTTGGATCTCAGCCTAGTCCAGTGCTCTAAAAATCAATGGGAGATGGTCTGCACCGTAAGCAAGTGATTTATAAAAGAGACGCTTCAGGTGAATCAGATTTCGAAGTGTTGTTTTGTTTTGGGGGGTGGGAAAGGATCTACAACATAATGGGATTTTTCCATTTGGTCTTGGGGGGATTTTTATGCAGACTGGTTGCACTGATGGCAAAATTTTAGGACATTTGAGTTCTGATGAAGATGACCCCAAGCCATTCCGAGATATGGAATAAATGTACACTCCTATGCACATTTATCTGGGAGTAAGTGCCATTGAGCACAGTGCAATTTGTTTCTGAGTAAACATGGATAGGATTACACAGCATGTCAGTTAAATGATGGCTGCTTTTAATTGATTGTTTTCTTATTTCTTATAAATCTTTTGATTTATATGGATTTTGGATTTTATTTGTGTTTTTATTGTACATCACCTTGAGAGCTATTAGCTATAAGGAAACTAATACACCTTAAAAAAATAAAAAATATATTAAATGCCATTCCTACTGCAAGGGCATTTTCACCCAGGTGATAATTCGAATGCTCTTTAGTCGGGAATACATTACTGAGAATGTTGTTAATGAGGTATAAAAAACAGGAGAGAGACCATTTTTTAAATCAGTTCTACATTTTAGTCAAAGCGGCTTTTTTCATTCCAATGAAAACCGGTTTCAAGCTTCACTTGGGGAAATAAAAGAAAAAAGTACCCTTTTCTTTGGCTGCCCGCTTGAACATCCTCACGCTAAAGCCAGTTGCCCGAAATTCATTGGGACTTATTTACAAGAAGGCCTACTTAGGACCGGGGAGTTCATGTTTTTAAAATGGGTGTGTGTGATCACACTTCCCTCCTGCAGGCGGATGGCTGGAGAGTGGCGCACTGCACAGCTAAGAGTGCTGGGTGTTGACCGCCGATCCACGCTTGTTCATGATTTTTCCTGCTGCACCCTCAGTTCTTCTGGTAGCATTACCGCTTTTAAGGCTTCTCGGGAGGCATTGCCCTTTTAACGACGCGCCGGCCTCCTACGGCTTCTGGGCCTCCCTTCTCCTGTTCTTCATTTTCTCCTCTCCTCCTCTGGTGCGCTGGTCTGCTCAGATCTGCGCGCCCTCTAGAGGCGAAATTCGGGCGAGCAGCAGCAGCAGCAGCAGCAGCCCCTTTGAATGTGCGTCTCAGTCTGCCTCCCTGGGAAGTCAGATCGAGGCTGGAGTTCCATTGGAACCCTGCGCTGCATTCCATTCCATTCATGCTGGGCAGCGGCGGCAACAGCAGCAAGAGAAAAGCGATCAAGGCACGGAGCCCTGAGTTGCAACGGGGGGGCTGTCTGGTGTGGAATGTAATTATGGCAGGCACAACCGAAGCAAGCTCCGATTCAAGCTGTAAGTCACACTGTCTAACTTTCCTCTTTTCGCTCCGCCAAGGTACGTTTTGGGGTTTTGAAAGCAGGGATTGAGAGAGACAGAGACGAAAAGGTGGCTGCGAAGGAAAGGAGGCTGAGCGGATCGCAACGCCTTTCCCCTTGTTTCTCCAGCTTGGCTCCGTAATAGTTGCGCCCCGTGCAAGGGAGCGACACATTTACACACAAGATACGGAGAGAGCGAGGCACACACACACGGGGGGATGTTCAGCCTTTCTTCGCGCAGGGAAGCCTCCGCTCGGCTTTGCTGGGGGAGATTTGCAGCGCTCAGCACGCGGCGAGACCGCCTTCATTATTTAATTTTGTATGCGGGAGGAAAGCGGAGTTTGCTGGATTCTTTGGCTGGGTGGGTTTATCGCCGCCGCTGTTTGGGGTGTGTGTGTGCGTTTTCGGGGTTGGGGAGATCGTAAAGTCGGGAAAGCGCGTGAGACCCCCCCCCCACAGAGAGAGAAATGTGGCGTGGGGGTGGGGAGAGAAAGGAAGAGGCTCCCCGCCCGGCCAAAAATGATCCTCGGCAATGATGTGATCAGAAGACTATCCCGAGGGAAATCGGCTTCAGGAAGAGACTGGATGGGTCCTTCCCTGAAAATGTGGCTGGCAGGCAGGCAGGCAGGCACGGAGCGAAAAGAGTTGACCATGAGACGTGAAGAGCGTTTGCAATTAAAAAAGTGTGTCAGGAGAACGAGGAAATCCGCAGCCTTTGCCATTGGCGAAAAGGGCGTGTGTAGTTGGCGGTGGCGATCGTGGGGGAATTGAAACGGAAAGGACTGGAATGGATCAGCATGTGGTTGTAGCAGCTACGCTCGCAAGAGATGCGCGGCGCGGAGGGAAATGGGAGCGGGAGTGCGTGCGTGTGTGGGGAGAATAGCTCTTTATTGAAAAGCTTCAAATGCTATAAAATGTGCCGCCGCTTGCATAGGGCAGGCTCTGTGTGTGTATGTGTGCGTGTGAGCGAGCGAGCGAGAGATGAACTCTTCTCTCCCCACACCGTGCCTTGGCAAAGCGGAAAGGTAGGCAGGGAGCTCGCCGAAGGGGGGGGTGGAACTGCAGCAGAGCTGAGCGAGGACGGCGGATCGCAGAGTGCGTGCGTGGCTGAGGGGGTGCAGCGTGGAGCTCCGGCTGCCGCTGCCAGCGCTTTCCGCATTTACCTTGCGCTTGCAGATTATTTTGCAGGCGCCGCGGCTGCCGCTGCCTGCCTCCGCCTTGCTGGGATCGCGGGCGCGGGTGGGAGGGGGCCGGCGCTCCCCGGGAGGCTCCACCAGCAAGCTGTATGCAGCATCCTCCTCGCCTTCTCTTTCTTCGCTGGGGCGGGCTGGGGAGAGAGGAGCCGGCTTTGGGGAGACAGACACCGGCTTTTCTGCCTTCGGAGGCTGGCCGGGGGCGGGCAGGCGCTTCGCAGGGCGAAACGGACTCGACTCTCCAGTCCTTCTCGCCGGCGCAGTGGATCCGGCGGAGATTGTCGGGTCATTTTCCGCCGGCAATGCCCCCTTTTCTCTCCTCTGTCGTCTGATTTGGAAAGGGGAAAAGTTTGATCGCAACGATTTTCCCTTTTCCTGGGGACGGGGAAGGCAGGTCGCAGGAAAGGCCCCCCGTTAGATCGTGCAGTTAGACGGGGACCCCTAAGGCCCAGCCTGTGCAACCCATGGCAGGTCCAAAGATCTAGACACCCCCCTTTTCTCTCCCAACCCGGGCTTGGTGTCATTGCCCATTTCGTGACCCACGTCTGCCCCCCCCCATTCACCCCCTCTAAGGTGCCTGGAGTTGAAGAACTTTGCCTGGAGAGTGTGCCTTTGATTCGGTGTAGAGAAGCCCCGTGTGTTCCTGCTCCGAACTGAACGCTGAGCCGGGTTACTGGGTGGTTCCCCCCGCCCAGTTGAGGCTGGAAATGGGGGCTCCGACCCAACGAGAGGCGTCCCAACCGGACTGCCTCCCTGCTTAACCCTGAGGCGGATGAACCGCGCCCCTGTCGGGAGCCCCCCCCCGCCGCTAGATTTCCTCCTTCCCAGAGGAAGCCGCGTTTTGCTCGCATGTCAACTTCCTGAAGCGACTCGCGGGAGCCAAACGGACCAGCCCGCAGTCCAGTGGCTTTTCCTGTGTGTCTCATTGGGATGTGGGGGGTGGCTGCGTGCTGGTGGGTGTTTCTACACAGGGTAGTTTGCTGAGCAGCACAATAACCCCTCTACCTCTCACTTCTGAGCTTGCCCTCATCTCTGCACAGAGAGAGAGAGATCCGTGACACAGGAATGGTGTGACGATTTAGGAGCTCTTTGCACAGTGCCTGGAAAAACACATAGCACCATCTTAAGGGTTATTCATTCATGAATTATTCTTGCTGATTACGGTGTGGTTTAGGATAGGCTCTGATGCTCTACCACCCAACAGCAAGCCTCTTTGCATGGATGATAAATATAGATGTATGGAGTGAATGAGCGAGATGAGGTGTGTGTGTAGGTGTTATTTATAATGTATATGTATAAGCCCTTACACTAAACAAAAAACTGGAGGTTGTAAACCACCCTGAACCCTGTTGGAAAGGCACAGCAAATCTCTAAAACATCCAAATAAAAACGAGCCTGTTAATGCAGAGTGTAGCAAAACTAGTTCTCGCTTTCATGTTTGTTTTTCAGAATTGCTTTCTTAAAACCACTGTGCTAGCAATTGTGACCTGTGTGTGTGTGTGATGAAGATATAAAATCTGTGTCTCAGGGACACATGTGAGGCTCCAACATATTTGAGTGGAGAGCTTTGCAAATATTCAGATGTGGGCCGGGTCCAATCAATCAACAATTAATCCTTTTCCTTTGAATTTTGTTTTTTAATTTATATGCTAGTTCTCCCTTTCCATTCACTTAAATTCTCTGTTGCCTTAGCAGTGTGTTTATGCAGTCCTGTGGACACTTACCTGGAAGTAAGTCAATTGGACGCGACGGAGCTTACATCCCAATAGACATTTTTAGGGATTATACTGTGGGTGTCTTTATGTTGACTTCAGGTGCAGGGTTGTGAGGCAAGGAGGGTGTAAGGAGAATTTACATGGGATCAGTAGTTACAGAAGGAACCTTATTAGCAATCAGTTAAATGGGGAGAAGCATAGAATTTGCTACTTAAACCTCCCTTTCCTTTAAACTGCCCACGTGCTTTGAAGTGTACCATCCTCAATATCATACAGATTAGCATTGACAATCATCCTTTTAAAGGCTCGGCAGGGAAGAAAAGTTCAGATGTAAGATGCCTTTAGGAAGCAGCTTCCTTCTTGTTTAAGAGAAAACGTTAGAGTACTGTTGGTTATTGCTCTTTCAGGGGAATAAAATTTATTCATCCATTTTTTGCAGTGGAGATGGGGAGAGGAATGTGCAAGGGACGAGCGAGTGCAGACTATTGACTGCATCAAAGGTTATTCATTTGAAAACACCATTTCCCTCTGTACAGCATCTAATTGCTTCCTGAACAATCTCAAGGTCTTTTGTATGTACTCAGTGGGTAAAATGAGCAACTCGATATCTCTCTCACTCAAGATACTGGTGACCAAATTGTGCAGAGTGAGGAAGTCAAAGAAAATTAGCAGGCCAAAAAACAAAACAAAACAAAAAAACTTGCAAGCTGAGGCAGAGATAATTTCTTAAGTGGGTTATAAAGAGAAGAGGCTTTTTTAACAGAATTCTTTTGGTTGAGACTCTGTTTGCATAGTTCAACTTGTTTTATATTAGTAAATTACAGTGCTAGCGGCGCTGAGACAATATCGAGTCTGTGTGGGTGGGAAGGAAGTTTGGATCCAAAATATGTGATTGCGTAGCAGAGTAAGGCTCTGTGGGTAATGCTAGAGGGTAGCCTGCCACATCCCATTCTGGATCTGTGTTTTTGTTTTGGATCCCACCAATGCCTTCCTTTTACCTGATCTGTCTATTTGGATTAAGATCCCAGTGTGCGTAATACATGTATGTATTCCTCTCTGGGAGATTTTACAAAAACAATAGCCAGAGGGCAATTCTTGCCTTTCACAGTTGGATTACCGGGTGTTCTGTCCTATGTATGTGATGCCCTGGCAAGGATTTTAGGGATGCTAGGCAAAACACAGAGTTCCGCCTGCCCCAACCCCGCACATTAGAGTCTTATTCCCACTTGTATTCAGATATGCCCAATTTCTAATGATGCTCTTTTTAGGGATCTGGATTGTGGGCGCCATTAGCAGTGTCATGATTTTCAGATGTTTAGGGGAGGGGCCATAACTCCATGGTAGAGCACATGCGTTTCATGCAGAAGGTCCCGGGTCCAATTACGATCATTTCCAGTTAAAATGATTTCAAGTGAGCAGTGCTTGGAAAGATCTCCTGCTTGCGACCTTAGAGAGCCACTGCTGGTAAAAGCAGGCCAGCCTTCCCAGGCACCCTCCAGATGTGTTGGACTACAACTCCTATCACACCCAACCAACAGGATCAGTGGCCAGGGATGATGGGGGTTGTAGTCCAACACATCTGGAGGGTGCCAGTTTGGGAAAGGCTGAAGTAGACAGTACTGGCTAGATGGACCATTTTCATTTTTCATTTATTATATTTCTATACCACTCCATAGCCAAAGCTCTCTGGGCAGTTCACAAAAATTAAAAGCCATTAAAATACATTATACGAAGTACAACACCATTTACATAAAAACATATAAACAGATAGCACAGACACAGAACATATTTAAAAATAATTTTAAATCAACGGCTTGGCCTAAAGCAGTTTCTTATGTTCAGAAAACAGTATACTGCTCATAAAACATATTTTTCAGGAACCTTCGACAGCATATTTTAGCACTGTATTTATTTATTTTTTAAAAAACACACAAGATTTTGTGTGTGTGACAAAAAGTCATTTACCACATTGTCAAACTCCTTACCAAGCCAGACAGTATCCTTGTTATCATACAGTCAATCACTGCTAGTTTTAGAACTTCACCTTGCAGGAACTGCAGTCTTCATCCTTACCATAAACATGTAAACAAGTCCCATTGGTTTCAGTGGGATTTACTTCCAAGAGAGTAAGTATAGGATTGCAGCCTTACTTATCTGGGCACTGAATTTATTTCATCTATGTTGTGCTTTGATATGAGTCATTTTGTAACTGGATATATTGTTGTTAATCATGATTTATATAGCACCATCAATGTACATAGTGCTTTACGGATTAAAAGGAGAACATCTAAATCAAATGAAACCCTACTTCCCAGCAAGTAGTATTCTGGATCCATGTCCCAACTTTGTATGCTTTACCATGGTCCTGTAGGTATTCATAACATTAGTTATAATGTTATTAAAATGTCAACATTTACATGCTGCCTCTCACACTGTGTTTTCAAATCATGGGGTACTCCCAGAAGTTGTTCCAAAATTGCCGCAATCAATCAATCAATCAATCAATGCTTCAGCCTGCGAGAAAGGCTGAGGGTTATTTTGAGTTCCAGCCAGAATAACCCTCAGCTTCTTAGCATACTGATGTATTTCTCACGAGTAGAGGAGCGTAGAACCCCTTTTCATGTCATAAGTTTAGGGAGTGAATGATTTGCTTAATAGCAAGCTAAGCGTTTCTCTGACTTAAAACTGTAGGAAAGCTATCCTCCAGGAACCTTTTTTTAGGCAAAAGTTGGTGTCGGTGGTGGTGGTTGTGTGTGTGTTACAACAGAGAAAGGTCTAGAGGTTTTATCTTCCCAGCCTCTTGCCACAAATTGCCTTTGCTGACCTGAGAGCCTGGGAACAGAGTCTGGACTGTACTTCTGAAGAAGAAAACCAAATGTTGCTTCTATACATGGCTTTTATCCTATTAAAAGCAGAAATAGAGCTTGTTCAGTAAGGGAAGGGGATGGTGACAGGGTGGACAAACAAAACCCAAACAAAACTGTTGGGCTTCAGGAAAAGCAGATGAGGGCTTAGGGCGGTTGCTCCTTAATGCTTAACCAGGCGAAACAGCTTAAATGCAACCCTGTCTGGTGTTTCTCTGTATGTGCCTCCCTTCTCCTCCCCTGTTACAGTTGGACTTTTCTCCCCCGTCCCTCCAAAAAGGAGATTTGGAACAAGAATGAAAATGACTGTCAGAGACTTCATGAGAATAAAGTGCATTTGGAGGGGTTGGGGGCTACGGGTCCAAAACTAATGATGAACGCTGGCATTGGTTTATGTCCTTTGCTGCTTGTGTTGGTAACAGGGTTTGACTCCTGCCTGAATGGAGGATTTTTGGCTGAGAAGCCCCACTGTTTGTTTCTTATGTAGGCAAATGCCCCCTGGAGTCAGTGAGAGTCCTGCTTGCAGGATGCAGTTATTGGCATCATATCGGACTCAGTTTCTTTTGAACCACATCAGTATTGCTAACACTCTCCTCTTTAATGAAACAAATGCACACAGAGGCCCAGAGGCACTAATTACCTATCCGAGATGCTTATGCCAAGCCGACATCCACAGAAATCTAGGTGCTGTGCAATATATATACAGTTATCCTCGCAGCACCCCTGGAAGATAGTAGCATGCTATTATCTCTGTTTAAAATGAGCGAAGTGAGGCGGAACGATGTTGCTTTACCTTCTTGGGGTGTCGTGAGGACAAGTAAAAAGTATTACACACACACACACACACACACCCTGATATACTTCTGTGTACTACTAGGTGTGTCTGCTGATGCTTCTCTGCATCCAGGTACATTCACATTGTCTCTAAAGGAGGTCTCAGCTTCGCAGTTGCAGTGTGGACTTGGCTGGGGCAACCCAGGAAATCGGTGGCAAGTAAAAAGTGGACTGAAACATGCTGAGTCTTTGGTCAGCAGTATTGAACATATACTATAATTTGCTTTATGTTGGGCTGCCTTTGATGCTTCTCTGGAAGCTTCAGCTCGCTTGATGCAGTACGTTAGCCTTCCCCAACATGGTGCCCTCCAGATATGTTGGACGGCAACTCCCATAATTCCCAGACAGCATTGCCAATGGCTGGGAATTATGGGAACTGAAGTCTAACCCATCTGGGGGGCACCAGGTTGGGAAAAACTTCAATATGTGGTATCTTACCTCCTACTGTGAGCATATTTCATCAATGGTTCAACATCTTCACCAGTGTCTAGTTGTTTTTCAAGGGCCAACAAGGCGCCCCTACCCCGGGGACCACCTTCTGCCTTGTATCTCACCTGAGAGCTGTTCCACACTTTACACGCCAGTTGTGTTTGCTGCAGGTACACTGGTGTTTTCTGCAGCAGACAAGTAAAATCTGAATGACAGATGTCAATTGGGGCTCTCAGGCTCAGTTAGAAATGGGTTTTGCTAAACACCCTACAGTTGCCTCTGTTGTGGTGGTGAGCCTTACACTCTTATAGTCTCCAGATAATGGTACACCATATTCTGTGTGATGTGGTGGAGTGGCTAGCATGTTGGTTTCGGTTGTTGGGAAATCCAGGTTCAAATCTCCACTCCATTCTGTCAAGCTAACTGGGTAGCCTGGGAGGTGGGGTTCTCTTAGTCTAATCTCACAAAGTTTTTCTGAGACTAAAAGACCACACTGAGCTCTTTGGAGGAAAGACATGATACAATGTGTAAGAAATAAATCTTAAGGTTACTTGGATTTAGAAAATCTTCATTGGGGAGGGTAGGGTTGAATTAGATTGGTGGTTTTCACACTGTGTTCTGGGGAACCCCAGGGTTCCTTAAAGCTTAATCACGGTTCCTCAATGAGAAAGTCAGCAATGGTGGTCAAACATCACACACACACACACACACACACACACACAGATGTATATATATCCTCTTCCTCTAGTTCCTATGCACAAATCACAGTAGCTCACAATAAATTAAAAGTATAAAACTATACTTTCATTAAAAATACAGTAAAAACACAGAGGCAGTAAAAATATGGAGGCAGAGACCATAGGTAAAGCAAGCTTTAAACAAAGCAAACACCTCACAGGCAAAAGCCTGCCAGCATAAAAATGTCACCAAATGGTGAAAGCCATCCAGAGAGGAGGCTACCCATACTTAATGGAGCAAGTTGTTCCACAGTATAGGTGCAGCCACTGAGAAGACCCTGACTATTGTCACCATCAACTGTGCCTCCACCCTAGGTCGAACACAGAAGGACCTCTCCTTCTGATCTTGGAGAACAGGCAGGTTAGTATAAGAGGAGGTGATTCCTCAGATGTCCTGGATCCAAGCCATTTAGGGCTTTAAAAGTGATCACTAACACTTTGAATTGTGCTCAGGAACAAATTGGCAAGCAGTGGATAAGGTAGCACGATCCCATGGGTGCATGCCCATTAACATCCTTGCTGCAGCATTCTGGACCAACTTCAGTTTACAATGACTCTCCAAAGGTAGCCCTATGTAGTTACAGTATCCAGTCATGATGTAACTAAGGCATGTGTTTGATTTCCTCTGATTTCCTCAGGAATGGCCACAGCTGCTCACCATTGTAAACTGGGCAAGGGCACTTCTGTCCTCCTCTGCCACCTGGTTATCCACATGTATAACCAAATCCAGGAGCACCCCCAAACTGTGAGCCTGTTTTTTTCAAGGGAAGTACAACCCCATCCTAAGCAAGTTGAATCGCTATTCTGGAGTCTTGTCTCCCCATGAATACAGGTTGCCCAATGAGTTTCTTTGCATATCTGCAGGGAAGTGTTAGATGTGTTCCAAGGGGTATTGTCAGTTCACATGGGGTGACAGTGAGGCGTCACGGGCCTGGCCAGTGCCCCGCACGCACTAAACAAACACCCTAGAATAGATCCCAGAATCTTCTGCAACTCTCTTGGTTTCCTTGACAAGCAACTCAGTGTGGAAAGTATTTCCTGAAGGTAGAACATTTGAAAACAATTGGATTGGATCAGCTTTCTCCAACTTGCTGCCTGCCAGATGCGTCTGGGCTACAACTCCCATCATCCCCAGCATGGGCTAGATGGGGATGATGGGAGTTGTAGCCCAAACACATCTGGAGGTTGCCAGGATAGGGAAGGCTGGATTAGAGGATTTCATGTTCATTTCCAACCCTACAGTTCTGGGATTTTAGAAATGTTTGCTGAAAGAATGGAATGCGGCCGTTTTGTTGCTGTTCTTTAACTTGTCATAAAGGTTCATTAAAGTGTGCTAACAAGTAACTAGTCCAGGTTATGTGAGCTTCTGAAGAAATCCAGGAGCAGACAAAGGTAACTGCCATCTGCATTAGCAGGTATGAGAAAGGCAAATGAAGGTGCTACTTATTTTGGATTAATGGCATTGTGGACAGTTGCTTTCATTCTGATACCCACTCTCATTCTTCTGGTGGTATTTGAGCAGTTTGCACAATGATAAGGGGTGTGTGTGTGTGTGTGTGTGTGTGTATAAACGAGCACAACTTGTTTGTCTGGATATGTTTGGGTGGGTTGTTTGATCAAAAGCCTTTTGTGGTAGGGCGCCGAAGCGGTGGGTAAAAGAAAGGTGTACTTAGCAAATTCAGTTCATCTCAAGCGTGTGTAATGCCTTTTCATAAAGACTGTCTTTTGACCTACTAAGAGGAGCGGGTCCAGTTTCACCCTGTGAAGAGCAGCCGCTCAGTACTTCTAGGGGCGGTCAATCAGTGTGTTTAGAAAAGAGCTAAAGAAACCACACTGCTCCTCCAATAAAAAGCTCAGTCATGTCTGTGCATTTCCTCCTGGAGCAGCCATTACTTTTGGATGATGTGTTTTCATTCCAGCCTGACCTCTGCTGCTGTTGCTTTTATGTCATCTCCTGTTCCCAGACCCTTTAAACCTCAGGCAAATGCCTCTTAGATACCAAGGAAACATGAACTGACCAGCAAGCTTTTCGTTTAAAGCAAGTACTGTATACATTAGAGGTTTTGTTCCTCATTTAGTAGGAGCATAACAAGCACCTGTCCGACCTATGGTTTGTTCCCTATGGAACAAAAATGCTTGCATTCCCTTCCAGTTGCAAGAACAGTCACTGCCCTTTAGATGATAAGCCTCAGCCCCGTTTAGGTGTGAAGGTTTCCCCCCACACGCACACACTTTTGATGAATGATAAACTCAGAATATTATATCATCAAACTCTGTCAAGTTAGGTTTCTAAATGGTGATGTTTTACCACTGCCAAGTGTTCTGACTCCTTTGTTGAAAGTATTTGCTCCTTCTAACCTCCTTGTAACCCCTTCAATACTAGAGGGTAAGAAAGGGTAGCTGTCCCCATTAACTGTTGGGGAACTGAGGCATAGAGATGGAGGCTATGTGCAGGCCCATGGTTAGCAGATATTAAACACTGGACCTCTTGACCACTGAGCCACCTGGTGGGCTTCTATTCTGAGGCTGCAGTCCATTACACACTTTGCCAGGAGTAAGCCCCATTGGATATGAGGAGGCTTGCTCCTGAGTAAGTGCACACAGGAATCTGCTGTAATAATGGAGTAATGACCCCCTGATTCATTTCAGTTCTTCTTCCTCCTCCGTTTATACATTCACTGTAGCCTGGCCACTATAGTCGATGCAACGGTAACTTTGCTTTTAGATTACTGTAGATTACTGTAATGTGCTTTATGTGGGTTATGTGGGGCTACCTTTGAGCTTTGGTCCAGAAACTGCAGCTGATGATATTGAGTGGTGTGCCAGGATGTTGAGTGGCCACGCACATTTTACACTGGTGTTGAAGCAACTGCACTGTCTGCCTATTGGCTACTGAGCCAAGTTCAAGGTCTTGTTGCTGGCATATAGAGCTCTGAACAACTTGGGACCAGTTACTTGGCAGATGGCCTTCCCTGTGTGATTGCTAAGATGATTGGAGGAGGACTTGCTGCTTGTACCATGTTCTGCATCTGATAGTGACCTGGAAGTAGGCCTTCTCTGTGGTGGCACCCCCCTTGTGGAATGCTCTCCCTTGTGGAATGCTCACCTTATGGAGTGCTCTCCTTGCTGGTACGCAGAAGGTGCCAAGTGCGGCGTGCTTTAGGTGCATGTTAAAGACCTCCCTCTTCAGCCAGGCCTTTCGGGTTTTTTTTTTTAGTTTTAACCCTTTTAACTGACGAGACTGTTTTGTATTTTAATCTTGCATTGTAAACGGCTCTGAAATACCTTTTTAGATCTGCAAGTTGCCCATTCCCACATTGTGGATATTTTGTCTCCTGCCCTGGCAATTGCTGTGTTGGGTTCTGCTATCTCCTGTGAAGCAGAACTGGAGTTCTGCTTGCTACAGAAAAGAGGATCCCCCAAACCAGAAATTCTTACAGAAATTTGAAAACTCTTTGTGAGGCAGCAAAGTGCTTTTCTGACTCCTATTAGTGCCTGACTGTTACCATCTATGCATCTAACAGTTTCAGCCTACCGGTGTCAAAATAGGTAGGTGTAAATGCTTTTTTAAATAGTCATACAACACTGGAAGAACCGCCCTCTGGCTTCGATGGCTTCTTGGGTAGCATTTTTAGTTGATTTTGCCTGACTGAACCGACAAAAGTAAAACCATGTTGCTGTGGCTGTACTTTGAGAATCCTGGATCAAGAATGCTGTGTAGCCGTAAGTATTAAGCATGGATGTTCTACAAGGTGGCCTGCCCAGTAAAATCTGCTCAGATTGGTCTTCACTGAACAGTCCCGCAATCGCCCTCTGCCGAAGTGAGAGTTGAGCAGTTCCCCATCTTCCATCAGAGCTCCCCTGGAAGTGCTGCCATTGCCTCCCACAGACCTGATTTGGGATCTTTGCTGATTTTGCTTTTCCCTTTTCCTTTCCCTTACCTTAACTTGCACTCGGGGGCTTAGTGAAAGCCCGGACTTAGCAAGGTCTCACCTCTTGGAACCTGTTCACAGTGCCAGGGCTCGGTCGTGACCCGGGTAAAATAATACTAATAAATATTGTTGTCTTTATTTTGCTAACGTCATTTCAGAATAAAATACAGTTTCATGAAAAAAATGGAGACGCTGGTATGGGAGTCACATCTGTTGTCATATTTTGATTCTAGGATTCCCCAACAACTGTAAGGACCTTGCTTTATAGTGTTCTGCTTTCTTTTGCTTTCATCACCCTGTTAATTTGCTCCTGCTTAATAAATATTTAGCCTTCAAAAGAATCACCACCCTGATAAACATGTTTCCAAGGATGTGCAGAGTGCATTTCCCTTCTGCTGAGTAACCGCAGCCCACCCACCCACTCGTGCCTCCGATAGAGCCTTGCCTCCTGAATGTCCCCAGCCCAGTTCTTTCCTTTAGCTGCTGTGGCTGTAGCCCAGCCTCACTGAGGCTGACAGCTTGCAGAGCAGCCTGCAGGCTCTCCCTCGGCCCCCACCTCCTTTTCCTATCTCTTGCACACATCCAATCTACTGGCCAAGTTGGCACTGAGACCGAGGAGAAGCAGTAATCCAATTTGGGCACTTTAACTGCACTTTGCTAACCGTGCGGCTGGCCGAAGCTTGGGAACTTTAATCTGCCTAATGACCTCAGCCTCAGGGACCCGGGAACGGACTGGCAGTCATTTGTTTTATTTATTTGCTTTTACTTTTCAATGGCTGCTGGAGTCTGATTTGATGCTGGGGTTGCCAGGGTCCTGGTGATTGTGTATATGGCATCCTTCAAAAGCTATAACTTCCTTCTATAGCAGAAGGGAGAGCAGATAAATGTGGGTCCTTTTGTCATCTTGTTCTTATCATCCTTCTGTCTTATTCTCCCTCTATTTCTTCTCTCCCTTACCTTAACAAAAAAAATCTTGTAGAGACAGCATCACCAGGCAAGTCAGTTTTGCAGTATATTATTATTTTTCAGGAATGCTCAGCCAAGAAAAATAAAATATCTCTCTCTTCCTTTGGTTGCCTACTGTTTAATGTACAAAATACAGGGGTGGTAATTGCATTAAAATGTATATAATTATACCATAGGAAAAAAAGAAGTCTTGTTAATTGCACGGGTGTTTTGAACTGATAAGTGTTTGAGTGATTCATGTTTTCTTAGGAGTTCACTAAAGCAGAGCTGTCGTCCACAATGGGAGAGGCTTGTTTTCATATCATTCAGAGACAGTGAACTAAGCATAGAATCGGTGCTGACTTTGCCAGCTCATAGGCATCACTGTGCCTTACTGGGTTCTTTAGAAAGCGATCCTGCAAGATGCTGACCACTCGAGCAATGGCCAGGTTAGACATGAGAGGGGCAGTGGCATTTGTTGTTCACGTACCTGCCCTGTTCACAACTAGCTGTCTAATCTTATGCACATTTACTCAAAAGTAATCTCACTGGTTTCTTACTCCCAAATAAGTGTGCATAGGGTTGCAGCCTATTCAGTCTATAATGAAATGTATAGTGCTGAGATGTCAAGAGTGTACAGTGAAAAAGATGAGATGCATATAGAAATAGCTTTCTCTGTGGAAATTCTCTGAGTTACTATGGCGCCTTTTTTCACTTTTCTGTATTTTATCCGCCCATTTGAGTCATTTTCATTCCTAGAAGTGCAGGCAGGCAAACAAGAGTGGTGGTTTTTTGTTTTTTTGCTTTGAACGTGTTAGGCTCTGATCCTCAAAGCACTTCTGGGAGCTCTGTTGACTTGACCTGCTCTTCAGCGACATTACTGCTTCCATCTGTGATGTTGCAAAAATGGGGTTGTCACCTCCAGTGGGAGAACAAGCAACAAGACATCCTCTTAGAAAGCCAACAACCTGTTTTTCAGGCTGATGCCTCCAGCAAAACAGAGGGGAGAAGAGAGAGGCAGTGGAACTTATCAGAGACTGGTGAAACTGTTTCCCAAACAGGATGTGTTAAAATTGCGTGTGTGTTAGTATTTTAAACCTCGTTAGCTCAAGCCCCAGAGATGTCTCCTTTTAGCAATGAAGTCCCTAACTCAGCCTGCACTGATGTGATGAAGGACTATCCCTGCTTTGAAATACTTCCCCCACACTTTATTGATCGGAGGGAACAATATCTTGTGGCTTCCTGTTGGATTCTGGAACCACATGAGCATTCAAGCATGTGTGGTTTGCAACTCTGCACTCTCCCTTTTTTATTGCTTACTGGTAAGGGGGGATTTGAACATTACGGTGAAGTTTAAGACAGTCAAGAGACTGTTGGGGAAACTGAGGAAACAAGTAAGTGTTGTGGTGTGCAGAAAATTGGTAACAAGAGTCTCATGAAAGAGAGATCCTATAAACCCACTGTCCACAGTACCTTTCTTGGTCATGGAATCATAACATGCTGTGACTGAGCTACAGCCGGCTTTGTAAATAAGAGCAGATCCATAGTTTATGGGCCATGTATAGTGTGGATAACATACACATGAATGGGTCCCCAGGGGCATGTGTATGGGTAAAGATATTTATAAACACACGTTTGCTGGGGGAAACACCAGTGTACATGCAGCAAACATTTTGAAACTGCCCTAAGAGGCTTCCACATTTTGAGTGCAACCAGTGTTTTGAGTAAAAGGAGCTAAGCCCTATTCTTTAGACTGCCTTGATATTCTGCGAGCAGGGGTTGGATCCAGCATTTAGTTTCAGCCAGCAGAAGAATACTACTGGTGGAATGGGAATTCTGCATCTTCTACTCCCCCACCCCTGCAGTCCCCTGTGCACCCTCCAGATTGCTTCTGGAGGGTTCCCCAGCCCTCCGGAGCAGATTTGGGGCTCAATCCTATCAAGATAGGTGGCTGCCTCCAAACTCGGAGGCAACTGCCTATCCAATGCAGGGCAGGAGAAGCACGGAGGGGATCATTCCCTCCACGCTCCTCCTGCCCTGCATTTTCAGCTAAACAGCCGCTTTCGGCTGTCTACTCGCGGGAGGGCAGAGCCGGGGAGGAGGCTGGCATATGACATCGGATGTGTCATACAGGCATTTCTGCCCTCCCCGTCCTGGAATGCCCCCCGGAACGCCCCGTTTTGGCTGCTCCGCACTTCGCTTGCGAGGGCAGAGCAAGGGGCTTCTCTGTGCTGCCTGTGAGGCAGCATGGAAGGGGGGGAAGGTCAGTTCCCGGAAAACCAGATATCCTGTGGCCACCACCTAGCTGGTGCCTAGTGGCCATAGGATTGTTCCCTTAAAAGGCATGTGAGGAGTACAGGGGAAAAGGAGAGGACACCTAAGTCCTGTTCCACCAGCAGTATCCTTCAACTGGTGGAACTAAGATGCTGGATCCATCCCCAGGTATGTAGCTGGGGCAATTATGTACATTGAGGTGGATATGCTACGTGGTGATGTAAGTTGAAATGGGCTGAATGAACATTGCTTGACTGAGCTCTTGTCCTTATTTTAGTCATAATTGAAGTTGCTTTCAGGGTGTTTCTTAGGGCATCGATTGGTCATCTCTTCCTCATAAGCAGTGACCAGGGTTAACTTCCTATCTACTCATTTCAAATATATACATTAATATAAGCAGGCCATATATCAAGATAAGCATCCATACAAAATTGAAGGACCAACTTCACTCCAGCCACCATTCTGGAATGATGGGTAGGCATGTACCTCTCATGGGCACATGCCTTGGCATGAGACATCGTGAGAGTCTCAGGCTGGAGAACTGCCAAACAGCTGGCATGGTAATGAAGGAGCAGGCCACCCACCTTTTACCTAATGAGGAATGGACAGACACAAAAGAACCCCTAAAATTCAAAACAGCCACTAAAACCCAAAGTGTCGCACCCCCACCCTCACATGCCTGGGCAGCTGGGTGTTTAAATATAATGGGGGGGGGGAGAGAGTAGCACGACTGCCGCAGTTTACTTTGCTTCAACTGCTATGTGTCAGGACACAGCGGATTTTCCCGTTGGTGAAGTCCACAGTAAATAGTGCATGTACCGCAGCAGAAGCTAATTCGCAGCTGCAATGCTGTGCAGTTACGGCAGAGTGAAGGTTGAAAGCGGGGCCGTGTAGATGGCCCGTCAGTATCCGCTTTTGCTTTCCATCTGTTAATCCCCACATCACAGGGATGTAATTTAAAGGCGCATGGACATCCGCTATTATCACAGATTTTTCAAGAACAAAATTGATACGAGCAATGATTTGCGGCCAAAAAGAAGCCACTACAGGACATGCCCACATCATAATCCTCAACGAGGCATTGTCTTCATTACATTGCTATCATCTGGCAGAGCTAGCCAGTTTCTTCTTAACAAGCCTGTATGGTGTTCAGTATATGCAAAACATAATTTTTTGTTGAATCTGCCTCAGTTTTAAATCTAAACAGAAATAGTACATGTGGAAGCTAAGGCAACTCCCTCCTTTTTTGCTTGTTGTTGTTGTGTTTGCAAATAAAACAAACAAACAAATAAGCTTCATATATACCCCCACTGCCCCTAGCTGTAGCTCTGCCTTGCAGGAAGAAGAGTGGGAGTCAGCTTCCTTAACTATTCCTACCAGAGACTGCAAGCAAGAGTCATGGCTGAATTGATGCTCCCTGCATTGGTCTCTCTTTGTGATAAGGGTATACAACTCAAAAGCATCTGAGCTAGCAGACCAGCTTATAAACATTGTACTTGCTATTCCTGTATGGAAAGTAAATCTGTCTATTAACAAAGGAGGATAGAGGCCCAGCCTACCTAGCTATTATAAACTTGGGTTTGTGTTTAACCTTTTACTTCTGTTAGGTTAACAGAAAACAATAGAAATATTTAGAAAATTTAAAATTCAGTTTATTTTACTTTAATTGAAAGACATACACACCATTAAATGGACTACAATGGGCTCCAGAAAGTGTTCATTTTTTTCTCTTATGTTTCTTTGCTTTGCCTCTTGGCTTGGGTGTTTAACGTTGGATGATGGCCTGCAAGAATGATGTAATCTGTTGAGTTAAATTTCTGAAGTGGCAGTCCATTCACTTTGATGAAGAATAGGCAAGAAAGTTTTTTTTAATGACAAGGGAAGAATGTTATATTATCCATGGGAGTCTACCTCCTTCCTGTGTTAGAATTCCACCCCTGCTTCTTCCCAACAGTACAGTGGTTCCTCTCAAACTGACAGTGTTCACTGTTTTGTGGAGGAGACCAGAGAGTGAATGATAGTTGTGGTGTGGAAATGTTCAGGGGGCTGAGGACAGGTGTGTGTGTATGTATGTAGAGTGTCTAGCTTCAAGAGGGGACTTGGAAAGACCTTTGAGGTTGCATCATAATTTAACATATGAAGTTAATTGCCACATGTGGTGACAGCGATTGCTTTTAGATGGTGTTAAAATGAGGATTAGACCAATTCATGGAGGATAAGCCCTATCAATGGCCACTAGCCACAGTGGCTGTATGCTGCTTCCTTGTTCAGGGGCACTGTGGGCTACCAGTTGCTGGGAAGCCACAACAGGAAAGGGCTATTGCCTTCATGCCCTGCTTGTGGTCTGCCCAAGAAGTATTTGACTGGCTGGATTGGATGGACCTTTGGTCTGATCCAGCAGGGCTCTTCTTACTTTCTTTTAATAGAGATAGCGGTATCTTTTAATCTGAACTGAGTGTGAACCATAAACCTGATGTAGAAATTGCTGTCCCTTCTCCTGCCAGTTCAGCCCATTTTACAGCCTGTTGAATTTCATGAGATCTTTGTAGTTGGCTTGTGGTCTTCCTTTAAGAACATAGATGTCTTGGATGTCCATTTTTCCTTTGACCTTTGCATTCCCATGGAAGTCAATATGCAGGGCATTTGCTGTGGCTCCATTTGGGCTCTTCCATGTGCATGTCTGTTTTTACTAGATGCTCCTGGCCCATCCCTATTCGAGTAAGAAAGAAGCCCATGTCACACTCTTGAAAAATAGTTTCCCTTCCCTTTGTTTTGTTGCTGTTGGAAGACATTCAGACATTTCTCCCTTCTGCCTCCCTCCCTTTCTGTGGTTCAGCGAAACTCCACAAGCTCTCCAGTTATCTCACTGCTTCCAGCTTTCCCAGGCTAGCTCCGCCTCTGGCAATTAAAAACTTTTGCGACATTGCAGGAATTGAACTTTGAAGTGAGAAGTGGATCCAAGCCCTCACTTGAATTGCCCCTTCCTTCACTGCAGGCGGAAACATCTTGCACTTCTGCAAAACCGGAGCAGGCTTCAGCCACAACAGAAGGGAACAGGGCCACTGAGCAATGAATGCTAAGGAGAAGAATCGGGCAGAGTGAAAGTATTTCATGCAGGGGCCAGGTGGTAACTGAGGAGAAGAGGAGAATCATATCTAAAAGTTAGACAGAGTTATTTTACCTGAATTTAAAATGTGCCTGGCTGTGAAAGTCAGCAGAAGCCTGCTCTGTGAAGTGTTTAAACAGAGCTGAAATAGTCTTTCGGTAGTCTGAGAACATGGGTTGTCCCCACACTGATCTGGATCGCACAATCAAAATAAGCCACCATGGTTTATTTAAATCGTGCTGTGTGCCAGGCACAATTTCCATAGTCATCTCTCGGGCATGGCTTGTCATGTCATCTGTTTTGTAGGGTTAATGGAGGGTTGTTTTCCCCTCAGCAAGCCATGACGGCCAGGTTCGGACAAACATGACAAGTGGTGATTATAGAAATCATGCCCTGCATGTGCCCGGCATGTGCTGTTGTTTAAATAAGCCACGGTGGCTTATATATCATGCAAACTGGCCCACAGCTTCAAAGCGGTACTGGGAGGGCACAATTGCAATGGGGAAATGGCAGTTGCTTAACTTTTCTGCTGCCAAGGCATTCTCTGTGCAATCTCCTTCCTATAACTAGGGTTCCGAACACTTATTCATCACAAGGCAACTTTGTTGTGGGGATAAGGTTATGAGGGGAAAATGGCAGGTGAGAGAAGGGTTAATCTATCTCTCCTGCCCTCAGTTTCTTTGTTGCAATTCATGTCCTGCCCCATCACTCAGTTTGTTTTGGGGCAGATAGTCTCCCAGAACTTGAAAGGTATGGTTGCCAGTGACAACCACGTGACCACATTTGTGGACCTCTGGGCAGGACTGTGCTGCTCGTTCAGCATTGAGGCCCCCGTATGAAATGTATTGTAAGCTGGGGGGCTGCAGATTAATTTGCTTCTCAACCTAGTTTGCACACCCATTTTCATAAAAATGGCAGGTACTAAGCAATAACTGGCAAACATGCTCCACTTGTTGGTTTTCTGCAATTGCTATTCTCAAATGTGAACACTTATATAACGTTTTTTTCAATATCTGATTATCAACGTAGAAAGCAGAAGATCCAAACCATAATGAAGATCTTTCTTGCCTCCTTGTTCTTGATCCCTTAATGTATTTGCTATCAAAATGTTTAAATACAGTTTTGCAGACAAGGGGGCTAGATATATTCTAAAATGAGATTTTTGCAGCCCTAATGGAGCACATGGCAGATACAAGTGTGTAGTTGTCCAATGCATCGTGCATGTTTCGCACTGCTGTATCATCTAAATAGGTTAAGAGGACAGAAAGGGGATTCCAGGAGGAATCCTGAGTAGCTGTGGGATAAGCTGATATACTATTCTCTCACTACTGAAAGCTCTTCTAAGACCTACTTTGGTTTCTAGAGCCAGTGTGGTGTAGTGGTTACAGTGTTCTAGGACTGGGGAGATCTGGGTTCTAATCCCGAATCAGCCATGAAGCTCACTGGGTGACCTTGGGCCAATCACTATTTCACAGTCTAACCTACATTGCAGGGTTATAAAGACAAGATAGGGAGGAGGGAGAACAGTGTATGTTCTCTGAGGACACCCTGAGTCCTCAGAGGGATAAAAATAAATAAATAAACAAACAAGCAAGCATTCAGGAAAAGTTGTGCATGTGTCTTTATCAGGATTAGAGCCCTATTTTTAAAATCAAAATTATTAAAAGCTGTGTCTCTTAGGAACTTTGGCATACTAAGATCCTAAGCACAGTTAATTGGAGACAAACTTCCTTGGCATCAGTGTAATGTGTCATGTAAATATGTATATAGGATTGTGGTGTTATGAAAGCTGGATTTGGTGAATCATATTGCAGCTGTTTCTATGCAGATATTTTGATCCCTCTTGCATAGCAGGTTCAAGCCTAAACTTCTATTGACTTTCTGAAGCGTTGCATTTGTCTTCTGACCTTTCCAGACCAAGGCTGCCAGTGAAGACAAACTGTTAATTTGAACAGCTCAGAATGACTTGGGCCTTTGGGAAATGCACTGCTGTAGCAGGGTTGTTATGATAGGGACTGGAGAATGCTGCTAGGCAAGCTGGGAAATGGGAGCAGAACCATATATATGTTGTGAAGGGTCAGGCTTAGGTCTGGTGAACTTCTAGAAAGGAGAACAACAGACTGATGCTGATCATCAGGAAGAGGAACATGCCTAGATTCCATTTTACTTGGGAATTGTCTGTTGTCTCTGTTTTATTTATTACATTTAAATCTTGCCTTTCTTTCATGATGGAACTCAAGGCGGCATATGTGGGGTTCCTAGGCAGTCCAGTCTCCCATCCAGGCAGTGACCAGATCTAACTGCTTAGCTTCAGCAAGGCTGCTGCATGGTGTGCCTTCAGAACATGCCCCTGGCCTATAGACCAGCCTTCCCCAACCTGGTGCTCTCCAGATGTGTGCTGGCAGTTGTAGATTCATTGATAGTCTGTGATTATAATAAACCTGTGTTTGGTTTGGAAAAAGCAACTGCAGTATGTTTTCTCTGTGGTGTCTGCGAAATGTTAGCTGGCAATATCTCTAGGCTTATAAAGTATCAACACCCTATGGTGGTTATTAATACATCCTTTAGGATTCTGTGTTTTTGGTAGGGTTACTGCAATTATTTGACTGGGATAGGGAGTGATGAAGGATTACATTGTGCTCTTTAGTATGTTTATCTGGGTATGAGGCAATCACAATCCGCACTGGGCTGAAGGGGTTAATAGGCCTGCTTGCTGGAGCACAAAGAATGAGCCAGAACATTCCTAAGACTGTCTCTCCCGCCACTCTCTTGTTTCTGTCAGGAGCCACAGCCTGCAGGCACTGGTAGATGTTACTATCATAACTGAAATTCCACAGCCAGAAGCTGAAAGGCATGGAAGGGCTTCATTGGGTCTTTTAGCTCAGTGTGCCTGAGTCCCAGCCTTAACAGCACTGTGGGGATCTGGCTGCTCCAGAGACAGCTTCACGTTATGGTACCTTCCTGAGATTTTTTTGTTGTTATCTCATGACCTGATTCTAGACTCTGGAGCTTTGTCAGGTTATACATTGGCCATGCGTGCTACTGAAAAAGCCAACGATGTGTGTAGGTACAGTTTGTTGATGCCAAATCAGCTTTTATTCTTCTTCTTAAGAGCCAGATACATCAGATGGGTGAATATTGGCTACATCTTTAAATGGCACTATACACAGGAGGTTTTCACAGCTACCATACCATGTTATCTCGAACCACTGCCTGTTTCCCTTTCAAAGACGGGAAACAGTGATTTCAGCTAAGACTATACATCGTTGAAACTAAGATTCATGTTGTAATGCTGGTGAAAGGGTTCCTCTAGTACAGACTGTTGCCAGTGCAATGGTATTACTACTCCAGTGTAAAATCAGTATGTTGGTAGGATTATGGGTTCAGTGTTTTGTGTTCTGCTGGTACAAGTGATTTTTGGTTGCAGTCCCCTCTCACCTGGTGGGCATAACAAGATAGAATCACATAGTCTCTAGTGTATACTATACCTGTTGGTTTAATAATTAGTTATCCTTAGGCAGGTGGGCAGAATGATGCCCATGGGCACTAAATGTGCCCCCAGCAGCTTCCTTGGTGCCCACCAAGACACCCTACTTCTCTCAATATTTTTTTATTTTAAAATATTTTTTATATTTGCTTACAGGCAGCTGGGATTGCTTCAACGTAAAGTTCTAGCTGCTGCCATCTTAATTCCCCATGAATGCCTCTTGGCAGATTACTTGTCTTTTGTGACTGGCCATGCCCACCCATGACAGCCGTTTTATGGTTGTACCCAGAACAGTTTGTCAAATTTCCAAACGTGTCCATGGGCCCAAATGTTTGCGTACCCTGGTCCTAAGATGATAACTCTTAGGTCACATAAGCCACCATTTTTATTTGTGCAGGTAAAAGGAATATGAAATATAAGGAAAAAGTGCCTTTGAATAACTTCTGTGAGGAAGCATACCCAGAGATAAACAGGGCATCTTTCTCCACTTATTTATTGTTTTTTTAAATATAAGTTAATTTTATTTATACCTTTTTATAAAAGCAGCTGACATACAAAGTCATAAAAACAGTACCAGTGCAATGCTATACATGTCTGCTCAGATGTAGGCCCCACTGAGTTCAATGAATCGACTCTCAGGTAAGTGTAAGATTACAGCCTAAAATATCAAAATGACAAAAAAAATTAAACAAAGACTGTCCCCTCTCAAAAGACAGCAAAACTCTTGTGTTTTGTATGGGTTGGATGTATCGTATGTAAGCAATACTGAATCCATAATCCTAGGCAGAGCTGCTTCACAGCTAGCACTGTGACTTGACAGATGTAGGAAACAAGGTGGCGTGATTTGCATATGTATGCTTGAGTAGAAGACCCTGGAATTCCCTGCAGAGGTCAACAAGCCAGAGAGAGGAGATCATTGCTTTGGAAGAACAGCTCTGCATTAATAACAGGGGCAATATCTTAGCGTACCTGGGCTATGAAAATGAGAAACCGTACGTTTTCTAATCAGTGGAGGCAGCATCTTCCTTTCTTTAAGCATGACTGGTGATAGTGCCGATGCTTGCTAGCTGTGGTTTTGCCTTCCAGCGATCCTTCCACCCCCACCCCCATTTTCTTGGTTGCATGTCTAAAGGAACTGGAGATGACAGGAAGTTAGTGATTGCTTCTGACAGATGTTTGGGGTATGATTTGTGTCACAAGGTGCCCAACAGTTGCCCTTGTTCTCCTGTCAGATTTCAGCAAAGCACAGTCCTGTTGAGCAAGGACTGGAGGACAGGGGTGGGTGGGGGAAGTGGATGGGTCTGCTCTAGTGTGGAGACTGTACCTTGCTGTTAGAGGTTACAGCAGCCCAGCTGTTTGGCAAAAGGTCAGGACTGAAAATGCTTTCAAAGGAGCTGGAATGGATGGTATATTCAGAGAGCAGCCTTGCTGCGTGCTATGCTGATTGGAGGGCCAAAAAGTTCCTTCCTGCACCACAGCTGCCTGTTTTTCATCTGCCGTCTTCCCAAGGGGCATGCAGGCAAGCTGCCTCTGTAGATCGGCTCTGTGTGTATACATAGGTACAGCATGTCTTGGCAAGCATGCTCGATGCCTCATGAGATGCACTCCACCTAGGGCATATCCCGTACTGTCTCTTAATGATTCCTTGGATTCTGTAGTCAGTCAGCTTTCGCCATCGCAGCTAAAATATACTTAGCGTAATTTGCTGTATAGTAAGTACACTTATCTCCTGAAACAACAAAATAGAAGGCCCGAAGTCAAAGCATACCGTCCAAACCACCAGTATCAGTTCTGAAATAAAATCTATAACACATACCCAGCAAGTCCTTTAAGCTGCAGCAAAATGATGATTCTTAAAATGACCAAGGGCAGGAGTTTCTGCATGAATTGCCTAATATTAGATGCTTGGTATCTGTAATCTATATACATTTGGAAGATAGGCAAAGGCAGCCATTGCTTTAATTATCAGGTCATTCTTACTGGCCCAATAAAAAGGTCACTTTCCCATGATATAAAACTGCCTCTTGCTTAAAATGATCTGGCATGACGATTTTGCAGTCTGAACATAGGTGATAGTGATTGCAGAAGGAAGACCAAGAAGGAGCGCAAGAATGCATAGCAGTTAGGGTGGGAATAATTTGACTGGCTCCCATTCAAATTCAGACCCTTTGGGAGATATATAGTTTGGATACCTGATCCATAGCTGAGATTCTGTCATCGCTGTGCCACTGTTTGTCTCTCTCATATATTCGCAGCCAGGTATGTCATGTCACAGAAAAAGCAAATTGCTACTGTACTCTCACAGTTAGCACCCAAATCCTTATAATCTTGCTACGAGGATGTGATAAGAATCATTTCTATATTTGCCTACCTATTCTCTCCTGTCCACCTGCCACAGGGTGAATCATCTCCAACCTAAGCTGAATTAGGCTTGTGATGTTCCCTTTATACTTTTATTAGCTGTGCAGATGAATGGTGGGGATAGCAATATAGCCAAGCCGTGCTTCAGTTGCTATCTGCTTATGGTCACCACAGTGACTTATGGTGATTTGGTGGGAAAATTAGAATCTGTGCCTTTAGAGGACAAGAAGGAAGGCCAGATGGCCTGGTGCTGTGCACCTGTTAACTCTTCCCATGCTAGGGGAAAGAAAACCTTCCCATTCCTGGTATTGCTTTTGATTATAAACACATTTTGTCTGGGTAAAACCGCTCTCGTGTATCAAGTTTCTCCTCCAAATTGTGAAAGGGAGCAGTGCAGAGGGCAATCCCCATGGTTGTCTCCGATCTCAGATCACAGAAAACAGGAGGGCTTCCTCAAGGGGGTGGGGCTTGGAGGCCAACCTCTGCCCCCCGGGGCAACCAAAGGTGCTTTTGTGGGCTGCAGGATACGTATCCCTTGTCTAGAGGTTTGAGTTTGTTGTGGGAAATCTGGGCAAACCTCCACTTGCCTAGAAACAGTAATAGTGGGCCTTAATCAAGCCACAATCTCTCAGCCTAACGTACTCATAGGGTTGTTGTGAGGATGAAGTGCTTCTCAGAGCTCCAAAGAGAAAAAAGTGGAATATAAACATAAACAATAATAATATAGTCAGCATGAAGTGTTGGAGGAAAAGTGTGTGTGTGTGTGTATATATATGTATGTATGTATATGGGAATGTACTTCCCAGGGAACTCTCTGGTATGGGATACCAATACCAGCAATTCTTACATCTACCTGTGCTTTTTATACACCTCATTACTTTTCTCTTAAGTTGTGGTCATTTTTATTCCAAGAACTTCTGAAGACATCTTGAGGACTAGAAGCCAAGTGTATGCCATCCTAGAGTTAAGGTGTGGTTACCCAACTCCACTGTTCTTGCTGCTGTGCTTTGCCTACTAATGCCCTTTGGAATATCATTTCGGTAATACATGAATTTTAGGAATCCACAAGCTACTCATATAGTTTAGGGAAAAGCCAGCTAAGTTCTGTATTCATGGGAGCTCTTGCATTCTCCAGACAATGATTTGGCATTTTGAAGTATATTTTTGCTATGTGATCCAACCCCCTTGGATGTGGCCAGACTCCTTGCTATATAATATTAAGGTCATTGTGGTTATGCAGCACATGTATTTAGTGTTCTGACTTCTGTAAACTGCCCAGAGAGCTTCACTATGGGGCAGTATAGAAATGTTGTTGTTGATGATGATGATGTGATCAGACATAACATTACATACAGATATTTATATACAAAGCCCTGAGCAGACAAAGTAACATTTTAGTGTGGAATAGCCCTCATTTTTTGCCACTGGAAAACCTTTTTCTCTGTCTTTTCTCTTCTAAGTGAAATGATGAGCATAGATTTTACCATGTCCTGATTAAAATTTGATATGTGCACCAGGGCTAGACATCTCCAGGGCTTTGTGCTCTAGATCTGGCCTAGAGGCAGACAGATTACCATCCCTGCGTTATGGTATGAAGGATGGAAGATGATAGATAGGTGAATAGTGCATAATTTTCTGCATCTCGGTACATAGAGCATATCAATTATATGTTCTATGTAAGGAAAAGCGTAAAATTATGAACTCTTCATCTCCATATATAGAGCATATCAATTATATGCTCTACGTAAAGTGAAGCATAAAATTTGACTATAATGGTTTCAGAGTGACTGTCTTGGTTGGTAATTCAAGATGGTTCCCCAGCACAGGGTTCTGGAACATTTGCCACTAGTTAAAAATGCACATAAGAACACAGTTATTACTTGTAGGACATGGTATGTATGTGAAGAGAAGGCATCCCCAATTATTTATTAGATTCTGTTTCTGTGGCCAGTAACATCAGGTTCAGAAGTAAATTGGCACTCAGCCTTCTGGTAATCTATTCATGCTATTAATGGGGATGATAAAATGTTTGTCTGATGAGGCCTTGTTGGTGAAGCCACAGGTGGGCTGGGATTGAGCTGATTCACCTGTGTCAGAGATGAATGCAAGAGAACTGTGGGATGTTTTCGGAAGTTCCCAGCTGAAAAGGCAGTGTAGAGCAGTGGTGGGCATAAGGTTGATCTCTAGATGGTTTGGACTTCAACTCCCAGAAGCCCCTACCAGCATGGCCTGTTGTCAGGACAACCAAACATCTAGAGATCTAATTTTTGCCCACTCCTGGTGTAGAGGGCAGGATGAAGCAGATAGTTCATGGGCAGCTTCATTTGTTAGGTTAGTGAAGTCCCTCTTGCCATGGGGTGGAGTGAGGGGGGTTTGCTTTGTCTATCCCAGCCTATTATTGGATCAGCTTTTCCTCTCCTGACTTCTGTTGCTCTTCACTGAGCAGGGAAAGGGCAGCTGCTGAGTTCCCTGTCTAGGCCCTTGTTACGCCACCCCTCCCCCAGCTCTGGTCTATGGGAACTCTGCATAAGAGGCCTCATGAATAGGTGCAGAATACCAAAGGCAAAGTGGAGGAGAGGCTTTCCTCTGCTGATCACATGACTCAAGGGGTGAGAGGGTGAATCCCTCTAGGATGCTCTTGACACTGTGGAATGTAATTTTCTTTATGTAGAGGGGAAAGATTTCAGTTTCACCGAAACTGCCAGGAATCCTCTCATCCGAACAGAAGAGCTGTCTGGTGGAAAGTACTACTCAAGCGCCTTGACTTGGCTTCTCCAGAGAGAGACTGCTTCCTGACATACCTCATACAGTTCTTAACTTGTCTTTGGGAAAGAAATCTGGGGGATTATAATAGGAAGATGAGTAGCTGAAGACTCCTCCTTAGGGCTCGTTTGCACATTATGAAATAACTATAAAGAAATGGTAAATATTTCTGGGGACCCAACAGCCTGTTGCTTGTCAGGTTTGTTGTCTGTTGATGAATTTGTGCCAGGAAGAGAAATTACACATTCCTCTTGTTTTACTTTTGCCAGGCTGTGCAGCCACCCCTACTCACCTTGCTGGTTCACAGATATTGGTATGCTAGTGGTGGTAATGTATAATAATTAGCAGGCTTACATGACACTGCTATTTGACATTGTAGCTGTGTTATAAAAGGAGTCCAACCAAGCAAAATACTTGTATTATGTACAAGGGCTGGTGTAGATGTAACACTCTCAGTACTTTAACCATGGTTAATGGATCAGGAGGAGAGTCCTGCGGATTGGATGCTTCCCCTCCCCAGTCACTTCCCTCTCTCTTGCAAATTCACCCTGGCTGTAACCATGGTAAAGGGTTACATCGGCACTAACATGCACCATAATTAACATTAACCGAGGTTTGCTCTTAACCAGGATTTGGAATCATGCTTGATTACCATACTCAACAAACTTTAGGATAGCAGTTCACATGCTACTGTCATGTATGAAGAGATGCCTTGTTTAAAGAGGCTTTTCTAGCAACTTAAGTAGTATGCTACACCTAACTGTGAATATATGTTGGTTGTTTACTGTCTGTTTCTGTTTTTTTTTAATGCACGATTACCTGTGGTCTCTTCATTCAATATCTGTTCTCTTTTCAATCTGGAGAGTCATTCCTTTCCCACTGCCTCTTGTTAATCTAATAGGCCTCTTTGTTTTTCTGATAATGAAGTAGGAGATTAGGATACTTTACTGCATGCCCTTTTAAAATGTTACAGAATGGCTTTTCTTTCAGCTCAGACCGTTTTTCTTTCCCTCCCTCCCTTCCCATTCCAAAATTTGTTGTTCATTACCTTCATTATAAAACTTTGTTCAGTTGAGGTGCTGCGTTGTTTGATAAGCAGAAGCCCAAGGCCTCCATATATGTGAGCCAAGTTACACCTTTGTCCCAATATCTTTAAAGCATCAGAATTGTCTGTGAAGAGGAGACTACAGGTTCCAGCATGCCATACAGGTGAGCCAATATGGAGCATTACATAATAATGCCCTTAAAATATATAAGACTCCATATATTAAGGTTAGAAGCTGTACATTGTGGGATAACAACCTTTGTGCTTCTCAGTGGAGCAGGTGGCATATTCCTGGGACTGTATCTACTGTAGTTTGTTTTCTGTTTCCTTGCTGCTGTTTCTGGGTCCCATTAAACAGAAATAGCATTCTAACTTATTATCACTTTGGGTGCTTCTAGATAGTGCCATGTTTCTTGGACAGCTACAAATTGTCTTTGCAACACAGTGACCTGGTTCACAAGATCACTGCGGCGTAAACAAGCCATGGTGTGTGGCGGGTACCACTTGCCTAATTACCCCTCTGGGCCCAATTTGTCATGTCATCTGGGTGGCATGGCTTGTTGGAGGGGGAAACAACTCTCAGATAACCCAACAACAGGCCATGGGTTATTTGTGGGTTGTTTCCCCCTCCAACAAGCTGTGCCACCTGGGTTTAGATGACATGGAAAGCTGCGCCCAGGTGGGTAGTTAAGCAGATGGCACCTGGCACATGCCATGGCTTAAACAAGCCACTGTGCGAACCAGGTCATTATGTTCCTTGATCAGAGTGGCCGGGTTCGCATGATCAGCAGGGGAAACCACCCATTATAGGTAGTTTCCCCCACGTGTGCTGCTTGTGTGACTGGTACTTGCTTAATTACCTGCACTGCATCATGGGTTGCTGTGTCATCCGAACCTGGTGCACGGTGCAGCGGGGGTGGCTTCTAACCCACCCCACAAGCCCTACTACAAGCCATGAGTTGTGAGGTGGGTTAGAAGCCTTCCCCGGCGTGCCGTGTGCTGAGTTCGGACAACATGGCAATCTGTGACACAGCGTGGGTAATTAAGCAAATGCCACATGTGGGGTCAGGGGAAGCTACTCATCCTGTGTGGTTTCCCCTACAACTGTGCAAACCTGGCTGTTACGTAGTTGTCATCTTTATTGTGAATAAGATAATATTGGTGGAAGTTTGCTCTTTGCTGCACCTTTCCTTTCATCACCCCGACATGCACCTTTTCTCTACCAGATGCATCTTAAGTGCATCTTTCAGAGCAGTGCAAATATTCAGTCACCACTCCTGCATCCATTAGGTTGGCTCAGATCCTGATTTGAACCTGTCCCCAGAAAATACTGATCCAATTTGTTCACCTGATGTCAGTTTTAGTGCATGATTGATTTTAATATTTGTATTTTGTTTTAGTCCTATTGTTTGACTTGTACTAGTTATTGAATAGTTGATTGGGTTACAAGATTTGTGATGAAATTAAGAGATACTTAATAGTAGATATGTACTATGACTTCAGTAGATATCTGTAAGAATAAGTCTTATAGAATGTCTTCATGGATTGTCTTTGCATGAAATAAGAAGTTTAAAACCTTGCTATGACCCTGTTGATAGGTTGGTTGTTAATGTATTAACTGGGCAAGTATTAGAAATTATGCTGGACCATATGAATTAGTGTGCTTATAATGAGTGGAGTTAGAACCTGGCATAGGGCCAGTTTGAACATATTGCTAAACGGAGGTTTAGTGATATATCCAACAAAATTAAACACCTAATTAAAAAAAAGGCTAAAAAACACATCATCGTGATCACACTAAAGCCGAGGAGCTGAATTTCTTTCAGCCCAAGGGCCAAATTCTATTTCAGAGAAGTTCTTGGGGGCTGCATTCCATTAGTGGGCAGGACCAAAGGCAAAAGGGGCGAACCCAAAATACCAGCATATTTTAGCTTAAAGTTCTTATTGCCAATGACTAAGCCTTATGAGAGGCATTTCAACCTCGTAGCATGGGGAAAACAGTGCTATACCCAGGAAACAACCACATGATCAACAGTTGGTGAAAGGGGATGGGGCCAGAGGAAGATGGTGTGGCCATCTGGAGAACCCCAGAGGTCTGGATTTGGACTCCAGGTGGCCTGGATTTGGCCTGGCGACCTGAGGTTCAACACCCCTATACTAGAGTTAATATTTAATGCTTTGGCTGGCATACGAAAAAGCAGAGTATCTCTATAATGGGGGTGTCCGACAGGAAAGACTGTCCCGATATGTTATGTCCCATTAAGGGTGAATCTGGCAATGGAGATAGTTTCCGAGTTACAAAGCAAGATGACTTTACATTTTTTATTGCTATTTGTGTCTTATATTTTCTGGGAGCCTAGGAGAAAGTCGTAGTACAGATGTGTTAGAATTGGCTGAGATGCACAGCGGGTAGGAAGCATGCAAAAAGACCAGTGTTTTGGTTTTTTCTATGGTCTTTTCTTCATGAGAGCCTGCATACTTCATCTTAGGCCTTGGTCTGGACCCAGAAAACTTTGAAAATTACTTGCTGCTCAAATACATACTAATTAGTCATCTTGGGCTGATCCCTCTCTCTTCGTTTCAACTCTCCATTCCTCATATTGTAACGGCACTAGTGATCTACATCACAGAATTGTTGTAAAGTTGGTAGACATAAGTGTTCTTATTAAGCACTTTGCACACTTGGGATAAGTCTTATTAGCAACAGAAGCCTACAAATATGGAACTACGTTTGCTCAAATTCATCCTTTGCTACATTTGCCTCTCCTGTTCCCCTTGCTGGCTTATTACCATTACCTCTGCCACCCTCCAATCTAAAGGTGTCTTTGTGGGCAGACACTTCTATTATGTGTTTCCTACTCTGTAAAATGCCATGTACATTGATGGTATAATTAATAATAATACTGTTGTGAATTTTAATTAAGCTGTACCCTTCCAGAGATGAAATGCCATTGATACTCTTATATGGGGCAAATGAATCTCAGTACAGTGTCAATACCTTCTCTGAGCACCTTATTTCTTTGTCTCAATATGGTACTCACACCTCATTATGTTTTGTCTCCATATCCAGCAGTGTGGCTGTAAATGTACTGTATAGGGCAGTGGTGGGCAGCCTGTGGCCCTACAGATGTTTTGGCTTTCAACTCTCATTGTCTCTTCCCATTTGCTATGCTGGCTAGGGCTTATGAGAGTTGTAGGCCAAGACATCTGGAGAACCACATGTTGCCCGCCCCTGGTGTAGGGCAAAGCAGAAGGGAAGGGAGAAGTAAACGGAGAGGTTAGAACTCCATTGCTGCAGCATCAGAACACTGAACATGTACCAGTGCTTAAAAGCCTGAAGCATATTCAAATGGAAAGGGACAGAAAAGACTTTGAGGCTAAATAGAATATAAATCACAATATATTTAGAAGGATGTTACAGTCACGGCAAGGTTCTTAATTGAAAATGTGTGGTTACTGATTATGCCTCACTTTCTTTCCTTCACTTCACTTTCACTTCACTAATTAAAATAGTTTACAGAGATTTCACCAATAATATCTCCAGATCAGTATATTACAGCAATTGGTAAATGTTCATGCGGTTGTGAATTTTTCTACCATAATTATTGGGTCTGAGCCAAATCTAGGATTGCCAACTCTGTTGCTAGATTTAAACCAGCATTTGAAACCTGCTTCTAAGTAAGATTTCCATTCCAATTCTGGTTTAAAGCCATGTTTAGCGTTCAGGTTAGTACAGTTGTAGTTGTTTTCGAAAAGGGAGAGAATTCAAGTGGGAGGAGGTCTATGCGAGACTGAGGGGGAAGAAGAAGGAAGAGGTAGGGGAAGGAGAAAGAGTTGTATCTCAGTGGTGGAGCACATGCTTTGCATTCGGAAGGTCCCAAAAGTTCAATCCCCGGCATCTCCTGGCGGGGCAGGAAAAACTCCTGCCTGAAACCTTGGGGAGCTGCTGTCAGTCAGTGTCGACGATCCTAGGCTAGATGGGTCAATGGTCTGACTCAGTATAAGGCAGCTTCCTATGTTCCTGTGAAGAGGGTGTGAGCTTGAGGGGCACTTGAGATCTCCTAAGTCAGGAGACTGGGAAACATTACATAGGCACCAAACTATTCAGGGCTACTTCAAAAGTCACAAGGGTCTGTGTTCTTCTGGCTTCTTTTGAATTTAGAGAGAGAGGCAAGCTCTGGGATTGGGTTAGCAGCCTTTCCCACCATCTTTATTAGAAAACAACTGGGATGCTGGCATTTATAGGACAAGTCAATGGCTTTCCAGCACGACACTCTTTTGGAGTTTGTGTGTTTTGGCTGCTGCTAGGCAGGCAGAGGTCTCAATCCAGTGCAGTTCACAGAGCAGCTATGGCCAGAGTTTGAAACAATAAGCGTCTCTTGGCCACTTTTATAGGTGGAGCTGTTAGCAAATTTCCTTTCCAATATGGGACAAAAGGGAGATGATTGTATCTGTCAGCCATGTAGCCATCGGGCCAGGTTTCCATCTGATGTCAGGTTTCCTGCTACACTGTGTGAGACAAACAAGGATACCCCCCCCCACACACACACAGATTTTAAAACAAATGTATACCATCAAATGCTCCCAGGACAGCTGGCAGCCTTACTCTGTGTTCTTTTCCCTTCCCTCGCTTTGCCTCTCAGTTTGCTGCTGCATCCCGTTGTATTGTTGCTGTCTGAGTCATTGCAGATGAGGCTTCCCCCCCCCACGCCCCCGGCCTCCCTCTTAGGAAGTTTGGCACTGTTTATTTGTTTTGTCCAGTTAGAATAATGGAATGTATTTTTAGGTCTCTTTGCCTTGCTCTCTGAATCGGCATTAATGTGCTGAGTGGGAATGCTCTGGGCAAACATTTTTATTTTTTCCTTTTAAAAAATATATAATGCAGGCCATGTCAGAGCTGGGCTCAGCTCCAAGGCGTCTGCCTAGAGGGTTTGCAAAGTCCTGTAACCATGGTGGCCATGTTTGTGGATGAGAATTGACTTCCTGTTGGCAAGCACACACTGCTAGCTGGCAAAGGGGTATGGTGCGCTGAGGCCAGCCTTCCCCCAACCTGGTGCCCTCAAGATGTGCTGGGGATGCTGGAAGTTGTAGTCCAACACATCTGGAGGTAACCAGGTTGGGGGAAGGCTGTTTTAGGCAGTGTGTGGCAAAGCTGGAATTTATTTATTTAATTTATCTATTTATTAAATTTCTATACTGCTCAATAGCTGAAGCTCTCTGCAAATGCTGAAGGCAATATTAGCCGATAGACATTGTTAGGTTCGGTTTGCAATGCTCAAAGTGGAATAATGCTGTTTGTACTTTTGTGGAGGACAGCAATGACAAATCTTGATAAAATAGTTAAGAGCAGAGACATCACACTGACAACAAAGGTCCGCATAGTTAATTTCCCATAGTAACCTATGGCTGCGAGAGATGGCTGGACCATAAGGAAGGCTGAGCAAAGGAAGATAGATGCTTCTGAACTGTGGTGCTGGAGGAAAATTCTGAGAGTGCCTTGGTCTGCAAGAAGATCAAACCAGTCCATACTCCAGGAAATAAAGCCAGACTGCTCACTTGAGGGAATGATCTTAAAGGCAAAACTGAAGTACTTTGGCCACATCATGAGAAGACAGGATACCCTGGAGAAGATGCTGATGCTAGGGGAAGTGGAAGGCAAAAGGAAGAGGGGCCGACCAAGGGCAAGGTGGATGGATGATATTCTGGAGGTGATGGATTCAACCTTGGGGGAGCTGGGGGTGGCGACGGCCGACAGGAAGCTCTGGCGTGGGCTGGTCCATGAAGTCACGAAGAGTCTGAAGCGAATGACCGAATAAACAACAACAAAACTTTTGTGGATGTCATCTATATATGTTTCTATCCGCTTCTTTTCTTTTCTCTTAAATCATAAACCTTTTAGGATTAGGACTGGGACTGGCATGTCAGTACAGTGCCTTATGCACAATGAGGGGAGAAGCCCATGACGGGAATCCTAGAGAGAATTCTTGAGGCATGATTCACACAGTGGAATATGTTGGAGTTGTGGTTCTTGGTATATGCTCCCCTCCTTGTCGCAAGGTTTTCATGGGCTGAGGGCATGTGATGTAGCCTACTTTGCTAAAGCTAAGCAGGTTTGGATCCAGGTCAGTACCTGGATGGGAGACCACCTGGGGACCCTATGTATGCTGCCTTGAGTTCCATGATGGAACAAAGATGGGATATAAATGTACTAAATAAACAGTATGTGAATTCGGATATGCATTTTTTTTTTTTTGCCACATTCATTAATGCAAATAGGAATAGATAGGAATTTTGTTTATCAAGATACTCTGTCTGATGGATGCCCCTAAATGTTCCATAATAACGGTAATTCTGGATTGCAGTGTAATAACTCATTATTTCAAAGCCATGAGTATTATTCTCTGCGCTGTAATGTATGACCGAAGAGCCTGTTCATTGGGGTGGTGTCCATTTTGAGAGGGTCTAGGTTAATATTTAAACTGTACTGTTCACTTTTCCAGGCTTAAAAACTGGCTATAGGGCTTTGACAGAAAGTCTCTTATACTGGCCCTGGTGTTTTATGAGCTGGAAGCAAAATTGGATTGGCCAGCTGTCCCTGTGCTCTTAATACAGAGCCTTCTCCTTCATTCAATCACTGCAGAGCCTGATCCTCCACTTAATATGATCCCAGCCTGCACAGCCCATATCATTCTGGATTTAAATGCAGCAAAATAATATCAACCTTTCCCTGTTTTCTTTCAATCCATTTTTGATGGCTTTAGATAGGTATTAATAGTGATGCAATCTTAGGTTATAGGAACCTGCTCTTTAATAACAGTCCAGAGGAAAGTGAACCTGCCACCCATACTGATAAAACACAGGTATTCTTGAATGCCGGGAAATATGAAATGTAACCTGCCCTATATTCTCCTTCCCCCTTAACACTGGGTGGGGTGGATGTTGCATCCTGTGACTCCTGGGGTGACTGCTTGGCTCCCCATAGTGTGGCCTTCCCCAACTTGGGGCTGTCCACATGTTTTGGACTACAACTCTCATCACACCCAACCAGCATGGCCAGTGGTCAAGGATCATGGGAGTTGAAGTCCAAAACATCTGGGGGGGGAGACCAGTTTGGGGAAAGCTGCTGTAGTGTATCTGTCTCCCCCCAAACCAGAAACACTAAGGATGTAATTCTTTTTTTCACCCAGAACTTTCCCCTCTGCCCCCTTCCTTATCTGGCCATGGTAATAAAGACATGCATAATTGGCCAGTCTGCCTGGCTAATTCTGCTAAAGGCTGAAATGGATGTTGGGATCAAAAACAGGAATAACAACACTTAAACACAACAATGATGCAACTAGTCCAAAAGTTTATTAAACCTGGGGGAACGGGGGATGTCATGGGGCCACCAGGAAAACAGGAACAGTTGGGATTAAGTCAGAGTCTTTCCATTCCAAACTGCTTTGGCCACAGACTTGAAGCTATAATAAAGAGAGAGCCCAGTTTTCTGGAAGGTGGTATGCTAGAAGGTAGAGTACTTAAGGCAGTGGTCCCCAAACTTTTTGGATCTGTGGGCACATTTGGGAATCTGAGAAACTGCTGTGGGCGCCACCACAAAATCCCGAATCAGTGGATTGCCGCTTTGGTGTCTACCTGTTGTGCCTGTGGCTCTCAGACTATGTCCTATTCAGCAAAAACTTTATTTCGTATCTACTGGACACCACAACATGTCTTTAATAAGGGATTGTCTAATTCAGCTAATTGCTGGTGGTGGAACATAGGAAGCTGCCTTATACTGAATCAGATCATTGGTCCATCTAGCCCAGTATTGTCTACACTGACTGGCAGAGGCTCTCGAAGGTTTCAGGCAGGATTCTTTACTTGCCCTATCTGGAGAAGCCGGGGATTGAACCTGGGACCTTCTGCATGCCAAGCATTGCTCTATTACAGTGAGCTATGGCCCCTCCCCTATACAGTACAGCAGCAAATGCTTCTTTTAAACATATGTTTTGGCAGTGTCCAGTACTTCCTTCTTTGGGGGAGAAGGTTATTATATTTAATATTCATTGATGTACATGCGCTTTCAAATAATTTGCCTGCTTCATGGAATTAACAAATAGTCAGAATAAATGGATTATCTGTGCCCTTTTGACAGCTAAAACACTGATATTAGGACATTAGAAGGATAAACACTCTCCTCCTATAATGCAGTGGGTTGAAGACCTTACAAAACTTTCAATATCTGAACTGGTGGCATATAGACACCACCTTCAAATGGATACTTATTTAGATATTTGGCCTACTTTTGTTGAAGCCTATGTATAATTGCTACAAAGTTGTATGCGTTTCATATGTATCCATTGCTAAGGATATATAGACATCCATGTATGTATATTTAAAAACTGGGGGGAGGGATGTTTGCAGGTGCCTGTGGGGTCTATGTTGGGGACCCCTTCACAGCTGTCATTGGAGGTGCCTGAGGGCACCACATTGGGGACCCCTGTGTGTTTTTACTATATGTTAAAACTTGTTCCTTCTCTTTAGTCTTTGTGTCTGCTTTTCCTAATAAACCTTTCCCTTTGATTCACTGTTAAGTGACTTGAAATATGTAGTTAAGAATGGAAGTGAACTGTTCTTTGGGCTATCCCATTCTTTGTGGAGGTGGCCTTCCTGTTCTAATTTGTCCCATATCCTCTGAAGGGTTCTGGGTTTCAGGAAGGCACTGAAGAACCCTAGAAGAGGAGCTGTAACTCAGTGGTAGAGCACTTGCTTTGTATACAGAAGGTCCTGGTTCAGTCACTGGCATATCCATACAGGGCTGGGAAAATTCCTGCCTGAAATCCTGGGGAGCTGCTGCAAGTCACTGTCAACGATACTGGGCTAGATGCACCAAGGGCTGGAGCATCTCCCCTATGTTGGAGGGTTACAACAGCTGGGCTTGTTTAGCTTGGAAAAAGGGAGGGTAAGGGGAGACATGATAGAGGTCTACAAAATTATGCATGGTGTGGAGAATGTGGATAGGGAGACATTTTTCTCCCTCTCTCAAAATACTAGAACCCAGTTGTCATCTCATGAAGGTGATTGGTGGGAGATTGAGGACAGATAAAAGGAAGTACTTCCTCACACAGTGCATAGTTAAACTATGGAATTCGCTACTGCAAGTTGTAGTGATGGCCACCAATTTGAATGGCTTTAAAAGGGAGTTGGACAAATTCCTGGAGGAGAGGGCTATCAATGGCTGCTAGTCTTGATGGCTATGTGCTACCTCCGGTACCAGAGCAGTGTTATTGGCTTACGGGCATACAGCAGTGGAAGACAAAAGCTGCTTAGATTCCCACCCAACTGTATCTAGTTGCTGAGGTTCAGTAGACTCTACTCTGCAACCTTGAATGTAGAAACTTGTTTGGTGTTTTTTTTTTTTAATTAATGCAAACCCAAGATTTTTGGCAATGCCAGCTTCTATACTTGTGTAGCAAATCCACGAAAGCTATGAATGAAAACAGTTTCCTGTATTTGGCCTTATTTTCTTTTTTCCTGTTTTAACTCTCTTTTTTCTTGCGTTCCCGTTTTCCCCTCTTTCCTAGAGAATCTACTCCTTTGGGTAGTTTCTGCCCAGTGGCCATCTTGCTCTTTTTTTGTCCTGATCTCAGCCTCCTCTTCTGGTATTATTTACTCCAGCTTTATAACTGTGACTTCAAATATAAACAGTGATAGACTAGAAATACATTAAAGAAAAGAACCGGCAAGTTCTGCCAAAGGAACATTGCTTCCCTTCAGCAGTATTTATCTATAGCTCTATTTGCATGACATAGATCTTCAGCTTTTCATTTGCTTGATCTAGCATCTTCCTCTGTTCTCTCTCCCTCCCTCCTTTTTACAGTTTATTGTCATTTTTGCTGGGTCTGGCTTAGACTGTAAATTCCTTGTGATCAGGAATCCCAGTTTTAACTTGGCTGTAAAATTGTGATTCCAAATTGCTCGGTTACAGCAGTCCTGTGATAGGTTGCCAGGCTGTCAGAAGGGGTGGGGGGAGAGAAAGTGTTGTGGGGGGAATGTGTCATGGAGGACTCAGAGAGGGCAAAGTCTGAGGTTTGAAGTGGGAAGCTGGAAAAAAGCAAAATGCTGTTGCTATGACTGAGTTGCTTTTTGTTTAAACCATTTTAAAGCTGTGTTTACATCTGAAGATCTATGACCAACACACTTCTCACAAACTTTACAACAGGATAGTGCTTTGGCTTTGCCTGTTTTTATTAAAGGAGAAAGAGTTTTCCCAACTGCCATCTTGACTGAATGGATCAGAGTCTTAAATCTAAGATAGCTCTTAAGAATGTACTGATTGACATTAAAGACATTAAACCATATGTTTATCATAATAAGGGACTTGTACACTGCTTCAGGTGTCATGTGAAGACTGACAATGTAGTCTATAATAGTATTAAAATCAATAAGAAATAAAGTATCCTGAATGCATGGGTTGATTAGAATAAACGTGTTATAATATTAAATTTTGGTTTGACACCTGAAGACGTTGTCAAGGAGCATCTGGTTGCCAAAGGCAAACCTGGAGGACTAATTAAAAACCCAGTAGCTGTTGGGACTGACCACCTGGAGGGGGAATGTTGAGACTTTGATGAAGATGACAGCAGCACACTCATTAACTCAGCTTAGCCTTTTTGGTGAATGTTGTAGGTTTGAGCTACGTTTTTTGATGAAATTCTAAAACGGCCGTGTTTAATGATATGGTTGAACTGTGATTTCTTTGAAAAGAACTTCGAACTCCAGAGCTCTTCAAGAGGGACTAAGGGTCTGCAGCTGAATGAGTGACTGCTTATTTCAAATCCAGTGCCAGCTCCAGGGTTTTGAGGACCCTTGGGCAAGACACCCTCAATGGGCCCCCTCCCTCGGTGAGTCTACCTTCTCACCACCATTGTCACTAGCTGATATTGCAGCTCCCCCTCCTTTTTTCATCATTGCCACCATTTGTTTGCTTGACAGGCAAAGAGCCAGTGACCAGGAAGGCAGTGGCATCTGCTGCTGCTGCTCCTCCACCTCCTCACCACCACCATTGTCTGAGCCAGAGCGAGAGGCAAGTGAACAAACAGCTTGCAGTGGTGAAGAAGAGGCTCATGGGGCTCTTGTCCTGCTGGGGTGTGGGTCCTTGCCTACCCTTGATGCCAGCTCTGTTCAAATCAATATATGGACTTCAGACTTCTCTACATCCCTGCCTTTTAGAGCAGAGTTGTACATGGAGCTGTAAGAGGCAGGGAGGTTGAGAAATCAGTCTATTCTCTCTCCCACCTTACCTTTCTCTGATTCCTCCATCTGGCCTCTTTTCCTGTCCTTTGACCCACTCAAGCTTCTAGGCTTCCTTTCTTGGCCCCCCCCCCTCAAATTTTCCTAGGCCTGCTGCCTTCTTAGACTCCGTCTGTTCCCTTTCCTAGGTTGTTCTGCCTGGTTTGCTTCTCTCTAGGATCTGAGCAGGTTAGCCAAAGTAGCCAATGACACTCTGCCTTCCTGCCTGCCCCACTCCTCTCCTCTGTGATGTTAAGGCAACTCAGCCAATCACTGTCAGAAGCTTTACTACTTTCCACTGCCACATCTGTGAGTGGATTACAATATAAATTGCCATATGAACCCTAGAAGAGGATAGAGTTGACATGAGGATCTATGCATTTAATAGCTGCATGATAGCAGGAAGACCATCTGGTGCAACGTCTCTGATCATTGCAGCACTGAGACAGAAGAAGCTACACCTACTGAAATTTTCCCCGCCATAGATTAGACCATTAGAAGAAAATTCTTAAAGGTAATAGCTGTTTGACAATGGAACCAAGTACCTGGAAGCAGGGGGCGGTGAGCTCTCCCTCACTCAAGGTCCTCAAGCAGAGGCTGGACAACCATCTGCTGGAGATGCTCGAGTTCTGGATGTTCGGTTTTGAGCATGAGGTTGGATTAGATGGCCTAGAAGGCCTCTTCCAACCCTATGACCTGGTTTGCGTGTAACCCTAATCCATGGTTTATTTAACCCATGGTTTGTTTTACCCAGGGTTGGTCTGGCAGACATTTGAACAAACTGTGGGGTCTTTTTTTCAATCCCTGGGTTGTTTCCCTCCTTGTTTGCCCACTCCCACTCTTTATCCCAAATACCTTCGGTTTCTGTAATACGGGCATGTAGAGTCGTCAGGTTTTTTGGCCACTCTTGCCTGCTGCCTCTGTAGTCTGGTGAAACAACCCATGAACAATCCAAGGTTCTGGGATTGCACAAAAAGGCAACTCATGTTGTTGTTTTTTTTTAACAACCTTTTTATTTGCAACACAAGCCCATAGTTTAAACAACCCCGAGTTCACAACCCAGCAACAAACCATAGGTTCTCTTTCTGGGTTGTTCATGATTAACCATAGTTTGTTAGTGTGGCTGGGTTCGCACATCACTGCAACCTAGAATTCAACAACCCATAGGTTAAATAAACTATGGGTTAGTGTCATGTGCCAACCAGATTTATGATTCATAAAATAATATGCTGTGTTCCCCTTTAAATTAGTAGTTGGTCATCCTATTAGAGGAGTAAGCATTTTTAGGTGGGAAGCTTTGTGATAGCAGCAATAATGCAGGAGTACTATGAAGGCTAACAGAGTTTCTTTGTCTTCCTTCAGCCGCTCAAGTGGTAGCATTTTGAATGTTCCAAGGGGGAAGAGGTCCCCAAATTGCCTGTGTGTGTGTGGGTCTTCTGAGCAATCCTTCTAGCTGTGAGGTACCTGTGGTTCATTACACTGATGTTAATAATAGAAGTCCTATTATTTAGACAGTGGAATCGAATTGTTAAGCTTTCCTTGGTGCTTGGCAATCTGCACCCTGCTGGTTGTAGGGATAAGATTAGCTACTTAGCTCAATCAAAGTGATACAAACCGACTTGATGGAAAAGAGTCAGGTAGATTATACCAAATGGGATAGGCTCCCTGCCATAAAACTCCATTACAACAGAGCAATCCCTGTGTGAGGAACCCCTGTCTCTGGATTCCTGAGGTTCTATTTTCTTATGAAAGAGGGATGATTTGGTTTTCTTTGAAGAGAAGCAGAAAATGCGCATTCAGATCACTTGGAAGGTTCAAACGAGCAGAGCTGCATTCAAACTGGAAAAAGTAAACTCCAAGTAGAAAAAAAAATGATAACCTTGTAGCTCTGTGTCAGGGGCCCAGGACCTTGAACCAGGAAACTCAGGGGTTGGGGATGGAAGCTAGACTGATGAGCTTCTACCACAGGCTGTGTGTACTCAGGCATGAGAAACCTTCAGGCATAGAATAGGAGTGAGCAACGTCAGCCACTGCAATTGGTAGGCAGCATGGAGCCTTTGGATTGGCCACGCCTGGTATACATACTAAGAGACAGGCCTTTTGTCTTTGCCTGTGTGTTTTACTTCTCTGGCCATGCCTCTCGGGCTGGATATATGGGCCTATGTCCATATTTCTGGTCTGGCCTGAGCCTAACATTGAGGCAGAGTGCTGCCTTCTGAAAATACCAGTGTTTCTAAATCAGCTGCATGTTTTGTTTTTCAGTGATACCTTGTATTACAGGGACCCACCAATATAGCTTTTTTTTTTCTTGAGCAGGTTTCAACTGTGCCCCCCCCCGCTTACCCCAGAAATCACCTTCTTCGTACCACTTCACGTTTTTAATTGCACAGCTTCTTTGCATTTACAATGCATTCTTTGCATTGTATAAATGGCAGAGTTACAAAGTTTCCCTACCTCTCAGGTGGATCCTCACACTATATTTGAAAGCCCCGGGCCATGTGAGATTTTGGTGCAAATTGCTTACCCTGTGTCTAAGTTTCCCCCACACCCTCCCCTCCTCTGAACTACAGGATGATATATACTACCCTTTTGCCTTGGCTTACTTTTGCTTTATCAGTGAGTAAATCAGGATTGCAGTATTGCAATCAGGGTCTGGGGCAGGGACTAATTCAGTCCCTTTGCCTGGTAGCTTTGGGAGCTGGTGTTTCTGGTGGGAATAGGGTTATGAATTCTGTTTGTGAAACACACAGCAAGGGCAACTTCAACCTGGCACTTGCTCAGCTGGAGAGAGTTGCGTGGGCTGGTTAGAATTGCACTTACTATCCGGAACGCAAGCCAAGACCTTGCTTGAAATACTACCCTGCACGCCAGAGAGGAGTTAACAGGAATGCTGCTCTCAGGATGCTGTTAAAAGGCTGCAGTTTGGTTTTTCCTGTGCTGCTTGCTGGTCACTAGCGCGCTCATAAACTTCCTGCTCCGTTAATGGCAAATGTGTGGTGTCAGATGTCCAAGGTTGGAGGAAGAAAGAACTCCTGCATATTCAATATATGTGCACTATACATGGGACTGATGTTTCTTTCTGCCCATTCTAAGATCTTCCCAACTTCTCTCTTGGGGCTTTGCCAATTGTACTTCCTGCCTTGCTAATGTTGGATCAAGTTCGTCTTGTGCAAGTTACTGTGACGAATGCACTGGCATCAGGGGAGCCAAGGTCACTGCTACCTTTTCCCGTTTGTGTATTGGAGACTCCTCCTCTCAGAACTGGGGCGGGGGGCAATCCAGCATAATGGACCACTCTTGTTTGGTGTTCTAGAATCCCTACAATAAATGGGATATATAAATCTTTTGCCCTATAGTGGGAAGGGGCTGTTCTCAGAGTATGTCTGTTTGGGAAGCATATTGTAGTTGGGTGGACAGAAGCAATAAGGCTGTGTCTTGGAGAATCTGCCCTTAGATTACATGACAGAGGTGCTTCTCATAGAGACTGTCAGTCAGATGAAGTTTGCATTGTGACCTCCTGATTATGTTATGTCAGTGGTGCTTGTCTCTCCCAGATAAAATAGTAGTGCCATAGCTGGGGTCCCCAACGTAGTGCTGGTGCACTCCATTGTGCCTGTGGACACCTTCTGTGGCATCCTCCAGGTTCCCCATCCCACATTATTTTTTTATTTTTAAGATTTTCAAAAAATTATTTTTTAGAAAAAAAACTGAGCCCCAGAGGCCTTCTTAGAAAATAAAAATGTTGGGCAGGTGGAGCCTAGCCCTTCATTTTGAAGTGTGTTTAGTTGCCTGGAAAAAAGAAAACAGTAGGCTGAAGGTAATGGGGAGCATCCTGCTAGGTGGAGGGGAGGGAAGCGTCTTGTGGGTCTAGGGGGGATGGCAGGGAGTGAGGGGGGTATTTTGCCTATGTTGTGTGTGTGTTACCTGTGTTGTGTGTGTTGTCTGTATTGGGTTTTTGTGTATGTGTGAGTATGTGTTTTAGCTGGTTTGTCTCCTTGTGTGCATTTTGCCTGGTTGCGCATGTGTTTATCTGAGCATCACCAGTTTTCCTTCTGTGAAATGGATGTTGGAACAGAACACTGTGGGTTCATGAGAGTAGTTTTGTGTTTTGGAGCTCAGACCACACACACCTCTGTCTTGTACTTAGGTTCTTAGGCACATTACTTTTCTTCTTTCCTCACCAGTTTACTGTTAGGAAATCAGTGTTTTATGTCTCATTGTGCCCTCCAAGGCAGCCATTCTGTGAATGGGCAACCCACCCACCCCCCAGCAGACAATTTGTGAGAGCGCACACAGCTGTCTCTAAAAATTCCAAATGTGCCCACTGGCCCAAAGACGTTTCTGTCACCATGGATGGGTCAGCAGCACCCTTGCTTATTTCCTAACAAAAATGTACAGTGATTCTCTCAGGAGCCTGTCGTTTTTATGTTGCCTGGGGACTGTAGCCTTTTGTATGTCAGGTCAGGCTAATATTTTAGCAGCTGTTGCCAGCCTCTTCTAAACACAGCCTTACGCATCCTTGAGCCACGATGCCAGGCACACTGTTGGGTAGCTGTGTTCGATTGAGATGTTGTCACTTAATCCTAGCAGAGCTGAGGAGGTGCCTGACGTTATTTTTTCTGCCAGTGCCACTCCCTATTGGGAATTTTAGACACGATGCTTGCCAGAGGATTTCCTTATGTAGCCTGACTGAGCCAAGAAATGAAGTGAGGGTGCTGGTTCCCCTGCCTTGCCTTTAGAACTTGGTATCTGATGAGGCCATATATAAAATGAAATACTTTAGCTTGTGCTCATTGCTTGTCCATATAAATAGTACTTCCAGTGTGCAAAGTGTTTATAGATTTAGCCGCCATGATTACTACTTCTCTTTAACATTTGCTAATGGCAGTAGTGTTCCAAGCACTGCATAAAACAGAGGTGAGAAACATTTTTCCTGCCTAGGGCTGCATTCGCCAGGGAGGAAATGTTTCGAGGTGCGCATGTCAGCAATGGGAAAGGCCAGAGAGGGGCTGTGGCTCAGTGGCAGAGGGCTTTGCATTCAGAAGATCCCTGGTTCGATCCCTGGCATCTCCAGGTAGGCCTGGAAAAACCTCTTCTTGAAATGCTGGAGAGCCACTGCCAGTCAGTGTTGACAATACTGGGCTAGATAGACCAACGGTCTAGCTTAGTATAAGGCCACTTCCTGTGTTCTTGATGGGTGGAAACAGAACCACATTGGGCAGGTTAAGAACCCCTCCTCCAACACACATTTTCAGTGACCCAGTTCGCACCATCACCACAGACCACCTTGGCTTATTTAAGCCACTGTAGGTTGTGGCGCATGCTGGTGTGTGCTGAGTGGCTTTTGAATATTCGAGCTGCAACTGCAGATTGTTGTGTCATGTGAACTCAGCAGAGGTGGGCTGCTGGTGGTTAACAAACCACCCACAACTCTAAAACAGCCCATGGGGTGTAGGTGGTTTGTTAACCTTGCCAATGACCTGCCCTTGCCAGCTTTGTATGACTTGACTGCAGCTTGAATAAACAAAATGGCTGCCTGCCTGCATTGCTAAGCCCTGCAGGTTAATTAACCTATCGTGGCTTAGTGTGATGTACGAACCAGCTCTCTCTCAAGGTCATCACTATCCTGCTCTCTTTTTCATACCCCCACATTCAAATCCCATTCACATTCCCCATCCATTTATTCATCCATTCTCACATACAGGGCCTTTCTTTTTCATCTGCTACTTCTTCTTCCAGAATCTTTGCAGGATTAACATTGGTTCTCTACTCACCTGATTTTTCCTTTCCTGTCTTTTGTTATGTTCTGCTACATAACCTTTCCATTGGTGGGTGGAGCCTGGTGGTATGCATTGGAAATCGTCATTATTCTCCCATGCCCCCTGGTATAGTTCCTCCCAACCTAAAACTGTTTAGAACTTGAAAGGTGATAAATGGCACCTTGAATTGTGTTTGGAAACAAAAGGGGAGCCAGTGCAGTAGATAACATATTGGTATTGTATGGTCACAAGGCTGGGTTCCCTTCAACAATCTAGCTGCTGCCTTTTGCACCAACTGAAGCTTCTGGATACTTTTCAAGGGCAGCCCCACATAAAGGTAGGGTGTCAAAAGGAGACTTAGTGGGCAAAGATGAAGGGCCTATGTACATGTATACCATGCTTGTGATGGCCATTGCATGACCCACTTTAAGAAGCTGGCATTCTGCGTGCCACCATTAACTGCCTTCACGTGGGATGAGCAGCGTTGTGCAAAATTGCAGCGTGTGCCCATTTCATTATTTCATTATTTATTTTATTTACAATATTTATATACCGCTCCACGTCAAAAATTTTGGAGCAGTGAACAGCAAGATAAAAGAATAAAACCGCATAATTAAAACAATTAGAACATTTTAAAAGAACAGATTCTAAACATAATAAACCGCGGCTGGTCAAACCGCGTTGTTATTTCGAGCAAAGCCTCTCGAAATAACAACGTCCTCAGGAGGTGCCGAAAGCAACACAACATTCGCGCCTTGCCTGACCTCCAAAGGCAGGGAATTCCACAGGAAAGGGGCCACTACAATGAAGGCTCTCTTCCTGGTGGACTCCAACTGGGCCATGGGTCCATGTGGAACCACCAGGAGCAAGCCCTCTGAGGACCTCAGTGACTGGGCAGGTTGGTAAAAAAGGAGGCGCTCTCTCAGGTATCCTGGTCCCATATTGTTTAGGGCTTTGTACGCTAGTACTAATACCTTAAACCTGGCCCGGTAGTGAATAGGCAGCCAGTGCAGTTCCCTTAGAGGAGCTACATGCTGAAAAGGGGAAGCTCCCGGCAATGGCAGAGCTGCTGCATTCTGCACTAGCTCTAGCTTCTGGACCAGCCTCAAGGGCAGCCCCACATAGAGTGCACTGTAGTAATCCAGTCTTGAGGTTACTAGTGTCTGTATCACTGTGGCCAAGCTATCCCTGTCCAAGAGAGACTGTAATTGGTGAATCAGCTGAAGCTGGTAAAAGGCACTTGAGCTGCAGCGGCCTCTTGGGCCTCCAGCGACAATGATGGATCTAGGAGTACCCCAGACTACGAACCTGATCTTTCAGAGGGAGTGCAATCTCATTCAGAACAGGCAATGCGCCTATCTCCCAGACTTGGGAACCGCTCACCCACAGGGCTTTCGTCTTGCCAGGATTCAGCTTCAGTTTATTGGGCCTCATCTAGCCCATTACTGAGATTAGACACTGATTCAGGACTTGCACAGCCTCTCCTGATTCAGATGTCACAGGGAGATAGAGCTGTGTGTCATCAGCATACTGATAGCATTTAGCTCCAAATCCCCTAATGACCCGCTCCCAGCAGCTTCATATAGCTGTTAAACTATTTTGTATGAGTCTTATCAGCCTGTTAACAACGAATGGGACGGTCATGTGGGGAGGAAGACTTTATGACACTGGAAGGAGGGTCGTTATAGATATCATCCCCCACTGGTGCTGAAATGCATTCTGATTGAATTCCTTGAAGATATCGCTGCTTTGGGAACCTTACAGGCTCCTTCCCCTTTTGCAATGTTAAAAGCAGAGAGAGCCGGTGTGGGACAGTGACTGGAACGTTGGGTATGGAAAACCAGGTTCAATTGCTGCTTGACTATGAAGGCTCCTAGAAAGCTTTGGGAAAGTCACCGTCTCTTAGTCTGACCTACCTCACAGGATTGTTGCGAGGCTAAGGGTGACTGGCTGGGGCATGCTGGAAATTTTAGGACTTTTTTCTGTCTAAACATGCATAGGATTGTGCCCTAAATCAGCCTTCCCTAGCCTGGTGCCCTCCAGTTATGTTGGACCACAAATCCCATAATTCCCATCTAGCAGGGCCAGTGGGAGGTGCAGTCCAACACATCTGGAGGGTAATGGGTTGGGGAGGGCTGAGTTAAATGCCAGCCTGAGCTCCATGGAGGAAGGGTGGGTTGCAAAATTAAAGAAGTCATTATTATAGTATGGTGAGTGGTACTGGAAGTGGGACATCTGCTTTGTTCTCTAACTCCCTGGAATTTGGACTGAGTATTCCTGAGGGTGTAGTTTGACTGTTTCTGGTACACTGTCGGAGAATGAGCAAGGAAGGAAGGAGCTTTGCTATTAGAGCTGTTTTAGCAAGCATCTGTCATTGCAGGCAGGTGAGGGATGTGCCTCTGTTGTGGCTGTTTTGGGGTGACGAATGATTCTGAACATCCCTGTTGTGGATCTCTATAAATCTTTGGCTGCTGGTAAATGAGCTCCACCTCTTGTAGAGGCAATCCTTCCCTGTAGCAATTTGGGTAAATAAAAGAGCAGGAGTGATGGGGGATGGAGAGTAGCAAATAGATTTCAACAGGAAATCTCTTTGCAGGTCTGAGGCAAAAAGTACAGCTTTATCACTGAATCCTTGTTGCATAGCCTCATCTAACCAATTCTTACCTTGTAGGGTCTGTCTCTGGAAGAGATGCCCTGCTTGCAGTTATTGTTCTGTGTGTGTGTGTGTGTGTGTGTGCATTTGTGTCAGTATTAACTTTTTGAGGGTGGGATAATGGTGGGAGAGGCAATGACTGTTGGTGAGTACTCCTAGACTTGTCTTCTGCAGTCTGGCACCCTCCAGATGTGCTGGACTACAGTTCCCATCATCCATAGCAGCATGGCCACCATGTTGGCTTGAGTGATGGGAGTTGCAGTCCAAAGCATGTGGAGTGCTCCTGGTTGCGGAAGGCTGTTCTAAACCTATGGCTAGTGCTTGTGAAATGAACCCCAGCATATCTGCCTCAGTAGTTAAATGGCTATTTGTTCAACATAGTTTTGAGTATGTCGGGCAATGTTGTAGTGGAGGGGGAAACATGGGGAGCACAGCACTGGGACATTTTTCAGCACTGGAGTGGTGATGTCATCTGCTGGGACATTTTTCAGCACTGGAGTGGTGATGTCATCTGCTGGACCGTTACTGGTGGTCCCTCCTTGCTCTGGCAAGTGAGGTGATAACGAAGCTTTCAAGCGTAACTATTGTTTGTAACAGTTTAGCATAGAGGAAGTCAGAAAATAAGGAAAATAATCAAACAGCACCTGGATACATCCTTCCTTTTCTGTGATGGAGTTCCTACTTCACCCTAACACTTCTTGGCAAGATTGTTTGCATGTCTTATTAAAAGCTAAAGATTGCATTTCAGCTGGCTGAAGATCTTTTGTTAAAAGTCAGTGTCTTTTACAAGTTGAACTTATGCTGTCAGAAGTAAGTTCAGTGGCGCTTACTCTAGGGTAACTATGCGTAGGATTGCAATCATCCCCCATAAATTTAATGGTGAGATTTTATTAGTGGTTTGCTTGTTTTGGATATCTGTGTTTTATGAAGGCATTTTTAACCAGTGCGCTAGCTCCCTTGAGTATAAATAACAGAAAAGTAGGTTATCTATCTGTCTATATATCGGGGTGTGACTATGAATTGTCCTTGGTGGCGTGGCTATGGAGGCTGACACATTGACTTCCTTCACTTCAATATTAACCACTACACCACTGATGTCCGGCTATATTTAGAAGCAAAAAGAGGTTGCATAGGTCTGCTGTGTCAGAAGGATCCGCTGATTTGATATGTGTGGCTTAGCTAGGGGATAACTCTGTCTTCTTGGCTGCAAATTGCTAAGCCCCTTCTGTGCTTTCTTCCATATGTGCCTATCTCATAGCCCTGTGTGTTCTCTCTCCCAGTATCTGTACAGTTTAGGAAGGAAGTGATAAACATACACTTATTTTGTATTTATGCATTTATATCTGCTGCATCCAATTTGCTTGAGGCAGCTCATACTCCATAAAAAAAAAGAAAAGAAATAGCACCTCTCAATAAAAACCAGGGATGCCAGATTCTGCGTAGATTGTCACACGCACACATCGGACGTATCTGTAAACTTCCTTATTGTTGGGATACTAAGTAATGCAGGGCTGCTGGAGAGTTTTTGTGGATCCTTAGAATTTTTATCCCTATTTTACAGATAGCAGGGAGAAAACACAGATGGGAAGCGAATCATTCAGCTTCATATGGTAAATCGGTGCCAGAACTGGAAATCAAGTCCCATAATTCTAACTTTCTCTCCTTAAACAGCCACTCTCCCTCTCTGCAAATTGTCACCATCTATTTCTCTCTTCATTTGTGATGGTCTTTCTCTGTGTTTTCTCTTCCCTGTCTTTATAAAAAGTAAAATCTCATTAATGACCAACCACTCAGCACATTAAAGTCCAATTAGGTAAATGGTGAAATGCAATGAATGCTTTCACTACTGTGTGTGAGCTTGCTGGTAATGGGGGTGGAAAGACCCTGAAGTGTTTTTTTCTTCTTTTTCAAGTGTCTCTTTATGGGAGTAGGGCTCTTGGGCTTTTTTCCCAGGGCATCCAGAATGAAATGTGTTCCTGGGATGGAGTGGAATGTGAAGATATTAGCCAAGTGTTTTCCTCTGTGAATGGGGGAATGTTTTTACTAGTGAGAGGGTTGATTGCGATTTTGACAAGTTCACTCCTCCTGATAGCCAGAGCAAAGCAAGGTGAGCCCAGGTTCCTTACCTTAGACTTTGTGTGCTTAGTCTATGAAGGGCAGGTCATTCATCCTTAGTGCCCCATTCAATACTTACCTAACACCATCCCCATTTATATTTCTAAGAGGGAAGGTAGCTTTATTGCTTTTCGATAGGCTGGTGTTTGTGGAGCCATGTTACTGGGGATCAGACAGATTTTTGATACTTTGTATTCACAAAGATCAATCAGGAGGACTTCAGATTTTGCTAACCTGTCATGATCTAGATCTGAACAGCATAGAAGCAGAGGTCTTGATTTCTGTGCTAAAACCTCCAGGTTCAGTGACCAGAAAACCAGGAATTGGGGATAGGAATATATTCTCAGTCAGACTTGTACAAACAGTGATGCATAAATCCAGACACTAGACTGCAAATGGCAAGTACCAGTGGTGTAATGGCGCCAGGACTTGCAGGGATGCAGCGCAGGCACTTTTTGATTAGCAGGGGCGCTGATGTCTTCTGTCACCCACCCCACTCAGAATTCCCTGTTCCCTCTGAGCTAAGCTGAAACTCTCACAATAGTGGGGGGGGGGGATGAATTTTCCCAGCCAACAATATATAATTGTGCTGTTGTGATGCAAAATATTTTGGAATGTCTTGGTCTTGAATGGGCTGTGAAGACCTGTTTGCTTTACAAAAGACCTGCTACTGGTGGAGATGAGAATGGCTAGAACTGGTTGGTTGTTATGGATCAACACAGCTACCTGAATGCTTGAGCTGTTGGGGTGGGTGGGTGGGTGGGCATGGCTATGGGAACTGTCACGATGAGTGCCTGCACTTCAAAATTTACCACTACACCACTGGCGAGTACCCCTCCCTCTGGGTCAGCCATTCCTGTCTTAGATGCCCAGCCCAGCAATCCCTTCTACTCCAGTGAGTTCTCTGCAGAAAGTTTGAAGGGGATGGGAGACTTTGTGCTGTGAATAACAAGTCATTCCCTCCCCTGCGTACTCTGACATGTACAGAGAATGGAGGCAGAAAGGGGTTGAATGTCACTTTGCACTTGGCTCTGGGGAAGGAGAAAAGTGGTGTGCATCCTTGCTGCTTTCTGCTTTCTCAGTACCTGGTATGAAGTGACTGTGCTATGCCTTGATTCGTCATCTTCAAGGGCATATGTTGGGGAAAAATAGGCTTTGGAGCCTGCTGTCAGTGCCAGGCTAGATGGACCAAAATCTGATGTCTAATGCACTAAACTGGGTTTTGAAATCTCAGTGGCATGGCTAAAGAAGCCAGTGGTGGAACTTTACAGGATGAGGTCTTGTGTAGCCAAGATCCTCTGCTCCAATATACAGTACTGTGCAAAAGTCTTAGGCCACCATTAGATTTGTTGTTTTAGCAATGGTATAATGACCATATATAATTATTTCTCAGTCTCTTCATTAGAATACAACCATAAAATACAGGAAATTTGTATGCACTATTCAACAACAGAAAAAAAAATCAGAAAAAACAGCTTCCATAGGCTAAAGTGGCAAGTATTTAGTGTGACCTCCCCTTACACTAGAGTAACAGCAGGCACCTGGCTCCCCTAAAAGGACTGGAAGGCCAAGAAAACTTTCAAAGTCTGATGAGAAGTTCCTCATAGTTTCTTCTTTGAGAGACCAGAGGAAGTCCAGCAGGGACCTGGCTCAGCATCTGGCAGCTGCAAAGGGATGCCAAGTTGACCCTTCTACAGTCCGAAGAAGCTTGATCAGGAATGGTCTTCGTGGAAGGGTAGCAGCCAAGAAACCACTTTTGCAGAAGGGGAACAGGGTGAAAAGGCTAAGATATGCTAAAGCTCACCAAGATTGGAATGAGGATCAGTGGAAAAGAGTATTATGGAGTGATGAATCCAAGTTTGAAATTTTGGGGTCCAATCGTCGACAATATGTGAGAAGAAGAGTTGGAGAGAGATGGACAAATGAGTGCTTGCAGCCTTCAGTGAAACATGGTGGAGGGTCTGTCCTGGTTTGGGGCTGCATTTCTGCCAGTGGTGTTGGCGATCTTGTCCGTATTGATGGGATTATGAATGCTGAGAAGTACAGACAGGTTTTAATTCATCATGCCATCCCTTCTGGAAAGTGCATGATAATGATCCCAAGCACACTGCTAATGCAGTGAAATCATATTTAGCAAGGAAAACAGCTGATAAAACACTGACAGTCATGGACTGGCCTCCACAGAGTCCAGACCTGAATATTATAGAGGCAGTATGGGATCACCTGGACAGAGAAAGAAATAAAAGACAACCTACATCTAAAGAAGAACTCTGGGAAGTGCTGAAAGAAGCCTGGTATAATATACCAGAATATTACTTCAGAAAACTTCAGGACAGTCTCCCCAAAAGAGTTCAAGATGTGCTTAGAGCCAAGGGAGCTCACACTAAATACTAACTTTTGCCTGTACATATTTCCTGTATTTTCTGTTTGTATCTTAATACAGAGACCGAAAAATAATTATGGATGGTCATTAAAACTTTGCTAAAACAACAAAGGTGGTGGTGGCCTAAGACTTTTGCACAGTACTGTATATGTGCCCTTCATGCAAGGCATATGCAGGTATGCCCTGTGGGTGTATTTGTCATGTCTGGCCAAACTGGAAGGAAAGACAAACTCGCTTTCTACCTTTGTGCAGGTCAAGGAAAGAATATTCTGGGCTCTTGAGTGCTCAGAGTGACTGCTGAGGTGATGTGGAAGGTGATGGTGTTTTCTTTTTCTTCTGTCCTCTGCCTGAAGGCTGGCTCTGTGGCTTTGAGGTATGTGGGAAATCTAGGTTGAGCCTCAAGGCTATCTAGTGCTAGACAAACGAGGAAGGGCAGAATACCCATCTGTCTGTGGGAAGGGAAAGCATTAAATGCTACCTTCCGTAGCTTATCAGGCATGGTTCGGTAGACAGGGCATTGGCAGTCTCCTAGCAGAGGTATGTACTGGTTAAGGCTTAAGTTGGAGATGTAACTGAGGCATGAGCCAGCAAGAAGAGGAAGATCTTATTGAAATCTATTTTAATAAATACATAATAGGAACTTTTGTGCTGTCGGGATGTGTACACAGTGCTTTTCTAAAAGATTTCCTTCCAGGTTAGAACCCTTGCCTTTAAAAACAACAAAGAAACTTGTGGCTCCTTAAAGACTAACATATTTATTATGACATAAGCTTTTGTGGACTACAGGCCACTTCATCAGATGCAGGAAGTGTTTCCTGAGTTACCAGTATATACACATAGTGGTGGTGGGGAATTGTGAACAGTGAGGTCAGAGGGATTTGAAATGCAGAAAGTACAGACACTAGTAATTAGCTTGAAAGTGGCTGTTCACAAATCAGTTGTTTGGTTGATAAGACAGACATACTTGCAGTGGTATTAACACATGTAGTGTGATAAAAAAAACACAACAACTATCCAAGCCATAGGGGATAGAGTTGAACTTCTTGATGAACTGTAGTTCAGCTGTTTTGTGTTGGAATCTGTCGCATATCAGGTTAAAAGAAATGCAAGTATTCAAAAACCAGTGGGGGAACACTTCAGCACCACCCTGTGACTGACCTTAAGGTGGCCATTCTTGAACAAAGGAACTTCAAAGACAGATTCCAGTATGAAATAGCTGAACCTATTTCATCAAGAGCTCATTAAGAGGTTCAATTCTATCTCCTATTGCTTGAACATGGACAAAGTTTTTTTTAATATCACATTACATGTACAAGAATGTCTCTGTTATCATCCAGCAACTGTTTTGAAACAGTGTATGAAAGGGTCAAGTGAGGTTAGGTCAGAGGCTGAGAGAGGCCATACATGGTTAAGGATCTTCCTGTGTAAGTTGCGGAAAAACAGGGACCTCATTCATTGGCTCCATGTGATGAGGATTGGCAGGGGGTTGGGGGAGGAATGGGACATAATCAACACAAGCAGATTTGTTCATACTGCACTGAGGGGTTGCAGGTTAGCAAACACATATGATCAACATTTGAGGTTTGGAGAATGGCAGCAAAGGAGGGGGCTTTTCAGTGGTGGCTCGTTGACTGCAGAATGAGTCAAGTGAGTCCCCAGTGAGATCCGCCTGGTGCCAACACTCTCATCTTTTTGGCATCAGATTAAGACTTTCTTCTACTCCCAGGCATTTGTTTTATTGGGTCTTGGTATTTTATTGTTAATTGCTTTTAGCTGTTTTAAATTGTTTTCAATTTTTTGTATGTTTTAATCCTCGTAAGACGCTTTGAGTCTTTTTCGGAGAAAAGCATCTAAGGGTGCAATCCTATGTATTTTAGACAGAAAAATATCCTACAACTCCCAGAATTCCCCAGCCAGCTACTTAAAATGTTTAATAATCATAATCATAACCATAATACCAAAAAGCCTGGGAAGGGTCAGGAAGGATGCTGCCTACTTCTTAAAACTCTCTGTAAACTATACGTGCCTCCAGGGCGCCAAGCCTTCATGCAACATCTGAGGTTGCAATCCTAGACACACTAATTAGCCTCCACTGAACAAGGTGAGAATTACTTCCAAGTCCTCCACTGAAGACAGTGGGAATTACTTTCAAGTAACCATGCATAGGATCGCACAACCTATAACCAACCTTTTCTTTTTTTTTAGATGCAATTTTTGTTAAGAGAAGATAGGACTTTATAAATTTTACTCAGGTATTCTTTTGCACAAATGTGTATGGAGGTATTTCAGTATTCTTTCATAAAAAAATCAGTGTTGTTGCTTTTCTCCATTCCAAAACTATGAAATTGGAAAAACAAATATAGAGAGTTATCAGAGATAGTATTTTTGCCAAATATCAATCAATGCAATGAAAGACCTGTCTTCAAGAAAACACTATAATACACATATCTAGTTTTAGATAGTATAGAAATCCATGAAGACAAACCTTCTGAGCAAGGTTGGAAAGTGCTAAAATAGGGGTTATAAAAGATCTAATCCCTGTCATTTAGGTTATTTTTTAAAGCCATTTCCAGAACTTTGAGGTTTTCTTTTTCTTCTTTTTGTATGTGTGGAGTTTTTGCTCAAAGGGCATCATGCCTTTTTGTTGTGAGTTCAAGCTTAAAGTGTCTAAGGTCCATCCCCCCCCCCCATAAAAATTTAGAAAATTTTGAAAGTCTCTATTGTCTTTCTTTGATAATAATTGTAAAGTGACCAGCCTTCCTAGATGTCAGAACAATGTAGCAACTATTTTTCTGTAGTGAACTCACAAAATGGTCATGGGAACATTAATGGGAAGAATGTAGAATGATTAACGAATTCTGTGCAATGCTTCTCCCCAGACAGCTGAACATTTCAGAGATCTGAACCACCTCCATTCCTGAGATATTTGTAATTGTGAGGTTCTATTGAGCTATTGTGTTCTGAGGGGCACAACTGCTTGTTTAACCCTTCTTGTTTTGTATTTCCTTCTAGGGCCGAGGAGGATGCCAGCACCCATGATGTCCTGAATGTGGAGACGGGTGGAAGAACAGGAGACATTAGTCCACAGGAAACACCCCCCCCTTCCTGCCTCCCTTCCTCCCTTCTTCCCTCTATTGCCTTTGGTTTGCGTCTATTTATTTCTTGGTTAGGTTAATGCATGGGCATTGCTGGATGTGAATCTTCCACCATGTGGCTCCTGAGGCTAAAGCACCATCTGTCAGTTAACATCTGGACCTTGCTGCTTCTGGGGAATGCTTGGCTGCCATTGGCAGAAGGCACTCCCAAGTCCTCCTCTCCCTTTAGGACTTTCCAGGTCACAGATTGGAGTTTGACACACTTGGTGGTCCACAACAAAACCGGGGAGGTGTATGTGGGTGCTGTCAACCGGATCTATAAGCTGGCAAACAATCTGACACTGATGCGCACTCATGTGACAGGGCCAGTGGATGACAATGAGAAGTGCTACCCACCGCCTAGTGTGCAGTCTTGCCCTCATGGGCTAGTCAGCACTAACAATGTCAATAAGTTGCTGCTGGTGGATTATTCTGGAAACCGGCTGATAGCCTGTGGCAGTGCTTCTCAGGGCATCTGCCAGTTCCTGCGCTTGGATGATCTCTTCAAGTTGGGCGAGCCCCACCACCGCAAAGAGCACTACCTCTCCAGTGTCAATGAGTCTGGAACTATGTCTGGTGTCATCATCGAAGTGCAGAATGGGCAAAACAAGCTCTTCATTGGAACACCCATTGATGGCAAGTCTGAGTATTTCCCTACCCTGTCCAGCCGCAAGCTGATGGACAGTGAAGAGAATGCAGAGATGTTTGGCTTTGTTTATCAGGATGAGTTTGTCTCCTCCCAGCTCAAGATCCCATCTGATACGCTCTCCAAGTTTCCCACATTTGATATCTACTACATCTACAGCTTCAGCAGTGAGCAGTTTGTCTACTACCTGACCTTGCAACTGGACACCCAGCTTACCTCACCTGACTCTACTGGGGAACAATTTTTCACCTCCAAGGTTGTCCGGTTGTGTGTAGATGACCCCAAGTTCTACTCGTATGTGGAATTCCCCATTGGTTGTGTTCGAGATGGCATTGAATACCGTCTGATTCAGGACGCTTACCTCAGTAAGCCTGGAAAGGCACTGGCCAAACAGTTGGGCATCTCAGAGCAGGAGGATATCCTCTTCACAGTCTTCTCTCAGGGCCAGAAGAACAGGGTCAAGCCACCAAAGGAGTCTGTCCTTTGCCTCTTTACACTGAAGAAGATCAAAGACAAGATCAAGGAGCGCATCCAATCTTGCTACCGAGGGGAGGGGAAGCTTTCTCTGCCCTGGCTTTTGAACAAGGAATTGGGTTGCATAAACTCAGTAAGTCATTCCTCTTCCTCTCTGTACTTTCTCCTCTTTTTCTTCAGCTCTGACAAATCCAGGGCTTTTGCTGGGATATCTGTGATGTTCTTGCATTCCCAGTTGGGGCTCCTGATTAGAGATGTGAGAGTTTCACTTAAAGCAGGGGTGGGCAATTTGTAGGCCAAAACATCTGGAGGGCCATGACTCCCATTATCCCTTATCATTGGCTGTGCTGGCTAGAGCTGATGGAAGTTGTAGGCCAAACAGCTGGAGGACCACAAGTTGCCCGCTCCTCACTGAAAGCATGAGCATTCCATGTTCAGCTATGATGATGTTTTGGTTATGGGGAGGAAAAGGTAGACACTGAAGATAAATACTGGGCATTGAGAAAGTTCAGAGCAGAAGAGACTCTGGAATGACTTCTCCTGCTGTTTAGTTAGGTTTATTTTGCTGGAGGCCTGGGGACTGCATTAATTTTGGAGCACGTTTAGAGGTTCTTTTATCATTCTTGCCCAGACAATTTTTCGGAAGGATGGTACTGGGGGAAAGGCAATGATTAGGGACAGGACAGCCGTGATGGCCTAGGTTCACCTAGACTCTGATTTCTCCTGTTATCCCACATCCAATTCCAAATCAGGATAATAAAAGATCCTTACCCTGGGACCCTCTGATCCTGCAGGTTAGGGAGAATGTGGGTAGAAGGCAACTGTACAGTCAGCAGTTTCATCCTGGCAGGTAGAGCTGAGAACTCTCCCAATTCATAGGTGTGCACCAAGCACAACTGGAGTGTCAGGTTTGCAGGGCAAGTAGAAGCGAACCATTGCCCCAGGAGATATGAGAGTGAACCAGAGCTATAAGTCTGGAGATGTGCGCTTTCTTGGAAAAGGGAAAGTTGCCTGCCTATCCTGAGGGAAGCATTTCCCATAGGCTGTTGCTAAGGCAAACACAGGAGCTGTATTGCCCTGTTCCATTGTGCTAAAACTGTGGCAAGGCTCAGTGAGGAGCCTGCTTTGTTTTATGAACTATAGCTGGGTTCCTTTTCAGACAATATAAAATATAAACGGTCACTGGGAGGCTATTTCAGCTACTTGTGATGAGGGTAGGAGTGTAATATATAAAAGACCTTTCAAATCTGGAGTGGAATGGGCAGCTTCACATGGCCAAGGTTAATATTTCTGGGACAGATACCAAGTTGAAGAAAATTGACATAGTTATATTGGTCATTCACAACTGAATTCAATTGGATATATATTATAATGGTGGCAGAGTCTGAAATTGGAGCCGTGGGGGGCGGGGGGCAGGATTTCAACATCAGATGTCATGGGTCCTCACCTCCACCTGGATCCATAAACCCAGACCTCTCTGCACTTTGGGCTAATCCTTAATGGATATGTTTTAGCCCATTCTCCTCTCTTGTCCTATTTGGAATGAAGCTATTTTACATTTAACTAATTTCTAACTTCAGTTAAAAACCTGGCCCATTCCAAATCAGCCCCATTGCACTTTTGATGGTGTTGCTTAGGAGCACAAAGGGAGTGTGAGATCTGGAGCTTTTGTGCTGCCCTCCACCCTGTTCTAAACTTATTGAATCATAGAGTCATAGACTGGGTTCGCATGATCACGGTGTGGGAAATAAGCCATGGTGGCTTATTTCTCTTGCTGCACATGTTGGTTGATTGCCAGTAGAATTTGCCTGATTACCCTGGCTGGCATTAGCTGCTGTGTCGTGTGTACCTGGGTGGCATTGCTTGTTGGAGTGGGCAGCAACCCTCAAATAAGGCGTGGACTGTTGTTGTTTTGTTGCTGACTCCCCACAAGCCATGCCGCCCAGGTTTGCACAACACAACAAGTCACAGTAAGCTGCCTGCCTGTGGATGCCATGCAAGAATGGCACTCCTGGGCACCTGGCACAACACAACAGCCCCTGTGGCTACATTAAGCCACCGTGGGATGTTGTTTCGTGTGAACCAGCCCATAGAGTTGGAAGGGACCTCAAAGGTCTCTAGTCCAAACCCCTGCTGATGAAGGGAATCCACTACTACAGCACTCCTGATAGTTGGCCATCTCGCCTCTGCTTAAAAACGAGTACACAACCTTCTGAGGTAATCTGTTCCAATGCTGAATGGCTTGTACTGTCAGGAAGTTCTTCCTAATATTTGGTCTAATCATTCTTCTTGTCATTTGAAGGTGAAGCACTGGTAGAGAGAGGACTCCAGGCATTGTTGCTAATAGTGAGACTCAGGGAATTATTTATTTTAGGAACTTCTTACTCTGCTCTTCAACCAGCAGTTTCCCAGGGTGTCTTATGTATTACAGTTCCAAAGAATACAATTAAATCAACAACCATACAAAACAATAAGACATCATGACAAAACCGCAGGGCGGATAAAAAAATATCCAGCATTAAAACATATTAAAACTGATCTAGTCCCTAAACACTGTGGTGTGCAAGTGTGGCAGTGTCTGGGGCTGCAGGAAACAATGGGACGTCTAGTTCCCATGGTTCCCAGCATCTCTAGATGCTGCTACACATGCTTGCCATACAGTTTAGGAATTATGGGAACTGCGTTTCCCATGGTTTCTTGCAGCCCCAGAATCCTGGTTGTGGGGATCACAGAACTTTGTATGCTTGGCAGCCAATGAATGGAATAGTACAGCTGAGCTTGCAGAATATGGTGCTCATTAGAAGGGGAGGAAGGGGTTAGGATTGGAATGGTATTGTAAGAAGTGACATCTTGTGATGTTTTCATCTCTGATATAAGCTCTTTTGATCTGAGCTGCTAATATAAAGTATGCAGCAGAAAGCTTGTGCTGTGTTCTCTTACTTCAATGAACCTATAATGGTAAGAAGCAGTCTTTTCTTGAATAGGATAGTCTTAATATGCTCAGACACTTTCTATTTGGTTGACCTTCCCAGTCTTAATGTGATCTTAAAAAGTGGTGGAAGGGAAATTTTACGCCACAGGCTAGCGACTGGATTGGCTAGCAAGCCTGTCTGGGATTGAGCACTGGGTAAGGGCGACAGTCCAGTTCTTTTTTCCACCTTGGGGAAGTGAAGGATTTCCTAGGTAAAATTAAAAACAACAACACAAAGGATGCAAGCACACCCTGGGTTAATCATGTTTGGGGGTGGAGGCTCCCTTCTCTTCCGTTTGCCATTATTCATAGTTCGCAGTCAGGGGCTTCAAGATGATTGCTCACATGGTTTTCTAAGGTATCATCTTCCCCATGCTTTGGCCCTTTCCTTTGAAAAAGGAAAGTTGGGTATTAATAATAATGATAACATCAACATTTTAATTGCCCCCTTCTTCTAAGGAACTCTATTCAGTCTATGTGGTGCCCTTCCCCCTCTGCTCTTCACAACAAACCTATGTGGTAGATGAGGCTGAGAGAAGAGCCCTATTCATGCATTCCTGAAAGCTTTAGTGAACATATGAGCAGAGCATGCTGCTTTGCCCCACCTCTGACTTCACATACATGATGCTCCCCCCGCATCTGTGTATACAGCATGAAAGACTAGAGGATATGGACCTACACTCAAGCAGCTGTACGTGGGTAGGCCCCCTCCCTTCAGGGGTGGGAAAATCGTGACCCTCCAGATGTTTTGGCCTACGACTTCCATGATTCCTCACCATTGGCTCTACTGGTTAGGACTGATGGGAGTGGTAGGCCAAAAAATCTGGAGGGTTGCACGTTGTCCATGCTGTATGTACGGGTGCCTGGGGGGCTGACATCACACTTGTGACATTGGGGGGTGGGGCTATGCAGCGTAGCCTTGTTTCCTACTTGCATGTTTACGTAAACCCTTTCAGGAATGCCTGAATAGGACTATAGCGAATGGCCCAAGTTCACCCAGTGAGTTTCATAGCTGAGTGGGGATTTGAACCCAGGCCTTCCATGCCTTGTCTGGCATTCTACTCCACTGCTTTGGCTTGGATATGAAAAATAATCATTCACAGCTTCCATGAGGTGGTGGAGGCAAAGGGAAAAGGGTACCAGAGGTTCTCTTTTAGCAAATCAAACTGTAAGCACCATGGGGCTTGGTTTAGACACATCTTCTTTCTCACTCCCTCATGTTTCCCTTTGGAGTAGATGTTCCTAAAAGCTGGGTGGAAACCTACAGGGATGGTGTCAGGAACCCCCCACAGGGTTGGGGCTGCAAATGGTTGGAGTTGATCAATTATGTGGTCCAGGTCAGGCTGAAGTTAAGGTCCAGTGCCGCAAACTGAGATCGGTGGGGACAGAATCCAATATGTCCTCAAGGTCGAGCAGATGGTAAAGGCAGCAGTCGAAGGGAAGGGAAGGGAAGGGAGGCAGTATAGCTATCCTTTGATTGCTTTCTCAGGAACCAATCCTAATGCAATAGTTCATATTAAGCCAACCAGACTCCTACTGGCTTCTCAGTTCACCTGATCTGGCTGGGCTGACAAGCTGCAGTACCCATGTCTGACCATGATTAGGATGGCACTGCAGCACAGCAAAGATCAGGCCTGTAGATAGTAGGGCGAGACATTTGTTAGGTACGTATCTTAATGTGGACTTACCAAATTCATACTTCCTGAACCTAAACACAAAACGAGAACACAGTTTACCATCAAAGTCCATGCATTTCCAAAGTCTGGCAGAAAAGCAGTGTCTCTTGAGAGTGTTTGGTGTGGTTCTGTTTTACAGAGAATAATTCTACCTGAAACATGAGGGGGGAAAGAGTAGGCCTCCATTTGCACTCTCTGTATATGGCATTGCTGCTGCCACATAGTGAATGTAGTGTGATCCTAAACATTTTATTTATTTAAAACATTTCTTGGCCACCTTTCAGGGCAGAAGCCCTCCCAAGGTGGCTTACAGCAATAAAATACATATACAGTGGGTTATACGTATAAAAATATGTGCGTTTGTTTGCCCCATCTCTGTCATGGGCTGAGGCATTGGTGTTCACTGCATATGTGTTTGTGTACTTGCAAGCAGAGCCCGTTGTAGTTCAATCCTTGCTTTTGATGGCTTGGTGTGTGTGTGTGTGCGTGCGTGCGTGCGCGTGTGCAGGCTTGCGGCAGAAAAAGTAGCTTGGTGAGGGTCTCTGCCTTGTTTAGATGTCCAGAGGCAGGGGTGTGGAAATTAGATTTATTTATTTATTTCTCTTTGTCCGCTTATAAATTACAGACACAGCAGGGACATGGAGCTGCTCTCTGGGAGCAGGTGGCTCAGCTGCGTCCACCTGGAGTGGCTGGTACACAGGCATCCATTTGTAATTGTCCCTGGCAGCCCCTCCTTCTCCTCTCCAGACTCTGAGGGAAACAGCTAACAGCTGCCTGACAAAGTAAAGGGTTTGCTGTCAAGAGTGCTGGGCTCACAAATCTGATTTTGGCTTCAAACTAATTCAATTTTGGTGGAAAATGATGAAATCGTTACACTGCTGCCTGCTGGGTCACATAACTGCTGACTCAGGGGAAGGTGAAGCCTTTCTCCACTCGCTTGTTTCCCTTCCCCTTGTTCTCTGTTTCTTGGCCTGCGGTGCAGGTTTGGGGATCCAAGGGCAGCTTAGATCAGCTGCTATTCCCTTGAGGTTTGCCTGAGTACGGTAGGCGGGCAGCACAAAAAGAATGCGAAACACGGAGTATGACTGCGAATGTATGAAGGCAGAAACAGTAAGTGTACCGTGTCGACAGAAAAGGAGGCAGCTGTTTTTCTCCAACTATATTCTGATGTTGAGCCGCTTTCACTGTAGCATAGTTGCAGAAAGTCCTTGACAGAAATATTGTACTGGGCATACCAATACTAATGGGCTCTGTCTGCCAGGAATTTCCCCAAACTCAGAGTTCTGCCAGTTCCTTGGTCCAGGCTTTGCAAGGAGAGAGAGCCTGCAGAAGTTCCTCGCCTACGGCAAGATTTAGGCAAGAAGCCCTCCTCTTCCATGTTGAACCGCTTGGCAGTGGAAGGGAAGAGGAGGCCCCAAAGCCTTCGGCTGCGCTCCTGGAACCGTCAGAAGAATCAGAGAAATCACTTCCCTCCCTCCCTGCCTCCCTCCCATTGCTGGCCGAAGCGTTGTGTGCATTGATCATTCAGCATCATCCTGAAGCTGGATCAGTTAGTCGCTTGTTTACTGAAGGATCGAGGTAGACGTCATCTGGGTGCTCTGTGTTCGGAACTCCTGAACTTTCTTAAAAGCAGGCATGGGAGGGAGAAGGTGTTTTGGATCGGGTCCGCACCATTGGGGGTTTAGCACTTTGCCCGTGTGCCATGGCTGCAGTTCAGCTCCCTACCACCCACACTGCTTCAGCTGTATTTTACAAGCTTAGCAAACTTGGGATCAATCTTTGCTTGACTGGAAGGGGAAGAGCTGCTGACCAGTGACTCATGTGTTGGTGTTTTCCACTGAACTTGCCCTCTGTCCCAGTCTTCTGTTGATTAGCATTATATTGCTGAAGGGCTGGGGTGTGATCAGGGACAGGACTAGTTATGCTTTTGTGTAGTATATGATCATTTAGGTGTCCACTGGTATTTATGCAACCACATTCCATACAGCAGTCACAACAATAATGAATATGCTGTCAGATGTGGGTGGGGAATCACATGTTTCTGTGTATAAAATATTGTACTTCAAGTGCTCAGGAAAATGCAGTACCCCTGCAACAAAAACATTTCCTTGACGAAAGGGAGTATACAAACTATTCTAACGAAATGGGAAACAAATATATATATTTTTATAGTGCAGAAAATGGTTGTGTGGAAAGGCCTTTAATCACATGACAGCCAGGAGAGTGGAGGGGTGGGGGAAGAACTGAAAATGAAGTTCATTTACTTCCTTTGAGCTCTGTCCTGTAGCTTTGTAATGCTCCTTTTTCATCAACTCTTAAGGATTTTTTTGTTGATGGCAATTGAGTCAGCATGATAGAGCAAGCAAGAGTGAGAAGACAACATGCCAAGAAGGCATCATGGCCTGCTCCTAGCGTCAGCTTTCATATCTTGGAGCCAGTGGTTCCCACAACAATGTGTGTGGGTTTTTTCATAGGAGCTGTCCCAGGCCTCCTCAGGTGCACATTCTCATGGACAAAGCAGTCTGTGAATCTGGTGATTGTGGATATGGTCTGCAGAAAATCCCATGATTGCAACTAGTTATGTTATTGAAGTTTATAATTACCTGCTCTAGAATACAAATTTGTCCAGCTTGTAAAGCTTGGATTTATTTCAAACTGAATGTCGTTTCACTGAGAAACTCTTCTACAGCTCAAAATGTAAAATGAGATTCTACACATGCACAGAATGTGCTCTTATTTTTAGTCCAAGTCCCGGATGCTAATCTCAGACAGAGCTAAGCGAACACTCCTGTAGGGTGATGTTTAGGGTTCCAGGGAACTGTTGGTAACCACACTGAAGCCACCAAACCTTGGGAACAAACAAGCTGTACGATCCCTGAGCTTGTCTGCTAAACACAGGGAAGCTTCTCAACCCAAATGATCTATAGCTTATGCAGAGGCCCGCCATATACTCTCAGCCTTCCCTCTAAGTCTCTATTTTCAAAATCGTTTTAGCTTATGGTGAAGCCAAAAAACTTTCCTCCCCTAAGCTTTAGTGTTAAATTGACATCTCAGGTCCTTCACCTCCGAGGTCCTTCTCAGTGGTAGCCTCCCGATTGTGGAATGTTCTCCCCACTGAGGTTCGCCTGGTGCCAACACTGTCATCTTTTCAGCACCAGGTTAAGAATTTCCTCTATTCCCAGGCATTTGAGGGCATATGATGTCAGTTGTTTTATCAGCTCCTGGTATTTTATTTTAAGTGTTTTAAAATGCTTTTAAATTTTGTAGATTAAAGACTTTATATTGACTGTGTTCAGATGACACGCTGTGGCTCGTTGTGGGTTATTTAATGATGCGCCTGGGCTTATTTATTTATTTAGTACATTTCTATACTACCAATAGCTGAAGCTCTCTCAATAGCTGAATGGTGTGTGTGCAGCTGCCATTTTGAATGTACAATCCCCGCTCGGAGTTGTTGTGTTGGGTGAACCCAGCGAGCTTGGGTTGTGTGAGGATTAAACAACCCTTGCATAACCCTAAAACAGACCATGGGTTATGCTTGTTTAATCATCACATGCCCCATGCTCGCCAGGTTCACATGACACGAAAACCCCTGTGCAGGAGTTGAACATTCAAAATGGCAGTTGCATGCAACCCCATGACGCGCAAACAGTCCCATTATGTTTTGTTACATTGTAATTTTTGTGAACTGCCTAGAGAGCTTTGGCTATTGGGTGATATAGAAATGAAATGAATGAATGAAAATGAAGACAAGCATAGGGACTGCAGAGCTCCTGTTTCCCCAAAGTTCTGGAGCTGCCCTGGGCTTGCCCACAATTCCCTGCAGCCTTAAAAATCACCCTTGGTGATTTTTCCCTTGGGTGAGTGAAGAGTTGGCACAGCTGCGATTAGTGTCTATGACTTTGATAAAAAAACACAAAAACAAATAAGGGGCAATTGACAGTATGATAAGGTCTCCCCAGTGTTATGAATTCAGAACTCTTAGAAACCCCCAACCATTATCATTTTCTAGCGTTCTCCACTGATGCTTGTAGTTGCTGACCCAGTTTTGCATTGAGCTGAGAGGAGTTCACTCATCGCTAATCGCAGCAGCTGGAAAAAGTGCTGTGGCAATCAAGGTACATCCTGCTGGTAAGTTCTGTGATAGCTAGAGTCACACGGTACTTTGTCCATGCAAGTGCATGCCTGGAGAGACCAGGACGTCTTGCCTGGAGAGAGAATCTTTTGTGTGAACAAATGCTTAGGATTCCTGATGTCCTGGTGCTGTGAGGCAATCTGGATTTGTCCAGAGCTGCCCTGGATTCAGGAAGAGGGGCTGCCAAACTTGGCTGGGAGCTCGAGAGATGTTTGCAGTTCTTCCCCAGTGCTGAGGAACTCAAGACACTTGGCTGGAGAATTCATTCCAGCTTGTTTGTTTGTTTCCTTTCTTTCTTGGCTTTGTACCAGGAATCCATCATACTGCAAATGTGACCTGGGCTGGGATGCTCAGCTGAACACTACGAACTGTTGCCTTGCGGTTTCTGCTGTCCTCTTCCTGTTCCATTTGTGGATCCTGGTCAGAGCCAGCACCTGCTTTTAGAGGATAAAAAACGATGGCCAAGTTCACTTGGCTCTCTTGCTCAGTTTACATACGCAACCCATTAATGGTTGCAATAACTTGACTCTGGTAAAAGGGATCTCCACTGGGAGCTCAGGCTGATTTTTCTATTAACTCTTTCTGTTAGGAAAGAAATTGTACATCCAGTTGGAGTTGTTTTGCATGAAGCAATCTGCATTGCCAGTGATGTTGGTTTATGGGTCTTACTGCAGGTGTTTGGCTCAGTTTAACTTGTCCTAGAATTTTGTCACTCTGCTCATTAGAGATTTGTGACCTGATTTTTTTACCTTGGGGATATGTGTATAACAATTACAGCATTTACATTTCCCCAAGAACCTGTAGCTCTTTGGAAGGGACTAATGTGGCAAAAAGGATGGAAATTGGAGATGGCACTGCAGATGTTAGGGCAATGGGACAGTCTCTGGATCATGGGGCAGGGATATTTGGCTGTTCTTCCTTTTAGCCAGTGTGACGTACAGTCTTCACTGAACCTTGTGCCATGTCGTTGAGATAAAAGTAACTTTTCCCATCTCAGTTCCTTCAAACTCATATTATTTTGCTTTTAGGACATTAGAGGCCTGAATTTGAATCACAACCTTCAGGAAGCGCTATAGCTGAGGACTAAGGCTGCAACACCATACACAGTTACCTGGGAATAAATCCAGGTAACTTGAACTCAGTGGGACTTACTTCTGAGTAAACATGCATAGGATTGTGCTGTAAGGCTTGCATACTTGGAAATAAGATTCTTTCCTGTCAGCCCCTCACAAGCAAGTCTCAGCATAACTAAACATTTATAGCTAAATGAAACAAGGGTGTTCAGAGTTCTCTTTTCTGTTGAAGTTGTCAGGAAGCTCGGAAACGAATGGCCCTAAGGGACAGCAGAATTACTAGCCACTTAATAAAGCTAAGTGAATGAATATTGTTTTTCCTGTCCACTCCTTCATTGCCCTCATAAGTGGGCTTGAAGTAAGGTAATGAATCAAGGCGACATCCATGTTTCACCCTGGCAAAGTGCCTTCTCGCTCTGTGTGTGAACTCTGTGTCCTTCTGCCGGGTCCTTTATGGAAGTCCTGGAGATTGGGCATTTAACTAACTAGCACCCTTGTGTGTAAGAATACTATATGCTTTCCCCCCCCCTCTAACCCTGTGTGCCATGTATGGTTACACCTTCTGCAATTATCCATGCCTTTTGGGAGTCACCTCCCCCTTCTACATTTTAAGAATAACTGTTCTAGCGTCTTTAATCTTAGCAATTTCCAGCACCATTTGACAGAGGAAGAGAACTACACACCTTTTTTTAAGCAAAAAAGGGTTTCATAGTATTGTTGGAGCAAGCCAAATGAGCAATTCATTTTACAGAGATTTGGGGAAATGATTCACCCAGTTAATTAAAAATTATGTCAGATTAAATTAGGGCTCTCGGCCAATTAAAGAGATCTTAGTTGATTACTTATATGAGTTTTAATTGTTCAGTTGATTACATCTGCATAAATGTGCATGCAAATAAAACAACAGTTTTAAATAAAAGAGCATTCTTTATTTTGAATGATGCATCTGTGTTTCACAGCAGGCACCTTTAGAAGAGGCATTCTGTCTGAGAAGAAGGAAAGCTTCTATATCAACAGTTTGCTTAAATATTTAGGCTGGAAATGTAAAACTTTTTTATAAAATCAAAAGGTTTTTTTTAATTAATCTCATAAATTAATTGTCTAAATATTGCAGCCCCAAAATATTTCCATATAACTTCAAAAGTACACTTAGATGCCATATAGATCTTCAATTTTTTTGGCTACACCATATCGCACTTCCAAAACATGAACATTTTCAGATCTTTATTGTTCAATATATGTTTGCAAATTTGTGAGATTCTGTTCCGAAGAAGGGGCCAGTTCATGTGTTAGGACTGCCACATGGGTGCTGCTTTAAGTCACTCTGTATGTATTAAGTACTTACTTGTGTGCAGCAGCTCAGACCAGCCCATGCAATCAGGGTGACAGCACCTTTCTATTTTCTTTTCTGTAGTGCTCAGAGGTAGAGCACATGCTTTGCATGCAGATGACCCCATGTTCTGCCAGTGATACCTTCAGTTAAGAATCTCAGGAAGCAGATCATGGGGGAAATTTCTGCTTGAGAGCATTTGCTAGCTAGGTCCCTTTGACCTGGACTGCCCTCTCTTTTTAGTTTTGCCTATTGTTTTGCCCAGATTTCAATTGTCTTCTAAAATTTGAGATTTCTAGATCTGGACACTGCTGTAGTATATAAATCTAAACCTTTTCTATCTCCATGGGTTATTGGAAATTGCAGTGCATTCTGGGAGCTGGAGTTCTCTCCTTCTATCGTCATCTCTCCCTACTGGACTACAAATCGCAGCTAACTTTGGATGTGTGTGGGGAGCGGCTTCCAGTGATGACAGTAAAGAGGGGGCATGGCCTTAGCAGCCTGGGCTGCTTCACAATGATGCTGATCAGCAGGTTGGCAAGACAAATGTATTTATTTTATTTGTACCTCGTTCTACCAAAACTGGCACTTGGGGCAGCTGGGAGAGAAAGAACTGTAGGAGAGATGGAGAGAGGAGTATAGACAGACAGACAGGTCCCATCTACATGAACCTTTTGCTCTGGGGTGGCTGCGAGTTGAGGTCCCTCAGAATAGATGACACAGTCGCCACTTCGCAGCCATCCATGGTTTTCTCCTGGAAAATGCAGTCCAAGGAGGCGTTTTGCTGCAATGTTTCTCATTTGCTGTGGGTGCCCTGCAGTTGCGAGGCATCTGTCCCTTCCCCAAACCGACCGCATTTTGCGGGGGTGTCTTGTAGGCATGCGTAGTGCTTGCATCACTCTGTCACGCTCCTTTACTCCCCCATCCCTTCTCAGCTGTGCAGTTAGAGAGGCACAGAGAGGCGTTTTCATTTATTTAATCACACTTCCACACATTTTTGCAGCTTCGTATCTTCGCAAAGGTTGTTTTGGACTCAGTGCTCAAGGGCTGGGGGGGTCTTGGGGGAGGACCGACTTCGCTCCAGCCGCCATTTCGGAGTGATGGGTAGGCATGTACCGTTCACGCGAACCATCGTGAGAGTCTCAGGCTGGGGAACTGACAAACTACTGGTGTGGAAATGAAGAGACACCGAACACCCACTTTTTACCTAAGGAGGAATGGAAAGACACAACAGAACCTATAAAATACAAAACAGACACTGCAGTGTTGCAGCCCCATGCTCACGGGACTTCACAGCTGTGGATCAGAGTATAATGGCAAAAAAAGGGCACGGCGGAGTCTGTTAGGGGAGCCTCAGTAAATCGCAAGCGTATACCACCAGAACCTAATTTGAAGCTGCCGTGCTGTGCAGTTGCGACGGGGTGGGGTGTGTGAAAGTGGTGCCATGTAGATGGGACCAGAGTGGAAGGAAGAGGAGGGAGAAAGGGGCTGGATGGAGAAAAGAAATGCATGAGATGGCCTCAGGAAGGGGAAAGAAGAACTATGGGGTAAAGAAGGGGAGGGACAGCTGGGAGGTACTCAGTCTTTTTGGAGGTGAAGGTGGGATAAAGATAAACACAGACTTCCCAAACTTGAACTCTGGTTAGTTCCAGGATGATGTGAAAATGATTATGCCTCCACCCCCACTCCCCACTCATTCACTCACAAAATGTTCCTTTCAGTCTTTCTCACAGGACAATCGGCATGGCTGGCATGTCTTCCTGCCTGCTTCCCCTCATCATGCCCGTGGCAGCAGCTGTTCCTTTACCTTCTTCCTTACTTTCCTCTGGCGCTGCAGCACTGGCTTCTTTCACTGCTTCTGCTGATTGGTGAAAGGGGTAGATGTAGGGTCTGTGCGTGTCTGCAATTACTTTGGCCCCAGTCTTCCCCACTATGGTGATTTGTACTGTATTTCTATCTGAATTATAATAATTGTTTCTAAATTTGCATCTATTCATATACACTACCATATGCAAATTTGTGTCTTCTTTTGTCCCCTTTTTGGGTGATGCAAGCCCTATTTTTTGATTATGTATATCTGGCCACATTAGGGCTAGAGGGACCAGTTTTCTGACTCAGGTTAAGATTGCTTCATATGTTTATATGTGTGGCCTTGCATTTCAGCCCCTGAAAAGAGGAGTGATTTAAAATTAAGGATAGGTTCAGTGCACACCAACTACCTCTATACATACTGAGAAAATAGGTACTGTACCTATTAAGTAGGTACAGTTGGAGAATATGATTTAGCTAGTTGTAAGGTTGGACCTGCTGTGAACCATGCCAATTTTCCTTCATTATTGGCAGGTGAGTGAAGGCATCTGTTAACCTGAGAGCTGGATATCCGCTTCAACAAGCAATATGACATTAAGTGACCTTGTGCTTCAAAGATGTACAATTGTCAGGAAGGCATTATATGTCCTGATATGGCTGACTCTGATGGACCAGTGCAAGAAATTCATATTGTATCCAATGCCCTTCTACCATCAAAAACGCTCCAAAGCTATTTTCTTCCCACCAAATAGTCCAATTGGATCTGGCCTTTTATTGGTGTGGCACCTGCCTGTGCATCCCTAACGAGTCATTTTGCTGCTAACAAGCTAATTGCTGGCATAATTATTTATTGAGGTGGTGTCGGTGTAGCATGGCAGGCGGGCGCCAGGCTCTCTTCCGCAGCCCGGGAATGCAGCTGTATTTGTCACTTCCTAGAGAGTTTGTTGAGACAAAGCAGAGAAGAGTAAACACCATAAACATTTATGCTCTTGCATATTCAGCAGCAGATGAGGTTGAGGAAGCTGCAAATTGGAGCGTGGAGAGCACTGTGGAACAAAGATTGCACTGGCTGAGGGGTGCTGCCAGGGCATAAATACCTTTGTTGGTTACGCTCCAGCCCTCCTGGGAGTTTAATGTTTTGTTAACCCCTTCTCTGTTACCAAGCTATATATTCTAAGAGCTAACGGAATGAAGACATGATGTGTAGGCCTATTGAGGCAAGGGTCATGTGGTTAAGGTTAAAGGTGCTTGGAATGATGATGAAGGCATCCCATTCAAAAGTGCATTATCTCCATTAGTACCGATGTGGGCATGAGTAACTTTTCAGATCTCATGGTGCGCATGTGCTGGATATCAGCCCTTGAACACATTCTTATTCATCCCAGGACAGATTCCTCCCCCCACCCCCACCCTCAGCAATTATTAGGCCACATATTTCACGTTATGACGTGATCCTGCATTAAACTAAATAGAACAATAGGTACAAATCATACCATTTAATGTATGCTTTTAGAACTCCTGGGCTGTACTGTGTACTACTTTTAAATATTTGTGAACTTTCACCTTCTGAATGTGGCAACTTTAAATACGCATATTTTAAAATGAATTAGCATGCATAAAAAGGTGCCTGGACAGGGTTCTCCCCATTGCCTCCAACTGGGAAAGGTGGCATTCCTGTCTGCAAGTAAAGTGATCCCCTTCTGTCGACTTTGTGAATTATTTCGTAGGCCTAATTATTTGCTGCTTCCTCATCACAAACCTCTGTTAAAATGAGCGATGGGATTTAAGAACAGCTAAGCAAGCAAAAGGGAATAGCAGCTGTGAATTGGTTTGCTGGGCCTGAGATGCCTCCCTCAGTTTTCCTGCTCTTTTAGATGCGTTCCCCATCACCCTTTTTACCAAAGTGCAGAAGGTCTGGGTTAGCTGTTATTGCCTGCAAAGGTGCAGGCCTGTGAGTGACTGTTGCAATTTTCGGGCTGCCTGCTGAGGGCCTTTAACTGCACAACTTGAGAGGAATTGTTCTATGCTAGGCACTACAAAAAAAACCCAACAACCCAGAGGAAAGCAGGCAGGGGTTTGGGCCTGAAAGAGTGCAAATAACTGGATGGTTAAAAAGGCACACTGGCTGGATACAAATAGGATGTGAAAACAAATTGTTCTTCTTCACAAAGTGTTCATTCTTGCCCTAAAGCTTTTTGTTTTCACCCAGATTTTTGTTTGCTTCTAACCCACTTCCAGAACTGCTAACCTACAGATATTTTTTTTAAATAATTTTTTCTGCTACCAAACTGAGTTGTAAGATTTAACAGATACATACATGAGTGGTCTTTTTATTTATTTGAATTTTGTGCCATTTGGAAATATTACAGTAAGGTTTCTAGAGCATTTCTCTTCAGCCAGAAGGAGTTAACGTGGTTGTTTTTTGTGATTACTTTTTAGGAAAGTTCTAATGGTTTGATTATGAAGCTTGTGCTTTTTAAGCTTTTAAAGAACCCTTGAACATGTAATAATGAGTTTTCCCTCTAGTTATAGCTACAATTCTACATGCTGTTCTGCGCTTGCTGTCTTATGTCCCAACTGTACATGTACAACATGAAAGTTGAAAGGTGAGAAGGAGGGAAGCCAGTGACCTGGTTCACATGTTAACCATGAACAACCCTGAATACAGGTTGAATTGTGGGTGGTGGTTGAAATGTGGGTTGTCGTTACGTGCAAATCCTGCACTATGGTTTAACTATGGGTTGTTAACCATGAACAACAACAAACCATGAATTTTCTTCCAGGGCTGTCTATCGTTAACAACCCATAGTTAAACCATAGTACATGGTTCGCACATAACGACAACCCATGATTCAGCAACAACCCATGATTCAATTACAGCCCATACTCAACCCATAGACCAGGTTTGGTCAACATACTGTGCCTTGTCATGGGTTATTTATCCCATGATGACCCACGGAACCCATAGGGCGCCAGGTTGCATATGCAACCCCCACTCAGGTTATGTCATGCGAACCCAGTGAGTGTGGGTTATGTGAGGGTTGTTTAACCTTCACATAATTGATGCTCACTGGGTTCGCACGATACAACAACCCCTGAGTGGAGCTTGCATTTTCAAAATTGTAGCTGCATGCGCCCCACACACGCCACAACCTCACCATACTCTAGATTGTTGTTACGTGCAATCTGGGCCAGTCCCTGTCGCTTCTCTGTTATTGTTTCAGTCTCTTATGCTGTATTTGGCTTCAAGCAAAGGTTTATACAAGCAGGCGGTCATGCAAGCTTCAGTAACGAGCATTTATTTGAAAGCTATGTGTCAGGCTTAAACTATCTGGAAAATTTCTGTCAGAAATAGAATTCTGCTTCTGTTTTCTCTCATATCCTTACTAGATGGTACTTCTAGTATATTGTAATTGGAGTTGGTGTAAAATGTAGAGGTGTGGAGAATTCCACAGGCCTGAATTTCTGAATCCATGACTAGATTTCACACCGAGTTAGGGGATCTCACTCATCTGCATATTTACTCAGAGCAATTCCCACTGTGTTTGATGGGACTTAACTCCCAAGAAAGTGTGCCTAGGATTGCAGCCAGTGGAATCTGGAGGGTATCTTGTGTGCTGGGCCTGGCTTTTAGGGTTTGGCATGTGCTGATGATATCATTGCTGGGCACATGCCACAACCTAGATAACTGTGCAGGTTGAGGCCTGTATGGCATGGATTGGGCTGTCTGCAGACCAGATACCCCACTAATGTGCTGTGCAGCAGGAAACACATGTGAGAAAGGGAAAAGAAGGACAGTGACTAAAGGTTGAGAACTGAGTAGAGATAGTGACTGGCTATCCATATCTAATTTTATTAGTTACTTCACAAAGCAACTGAATTAATCACCTGAATACATGTTTCCTTACAAACATGTACACATACTCATTTTATAGATGTTGTTAGATGTGATAACCATTAAGGGTCTGACCTCATGGCTAACTAAAGCTACTCCATGAAAACACACACAGACCTGGTTCTCATGTAACAGCAACATGGGTTGTTGTGCACGAGTAGTTTGATGTTGGATTAACTGCTGGGTTGTTTAGTCCCTAACAACCCATCTCTCTGTGTTCAGACATCACACTCAACCTATGAAGGTGCCTATCATAGGTTGTTGATTAAAAGCGGAAATGGCGGGTGCACTGCAGGCAGCGCACCCACTCTCTCCCTCTTGTCCCTCTTTGTTTAACCCATGGCTGTCGTTATGTGTGAAAAGCACTATACACAGACCAGTTTCTCTCAAAGTCTCTAGGCAAATGCCGGTGGATTCAATTCCCTGTTCCTTGGGAGCTTGTGTTAACTCTTAGCATTGTTGTTCTCTCAGCTTTGCTTGGTGGTTGTCTGTTCTGGGTGTGCAGTGAACAACATCCACAGCTGAAGGCTGCTGGGAACTGTAGCTCTTTCATTATCATACTACTATATTCTTCTGGAATTAGCAGAGCAAGGGTATAAGTATGTAGCATGTGGCCATTGCCCCATTAAAGGCCTTGTGGGTATTTCAGTTTATACATTGCTGGTCAGAGGTTTAAGTTCTTCACTTATTTCTCTCTTCAGTTTCCCTCTCTGTTTTCTCTGCATCCCCCAGACCCTGAAATTCATGGTCAGAGATTGCTGGACCAGATGTTGTCATGGCAACAGCTCTCTTCCTGCTGAGGTGGAGATACGAGCAGATTTCACGGTTCAAGGAATTTCCCCATTCCTGACCTACCCCTCCCTCTTTCCTTGTGGTGTTTTCTCCACATCTTCCTGTCATCCTCTCTTAGTACCAAGCAGCTATGCCTCAGAGGCTGAAGGGAGCACACACACACTGTGTGTTCAGTGTAGATTTTACTATCCGTCCTGTCTCCTTCCTGTGCCTTGGGGGAGATAGGTACTTTGAGTGTTCGCAGATGCAGGTAGGAGCATCTCATCAGATGTTTGCAATGAGGATTTCTTTTGAGGAGTAGGTAAGGGCAGTAGCTGAAAGGCATGCAGAAAAAAGCTGATGGTGAAAAAAGAGGACTTCTTCAGAACCTAATCACTTGCTGCCTGTCCTTTTTTATTGTATTAAAATGTTAGGGGACTTCAGCTCTGGAGGCAAGTGGCAGCCAAGGGGCAAGGTATAACCTAGGCAATGGCAGAACAGACTTGCCCAACATGTTTGAACCTTGATCAGGAAGCAGTGAGTTTGGCTGCTTGGCCCATTCAGGCCTGTTTTTTCTCTGTTCAAATAGCTGTGAAGATGGTTGCTTCAGGCTGATGCCCAAATTATGAGGAGGTAGAAGGAGACTAGAATTCCAGTTTATACTGGCTAGCAACCTATTATTTGGGAATGAACAGTGCAAGCCATGATAAGTCTAAATTCCTGTGGCTATAGGATCAGTTTCCTAGAAACAAAATCATGTTAGGCTGTGCGTATAGATGTATCCAGATTTTAACATATCAGAATTTATGTCAAAGTAATCAAAATTTTGAGCCTAGAAAAATGGATTCTGTGACTTTCATTAATTATGCAAATTTGCCTGTATTTTCTTATTTGTGTCAACTTATTCTGCTTCTGTGAGCCATGCTGGATGAGCACAGAGCGATGTAAGGCATTAAAGTCCCACCTCCTGTCAATCCTATTTCACTTCCCCCTTTGGCATCTAGGAATCACCAGGCATTGCCCTCACTTTTAAGCCTATCTTGACAGCCTTAAGGACTAGAAAAACAAGGAGGCTTTACTTGAAAAAGAAATTGCCCACAGGCCACAGAGCCCTGTGAGAGTCATCCATCTCCTGTCATTTCTTTGGGGGCAGCAGCAAGTCTTGAGTAAGGAAGGGCTCAGGAGAATTATGCTACACTTGTCTTTGGCAATTGAAGATTGAAGGCTCTGGCTGAGGTGAAATGGTGTTTGGCCATTATTTTAGTTCTTTTCACCTTTTCCCTTTTGAAAAGGTTTTGCTTGGCTCTGCAAGTACAAGAGGATGTTTAACCAGCAAGTTTGTTTTCTTGCTGTTTGTTGAAGGGGGAGCATTTTCCTGTTGATTCTGCTGGATATCGTAAACCATGGTATCCTTGGATTGTCTGGATAGAATGAGGCTCAGAGGCAGTTTTTACAGTGCTTCCTGTCATTCTTAGAAAGTAGATCTCAGAAGGTGGTGCTGGGGTCTTCTGCCCAACACCTTGGCCTGTGGTGTCCTTCAGTGTTCCATTTTGTGCCCATGCTTTTTAACATCTTCACGAAACCTTTAGAGGACATCATCCTGAGAATGGGACTTTGGTGTCATCGGTATGTGGATGATGCTTAGTTCTGTTTTTCTGTTCTCAACCTGAAGAGACCATGAAGGGTTTTTTTTTTTTAATCAGTGTCTATTTGAGGTCAGTAATGGACTGGGTGTGGACTAAAAATTGAAACTTAATCCACACAAGACACAAATGCTTTTGGTCACTAAGATTATTGGTCCAGCAATAGGATTCCATCCTATTTTAACAGGGTTGAAAAATGAGGTTAGCAGTTTGGGAGTGCTCTGCTCCTGGACCCAACTTTGCTCCTGGCTCCTTCTTCTCCTCCTCACCCCCAGTTATTTGATAGTTTTTGGATGCTTCCAGATGGAGGGCTCCTATTGATAACCATCACAAGGCATTGTGTAGCTATTCCATCTTTTCTTCCTTAATTGGTTTTTTTTCTGTTAAGAAAAAAGTCGGATGAAGCAGTGGGAAAACTTGGGAGGGTTACAAATTGAAGACGATGTAATCTTGATGCTCCCACCCCATAAAATTCCGTGAATAAGGAATGCAATTCCGCAATAAAAATTGCACCCTTTGGAGTTTTTTGGTGATCTTATTTTTTTTAATTGGTTTTATATGGAAATATATTGTTTTTGTATTTTGATGTTACCTGCCTTGAGTATTACTTCAGAATAGAAAGGTGGGGATTAAATGTTTTAAATAAATATTCTTTTAAAGTAATTGTTCGTATTCCACCCCCACCCCACCACCTCCTATTACTATGGGAAGAAGCCTTTTTGTAAATACTTTAAGATATGGTTGTCCATGTAGGAATTTTGTTTGCAGTGAAAATAATAGTCCCTCAGCAGAGTTGTTTAAATATGCAAAGGAATTTCCAGTTGAAATTAAATTAGTTCATTCCAGGAGGCAGGGCTGGCCCAAGACATTTTACTGCCTCAGGAGAAGGACAAGATGGCACCCTGTTCCACCACATAAAGAAGCTGACAGGAACTTCAGTTAAATCTTACTTCAACACTGGCAACAAGGTAGCTTGCTGTCCCCCAGCATCTGCTGCTTGAGGCAGTTGCCTCACTCTTTCTGATGGGAGGGCCAGTCCTGTCAGGAGGACTTCCAGATGAATTGGGAATCTGTCTTAGAATGGCCTGTAGTCCTTCAGTGTTTTGGCACTTGGAGTTAGCATGGAATTGTTAACCCACCTTTCCCCCATGTATTTTAGAATCCAGAGTTTATTGGTAAACACATGTCAGTCATTACATGCTTATCACTTGTCACTCATATAAAAGGCATGGGTGTACAAGCCTTACTGTCCTGCTATACATTCTGGATGTGGCTTGCTAAAAATGCATACTCTGAAACTTGCCTGCAGACATCTCTCCCCCTTTCCTTTACTGCCACTCAGCTGTTGTGAATGGGATCCACTTTATCCTCTGCTGAATTGCGTATGTCTCTGGGGCAGAATGTAGGAGCTGTTTAACATCTGTGCAGACACAAGGCCCAGCAACCTAGGACAGGATGTGGGAAACGTGGTATCCATTTGAAACTGCAGAGAGGAATGTATATGGGCAGATTCTGTAGTTTGTATGTGTGTGTCTGCAGCTTGCAAACACATTCCTCTTACAGCCGATGAGATACAACATTCCCTATTCAGGAGTGACCTGGGGGAGAACTGGAAAGCACACAGGTGTGGAATTATATAGTACCATTCCCCTTGGGCCTGTAGCACAGATGATAAGAGCTGTGCAATGAATCTTTAAGATGATGAGAAAAGCCAACAAGAAGAATTCATCAAGTGGTGCTGGTTTAAACATGTGCATGGAGGCCTAGCCTCTATTAGGGCAGTTGCTGGTCACTGTATCTTGACTTGGCCCCTTGAAAAGGGCAGGCAAATTCTTAGTAACGCTGTAGATGCTTGGTTTTAAAGGGAGTGAGTTTAGGCACTAGGCAGCTGTCATAAGGACAGGGAGAAACAGCTAAGCACTCTCTATCATGCCAGCTAGAGCCATTGTTGGCTGGGCCTCTCCTTCAGTGGCTATTCACTCTGCAGCCTGATGATTTTTTTTAGCATGCCCACTCTGAATATACTTATTTCCCTTTTTCATCTACTGTCCCTTCTTCCTTGAGTCATGTCTCATTAAATTGTAAGCCATTGTGGTGGGGACTTGCCTATTTTATCTTTTGTAAAGAGTGTAGTCAATGTAAGGTGGTGTTGGTAGTAGTAGGAAGAATTTAGAGCTAACTTGCTTAGAGTGGCAGCAAGGGACTTGTATCTAAATGTTCCTTGCTAGCCAAAGCAGGCCTGTACCACCTGGATAAGACTAATTAGATGAGAGATTTGCTGCAACACAAGCTAATACTACCAACTGTGGTTTATTGGAACAGGAACTGGCTGTGTGCCCATACAGTCCCTCTTCACCATTTCCCTTTCTTCCTTTTGTGCCCAGCTTGACGAAGATGTCCTGGTTTCTTAAACTACCTTGGCATAAGGAACTATGGTTTAAGGGTTTTCTTCCCCCCCCCCCCCCGGTTATTCAGTCCTTTGGCAAAGTGACAAGATTGGTAGGTATGTGGATCAGCACGCTCTTAGGAACCACTAAGTGAACAAAGAGTGTAAAGAACAGAGAATTAGGGTAAATGGCAATTATTTTATTCATGGGAGGTTGCGCTTTAAAAGGGCTGCAGCAGCCTGATCAGTTTTCTGCTTTCGTCAGTAATTTATAGGCTCAGGGAATATTAATGCAGCCTAAGCGGTGGAAGGAAATCTTCGCCAAAGCTGGGTGTGTGAAGAGAGGGGTGAGGAGGGAGTACTTGGGCACATGGCTTGTTCATAGTCCAATAAACCACATAGTTTATTGCAGGGGTGAGCAGAAAGTAGATCTCCAGATGTTTTGGACTTCAACGCCCAGCATGCTGGCAGGGGCATCTGGGAACTGAAGGCCAAAACATCTGGAGAGCTACCTTCTGCCCACCCCTAGTTTACTGTGCTGGGGTTGTTACATCTGCACAGTCTCTTGCATCTCTACCTGATAGAGATCTAAACTGACTGTTGTGCTACCTATGAAAGAGAATAGAACCCCCAGCAAAATGGAAGTTTATTGGGTAGGAAAGTTTTGAGGTTGTTCCTGAAAGAAAGACTGTTTTATCCATTACAGTTGATTCTGGAACACGTTTGAAATGTAGCTTATATCCACTTCTATCCTGCAATGTGTATGGCAGAGAAGCTCATATTTTTCTGTGTGTATACACCACAAAGACATGAGGCAGAGGTCTAGGTCCAGTTGTAGTTCTCTGCAACATATTTCTACAATTCATATGCAGTTCAAAACAAACAAATAACAAGTTGCCATCTTGTTCTGAAGTAGAAGCCGGTACATGGTAAATTTTAACATGTGCTTACTTCTGCTGTGATGTGTGAAGTGCCCCTTAGTTGCTGCATCTTAGCAGCAATTTAGACTTTTGAGTTTTACAGTAAAGCATGTAAGACACAGGAACGTCAGAGATGCTAATAACTTACTGATTTTGGTTTTGTTCCTTCCCTTTGATAATTCCCACACTCGGCAACTGCCCCTTCTTTCCTTTCCCACTTTTTTTTTTTTAAAGGACTTTGAAAGTAGAAATTTGATAGTGGAATGGTGGAAACTTCACATTAATTCCTATTATCCGTGTATTATATTCTGGTGCATGCATATGTCAGTCTAGAATATTTTTAAGGAACAGAGGTGGAATGAGAGGCTACATGGAGCACCTGGGACATGCTTGGGATTCATGGGAATGGATAGAAGTTGCGAGGAGTTCTCTTTCTCTCTCTTACCCATGGGATGCTCTCTACACACTCTTTCTGTCCTACAGCAGCCACCTGCATCTGCACCACAGAACCCAGTTTTCCTTGCAGATTTTGAAACTCTTTTCTCATTAGGAATCATATACTATATGGCATCCTGAAATATTGTCAAACAGCTAATCTCTCTCTTTGCTTTTCTCCGCCCCTTCCTCTCTTACAGCCCTTGCAAATTGACGACAATTTCTGTGGGCAGGATTTTAACCAGCCATTGGGTGGGACAGTCACCATCGAAGGCGTGCCGCTTTTCGTTGACAAGGAAGATGGCATGACATCAGTGGCTGCTTATGACTACCGTGGGCACACCGTGGTCTTCGCTGGCACACGAAGTGGAAGGATAAAAAAGGTAGGGGGCCATGTCAATATTGCTGTGTTTTGTAGAGTTCTGCTGCTTGGGCCTTGAGGGAACAAAGTGCCCTGTGCCTGAGTCATGTGGTTAAAGACAGATGTGAGAGTGATGGAATTATTTTATTTATTTATTTATTGCATTTATACCCCGCCTTTTTTCCCTTGCAAGGAACCCAAGGCGGCTTACATTATCCTCCTCCTCTCCATTTTATCCTCACAACAACAACCCTGTGAGGTGGGTTGGGCTGAGAGTCTGTGACTGGCCCAAAGTCACCCAGTGAGCTTCCATGGCCGAGTGGGGACTAGAACCCGGATCTCCCAGCTCCTAGTCCAACACTCTTGCCACTACACCACACTGGCTCTCAGGAATGGAAAGGGCAGATATTTCCTTGCACACACTTTCTTTATAACTTTTGAAGCTATTTCTATATGGAAGGATTTGACCTTGAGCAACTGTTGCTTGCTCTTCTAGTATGCTTTCTATCTGAGTGTTCTTTCTCCAGAAGGATTGCTCTTCACACAATCTCTCCTAGGTCAGCAATATTTTAAAACATAGCCTGATGTTACATAGCAAGGGTGTTTCTTGGTACCGTGCATGCTTTTGCTAAAACCAGATTGTTTTTCTTCATGTCTTGAGAGCTGTTCAGCAAGTCTTCTAGGATAAATAGCAAACAGCAGACTCGGCTATTCTGTTTTTTAAGATCTGCATAGAGCAGGCTTCCTTCGCTTTAGAGAACCTTTGGCTACTGTAGAGGCTGCCTGGGCCATCATTCCTACTCTGACTGCCATTTCCATGAAGTTGTTTTGCTACTTCTTTGTTCATATCTGCAGTGTTGCTACATGCATCTGCCTGTGTTACACTAAGCAGACACATTTCCCTGAGGACAATGGCTCTGCTCTGTTAGCAGGAACCAAAGAATTCTGATAACTGCGCATGAACAGAGATCTGTCTTGGAGGCTACAGAATACCCTAATGTGGTTGATTTAAACCATCTGTGGGCCAAAGTCCACAAAGCAGAGGGAACTCATCCTTCCCCAGCTACACAAAGGCTTCTTGTTGCTGGTAATTAGCAAATAACTGTATGCCTTTCCCTCAATATCTCCACAGGGCATGGATTTCCTGTTATCATAACATCATTCCTATAATTACAGCTGGATATTCCCTGTGTAAACACAGCCGGTATTAACTGCATCTACAACCAGGCAAAATTGTATTTAGGGTCCTAGAAGAATTCTGCAGAATGAACCCAACCTAGTAGGAGGCTCCTCATAAGTCAAGACATGATGACACTGGGTTCTGAACTAAGGAATGGCCTGAATTTTGAGCTGCTTTTGCCTTTGATCCTCCCCCACACACTAAGCTTTTAATTTTTGAAGATTACAAGTATTTTCTAGTACAGAATTGCTTGTGAATATGAATGCAGAGGGGAAGGAATGCAGTGACTTAGTGTATGCATTGGAGTGTTAGCATCAGGGAAGTCACTGGGGAAGATCAGGTTCCTCGTACAAAATTGAGTATATAATAGATGCAGTTGTCCATTTCTGAGAGTCAGCATATGCCTGTCCATCTTGGCAGAGAATTTTACTTTTGCAACAGCAAAAGACCCAGTTCTTTGACATGCTCTTGACAGCTAGTTCTGGCTCCCTGATGTTGCTGCATTTATACTTTACATTTTTAAGTGTACACCTTAAAAAGTATAATGTGCGATGTGGCTCCCAGGGAATGTCTTGGTAAACTTGTTTTAAGAAAAGTCTGGTCAGCACACCAAATCATGAAGATGGGCAGGAGCTGTGTTTTTTGTTACAGGTTGAAGGTTTGTTACAGTGCAGTGAGAAAATACACATCCACAAGTGGGACCTGCAACAAAATATTGCAGTGTGGAGTGCACCTGTTCAGTCAGCCATGCCCTCTTCCAGTATATTCCAGTCCAGTCCACCCTCCCATCTGGTTTTCCATTCTCCCCCTCCAAAAAAAGCAGTCAGTGACCAATGAGCACACTCAGTCCTCAGTGGACTGTGGTGGGAGTCGTCCCCCCCCCCCCGCCCCAAGTTAGTTTTTTTTAATCGGGGAAGGGGGCTGATACTGGAAACCTCAGGTTTCCTCCAAGCCTGCCCTTTTTTGTATCTGGGTTGTGCCATTTTGGCTACATAAGCATAATTTTGGCTACATAATCATCCACACTCACACCTAAACATCAGAAATACAGGGAATTACTATTTCTTCACCATTCTGTGGCTTCAGGGAGCATTTGTGAGATTATTCCCATTTTAAAAAAGAAAAAACCAAGTCAGTCAATTGCACAAGGTCACCTTCCTGTCCCAAACATAGCCAGAAAGATAGCTTGGTGCTCATTCCTCTCTCTGTTCCTCAGCCACTAGAGTAGCTTGTCCCTTTTATCTCCCAGAACATGCAGTGGTATGACTTCCCATTCACAGAATTTGCTCTGCCTCTCTCTTCTTCAGAGTCATCTGTCTGTGTGCAGTGTTTCTGTGGTGTCTGTTTCTAACCCCTGCAGACTGAGACTAAGCAAGATGCTGATTTCTAGTTCAGTGGATGTGGAATGATATGGCTGGCCTGAAGCCAAGCTGAGGGTCATTTTAGGAAATGTGGTTAAGACAGTGTAGACCCATTTCAAGTCAAAAAGGGTTGTTTTGTTTATCAGGAGAGCTAAACAGAGTTGATTGCAGAGGTGTTTGTGTTTTTTGTGTTTTTTTGGTCTCCAGCATTTTCAGTTCAGCACTAGAAAAGCTGTGAAACCTCAAGTTAGTGTTGTAGCATTCCAGACATTCAGGTGCTGAATTCAACAAGAGCAACTTAGGCTGTGCCCCATTGCAGCCAAAGCTCTTCTCAGCTAGCTTCAATTTCTGCCCTTTTGAATGGGGATAGAGACCTCCTCAGAAAAGGCAGTTCATGCAGACATCAGGGGAAGGGATATATCAGTATTTCAAGAGAGAGTACGCACCAGGAGGTGTGCTTTAAAACTGGTCTCATGACTAGTAGTCATCATTCAAAGATGGTTGCAGGTCTTTGATTTGGACAGCCAGAAGGTGTCCTTGCTTATAACAGACCTAACACAGACCAGCTGTGAGGAGGAACTTAGGAAGCTGCCTTATACTATACTGAGTCAAACCATTGGTCCATCTTGCCCAGTATTGTCAACACTGACCAGCAGCGGCTGTTCAGGGTTTCAAGCAGGAGTTTTTCCACCCCTAAGTGGAGATGGTAGGGATCGAACCTGGGCTATAGCCATTCCCTGAGTGGCTATGCAGAACATGTGCTCTGCCAGGCCTTATCCTGTTCATTGTTGGCAATGATTTCACTCTGAGGATCTCAGAGCTGCTTCATGAGTGACATTTTCCCCACCTGAGGATAATCTCTGGGTAGGAAAACACGTATGTGCCCATAAGGTCTGAAGTATGGCACAGATATTTTTGCCACTGCAAATGCATGGGTTGGGCAGCTGCTATACATTATTTCTGCATAGAAAAGGTGTAAGGTATAGGCCAATGCTTACAGCAGCTCAGAAGCACTAAGGAAATTAAGAGGCCTTCTCAGAAGTGGATCTTCATGATTTTCTTGTTTGGTATATAAGGAAAGTGAACTACCAAGCTGAAACAGGACATTGTTTACAGCCATACTTCTTGTTCTTGAGTTAGTCATCTAGGCTCTCAGCCACTCTGCTCAAACCGCTAGGCCATGCTTTTTTCATTGTAGCAGTAAGTTTTTTCATCCATTTTTGGGGATTAGCATTTGTTCTTGATATTTCCTTTCTTCTCCGTGATCAAAAGAGGCGCCAGAATGGCTGCCTGCCTCTAGTCCAAATGGATAATGAGAAGATTTCATGTTGTCAGGGGTATGGCCCTGCTGCTGTGAAGGCTGGGAGAAGACATAGGCAGATTGTCTTCCCTTTCTTATCGATACTTTGTCTGAAGTGACTAGTTTCTCTTTTCTCCCATTCTCTCTTCCTCTTAAGTTCCAAATTGCAGGGTTTAAATAGTTCTCTGCCGGTGCAGTTCTACATGTGTGAGTGTGTAGAGGAAGTGTGGGAGGACGACTGATGAAACCATTGAGACAGTGTGCTACACATCCAGTTATTTATCTCTGTTGATTGCTGATGATTGCTTTTTGTCTGGCAAATTTCTCCCTGAGGTGGTAGATTCCTCCTGCTCTTATATACTTTCTGTGTTCTGCCTCTTCACTTCTCCCTTCTCCCTGCCAATTTGATTGACTTCCTGGAAGGGCTGATGAAACAAATACCTAGCAGAGAAGCATGGTAACCTCTTCCAGGCCTATGAAGCAGCCCCAGTGGATGGGTGGGGGGCAGGTTAGTTAGGGGTAGCTAGGTCTGAAATTAGTTTCAGCTGAATGCTAAAGAACCCACAGTGGAAGGTATATGAGAGGAAAGGGATTTGATGTTTTGGCAGAAGTCAGATTGGGATGGAAAGTAATGCTATTAGCCATCTTTCTAGCCATAGCAGAGCAGTATTGGGGTTCCGGAAGCTATGCTAGCATGTAGTGGTCCCTGCTTTCACCTTGAAGTGCTGCTGTGGGTGGAACTCATGGTGTGACATTGAGAGCACAGCTTCTTTCAGCAAGGGCCATCTGTCTGTGTTTGGAGGATGGGGAAAGTGCTGTCTCAGCAGTTATCTGATCCTCCTAGGGAGCCCTGTGCAATCAGACCCGGACTCTGGCTGTCTCTGCAGCTATAGCAGGAAGACAATTCTTCCAAACAACCTCCATCCTTGCCCTCCCCAACTGGTCACCCTGGAGGTGCAGAGAGAAGGGATGGGCAGCCTGCGGAGTTGCAGGAGTGCGTGTATTGGGAGGTACTTATCTGCAAAGCAGCTGTTACTGCTAGGGACAGGGCAACACTTTTGAGGGAGGCATGACCAAGAGTGGCAGGAGATGCGTAGGCTAGAAGATATTGCAGGAAGGATCTAGTGCGGCACTGGAATTAAGTTTTCCTAAAGATCTGCTGGCGGTGTTGACTTCTGGTAGCTTTTAAAATCCAACCTCTATGCTAGTTTGTGGGCTGTTACAGTGTTAAATACTTTGAGAGGAGCTTAATTTAAAAGACTTAGTGGTAGTCATAAGCCATTTCCTTTGGGTAGGGATAAGAGCCCTGCAGGGAGCATAAGGAGGCAGGGGGATAGGAGGTGAACTTTCAAGAGGGCAGAGGCATTGATGCATGCTTGGCTAAGAGCAGTGTTGGAATAGCTGGGGATGTAGAACAGTAACATCGCCTTGCACGCAGCTCACACAATGACCGTCTGCACTGTTTCTGTCTCCTGGCAGGGTTATTCATCCTCTCACTTAAAAGCAATAAAGCTTGTGCCAGCGTTTCCTTCTGTCACCTTGGCGAAGAGGCTGATCCCGGTGCTGTGAGGCCAGAAAAATCTTCCCTTTCCATCTCAGATTTCTGCCCCCTCTTAAAAAAGAGGTGGAACAGATGCAACCCTTGAGAAGGAATTTAGGAGGCTGGAGGAAGGGGTGTGGCTAGGCTAAGACATGCTTCCCCTGTGTGCTCAACAGTTTGCTCAGCCTTTCGCTTGACAGCCACCTACTGGAGTGTTGACCCTCAGGCCTGTGAAATTGGAAAGGAGGTCTGTTTAGAAAAGCATTTCCAAACCTGCTGCCCTCCAGATGTTTTGGACTTCAATTCCCATCAGCCCCAGCCGGCATGGCCAATGGGTAGGAATGCTAGGAGATGTGGTAAAAAAAAATCTGGAGGGCACCAGGTTGGGGAAGGCTGATTTAGGATCTTCAGAGGTCCTGTACATGGTCGCTGCTTGGGTTTTAATGCTGCAGTCCCCATCTCCCACTCACAGAAATTGGACAGTGAAGGCTAGTCTGTCCCTCCCCTGAAGCTATAACTGTGCAGAAGAAAAGTGCTGCTTGCATTAGAAGGGAAGGGCCGGACAGGGTTGGAAGGGAAGGGTTGGACAGGGGAGGAACTGGGCTGAAGAACCCTGAGCTGCATTCTCCTTTATGGCTGCAGGGCTGTTAAAGAAATGGGAGGCCTCCCTGGGTTGTAACCTAGGGAATCTATTCTCCTCAGTCTGATAGTGGGAGCCATTTGAGCTGGCAGAAGTGCCTTAGTCTCAACTAACCACTAATATTTAGTGATACTAGGACTGGAAGGGATGTCAAAAGTGTCAAGTCCAGCCTCTGTCCTAGACCAGGAGCTCGCTCAGTATTTGTGCAAGTAATTTATGGGACTTCAATGCATGAATTGTGGCTTATGGATCTTCTCTTCACTGAAACATAAGGGAAATAACTTAATGAGCTTGGAAGTGTTATCATATTAAGGAAGGCTAGAAAAGATTAGAAAAACATAGCTTAATTTTAGTTAGAACTCTCCAGAGCTCAGCCTTAGGGAATTGGTTTTTAACAATTTATTTTAGGCATGTGATGTCATAGCACAGAATAATTTTTTCCCTTCGCCATTAAGTGGCCGTACCTTTCCACTGAATGGGGCCTTTCAACAGCCCAGCCCAGCCCAGCCCTGCCATGGCTCATTTGTCTCGCAAAAACAGATACATACAGGGAGAGTTGTTGTGTTTTCCAATTCATGAGTGCCTGTATGGCACATCTGTTACTCAGAGAAATGCCAGTGCCTCTGTTGGCAGATACGGACAAAGCTGCTTCCGGCCTAAGTATGTGCAGAGTTTGTGCGGTATCAGAGGCCAAAGGGGAAGAAAGATGACCCTTCCCTAGAAGATGGGTTTAAAGAAGATTCTGAGTTCATGTCCTTGTACTATTATCAGGGACCCTCTTTCAGAGCTTGAGTCCTCTGTGGACAACAGCCTCCTCTCTCCATGCTACCCTGCCCTCTTGCATTTGTCCAGGGTGCCTGATGCAAACAGAGCCCCTTTGTCTCAGGGAGGCTTGGCCCTGTTTGTAATGCCTTGATAGACATCTCTCAAACAGTTGCTTCTCAGAAGATGGTGTGCCAGCCAGCACCTGTTGCAGCTGTAGCCTCGCCCCTGCCCTGCCCTTCCACATCCTGTCTCTTCTGTCATCTCCCCTCTTTCTCCCTCTCTGTTTTCCTTGTGCCTCTTCCTATACACTGGGAGATGGATTGTCTGAATTGCTCTTGCAATCACATGGCAATTTCAAACCCCAGCATTTGGGAGAATGGAGTTGGATGGGATTAACCCAGAGAATGATTTTAGTATGCCCTTTTTGGAGCGACTCTTGAAAGCGAGACTTTTCAGGGCCAAAGCAACAGCTACATCTTTTTTTGGTATTTTTTTACTTGGGATTAAGCACAGGGGCCAGATCCAGATCTTAAAAGTGCCCCTACCCCCACACTAGGGTCCTGATCTGAATCAAAGGCCCTGCACCTACTCTAGAGTAAAAATGGAAAAAAATGTAGCTGCTAGACACAAATTTAAAGTAATGTCTTTTGTGGTCCTCAGAAGTTCTCCTGTATGTATATTGTTAGTAACAACTGAAACTAGCAGGATATACCTTAGAATCATTAACATCTCAATTTCATTAATGTTGGTTTAATCATACCCATTTCTAGATAGGTGACACTTAAATCATATTAGACAACTACCACCCAGTCGCAAATACCCCTTTTCTAGGGAAGGTACTTGAGAGGGTTGTGGCAGACCAACTGCAGGTTCTCTTGGAGGTTACTGATTATCTAGACCCATTTCAGTCTGGGTTTCGTCCTGGTTACGGGACTGAATCAGCCTTGGTTGCTCTGATGGATGAACTTTATCGAGAGAGGGACAGGGGGAATGCAACCCTGTTAATTCTGCTCGATCTCTCATCGGCTTTTGATACCATCGACCATGGTATCCTCCTGTATCGACTCCGTGGGATAGGTATTGGAGGCACTGCGTTACAGTGGTTCCAGTCCTACCTATGGGGCCGATTTCAGAGAGTAACATTGGGTAACTATTCCTCAGCCCCTTGGCAATTGAGCTATGGGGTGCTGCAGGGTACCATCTTGTCCCCAGTGTTGTTTAACATCTATATGAAGCCACTGGGAGCAGTCATTAGGGGATTTGGAGCTAAACGCCATCAGTATGCTGATGACACACAGCTCTATCTCCCTGTGACATCTGAATCAGGAGAGGCTGTGCAAGTCCTGAATCAGTGCCTAGACTCAGTAATGGGCTGAATGAGGGCCAATAAACTGAAGCTGAATCCTGGCAAGACGGAAGCCCTGTGGGTGAGTGGTTCCTGGGTCTGGGAGTTGGCTCATTGTCTGTTCTGGATGGGGTTGCACTCCCTCTGAAAGATCAGGTCTGTAGTCTGGGGGTACTCCAAGATCCATCATTGTTGCTGGAGGCCCAAGTGGTCGCCGCGGCTTGGAGTGCCTTTTACCAGCTTCGGCTGGTTCACCAGCTACAGCCTCTCCTAGACAGGGATAGCTTGACCACGGTGATACAGACATTAGTAACCTCAAGACTGGATTACTGCAGTGCGCTCTATGTGGGGCTGCCCTTAAGGCTGGTCCGGAAGCTGGAGCTAGTGCAGAATGCAGCAGCTCGGCTGTTGTCGGGAGCTGCCCCTTTTCAGCATGTAACTCCTTTGCTGAGGGAACTGCACTGGCTGCCTATTCTCTACCGGGCCAGCTTTAAGGTATTAGTACTAGTGTACAAATCCCTAAACAACTTGGGACCAGGATACCTGAGAGAGCGCCTCCTTTTTTACCAACCTGCCTGGTCACTGAGGTCATCAGAGGGCATGTTCCTTGTGGTTCCACATGGACCCATGGCCCGGTTGGTGTCCACCAGGAAAACAGCCTTCAGTGTGGTAGCCCCCTTCCTGTGGAATTCCCTGCCTTTAGAGGTCAGGCAGGCACCAACATTGTGTTCCTTCTGGCGCCTCCTGAAGACGTTGTTCTTTCAAGAGGCCTTCCTTGCATGACCAGCCGTTGTTTGTTAAATTCCACTTTGTTGGGGTTTGTCTTTTTAAAAAAGTTTTAACTCTTTTAACTTGCTGTTTTATTCTTTTACCATATTGTTCACCGCTCCGAAATTTTTTGATGAGGAGCGGTATATAAATATTGTAAATAAATGAAATAAATAAATAAATAAAACATCATGACACTGACAGACTGGAAGTTTCCACAAACAAAGGATTTCATCCATGTCACTGACCTTATCCTTGAGGTTCCTTAATAAGTAGGATATATTCATCTGAAAGTTTCATAGACAAAGTCATCAATTTCTTGAACAATTCTGAACCCTGGATATTTGGGACATGCAACAAAATGGTGTGTGTGTGTATGGTGCTTCTGTCCTCCGGATTTTCCTACACTAGCTGTTTAGTCCCGTAGTCCCTCTTCTTTCCCCCCATCACTGGTTTTCAGGGTGCTTTCACCCTATCTGGCCCTTCAGCACTCGAGTAGTCTCCCCGCCATCCCTCAACATCAGGTAGAAGATGAGGAGAAGCAGTGGTTGTGTGAGGGCAACCCAGCACACCCTCCCCAGAGGCTTAGGAAGAAGCGTCTCACCACCACCGTTGCCATCAAGGGCTGGCGGGGGGCGAGAACTGATACACACGAGGACCCTCCTTTCTTAGCTCAGGGAATGCAAATGGTTGAAGGAGCTGCTGGAGGCTAGTGGGGCCTCCAGTGAAATGATGAGCACGGGTCTGTGTTCCTGTCTTTCTGGTTTTCCCTGTACAGATTCCACTGACGTGAGCAGGGTTGTGGGGTGTTGGCCTGGGAGGGAGGGGGTCCAGTCATGTCCAGAACTCCAGCTGAAGCTCAGGTAAAGCCTTGCTAGGATACATGTGCTTTCGTTCCATGCTTCTTCCCCCCTCCCCCCTTTTCCATGCAAGTGCACACATGTACACTGTCACGTTGTGCTTTGGAGTCTCCCCCCACCCCCCTTGGTTAAATTTTCTGTACGTTTGTAAACCGGGGTTCCTCTGAGCATGCTGATATCTCCTTCTTGTTTCTCAGTGGGGCTGTTTTAGCTACAAAGCTGTCAGTATGCCCTGACTGAGTTTGGCATGAGAGGGAGTGGTATGCCCTCAAGGCATTTGAATGAAAGTCCTGTGCACCTTCTCTGTCTTAAAGAGAAACCACCCAGCAAATACAGTAGACACAACCTATCAGCTGAACCTTTATGGCAACATAAGAAGAGCCCTGTTGGATCAGACCAAAGGGCCCATCTAGTCCAGCAACCTGTTTCCCACACTGGCCAGCTAGATGGCTTTAAGTAATGCCTATTGTAGAGGTGTGAGATTTTATACATAGCTCTGTGCTAAATGGGATAAACTCATAGATGCCCTGCCCTTCTTCAAGCAAGTGGCTTGTCTGCACAGAAATTCTAGCACACCCAGATGCAGGGAACAAACTGCTAACAGAGAGAATGAGAAAGAAAAAAATTGAGGGACTGAATAATGCTCAAATTCAGCCTTGTAATTAGTTGTTCATCTGGATGCCTGTAACAAGTAAAAACAGCCTCTAGGTGCCCTGTCATTGGCTCCATTACTGCTGTATGGGAACCTTTTTGCCTCGCTCTTTCTGCCCCAGCAGAAATTGTGAGAGAGAGATTGAGAACACAGACACAGCAGCCATCCCTCTTGGGGGTACATAGCAGAGTGCAGCATGCTTGAGTGGAAGGGACGGGGTATAGGGAGGAAGGGATGGGTGGGTGTAACACAGATTGAGGTGGAGATTTAATGACACAGCTGCAGTGTAGGAAGTTGTCCTGCTGTATGTATGAGAGGTTATGATGGGTTTTTAATTAACATGTTGATTAACAGATCAGTGCAAACCACTCAAACTCTGGGTAATCGCAGCTGGGAATTGGTCACTTTTCCATCACTGGCTATGTAGTTATTTTGGGAATAATTGTTTCTCAGTGGTATTATGGGAGAACTCTTGGGTCCCTCCCCCCTTTAATGTCTGTAGTCATGGGATTGTTGTATGCAAACTCAGGGAGTCACAGGATTGTCATGTGCAAACTCGGGGATTTCTGCTGTTTTGAAGGTGACTCGAATATGGGCATGACTTTTCAGATGCTGGCATTGCCACATAAGTAGAAGCCACTTCCTTTTTGCCTTTGTTATTTTACTTAAGTCTACAAAGCTGCTTTAGACTGAGAGGAATATACTGAACTGATTTTTCACAACACCTCTTTATTCTTCCGAGGTGGTTTCCAGTGCAGAAGAGTTCAGCTTTTTCTTACTCCTGTGAGAAAGACAAGCTGCTTTTGCCAAAATATCTTCTTCTGCACACCTATTAAAATAGAAGAGCTCTGTCCACTTTCTCATCTGATTGCTCTAAATATGGACCAGTATTCAGTTTAGATTCGATTCATCGAGCACAGCAAGGGGAGAAATAACAGCTGTATATTAGGGAGAGTTGGAAAGTAGCTTGAAGTAGAGTTTCATTCTGTGTAGCCTGCATGTTCCCTTGTTTACTGTCCCAACTCTTAGTTCCTCCTTACATTTTTGAAAAGTGCAACCTGTTTTTATTCAGACAGCCACCATCTGCTATTAACCCTACAAACAGTCCCAAGTAAGACAGAAGCCTCTTAAATATTGATGAGGGGGAAAAACAAGGCCTTTTGAGCTTTTACCTTAGGCATGGGACACTGACAGATTTTTCTGTCCTTGGGGGTGAAGGGGGAAGGGATTAAAGCTTATGCACCTCTTGGAAGGGAATTATCTGGATGTTAAGGTTCTGTTGGAGCTTGTATTTGTCTCTCTCAAGGTTGTTTGCACAAATTATCTGGGCACTATTAGTAGTAGAAGCCATGAGAGCCTTTTGGAACCAATCTCAGTTCAAGTCAGTGGAGTTGGTCTGTGAATCAGATAAGGTTTGGGACCAGTAAGATTAGGATTAGGCCCAGCGGGGAATCTCTTTAGAGATAAGAGAGAGGGTAGGCCATAAAAAAGGCAGGTAAATTCCAGAGGAGTCTGTAGGGGACAGTGAGGATATCTCTACTAGTTGGGTTATTGAGTTTAGCTGCTTCTTTCTCAGATGGGTTGGACAAATATTAGCATTAGTGGAGGATTCATCTTTCTTTTATATTTGGAATATGAAAATCAGCTGACTGGAGGTAAGCTTCTTCATCAGTGGCTATGAGGAATAATTTGAGGACTGTTTTTGTCAAGGTACTTCCTTGGCTTTCTTCACATGGAGCTTTTATCCTGCGATTGAGATTGCTCCTGCACAGAAGTTTGTGGGCGCTTTACATGATGCCATGACCTCTCCTGCACTAAATGCCCTTTGTTTCATTTTTAAATAGGTCACAGATAATGAGCTATCAAATTACCCCATTGTGTTTCATTTGAGTTCCCTCCATGAAAAGAGGAAAAGTGGCAAGAAGAACAGTGAGATCAGTGAATGATAATGGAAGACTGAGATACAGGGAGAAGGAGGGGGAAGGGGAGGGGGAAAAGGAAGCTGGGGGGGGGAAGGGAGTCGTGATCCTGCATTTAAAACGGAAGCAGAAAGACCCATTTTAAATGCAGGATTTTAGACTGGTGTAGAGATACCCCTTATGTCCTGCTCTGTGATAGAATCTCTTGTATCATTTCTAGTCTAGGAACCTGTGAGTTTCTTTGACAGATGTCCCATGAAAAACTCTCAACTGGAGTCAATGAGAAATGACCAGTCACAATCAGTGCTGATGACACGAGATTACTTATTTTCATTACGTACCTAGTTAATCATCTTCTTGAAATATGAGCTTTCTGGTTGGTCATCACAGATCACTAGATCTTCTGAAAGATATGGTCTTGAGGAAAAATAATAATCCTTGTAATTTTCCAACTATCCTCTAAAGCTTGGATAGATGTAATATGGTTAAGAGGTCAAGGAATACCCCTCAGTCTTACTCCTTATTCCCCTTCCTCCTCCTTTTTCCTCCTTGGGCTTATGCGTTCCCCCTTCCCCCTGTCCTTCTGCATAAGACTTTCAATGGAGGGTATATTTTTGGCAACTTTGGGAGCTTGGGAATGTCTGATGATGTTTCTTGCATCCTTTCCAGGGCATCATTGTATGGAGTTCTTGTTGGTTAGCATTACTCATCCAACCAATCAGTCCACCCAGTCCTTTGTTGTTGTTCCTGTTGCTACTATTTCCTCTGTTGGTTAAAGTGCCATCTGATTACTCTTGTCTGGGGCAGGGGTGGGCAACACATGGTCCACATGTGCCCCCATCTCCCCCAAGTCACCAAAATTTTCACCAGTGGAAATTCAGTGGCAGCAAAAAAGCAGCACTTGAGTTTAAAACAAGGCATGCGGGACCTGGGTGAGCGCAAACCTTCTTTTAATGCAGATTCACACTCCCCCAGAGATCCCAGGAGTGTGATTTTGTATTAAAACAAGATGCACGCTCCCTGCTTTTTTGCCATCACCAAATTGCTGCCAAATGTTTGCAGTGATTTTGCCAGCAGGGTGTGTGGCCCCCAGTGGGTTCCAGGGGTCGGAAATTGCCCCCAGATCCTCTGAAGCTGCCCCCTCCCCTGCTAGGCTAGGGTGTTCAAGACAGTGGTTTGCATGTGTTTGATCAGGGAACCTATACACATAAGGCCCATTATTGAAGACATGTGATGTAGTGGATGTTGCTGGCAGAAGTTTTCAGTCATTCCCTTTAGTCCACAAGGATTGCTTTCTTATTTTAGGGAGTGGAAGTTTTATATTTGTTTGTCAGAGAACACAAAGAATGGACTTGTGTTCTCAGAGTCATAAGATCAGGTTCTATTTTTGATCATGTCACAGACAGTGCCATCTTGGCCAAGTTCCCCTTTAATGCTTTGGTACATCCAAGGGAGTAAGAGGCCTTATCATTAAAGTCAAGATCATTTACATTCGTGGTGCTCTTCAAGGTCCAAAGGTGAAGTGCATGTGTATTACTTTGGGAATATTCTCGCACCGGGGCAATGGGCACTTCAAGTATCCACTGAAAAAACACTATTATCCCTGCTTTAAATCGCACTGGCAGTGAAGTTTTGAGTAATCATGACAGGGAAAGATGTTAAAATCTGCTTCCCTGTTGGGTTTCCAAACTATCTGAACTCCTGACTTTAGAGAGAAGCATAGTGGGATTTTGAGTGCTAGGAATGCTGACACCTGGAAAGAAAATTTCTCCATAACAACTTGATCGACTACAAAAGTTGGTTGGGAACTTCACCACAGAGAAAACTGTCTTCTCTTTATTTTTCCACCAGTCTTTGTATGTTGTTAGTGTGTGAGGGGATTGCAGGTCTCCATCCTGGCTGCTTCCCATGCCTTGAAAAAGAAGTAGAGGTAACCAAAATATATATTAATATTCTCCCAATTTGGTTTCAGATGCAAAAATGTTACTCTGGATTGTTGGGCCAGGTAGGACACTACCCTGTCAGTTTTTGGAAGATCATTTTTCTGAACAAGTAACCTGGATTTATTTGGTCTTGTTTCGGTGCAACAGAAACTTTCTCAAATAAGGAGTGTTTCTGTGGAGAAGTTTGGGTTTTAGTTCAAATTCAGCTTGGATTCTTGTTCTCTGAACTTCTTTCTGAGTTGTTCTTTTTTTCCTCTGAAGACTCCCTTTCGTCTTCCTTGTTGAATTTCAGGTATCTTTCTCTTGACTCGACAAGGCGCTATTGTTTTACTGGTAATAAAAGAAGTTTAACTGAAGTGTTTAAAATGGATTCCAAGGCTAGGTCATTTCTGGCTTTGGTAGAATATACACACTTTCTGTTCCTTGTGTCAGGAAGAGAGAGTAGCCCTGGAATTTGGGGCAATGTTTTGTTGTCTGCTTTTGCCTGTCCGGTCTCCAGTGTAATTCCCCTAACCCAGTTTGTCTCACAAAACCAGATGGCTCCTGCTGCGAAGGCATTAGGGAGGTCTCCAGAATCTGCACCCCTCCACTGGAGTTCACGGCCTCTTCAGCTTGTTTATTCTCTCCCAGGGAAGCCGCAGCTGATCTGGCATCATTCCCGTTTTCATTGGCTCATCTTCTTTAATAATAACAACAATAAAATAAACAAGCCCTCAGTGTTAAGTGGGTTATCCTGCCCTGGTTACGCTCTGTCTCTGTTCATCACTCCTGCTGATAAACTCGAGTTAAGAATTAATAGCCTTGTCTCCCCATGTCTGTGATGAACTGAGGCTTACTTTTAACCTATGCCCACATCTCTGTCTTTGAAGGACCCCTGTGTCATGTTGTTACTGTGGTACTAATTTTTCACAAAGTATTTCTTTTAAAAAAGGATAACAGAGAGCATCAGTTTTTGTTCAAGCATCTGCCTGTGTAGAGCATAAAGGTGATCCTTGGGAAAAAGGAAGTGTGGGTCAGATTTGAGGGAAGATGAAGTATGGTCAATGTCCTTTAAGCAAAGAGAACCAGAGTCACATCAAAATGAACGGAAGTAACCTGACACACAGACATACCTCAAGATAACCTTGATATTCCCAAGGAAATCCCCAGGAGGTGATTTGTCATGAATAGACAAGGCCTCAATGATGAATTAGACACATCTTAAGAGCAAGGCAACAGTGGACATAGAACAAAGAGCTGGAAAAGCTGGGATAGATCTCTTCACCAGCCAGAGTATTGTATAAGCCCAATTTGTTACAGTTCCCCTAGAGAAGAACCAGTTTTTGAAAAGAGTCTGGCCAGTCAGGGGAATTATAAGACTTTAAGGGTAAGGTGTTCTGCTAGTTCTTTTCTGCTCTGAGAGAGTTTAGTCAGAATTTCTTTCAGTGAAACTTTGGAATTTATCTTCCGTAGCTCTTGCCTGTCCCCCACCTGGTGGAGACTGGAGCCAATAGATCTGGAACAGTTCTGGGAAGAGGTGGCCACAAGCCTCTGACTTGCTGCTTGTGCTACTCAGCCGGAACTGGGAATGGTGCTTAGGCTCTCATGTGTCTCAGTGCTTAGAGGTGAGGCACTTTAAGGAGCTTCTGGCTGCAAATCTTCCTGCTTTGGCCAAGTATGCAAGATCATGTTGGGCTTGTGTATTGGCCCCAGGAGCATAGCCAAGTCATTTGTAGTGTTAGAGGGGCCTAGAGATTCATAATGCTTGCTTAAGTTCATTATTGGTGCAATTCCCATGCTAGTAGGCCTCTGAGCATGTGCAGTTGAGTCAAAAGGTCGATAACAGCCTCCTCAGTGCATTCCTTACTAATGAGTAGAAAGCCTTATCAAGCACTCTGCCTGGGAAGCGAAGTTTGTTTACAGGTGGCTGTGCTTGAGAACCAAACACTTCTAGCCTACGCTGGGAATGAACACTAGGGGTGCTTGCTAGTGTCGTGCTGCCTCATTGCTGACATATGGAGTATAAGGCCCATTGTACCCAATGGCTCAGGGTTCAGAGAAGCTGATCCAACCATTGGGTACGCCTGTGTGCTGTAAGTTACCCAACAAAGTACTCCTTGTAAGTAAACCTTTGAGTCTGATTTATCACTATCTTGGCACCTCTAACCAACACCCACGGCCGGGGCATTCAACACCCACGGCCGGGGCGACACAGTTTGTAAGGGCTTAACTTCTCACATGACTATGCTTTGATGTGCCTTGTGAGATCTCACATATGGCAATATGACCGTTTTTAAATGTCACAGGGGTTGGTAGTGCCTTTGGGAGTCAGTGTTGGGCACAGGCCATTAGCAGAAGAAAAGGTAATTTGCCTCGTATGTTACTTTCTTTGTCAGTTTTCTGAGAGTGGTGCCCAGGACGCAGCTTGCACTGCTCCTGTCTATTGTCGTTCATTCCTAGGCCAAGCTGTTCTAAACCCTTCAGCCTCACTTATTCACAGTTCTGCAAAGGCTTTTTGACCTTGGCTTCCTCTCACTCCCACCCTTGCAGCCTGTCCTTCCCAACCTCTGGTGATGCCTCTCAATCAGTCACAGTGAGCTCGTGACACTCCAAGCTCTTTGCTCTTGTCTGTAATCCCATTTACTGCTTGTGGCCCTGTTGACAGGATTGACAAGTGTGTCTGTGATGTGGCTGTGTGCTGTACTTAACCAGTGGGTGGGTGTCTTGATATTTCTTTTTAAAGTAGGGAGTTCAAAAAGAAATACATTCTATTCTTCAATCCAGAAATTTAAATTCTGCACCCAGAATAAATGAGGCTATTGAAATATATTTGTATAATTTTATCTATAGAATTGTGGAAGTATTATCAGTGACTTGGAGAAAATAATGGGGAAGAACGAAGGTAGATTGGACAATTGAGGAGGTAGTAGCTATATGAACTATATGGGAGGGCTCCTGTCCTGACAGGTGGCCTAGAAATATTTGAAATAAATGAATGAATAGGGTCTGTGGGGCTTGATATAGAGTATTGTGTGGGATGAAGTTGCACTCCCTATCCATTAGCAACACTGGCTCTAATTTTAAGGTGCAGGAACTGCCACGATGTGTTCAGATTTTCTTTTTTTAATCCACAACCACGAGGACTGGAAACTTGTCTTTAAATAAGGCAAGCAGACATTCTGCAAATTCTGAAGTAACCCCACTAGATTCTGTCTTAGAGAATCAAATCCTATTAATGATTGCAGCCACACGCAGATTTCTAACCTCTGTTAGCATACTAAACATGTTGTTGTTGTTGTTGTTGTTCAGTCGTGTCCGACTCTTCGTGACCCCATGGACCATAGCACGCCAGGCCTTCCTGTCCTGCGTTCTCTCCCGGAGCGTGCTCAAGTTCATATTCATTGCATCCGTGATGCTATCTAGCCATCTCATCCTCTGCCATCCCCTTCTCCTTTTGCCTTCAGTCTTTCCCAGCATCAGGGTCTTTTCCAGGGAGTTTTCTCTTCGCATTAGGTGGCCAAAATATTGGAGCTTCAGCTTCATTATCTGTCCTTCCAATGAGCACTCAGGGTTGATTTCCTTTAGGATGGACTGATTTGACCTCCTTGCAGTCCAGGGGACTCGTAAGAGTCTTCTCCAGCACCACAGTTCGAAAGCATCAATTCTTCGGCGCTCAGCCTTCCTTATAGTCCAGCTCTCACAGCCATACATTACTACTGGGAAAACCATAGCTTTGATTAGACGGACCTTTGTCGGCAAGGTGATGTCTCTGCTTCTTACTATGCTGTCTAGGTTTGCCATAGCTTTCCTCCCAAGGAGCAGGCGTCTTTTAATTTCATGGCTACAGTCACCGTCTGCGGTGATCTTGGAGCCCAAGAAAGTAAAATCTGTCACTGCTTCCATTTCTTCCCCTTTTATATGCCAGGAAGTGATGGGGCCAGATGCCATGATCTTAGTTTTTTTAATGTTGAGTTTCAAACCAGCTTTTGCACTCTCCTCTTTCACCCTCAACAAGAGGCTCTTTAGATCCTCTTCGCTTTCTGCCATTAGGGTGGTATCGTCTGCATATCGGAGGTTGTTGATAATTCTCCCAGCAATCTTAATTCCGACCTCTGATTCATCCAACCCGGCATTTCTCATGATGTACTCTCCATATAAGTTAAATAAGCAGGGTGACAATATGCAGCCTTGTCGTACTCCTTTCCCAATTTTGAACCAATCGGTTGTTCCATGTCTGGTTCTGACTGTTGCTTCTTGACCCTCGTACAGGTTTCTCAGGAGACAGGTAAGGTGGTCTGGTACTCCCATCTCTTTAAGAATTTGCCACAGTTTGTTGTGATCCACACAATCAAAGGCCTTAGCGTAGTCAATGAAGCAGAAATAGACGTTTTTCTGGAATTCTCTTGCTTTCTCCATGATGCAGCGAATGTTGGCGATTTGATCTCTAGTTCCTCTGCCTCTTCTAAACCCAGCTTGTACTTCCAGTAGTTCTCGGTTCGCATACCGCTGTAGCCTAGCTTGTAGGATTTTGAGCATCACCTTTCTGGCATGTGAAATGAGCGCAATTGTGCGGTAGTTTGAACACTCTTTGGCGTTGCCCTTCTTTGGAATTGGAATGTAAACTGACCTTTTCCAGTCTTGTGGCCACTGTTGAGTGTTCCAGATTTGTTGGCATATTGAATGCAGCACTTTAACAGCATCATCTTTTAGGATTTTAAATAGCTCGGCTGGAATACTGTCATCTCCGCTAGCTTTGTTGTTACTAATGCTTCCTAAGGCCCACTTGACTTCACTCTCTAGGATGTCCGGCTCAAGTTCATTGACCACACTATCATGGCTATCAGGGACATTCAGATCTTTCCTGTATAGTTCTTCTGTGTATTCTTTCCACCTCTTCTTAATCTCATCTGCTTCTGTTAGGTCCCTGCCTTCTTTGTCCTTTATCATGCCTGTCTTTGCACAAAACGTTCCCTTGAGATCTCCAATTTTCTTGAAGAGATCTCTAGTCTTTCCCATTCTGTTGTTTTCCTCGATTTCTTTGCATTGTTCATTTAAGAAGGCCTTCTTGTCTCTCCTTGCTATTCTCTGGAACTCTGCATTCAGTTGGTTATATCTTCCCCTTTCTCCCTTACTTTTCACTTCCCTTCTTTCGTGAGGTACTTGTAAAGCCTCATCAGACAGCCACTTTGCTTTCTTGCATTTCTTTTTCTTTGGGATGGATTTCGTTGCTGCCTCCTGAACAATGTTACGGACCTCCGTCCATAGTTCCTCAGGCACTCTGTCTATCAGGTCTAATCCCTGAAATCTATTCCTCACCTCCACTGTATATTCATCAGGGATATGATTGAGGTCATACCTGAACGGTTTAGTGGTTTTCCCGACGTTCTTCAATTTAAGCCGAAATTTTGCAAGAAGCAGCTCATGATCTGAGCCACAGTCAGCTCCAGGTCTTGTTTTTACTGACTGTATGGAGCTTCTCCATCTTTGGCTGCAAAGGACATAATCAATCTGATTTCGATATTGACCATCTGGTGACGTCCATGTGTAGAGTCGCCTCTTGTGCTGTTGGAAAAGAGTGTTTGCTATGATCAGCATGTTCTCTTGGCAAAACTCTATTAGCTTTTGTCCTGCTTCATTTTGTACACCAAGGCCATGCCTGCCTGTTATCCCGGTGATTTCTTGACTTCCTACTTTAGCATTCCAATCCCCTATGATGAAGAGGACATCTTTTTTGGGTGTTAGTTCTAGAAGGTGTTGTAGGTCTTCATAGAACCGATCAACCTCAGCTTCTTCGGCCTCAGTGGTTGGGGCATAGACTTGAATTACTGTGATGTTGAATGGTTTGCCTTGGATTCGTACTGAGATCATTCTATCATTTTTAAGATTGTACCCCAGTACTGCTTTTCCCACCCTTTTGTTGACTATGAGTGCTACTCCATTTCTTCTAAGGGATTCTTGCCCAAAATAGTAGATATGATGGTCACCTGAATTAAATTCACCCATGCCTGTCCATTTTAGTTCGCTGATTCCCAAGATGTCGATGTTCAATCTTGCCATCTCATGTTTGACCACCTCCAGCTTACCTTGATTCATTGATCTGACATTCCAGGTTCCTAAACAATATTGTTCTTTACAGCATCGGATTTTCTTTTCACCACCAGACACATCCACAGCTGAGTGTCCTTTCGGGTTTGGCCCAGCCGCTTCACTCTTTCTGGCGCTACTTGGAAATACCCTCTGCTCTTCCCCAGTAGCATATTGGACACCTTCCGACCTGAGGGGCTCATCTTCCGGCGTCATATCTTTTAGCCTTGTGATACGTTCCATGGGGTTTTCTTGGCAAGAATACTGGAGTGGGTTGCCATTTCCTTCTCCAGTGGACCACATTTTGTCAGAACTCTCTGCCATGACCTGTCCGTCTTGGGTGGCCCTGCACGGCATAGCTTACGGCTTCACTGAGTTACGCAAGCCCCTTCGCCACAACAAGGCAGTGATCCATGAAGGGGATACTAAACATACTCACACCTAATATACTCAGAATGTAGTAGAAGGATTTGGAATTTTGTGGGAGGAATCAGTATGGTGACAGAGTTAAAACCCAGCCATCAGTTTCTCTTTGCAGATGCTAGCAGAGTAACACACCATGGTACCATGTTCTTAAGTAGTGCTTATGGATAACCACCTAATAAAGACTAGTCCCCTTTCCCTAGGCTCCTCAATGTGCAGTTTCATATTAGCAGCTCCATGTGAAGTTAATATGTTTTATCCACCTGCCTGTGCTGTTCTTGCCCTCTCGCTTGGGGTTGGCACTTCTGGGAAGAAGATTTTTTCCCTCTCTCTCTGCATCTCAGACAAATGGTTTAGAACCAGTTAACAGCTGGCCCTCTGCCTGGCTTGGTGCTGAGTGTTTGGCTTGAGGGTGCTGGGCTGACCTGCTGTGCTCTCAGTCTGGAATGTCATATGCTTGTCATGTGAAGGGAGCCTCCCACCAGAGCCCCAGGGTTTATTCTCTGTAGCCAGCAAAGGAGAGCTGGACCCATCAAACAAGGAGTCTGCTAAGTCAGCTGTCTTGTGCTGTACAAGGGCCTTTTGTTCTCATTCTCTGGTCTCTTTTTGTGTCCTTTTATCTGGTTTCTCTCCTTTCCCCCCTCCCTCCCTCTCCTCTTCTTTCTGCAGTCTCTCCAGGCACCCCTGTTTTCTTGTCTTAGAATGCAGGTAGCTCCCGCAGAGGGTGTCCTATATCTTCAGATCCCATGTGTTTGGCTGTTCGTCTCTGTATCTCTTACTCATTTCCTCCATTCAATAGCAATAACGTTAATGGCATGACAAGGTAGCCAAGTGTTGCCAAAGCGAATCCATCAAATACTTCTCAGCAGCTCCCCCAAGCCCTCGGGAGCACTTTAAGTGCAGGTCCTTTTAATAAAGGTGGAGGCTGGTAACTCTGGTGTGTTAAGTTGGGGAGTGGGAGGATGGGAGTGAGTGGGCGTGCGAGCAGAGTTGGCCTAGCCAGAGTCACAAGGCCAAATATCCTTTCCCTTCTGGCTGAGAAAAGGAGCTTGTGTGTTCCTTGTCAGCATCTGGCTTTGTTGAGCTGGCCAATACCAAACAAGATGTTGCATTGTTGCAGGAAACAATTACAAATCTATCATTTACTGTTGGGCTCTGAGAGAAGGGATGGGGGACAGGGGTGGTATGAGACAGAATGTGATGGCAGTCGATGACTGTGCTTCCACATGTGAGCCCAAATAAGACCTTTCGCAAACAGGGTTGGAGCCTCCCCCTCTCCTGTAAAGTCTGCCCAGAGGCTCCTGACTGGTGGGAGGAAGAGGCTGTGTGTGTGCACTGTTGCGTGCCAACTCAGGACAGAGGTTTATTGCTCATGCCTTTCAGCAACTGAAGCTCAGGGCTGTGTTTTATGTTAGGTTTATGTTTAGGTTATGACAGGAGAGTGCTCCCACATGTCACTCCCAAGTCTAAAATACCCTTTAAAACATAATATGAGAAGGGGATTGTTCCTTCCTTGAATGAAGGTGCACTGGAGGTTCCAGAAGAGGGTTGGCAGTACCTCTGTCTTTTTCAGGTTAGATGTGTGTCCTTAATTCTTTGTGTATGTTCTTTAAAAAGGAGTTTAAACACAGAATTGAAGAGTGAGAGCATATTTGTGTTGCATAAAAGTTAATATTTGTTTTGTAGCATCCATAGGGTTCTGGTGCATTGTTCCGTTCTGGTATTGGTCAGCTCCAGCTTTAGAGATGCAACTATGTCAGGTGTCTTCAATCCATTTGAAACTCCCAACTCCATCCACCTCTGGAATTGCTGTTTGCATTTGGTGACTTGCACTGGTGTTGGCATTAATTGACAGTGTGCCAGAGCTACTGCATAACACTATGGTCCTTTCCTTTCTTTAGGCCCCCTGTGTTTCATGGGCAATCACTTCTCTTTGAATCTGTTCCATACTCAGTACAAGGTAGATAGGTAAATGAAACGAGGAAAACAGGCCCTTGCTTTTGGCTTCTAGCCAGCTTTAGACATGATGCAAGAGGCAACAGCAAGCCCAGATCTATTCCCCCCCCCCCGAAAGTGCTGAATTTGCACATCTCTATGGCTGCAGTTCTTCAGAGTCTAGGGACTGAGCTATGCATAACTTCTATTCATCAACCAGCACTTGCCGCTGGAGCAGACAGGTGGAGGCAGAAGGTAACTCTGTCTACCAGGCTTTCTACAAACACCTAGCTTTAGTGTCAAATCAAATGTGGCATTTATCAGTGGCTCACAGCAGTGTAGTCAAGACAGCATAACCCCCCCCCCCCATAACTGGGGAGGGGATGGCTAAATAATTGTGTAAAAGCTGAAATAAGTATGAGCTGATAATTGAAAACAAGCATGATGTGAATGAATGATGTGGCTCTCAAGAGACTAATGCAGCCTACCCCCAACCTGGTCACCTCCAGATGTTTAGGAACTTCTGGCATTCCTAACCATTGGCCATGCTGGCTGGGGCTGATGGGAGTTGGTCCAAAACATCTAGAGGGTACCAGGTTGGGGAAGCCTGGACTAATTTCATTTTGGACTGAAAGGAAAGCAAGGATGGGTTTGTCTCTTCTCCTCCATATTTTCATAATGAGGCCTTTGACAAGAGTGCACAACCCCGACCCCTTTAGTCACAATGAAAGAAGAGAGTTGTCTCCTAACTCTCTATTTCTTTTCCCGGCACTGTGATGTCTTCACCTGCCAGCACTGATGTATCCAATTTGGCTGTGCTTCTACTGCCATGATTAAAAAGAAAAGGGTGAACTATGTAGAAAGTATTTGGTACAGAGGGATTAAAATAATACAGAGGTCCAGGATGAGGAAGGCTTGTGGAAAGGTAAAAATAGTGAAGTGTGGCTTGGCTTATATGGGCAATGGAGTAACTGTGGAAAATATAAATTATGCAGATTTCGGTATTAATCCCTTGTTCTTTCTTTCTTGCCTTTTCTCTTTTGCCACCAGTCCCAGCTCCTGTTTTTATCATGCATGTGCTTTGCCAATTTGTGCATTTCCCTACTTTGCCCTTTGGTTCTTCTTGCCAGGAAGCAGTGTTGTGCTGAACCAGCAGCAGTTAATGATACCTGTCTGTCATCAAGTTTGACAAACAAACCTGATCCTCTGAATTTAATAGCTCCTGGCTGTGATGAGAGCCAGGGATCACTGCAGTTGCTTCTTTTGCTTGTGCTGCTTTCTAGTACTAAGATGCTACGTTTACGTATTAGTCAAATGGCATTTCTAAGAATCAAACAATGTGCTTTCTTTACTTAAGAATGGATCTTTGAACCTGCTGCCAATTCAGGTCCCTGGCTAAATCCAGTACTTAGTCTGATGGCATGGTTGGCGATGCATCTTTTCCACTTTGCCTTAAGTCTGATCATTATTATTGTGGGGTCCCAATTCTTGGTGGCAGAGGCAGGTCTATAAATCAGAGGCAAACATGCTTCATCAGGTCCAGGAGGGAGGAGCACATCAACCTGTGTGTGTGAGATGAGCAGGAATGGGTCTGCTGCTCCACTGGGTCCTAGTGCCCCTTGAGATGTTAAGTTATAGCATGTCAAGCCTGACAGCAGTGTTTCCATTCTCAGCAAAACAATGACATTTTGAAACACAACACATATACACAGACTACCTCTTAGTACCCCCTGCCTTCTCAGCAGCCACTGACTGCTGTAGTTGTGGATTCACTCTCCCATCAGTGAACCCACATGCTTGAACATACCTCTGTAGAGCAGAGGATGTAAAGCAAAATGAATAGAAAAGGCACTTCTGTCCTTTGCTTGCTCTTGCTCTATCTCTGGTCCACAGGATTTTGGTGTAAGAAAGCTGCCAAATGGCATGCCTCCATCCTTCCGTGAACAAGTTCCCTGGTCCCCATTTCTCGCCTCTGACCCTAGCTTCTTTGCATGAGAAGAGAGGAGAGGTAGATCCTTTGCAAGTGACCTGACCCTGAGGATCCCTGCGGGAAGGGGTTGGGGGTGGTGATGAAAAGTTGTGCCATTGAGATGGAAATTAGATGGGAGGCCCAAATTCTTGAGAGGGTCCTCCTGTCAGGGTCATTGTGTCCATTTAGAAGCAGAAACACTAATTAATTTGGGCTTTTCTGCTGCCAGAATTACTTCTACATTGTCCCCCACTGGAGGGAGAATGTGGAGGGGGGAGTACGAGACAGCACCACAAGGTGAATAATGGAGGTGTCTATTCTAGAGACAGGGGGGGCCTTTAGATTTTGCTGGTGTGGAAAGAGACTGTTCCGGTATCCAAGGCAAGGCTTTGTCCCTGACTAACACAGATTAATGGTCCTTGTGGAATGTCTGTTGCCTGCTGTCTGCCTCATTCTGGTCCCTCTTCCTGTGCAGGCAAGTTCACATTTCAGTGGTGTGTGTGTGTGCGTGCACGTGCATGCACATGGTTAATCTTTTGTCCTATCTCAAGCCAGTAGTCCTCTGCAGGATTGTTCATGCCATACCTATTGGGATTTGATGCAGGACAGCACCTTTTCATTTTTGCCCTATCAAATATTACAAAGAAGCAAAACAGCCTGGTTCAGCGTGAATGAAGTAGGCAGAGGTGCTGTAATCCTGCCTGCAAAGGGTGTAGGTAATTTCTTGTCAAAGGGAGTGTTGACTTCTAAAAGCTAGCAGGAGTTGTGATGTGACCCCTATTAAGATAGGAGGCCAGAAGCAGTGTGGTACAAGGGCTAGAGTAGGGGAGCAGACTGCTGGACGTCTAGGTTACACTTGCAACTGTTGCCTTGCTGTATGACTTCAAATGAATTCATATAGTTGTCCATCTGTTGCCTATATTTTGGTAGAAATTTTAGGCTTTAATGGGGTCAGCCCTTCGAAGATTCCATCTGGACTCCACATTGAGGATAGGGGTTTTCATTGCAAATGATACCCGTCTTGGCTGAGTGATTCCCTGTCAGAGCACAGCTCCTCTTAGTTTTGCCCTGTCTGTTCCAGCATGTCTGGGATTGGCTTGGGTGTTAGTGTGTTAGCCAGGATGGCCTTCACAACTCCCATCACTTCTGCTTATACATGTTCATACACAAGAGCGATGACAGGGTAAGTCACCTTTTACTGTTCTGTCGTGGCCTGACCTCTGTGGTTCCTATGGTAACAACCAGTACATGTGACTGAAGCTGTGGAGACATCCAGATTGGGCTGCAAATCTGCCATAAATCACAAGTGAAATGGAGGCAAGAGTGAAATGGGGAGAGGAATGTGGAGGGCTTCAGGAAGGAAGGGCTACTTCTGTCACTGAAAGCGGCTGCCTGATTTCGTCATAATTCTTGGAGCCTTTTGATCGTCACAGTACGTTCATCTACATTGCATGGCCCCTGGTAGGGGGGCTATCCTCTTAATGTTGGCTCCACCTGCTTGGCCAGGGCTTGCAAAAGCTCAAGACAAGCTGATGCTGGGGCCCCTTTTATCTCTCTCTTTCTCCTGTGTTAATTACTGGTAGGCCTTTTTGAAATGGGGGCGGGGAATAGTGGCGACTTCGTGGTTGAATCCATCCCACTGAGAAGGAAAGAGGCACAATTTAGGCAGGCCTTTGGTGATCGGAAAAGTATAGAATGAAAATTAGAGTTGGGATTTGTCAAAGGATGAGGGTGTTTCTGAGTGGTAAGCGCCTGTTGCATGTTTCACGATGCTAATATGAGGAGAAATCTACGGTAATTTTTTGTACGGGGGAACCTCTTGAGACACTATCCATTTCACAAGAGATTATTTGGAATACAGGCATGTCTCTCAAGGGCAGGAATCAATCCTAAACCTACCAGTCCCAGAGGAAACATGTATGGAATGCTGTGATGAAAGGGATATCTCTCAGTCTTGATTGTGTCTGAATTATATTTAAGCCGTACAGTACAAGGTAAACAAACAGACAGATCGGGATCACTGGGGTAATCCATGGGTGTGCTCCGTTATTGCAAATAATCAAAGGCTATGTTCATCAGAGGGCAGCCCAGATAGGGGTGGCGACTGGTTGGGATTTAGGCATGCTGCTCGGTTTTGTGGGCTAAGATGCCAGTATTGGGAGGCCTGCGTCCTAATCCTGTCTTAGGCCACAATTGTAAAAATGCTGGGGGGTTAACGTGGTGCTTTAAAATGGATGGGTTTAATGGCTTCTCAGTCTTATTCTCCACTCAGACTTACCAGAAAATTCTTGCATAGCTGACATTATTAGCATAATCTACTCAGGAGACACCTCAGAATATTTGAAGGAGAAAAGAAAGAGGTGTTTGTCAGGAATGAGACATGTACTTCCAGTTGGCTGGGAAGGCTTTACTCTTAAATAATGTTGTCAGGGCTTCAAGATGGTGATTGAAGTTAATTGGTAGAGCTGCATGTGGGAACCCAGAACAGAGAATAAAGGGAATAAATGTTGTAGGTTAAGGCTGAAGCATATCATTGTAGGTCTAGTTACAAATACATTAAGAATTTCAGAGCTGGGTATGTGAGTATAGAAGATTAAAACAGCAGAGTTCAAGGTTCTAAAATGGACTCCAGGTACAACTTCAGCATTGCCTTCCAGTTGACTTTTTTTTCCAGATTATTTGTCTCATTTAAGTTTGTATAGTATTTCAGATACAAATCAGTTTCCTCTGTTTTATTGCTATGAGCTCCACACCTGAAGGGCTATATTTTAGCTTATGGGGCAAAATTTTGAAGGTACTGCATTGTAGCCCTAAAAATTGTGCACTGTACCTTTAAAAAACAGTGATAACAGCAAGACGTCCTACTGGCAACATTTTGGTGCTTTCCATTCTTTGTCCCAGAAAGCTGAGGAGGAAGAGCCTGATGATACATACGCAATAATAATCTGACAACAAAGATTTCTGAAACAGCAGGCCATCCTGGAAGGTTTATCAATAGGTACAATACAGCCCAAGATTGCCTAAAGGGCTAGATTTGAAGGTTGATGCCTAAAATGTCTTCATAGCGTAGAAGATATTTTAGCGGAGACATTGTGATTGCTGAGCCCATTTGCTAATGCTAAACATCCTTGTGGCAACTACAGTAATTGCCTACATGAAAAGCAATAACAGGAAAGCTATTGAATTTATTTTCAGCATCCTTTTAATGTAATTTAGCAGCTGGAAATAGGAAAGGGAACTAGCACCATGTGACAACAAGGTATTTCATTTCAGATCATGAGTTGAAGAATGAGAGTAGATGGTTGAAAAATATATTTGGCCTGAAATTTCCACCCTAACAGTTTAATTGATGAATAATACACGTAATTGAGTATACATCAGCTGAAAACTTCTTGAAATAGGAACTTCCAGATTTATCAGTATTCTTACGTTTAGAAAAGATCTTTACTGTAGTACCACCATAATAACACCCTGATCCTATGAGCTGGTGCATGTTTGCCTCATTTCAGAACTTGTAGTATTGTGCTGCTGCTGTGAGGTCACTCATTCTTTTCCCACTGGGACAGCAATGTGAATTGCTGTGCCAGAAACAGCTATTGCCCCCAATTTTCTTCCGCAGGGGAAGGAAGATACAGCTATAGATAGCCAAACCCTTCAGCCCTGCTTCTTCTCAGGCCTCCATCCTCCTCTGGCCTCTATAATTGACAAACTCATTGGAAGAACAAATGTTGTTTTAATTTAATTTTCTGACAAACAATAGTCCAGGGACAATGTTAAATTCATGAAACTGGCTTAATGTGATGAAATTTAATGAGGCAATTAGTGCTCTGCCCTGGACTTCTGCAATGTGTTTGCCCCTAGCTGTGTGAGAAGCTGCTTCCTCTCTAAGCCAGGGGTCACACTACCCCTCCAGTGCTTTTTCCTTCTTCCTAGGCCCTTACAAATGGGGCATCTTCTTTTTCCCGTTGTAAATGCAATTCCGAGAGCCAAGGATGCACTTCTGTGCATGTACATGTAGACACAGTTCATTGGATTCCCATTCACTCTGTCATCCTTTTTATAGAATGCGGACTCATGCTTGATCAGAATAAGCTGGATGCAGCCAATACAGAAAGCTAAATGTGAGATCATCATATATAATGAAATGCTATATAGAGAGATCCTCAGAATGAAAACAAAAATGTTATCCTGTTTTCTTTTGTAATACCAGACTGGTTCTAGAAGTCTTTAAGTGATGCCACTGATACATATTGTTGCTAATGTAGTATTTCTATTCATGCTTGTTAACGTTAGTTAACAATAGGCCTTTGTCAGTGCCACTGTAAATCATATACAACCATTTCTCTTCCCATGGTGGGGCAGGGGTTAAAACACAGCGTACACTAGTACCTACACTTTCTACCTTTTCAGCTCCTCTTGTGCGAAGTCTCAGCTATCTCTTATAAAGGAGAGTACTTCACTCTTTGAACACCATTTATAAGAGTGATGGGAGCTGAGGAGGATCCGTTTCTTCTGGGTGCAGATGTTGAGCTGTCCCTACCTGCTGATTCCCATGGACACGGCTGAATATAACTTTCATATATCCACTGTCAGTCCCAGAAGTCTCCAGTGGGTTTGCTAGTTTTTTGGCATTTTCCTCCAGAAGTCATTTTATGAATTGGAAATAAACCCAACTAGCCCCCCCCCCCAGTTGCTAGGTAGTCAGGATGAGCAATTAGATTTTTAAAAAGGCGTTAATAATACACAGGGGTCAGTTTAGGACAGGCTCTGAGCAGAGTATTGAAAAGGCTAGTCTTGCTCCCAAATGGTTTCCCTTTCACCTTTAATTCTTCCCTCCTCCCTCTTTGTTCTAATCAAAACCCATGCTGAATCTGTCTTTTTCTTCTCTCTATTCTGCCTGCTAGAATTCTCTTTGTTAGTGAGGAGCTCCAGACATTATCTAATCCATTGACCATGGTATCCTCCTGGACCGCCTGGAGGGGTTGGGCATTGGAGACACCGTATTGCGGTGGTTCCAGTCCTTCCTCTCTGGCAGGTACCAGAGGGTAGCACTGGGAGAGGAGGTTTCGGACCCGTGGCCACTTACTTGTGTGGTGCCACAGGGTTCCATCCTCTCCCCGATGCTATTTAACATCTATGTGAAGCCGCTGGGGGCTATCATCAGGAGGTTTGGGGTGCAGTGTCATCAATATGCGGATGACACGCAGCTCTACCTCTCATTCAAATTTTCACCAAGGTTGGCTGTAGAATCCCTGTCCAAATGTCTGGAGACGGTGAGTGGCTGGATGGGGAGGAATAAGCTGAAGCTGAACCCTGACAAGACCGAGGTACTTTTGGTGGGAGACAAGAGGAGGCTGGGGGATGTTGACTTGGTGTTGAATGGGGTACAGCTACCCTTGAAAGACCAGGTCCGCAGCCTGGGGGTCATTTTGGACTCCCAGCTGTCCATGGAGGCTCAGGTGTCAGCTGTGAGCCAGACAGCGCTGTATCAACTCCATCTGATACGGCGGCTGCGCCCCTTCCTTCCCGACCATCTGCTCCCATCGGTAGTACATGCCCTGGTCTCCTCTCGTTTAGACTACTGTAATGCGCTCTACGTGGGGTTACCCTTGAAGACAGTTTGGAAACTGCAGCTGGTACAGAACGCGGCGGCTCGCCTGATTAAAGGCAGCCGCCGGCGAGATCACATCACTCCAGTGCTGAAGGAGTTGCACTGGTTACCAGTTGTTTTCGGGGCCAAATTCAAGGTGTTGGTTTTGACCTTTAAAACCCTATATGGTTCCGGCCCAGCCTATCTTAAGGAGCGCCTCCAGCAGCACCAGACAGGCCGCTTAACAAGATCAGCCTCGGATGGCCTTCTCTCTGTCCCATCAGCCAGGACAGCTAGACTGGTGAGGACAAGGGAGAGGGCCTTTTCTGTGGTGGCCCCCACTCTGTGGAACTCCCTCCCTAGGGAACTCCGTCATGCTCCCTCTTTAATGAGCTTCCGTCATGCATTAAAAACGTGGTTGTTCAGGCAGGCATTTGGGGTGGGTTAGGGTATTTTAGAAAATGTTTTTATTGTAGAATTTTATTGTTTTAAACTGTTTTATTGTATGTTGTACATCGCCCAGAGTGGCTGGGTGACCAGCCAGATGGGTGATTAATAAATTTAATAATAAAAAAATAAATAATCCAGCATGTGCAGCACCAGAGACAGGCCTAGGCATTAGGGAGAGTTTGCGGGATTAACACTGATCAAGTGTACCAACTCATGGGATTTTGTGGCTAATTCTCCATTGTACGTTCTTTCCAGAGCTCTTCCGGAGGGCAAGTTAAAGCAAGGGTTTACCCTCTCTGGTCATATAAGAAGGTCATTTTGAGCAATTTGGCTCCCCCCCCCCCAAATGAATGGAAATATTTGTAGTGGGAGAATTATACACCTCGCTAATGTATGTATCTCCTCCAAATAACTGGTTAATGTTGGTTAATCCAGGACTAGTGTCTGGCTGCATTGGTGGCTGTATGAGGGCCAACAAACTGAAATTGAATCCTGGTAAGATGGAGGCTCTGAGGGCGGGTGGTTCCCAGGTCTGGGACATTGGTAATTTACCTGGCCTGGATGGGGTTGCATTCCCTCTACAGGGACAGATATGTAGTCTGGGGGTGCTCCTGGATTCATCTCTGTCACTCAAGTGGCCTTGGTGGCAAAAAGCTCCTAGTATCCCTGTCCGCAGTGATCATTGGTAGCCTCAAGACTGGACTGTTGTAATGTGGTTTATGTGGGGCTGTCCTTGAAGACTGGTTCGGAAGCTGCAGCTAGTGTAGAATTTGGCGGCTGTATTGCTCAGTGGAGCTTCCTATTACACACACATGGCTCATATGCTGAAAGCTCTGCTGAGCTGTGTTCAGGGTGTTACTGCTAAAAGAGCTCAGGACCAAGTTATCTGAGAGACCAACTTCTCCTGTATAGGCCACCCTGCTGTCTTCGTTCTGAGGGGAAGACTTGCTTACCTTATCATGGCCCATTGATGTTTGTTTGGCTGTGGTGTGGAGGAGGGCCTTCTCTAGCATGGTGCCCACTGTGTGGAATGATCTTCCTGTTAGGATCAGGCAGGCTCCTAGTGTGGAGTGTTTCCGCCGACAACTTAAGACACTTTTGTTTTCCTGAGTGTTCCCTGACAGTAGTATTACCAGCTACCCCTTGTTCTTTTAATGAGATTTTATTGTTTTATTGCTATTTTATTTTTGGTTTTATGTTATTTTATCATGATCTTATCTTGTGAAGTGCTTTGGGGTTTTTTAAATGAAAAGTGATATAGAAGCTTTCTGAGATAAAGTAAAATAAACAATAAATAATGTACGTGGTGGAATGATGACCAAAATGAATTGTGGATTCTGCTTGGTGAAACACTGAGAGGAACCAAAACAATATGAAGAAATAGCAGAAATGGCAATGTCCAATGATTACTTGTGCCATGTGATTTGAGAATGATATGGTCATACATCCCTGTGAGAACCCTCTTTCCCCTTTTAGACTAGGGTCTGAGCAGAAAACTCCAGGGCTCACAGTCACATAGGAGTGTTTGGTACCTTTCCTTGTCAAACTTCATAACAGAAAGTGGCTCTACATACCTAAACTTCCTCAGTATGGAAGAATCCACCTCATTTCATGTCTGGCTGAGAGTTTTAAGACATCTGATTGCGGGGCACTGTCATGTTAAGGTGTCACACCCCTAAAGATGTTGTGTGTATGTGTATATATCTTTAAGAAGCCTGCAACTGTTAGTTTCTCTTTCCTTTCTGGAGGCCTGGGCGGGGCCCTTTTCTATTCTCAGTGGCTGTGTTCGGATGTGACGATAACCCATGACGGGTTAATAAGCTATGCACCGTAGCTTATTTTTGAAATAGTCCACGATCCCTCGCCGTGAACTGGCTAATAAGCACTGTGAGTAGCTTATCATGCTACTGTGTATAATTTGCTCCCTCTCCCCCTGCCTGAGCAGTGGCACTGTTTCATCTCTAAAGCGCTGGAAGTTTGCAGTCAGGAGGCATCCGCTCCAGCATCAAAACCCTGTGTGACTACTCATCAAGGAATGAAAATCCCAAGTGCACCCAAAAGGGGGTTGTGGCTATAAAACCTTGGGGGCTTTGTAGGAGCAGAACAAAACTTCACACACAGCCCCTCCTAATAGGGAGGCACCCAATCCAACATCAAAACCTTGTGCAATTACTCCAGAGGAGGGAAAATCCCGGGTGCAACAGAAAGGGAGTGGCACAAATAAACCCTTGGGGGATTGCAGGTTCAGGACAAAACCATCAATTGTGCATTTCTCCCCATACCAATTTCTGGCATAAAGCCTTTATTGTCTCAAAATCTCTAAAGTACTTTAGCGATACAGTGGAGTTGCACATTTCAACCCCCCCCCCCGACATTGCTGGCAGAGTCATGTCTGTTCGCTTAAGCGCTCATGCAGAATTCCACAAAAACGCAATTGCACAAAAGCATAATTGCTCATCCCCCCCCCCCATAGCCATGTTGTTTCTTTATGGAAAAGTGCACATAACAGGAAAAAGGGGGTGGGAGCTATAACTCCCTGACAGTTTGCTGGAATGGGGCAAAATTGCACAGGTGGGGTGCCCTCGTGGGAAGACTTCAGATGCTGTAGTGGATAATTGTGCAATTTTGATTCTTCATGGAAAAGTGTGCATAACAGGAAAAGGGGATGGGAGCTATAATGCCCTGACAGTTTGCTGGAATGGGGCGATATTGCGCAGGTGGGGTGCCCTCATGGGGAGCCTTCAGATGCTGCAGTGGATAATTGCAGAACTGTGCTTCTTCATGGAAAAGTGAGCAGTTATTCTGCTATTTCCCAAGTTGCGCAGTTTCAAAGTAGTGATCAGGGAAGCCTGTCATTGTGTAACTTCGCTGTAGCAGAGTAGTGCAATAGCGCAAGGCTGTCATTGTACTAGGGGAAAGCTGTCATTTTGTAACTGTAGCGCAGTATCAGGGAAGACTGTGCTTGTTTGCCTGCAGTTGTCCCTGGGCTGCTTGTCAGATCTTGGAAAAAGGGCTCTGCAGGCTGGAGCCGAGTGGCTGCAGTGGTTTTGGCTGCTCTTGCTAGCCAACTCTGTAGGTGATCGAAATAAATCATGGTGAGCGGCAGACGACACAATAACCCACAGTGGGTTAAATAACCCTTACTGCAGACCATGGGTTATCAGAGTGGGTTATTTCAGACAACAGGCCATTGTGGATTAAAACATTCTCAACAGATGATACAATAACTAACCACGGGTTAAATAAGCCACCTTAGCTTATTTAACCCATCGTGGGTTATCGTGTAGTCCAAACCCAGTCTTTGTGTAGGCTTTGGAGCCAGGCAGTCTGGTGTGTGGCTCCCCAGGAATTACTCTTCTCTCATGTGTGAGTCAATAAAGAATGCTGTTGTGGAAGCTTCAGAGTCAGAAGTGTGTTACTTGGAGAGCAAGGCCCAGGGGTGAACTGCAAGTTGAGCAGGTAAGCTCACCTCCACATTAACCATGCCCAAAGGACATTACAGATGTGTCAGGCACCCTGAAATCCAGAGTTGCCACGGAGATAAGTCCAACTCCCAATGACTGGGTTAAATTCCTTCCTAATCCCTGCCTGATTATGCCAGCAAAGGTATGTATATCCAAAGGCCAGGCTTCTGATTTGCCTGGTTTCAATTTGGAGCCTAAGAGGTGGACTGGTGCAAAGTAGAATTTTACTAGGAGAGTAAACAAAGAAACCTAAGAAAAATTGATAGAAAGGGGTGGGGGGAGGCCAGGAGGCTTCAGAACTATCTTCTTCTTCTTCTTCTTCTTCTTCTTCTTCTTCTTCTTCTTCTTCTTCTTGGCTGAGTCTTCATATTTCCACCTTGGACTAGCACATGCCATAGGGAGAGACTGTAACAGGGAGCCCCCAGATTTGCAGAAACTCATATTATAGAATGTTATATACTTGCCTGCAAATGATTTGCACTTTATTTTCTTGTATGGCTAGTTTTACTTCTTTTTGTCCCGTGTTACTACTTTTTCTAAATAAACACTCCTTTGATTTACTCTGATAAGAGAAAGTGCATAAATTAACAGGCGAGGAACGGAGCTGGTTTGGAGAGGAGCCAGTTTGGGGTGAGCTGTGTGTATGTGGATCCTATTTCTCTTGCATGCCCTAAACTGCTCAAAGGCCTGAAAGGCTGGGTCACTCTCTCTCGGCTTCATATTTTAAGGCCATCCATTCCAATAGCTTGCCTCCATGTGGGACAACTAGCAGAGATATTTGGAAAGAGGATCCAGAAGGTTTAAAAAAAAAACCACTTCCCTAAGAAATTGCTTCCTTTTGCCTTGCTCTGACCAGCACCAGTGGACTCTTAATGGCCTTGTTTATAATATAGGTTCAATAACCTATGATGCTGTTTCACAACTGCTTGTGTGTTGTTAGAAAAAGGAGACTCCATAACCATTGGCGTCTCAAGTTACGTAAGAGCCCGAGTGGCGGGAAAATATAGGCGGAGCAAAAAGGGAATCATACTGACGCACTCATGACTAACGGCTTGGTAAGCTGATAGTGACTGTTTATTGGATATTAACTTAGTGAGCCGATGTACTAACTGTTTCATTGGTTACTGGTGAGAACAATAGAAGCGATATGATATAAAAGGCTTTTGCACACGTGTCTCGGGGTCCAGACTGCTCTGCACCCGTTTTGCAAAACGTTCAATAAAATAGTGTTGGATCCACTGCTGCCTGCCTGGCATTCTTTTCTTCTAAACCGAAAGCAAGGACTTTTTATCTAACAATTTGGTGCCGTGACTCGGATCCTGCTTCGGGGCGCGTCCCCTTCGCGCTGAGCCGAGGGGCCGCGGAGGAGAAGTGGCCACAGGCGGTTGTTTTATACTGCCTTCTCCTCACGACGGTGGCGGCAGAAGTGCCTGGGGACCAACGCCAGAGGAAGAGGGAGACGTGATCACTCCTTTTAGGCACCGGCAGTGGATCAATAAAGCAGCTGGACGCAGCTGCGGGCGGGACAGAAGAGGCTTTTGGGGTAAGTGAAACAGCTTACATCAGGGGATAAACGCGGGACGGTGGTGTGTTTGTGATTGTGTGAGACGCCTATGGGCGAAGCGAGTGAGGAGCCCCGATCTGCATTTCCTTACCCCGGAGACGGGCTAGGTCAGAGGAGGGCGAAGCGCAAGAATTGCTGATTGAAATTCCCACCGTCATGGGCGGGTCCCAATCTAAGTCTGCGAAGAAGTCCCATACGCCCTTGGAGTGTTGTTTGCGCAATTGGTCACATTTTAAGCAGGATTATGGAACTAAGATGACAAAGGATCGTCTTGTCTTTTTTTGCACCCGGGAATGGCCAATATTAGAACCCAAATGGCCACCCGAGGGGTCTTTTGACCCAACCTTGGTATCTGATGTGCGAACAATAGTAGCACAGAGGGGAAGTTGGGACCAGTTCCCTTATATTGATTCGTGGGCAACTTGTGTGCCCCTTGGCGGCAGGCCTGCTCCGTGGGTTGTTAAATGCATGTCCCTTGCCCTTCCCATGGTGGTCAAAAGGAAACCACCAAAAGAAGGACCACCCAGGGTCGTGGCCACGGCACCGGAGGACCTACTGCTTCCTCCTCCCTACGGGACAGCCGTCGCAGGGCGCTCGTTGCAACCACCACCCTCTCCTGAGGGGCCCGCCCAGCGGTTAGATGCCCCCGAGAAGGACCCCTCTCATGAAATAGTACCGGAGGACCCCACCCCTCTAGTTGAACGCCAGGACACTCTCCAAGATCGTCTATATTCCCTAGAGGAAAAATTGGAGGTCCTACAGAGAGAGGCAAAAGGGGGACCTAACTACAACCTGCGAAAGGACCCCCAACCACCAGTGAAGTTCACCTTCCCCATCAGAGAAGTCCCCGACCCTACCACCCAACATCCTCAAGGGACGATGTTTGTTTATGTCCCATTCACAACATCTGATTTGTATAATTGGAAACAATTTAACCCCTCCTTTGAAGAGGATCCCGGGCCACTCCTGTCTCTGATGGAGAATGTGAGGCTTACTCACAACCCCACATGGGACGATACACAAATGCTATTGAACACCTGTTTTCTCAGCCAAAAGCCAACCATCCTTGCAGGGGCACGAGCCAAGTATAGGGAGGAAAATCCCCAAGCAACTGAGGAGGAGACGGTGGAGGTTCTGCCCACAGGGCGACCCAATTGGGGGGTGGCCACAGCGGCACATAGACGCTTACATGCTGACTATTTTCGACTCATTTTAGCAGGCATGAAGCAAGCCGCGAGAAGGGCCCCCAATTTGCAAAAAGTCCTGACTCTAAAGCAAGACAAAAACGAACCTCCTGCTGTGTTCCTCCAAAGGCTGAGGGAAGCCTTCGCTAAATATACTGACATTGACTTGAATGATCCAAATAATTTAAGGATCCTCATGACTCAGTTCGTGGGAAATAGCTGCCAGGACATCAGAAAGAAGTTGCAAAAAGTTGAAGGAGGGTTGGCAGCTGACTTAGGAGTTTTAGTTGAAGTAGCTCAAAAGGTTTATGAGAGGCGAGAAGAAGAAGAAGGAAAAGAAAAAGACAAGAGGCAGGCCAAGCTCCTTGCTGCGGTTCTTAAACCTGACAAGGAGGGAGCTAGGAAGGGGAGGAAAGGGGGAAGGAAAGGATCTCCCCTGGTGAAAGATCAATGTGCCTTTTGTAAGAAAATGGGGCACTGGAAGCGTGACTGTGAGGCTTTGAAGCAGAAAGAGAGAGGGGAAAATACGGGAGAAGCGCAGAGAGTTCTGTATGAACAGGAAAGAGATTAGGACAGACCGGGGCCCGGCCCCCTCTTAGCCGTCTCTGAGGCAAGACGGGACCCCATGGTCAAAATAAAGGTTGGGGGCCACTCCTACAAAGCCCTTGTGGACACAGGGGCCGCCCTGTCCGTCCTCCCCCTCAGTGAGCCCCCAACGGGAGGTGGGGGGTTCACCACCATAATGGGGGTCGAGGGAAGGGCAACTCAAGTGCCCCTCTCTCGTCCCCTGTTCACCAAGGTTGGGAAAACACACCTAGAACATGCATTTGTCTGTACCCCCTCCTGTCCGGTGGCATTGCTAGGGAGGGACTTATTGACTAAACTCCAAATTGAGATTGCTTTTACTCCTGACGGAAGGATGGAGATACGGCTCCCTAAACAGCAGAGTAGTAACTACTAAATGGCCCTTTTGAAGGTTGCAGAAGAATCCATCCCAGAGGCCACCGAGGACTGGAGCTTAATAGAAAACAGAGTCAACCCTCTAGCTTGGGCCGGGATTGGAGGGGCCTCTCGTGCCAAGTCGGCAGCACCATACAAAATTCCCCTCAAGGAGGGAGCAAGGCCTGTTCATGTGAAACAGTATCCCCTTTCCCGCCAAGGAAAGGAGGGCCTACAACCAGTAATAACAAAGCTCCGAGAAGAAGGCCGGCTCATTGAGATAATGTCTCCCTATAACACGCCCATCATCGCTGTGCCAAAAAGGGGAGGGGGGGCAAGGGCTACCGCTTAGTGCAAGACCTCCGGCTCATTAATCAGCAGATCGAGGCCCCCCATCCTGTGGTCCCCAACCCACACACCCTCCTTGTAGGAATTCCGGAAGAGCACGCCTGGTTCACTGTCATAGACCTAAAAGACGCCTTTTTCAGCATCCCCCTCCACCCTGATTCAAGGCCTTTGTTCGCCTTTGAATGGGAAAGCCCAGGGGGGGGGGGTCAAAAGTTCAATTAGCATGGACAGTCATCCCTCAGGGGCTGAATCTCTCACCGGTGGTCTTTGGCCAGCAGCTCCAAAAGGATCTTGAACCCTGGGTCCAGCAGCACTCAGAGGTGCATCTCCTCCAGTACTGTGACGACCTCCTGATTTCAGCCAAGGCCAAGAATGCGTGCCTGAGTGGGACGGTTTCCCTCCTCAACTATCTAGCAGGGGGGGGGGTATAAAGTGTCAAAAGAAAAAGTACAGTTGGCCCAACCAACTGTAAAATTCCTAGGCTACCACATAACTAAGGGGACTCGGAGCCTAGGGCAAGAAAGAGTTGAAGTCATCCGTGACACTCCTGTCCCTAAGTCCCCCCGCGAATTGAGGGCCTACCTGGGGTTGACCGGATTCTGCCGACTATGGATAGCAAACTATGGGGAGACAGCGCGGCCGCTGTATGAGGCGCTGCAGAAAGATAGACTGGATAAATGGAAATGGACTAAGGAAATGAATAAGTCTTTTCTCAGTCTTAAAGCTGCTCTTGTGTCACCACCTGCTCTAGCTATACCAAATCCCAGCCGGCCATTTAGACTTTATGTGCATGAAAATAAGGGCATAGCTTCGGGAGTGCTTTGTCAGCGAAAAGGGCCCTCTTGGAGACCAGTGGGATATTACTCCAAGGTCCTAGATGTCGTAGCGCGAGGATGGCCAAGTTGCCTGAGGGCAGTAGCGGCAACGGCTCTGGTTTGCGCTGAAGCGGAGAAATTGACAATGGGAGGACCCATTGAAATTTGGGTGCCGCATGGAGTGCCACAAATTTTGGGATCAGGAGGAGGAAGCAAATTTCTCAACCCAGCCCGGCATTCCCGATATGAAATAGGTTTACTAACAAACGAAAACCTCACTTTTAAGGCTTGCTCCAGCTTTAATATCGCCACACTGCTGCCAACATTACTGGGCACAAACGGATCAGGACTCCCAGATCATGACTGCCTTGAAGTATTAGACCTGGACACCAAAGGCCGACCGGACCTTGAGGATGAACCAATAGAGGGAGCCAGAGATCTGTTTGTAGATGGATCTAGCTATATGCTGGATGGAAGGCGCTACACAGGCGCGGCTGTCGTTACTCTAGAGGAGAGTGTGCGTGAGGAAAGGCTGCCTCCTCATTTCTCCGCCCAATCCGCTGAACTGGTAGCCCTGACAAGAGCCCTGCAAGCCAGCAAGGGAAAGCGAGTAAATATTTATACCGATAGCAAAAATGCCTTCGCCGTTGTGCATGCTCATGGGCAACTGTGGAAAGAGAGGGGATTCCTTACAGCAAACGGATCTCCAGTGGCTAATGGCGGCCTAATAGTGGATCTTCTGGATGCCCTCCAGCTACCCTCACAAGTAGCTGTTGTCCACGTCCGAGCCCATGGGAAAGAAAAAGAGGAAAAATGGAGACAGGGAAATCAGAAGGCAGATGAGGCCGCAAAAAGAGCAGCCAGAGAGGGAATCCAAGGAACATTCCTCATTCTACCCAAAAGAAAAGAGCGCCCCACATACTCCCCTGCTGAGTTACGAATGGCACAAGAACACAGAATAAGTCCCTGTGATGACGGATGGATCCAGATGACAGATGGAAGACTGCTTCTTCCACAGACCCTGCAGAGGGTTGTTCTAGAGCAAGTTCACCATTCTCTTGGACACCCTGGAGCATCAGCCATGATCGACTATTGCAAGAGGCTGTTTGTCTCCCCTGGCTTAACTGTATGCGCCCACCGACTAGCCGCAACCTGTGAAGTTTGCCAGAAAACCAACCCTCCCAGGGCACCCCCTCCTCCAACAGGAGGGCGACCATGGGCCTACTATCCTTTCCAGAGGGCGCAGATTGATTTTGCTGAGATGCCACCATGTAGGGGTTACAGGTATTTGCTTGTAATAGTATGTCAAATGACAGGGTGGGTAGAGGCGTTTCCATGTAGGAACTGCCAAGCTAAAACTGTTGTTGCTAAATTGTTACAGGAGGTGGTGCCCCGGTTCTCCCTGCCCGAAGTTATAGAGTCCGATCAGGGCTCACATTTCACCTCAGTTATTACACGGGGGCTGGCACAAGCTCTGGGAATAGAGTGGCATTTACATTGCCCCTGGAGGCCCCAGGCAAGTGGACAGGTTGAAAGAATCAATCGGAGCCTCAAGGAGACTTTAACCAAACTCCAACGAGGGGTGAAGCTCACTTGGGTTGAGGCTCTGCCAATAGCTTTAACGAAGCTTCGAAGGATGCCAAGAAAGGACATAAAATTGTCCCCCTTTGAACTGATGTTTGGGTTCCCGCCTCGGGTACACTGCGGAAGGAGGGAGGAAGTCAAGTGGGAGGTGGGTGATCAGATGCTAAGGGATCAGTTGACTTCTCTACAGTCTGTTCTTTCACAGCTACGAGCTTATTCCGTTCCGTTTCAGAGACTGCCGTTAGATGCACCTATCCATCTCTTCCAGACGGGAGACGAGGTGTTGCTGAAAAAGTGGAATAAAGAAGCTTTAAAGGAAGGGTGGGAGGGGCCTTATTTGGTGGGACCAACCAGCCACTCGTGTGTAAAGCTTGTGGGTTCTAGTAAATGGACACATTGCAGCCGGATAAAGCCATTTAAGCGACCCTCGCTTCCTTCTGTCACTTGGAAAGAACAGGAGGACACAGGCAACGGTCCTTTGCTCCCTGGCACCCCTCTGGAAGCTGCCAAGGACACAGGCGAAGAAGCCATCCAGGAGCCACAATCGCCTGTAATATACAAGTCACAACATCTGGGAAAAGCTCGGGTTCGAATTACAAAAAACTTGTAATATGAAGCAAGTATTGTGGGTGGTGTTGGTAATGTTGGTTAAAGAAATATTAACGTGGATGGTGATACCTCAAGGACTTGGGCTTGACAGCTTTAAGATAAAACCCCGAAATGTCACACCAACACCCCTCAGACCACTTCTGGTACAGATCCCTGAGAAAGAGAGGCGTCCCTGGAGAACCAGGTTAGGGATCCCAATAACAGAGGAAACTGATAATGTGTGGTTAGAGTGGATAAAGTATACAGCCAAGTCTTTAAATAAGTCTGACTGTTTTGTTTGTGCCACAGGGAGATCTGTGGCAAAGGTGCTGCCCTTTCCACTGGGATGGGACACTCCTTCCCTCCTCACCTGCGTGATCCGTTTGTTCCAACACCCTGATGCATGGGGAGAGGAGGAATGCCAAACCCTCAATAAATTATACCCCCCACTCAAATCAAAGGATCGTGTCAGACCTTCCACAGTCTTCCTGCAAAGAAGAAACCATACCGGATGCATACACCGAAACCTTGCAGACACAGAGGGGCGTATAGGGAACCTGACGAGTAAAGTAAGATGTGTTAATTCTACCCGCTTTAGGAATAATTCCCTTTCAATCCCACGAGCTGATCTCTGGTGGTATTGTGGTGGCCTAGAGTTGTATGAGGTATTGCCCTCCAGTTGGTCCGGAGCTTGTGGGTTAGTTCAGTTGGCAGTCCCCTTTTCAATTGCATACCATCCAGCAGAGAAGACTGGCCAACCCCGGCAGAAACGATCAGTAACCCCTTTTGATGATCAAATATATATTGACTCCATAGGAGTACCAAGGGGAGTGCCAGATGAGTTCAAAGGAAGAAATCAAATTTCTGCAGGATTTGAATCTACCCTGTTCTGGTGGGTGACCATTAACAAAAATGTAGATTGGATCAATTACGTTTATTATAATCAGCAGAGGTTTATAAACTATACTCGAGATGCTGTAAAAGGATTGGCTGAGCAGCTAGATGCCACCAGCCAAATGGCTTGGGAAAATCGGCGTGTTCTTGATATGATGTTAGCAGAAAAAGGAGGGGTTTGTGTCATGCTAGGTGGACGGTGTTGCACCTTCATCCCTAACAACACTGCCCCAGATGGCACGGTAACAAGGGCTTTGCAGGGTCTCACCGCCTTGTCTGAAGAATTAGCCGAGAATTCAGGGATTAACAACCCCGTGACTGACTGGTTGGAGAGATGGTTTGGAAAATGGAAACACCTAGCAGCCTCAATCCTTATTTCGCTTGTAGTGATGATAGGAGTTTTAGTGTTATTTGGTTGTTGCATTATCCCCTGCGCTAGAGGCTTATCCCAGCGGTTAATTGAAACCGCTCTGTCAAAACAGATGCTCTTGCTTTATTGTGCTGATAAAGAAACTCCGTTTTAAATGCTTTAAGACGTGAATAAAGACTTAAAGGAGGGAATTGTTAGAAAAAAGGAGACTCTATAACCATTGGCGTCTCAAGTTACGTAAGAGCCCGAGTGGCGGGAAAATATAGGCGGAGCAAAAAGGGAATCATACTGACGCACTCATGACTAACGGCTTGGTAAGCTGATAGTGACTGTTTATTGGATATTAACTTAGTGAGCCGATGTACTAACTGTTTCATTGGTTACTGGTGAGAACAATAGAAGCGATATGATATAAAAGGCTTTTGCACACGTGTCTCGGGGTCCAGACTGCTCTGCACCCGTTTTGCAAAACGTTCAATAAAATAGTGTTGGATCCACTGCTGCCTGCCTGGCATTCTTTTCTTCTAAACCGAAAGCAAGGACTTTTTATCTAACAGTGTGACACAGAAACAATCCAGCTTCCATGATATTTCTTATCTGTGCAGGGGCTGCTTACCTTTGTCCTTTAACTCCTCTCCCCCCAATAATTGCAAATGACCTCGCTCCCACATCAGAGGGCAGTGCTAAAATGTCACTAGTGAGACCTTAGTAGGGGGTAGGTTCAAGCCTTCCCATGGTGCAGAACTTTTTGCATGTAGAGAAGAATGTGAACATAAAAGAAGAGCACTACAGCTGCTGGTCCAGAAAAAGAGTTGTTTTGGTGTGTTTGTTGTTGTTATTGTTGCTCCAGAATAGTAGGGAAAGTTTTGGAGCATAAAGAGCTTTGCATATGGAACCCAATGCATATCTGTCTTGTCTGATGTACTAGAGGGCTGACAGGTGGCCTGCAAGGGTGTTATATGGATAACATGTATAAATAGCACGCTTGTTGGTTGACGTTAAAGACAGATGCACTCTCTTAGCAATGTTTTACTGGCTTAATGGTCACTGTTGATATCAAGGTCTTACTTGTAAAAGTTTAATAAATGACACCTTGGTGTGTTTATGCATGGATTATAAATGGCTAGAAATGCATCAGCAGACGGTCTTACAGATGGTAAGTAGCCAAGTTTGTCAGCAAGCTGTTGACCTGGCAGATTCTCTTACCTTCCTATAGGAATTGATGAATCAGTTATTAAACTATTTGAGAATCATTGATGAAACCACTTCATTAATCATCACTCCATTAATAAATAGAACTTTATATTAAAGTGTGATTTGCTTGATTCTGTTTCACTCCTTACTCATACGAAGCATCTGCAATAAAGGAGTGTGCTATTTGTGCTCATGTCCTGCTTCTGTGTTTCCCAGAGGTAGGTGGTTGGCCACTGTGTGAACAGAATGTTAGACTAGGTAGTCCTTGGATCTGATTCAGCAGGGCTCTCTCTATGTTCTTAAATTCTGCGTATTTAAATTCTGACAGTGGTGCGTGGGCCACATACATACAAGCACATTCCCAACATTATATCACATTGTAGTCTGACTAAGATACAGAACCCAAGACAGAACTATGCAGATACAGAGCGAGAGCAATGCAAACAGGAGTGGGCTGGATTCTTTATGGCTGGGATTAACAGGTGGTGGTGTGGGTATAAATCTGCTGTTGTGTCTTGAATTTGCCCCACTTTTGTTTTCTTCATGGGAGTGCATGGCAGCCATTCACTTATATGGGAGAACGTGATTCACTGTACTTGGGGGCACTACTGTGGTTAAGACAAAACCTGCCCTCCATCCCCAACACTAAGTGGCTCACCCTCACTGAAACAGATCCGCAGAGGGTGCAGGTTCACACACAGTGCTTGCAGAATACAAACCCTCCCTCCACACATACTGTGCACCCACCACGATGCTGGCCATTTTACTTTATAGATATACTTGTCTAACGTAAAAGAGTTATAGAATATCTCTCATTCAGTACTGGTCAGCATTGTGATGCCACTCCAGTGTTCCAGGCTTAGTATCATCTTTTGTCTTCTGGAGATGCTGCTGTCTGTATTCTGTCCCAGTGATGTCTGAAATCCACTTTTGGTGAAATAAGTCCAGCATAGAGTATAGAGTCATTAAAATGTGAGGTGTTCATGATCATTACATAACAGGGCAGAGGAGGCGACAGCAACAACTGGGCCACTTGGCACCATCGCAGCGAGGGAAATAAACCATGTTGACTTGTTAACCCTGCTGTGCATGCTGGCTATATTTCCCTAATTATCCTTGCTGGCATGGCTTGCTGTGTCATCTGGACCTGGACGGTGTGGCTTGTTTGAGGGTGGGCAGCCACCCTTAAATAACCCTACAACAGCCCATGGGTTATTTGAGGGTTGCTGCCCCCTCAAACAAGCCATTCCACCCAGGTTCAGATGAGATGGCAAGCCTTGCCAGCAAGGGTAATTAGGGAAATACGCCTGGCACATGACTGGCATGCACAGCGGAGTTAACAAGCCACTGTGGCTTGTTAACCATGCCACGATTGTGCGAACTGGATCAAAGTTATCTGGTGGGTAGAACAGGAAATTAGATGGCAGAGATTCTGTATTCACATCTGCCTCTGATATGAGCTGAAATGCAGATGAGGATAGCTCACAAGGGAGAGGCAAGGCTCAATGAGTGCAGCTCCTGCCTGAAAGGTGTGAAGAGCATAATTTGCTGCATTTTCAGGGTGGGTGGGCACAGTTTCCCCACCCGCTACCTCCAGGCCTTCGTTAAACACCTGGCTTTCTGTTTAGCAAAAAACGTCTTTGTTTCTCATTAAAGTTAATTAAATCTAAATAGCAGCCATTTAAAAAGAAATGCCAGTGAAAATTTCACACAGGAAGAAAAAAAGAAAAAGAGAGCATAGACTCTGTATGTTTATAAAGCTCCCCAAAATAATTCCAGGCCACAGCCAAGTTGACCATAGCTGGAATTGCCTATGGAAAAAGCTGCATTAGTAATAGTCACACTCCCAGAGCGCTATTCATTAAAAATCATCTCTGCCTCATGGTAATTGGGGTGGGATATGAATGGAGAAACTGAGTCAGAGCGGAGTGAAGTCACAGAGCAATGCAAGCAGAGTTGGCATTAGAAACTGGAAGGTTTTGACTCCTGATCCTGTGCACAAACATGAAGCCCACACAGTTAGTGTTTCAAAGGTTACTTGCATTAGGTTTCTTGGGCTGTATATGATGGAAACAGAGTGGAGTGGCTGGCTGTACTGTGCCATGTCCTGCTTCCTTTAATCAGCTGTAGGTTCTGAAGAATGAATTGGCCTGATAGGACCAGAGCCTAGGAAAGAGAGGACCTGCCTTGTGGCATTTCATGTGAAATGGAGGTGATGAGATCTAAGTTGTGATTTCCATGAAAGGAAGCTTTTCATCTCTATATGCATGTGTAGAAAAATGAAACGAGGGGAAATGAGTTGGGCTGTAATTTACACTTCTAGAAGCAGAATTCGAAGGGATTTACTTTAAAGGGGAAATAAGCATTTGTAGGAGGTGTGGTTTTTGCATTTCACAAAACCTGTGCTGGGATCTCTGTGGCTCCATCTACATGGCACTGCTTTCAGCTCTACCCCATCGCAACTGCACAGCATTTCAGCTTCAAATCAGCTTCTGGTGGTATACACTCGTGATTTACTGCACGCTCCCCTAACAGACTCCACCGTGCCCTTTTTCTTTGCCATTATACTTTGATGCACAGCTTGCAGTCCCGTGAGCATGGGGGTGCAACACTGCAGTGGCTGTTTTGTATTTTAGGTTTCTGTTGTGTCTTTCTGTTCCTTGTTAAGTAAAAAGAGGGTGTTCTGTGTCCCTTCATTTCCACGCCATCTGTTTGTCAGTTCCCCAGCCTGAGACTCTTGAGATGATTTGCGTGAGCGGTACATGCCTACCCATCACTCTGAAATGGTGGCCGGAGAAAAGTTGGTCCTCCCCCAAGACCTCCCACCCAGCCCTTGGGCACTGAGTCCAGAACAACCATTGTGAAGATACGAAGCTGCAAAAATGTGCGAAAGTGTGATTAAATAAATGAAAATGCCTCTCTGTGCCTCTGTAACTGTGCAGCTGCAGAGGGACAGGGGGAGTAAAGGGATGTCACAGAGTGACACAAGCACTATGCGCACCTACAACACGCCCACTGCAAAACGCAAAGTCAGTTTGGGAGAGGGACAGACGGCTCGCAACCGCGGGAAACCCGCAGCAAATGAAAAACATCGCAGCGAAACGCCTCCTTGGAAATCCGCATTTTCCGGGAGAAACCCACGGATGGCTGCGAAGTGGCGACTAGGTCATCTGTCCCGAGGGACCTCGACTCGCAGCTGCCCCATAATAAAAGGATCGTGTAGATGGGGCCTGTGTGTGCGTGCTTGAAGAAGTCATGATAATTTCATTAATGCCAGCCATGAATTGAGAGGAGTGGTGTGGACACATTTGAGATGAGTCTAAGGCTTAAATGAATTGTGACATGCAGTTGCGTGTATCTTTTCCTTAACTTCTTTAAAAATCAGAAGTAGCCTCAGGAGGCTGTGAGTTTGAGCAGAGAAGTGGCTGGAAGGAATGGCCTGCTACTGCCCTAAGCATCCCCACTTATTGGGTTCTGAATGCCCTTTATACCACCCAGAAACACTGTTTTATGACCAGAGCACACACCAAGGAGATGAAGGACACCCCAGACAACACAGCACCCCCATCACTCCCTGGGCGGGGAGCCTGCATAGAGCATGCACAGCCCTCCTGAGGCAAGGATTCAAGACCCACTAGGGAGGAAACACTCTTTTTACAAGCAGCCAGGCTATGCAACAGAAGCCACAACCACATACTGACAGCAGCAGTTTCCAGTGGCTGCATGGAACGATAGTTTGGCTCTTGCATGGGCCAACCAGCCCTTTGACCTGCCCCTATCCCCAGGCAATCGATGTGAGCAATCGCCCCCCCTCCCCCTCGCCACCGCTGTTATTTTGCCTAATAGGCCAGCCCTATCAGGTAGCATCCCTGCAAGATTAAATGCCCTTCTCCCTTCTCATCATCCCTCCCTCTCCTCCCACCCCTAGCTGACAGTCTCAGACACTCTAGCAGCAGCACCCATCCCACTTATGCATCCTGAGAGGCCTCTCCCCTCACAGTCAAGCAAACCTGAGTGAGCAGAGAGGGGAATGAGCATTGTCCTTGAGCTCTGACCGCCTGCTCAGAATCGAGAACCTACTAGAGTGTGGCAAAGAATCTCTATCGATCACTGCCTAGCAACAAACAAAAATGTGGCACAGTCATCGCCTTAATTGCACAGCATCCAGGGGGCCATCTACATGGAAATGCTTTGCAACCTGATTCTGTTTTAAACCACGTTTTCAGGAAATCAGATTTGCTCCTTTCACGGTACACGCAGCCAATTACAGCGGGATATCCCCCCCCAAAGAACCACTTTTGCGTGGCAGCATCAACAAGCTTCCAAAACCCCGAACAAACAACCCCATAGGCTTCCCTCCTCCTGTCAGCCCCACTCTTAAGTGCAGTGAGGGAAAGGAGTGTGTGTGTCTACGTGTGCGCGCACCTGCATGCACCCTCCTCTCTCCAGCAGGCGGAGCAACGTACTCAGCAGGAGCAGCCCGGCCATGGGGGCAGAGAGTGGGGGATCTGCAGTGCCCCTCTCTCCCACTATGGTGGCATCCCAGGCTCCACAGAGGCCCTTTCATGGAAGGAGGAGGAGGATTCAGCAGCCCCCCAGCCCAGCCCTTTTCTTTTTATTCCCCCCTCCCCACCTTCATACCTCTGCACTTCTATAGCTGCGAAGGGATGGAACCTCAGAGGAAGTCAATGGGAAGAATTAGTGAAGAAGAGAAGGAGTGGAGACTTCAAAAGAACAGAAGTCATTCCAAAGGGCAGGGTCATTTGGGGGAAAACAAACCACTTTTTAAACTCATTAAACCTTCGGCATAGGTGCAGATAGCCTTCCCCACCCCTCTTGCTTAGTGTTGAGTAAGTGCAGTGCAAGGCAATGAGAATTACTTCTGAGTGGACATCTTTAGCCTGCTGTTTTCAGGGCAGAAGTGGAGATTTCAAAGGAGCAACAGTCATCCCAAAGTGCAGGCTCATTTGGTGGAAAACAAAGCACCTTTTAAACTCATTAACCCTTTAGCGATGCTTCCCACCTCTGGATAGGCGCAGATTCAGAACAATAGACTTTCCCACCCCTCTCTCCCTGTGTTGAGTAAGTGCAGTACAGGTCAATGAGAATTACTTCTGAGTAGACGTGTTTAGCCCCGCAGTGGCAAATGAGTGAGGCAGGGAAAAAAACAAAAGCAAAGGGCATCCCACAGCGGTGCCATAAGACTCGAACACACCCCTAGGTACACCCACCATACTGAGCCAAATTTATTTTGGGGATTTGGGGCACATTCTGTATGAACCGCTTTGAAGCCACAGCAAGAAGAAAATCTGGGGCAAACCACCTTTAAGAAAATGCGGATTTTCAGGTAGGAAACCATGCTGTTTCTGCAAAGTAGCAGCTGAGTCATGTGTCCTTAAAGACTCTGAGGCACAGCGGTAGGACTAAATCACTCATGTAGATGGACCCCAGGACAAAGGAGTTCCTAAAAGGGAGACACATGTGGGACTGCCAGCTAGTCACCCCAGCACGGCTCCTCTGTCTTGGGCAGTTGCCCCACAGACAGTAGGATAGCAGATATAATACCCCTCTTGGCTCCAGGACCCTGCTTGGAACACTTTCACCTCCTGCATAAGTATTTGTTGTGGGACTTGCAAGCGTACAAAAGCCTGCTTAGAACAAGTAGGTCAACAACCACAACCCCACAGAGAGGAAAAAGTTGGGGACATCCTGGTCACTGCTGCTGGTCCTGGGATGGGCCTCCCTCATTGTCTGCATGGAACAGGAAGTAGGATGGATCCTGTACCTGTGGGAGAGCGGCCAGTGGAGAGGAAAAGGAAACACGGAGAGAACAAGCAATAGCAACTGGAACATGATAGCACCTGAACCTAGATGCCCAGTAGGTGTTTGCAAGAGAGAAGAATGAGTAGTGCTGCCTGAATTCTCAGCCAGTGCTTATGCTCCATAGGTGGAGGAGAAAACTGCAGTGACTGAAAGTATATTTCCCCCTTCAGGGTTGTTGTGAAACATTATATGTGTAGTGGGTGTTCTGCTGCATACATCCAGGCTGAAAGTGCTCACAAGAATTTGACCAGCAATGGTTGCCATGGAGTACCTGGCTTTTCCCAACAAACATTGCCTTTCCCTATGTGTGGGGATGAGTGTCTCCCTTGTGTGCAGGAGACACTGCTTGCTTGACACAGTTGTGGGAAAAGAATGTTAGAGCGATATAGTTCAGACAAGGCACAGTATTCACATATGGAAAAAAGGGTGGAGGGGGGAGATGTAGGCGACAGTTGCAGCAGTTATACATTACAGCAGTTTCCCTCTTCCCTTGCTTATCTGTGAGGGGTGCTCTGTCCTGGCAGCCTAGTCGTTGGAGTGGATTCAGTGCTGGATGCTTTTGTCTTGAGCCCCAAGACAAGGTGCCTGTTTTAGGCAGGAATGTGCTCAAGTTCCCATGTGTATCCTGGAGTCAAGGCTGTTTTATGCAAAGTGCTCTCTTGGTTTGCGAAGCACCTTTTCTCTATAGCTCCCCCTTGTGAGCTCTAAGTATGCAGAACATGAAGACAGAGAGATATAGGTGGTGGGGTGCTGTCATCTGGATTATGGTCTCCTGGTGCTGGGTTTGCTGGTGGTGGTGTGCTGTGATTGGCTGCTGAGTTACACCATATCTTACGTTCTTTCATGGTGGACATGGGTGGGGATGTTGCTTTTTATTTTCTATCTCTACTCCATTTCTGGAACAGAACAGCTTCAGTACTGGTATGTTCTTCTGGCATTTCTGCTGGCTCATCTGTCATGGCAATGGTGTATCTGGTGTTCTGCTAGTGTGTTGGGGCTTCAAGCAAATCCTATAGCCCCTCAGGCAGCAAATCTTCAGTATAGGATCGCACCCTGAGTTAATAAACTGTGGATAAATAGCAAATCCATATAGTTTAAGTCAAAACTGAATAAATGTAGAATTCAGCAGCCTTAAATACCTGAACGTCTAGCAGTAAGAGCACATACAAAATAATTGAATCAGTGGCATTATTATTTACATAGGCATTCAGTGGGTATGGCTTCCCATGTGATGTTTTTGCAGATGTGTATCATTCTCATGCATGGACAAGGAAATATTTTATGTGGATTAGCTGTGGAGATATCTGACTTAGACCCTGAAAACACAGCAGACGCACAAGGTAGGAAGTCAGGTGTGAGAACTACTAATTCACAAAAGATGTCCATCTGTTTATTATAGGAATGTTTAATGTATCTGCAAAAACTTACGCTGCCTTGATATCAAGTAACTGAATGAATTTAGGTAACTGAGGGCTGATTCATATGACTACTTTCAGTATGCAGTATTTAAAATGGTAGCATGGTTTTGTGAAAGCAAGACTATACGGTATCATTTCTTATAAAATGTGGTATATAAAGCAATTAGCAAGGAAGAGGTTTATTGCAATTGTACAACAAGCCCACTTTAATTTTGAAACTTGAGGTAGAACAGTTACATTGTAGTGTACATTTTTCTACCTCAAAAATGGTTGTGTAAATCCACTGTGAAATGTCACTGTTTAAAATTCTACTGAACAAAATTTTATTTTTGATCTTTGGGATTCAAGCTCTTGGAATGCACAGATGGGGAGATGAATATGACTGAGGCAAATTTTAGGAATTCAGCAAATACTATATTGTAGCACAATTATTCATTTTGGCCGTGGACAATCCTATCGAGATTACACTTGGAAGCATCTCCTATTTCTAATCCTGGCCTAGTATTCTCTTTCCCATATGGTGAATGAAGAAAAAAGCATCAGATCATTTGGGGACCCCTCCCTAATGTTGGTATCAGATGGCAATACTTTGCATTCATGCCTGCAATGTTTAGTTACATGAAATACAGGGAACTGATTATGCTTAATATTTATTGGATGAAAATAAGGAAAAAAACAGAAAGATACAGGTAGTACTTTATTGTATGTTTTAGAAAAAAACCATTTCCCCTGTCTTATCATGTTGTGTACATTTTACATCCTAAGGTATGCTGCTCAGTTCTCATAGGCATCAATGAAATGTTTAAAGTAGTACACAGCAGTTATAATGCATTTCATGATCCCTTGTGTTTTTAATCTTTTTTTTTTAAATGCCACTATGTAGCTGTATACTGAGATTCATTTTAATTTCAAACTGAGTTATAACTGGGTACACATTTAGCAGAATGCTACAATCTGACTCTTGGCAGATTCATAAAATCACTTTGTTATTCTTTATTAATTAATCTGGGATGACTTCCATTTCCTGGTTCTCCTTTTTAGTATCACTAAACATGGAGAAGTTTCACCCCTCACATAAATATGCCTTGAAAGACTGGGGAAAATTTCACCTTTTTACCTCTCACACCCTTGGTAATCTGGAGAGAATGATTATGTGTTAAGTGAACACTGATCTCCATTTGCAAATGCTCTTCTTGTCTGTGTGCATAATTTTCTTAAATGTGATTTTTCACATAAGGACCCATTGAAGAATCTTCCTCCTGCCTCAGTTGTGCCCAGGGTATAATTCAGTTCTTACTCATAGGCCCTGGTTTTGGAATAGTTTTTGTCCCTGAGCCCCTCTTGCATTCTAGTCTGAGCATCTTCCCCTGGGGTGCATCACAACCTTGTAAACAATAACATTGTGCTTCAGTCTGAAAGAAAAACCTGGCTGGCATCCTCCAGCTCTGCAGGGACATAAAACAATGCAGAGAGTCAGCTTTGCTCTGAGCTTGGGTCAAGCGTGTGGCTATTATCTACTTCCCTATGTAACTGCGTACTGGGATAATGGTTCCTGGCAGATTTTTTAGTTCTTTGTGCTGTATTTCACAGGGCTTCAAGCCAAGTTATTCTCTCTGGATCTAAACAGTAAACGTGTGATTGCAGTGAAAAGCAGGAAGGGCAGAGATGAAGTACTGGGTTTATTTCACTGAAGAAAGCGTTTGTACACTAGGACATAATCCTTACATTTCTTTTATTTAGCAAATGTTCTAAATTTAGCAAATGCCCTAAAACCATCTTGAAAATATGATTGAAAAGAGTTAAAATACATAAATTTAAAAAACCCAAAATTATGTTGAGGGAATTCATCTATAATGGCTGTCACAATTCCTTAGATGGCTGGTAAGAGCCACTAAATATGCAGACCCCCGCTTCCTGAGAGCATAATACCTCCAAGAGATTTTCAAAACGGTGCAGAGGATGGGAGCTTCCAACCTTCAATTCCACATTTATTTCCCAAAGGTCATTCTGCCGATGTGTCTTCCTTTGTCTTGTTACGTTTATGAGTCTTCAGACAACTGTGCATTCATACCCTCGATATTTAAAATTAAGAATGTGTTTCTTTATAGCAAGTGAGGATAAGCATTCCCCTTCTTCATGTTGTTTGTATTTTTATACATTAAACTTGTATGTGGGAGAGAAAAATGGGGAATTTCCAAGCAGTTTAAAGAATGACTTGCCTTCTGAATCTGAGAGGGGAAAGGATATATGGAAATAAATATAGGAGAAGGAAAGGAGCCAGCATTTAAAGGTAATGTCCATCACTTAGGCAGGGTAGTGAAGTCCAGTAGAATGATGAAGATAAAAAGAATGTTGGAAAGCCCCTCAAAAAGGTTTCCATATCTCTTGTTGCTACTTTTGTGAGTGGTGTGTGTCTGCATGCATGCACTAGTAACATACAGATTGTATTTTGCAAACTCAGATACATTTCTGGTTGCCACTGCAAATCCTTCCTCTCCCAATCACATAACAGTTGAAATCTGTGAAAAGGAATGTCCCACATCCCAGTAGTCTATTGAATGTGTCTTTTTTGCTTGCTATCAGCTATAGTGCAAGCTGTTGTTTGAGGTAGATATTATGAGGTATTGGATGTTTTGAGAGAGGTAGGTAATAAGATGCCATTTTCAGACTTTTCTAGTAATCAGGACTACCTATGTACCCAGCTTCAACTTTCCATTGTGGAAGTATCCTAGCACTTAGGTGTTTTTTGAGAGTGAGTGAGCCCCAAGAGTCAGTGGCCTGGTTTGCACTTCACGGTAAGCTTGAGTTCTGCTTGTGTATACTGCCCAATTGCGCCTGCTCGAAGCAGCAGTGGCTAAATAAACCGCAGACCTCTGGATTGTCTCTTCCACCAACAAGTCAGAGAAATAATCCATGGTATGTTCTTGGTTTATTTCTCAGCCTTGTCAGGGGAAAGACAAGCCAGAGTTCCAGGTTCTCATGTCAGACTAAACAAACCACAGATGGAAAGTTCATGGTTTGTTTAGTAGCTCCCATGTGCAGTGGGAGTGACTGGGCAATGTTTATGAGCACACTGCTCATAAACAATAAGCCAGGGTTCTTCTGGAGCCCTGGCTTATTGTGACGTACAAATCAGCAGTCCCTCCCTCCCTCGCACACACATGCAATATACGCACGCGCACCATATCCCACACCATTACGGTCATAGATCCACTACAGTCACAGCTACATTCATGATCTTCATCTTTCTTGGTCTTGCTCTTCCCTTTTGTAAAATACAGAAGGTATTAATTTTACAGCTTGTGTATGTAAAGTTCAGAGATTATCAGTTCAGTGTTACTGTAGTACAGAACAATAATCCATACTTTAACTGAGTCTCTTCCAGTGCCTCTAGCCCATTTCTAGGGAGTGATTTCCATTCAGAAGTAGATTTTCTTTTTCCTTCTTCTTTTGCTCAGTCTTCTCTGGAGGCTGGTTCATTTTAAGATGGTGGCATCACCAGGGGAGGGGCCAGGCAAAATATTCATATTAAATACTAGCATGACCAGTTTTTAACCCCCTCAGTACCACTGTCTTGTAAAGAGCTCCATTCATGCATTCATTCATTCATTTATTACATTTATATACATTTATATACTGCCCAATAGCCGAAGCTCTCTGGGCAGTTTACAGAGATTAAAAACCTTAAAAATACAGTATCATACATACTATAAAAACCTGTTTACATATAAACATATAAAGAGATAGCGTGCGCACACGCACACACCCATCTCTAAGCAATTTTAAACAATAATAAGAAAATCCAGGACCTGTTTAAAACCTCATCATGTGGTGCCAAATGCCTGGGAGTACCGTAAGGTCTTAACCTGGCACCGAAAAGATAACAATGTTGATGCCAGGCGGGACTCACTGGGGACTTCATTCCATAATTGGGGGGCTGCCACCAAGAAGGCTGTCTCCCTTGTTGCCACCTTCTGGGTCTCCCTCGGAGGAGGCACCTGGAGGAGGGCCTTAGACAGTGAGCATAGTGTATGGTAGGTTCATGCCAGGAGAGGCACTCTACCAGGTATTATGGTCCTGAGCTGTGTAAGGCTTTATAAGTCAAAACCAGCACCTTGAATTTGGCTTGGAAACTTCAGGCAGCCAGTGCGAGTGGCTCAGTAGGTGTTATATGTTCAGACCATTTTGTCCCTGTTATCAGTCTGGCTGCTGTATTTTGGACAAGTTGCAGCTTCTGAACCATCTTTAAAGGCAGCCCCATGTAGTGTGCATTGCAGTAATGTAACATATTCTAAGCAAGAAGGACTAGAGTCAGGAAAGGGAAAATGAAATAGGTAACTGTTAGGCTCTTGAGATAAAGTATTAGGGCTCAGGCCTTGTGTTAACACCTGGCATCCTAGGGCAACTGCCAGGGGCCCAACTGCCCCAGCAGGGACCACCAGTACTGACAACTGCCCAGAGCCATCCGTGCCAGGTGGCTGGGTTTGCCAGCCTCCATTTTAATTTCCCCACAATACCATGGAGTGACATTGTGTCTGGCATTCCAAGGCATTGTGGGAAATTAAATTGGCAGCTTCTAGCTAGCCTTGGGGTGCTGCTGCTACAGTCAGGTAAGCCCAAGGGATCCACTGATGTAAAAGGCCCCATTCCACAGGGTACTTTGCCTTGGGCCCCTTCAAATCTGGAGATGACCCCGTTAGAGCTAATTGACATGACAGAGCCAACTGCTTATTTTCTTTTTCTTTCCACTCATGTGAATGGTCTACCCATGGGAGTAGTCTGACATGTGAGGAGAAACTTGATGCTGCAGCAATGGGGGGACTAGCTCATGCATTCTGCTGCTTATATGAGTAGACCATTCAAATGACCATGAAGCGGCAATGGGGGTGGGGCGATGGAGAGAGAATAAACATTTGATTTTAACATTCAAGTCTTTCCTTAGCCTGGTAGAATAGGAACATGCTGCGGACCAATTTTTGGCCCAATGGACCTCCCTGAAATCTCCTAGAGAAATTCAGGTGAAATGTACAGCTTAGACTAGCAGCTATTTTGCAGGCATTTTTACTTTCCATTCAGAGATTTAGGGGCCCTCTTCTGCTTCATGTACTCTGCTGTAAAAGTGCCAAACTCTAGTGCAGGCTGGAGTGTTTGAGGCTGTTGGCTGTTTTTTTTTAATTGTTTTTTTTTAATAAAGATTTCAATTGCTCACAGGATGTTTCTGTTTATCCAAGAAAATGAAATCTCACAAACAACCCACCCTATTTGGCTCTCACTGAACTTCAGCTGCATGACCCAGGATCCTTACAGAGCCAGAGAAATATTTCCCTCCCCTTTCCCTAATTCCTTATTGCCACTGGGGCCTGTTCAGGAAGAGCAGCGTTTAGAATAGACTACAAAAAGGAGGTAAGGGAGATGTTTTTGCATCTGGATTAGAGTAGGATTTAGTTTTGAGACCAGATTGTGGCTTGGTTTTTTGCTTTCGACAAAACTCAATTTTGCAGGGACTTGTTCCAAAAATATAGTGCCAAAATGGCAGATTGTTCTTTATAACTTATAGTTTATTGAGCTTTTTGAACAGGTAATATAGAAAGCAATAAATAGAACCCCCAGCCCTCAATACAACTAAAAATAATAATTATAATTACAATTACCTTCTCAGGGCCCAATCTACATGGAAGCGGTTTCAGAAACGTTTTCTGGTTATATCTGGATTTTCATGAAATTGCTTTGGTCCATCAGTGGCACACGAAGCAAGAAAGGCGGTGTTTACGCTACCTAAAAACCTGCTTTCACGGGTCAAACAGCACTTGAAGCCGCCATACTTCGAGGTTGGGTGGGAGGAGTCCATTGAGTTGAACTGAACGTCATCAACCGTGTAGGTGCTGCTCAGCGAATGAGAGAGGCTTGCTTCCTCCTTCCCCTTTTCAATGCTCTCCTGATCAGGGAAGTTTAATGGAAGAGATGAATTACATCCCGTAGTTTACCCCCACACCTCTCCCCTCACATCCACCAGGTCTGTGAAGCAGCAATATTGAAGCCCTGCTCCCTGCATTAATTACTATAGTGTGCTAATGTGGCATTGCACAATTGTGCGGTTACAGGACTGTGAAACAGCACTACTGAAGCTTTGCTCCTTGCATTAATTACTATAGCACGCTAATGTGACATTGAACAATTGTGCAGTTACAGGACTGTGAATCTGCAGTATTGAATCCCTGGTCCGTGCCTGAGTTACTGTCCCAGTAAAGTTCAGTTCTGACTATCACACTAGTGCAACATTGCACAATTGCACGATTACAGGACTGTGAAGCTGCAATGTTGTAGTGCAAAGTAAAAATAAACAGGAAAGGCCAGCAGCCAAATAGCGCTATTGTGTAATAGTGCTAAGTGGGAAGAGAAGTCTGTGTCCAAAGTGGCTACTGCCAATGGAGGGGGAAAAGGAATGGGGGGGGGGATGGCCCCACCCCTAGGCACACCCAGCATTCAGGATTTAATTTGGGGGAATGGGGCACGCTGCAGCAGCACTGCGTGGGAGCCATGTTTAAGGAAAAAAGATGCACTAAAAGGACTTTGTGAAAATGTGCCTTTTTGAGAGGGAAGCTGCATGGTTGCTGCGGGGTGGTGACATGTGTTGCAAATAACCCTGATGTGCTCTCACTTCGCACTAAATCATTTGTGTAGATTGGGCCTTGGTTGCCTGCTTTTATTTTGATTCACTTAGCATAAAAGCAGAAAGCAATATCTTCTGAGGCAACTAGTACAAACTGATAGTTTCGTACTTACTTGGCTTATCCCAGTTCACAGATTCAGTTTCCAAATATGTGAGTACTGGCCATCAGTCTTCTATAAAACAATGGGATTTCTTTCTCCCTGTTGAGTTCTAATTTGGTGTGATAATTTGTCCATTATTAATAAAGTGGCAGATGTTTTGTGGACAAATGGCAAGAAAGGAAAGGGTTAAGCAGCCCTTCCATCTGTCACTCTTTCACTTCTGATCACAGTTCCCGAGACTGCTTTTCAGCTTAATAAAAGCAGAACTCAGCTAATACCCACTTTTAATACATGCACTAGTAGTGTGGTTTTCCTGAGAATACAAGCTTCTGCGGTCTCTGTGACAAGTCATTTGTGGGAAGCGATTCCCACATGGAAAACCCCATCACAAAAACGGGAGATTTACCATCATGGTTAAAATCAATCCTGATCATGAGGGATGGTTTCATACAAACTACTACTTGCCAGTTATACATTTTGTTTCATTTCATTTATTTCATTTGTATACTGCCCAATAGCTGAAGCTCTCTGGTGGTTCACAAAAAGTACACATCACAATGCAAGATAATAAAAACATAATATCAAATCTCTAACATACTAAATTTAAAACAATTTAAACGGCTAAAACATTTACAATAAGGTAATAGAGCTGATAGAAACAACTGACATAAATCTGCCATCAAATGCCTGGAAGTAGAGGACAGTCTTAACCTGGCGCTGAAAAGATGACAGTGTGGGCAGCAGGCAGACCTTAGTGAGGAGAGCATTCCATAATCAGTGGGCCATCACTGAGAAGGCCCTTTCTTTTGTTGCCCCTTTCCGAGCCTCTCTTGGAGGATGCACCTGGAGGAAGGCCTCTGATGTTGCTCGTAGTGTCTGGGTAGGCCCAAGTAAAGAGAGGTGTTCTGTCAGATATTGTGGTCCCAAGCCATATAAGGCTTTCTAAGTTAAAACCAGCACCTTGAATTAGGCTTGGAAACATATAGGCAGCCAATGCAAGTGGGCCAGAATTTGTGTTATATGCTTGGAACTTCTGGTCCCTGTTATTAATCTGGCTGCTGTGTTTTGCATAAGCTGCAGTTTCTGCAAAAGGGCAGCCTGACGCAGAGCACATTGCAGTAATCTAACTTGGAGGTTACCAGAGCATAGACTACTGAAGCCATGTTATCCCTGTCCAGATAGGGGTGTAGCTGAACTGCCAGCCAAAGCTGGTAGAAGGCACTCGGTGCTGCTGACACCACCTGAGCCTCAAGGACAAGATAGCTCCAGGAGGACTATCAAGCTACGAACTTGCTTCTTCAGGGGGAGTGCAACCCCATCCAGGATAGGATGAACACCCTCCATCCCGTCAGGAGAACTGCACACTAACAGCGTCTCAGTCTTATCTGGACTGAGCTTCTGTTTATTAGCCCTCATCCAGTCCATTGTCGCAGCCAGGTACCTCCACAGCCTCTAGCACATCCACAGCCTCACCTGATGAAGATGAGAAGGAGAAGTAAATATGCACATCATCAGCTACTGATGACAGTGCACTCCAAAACTCCGGATGACCCCACTCAATGGTTTCATGTAGATGTTAAATAGCATGGGGGACAGAACTGACCCCTGAGGAACCCCGTGCTAGAGACTCCACATAGCCAAGCAATATTTCCCAAGCACCACCTTCTGGAGCTGGCCATCCAAACAGGAGTGGAACCACTGCGATGCAGTAACCCCCACTCCCAGCTCATACAAAGTGGCACCCTTGTGATTTGCATTCTCAACAGCCACCAGTGAAGCATGTGAATTGGGTCCGAATTTCCTTTGTACTAGCATGAATTACACACTGGTCTAAGGAAAGTATAGTTCCTTTTAGTTTTGGAACTAAGCACAAACTAGCTATTACAAAGGAAATGCTCAATTCTCTGACCGTTTTTAAGCTGCAAAGCAGTCTCAGAGGCTCTCAGCAGGAATGTAAGAGTGTTGGAGAGAAAACTGCTGCCCACAAGTTGCTTTTCCACTTATGGTTTAGAGCCTCATATTATTTTCCACCATTTGGAAAAAAAAGCAGCTCAGGCTGAGTGATTTTGAGTAGCCAAATGGTGGGAGGGGAAAGAGGTAAGCATGTCCTGTCCTGAGCTTGACAAGAAGCACACGGGGAATGATGCAGGAAGGTGACACTGTGGAGAGCTCCTAGTGAGCAACTTGTTCCAACAAAGGTTCTGACTGGACTGAAGCCTTTTATCCTCCATGGCTAGTTCACCTTTCCCAAGATTTACTCCTTTCTTGAGGAGTGGAAAGCCTTAAAGGGGCAGGCTTCTGACTCGGAGCCTAGTACTCCTGCTGTTGGACATTTCCCTCCAACCTTGCTACCTGCACTGACAGGCTGACATGGGGATATGTAGGATCCCCGGGGTGTGTGTGTGTGTGTGTGTGTGTGTGTGAGAGAGAGAGAGAGAGAGAGAGAGAAAGAAATGGTTCCTTGGGACATGCAGGCTTCAAAGTTAGGGGCTCTGGAAATCCTGATTCAGGGGACCCTGGTTCAAGGGCCTCTGAACTGATGGCCTCTGGCCTGGTCATGATGCTGGAGCCTGGGTTGGTGCCATTACCTCTGCCTCCACCTCATCTGAGTCAGGGTCAGAGCCCAGGCTGGTGCTCAGGGTGGGCGTCATGACAAAGCAGCCCCTCTTCCATCATTCCTCTGCTTAAACTAGAAGTTGTCCATGCTGCCTTTCAGTAAAACAAACAAAAAAACCCACAGCCCATCAGGAGATAGTTTGCATGTCTTCTGTGTAACATCTAGTTTGGCCATAACATGGATTCAAATATGAACATCTTGCAGCAGGAGTCTTAACACGACTAAAACTCCAGCCTTTCCCTTCCCCACTCCAGCGTGATCCAAATTGTTATATTTGAATTGCTGGCTCAGGTTCCCTTCTGATATAAATCACAAGTTGTGCTTAGATAGACAAACAAAAGAATGAGAGGCGTTTGAGACACAAATTCCTTGGGAATTAATATTTGCAAGATCAGAAATAAAAAATGCTGAGCATAAAGCCCAAGAGTAGATAGCAGCAGGGCTTTGCCAGTGTTGTTATATTATTGTCTCCTTATTGGACCCATTTCCTTGCTGTTATTTGGCATTTAATAGAACAAAGAAAATGGGCCTTGAACAACCAAGTTCTCTCAGCCAGTTTTTGTACATCCAAACCATTGCAGTGATTACTATGGTAAACTACCAGGCTGATAACCAAGCAAGAATGAATCCTGCATAAGTGCTACATGGAATTTGGAGGAGTGAACTCCACGGAGAGGATTAGAATGATTTAACAAGCCATTAACGAGAGCTGGGAAAACACTGGAGGAGTTTAGGGAAGGTTTGAGGGGGAAGGAATAGAGGGAGGGGGAACAATTTTGGCAGGGAGTGGGTCACACTGGCAATCTGTTCCTCTTGCCTAGATTTGTTATGAAGTTTTTTTGAGGTTTTGTGAAAAGTGTCTGGGGAGCTGTGGCAAGCCAAGCAGGCCCCGAGCCAACTTTCGGCTAAACATGTTGTTGTGTAAAATTGTAGTCAATTAATTTAAGACCTGCCAATTTCAACTGCAAAATGCTACAAGGTTCTGTCAGATCCTCACCAGGATGTAAAGGGGGGGAAGTGGGAAGGGGGGGGGCGAGTAAGAGAGAATGTGATTCAATGAATGTGTTTGGCAGCGTATTGTGATTAGAATGAGTAGGCGAGGATTCTCGTTCTTATTAAAATCATGGATCTCAATCTTGCCTTTATTAATAGATAGGTGTTCAGTCATTGATTGTAATAGGGCAGGTAGGGGAGGGAGAGGAGGCCGGGATTTCAGGGAATTTTCACAATACCTTTTAGGCTGGAAAGTCACTTGTGAATATTGTTCGTGAGAGACCGAAAACAGAAGGGAACCCATTTTAAATCAAGTGTACATTCTAGTTTGTGTAGCTTTTATGTTTAAATTATAGTTGCAGAAAATGCAAAACCAGATTTTAGTTATAGTGGGCCTTGTGCAAGAAATGGTGGTCACACAACCTGGGGTGAAAGGCAGACTGGCGCTGACTAGTTCTGATTACTATGGAAACTTGAGAGGTCAACTGGGAAGCTCTAAAATCCAAGGAGGCTCTGGTAGAAGGCTGAGAAGACCTTGGCTGGAAGTCAGTGGAAGAAGCTCTGCTCTAAGTAAAGGGAAATCTTGGTCTGTAAGAGAGGAAGATCAGAAGGAAGGCCCAGCTACTACACAGAGGGCCAAAACAGACATTGCTTTAAATCTGTATTTAGCAGCTATGATTTTTATTTTCAGTTTTACTCTAGAGTAGGCACAGGGCTCCCAGTCAGGATCTAATCCCTGCACCTACCGTACAGTAAAAATTAAAAAATACATAGTTGCTAGATGTGGATTTAAAGTAATGTCTGTTTTTAGCCAGAGACTGACAGTGAGAAGGACCTCACTAGAGTCCAGCAGCTGTAAAAGGACTGTTAACTAGGGTGTGGGGTGCTCAATGGCTGTAACAGAAATAATCAAAGCTGTGAACCAAGTGTGCAAGTGTGGAGAGGGGAAGTTGTAAAAGAATTTGGAAGGAATGGGATTTATACATTCTAAGTATTTGTTGGGTTAATTGGTTAGCTTCTAGCAGTAATTTAGATTAGCACTATCCATAACATGCCAGTTATTTGTTCATCAGCAACTGAAAAATCTTAATAGTACTAGCTCATCCAAATTTCCAGTTTCTTAACCCCTCCCCCCCGCCCCAAATCTAAACGGGTTGAGATCTATGCAGTAAGGGGTTGAACAGCCACCAGAGAAAGTACTGTATATGAACTGGTATAAACATTCATTTGTGAAACCAGCCTTAGTTCTACTTGTGCTTTTGTTGAGACTTTGGACTGTTCAGCTAGGTCGTAATTGCCAGAGCAATGAGATGTATTGGCTGCTTTTGTGCTATTCCACCTAATTCTGGCTTTACAATATTTTTGCCTTTGGGCCAAGTGGTCAGGTTCCATCTATGGCATCTCCACATGTTACCCCACCTGCTTTTACCATCCTTTCAAAACATTTATGTTTCCTCTTTTGCCTTGATTCACAAAGGTTTTCATTCCATACTGGGGTATCTGCACTCATTTTTCTTTTCAGGTAATAGTTTTCACCCTGGATCATCTATTCTTAACTTACTCATACTCTGTCTTTATTCTCCTCTCCCTTTAAAGCAATCTTGACTTTCTTCTGATTTTGGCCATCTGCTTCTTCCCCGAAAACAGTGGATTAATGGCTATTCCTATAATCACATGGCAAGAGGGTGTCGCCAATATTATGTCAGGGCCAACACAGTAAAAAACACAAAAAAGCCCTCGCTCACACTGTTTGTCTACATTACTGTTTTTCCTTTTACAGTAAGGGAGATGTAATCTTGCATGAGTTCTCGGCTCTCACTTTTCATTCTTCACATGTAAGTAGAATGCTCGTGAGAAGTTTTGTTTCCTCAAGTTGGTTGCTGGTCATATCATTGAAACTGATTCAGAGAGGAGCTGCATCAATGCATTTCAGTGGATTAGTTATGATCACTGGTTTCTTTTTTAGACGGATTTGTTTTTTAGACTTTAATTGTTTTAATTATGAAGTGTTCTGCTTTGTTTTTATTGTAAACTGCCTCAAGAACAATTATGGCTGAAAAGCAATCTATAAATAAATAAATAAATAAATAAATAAATAAATAAAATAAAATAAAATAAATATCATAGAGGAAATGTGGATGACATGGGCCATTTTAGCAGTTGTTATATGACATGTAGTCTGATGCTGTGCATGTTTACTCAGAAATAAGCCTCACTGATCCCAGTTGCATTTACTTCCATGTAAAAGTTCAGGAGAGTGCACACATATCAGGGAATATGCCCCATTGAATGTGGTGGAAGTTACACCTGAGTAATTCATAGCACTGGACTGTTAAACAATGGTGAAGTTGCAGTGACTCTGGAAAGAACCTGATAACCATTAGAATGGATCTGTTTTAGCTCCTCCATTTCATTCTTTAGATTAGACCTGCTGGAAGAAATGTGAATGAGTTCCAGCTCCTAGTCATACTGTCCATTGAGAATGTCCCAGCTGCTACTATCTACACTATAGTAAAGGAGAAATATGGCCTCCTTTGGTTGCATACCCTCAGTTCTTTGGCTGAACAGATCAAGGGTTCTGAAGGAGAGAGCAGCCTTATAAATAAGGGTATGGACATTTATATTGGAGTAAGGTCCCTTGTGACTACTTTGTGTTCTAGTTTATTGAATGGATCAAGAGGTAATGTTCTAAGTGCCTGCTATATAATGGCCATTGGTCAACTGTGATTGACCATGTTTGGGGCCAGTGGGGACACAACTTGTGTTTGTGGGTTTTGTCTTCCTTAGAATGCTACAGTTCCACATAAAGTTGCACCTTATTATAGATGGATCTGACTGCCTCTGTGGCAAACGTGAACACTCCCAGCTGGGTCATCTATCTCAGCCACACTTAGTAAGATTTGGGCAGCTTCTTCTTGACTTAAGAGATATGTGCTATGGCAGTGGTTGAGAGCCCCATGCAATTAACTTGTTTCTTCTTCTGTCTGATGGGACTTGCATTATTTTCTTTCTGTCTAATAAATGTTGTGTATGCAGCACGAAAACCAGTGTAACTAACCAAAGTCCCTTGTGTAGGTTAGTCAATATGTGTGTTAGGCTCAATATTCAGTCAGGGCCAGAAATATTGGAACAAGGATAACTGTTTTGGCAGTTGGCCTCTGTGCACCACCACACTGAATTTGAAAGGAAACACACCCAGATGGGAGTGAAGTCAGGACTGTCAGCTGTAATTCAAGGGGTGTGCGAAAAGTGGGGCCCTAACCTTTCAGGAAGGCCAGCCAGTGGCATACACACAACCCCATCGTTGGTGGCTCATAAGTAATGGAACGAATGGCTGACAAGCAGCTGCATAGCCAGGTGTGGCCTGTGTCCTGGGTACCCCATGACCAGTCAAGCAGATAAAAGGCCTGGAGGTGGTTCTGAGTGTTACATTTGCATTTGGTAGCTGTTCACTGGAACTCCCAACATGAGGCCCAAAGAGGTGTCCATGCGAGTGAAGGAGGCCATCATTAGGCTGAGGAAACAACATAAACCGATCAGAGAGATAGCAAAAACAGAGAGATAGCAAAAACTCCAGTGGGAGTGGCCAACACAACAGTTTGGAATATCCTGAAACAGAAGGAATTAACTGGCAAGCTCAGCAACAGCAAAAGGCCTGGAAGACCATGGAAGACAACTAAAGGGGGTGACCGCAGAATTCTGCTCAGGGTGAAGAGGAACCCTTTCACAACATCTAGCCAGGTCAAGAATGCTCTTGCAGAGGTAGGCATGTCATTGTCAACATCTGCAGTCAAGAGACGGCTTTATGAATGTAAATACAGAGGCTTCACAACAAGGTGCAAACCACTGGTAACGCTCAAGAACAGACAGGCCAGATTAGCCTTTGCCAGCAAACACCTAAAAAAGCCTGCTCAGTTCTGGAATAAGATTCTTTGGACTGATGAGACCAAGATTAACTTGTACCAGAATGATGGGAAGAGAAAAATATGGAGAAGGAAAGGAGCACCTCATGATCCAAAGCATACCACATCATCTGTCAAACATGGTGGAGGCAGTGTTATGGCATGGGCAGGTATGGCTGCCAATGGAACCGGGTCACTGGTGTTTCTTGATGACCTGACTGCTGATCAAAGCAGCAGGATGAATTCTGAAGTGTATCGGGCTATACTTTCTGCTCAGATTCAGCCGAATGCTGCCAAACTGATAGGACGCCGCTTCATATTGCAGATGGATAATGACCCAAAACATACAGCAAAAGCTACGCAAGAGTTTCTCAAGGCAAAGAAGTGGGATGTTCTTCAATGGCCAAGTCAGTCACCTGATCTCCACCCAATAGAGCATGCTTCTCACTTACTGAAGACAGGACTGACGGAAGAAAGACCCACAAAGAAGCAGCAGCTGAAGGCAGCTGCAGTAAAGGCCTGGCAAAGCATCTCGAGGGAGGAAACTCAGCATTTGGTCATGTCCATGGGTTCCAGACTTCAGGCAGTCATTGACTGCAAAGGATTTTCATCCAGGTATTGAAGGCGATTTGAAATTATGTTGGTTTGTTCCATCACTTATGAGCCACCAACGATGGGTGTGTGTGTGTATGCCACTGGCTGTCCTTCCTGAATGGTTCGTGCCCTACTTTTGTCACACCCCTTGCATTACAGCTGACAGTCCTGACTTCACTCCCATCTGGGTGTGTTTCCTTTCAACTTCAATGTGGTGGTGTACAGAGGCCAACTGCCAAAACAGTTATCCTTGTTCCAATATTTTTGGCCCTGACTGTATAAGAATTATAGGGAAATGAAGGTCAAGCATGGGGCACAAGGTGAGCCTGGTTCTTCTTCTGAATTCATAAGACTAAAACAGCTGCATGGAGTGTGTGTGTGTATGTGTATGTGCGCACATGTGCAAAGAAACACAGTAGCATCCTGCACTTTTGATAGTGCCTTTTCTAGTACTATTAGAAAAGGAACTGAAATTAAGTTGTGTGTCAACTCCTGAATCCTTTTCAAGTCCATTTCATATGTCATTCAGCAGAATTAAGCCCTGGTTTGGGGAAGGAGGCTCTTTTGGGCTCTCCCTCTAAAGAGATTCATCCTGTTTGTTCACAGCCCTTGCCTGCAACATGTTCTTCTCTTTAATTTTCCTGTAGGTGAAGGAAAAGGGGGATGTCAGAATAATATTCAAGGGCTTTGCAGAGTTCCCGCCTTCTTCTTGGCAGAGACCGTCACTGTTTTTATAATATGTTTGCTGGAGATTTGGGGTTTGTTGTTTTACTTTTTGCTGTTTAATGAAACTCATAAAGTTCTTAACAGTCACAAGACTTACACAAAAAGCCCTGTTTGAGAGTGTCTCTTGGGCAGTTCTTAGCTAACTTTGTAAGAATAAGCTCTAAATATCATTACAAAAAGAAAGGCAGCTTGTTCAACATCTGCCCAAGGTCTGTGTTTCTCTTTCCATTGGCTTTACTCTCTTTGTGCGTGCGTGCGTGTGTGCATGCGTTTCATTTTCTTTTTCCAACTCCAAAAACACTTTGGCCTAGGACTGCAATTGTAACCGCACTTACTTGGAAGTATTTTATACTGAAATCAGTGGGATTACTTCCAAATAAGTGTGGTTAGATTTGGGCTGTAAACGTGTCAGTGGTTGTTCTCTTATCCCTGGAATTGTCTGTCGCATAACATTTCTAATAAAAGCCCTTGCTTTACATCTAGAAAAACATTCATTACTACAACCTCACTGTGAACATGAGACTATGCTGTTCTCTCCTTCTGTTCCCACCTCCACTATGCAACATTATACGCTGTGGGCACAATCCAGTCAAAATTAAGTATGATTTACCAGGGAGTAAGTTCCTTAGAATTCAAGTGGAATTCTCAGTAGACATGCTTAAAATAGGCTGATAACTTTCACTGATTTTCAGTGAGAGAGAGTTAATGCACATGCAGCATTAACATGTGACATGCTTAACTCTTTCATTGAAATCTATTGTTAAGATCCAAGGATCTTGACTGGTTTGTGCCCTATGTTTTTAAATGAGTGTTGCAGTTTAAAAGTTCCTCCTCCACATGCAGGGGTGATAGGCTTAGTGTGGAAGTTATGTTATACCATTCATTGCTTGATACATTCCATTATAGTCCCTGTGTGGTTTGAATAAAACACAGGATTCCTTTTGTTGTATGCTTCATGCTGTTTGAATTTATTGTCTGTCTGTCTGTCTGTCTGTCTTATCACAAATATTAAAAATTCCACCCTTCCTCCAAGAAGCGTAGGCTGATATACGGGTGTTATTTTATCATTACAACAACAACTCCGTAGGGTAATTTATGCTGAGAGATGGTGACCGTAGTCAAGTCACTCAGTGGACTTCATGACTGAGTAATGATTTGAGCAGAAGGAGTATATTGTGTGGTGTTAAATGAACACTCCATTTCAGACATGGCTGCAATCCATGACTCCTCAGCCATCCTGGTGAATGGTTTAGCAGGGCCTTGGGATGAAAGACACAAAGACTGTGACATCTTATTGAAGACTCCAAGGGGCCAAGTATTAATTATTGCAAAGCTCCACATGTGCAAGATGAAGCATCCTGACTGCAGCTGGGTTTTGCTTTGCAGAGTATATCATTGCATGCTTGTCTCTGTGTATGTATTTCCCCAGCATGCCTGATGGGTAATTTCCTCTGACCTCCTCTGAAGCTTGTTAATATTTTACTGGGACACAAGAGCAGGCTGTAAGTGTTTAACTTCAAAGGAAGACAACTTCCCTTGACTTTCAGTTCAGACACAAGACTTTTAATAACTTTCTGTGTTTTAAAAATCCGGGAGTTTTCAGAATGAAAAAAAACTGCTTGTCCCATTATTGTCCACGTATTTAAGCAGTTTGAGGAATATGCTGGATAAAGCCTGCCTGGTAAGTGCAGGCAGCCATTCCCCTCTCTTCATGGCATTCTGCATATAATAGCTACCCAGGTTTAGCACAGGGTGTAAACTCTGGGGGCTCTGATGAGCGTTCCTACCTCTGTGATTGTTGGGAGCTGCTAGAACTGAAGATTTGTGGTTCTAGCCCAGGCAGCTGGCACTAGAACTGGGAACCTTCAGTCCTGTGTGCAGCTGTCCTGTGTGATAAACTATCAGAACTGCAGCTTGGAACATCTTTCTGGCAGTAAAGTATTCTTAGGCTCTGGACTGGCACCACCCTTCCAGGCATGGACAATTCCTTATTAAGGATGAGAAGGGCACCTCCCTCCGCCTCCCCCAGGCCTGCAGGTCACTTGCAGCCTGCAGATCAGAGTTTCTTCAGCTTGCTGCAGTGTGCTGTGTCTTTCACCACATGGCTTCCCTGCCTGCCTTGTGACCCTGGGCTCTGTTCCAAACCAGGCATGCTCAGGATTCCATTCCTGAAGCCCCTGCTGTCTTGACCAACAGCAAGAGCAAGAGTACAGGGGCAGGGCCTTTTCTGTGGTGGCATCTGGAATTCATCTCTGGAATATTGTCCCCGCCCCCAATATATTTGGCCTCTTCCTTGTTCGCTTTTAGGTGGGCTCTAAAGACCTTTTTATTCCAATCAACTTTTAGTATTGTTTTTATTTGCTGCTGTTATTCTTATCAGATCTATTGATTTATGTGCTATTGTTGTGGGGGTTTTGTGTTATCTTATTATGTTTTAATATTTTAATATTTTTGTATGATTTTATCGTGTTGTTTTATTGACACTTGTAAATCACTTTGGGAGGATAACCTATCCCAAAAGGCAGTTTAAAAATCTATCAAATAAATCATTATTTTTATGTGACACCACACAGGTAGACCAGTGCTTGCCCAGTATTTGCTGCTGTTAATGCATGAACTGTGAAGAGGAGCTGTTTGTGTCCAAATCCACAATAAGCACATAGCAGGGAGCTATAAAGAATCACAGCTCATCAGCCTATCTCAGCTGCATGTCCCTGAATGGATGGGATTATACGAATGCTCTGCATACTTTTAAATGTGATCTGCTGCAAACACATGTCAACCCCTTTGTGTTGATGGTGCCGTATAGATGTGATGTTGCTTTTAACTGCTAGCCTTTATTTTGCTCCGGAAGGAATCCAACCCCCTCCCCAACACACACATGCATTTGTCTGATGAGCAACCAACATAGGCATTTTTTTCCTTGTAGCAGTTGGCTTGGCTAACTTGCTTGGGCCACCAGGGTTGTTTTCAAGGACTGCTCCTTGAATCAGGCAGGCATGTCTGGCATGGGATGTTGCTTTGTTCTCCCTAGCAAATGCTGCTTGCAATTCCCCGAGTTCATATTGCAGAGTGGTTTAGGTATAGGTGAATGTGATTAAATACACAGAAGGTCATGCTTCACAGTACAGGATTGGGATGGGACCTGGCTAGATTTGTGGAGGTCCTTCCAGACTTATGATTCTGAGTCTAAAGTCCACACAGTGAGGCGAAGGGTCTGGTTTAGAAATCTCCAAACATGCAGATGTATCCAACCCTGCTTTGTGTGCCCTCATGCTGAGAATATATGTTAGCAATCTGGCTGAAGAAAAAAAGGCTGGTAGCGAATGTGTGGATGTTTAAATTCTTTGTCTTGTGTAATTCATTTGAACTAACTCAGCTGTGACACTGAGGTGACCTGGGGATTGTCATCCTTCCTCCCCACAAATGCATTCTACCGTTGCTGCCACCAGCTACGTTGAATACATGTAGGGTGTTGCAGTTTCGCGATTCTCAGTGCTTCAATTTCTGTCTTCTCCTCTAAACAACTGGAGGTGTGTGCTGCTTTTGTTTGTGTATATGTGCTGTTTTTGAGTGTTCATGGGTTTCACATCTCAGTGATTCCAAAAGGCCCCAAATTGGCCCTCTAGGAGCAATAGCACATGAATTACTGCATTGCATGGGCGTCTTTATGTGTTTTTTAAATTGTGCCTCCTAATTATAAATAATAGCTGTGATATGAGATGTGATTATGATGAATGGTTATTCCGTATTCTGCGTGCATTAGCTGCTTTAACCTTGCCGAGGTAATTATGTCTCATTTAGAATTCTGATAGTATTTATTTGAGGTAGGGGACTGGGAATTTAATTTCTATGGCTTTGTCTTTTAGTATTATTATTATTATTTGAAAAGGATACCTTTGCAAAATTGTTTTTTAATAATTCCCTCCAGTGGCAGCTCTACTTCATTAATATTTTAGGTGCTTGTGTGGAGACATTTTAAAGTTGTTCTTAAAGGTACAAGGGGGCATGGTATATGTAAAATAAGGGTTAATGAATGAGCAGGGAGTTCCTCTGGGACAGATGGAGGACAGCCCCCCCTTTCACGCACACTCTGTCTGCCTTAGAACTACAGAGTGCCATCTAAAACCCTAGTTAAGATGTCGCTTGAGTGTCAGAGTTGGCAATCAGTTTTCCTGCAGATTGTAATTTATGCATTTTAAAATGTCTGGCATTGGAGAAGGCATCTAATGCAATGGAAGCTTGGTATCTCTTTTTCCTTCTGTAGAAAATTAATTCCACCCCACTCCTGAAACTAATCAAATGGGTACTTGTGAAAAGTACAGCATAGCCACCTCTGAACACATGAAAAGGCCAGAGTAAAACCTTAAAGAAAGCCATTAAGACTGTGTCGTGGAATTAAAAATATTTTGCAGCAAGAAGCTAATTTGTCGTAGCTGATTGCTTAATTTTGGTCAGATGTAACCATCAACATTTCATCCAAAGTGAAACTTGAAGCAAGTTTGTGTGTTACTTCTAGGAACAGAGGAGGCTGCCACATGCTGAGGCAGACCATTGATCCATCTAGCTCAATATTGCCTACAGTGACTGGCAGAAGCTCTCCAGGGTTTCAGACAGCAGGGGCCTTTCCCAGCTCTCCCTGCAGAAGTTGGGGATTAAACTGGGGACCATTTGCATGCAAAGTTGATCCACCAAGCTATGGCCTCTTCCCCACACTAAGGGGAACTATGACCCACACAAGACAAAACAGATGAGGAATTTTGAGGAAAGCCAAAAGAGCTGTCAAGAGAGCAGAAAAGTTTTCCGGGAGTTCTGCATCAGTGCCCACCAATCAGGGACTATGGCAGAAATGTTGCCAACATGCCACCCATCCTAAGAGGGAACGAGAGGGAGCCAATAAACTCACAATGACATGTTCTTTGCGCACACCCCTGCATCACCATACACACTCTCTCTATGTAAACCAATATCATAGCACCCTAAGGCAGTATTCTACACTTTCCTAGGTGTAGGTTCCATTGAGCTCCGTGGGGCTTTCTTCTGAGCAGACATGTATAGGATTGTGCTATAAGTGACTGTGGCTCTTCACTTCCAGTCACTGTTAAATAGCCTCAGAGTATGCACGTGAGGGGCTGTGTCCATCCATTGCAGAAGAAGGCATGAAAGGAAATGACAGAGGAAACCAGAAAGAGAGAGGGTTGAGCCCAGTGCCTAGTGAATTCCTCACCCATTTCTCATACGTTTAATTAAAAATCAAATCAACCTAAAGATCCTGCATGTGATTCTTAATCAGTTTTAAGTCTCCAGGAGAATAAAGTAATTATACCAGTCATTTAGTTACAGTAATTAAAACTTTAATTAACATCACTTTCTACCCCTTAGCCTCCTTAAACAGGGTGGAGACTTGAGTGCTTCAACCCTGGCACCCATGGAATCTGCCAAGACCACTGCGGTCTTTTTGATACTGGAATTGAAAGAACTGTTTGTTTGGGGGTGTCTTCCCCCCCGCCCCCCTTTGCTTGTTCTAAAATCACAAGACTGCCTCGAGAAATTACTTAAATACCCTTCTTGAAAGTTTGTATGGCAAGTATACGTTGGACAGAGACATGTCTGATGGCTTTTATTGCAATGCTGGGTTGGCAGGCATTGCTTTGAATGTAGGATCACTTATTTTAAAGGTGTTCTGTTTTTGAGCAACATTACACAACTAACAAACCTAATGGAGGCATCATATTTTAGAGCTCTCTCAGTTCTGCAACACACTATAAGAACTGACCCAGTAGCCAGTAGTGCAAGTAGGGTTGGAACTTGGGGCCAAAGTCTTGGACCCCACACCCACCCCACTTCACAAGACCAGTCATAGAGTGGCAGGTGATGGGGGTAGCAACAAGTAGGCCTGGTGTCAGCATGGACATGCCAGCCCTTCCCCGGGCTGACGCTGCTTGCTGCAGCATCCTTATTATTTTTTAAAGCATTTTATAGTTGGGAGTAGCCAACCAGGCATGTACATGGTTACAGGTGCTCGTTTGATTATTTTTACTTTAAATATATATTACCCTTTTCTTTAACAAAACAGTGCTTATTCCCAAATAAATGCATTTAGCACCAGGGCAGCGGATGCAAACTCCATTTTATTCCTGTAGCCGTGATGGTGCTATGCTTTAAGTGAATTTAAAATGCAAAACTGTGAATACGCAGAATATATTTTTTTAAAAAAATCAGAGCTGGTTTGTTTTTGCTCTCACATATCAGGAATGTAGAATCAGTTGTAAAGCATGGAATGGCAGTGGGCGGTGAGCGGGAGGAAGAGAAATGTTAGTTGTGTGCTTCACAACATAAGTAATACACGTGGCTGTCTAAAGCAGAGCTCCCATAAAACCATTAAGTCCAGGCTCTAAAATTACCTAGCTGTACCACTGCCAGGAGCATCCAAGCATATCTCCTTAAAGTGCCCCATCTCGCTGTTCATTATCTCTATACTTGCTGTTCTTGACATTGTTTTCCATTTTCTTAAAACGGCCAAAATTGCAGATAACCGTGCTGGTCCATTAGGGGGAAAAATTCAAAAGCAATAGTATGGTAAGACCTTTTATTAGGATGGACTAAAATGTCACAGTGAGCAAGCTTTCAAGTTCTGCAGAACTCTCTTTTTGTAGCTGGATGTTCAGTAAACACAACAAGATGTTGTGTTTGGGGTAGGAAGAATCAGAGGAAAAGATGTAGAAAAGCCCCACATTCTGCAGTTCATAACAGTTTTATGATGAGGCTTTTCCACCATGCTTCAAAATATATTTTCTCTGAACCCCTACCCGGAAGAAGAGTTCTTGAAGGCTTCCTCATTACGTTGTGCTGTTTTAGCTGATCCTAATAAAAGGTATTTCACTACCATTGCATTTAGATTTTTTTTCTTTTGCTTGACAAAGTATGTTAGGCATTTCTTGACAAGTATAAAATGTAAAGGTGACATTTAAAACAACAAAACAAAACAAAACAAAACATGTGACTTTCAGAATTCTAGACCTGTTCTCAAAAGGAGCATTAGCACAGCCCTCATGTCATATGTGAAAACAGAATGGAGTTCGCAATGCCAGAATATAATGAGAAGTGACATCAAAGGAACTGTTTCCAAAAATGACTTTGGCAGTGAGGAGCCTAAAGTGCTGATTCTGTTTGTATAATACCTATGCAACACTGGCATGACTTCATTTTTTGCACCATCATGGTAGGTAGCCTCATTCTAAGTGTTTAATTGCTGATGTAGCAAGTTTTAACATTGGACTCTTAGTGCTATCCCAGGGAATCTATATGTTTTGCAGGGGAACAAATCGCAAGCAGCACTACTGAAGCACCCAGCAGTCATTGAATATAACCTGGAATAGGCACATTTGTGTATTTAAAAAATGATTACCTTTTCGACACCAAGTTAAGACTTCCCTCTACTCCCAGGCATTTGATGGCATATGACAGGATTCTTAATTTAGTTGTTTTATTGGGTTGTGGTATTTTATTGTTAACTGTTTTTAGCTGGTTGAAATTGCTTTAAGTTTTTGTATGTTTTAATTTTTGTTGTGAGATGCTTTGAGTCTTTTCTTTGACAGGTGCCTAAGAAATTTAAATAAATAAATCTCAATCCTGTCACTTAGATGTTTATAACGACACCATTGACCATTAACAGTTTTTTAATCCTACATGTCAGAATATGAACAACTGACTTAGATTTGGGAACCCAGGAAACTGAACTAGGTAGATGAAGCAACCAGCAGCAGCCTGGGAAGAGTTTCCAGTGGCAACTGAAAGACTTCCGTTGGCAGAGTGGATCACCTGCCCCTTGTTTGAATTGCTCTAGTTGGGACTGCCATGTTTTCAGAGCCTTGTCACAGGAACAAAAATACGCATCTTGGATAGTCCACTAGTTAAAAAAGGTGTAAAGGTGTCCCCAACCAGTCGTGTCCGACTCTAGGGTGCGGTGCTCATCCCCGTTTCTAAGCCGAAGAGCCAGCGCTGTCCGAAGACGCTTCCGTGGTCATGTGGCCGGCATGACTGAACACCGAGGTGTACGGAACGCTGTTACCTTTCCCGCCGAGGCGGTACCTATTTATCTACTTGCAATTTCTTGCTTTCGAACTGCTAGGTTGGCAGAAGCTGGGACTGAAGATGGGAGCTCACTCCGTCACGTGGCACTCGGGTCTCGAACTGCTGACCTGCCGACCTTCCAGTCTGCAGTTCAGCGTCTTAACCACTAAGCCACCGCGGCCCCTAGTCCATTAGTTAGGGTGACACTAAAATTATAATTGTTGATCACATAACTTAATTATGCTGTCTAAGGCAAGCAAAGCAATGGGCATAAAACGTAACATTTTAAATGCATTTATTGATTTCCTCCCCTCTGAATTTTGCTCTAAAAGCCTTCATAAGTTAAAAGGTTTAGGGCGCAATCCTATGGCCGCTAGTCAGTGGCTGGACAGCCATAGGATACATTGGTTTCCAGGAACCGACCTCAGAGCCTGCACTTTGAGGTCGGTTCCCTGAGAACCAACCCCCGCCCCCCGCACTACCTTGTAGGCAGCATGGAACAGCCCTGCGCTCTGCACTCGGAAAAGGAGCATGGAGCAGTGAAAACAGGGCATTCTGGGGGACGTTCCGGGGTGGGGAAGGTGGAAATGCTGGTACGACACATCCAATATGTCATCTGGCAGCTGCTTCCCCTGCTTCGCCTTCCTGCAGGTAGACAGCCGAAACCGGCTGTGTAGTCACAAATGCAGGGCGGCTGAAGTGCGGAGGGAATGATCCCCACCACGCTTCTCTTGCCCTGCATTGGATAGGCGGCCGCCTCCGAGTTCGGAGGCGGCCGCCTATCCTGGTAGGATTGCTCCCTCCTTGTTGGTTAGCTGAACTCTCTTTGCTTCACCCTGAGCTGCAGCAGAAGTTGAAGTTTGAAGGGTAGCGAGAGAAATACTTCATAGCTTCCAGTTCCTCCCTTAATTCTGTAGTTTGCATTGTTATATATACTTAAAACAAAAAGCAAGCCATGAATTGGCTGACTCATCTTGAACCATTCATTTATTTTTGTGCCGCAATGTTCTTCAGCTTTAAAGTAGGACCAATGTCCTCTAAATGTTATAAATAAATGTATATGTTATGTTTGGGGATTATTATTTTTTGCTATGTGGTGGATAGCCTCACTGCTTTTGTCACCTGGAGCCATCTGCTTGCATGCACTTTTAAATCCTGCCTTCTACTTGTGACACATTTGAGTCTGGGTTGAGCCTACCATCTTTCAGCGGGCCATGCTGCTGGGCTGCCAGGCTCTGTACTCCCCCTGCCCCCCAGCACAGAGTGTCCCTGTTTTCATCCATGGAATGTGGAAGAGGATGTAACTGCTTGTTACCTACAAAACTCCCCACAGTGTTTTTTAATGAATATTCCCAAGTGCTGGAATAGGTGCTAGTACCATAGGGAGAATGCTGATGTTACACTAGCCCCATTGCTCTTCTGTTTTAAAGAATGCCCTTAAGGTTACGGAAACAAATCTCCTCTTCCTTTATCTTTCCCTAAGTGCTTCAGTAGCAGGCTTTTTCTTTCAACCCTTTGAGCAATAAAGAGGATTGGCAACTCAGAAACAAATAAAAAATTCTGGTACCCGGTGAAAGCCTGGTGGGTAGAGCATGAAGGCTTGTGGAGTGGAGCATAGGGCTCAGAGCCCACAGAAAATGCTCTGCTCAGTTATTACATCATTTCTGTCTTGCCTTTCTAACTCAGTGACCCTGTTCGCACAATCACGGCTGGGTAAATAAGCCACGGTGGTTTATTTCTCCTACATCTGTGTGCCTGGGAGATAAGCATAATGGCAGCATGGCTTGTTGTGTCCTGTGAACCTGGCCAGGGTGGCTTGTTGCCAGGGTAACAACCCACCCAGAACCTATGGGATGTTGTAGGGCTCTGGGTGGCTTGTTACATACAGCAACAAGCCACCCTTGCCAGGTTCGCAGGACCTGACAACCTCACCAAGTTTGGATGACACGAGAAGCTACAGTAGAGTGTGTGAATTGGCAACCTGGCATCCTGGGTACTGCAACCCACTGTGGCTTAAATAAGCCATGGTGTGCTGTGGTGATCATGTGAACCAGGTTGTTGGTCCACAGCCAAAGTTCATGTGGCCGACAGAGTCACTCTGCCTGTTCTCTCTTCTCACCTGCTTCTCTCTCTGTACCTCCTTGGGGAGTTGAGGAGTCACTCAGAGTGACATGCCCCACCCAGCCCACTTCCTTGCCCCACAATGGCCTGCCCTGCCATCTCTGCCTCCTGTCTGTACTGGGCCTCTGTCACTGCCTGTCAACCCCCCCCCCCCAAAAAAAAAAAAAAATGCCTGGCTGCCCAGCAGGCCTATGGACATTTGGCTGCTACTGCTGCCTTCTCAGAGAAATAGTAAAGCCCGCCAGAGATGAATAGGAGGATGAGGCCATCTGGGAGTCAATAACGTGCACCATACAGATGAAGTAACCATAGGGATGTGAACCCACATATATGGGAGTTACTCTAAAGATGAAATTAGAGTGACACACAACTGAAAAAGTATCTGTGCAAAAAATGAAGAGTTGCCATCTTAGTCATAGACCCCATCTCCAACGTCCTTGCCCAGAACAAGGTCTTCTGTGCCACCACCTGCTCCCTGAATTCTGACAGAGAGAGAGAGAGAGAAGAGGATGGTTCCACCCATTTTTGGTTCTGGCCTCCAACTGATCTTTCTCATAGGGGTCAATCGCCCTTTATGGAAAAAAGGTTCTCCACCCCATATCTAAGGTATACAGCTATGGCATATACTTAAGAAGTGCTCTGGCACCCAACAATATTCTTTATTCATTTATTTATTCAAAGCATCTTCAGTCAAAAGAGTCCCAGAGCAGCTTACAAGAATCCATAATCAGTCCCTGCCCACACCCACATATCAGGCCAACAGCCAACACAATTCAGGCTATAACTGTGTGGGAAGCAGAAAGCAACAACTAAAGGTGTCTGCAGAACTGGTAAGCCCAGCCACAGACTACAGTAAAGTTGTTTTAACACACGCATATATGCAGCATATTATTTTATTTATATCCCACTTTCCCACTAAAAATATTGCTCAAAGAAGCTAACAATAATAAAAGACAGATAAAATGTTACATAAATAAAACGTAACCACATCAGTTAAAACACATCAGTTAAAAAGACATTAGTGAAAAGAAATGTACATAAGCAGTACCCACCAGTTAAAAATCTAGTTCACCAAACAAGATAGCTTAACAGTACAAAGCCTGCCTGAATAAAAATGTGGAAGGACAAATAATGATGCCTCCAGTGGGAGTGAGTCCAGAACCTGGAAGCAGCCACCGAGAAGGCCCTCTCTCACATCCCCGCCAAATGTACCTCCAGTGGTGGTGGGACAGAGAAAAAGGCCTCTCCTGAGAATCTTAAAACCTGGGCAGACTCATAAGGAAAAATGCAGTCTTTCAAATTATTATTAAAGGAATAAGCATTTAGTAGACAATCTAGAAAATACTTACCATTTAACAGTGGGAGCATTAAAGCCAGATTAGTCCAAGGACAGTCAGTTAATCCATGACAGAGAACCGCAGAGTATATCAACTCAAGAAAAGCAGCGCAAGCCACAGCCTACAGATCCCATTTTATTGATGGGAAACAGTGAGGCTGAAAAAAACGTCCCAAGGACAATGAGTAAAACTATGATAAAACAAAAACAAAACAGAGAGAGAGAGAGGATATGCAGAGCAGATAGTTCAAGGAAGTAAGCCAAACCACTGATTACAGGACTGGTCACATGTGCATTATATGATCAAGGAAGTAAGTGGTTCAACCAAACGGCCACTCGTGCAGCCACAAACCTAACCCATACAGAGAGACACATTCACATAATTCATGCATGGCACATAGATAAAAGAGGAGTCAGAGGGAACCAGGTTTACTGCTGAAAATCTTCTAAAAATGCAAGCAATTTAAGGAAATGGACCATTCCCATAAGATCCTAACTCACTGAGTATATGTGTGTGAATGAGAGAATTAAACATCTAAATGGGAGGCATTTTAAAACATAATATTTACATACTTCCCCCTCTGTTTGCCTCCAGCTAGCTGATTTGATTCTGCTTTAGCAACACACTTATTCCTGTATTCTCTTGAATTCCTTTTTTTAATGTCATGGTTTCTTCCACAGGAAATCATATACCCTTTGGCTGTGATTTTGGCAGATAAATCGAGGAAGGCTTAATTTTCAAATAAGTTGGTTAGAGTAAACTTAGGGGCAACATATAATTTTGCCTTTGAAGAAAGTATGGATCCTTAATGGTCTATTTTATTTTTCTGAAGCAAACTCCATGGCTTCTATTACTGATAGCCCATTTAGTATTTAGATAGTGCTCATAGTTGTTTTCAATTTCTTTCCATTTAATTGGATGTGATTTGTCAATCAGGAGAAAAAAAATATTGGGCAAACAATAAGGCAGCAGTGAGAGACTTGTTCCTTATAAAACGATCAAATGTGTCTCTTAACTAGCTAAAGCTCAATCTCACCATCACAGCAAGGGCTTCCTTTCTCCCTAGGCAGTCTTGAATGGGCAGTGGATTTAGCTCGCATTATGTACGTTTGTGCTGTGATGTACTATGTGGGAAATGACTTACCAATTGCACATAGCAGAAATAATGGATTTAGCACTCACGTGGCAGGTGCCAAGTTACTTGAAAGATGCTGGCACATGCTGGGATCAGGTTGCCTACCTGTTTGAAAGGCTTTAGAGTCTGTGAGATTGTGCTGATTTACAGTGCAGGGTTATGTTGAGAAATGTAATGGATAAATAGGATTCAGTGCATGATTGTGGGGCCTTATAAATAGCCATAATAATCTTTTGCACTATAGGAAGGTGTGTTCTCTCTGTTAAATATGGCAGGGTTATGGTGAAGTAGTGGTGTTGCCAAGTAGGTGTGCGTGCATTGATGTAATGAATATTCCACTGATTGTTCTTTCTTCATCCCCATATTTATAGCTGTTTCTTCCCCCACTAAAGGCCATCTGCAAAGATCGGCTTATACTCTCTCCTAATCTCACTTGGCATTAAGATTCTGCTTCTGAACAGTTTTCAAAGGTTTAATGAGATTTGATGATTAATTAAGGGTTAATAAGTGAACGATTGTTAAAAGCCCATCAGGCCAATGTGATGATTATTAAAGTGCTTCAGTATCCCCCCCCCACACACACACTTTATGTTGCTTGAGCAGTGTTTGTGAAGACGGTGATAAATTGAAAGGAGCGCTAATTTAATTCTGTTCTGTTTGTTGTAGCCTTCTGTCCTTCTGTCCAGTGATTACATTAGAGGTTTTCTCAGGGTAACTTCTTCCCTGCAGGATTTTCTGTTTTTACCAACCTTCTAAAAGCTAGAAATAGTACATACTGTGGGTATCCTGCAGTACTTTGGTAGCAAAGATCTCTAAGATAAAGCGAACCATAGGATGATATCCCTTGTCAGATGCTTGATACCTGGGAAACTCCTTTCCACTGGAAAGTTAGAAAGCCCTAGGCATCTCTGCTAAATTTTGTTAATTGGAACTGAGCCTGTGGGGTTGCCTTTTAAAATTAGTTTTGCATCTTTTAATCTGTTTCTAAAAGAATGTTCAAAGTCTGTATCCCATTGTACACTTTCCCAAGAGTAATCCTCACTGAACTTAGTGGGATGTGATTCTGAGTAAGTCTGCATAGGATTGGACTGCATACCAGTTCTTTACTTGTACCATATCATAAGGTAGAAACCCCCAGCCTGATGACCTCCAGATGTTTTGGACTAAAACTCCCATCAGCCACCAGTCAGCATGGCCAGTGGTTCAGGATGATGGGAGTTGTAGGGATGAGAGCAGGTTAAAAAATTTAAACACAGAAATTAAACTCTGAGTTAATTGTGCACTGTGGATAGACTTTTAGTGAATTCTTCACCTGCCTGCTGTTTTTGAATTAGGTGCTTTCCTCTCTATGCATATTAATTAGTTGCCTTTAATGTCCTTTCTATGTTTTTAGGTGTGCTGTATTTTAATGCATGTTGATTGCTGCATCCCACTACTAATAATAAGCATACTAGACTGTCAGCTTCTCAGAGAGCATATTAATGTCATTTATTCAATTTGTTGTTCATTTCACTACCTCTAGCATTTTCACTTTAACTCCCCTATGTTTTTGACAATTAACAGTTCAGTTTCTGTTTAGGAAAGACTACATACAGGAAGAATAGGGTTGCCATTTACTTTGAGGGGCAAGTAACAGAAAGGCGAATTTGCTAAACGTTGATACAGTTGTAAATAATCTGCTGGCGGCCATCTTGAATGGTGAAGCGTGTGTGTTTGTGTGCAAATACGTATGAATATGTCTTTCTGTTCAGGTACTCATGCCAGTGTATATTTGTCTCAAACAAATTAAAGCTCTCCCATGAAATTTCCTGGGGTCAATTATGTAAAATAGTGTGGAATATTCCCGTTGCTCCTCAGAAATGAGAAAAGCAGCTGGGCACCCCTCTGCTGTAGTAGTCCTAATGGGGTATGTTTTGTGTGAAGCTGCTTCGGGTGCACTTTCCTGTCTTTTGATTCATCATTGACCCTTTTACCTCATGGGAATGATATTTTCCCACAGAAATTCCCCCCAGAAGTCCTTCTGTTTCATGTGAGTGTCTGGTTTTGATGACAGATGTTATCCCAAGCAGTTGTACTATTTCCTTCTGAAGGTATCCCACACTGGTTCTTCTGTGTAGCTTAACTCCTTTAGCCTGGAGCAGGAGAAGTCTGGGGAAGCAAAGATTCCAGTGTAAAATTCTCCACCACCATTTTCCACCAATCTTCTGGATTACTATTATTATTATTACATTTATTAATCGCCCATCTGGCTGGTCACCCAGCCACTCTGGGCAATGTACAACATACAATAAAAACAGTTTAAAACAATAAAATTCTACAATAAAAACATTTTCTAAAATACCCTAACCCACCCCAAATGCCTGCCTGAACAACCACGTTTTTAATGCACGACGGAAGCTCATTAAAGAGGGGGCATGACGGAGTTCCCCAGGGAGGGAGTTCCACAGAGTGGGGGCCACCACAGAAAAGGCCCTCTCCCTTGTCCCCACCAGTCTAGTTGTCCTGGCTGATGGGACAGAGAGAAGGCCATCCGAGGCTGATCTTGTAAAGCGGCCTGTCTGGTGGAGGCGCTCCTTAAGATAGGCTGGGCCGGAACCATATAGGGTTTTAAAGGTCAAAACCAACACCTTGAATTTGGCTCGGAAAACAACTGGTAACCAGTGCAACTCCTTCAGCACTGGAGTGATGTGATCTCGCCGGCGGCTGCCTTTAATCAGGCGAGCCACCGCGTTCTGTACCAGCTACAGTAGAGCGCATTACAGTAGTCTAAACGAGAGGAGACCAGGGCATGTACTACCGATGGGAGCAGATGGTCGGGAAGGAAGGGGCGCAGCCGCCGTATCAGATGGAGTTGATACAGCGCTGTCTGGCTCACAGCTGACACCTGAGCCTCCATGGACAGCTGGGAGTCCAAAATGACCCCCAGGCTGCGGACCTGGTCTTTCAAGGGTAGCTGTACCCCATTCAACACCAGGTCAACATCCCCCAGCCTCCTCTTGTCTCCCACCAAAAGTACCTCGGTCTTGTCAGGGTTCAGCTTCAGCTTATTCCTCCCCATCCAGCCACTCACCGTCTCCAGACATTTGGACAGGGATTCTACGGCCAACCTTGGTGAAGATTTGAATGCGAGGTAGAGCTGCGTGTCATCAGCATATTGATGACACCGCACCCCAAACCTCCTGATGATAGCCCTCAGCAGCTTCACATAGATGTTAAATAGCATCGGGGAGAGGATGGAACCCTGTGGCACCCCACAAGTGAGTGGCCACGGGTCCGAAACCTCCTCTCCCAGTGCTACCCTCTGGTACCTGCCGGAGAGGAAGGACCGGAACCACCGCAATATGGTGTCTCCAATGCCCAACCCCTCCAGGCGGTCCAGGAGGATACCGTGGTCAATGGTATCAAAAGCCGCTGAGAGGTCGAGGAGAACAAGGAAGGAGCATTCACCCCTATCCAGAGCCCTCCTCATATCATCTACCAAGGCGACCAAGGCCGTTTCTGTCCCATGTCCAAGCCTGAAGCCTGACTGAAATGGGTCTAGATAATCAGTTTCTTCCAAGTGTGCCTTGTGGATGGCTTTTTGAAGGGTGATTTGAAGCCTGGATATGGAAGGCAGGTTTGGAACCTGTCCTAAAATGTAAGATGACAGAATTCTGGTCGGGCCCATTGGATTTCAGTTGAAGATGCATTTATTGGTTCCTTTCAGTCAGCTTCTCTGGGATCGACTGCAGCCCCTGATTCTTCTCACTCAGAATGGAGGAAAGGAGGCCAGGATGAAACAGTGACAGACTGGGTTAAATAAAGACCTTTTGAATGTCCCCAAGCAGCAAGAAAAGACATGGTTTCTTCATTCTTCCAGGAGCACTAGGCTTGGAGGCAGATGAAGGGAATCATCCATCAGAATGAGATGCAGACTTCACTGATTGGGAGCCTGCTGAGGTTTCATTTCACCTTTGTGGGACAAAGCAGTGAGGAATAATCAAAACACAACAGTAATTTTTTCCCATGGCTGCTCTGTGAAGAAAAGGCTCTGTAAAGCAGTCATTATTTTTACACTCTGAACCTAACTGGCCTATTCGTTTCAATAGGGTTTCTGGGTATGCACATTTAGGATTGTAGTCTAAATTGGCTGGGGTTGTAAACTCGCTGCCCCAATCCAACTCTAATTGTACAGGAATGTAGATGGGGATGTGCATACCGCTGAAAGCAATACAGTGTCCTCACTGAGGTATGCATTTGGATTCACATTTGATTTACACTGGTGGATCATGATCCAGCAAATAATAGGTGTTAATAAATCTGCTTATGCAGGTGGATCTTCTTAGCTGGATTGGCTTAACTAGATTGGCTGTCTTTGTACTAGCTGAAACCATTTCTTTTCAATTTGCACATGAAAGTGCAGGAGAACGTGTGTGTGTGTGTGTGTGTGTGTGTGTATTTGATATGTTTTAGTTCTATGCATGAGAATCCCACCGTTTGCATCAAAAGCGGTTGACCTTTTGCAAGCACTTGATTTACATGGTCCTAAAAGGGTTGAAGGCACTTGCAAAGTGTCCCCCTCTGCTGCCTCCCCCTGTCCCAATGCTTAAGAACTCACCTTTGAGGAAGGGGAAGGTGCCCTACAGCCCCCACTCATGCATCTTTTCCCACTGAGGATAGGACTGGGACTGCTAGTCCCAGAATCTCCAGTGGGAAAATGACACTATTTATATCTCATTTCCACTGGGGGGAAGGCCATCAGGGATTGGCTGTGCTCACCTTGATGCTGCTCACAACCAATCGAGCAGATAAGCATCCCTGCTCAAATACTTGTGATGTCCCTTGTTCCAGAACCTGGCCTAACCTTGGAGGGTCAATGTGATTTGCTATGCATAAAACTATTTTGTAAGGGATTTATGAAATAGCATTTTAATAAATTACAAAATATTTAAAATATAAAGATACTACTCAGCCCTGTACGTCTTCCCAACTTTTAAATGCTTATCAAAATATGGTGTCCTTTTTACAGATCACAAACTGAGGCTGAGTGAATGTGACTTGCCCAAGGCCACACATTGTATGTTATGGGAGACATAGGACTTGAACTAGATATTCAAATCCACATCTTAGTTTACTGTAGCAATTTGGTACTTCTAGCTTTTGTTTCATCATAAGAACATAAGAAGAGCCATGCTGGATCAGACCAAGGGTCCATCTAGTCCAGCATTCTGTTCACACAGTGGCCAGCCAGCTGTCGACCAGGAACCCACAAGCAGGGCATGAGCGCAATAGCGCCCTCCCACCCGTGTTCCCCAGCAACTGGTGTATACAGGCTCACTGCCTCTGGTACTGGAGGTAGCACATAGCCATCAGGACTAGCCACTGATAGCCTTTTTCCTCCAGGAATTTGTCTAACCCCCCTTTTAAAGCCATCCAAACTGGTGGCCATCACTACTTCCTGTGTAGCAAATTCTATAGTTCATGTGCTGTGTGAAGAAGTATTTCCTTTTATCTGTCCTGAATCTCCCACCAATCAGCTTCATAGGATGACCCCGGGTTCTAGTATTTTGAGAGAGGGAGAAAAATGTTTCCCTATCCACATTCTCCACACCATGCATAATTTTGTAGACCTCTATCATGTCTCCCCTTACCCTCCTTTTTTCCAAGCTAAACAATCCCAGCTGTTGTAATCTTCTCTCATAGGGGAGATGTTCCAGCCTCTTGATCATTTTAGTTGCCTTTTTCTGCACCTTTTCCAGCTCTACAATATCCTTTTTTAGGTGCAGTGACAAGAACTGTACACAGTATTCCAAGTGTGGTCACACCATAGATTTGTATAGGGGCAGTTATGATGCTGGCAGTTTTATTCTCAGTCCCTTTTCTAATTATGCCTAACATGGAGTTTGCCTTTTTTTACAGCGGCTGCATACTAGGTTGACATGTTCATTGAGCTGTCCACCACAACCCTAAGATCTCTTTCCTGGTCAGTCACCGCTAGCTCAGATCCCATCAGGCTATACTTGAAGTTGGGATTTTTTGCCCCAACCTGCATCGCTTTACATTTGCTTACATTGAACTGCATTTGCCATTTAGATGCCCATTCTCCCAGTTTGGAGAGATCCTTTTGGAGCTCTTCGCTATCCCTTTTTGTTTTAACCACCCTAAATAAATTTGGTGTCATCTGCAAACTTGGCCACTTCACCGCTCACTCCTAATTCCAGATCATTTATGAACAGGTTGAAAAGCATTGGTCCTAATACAGATCCCTGTGGGACCCCACTATTTACTGCCCTCCATTGGGAGAATTTACCATTTATTCCTACTCTCTGCTTTCTGTTCTTTAATCAATTACTGATCCATGAGAAGACCTGTTCTCTTATTCCATGGCTACTCAGTTTTCTCAGGAGTCTTTGGAGAGGGCCTTTATCAAAAGCCTTTTGGAAACAATGTCTACCAGATCACCCCTGTCTCCATGTTTATTGACACTCTCAAAGAACTCTAAAAAGTTAGTGAGACAGGACTTACCTTTACAGCAGCCATGTTGATTCTTTTTCAGCAGGGCTTGTCCTTCTATATGCTTACTAATTTTATCTTTAATAATGCCATCAACCAGGATCTCTTCATCCTATTGGACGAAAATTGAGATGGCTCCAGGCGAACCATAAAATGTGTTAGACTTATTTCTGTTGGAGATCTCCTTTTGGGGGTGAGAAATATTTGTCTCCTACAGGTTTGTAGGACTCATCATGTCTAGAGCATCACTATCAAAAACTGTGTCAATGGTGATGTCATAATGCTGCCAATCTGGGGGGTTTTCAGCTACAGAAAGCCTTCTAGAGAAAAACCAGGACAAGCAAAATTTAAATACCATTTGAAGTCAGAAAAGGGCATTATTTTATTACCTGTTTCTCTCTGAAGCGGCTTTCACATATCAAAAAGCCATCAAAAGTCCCTTGCTATTTTAGGTTTATCAAAGCAGGCTTCTGTCCCCCTTTCTACTTTCTGTGCGTCCCAATTACTAAAGCACTGTGAAGTGTAACAAGTTCATTCCTCAAGAGGGCTAAAGCTCCCTAAAGAACAACTGTGTTTGAATCCCTTCACGGACCCTCCTTGTGAGCGTAGCAGCCCAAATTGCCTGCCATTGTATTCCCCGTGGTATCCTGACTCTGTAGAAAAGGGTGCAGGCAGTGCATTGATTTCCTTGTCAGCCCCCACCTCACCCTCCTTCAATTGACTCAACGGAGAACAATGTTGATTGGAAAATAATTGCAATAATAATAGAGATATTTGCTCCTGAGTAACTAGGCGATACAACCCGGGCGCAAAGCCAGAAGAATTTTGAAGGGCAAAGCATGGAAATCAATGGCTCAAGACTTGCAGGAGCAGCTGTCGGCCTGGGGAGGAGGGAGCAGGGCGAGGGCAATAGCGTGAATAGAGAAGATGAAGTTGCAAGTGCGGAGGACAGTTTAAGAATGGGTAGTGTAGGAGCGCTGCGCTTTTATCGAAGGGGAGCTGTGAGGAATGGTGTAGTGCTGGTGTAGTGGCTATAACAGTATCAGTTGTGTGCTACGAAGTCCCCAGTTCAAATCACAATTCAGGTATGAAATCAGCATGTGATCTTAGGCAAGCCACTGTCCTTCAGCCCTCCTCCCCTCATCAGAAATAATGGGGATAATAATATTGACTTCTCTTACTGAGTGGTTGTAACGATAATTGGGATAATATATGTGAAGCTCTTTGAATGCTTTATTATAACACTGAATGTATCCTAAATATATTATTGCTATTCCTTTCCTTGTGGTATGAACTTTTTTTTATGGCTGATTTTGTCTCCTGCTCATTCTGAATAGATGTCTTTGTTACTGTGAAACAGCATTACCGGCTTTTCAGGGCATTGGAAGACTAATCTACAAGTTGCAATTTCCATGTGGAGGCCACTTGAAACAGCTTTCGAATGGCAGCATAACGTGTTAAAGGGCATGTTGGCATATGGAGAGCCCCTGTGTCATGTGTTCTTGACGGCAATGGCATAGAAACTCTCCACGTAGCAAGCCACTCTGTATGTAGTTGTTTGCCACGTGGAGCAGCTGCTACATGGAGACTGTTATACTGATCAAATCATAACGTGTGGAGTGGCCCTGAAGTGGTAAAAGGTAGAGATCTGGTCTTTCTATGCAAGTCCCATTATTTTCCCAGTCAGGCTTAGTGTGAGAATCCAACTAGTTAGGCAGTACTCACTCAAACCTAATTGAATTTTGTTCGGTCGGTCGTTCATTCGTTCATTCATTCATTCATTTATTTATTTATGGGATTTATATTCTGCCCATCAAGTAAGTTCCCAGGGTGGCTTGCAATACAAAACCTAAATTAAAACATTTTACAATCAAGAAAGGATAGCAAGAATGTAAGGATGACCACTGGCCTCATATCTCAATAGCAGCGTATGTCAGCAGAAATATATACAGTAAGTCTCTGATTGCTATGTTTATGTTATTATTCAGGGCAAGACCTGTTCATGACTTCTTAAGACTTCTCTGAGTGTCCCAGATTTGCATTCCCACCTACATTGGCATTTGGCCTCATCTATGCTTGGCTTATGTTTGGCTTATGTTCTGCACCAAAACATGCATTGTTTATCCCACAACAAAAAAACAGCTGTCATGGTGTGCTTGCTGGAGAGAGTTGTGTTGGTCCCTTATGAAGCGTAGGTTTTTGTGGATGCTTTTGCCCAAGATGTTTTCCTGTTCCCAAGTCACACTTTGGCAACCAACCAGAGAAGTTCCCTGAAGAAGCTGGCATGACATAGTATTACACTTAAATGATGCTTTACTGTAAAAGGGTGGGAGACCAATGGAAGACTCATCTAGGTTGTATGTGGCTTGTGGCTACGGATGTGCCAAAGTGCATACTACCTTCTCTTCAGCTCAAGGAGTAATACCAGGAAGCTGCAGGGCCAGATTTGTGTGTAGGGGGTGGGGTGGAGTGGGGGTAATTCTGTGTGTGTGTGTAATTCCCTGTGCTTTCATCTAATTCTAAATCTAATTCAATCCCATTTACAAGATTAGGTCTAAATAAGATGAACTTTTCAGGTCAGCTGTTGGTGTGCAGTTGCCAGTGTGTACAGTGGAGAGAGGGAGGTATCTTCAAGACACTGTCAATGAAATTTGGCCTCTGACACACATTGACTTTGAGAGCTGTTGTATGCGTCTTGTTGACCAGGTACTTCATTTCTATTTCTCTCTTTGTTATGGATTTTAAAGAAGTGCAATTAAAAATATAGCCATTTATTTTCTGTTGAGGGAGAATGCTCTTTAAGCCATCCTTACTAGCTTTTAAAATTCATCACTTTTTTTTTTTGCTGGTACCATGGAGTGCAGAGCTTCTTACAATTACTTTGTACTTTGAAATGGACCAAGCAATAGGTGAGGGATGACCTATCTTCTGTAGCCTTTCTGTAGACTGAGGTGATTTATAAGGATCAAGTAAGTGTAGTGTTGCTCTAATATCAGATTGTTCAGATAGGGAAGCTGTGCGCATTGCTGCATGTGGAAAATATCATAGGTTTGTTTGTTTGTTTATTTATTTATCTATCATATTTCTATACTGCCCAATAGCAAAAGCTCTCTGAGTGGTTCACAACAATGTTTTACATTGGCTAAGAGATCCGCACTTGGATGCGTGTCAGTTGTTTATCTGATGCAAATGCCAGGGGATCTACATGGTGTAGATGATGATGATGATAATGATTTCATAGATCTATATACGGCTTGTTGTTGTTGTTGTTCAGTCGTTAAGTCATGTCTGACTCTTTGTGACCCCATGGACCATAGCACGCCAGGCCTTCCTGTCCTCCGCTCTCTCCCGGAGCGTGCTCAAATTCATATTCATATATACAGCTTACCATATTTAAATATCTCTAGTATTTCTTTGCTAGCAATTGCCTATCAGGATTGATGTTGTGTCCAATGCTGCAGTGTTCCTGATTTAAGAGAGACAAGGTTTTATTTATTATTACCTTTTATACCCTGCCTTTATGGCTTTTTAGCAGATAAGACGGTATGTGAATGTTAATAATAAATAAATAAGATTTTATTGGGACCATTCCTCTTGTCTTCGTGGCATGGATGGAGAAGTGACTGCAGACAGTACATCTGGACACAGGAATGAATAAAGGGACTACATTTCATAACTCCCTTTCCTGTTTCTGCTGCTTCTACTGCTGTAGATAATTTGGAATCCAGGAAGTTCCCTCCAGAGCAAAGTCCTCATTAGTTAATACTTAACTCAGTTCAGCCTTGCAGTTGTTCACACATGAGAACAATTTCTTGAAGATAATTCAGTAGTTTAGGGCAATAGTCTTGGGAGAATTGGTCCAAGAGAATTCTTTAAAAAAAATTAAAAAATAGCCAATTATGATTAAGAGCCATAGAACAAGTGAGACTGAGATGACATTCTATCCCTTGCATTTCTCTTCTCTGCAGTAAGGACAGGTCTCCATGCTGTCCTGAGGGGGCTGCGGTGGCTGGACAGGTGTTTGTTCTGAGTCGTACGCTCTCTATAGTTTAAACTATTTCTCCATCCCCGCACTCTCGCTCCTGTGCTTTGCCTCTGTAACAAGTTTTCCTAGACGCCTGTCTGCCCCAGAGATGGGTTTTCATGGTGAGAGCCAAGATTGTGTTACAGACACACACACACTTCAGCTGCGTGCAGCTCTGCTGACGCAGCATCCCCACTTAGCGTTGGGGTCATGTTTGGAGCCGATGAATAAGCTCGCACACAGATCACTTGGGACTTTAAAAAAGTTTGACTTTGTTGCATGTTGGCCAAGGTCCAGCAACTCCCTCCCCTGCAGGGAGATGAATAGCCCTCAGCAGCAGCGGCTTGGGAAGAAAGGGTCCATTGTCTTCTCTCTGTTTCCTTCTTAGGGGATGGGGTGAAGCTGATTAGTTGGGAGGGAGGAGTGGGTTGCTGCAGCTCGCTACCAGCACATGCCTGGCCCAGTGCCTACCAAATGAGGGTGGGAGGGGAGGAGGGCAAGGGGCTCGGAGTGTCAGATCAGCTGTCTCTTGGTGCCTCCGCTGAAAGGAACAGGGCATCACCTTAACTCTGTGTTATGTAGCACAAATGTGTTCTTCTAGTGTGTTTTGCTTAGGTGGAACAGTCCTGCTGAAGATAAAACTTGTGAACACCAGCTAAGGAATGGCTTTCCTGTAAGCCTGAGTGTGGGTTTGGGGGGATTTGAAATATTCTTAAGTTTGAAAGGGCATAATGTTGCTCTGATTGATTTGGATTTCTGGAACTAGCTTGGACCTTTGCAGTTCCCACTGTCCTTTGAACTTGTTCTTTCTCATAATAAATGTGGGGTGAGGGATAAGGAAAGCTGTGCTATATGATTATAGAGGGAAGAGAAGTGCTGAAAGGAAACCATTTTCAAAATCTCAAATCAAATCTCAAGTATAGGGAATCCTTATTTTCTAAAACAGCATACTTGTAGAGCCATGCTTGTTTAAATAGGCCTCCTGTATTAGTATTATAGCTGTTGTTGTTGTTATTAAATAGAGTTATATACCGCTTACCATATTTAAAAATATCTGTAAGCAGTTTACAAAGGAATTTAAATACATTAAAATATATTGTAATATACATAGAATCATAGAACAGTAGGGTTGGAAGGGGCCTACAAGGCCATCAAGTCCAACCCCCTGCTCCATTCAGGAATCCAAGTCAGAGCATCCCTGACAGATGGCTGTCCAGCCTTTAAAATACATTAAAATACAATTAAAATATATAATAATTACTAAAGCATGTATATAAAACACTGATAAAAACATTAAAACAAATACTTTTAGGAAGTTACCTGGATATAATTTGGCCAGTCAAATGAAGACTGTTGTTTTGTGTTGGTTCCTTTGAAAAATACTTAAATTTGCACTCTTTGAGGACGTTTGCTTCAATTCACATTGAGGGTACTTGTTAAAACTGAAGACGGTGCTTTGTTTCCACCATTGTGACAGAACACTTAGCACAGCCTGCCAATGTCTGCTCCTGTAGAACTTCATTCAGAAATGAAGGGGAGGGGTTGACAGGCAACTGTGCTTGGTAGATTGTGCCTACAGAACTCAAAATACTATTGAATTACCATTTCAGGAATACTATAGGAAAATTGTGAAGCTTTTTCAGAGTTTGACACCTAAGTCAAATAGTCTATGTGTTATATGAATATACATGTTGAAAGTATTGGAAATCGATCAAACCTGGATGCTGCTTTCGCTCTGTGGTGAGCCTTCACAGTTCCCTGTGCTTGCGACCAAAGATTGAAAACTAGAATTGTGCTTCTTCTTGTTCCTTTAATGTTCTCAGCTTCTCAGATCTTAGAGGCAATTCACACTTTGACCTGGTTCTCACATAACACCAATTCCTGGGTTAAACAACCCAAGAATTGGCATGGCCATGCCAGATTGAGCATGCTGCCTCCTGCCCACATATGTGCCTGCTTCCGCTTTGTAAATAACCCAGGAATGAGGCATGCAAACCCAGCACTCTGGGTTGTTTAGGGTTAAGCAATCCAGAGTTTTAACCTGACAACAAACCACAGGTTAAAACTCTGGGTTGCTTATTCTGAACAACTCAGAATGCTGGGTTTGCATATCACGACAATGGCCCAGGAATGGGACATTCCTGGGTTGTTTCAGAAAGCATAAGTGGGTGGGACCCAGCATGGTCGATTGCTCCTGTGCTCACAAAGGACTGTGCAAACCGGGCCTTTCTGATGGCCCCACTTAGGAGCAGCTTTTTAAAAGAGGTCTATTCCCACAAGCAATACAGGAGTGTGTGAGCACATAGGTTACAAATCTCAGACGCAGCACCTTCTGTGATCTCCTGACAGCCCAAACTGGACACTTTGGGTGTTATAAGAGGAGAGCGCTATACCAAATCTGTTTTCAAGGTCACATGTCCTGTCTTCTGTGCTTCTGGTAAACTGACAACTGCCCCCAAGGACTTCAGTAGAAGAAGCAGAAGCAGAGGAAACAGTCCTGAAATTAATATTAATGACATTTAATATGTGGGCAGAAAAGCACCTGGCTTCTCTTTCTGGATTGCAGTGAGGCCTCTGGGTTGGGTATGGTGCAGCAGCAGCTGGTGGGAAGTGGAGACTAGTGTTGTATGTTACACAACTATTCCCAAAAGGGGGTCTCCAGTTTCTTTTTCTCACAGCCCTGTGTGTGCAGCTGAGTTTTATTATGTCTCTGAGAACAATATTTGGGGGCCTTTCCTGGGGCAGCCATTTCCTTTGTTGGTCTCAAATTCATTTATGTTCTCCCCTTGCTTTGGTTGTTGACAGCTAAGAGCAGGAGAGTTGTGATTTGAGCTCTGTGTGTGTACAGTGGCATGAAGGTGTCAGCCCTCCATGCTTCCTGGTGTGCATGGAGGTGTTCCAGATGATTCAGAGGAGGATCTGAGGTGCTGTCTGTTGTGGTCAATAGTTTGATCTGTGGGTGTACGTAAAGCATACGTGTACTCAGGCTGTAAGGGCTGTTTTCTTGTTTTAGAATTGGCATGCCATCTACGATGGAGATAGGCTTGCCATGTGGAAAAAAAAGGCATGTGGGGTGCGAGAGATAAATGTGGCAGTAGGGCATCAGGTTCAAGCTATTTTCAAATGTAAATCAAAGCCAGGAAGCCTTTCCAGCTAGGAAGGAGTATCTGGAAGACAAGCCAATAGCCGTGCAAGATCATAGCAAGCAAGACAAAAGTGATGTCTATACAAAGGGGTGATCTGGAACCAGAGTTGTTAGGGAGTCTTTTATGTAGTCCTGGAGCCCTTTATAAGTTGCAGCTGCATCACAGGAGCTTTTCTCCATGGCTTTATACCACAGCGCTGTAAGCTTTAAAGGCTTAGCACCATGTGGGCAGAACTAATTGCATGGGCCCTTCCCACTTGATTGTTGCCCCTTATCCTGGCCAGGCAATGATAGTGTGGTAAGATGTTGCATAATTGGCCCTGCCCATCTGGTGCTAGGCTGTTAAACTTTAAGCTGTGGGATGATGCCACAGCAAAGCAGCTCCCATGCCACTGCTGTAACATAGCAATATCAAGAATCACAATTGGGGAGAGTTAATTATTAAGAAGCCCATTCATGGATCACTGCCTTGTTGTGGCGAAGGGGCTTGCATAACTCAGTGAAGCCATAATCTATGCCGTGCAGGGCCACCCAAGACGGACAGGTCATGGCGCAGAGTTCTGACAAAATGTGGTCCACTGGAGAAGGAAATGGCAACCCACTCCAGTATTCTTGCCAAGAAAACCCCATGGAACGTATCACAAGACTAACAGATCCGATGCCGGAAGATGAGCCCCTCAGGTCGGAAGGTGTCCAATATAGTACTGGGGAAGAGCAGAGGGTATTTCCAAGTAGCGCCAGAAAGAGTGAAGCGGCTGGGCCAAAGCTGAAAGGATACTCAGTTGTGGATGTGTCTGGTGGTGAAAAGAAAGTCCGACGCTGTAAAGAACAATATTGTTTAGGAACCTGGAATGTCAGATCAGTGAATCAAGGTAAGCTGGAGGTGGTCAAACATGAGATGGCAAGATTGAACATCGACATCTTGGGAATCAGCGAACTCAAATGGACGAGCGTGGGCGAATTTAATTCAGGTGACCATCATATCTACTACTGTGGGCAAGAATCCCTTAGAAGAAATGGAGTAGCACTCATAGTCAATAAAAGGGTGGGAAAAGCAGTACTGGGGTACAATCTCAAAAACGACAGAATGATCTCAGTACGAATCCAAGGCAAACCATTCAACATCACAGTAATTCAAGTCTATGCCCTACCCACTGAGGCCGAAGAAGCTGAGGTTGATCGGTTCTATGAAGACCTACGACATCTTCTAGAACTAACACCAAAAAAAGATGTCCTCTTCATCATAGGGGATTGGAATGCCAAAGTAGGAAGTCAAGAAATCACCGGGATAACAGGCAGGCATGGCCTTGTTGTACAAAATGAAGCAGGACAAAGGCTAATAGAGTTTTGCCAAGAGAACACGCTGATCATAGCAAACACTCTTTTCCAACAGCACAAGAGGTGACTCTACCCATGGACATCATCAGATGGTCAATATCGAAATCAGATTAATTATGTCCTTTGCAGCCAGAGATGGAGAAGCTCTATACAGTCAGTAAAAACAAGACCTGGAGCTGACTGTGGCTCAGATCATGAGCTTCTTGTTGCAAAATTTTGACTTAAATTGAAGAACGTAGGGAAAACCACTAAACCATTCAGGTATGACCTAAATCATATCTCTTATGAGTATACAGTGGAGATGAGGAATAGATTTAAGGGATTAGACCTGATAGACCGAGTGTCTGAGTACTGTGGACGGAGGTCCGTAACATTGTTCAGGTGGCAGCAACGAAATCCATCCCAAAGAAAAAGAAATGCAAGAAAGCCAAGTGGCTGTCTGAGGAGGCTTTACAAGTAGCTGAGGAAAGAAGGGAAGCAAAAAGCAAGGGAGAAAGGGGAAGATATATCCAACTGAATGCAGAGTTCCAGAGAATAGCAAGGAGAGACAAGAAGGCCTTCTTAAATGAACAATGCAAAGAAATCGAGGAAAACAACAGAATGGGAAAGACTAGAGATCTTTTTAAGAAAATCGGAGATCTCAAGGGAACATTTTGTGCAAAGATGGGCATGATAAAGGACAAAGAAGGCAGGGACCTAACAGAAGCAGATGAGATTAGGAAGAGGTGGCAAGAATAGAATACACAGAAGAGCTATACAGAAAAGATCTGAATGTCCCTGATAGCCATGATCGTGTGGTCACTGAACTTGAGCCGGACATCCTCGAAAGTGAAGTCAAGTGGGCCTTAGGAAGCATTACTAACAACAAAGCTGGTGGAGATGACAGTATTCCAGCTGAGCTATTTAAAATCCAAAAAGATGATGCTGTTAAAGTGCTGCACTCAATAAGCCAACAAATTTGGAACACTCAACAGTGGCCACAAGACTGGAAAAGGTCAGTTTACATTCCAGTTCCAAAGAAGGGCAATGTCAAAGAGCATTCAAACTACCGTACAATTGCGCTCATTTCACATGCCAGCAAAGTGATGCTCAAAATCCTACAAGCTAGGCTTCAGCAGCATGTGAACCGAGAACTACCGGAAGTACAAGGTGGGTTTCAAAGAGGCAGAGGAACTAGAGATCAAATCGCCAACATTCGCTGGATCATGGAGAAAGCAAGAGAATTCCAGAAAAATGTCTACTTCTGCTTCATTGACTATGCTAAAGCCTTTGATTGTGTGGATCACAGCAAACTCTGGCAAATTCTGAAAGAGATGGGGGTACCAGACCACTTTACCTGTCTCCTGAGAAACCTGTACAAGGGTCAAGAAGCAACAGTAAGAACCAGACATGGAACAACGGATTGGTTCAAAATTGGGAAAGGAGTATGACAAGGCTGCATATTGTCGCCCTGCTTATTTAACTTACATGCAGAGTACATCATGGGAAACGCCGGGTTGGATGAATCACAGGTCGGAATTAAGATTGCCAGGAGAATTATCAACAACCTCAGATAGGCAGACAATACCACCCTAATGGCAGAAAGCGAAGAGGATCTAAAGAGCCTCTTGTTGAGGGTGAAAGTGGAGAGTGCAAAAGTTGGTTTGAAACTGAACATTAACAAAATGAAGATCATGGCATCTGGCCCCAGCACTTCCTGGCATATAGAAGGGGAAGAAATGGAAGCAGTGACATATTTTATTTTCTTGGGCTCCAAGATCACCGCAGACGGTGACTGTAGCCATGAAATTAAAAGACGCTTGCTCCTTGGGAGGAAAGCTATGGCAAACCTAGACAGCATAGTAAGAAGCAGAGACATCACCTTGCCGACAAAGGTCCGTATAATCAAAGCTATGGTTTTCCCAGTAGTAATGAATGGCTGTGAGAGCTGAACTATAAGGAAGGCTGAGCGCCGAAGAATCGATGCTTTCGAACTGTGGTGCTGGAGAAGACTCTTAGGAGTCCCCTGGACTGCAAGGAGGTCAAATCAGTCAATCCTAAAGGAAATCAACCCTGAGTGCTCATTGGAAGGACAGATACTGAAGCTGAAGCTCAAATATTTTGGCCACCTAATGCGAAGAGAAAACTCCCTGGAAAGACCCTGATGCTGGGAAAGATTGAAGGCAAAAGGAGAAGGGGACGGCAGAGGATGAGATGGCTAGACAGCATCACCGATGCAATGAATATGAACTTGAGCACACTCCGGGAGAGAGCGCAGGACAGGAAGGCCTGGCGTGCTATGGTCCATGGGGTCACGAAGAGTCGGACACGACTGAACAACTGAACAACAACAATTATTAAGAAGAAAGCAAATGACAGCAAATGTGCTGAAACCAAAAAACCAGTCCTTAACAGAAAGCCTGATGCAGTAGCGTGGTCTTAATCATGCATCATAAACAAGAAAAAGGAGGGTGCCAAGTACATTTTCTGTGGAAGGGACTTTATCAGCCTAGATGCCAGTGCTGAGAAGGCCCTGTCCCATGTACCCACCAACCTCACCTCAGATGCATGATGGGATGCAGAGCACAGCCTCCTCTGAAGATTTCATTGGGTATGGAAGTAAGTTGCCCTTCAGTTATGATGGACCCAAATTATTTGAGACTTTAAAGGTGATAACCAGAACCTTGAATAGGGATTGGAAATGAACTAGAAGTAAGTGCAGATCAAAAGGTACAGATCACTTTTCAAGGGCATCCCCATGTAGATAACATTGCAGTAATCTAACTGCACCTGGACCAAATCGTGTGTGGCAGTGGCAGATCTGCCTGCTCCAGGAAAGGTTGCAGCTGGCATACCAGCTAAAACTATACAAAAGTGCTCCTGGCCACAGCCACCACTTGACCATCCAGGAGCAAAGCCAGGTACAGAAGCACTCTCAGCCTGCATATCTTGATCTTTCAGGGGAATTCAACCTCTTTCAGAGCAGGAGAACTAACATTTCCTGTGAGAGGTTTGCTATTGACTAAGAACACCTCTGGCTTGTCTGGATTAAGTTTCAGTTTGTTAGATCACATCCAGCCCACTATAGCCCCCAGATTCTGGCAAAAGGTTTCCACTGACTCCTTGGAGGTATATAGAAAGGAGAGATCAACTTGAGTGTTATCTGCCTATTCAGATACTGCACTCCAAAACCCCAGACGACCTCTTGCAGCATTATCATGTAGATCTTAAAGAGCATGGGGGACAGGTTCGAAGCCTGTGGGAATCCATAGGCTAAGAAGCCAAAGAGTAGTCCCCCAGTATCACCTTTTGGAACCCGTCCTCCAGGTAGGATCAGAACCAACACATAACCATGTGATCCAATGCCAGCCTGGCTAGATTGTCCAGAAGAATACCACGGCCAATGATATCAAAAGCTGCCGAGAGGTCCAGCAGATCCAACAGCGATGTACTGCACCTGTCCAGTTCCTGGTGTAAGTTGTCTACTAAGGTGACAAAGGCAGTTTCCAGTCCCAAACCAGGTCAGAACCCAGACTTCAATGGACCCAGCTAATCCATTTCATTCAGGATGGAAGGAGTTGGGTTACTACAACATACTTGACCACTTTGCTCCAAAAGGGGAGATTGGACACCAGTCAATAATAATCTAGAGTCCAGGGCAGACTTCTTCAGCAGTACTCTTACTACAGCTTCCGTTATCACTCCTGGCACACAATTAAGCATTTGTCACCTGCTCCATCCAGAGCTACCCTAGCAGTTTTAAGTAGCCATGACGAGCAAGGGTTGAGTATGCACATGGCTGATCTCAAACATTCCAAAATCTTGGCCTCTTCCTTAATTGGAATGTGCTGAAAGGGATCGATTACAATATGACAAGCAGATACTTCAGGCACCTCTACAGACATCGCAATTAATCTAGGGCCTACATTGGAACAGATTCAAGTAATTTTATCCATAAAGTGGTGTGCAAATTGATCACAGCAAGCCACTGACAATTCTTCCCTAGACTCTTGAGGGCCCTTTACCACTCGGAATAGCGTTGCTGACTTGTATTGAGTGGACATAGTGGTAACAGAGAAGTACGATTTCACTGCCATGATCTGTAGCTCATGTTCAGTTGGATTCATTGTTGCTCTAGCCCAGCACTAGCCCAATGTGGTGCCCTCCAGATGTTTTGGATTACAACTCCCAGCATTCCTGACCTATTGGCCATGCTGGCTGGGGCTGATGGGAGTTGAATTCCAAAACATCCAGAGGGCAGCAGGTTGGGGAAAGCTGCTGTAGTTATTGCCCCTAGCTCTGCAGTACATCATGAAAGCTGACCAGCTCTTGCAAACAGGAGAGGACATTTGGGAGCGATGGTGTCAATTTCCTGGATGGCTTCATTGTTTTAGATGTTGACTAGGGCTTCAACAGTGTAGAGATGGATGGATCAGTCAAAGTCCATTCTGTTTCCATGTATGCTCCAAATCAAGTCCATTCCATTTTCATATGGATTTTTAGGGCATAATCCTTAAAAATCCACATGAATGTAGTAGTTTTTAAAATGTATAAAAATACTTACATGGTAGTCCGAGGGTTAATTCATTGCATTTGTTCTTCTATTTTAAAAAGATACTAGCTGCTGGAGCAGCATTAAAAGTGGCACTGTGCATATTCCTGGGAGCACTGGGACTGAAGATGCGTCACCACTCTCAGGGAGATGGTATGGAAAAAAACCCATAGCTGCTCCCAAGGGTCCATTTACCTTAGTACATAACATTTAGCATATTGTCCCCCATTCCATTCAACGTTTCCTCAGCAGAAACATATGTATTTTCCTATGAATTTATATGCACAATTTTTGAGAAAGTAAAAAAAATCATCCAAAAGTCCACGGACACCGCATGGCCTATGGGGGTCGCTCTGCAGCAGATGCTGCAGGTCAGATTCTTAGAAATCCGAGCACGTTTTAGTCTGTCTCAAATATCTCCAGCATCCCTAGTCAAGCGTATGTCCTGCCACATGGGTAGGGCCTGATATTAACTGAGAGAGGCCCATGGTGATCATGGAGGCCACAAACTCCTGAAGCACTCCAGTTTGAGAGTGTTGCCTTTAAACTAGTAACACTTGGGGTTTGTGGTCAACAAGACTTGGCCTTAGGGATTTGTGGTTTAGCTTGGTATATGGCTTGCATGTAGTCTGTGTGGGCAGGTGATGAAAACGCTAATGCTTTTATTTATTTTTTATTTATTATTAAATTTATTAATCGCCCATCTGGCTGGTCACCCAGCCACTCTGGGCAATGTACAACATACAATAAAAACAGTTTAAAACAATAAAATTCTACAATAAAAACATTTTCTAAAATACCCTAACCCACCCCAAATGCCTGCCCGAACAGCCACGTTTTTAATGCATGACGGATGTTCATTAAAGAGGGGGCATGACGGAGTTCCCTAGGGAGGGAGTTCCATAGAGTGGGGGCCACCACAGAAAAGGCCCTCTCCCTCATCCCCACCAGTCTAGCTGTCCTGGCTGATGGGACAGAGAGAAGGCCATCCGAGGCTGATCTTGTTAAGCCGCCTGTCTGGTGCTGCTGGAGGCGCTCCTTAAGATAGGCTGGGCCGGAACCATATAGGGTTTTAAAGGTCAAAACCAACACCTTGAATTTGGCCCGGAAAACAACTGGTAACCAGTGCAACTCCTTCAGCACTGGAGTGATGTGATCTCGCCAGCGGCTGCCTTTAATCAGGCGTTCTGTACCAGCTGCAGTTTCGAAACTGTCTTCAAGGGTAACCCCACGTAGAGCACATTACAGTAGTCTAAACGAGAGGAGACCAGGGCATGTACTACCGATGGGAGCAGATGGTCGGGAAGGAAGGGGCGCAGCCGCCGTATCAGATGGAGTTGATACAGCACTGTCCGGCTCACAGCTGACACCTGAGCCTCCATGGACAGCTGGGAGTCCAAAATGACCCCCAGGCTGCAGACCTGGTCTTTCAAGGGTAGCCGTACCCCATTCAACACCAGGTCAACATCCCCCAGCCTCCTCTTGTCTCCCACCAAAAGTACCTCGGTCTTGTCAGGGTTCAACTTCAGCCTATTCCTCCCCATCCAGCCACTCACCGTCTCCAGACATTTGGACAGGGATTCTACGGCCAACCTTGGTGAAGATTTAAACGAGAGGTAGAGCTGTGTGTCATCCGCATATTGATGACACTGCACCCCAAACCTCCTGATGATAGCCCCCAGCAGCTTCACATAGATGTTAAATAGCATCGGGGAGAGGATGGAGCCCTGTGGCACCCCACAAGTGAGTGGCCACTGGTCCGAAACCTCCTCTCCCAGTGCTACCCTCTGGTACCTGCCGGAGAGGAAGGACCGGAACCACCGCAGTACAGTGTCCCCAATGCCCAACCCCTCCAGGCGGTCCAGGAGGATACCGTGGTCAACAGTATCGAAAGCCGCTGAGAGGTCGAGGAGAACAAGGAAGGAGCATTCACCCCTATCCAGAGCCCTCCTCATATCATCTACCAAGGCGACCAAGGCTGTTTCTGTCCCATGCCCAGGCCTGAAGCCCGACTGAAATGGGTCTAGATAATCAGTTTCTTCCAAGTGTGCCTTCAACTGCACCACCACCACCCGCTCAATCACATTGCCCCAAAATGGCAGATTTGAGACTGGGCGAAAGTTGTTCAAAACTTGAGGATCCAAGGAGGGCTTCTTTAAGAGCAGTCTTATCACTGCCTCCTTGAGGGCTGATGGCATCACTCCCTCCTCAAGGGAGGCGTTCACCACCGCCCTGATCCCCTCACCCAGTCTCTCTCTGCAGCTCATAATGAGCCAAGATGGGCAAGGAACAAGTAAGCAGGTGGTCGGCCGTACCGATGAAAGCACCTTGTCCACTTCATCAGGAGGAAGAAGCTGGAACTGATCCCACAAAACCGGTTTGCCACAGGCTGCCTCTTGCTCACTAACTGTATCCACAGCGTGCAGAGTAACACACCTAATCTGATCAATTTTATCTGCAAAGTGCCTTGCCAAGGCCTCACAGGAGGCCTTAGAATGCTCCAGTGGTTCCGGAGCCACAGGACCAACCAGGCTCCGGACCACTTGGAACAGCCTCCTGGGACAGCACTCTGCAGACGCGATGGAGGCAGCATAATATTCCTTTTTTGCTGCCTTCACCGCCACGTGATAGGCTGAAGATACAGCTCTAGCCCGTGTCCGATCGTCTTTGGAGCGAGACTTCCGCCACCGGCGCTCTAGCCGTCTCACCTCCTGTTTCAGAGCTCGTAACCGCGGATTGAACCATGGTGCAGTCCGAGCCCTGTTCAGGGGGAGAGGGCGTTTCGGAGCCACCTGATCTAATGCCCCAGTGATTGCGGCATTCCAGCCACCCACCAGGGTCTCGACCGAGTGGCTGTTGGCGTACCCCAGAGAATCCCCAAGCACGTTCAGGAATCCATTTGGATCCATAAGACGCCTGGGGCGGACCATTTTAATGGGTCCTCCACCCCTGCGGAGGGGTTGTGGAACCGAGAAGTCCAACATCACCAGATAGTGATCTGACCATGACAAGGGGGTGGTGGATATACCCCCGACTTCCAGATCACTCCCTGTTTTTCCAGAAACAAACACAAGGTCTAGTGCATGACCGGCTACATGGGTGGGCCCAGTTAGAATATGGTGCAGCTCCCAGGAGGCCATGGTCTCCATGATGTCCCGAGGTGCTCCTGTGAGGATGGCCTCCGAATGTACTTTGAAGTCCCCCAACACCAGTAAGTTAGGGGACTGCACACGCACATCAGAGACCACCTCAAGCACCTCGGCCAGGGAGTCAGTCGTGCAGCGGGGTGGATGGTACATGAGCAGAATCCCCAGACTGCCCTTCGGGCCCAACCTCCAGTACATGCACTCAGCAACCTTGGTCTCCCGGAGAGGGGGTCTGGTGAAGACCAAGGACTCTCGGTAGATAACAGCCACTCCCCCTCCCCGATCCCCAGCCCTCAGCTGCTATGCACACGAAAATCCAGCTGGACACATGGCTGCAAGGGTTGGAGCAGCAGCCTCGGCCAGCCAGGTCTCCGTAATACATGTCAGGTCTGCACCCTCATCCAGGATCATGTCATGGATGAGGGAGGTTTTCTGGGTAACAGACCTGGCATTGCAGAGCAGCAAACGAAGGCCAGAAGATGGGGTCACGCCTCCCCCAGCCGTCGTTTGGCTCTGGACAGGCCCGGAGCAGGGGACAGATTTTACACATCTCTCCCTTGTTCCCCTTACCTGGCATGGCCTGCCCCTAGCACTCCGCCAGCGCCTGCCGCCCAGCCTCGGTATGTTCTGGCCCCCAACACTCCCCCCACTGCCTCCATCAGGTGGACACATGCCCCCTCGCTCCCGCCTATCAGGCAGGCTACCCATCCCTAAAATCACAACAAAATCCCCCAGGAAAAAGAAAACACATACACATACACAACAATTAAAAATCTCCTTAAAAATAATGCCAGGCCGGAGTCCACAGGGAAAGCCAGGTGGTGGTGGTGGTGGTGGTGGTGGTGGCGGCGGCGGCAGCAGCCGCAGGCCCAGCAGCAGCAGGCGCGCCTCTTCCCCGATGGTGGTGGTGGTGGCCTCTCCTGCAGGCCCTGGCTCTCCCAGGCCACCTCAGCCAGCCAGCTTATGTAGCCCCTCCAGGGAGGGCAGGTGGAGCAGCACAGCTGGCTCGGTACCTGGTCCTGCAGGGACTGGCGGTCTGCCAGGCAGAAGTCTCCAAGGAAGGCCTGGTGGTGGTGGTGGCAGCGGCAGCAGCAGGCCCAGCAGCAGCAGGCCCACCGCTTCCCTGGTGGTGGTGGCGGCAGCGGCCTCTCCTGCAGGCCCTGGCTCTCCTAGGCTACCTCAGCCAGCCAGCTTATGTAGCCCCTCCAGGGAGGGCAGGTGGAGCAGCACAGCTGGCTCGGTACCTGGTCCTGCAGGGACTGGTGGTCTGCCAGGCAGAAGTCTCCAGGGAAGGCCTGGTGGTGGTGGTGGCAGCGGCAGCAGCAGGCCCAGCAGCAGCAGGCCCACCGCTTCCCTGGTGGTGGTGGCGGCAGCGGCCTCTCCTGCAGGCCCTGGCTCTCCTAGGCTACCTCAGCCAGCCAGCTTATGTAGCCCCTCCAGGGAGGGCAGGTGGAGCAGCACAGCTGGCTCGGTACTTGGGGGCCTGGTCCTGCAGGGACTGGCGGTCTGCCAGGCAGAAGTCTCCAGGGAAGGCCTGGTGGTGGTGATGGCGGCGGCAGGCCCAGCAGCAGCAGGCCCGCCTCTTCCCCGGTGGTTGTGGTGGCCTCTCTTGCAGGCCCTGGCTCTTTTAGGTTATTTTGCAGCTGGTGTGGTCTCAATCTCAGCAGGAGCTGAAAGTTTAGTAGGCTCGCCTGGTGCTGTGGCCAAGACCCACTCATGCAGGGTGGGCCCATTAATAATGTTCACTTTAAATCAGTTTAGATTAACTGATGTCATATCTGTCAGTGACGGTGAGCTGTTAGAGTTTGTTGCTCTTATGAACATTGATTTAGATTAAGTATCTCCCTGGCTTTGGGTTTTTTTTGGCCTTATTATGCGGATATAATTAAAGTTCCAATATTTTCTGGCTTGTAGCAATGCAGGGTCTGGGACAGAAATGGTGCTTGTATTAATCTTTATTAAATGGGAATTTATTTTTCTCAGAACGGAGGACAACAGCTGATCTCTCCCCAGATATATTATTGATGAGGAGAAGTTGTGGAACTGATGTGTGAGGGGAGAGCTTCAGGGATCAGTCCCTGAGTTCTGCTAGGAAACCCTGGCTGATAAGGAGTTTGGCATATTCTCCCCACGCCAACACCCCAAATCATTTGGGAGAACTGAACCTCTGGGACAATTTTCTATATTAAAAAGGATTAGTCTGCAGGCTCCTGGAATTAAGATTTGGTTTCGGCAGCTGAGGAAATGCCCTCTTGAGCTGCTTACTGTTCAGTAAACAGAACACTTGGCACCTTCAAAGCATTGTGGACCTTCACATTAATGACTGTGTAGATTGTAGCAGAGGTCTGCAGCATGTCAGGAGATTTGAGTTCCACCCCGAGTTGGTTTTGGCAAGTCAGTTTGATTGCCTGTGTGGAATGCAGGAGAGCTTTGTACTCTTTTTCTGGGCAAGAAATCCAAGATACACTGATGAGTACCGTTGGCATATTCCTATCCCAACTGCCTTCTCCTGAGAGTCTACTGGGTCACAAAGTCCTTCTCGGTCCATCCGTTCTGATAAGTAATCCCTTTAGGATCCACCCCTATAAACCCAGGATGTGTACTGTTCTTCAAAGTTGTCCTGGACTGGTTGGCTTTGCCTGGCAAATACCTTTTTCTCCAGCCCAGGGGTGGGCAACTTGTGGTCCTCCACATGTTTTGGCCTACAAGTCCCATCAGCCCTGGTCAGTATAGCCAATGGTGAGGGATCATGGGAGTTGTAGGCCAGAAAATCTGGAGTTGGCCACCCCTGCTCTAGCCCGGGTGGCCAACTGGAGTGTGTAATCCTTTCCAGAGTTGCTGGAGCAACTGCAGTGTGTAGTCCTTTCCAGAGAGCACACATGTGCAAACCACAGCCCCTTGGACACTCTCCCTGCAACCCACCAAAGCCTGGAGAGCCTCCCCCCCCCCCCCGGCCACTATTCCCCATAGGCCAGCTGATCACCCATCAGCTGGGTGGTGGGGAGAAGACTCTTGTTTTGGGATCTTGATGGGAATTGCAGTGGGGTGGGGGTGGGAATAGAGGCTTTAACCTCCTCTCCCAGATGTCTTGATGCAGCTGAAATCACTGTTTCTACTAGTAGTGAAGGAACAGCGATCTTGGAAGTGATGGGAGAGGTTTTAACCTGCCTACCCCAAGTGATCCCGCACTGCCAAGATCACTGGAGGGTGGAAGGTTAAATCCCCCCCCCCCCGCAATCCCAGTGCTATCAAGATCACTGGGGAAACAGCAGTCTCTGAGGTGACCACTAGGTGTGGGTGAGAGGATACTTTAACTTCTTTGCATCCCAGTGATCCCATCTCAGCAGGGTGGGAGGGGAGATTTAGACCTCTCCATCCCTGTGAGCTGAGGTGTGTCTGTATGTGTGTGTGTGGTGGGGAGGGGAGGGGAGAGGAGGGGAGGGGGAGTTTGTGTACACATGCACATGTTTGAGGTCTCTGATCTGCCACCTAGTAACCCCATGCAGCCCTTGGGGCTTAAAAGGTTGCCCAGCCCTGCCATAGTGCACTAAACCTCACTCCAGGTGCAAATAAATGGATTATCTGTCCATTCTGAGGAGTCAGAACAATTAATTGTGCACCCCAACCATTTGTTTATGCTGATGGGGTAGTGTCCTCTAGGGTTATTCTGGGACTGGATGTTTGAGCTCATGGAAACTAAGAGCTGTTAGCTATGGATAAGGCTGTCAGCAGGATGTAGATCCACAAGTTTCTATCATGTGGCTTCTACCAAATCTCAAATTCCTGACCTCCTACATTCCTTCCCCCACCCCCACAGTCTGCATATGCAATCCTGCACAAGGTGGATTTGCAGTTTGATTCATGCCAGCACTTGTGCATAACTGCTGAACACTTGCAGGAACCCCAGCTGTCTTTGTTCAGATATAGTCTGACAGAGGGACGGACACACTTGGTGCTGCTCATTGGGGATGACCAGTCCCCTGCTTTTATAGGTGACTCAGAGTTGCATTGCCTGCTGTCTGACCTTGGGAGGAATCTCACAATAGCTGGAGTGGGGGATCATTACAAAGCTATTAGTTCAGGCTAAAGAACGTCCTTTTCTAACCCCTCCCTAATGTATCGATAAGCATTCCTGCTGCACAAAATCGGTCAGAGCATTCTACTCCTTCTCTAACATCAAAGGATGAGAAATATGTTAATTGATACTGCTGCCTCTTGGGTGGGGTATGGCAGGGAAGGCAACAGTTATAAGAAAAGAAGCATTGTCTCCACATTAGTCATGGACCCCTAGCCTTGCTTCTATACAGGGAGATATGACTATTGTAAGGGACCACTTTTGTATTGTTGTTTATTGCAACTTGTTTCCTAGAGAATTATGGGATGCATAGTATATATACCAGAGGGACAAGCATCTTAGAAGCCCCGTATCTTCTGTATTGGACTTAAGGTTGTCAGCAATCAGAACTGATTTGTAGGTAGCCATTGAGCTGAAGCGGGAAACCAGGTATCACATCCAGGAGATCAGAATTAGAGGACAAGGCCAGAGCCAGTAAAGCAGGGGTGGGCAACTGGCAGCCCTCCAGATGTTATTGAACTGCATCTCCCATCATCTCTCACCACTGGCTATGCTGGCTATGCCTGATGGCCCAAGCAAAGTCCTAGCCTGAACAGAAAGCTCTTATAGCTCATCCTGGTGAGGAGAGCCAGTAGCCAGCCTGGATGGGCGGAATCACTCCAACACCTGGAAGGCCTTAACTGGCCACATGTGCACAAAGCAATGGGTGCCCAGTTCTAGCCCCAGCAGCTCCCAATATCAGCTCTCCTGAAGCCGGCAAGAAAGAGGTTCCTTATTTGTACATATCCATGATTTTGCATATAGGCAAACTTGGAATTACCTAAATACATTTTAAAAGATTAAGAGGCAGTCTTAGTTTGTTTGGTTCTGGGGAACATGGCAGACCTGGTGTTTTTCTCCTGTCCCATAATGATTCCTGTCTCTATACTGGATGAGGAATCTGGCTTCTGCCCACTTGCGATCTCTGAAGATACTCTGCAGGCATGGTGATTTAAATGTTTAGAAGTTGCAATCTCTTTGTGGAGATATTGGATACTCCCATTCTCTACCATGCTGTGGTAGTTTTTCCCCTTATGATATATCGCTCTAAATTTGCTGCTTCTTTGTGATAAATATAGTGAACTTTGGGGTGAATGTTAGCTACTCATTCAATCAGAGCAAGCCGCAAATTACTGGGTACTGCAGAGTCTCATTTCCCGTTATTTCTGTGTGGTTTCAAAACCACATCATATTGGACCATAAACTGTAATGTCTGGGTAAGCCCTTGGGCAGATGTTGTTGGGGCTAATGCTGTTTTCTCAATCCCCCAGCTGGTTCACTTGGACAAAGAATGCTCTTTCCTTCTTGCCATAAGCCCCTGCATGCAGCGCGGCCATGTGTAGCATTGCCTCCCCTGCTCCACCTCAGAACGGCTTCGTCTCAATGGTGAGGAAAGTGGTTCCCCTCTGTGTAAAATGTCTGGGAGCTGTTGGGATCAGAGTCACAGGGTGCACATGGAGATGACTCCATATCAGTTGCCTTTCAGATCTGCTGAACCCCTAAGCCCCCCCGCCGAGGCACATGGCTGAGCAGTGGTAGCTGAGCTTCCCTATTAAATGCCTCCTGCTGTTGTCTGAATGTACAGCCTCTGTTCTCTCCACCTGCTTCGTCTTGGATGCTCTATCCGAGCCCTGCTGGGGTTCAGGGCCAGGGACCAGAGCAGAGTGCTTCTATTATGAATGTAAAAAAACCCAAGTGCCTGGAAACTGCACAGTGTGGGGTGCCATGGTCCAGTGCAGAAGCCCGCAGGGGGGAGGAAGGAAGAGGGCAGTCAGTGGCTGCTGATCTGTGTCTTCACTGCAACCACATTCTACACTCTCCTTCTGACTGGCTCAGTGCTGTGTGCAAGTTGGAATGGGAGCAAGGGTTGCTGCTTAAGCCAACGCAAGTGATGGGCAGGACGGAGGATTGTGTGCTGCTCCTTATTTCTGTGATCTGTCTTTGATATTTTGTAATGGGGTGGTTGCCTTTTACTTCAAAGATGAAGTCTATTCTAGGTCAGCAGTGATAACCCCTCATTCCTGTCTGCCTGTGTCAATGCGTAGTATTAATCAGGAAGCAAAGCAGCAGATTGTGTGGAAAGAAAGGACCGTTTGGGCTGATTTCGAAATAACATTTCCCTCCACACAGGAATATCTATGGAACTGATGTACCCTGTCTCCTCCAGCAGGTGTCAGCATAGAGCACAGAACAGGAACCCAGGGAAGGACAAGTGGGGAGGAAGGGAGGGGGACTTTGAAATGCAGCACCATAAATAAGCCCTTCTTTTGCGCTGCTTCTCAGCACCCTGTGAGCCCTGTAGAACTGGAAAGGGTTCCCCTGAAAAGGCTGCAAAGTGTGTTTCAGGCAGATAAGTCTTTGCCTTTGAAGTATGGCAGCAGACTAAAGTGCCCCCCTCTTGTTGTTGCTGCCAGCCACTGAAAATTAATCACAGCCACGTACAGATAAGAGTACAAAGCAACACAGAGTATTGTGCCAGAGAGAGAGAGAGAGAGAGAGAGAGAGAGAGGAGCAAACAAGAATGAGAGACAAGCAGTGGGGTGGGCCCAGAGAAGGGAAGGATGGATCCAGAGTGGGAAGGTCAGGAGGAACAGAACTTGGCAGACAGGCAGCATGGAAATGCTGGCAAACTGCTCTCTCCCTCTTTCTTTCCTGCTGTATATACATACATTTGCTTGATTCAACTCTCATTTTAGGGGACATATCCCCCCCCCCTTCTCTCTCTCACTTCTGGCACCATCACACTTCTTAAGATGATTATGCTTATTAACTACTTGTTGGCAAGCCATCTTCACTGTCTGGAAATGAGTTGTGGGTTACTGGTGAATGGGATAGGTATGACCTCCTATGCTCGATGGAAGTGAAGGTGCTGGATGGAATAAGGGCTCTGGTAGCAAAGGCTGAGACTGAAGGAGTCCCTGTTACAGTCTGGGGGCGGGGGGTGGGGAGATGGCTTCCTGCACTGGTGGACCCCTTCTTTACAAGGTTCCCCCAAAAAGAATTCCTGATATGCTGCCACCAGTCAGGATGAACCTCCTGACACACCCTAGTCTGTCCACCTGTTTGGACCACTTCCTTCAACACAGCCTTAGGAAACAAATAAAAAGGAAGGTGCTTTGGATGTTTTGCCCAAAGCCCAGACAGACAGAATAAACCTTGTAATAATCCTAAGAACACAAGTGGTAGTTGTGTGAACATGTGGTCTTTCACATGGGGAAGAATTTATTGAGAATTCCCTTTTCAAACAACACAGCCAAATGTCCAAATATATATTAAAAATGACTTTATTGGGGTGAGGGGAGGAAAAGGGGAAAAACAAGGGAAAGCAACAATCACACATATACACAGAATTGCAAATCTTTTTTAAAAAATCAGTCTTAGCTAGTTACATGTTACCTACTTGAGTAGAGTCTTGGGTTCCAGAGCACGCAAAGTTCATTGCAGAGAGAATGGTCTAAGAGAGAGAACATCTTGGCCTCCAATTAGATGGTTTTAGGAAGGCTCATGAGGAGTTAGCAAACTCTAACTTTTATGGGAATCTGAGTTCAGTAAAAGCCAGCCCTTTAGCAGAGACGGTTTGCTATCTTGTCCAGTAATGTGATAGCCTCGATTTCTGATGTCAGTGGTCTAGCCAGCAAATCATAAAATTACCTAGTGGCTGGATCCACCTTTCTAATGAACCTAAACTTACATCTCAAAAGAGCCAGGTTGAACAAGTTAGCCTATTATAAAAGGTGCCTAATTTTTGGATGTGTATTGGAGAACACCAAGGTGAGATGATCCTATTCAGATGACCCAGCATGTTGCCAGCTTACCAGATGCAACAGGGAGCACTGTTGAACTATATCAAATACAGGGGTTTGTCACAGTCCCCAGAAGCAGGAGTAAGAAAGCCAAGTAGCAACTGGTATTAGGTCCCAACCAACCAAGAGCATGTTCATTTGAGTCTTGCAAGTACCAGTAGAGATGGAATGCTCTTTCCAATAACCTACTTTGCTAACATTGATAAGGAGTTTTGCCTTAGATTTGCTGGGGTAGAGATCCTGGTTGAAGTTCTTGAAACTCTTGTCTTTGACTTTGTAGAGCTTGTAAAATGGGCTTTATGGGTGTCTGTATTCTACAGGTGAGCAAAGTGATGAACACTACTGTTCCCAGGAGAGGGGGAATGCTAATTCGTAGTCATTTAGATTTTTCTGTATTTTTTTAAACCTTCCACTGATTTCAGACCTCTGAATGCCACGAGTTGCAAACACCAGCAAATCTGTGCCTTCTAACATTGCTTTAGACTCACAAATTGTCACTTTCCAGATGTGTTTGCTATCTTCAGAGCAAAGATTGTGTTTATGAATACACTATATATCTGCAGAACATAACATATAATGGTTATACAGTGAACACCCTTATTGAACGAATATTGAGTCTGCAGCATCAGGTGGGGAGAAAGTCAGGGAATGCCAATAATAAGGGTTACTTTCTTGAAAATGTTGATCTTGAGCATATAGTTAGGAAGGTGCCCCAAAGCAGAGGAAATTGTAGACATTGTTCTATTATTTGTCTCATTCATTTATTTTGTAATCTGCCCAATAAGAGATGTTCTCTGGGCAGATTATAAAAGCTGAAAGAATAAACTATATTACAAATGAATTGATGTAGATGTGTCCCTCAAGGCCTGGAAGATTTTAGCAATGGTGCTTTCAGCTGCTCCATCTTCCTTAACTTGATTATTTTATTGGGATAGACACCTTGACTAGAACTATAAGCTAGTCACTTATTTGATAAAACTGACTCCTAGATTCATTGCAAGCCTAAAGGATGCCTCTGACTTGAAATGGTATTAATGCAGAATCATAAGGCAAAAGGAGCAAGCAATAAATAAGAGTTGGTAAAGTTTGAAGTTAAGCAACTCAAGGAACAGTCAGGAACAGTATTTCCTGACTGTGATTCACCTATCCATTTGGGACAAATTGGCTTCTAGCCTTTGGCTGTTTGCAGCAACAAGTGTAGATACCAGCCCATGAGAGGCCTTTCTTCTCTTGGTAAAGTAAGTCCATTTGTTTAGTTGCTATAGTTCACATATGGCCTGCAGGCTGCATGCAGCCCTAACTAGTCATTCTCTGGGTGGCCCACTGAAACCCTGGGGTACCCCACCCATCAGTTGGAGGGTGGGGAACAGATCTCTTCTTCCTCCCTGCTGCTATTACCAGTGAGGAAGCAGCAGTCTCTGCATCAGGATCGCTTGGAGAAGGGAAGGGCTTTCCCCCCCTCTCAGCAGACAGTGCAAAGTTCACTAATAGCAGCGAAGAAACAAGTGTTCTGGCTCAGGAATGCGGGGGTGGGGGGGAGCAAGCCTCTGGTTGTGGAATTTCATCCCCAGAGAGTCTCACTTTGCATTTGTGTTGTGGTTTTTTTCAGCACCAGGTGATGACCTTCCTATTTTCCCATGCTTTTTTAATCTTAAACTTTTAATCTTAATTTTTTTTAGTGCTTCAAACATTTTTTGTAATGATGTTCCGCGCTGCTGATTTTACATCTGAACTTATGCTACTACTGGTTGTATTCTGTTGTATATTTTTGTCTTATTATTTATTATAATAATTTTTATTATTGAATGGTATATAAATAAATAAATACCTCCTCAGAAGTAAGTCAGTGGGGCGTACTCCCAGGTAAGTGGGTATAGGATTGCAGCCTTGGTCATTTGTTTTGTCACAACTACTGTCCCTTCTTTGGGATTGCTTCACCCAGTATGTGGTGTTGGCATATGGGTTTTCACCACCACTGGGAAATGTCAGCCATTCCCAGCTTTCTAAAATGTGTACCTGTCTATAACATGCATGCTTTACCAGACACCAAACATTATGTTTATAGCTTGTATAATATGCATCTATGCTAAAAATACAACATGGTCTTGATTGTGTGATCAGCTTTTGATGATTTTTGTAATAATCAATGTTTTGCCTTTATAATTAGGGTCTAGAAATCTACATTGTTGCTGTTGCACTGCACAGCATGGAGTCAGTTGTTTGTAAAGACTGAATCCTCAGATTCTCTGTGTTCACTTTAAAAAGATTAAGTTTCTAGCCTTCATAGTTGTTTAATGTACTTTGCCAGCTGTGCTAATTTTATGTCAGGTGGCAACATGCCAAGGAAGCTGGATTGGGAGAAAACTCTTATTTGTTAGACTGTTTCTGACCTTTTATCCCACAAAAAATAAGCCACAGAATACTACTTAAATTCTGGCTGTAAAATGTTCAGTTGTAAGCATGCATAATTCCTCTATAGTGGCACCCACATTACGGAGTGCTCTACATAGTGGGGTGACTCAGGTCCCTTCCCTGAAGGTTTTTCAACTCTTAAGTTAAACCCTTGACTCTTCAGAAAGCTACAGGCGAATTTGTATTTTTAACATAGAGGTTTTGGCTGGTTGTTTTATTACTATTTATTATACAGCTCTTATTATTTTATTGTTGAGTTGTAATGCTTTTATGTTTGTTGTAATCCACTCTTGAGTGTCATGTGAATGACAGAGAATGCAGCATGTAAATATTTAAACAAACAATATATTACTTGGGATAAGTCATATTGAATTTAATGTTACTTTATGTGACTGTGATTAGGATCACAGAGGAATAGCGGAACATTTTAATATAGCTGGCAAAGCCACCGCTTAAGTTTGGGCCATAGCTATGCTTCATAAATCACGGAGGATTCTCATAAGTTGCTGCTTAAGACAACTGAGTGTGCATTTGCAAGAAGGCAACTTTCACTTTTTCATTGCTTCTAGCAAAATGAAACCCACAACCTTAGTCTAAGCAACACCTGCAACTTTTACCCAAGTTCTTACCTTCCTTGATCACACTTCTTTTCAGTGCCACCCTTAGGCTCAAACTAAATATGATGCAGGAGATGTGCGCTTCAATCTCTCGACTTCTTTTTCTTTTGCAAAAAGCAGCAATGAGGTTTGAATCGGGGCAACAGTGCGGGTTGGGCGGTTTAACCTTTTTCCCATTTATCCAGCATTGTTAATTGACATGAAGGGAAGAATGTTCAGGCACTCATATTGTTTCCCCCTCTACAGCTAATAGCTGGTGTTAGGCTGCACTGGGAATAGACAGCGGGGGCGGGGGGGACGTTTTAAAAAGCTGGAGCTTTTTTTTTCTTTTTTAATGGCACAAAATAGATATGAGAAGGAGGAAAATGGCATCCTCTTTGGAATCTGCTGCCTGAACTGACTGTTTTATGTTGCTTTGTGGTAAGGCCAGGCTTCCCCTTTGTTCCTACTTTTGGCTACCCAGGACTCCATTTTATGGTCTGCTCCCCTGTAGAGATATTGAGTGATATATATCAGTATGCTGGGCAAACTTTGGAGTAGTTTAACTATGTCTGGGCTATGTAATCATGTTGTGGTCTCTGCAGATGTTGGTTTGTGGTTCATAAGAAGATCCCTGCTGGATCAGGCCAAAGGCCAATCAAGTCCAGCATTCCATTTCCCACTGTGGCCAGCCAGATGCCTATGGGAAGGAAGCCCACAAGCAGGACATGAGAGCAATAGCACCTTTCTGCTTCTGCTCCCCAGCAACTATATTTAGAGGCATGCTGGCCCTGATCCTGGAGTCAGTATATATAGCCATCATGATGACTAGTAGCCATTGAGCAATGTGCATAAGGTAGGTCAGCCTTCCCTAACTTAGGTTCCTCCAGATATTTTGGCCTACAATTCCCATTATCCCTGACAATTGGCCATGTTGGCTGGAACTGATGGAAGTTGTAGTCTAAAACATTTGGAGGGCACCAGGTTGGGGAAACCTGAAGTAGGTAATTATTTTTGTTTTGGAAAAACAAAATAGGTTTGAAAAATAGCTTAGCTAGGAAAAAAGGAGAGTAAGGGGAGACATGATAGAGGTCTACAAAATTATGCATGGTGTGGAGAATGTGGACATTTCTCTCCCTCTCTCAAAATACTAGAACCCAGGGTCATCCTATGAAGCTGATTGGTGGGAGATTCAGGACAGATAAAAGGAAGTACTTCTTCACACAGCACACAGTTAAACTATGGAATTTGCTACCACAGGATGGCCACCAATTTGGATGGCCTTAAAAGGGGGTTCGGCTGCCAATGGCTACTACTCCTGATGGCTATGCGCTGCCTCCAGTACCAGAGGCAGTGAGGCTCTGTACACCTGTTGCTGGGGAACATGGGTAGGAGGGTGCTGTTGCGCTCATGCCCTGCTTGTGGGTTCCCAGTCGACAGCTGGTTGGCCACTGTGTGAACAGAATGCTGGACTAGATGGATCCTTGGTCTGATCCAGCGTGGCTATTCTTATGTTTGTTTAGGCACCATCTACACGAGTGTTTTACTCCGGGGTGCCTGTGAGTTGAGGTCCCTCGGGCCAGATGACACAGTTGCCACTTCGCAGCCATCCGTGGTTTTCTCCCGGAAAACGAGGATTTCCAAGGAGGCGTTTTGCTGCGATGTTTTTCATTTGCTGTGGGTGCCTCGCGGTTGCGAGCCATCTGTCCCTTCCCCAAACTGACTTCGCATATTGTGGTGGGCGTGTTGTAGGCATGCGTAGTGCTTGCATCACTCTGTGACGCCCCTTTACTCCCCCATCTCTTCTCAGCTGCGCAGTTACAGAAGTACAGAGAGGCGTTTTCATTTATTTAATCATACCTTTGCACGTTTTTGCAGCTTCATACCTTCGCAATGGTTGTTTTGGACCCAGTGACCGAGGGCCGGGAGGGTGAGGTGTCTTGGGGGAGGATCAGCTTCGCTCCAGCCACCATTTTGGAGCGATGGGTAGGCACATATTGCTCACGCAAACCATCGTGAGAGTCTCAGGCTGGGGAACTGACAAACTGATGGTGTGGAAATGAAGAGTCACAGAGCACTCTCTTTTTAACCTAACAAGGGGCAGAAAGACACAACAGAACCCCTAAAATACAAAACAGCTCACGGGACTGCACAGCTGCGCATTAAAGTATAATGGCAAAAAAAGGGCCTGGTGGAGTCTGTTAGGGAAGCACACGGTAAATCGTGAGTGTATCGTAGCAGAAGCTAATTTGAAGCTGCAATGCTGTGCAGTTGTGACGGGGTGGGGGGTAAAAGCGGTGCCATGTAGATGGGGCCTAGAAACAATGGGCTGGTTCCCAATTATGTGTTTTGAACACAGTCTAAAAACATAAATGTCTATTATTGTTACTACTACTACTACTACTACTACTACTAAAATAGTTGGATGCACTGAAGTTTATGGCATTTAGTCTTAAATCTAACTGTTGCTTTCTGTCTTGTCTTTCTGTTGGGCACTCCTGTGTCGAACCAAGCCAGATGCAGGGCATGATGGAAAGGCCTTGCCTGTATGACCCAAACAATCTGTTTGTATTGCTCCAGAGAAGCCTTTTCTTTTTGTTACTCTATGGCTGTATATTCTCTACCAATATTAGACAGACAGACAGACAGATGATTTGAAATTAGTCCACAGGCCATTTACATTATATTTTAAGGTTCCATTCTGAATATACCAACACAATGCTGCGACTGGCTTTTTTGAGACTGGTGGAGTGAGAGCAGAATTCTCAATGAGAAATTAGCTAGAGTAATTATTAGTATTTGAGTAATTACCAGCTTCAGGATGAGGAGAAAGGTTAATAAGAGGCTTTTTTTGGTAAATGTTTATTCCTTTGGGTGGAAGGAGGAAATGATAGGCAGGAAGAAAGTCACTTCTTGATAGGATTGTTCTGATTTACAGGCATCCTTCTGCACATCTTATGCCTCTGCCTTCCTATACCTGGCAAGAAATGGGATATGGAAGAGTCGTCATAGAAATTATGCCTGCACAGGTAGCTCCAGTGTATTTTAACTGTTTAATTGCAAAAAAGGATCTGGAAAATGTTATGTTTCAGCTGTCCTGCCCTAACCTTGGAGAGTTGTAGTCTGTAAGCCATTTATTCCATCTCATCCTTTTCTTCTGCGATGAAAAGCTGTTGTGTTTCTTTTAATCCATTTTCTTCTCATATGCAATGAAGTTCTCACTCTTCCCTTTCCTTAGGATCCCTGTTTCCTCAGCTTGCAACTAAAAGCATTTCCCTACACTCCATATGAATTTCTGAGAGAGATACCAGAATGCAATCTGGGACCATAGAAAAGAGACCCAAACTGTTAACACATTTTGGCAGGTGTGTTCACTTCTCCATGAATGCCTGGATGACAGCAAATAGGAAGTGTGGCAAAAGCATGTACAGCTGTTCACAACACTTTCGCTCTCTCTTCTGCATGGATTTTACATAACGTGACTCCTTGAGAATAACCAGTTAGCACAGGGGCAGCTTTGTGGGTGCATTTACCATATCGGGTCTTCTGTTTTTTTCCGTGCATGATGATCTCCACCACATGTTCAAGTGCACATGTAAAGCACTCATTCGTACTAATACGCCTAGAGTAATGTAATTACTGGAAGAAGGTTACTAGGATTGCAGACCTGCATGTAGCCACTCACTCATTGCCTGTAGCAAGTAAGAATCAACATGGCCAGTCAAGGAAATTTTGTGGGAATCATAGGATTGTGTAAAATGGTGAGATAATGGTGACTATGCTGGAGAGACATACTGCTTGCTCCTCAGGTGCTGCAACTACATACACAGAATCATAGAATAGTAGGGTTGGAAGGGGCCTATAAGACCATCGAGTCCAGCCCCTTGCTCAGTGCAGGTATCAGGGTGGACACTGAGCCCACAGAATCCCAGAGTAGTTCTGATTCTGAGGTGGAGGCCCTAGCTTTAGTGGACTTGGGGGCTACGACCAGTTTCATGGATGAGACCTTCGCCCTCTTCCACAAGATTCCTACCCTGCCCTTTCCTGCCCCCTTCGCAGTGGAGACCATCGATGGGCGTCCTCTCTCTTCAGGCGCAGTGACCCGTATTACAGTTCCGCTCACTCTGCGTGCCCAGTCCCACGTTGAGCAGATTCAGTTTCATTTAGCCAAGGTTTCCTTATACCTAATCGTGCTGGGTGTTTCCTGGCTCTCTAAGCACAGCCCTCAGATTTCTTGGGGACTTCAGCAAGTGGAGTTTGCGTCTCCCTACTGCCGGGAGCATTGCCTCCCGGAGGAGGCGTCAGTCCCAGCCCAGGCCTTAACCCTTTCGTCCCCCTCCTTGTCTGCTTCTGGCAGTCCTTCAGCTACCATTATCCTCCCAGAGAAGTATGCAGCTTTTCGGGATGTGTTTGACAAGAAGGAGGCTGACTGGCTCCCCCCCCCCCGCCCTTTTGACTGTGCCATTAACCTCATTCCGGGGGCGACCATCCCCGCTGGCCGGCTGTATTCAATGTCGGAGCTGGAACTTCGAGCTCTGCGGGAGTTTTTGGACAAGAATCTCAAATGCAGCTTCATTCACCCGTCGTCCTCCCCCGCCTGCGCTCCTACCTTCTTTGTGGCCAAACGATCTGGAGAGCTCCGCCCGGTGCACGATTTCAGAAATCTAAATTCAGTCTCCATCCCTGACAAGTACCCCCTCCCCCTCATACCTGAGATGCTGGAGCGCCTGGGGCGAGCCAAGATTTTCACAAAGTTGGACCTGCGTGCTGCCTACAATCTCATTCACATCCGGGAGGGGGATGAGTGGAAGACCTCTTTCGGGACCCGGTACGGAGTGTATGAATACCTAGTGATGCCATTTGGGCTCGCCTGTGCCCCCCCCCACATGTTTTCATGTTTTATGAATGCCATCTTCTGGGACTATTTGGACTCTTTCCTCATTGTGTATCTCGATGATTTATTTATATTTTCTGAGGACCCCCATGCCCATCAACATCATGTCTCCGCCATCCTCCAGCGCCTCCGTGAGAACCATCTTTATGCCAAGCTGGAGAAATGTGCGTTTGATCTAACCTCTTTGGACTTTCTTGGCTACATTATCTTGCCTGACGGTATCAGGATGGATCCTGCAAAAGACCAGGCTGTCCTCTCCTGGCAGGCTCCATCCACCAAGAAGGACTTGCAACGTTTTCTGGGCTTTGCTAATTTTTACAGAAAGATCCTGCCCAGTTTTGCTCGGCTGCCTTCTCCTCTCACGGACCTCCTTAAGGGCAAGAAATCTCCTTTTCATTGGATGGCATCGGCCCAACAGGCTTTCGAGGAACTTAAGAGGCTTTTCAGTTCTGAGCCGATCCTGTTACATCCCGACCCCAGGAAGCCTTTTGTAGTGCAAACTGATGCCTCTGACTTTGCGGTGGGGGCGGTGCTCTTTCAGCCAGATCGGGAGGGCGGCGGGTTGCAAGCCTGCGCCTACCACTCCAGGAAGCTGAACATGTCTGAGAGGAATTATACCATCTGGGAGAAGGAACTGTTGGCCATCAAGTCTGCTTTGGAGACCTGGCGTCATCTCCTGGAGGGGGCACAGCACCCAGTCGAAGTTAGAACCAACCATCGCAACCTCGAACATCTTCAGACAGCCCGTGCCTTAAACCAGAGGCAGATTAGGTGGTCCCTTTTTTTTTCTCGGTTCCACGTTAAGATTTGCCATGTGAAGGCCTCCGACAACCTACAAGCGGATGCTCTTTCTCGTAAGCCTGACCTCCAGCCAAGGGGTGAGGAAGATCCCCCCCTCTGATTCTTCCCCCCCAAAGCCTGGCGGCAGCTGTGGTGCCTCATTCTTGGGAGGAGCTCCTTCTCTCTGCACAGGCTCAGGATGCTTTTGTTCGCACAAAAGTAGAGGAATTGGGGCTAGCCTCTGCCCCCCCACTCTACCCCCTTCTCTTTGAGAGGTGGCCTGCTTTACCATTCCAGACGGGTCTATGTGCCTTCTAGACCCCTCCACGAGAAGGTCCTCCATCAGTGCCACGACTCCCCCACAGCTGGGCATTTTGGCGTCACCAAGTCCCTGCACGGAGTGACGAGGGATTTTTGGTGGCCTTGTGTGTGTCAGGACATCAAGACCTATGTTGCCCCCGGCCCAACCTGCCAGCAGGTGAAGGCCCCCTCAGGCAAGCCCACAGGCTTGCTTCACCCCCTGCCTACCCCCTCAGGACCTTGGAAACTGCTCTCCCTTGACTTCATCACTGACTTGCCTCACTCACATGGTAAGACCACTATTCTGGTGGTGGTGGATTTGTTTTCTAAGATGGCCCAATTCATCCCCTGCTCTGGGTTGCCCACAGCCAGGGAGATGGCAGAGCTGTTCTTGGAGCATGTTTTCCGGCTCCACAGATGGCCCGAGGGTCTCATTTTGGATAGGGGGGCCCAATTCACTACCCATTTCTGGAGGGAGCGACTTGGGTTGCTCCATGTGAAGCTCCGTCTTTCCTCCGCCCACCATCCACAGACAGACTGTCAGACCGAGCGCACCAATGTGACTCTGGAGCAATATTTGCGCTGTTATGTCAATTACCAGCAAGATGACTGGTTTTCCTTGCTGCCTCTCGCAGAATTTGCTTATAACAATGCTCCATTTTTTGCCAATTTTGGTTACCACCCCAAAGCTTTCCCGTCCACCCTAGCTCCCTCTTCAGTGCCAGCAGCCCATGACCTTTTAGAGGAGTTGAGAGCGGTACACCACCTCTTACGGGACTCCCTCGAGCAAGCCAAGACAGCCTACAAGGCCTCTGCGGACCGACGGCACCAGCCGAGTCCGTCTCTGCAACCAGGGGACTGGGTTTGGTTGTCCACCCAATACCTCCCCTCTCACTCCCCCGCAAGGAAGCTCGCGCCTAGCCGCACAGGGCCTTTCCAGATTACGGCTCAGATTAACCCTGTTGCTTTTCGCGTGGCTCTCCCCCCCTCCATGAAGATCCATCCTGTTTTTCATCGGTCCTTGCTGTCCCCCCTGGTTTCTGGCGACCCTCATCGCTCAGTCGGCTTCCCCCCACCGCCTGTGCTGGTGGAGGGGGAGGAGGAGTTTGAGGTCACGGAGATTCTGGACTCCCGCCTTTCTCACGGCCACCTGCAATATCTGGTGGACTGGAAGGGGTGCGGGCCTGATGAGCGATCCTGGGAACCTGCAGAAAATGTGCATGCTCCGTTGCTGCTGAGGTGCTTCCACCAGCTGTACCCGGGCCCCAGGGGAGGAGCAGGAGGGGGGCCTCATGGGAGCGGGGATGATGTCAGGGTGGACACTGAGCCCATAGAATCCCAAAGTAGTTTTGATTCTGAGGTGGAGCAGCTGCTCCTGGGAGAGGAGCGGGCTCATCTTTCCCAGGGCCAACAGCTGGCAGAAATTCCTCCCACTGGCATTCCTGACAAAGATAGCGGTCCCGGGAGTGAGAGGGCACGGAAAGAGGGTTTGCTGGACGTGTGACGCCAACGCAGGGAGCGGCGCCAAATGGAGGGTGCGGAAAGGAGGCGTAGTGCTCGGTTGGTGCGCAAGCAATGGTTGCGCCCAGAGGATCCAAGGGAAAAGGGGAGGGACTCTCCCTAGCCCATAAGTTCAGGGTCTGCCAGTGATTCTCCTTCAAACGGGAACCAGCTGTTCCAACTGAGGGCATAGATACTCTGCTGCTCATAGCTAGTTGCTAATAGTAGAGTTGTTAAGTTGTAAAAAAGGAATAAAGCTTTGAAAAGAATCCCTTTGTCTGTGTCTGGACTTGGCTACTGGATTAGACTGAAAGAGGCCGCCAAGGAGCCCTTGACAGCAGGAATCCATGTCACAGCATACCTGACAGATGGCTGTCTAGCCTCGTCTTGAATGCCTCCAGTGTGGGACAGCCCACTACCACCCTAGGTCACTGGTTCTATTGTCATATGGCTCTAACAGTCGGGACGTTTTTCCTGATGTTCAGCCAGAATCTGGCTTCCTGTAACTTGAGCCCATTACTCCGTGTCCTGCACTCTGGGATGATCGAGAAGAGATGCTGGCCTTCTTCTCTCAGACAACCTTTCAAGGACTTGAAGAGTGCTATCATATCTCCCCTCAGTCTTCTCTTCTCAAGGCCCAGTTCTTTCAGTCTCTCCTCATAGGGCTTTGTTTCCAATCCCCTGATCATCTTTGTTGCCCTCCCCTGAACCCTCTCCAGCTTGTCTGCATCTTTCTTAAAGTGTGGCACCCAGAACTGGACACAGTACTCAACATGGTAAACAAGCATCTGATAGCATGTGTTGGAAGGTTCCTTTTCTTGTCCTGTTGTGTTCTTCAGCTTCCAGCTTTCTTGGCTATTGTAAACTTGACATGAAAGTAATTATTCTTAAAGGTGCTCTTTCTCTCATCAACATGTGTCTCTAAACATCCCAGGGCTCTGCAGTAAAATCCACCCCTTGCCTTCACAGTTGTTGCCTTTGTTCCCCTAATGATAAATCTGAATGTCACAGTAATGACCAGTCTTTTTGGCATGTGCACCACAAGTCAAGTCCAAATCTGGAGTATTGCTTTTCTAGTGAACATTATGGTACATTTGCAGCCTCCACCTGTTCTCAGAGGTAGCTTTGTATCCTCCTGAGCTAGAGAGCAGGCATCAGCACAGCACAGCACAGGAGAGGCAGGCAGGAGTGTAGGCCTGACCTTGGGGGACAGCCAGGCTCTCCTGCTCCTATTCAGATATACCACAAGCTGCTGTTACTTTGCCACCTCTGCAACAGGTTGGGCACCCATGGAATAACATAACACGTCTCTTACGGAGCAATCCTATGCATGTTTCCTTGGACATATGTCCCACTGTGTTTAATGAGGTTTACTTGCTAGTCAGTGTGTTCAGGATTGCAGCCTAAGCTGGCAGTGAGTACTTCCTTTTCCTACAGAAGACGTTTCCTAAGCTTGAGAATAACGTCTGTTTCCGCGATGTCTGGCACATTTCAAATCAAAGCACATCAACCATATTTGTGTTCCGCCCCACCCCCAACAAGGAGTTCAGTGTGGCATACATGGGGTCATCTCACTGTATCCTCACCACAGCCCTCTGAGGAAGTTTAGGCTGAGAGAGAGTGACTTGCCTAAGGTCACCCATCCATCCATCCATCCATCCATCCATCGGCCACCTTTTAAGTCAGTAGCCCTCCCAAGTCGGTGTGCAACAATAAAACACATAATAAAAACTGATGCAGCAATAAAAACCATAAAAATACAACAAAACCAGCAAGAGCAGCACACGTTCTAAAACCATCAAACACCAGCATAAAATAAACCTTACAACAGACAACTGCAGCGTCAACCCAGTCTGATAACACATAATCAGGGGAAGGCCAGAGTAAAGTAGTAAGTTTTCTGGGCCTTGGGGCCTGTTGGACCCCCGATGGCAATTTATTCCAGAGGTGTGGGGCTACTGCAGAAAAGGCCCTCTCTCATGTGGACGCTGTCGAACTGCTCTCACAAGTGGGCAAATGAGAAGACCCTTGCTTGCTGATCTTAAAGAGTGGGCAGGTTAATATGAGTGAAGGAAGTCCTTCAAGTAATTTGGTCCCAAAGTGTTTAAGATTTTAAAGGCCAAAACCAGCACTTTAAATTGAACTTGGAAATATGCCAGTAACCAGTGCAGCTGGTGCAGTATAGGCATTATATGATTGAATCGCCTCACCCCCACCAATACTCAGGCAGCCATATTCTGTGAAGTTTTTGGACCATCTTCAAAAGCACCTTCATACAGCACAGTACAGTAGTCCAGTCTGGATGTTCGTAGTGCATGGATAACCGAGGCAAGGTCCATTCTCTCCAGATAGGGCCACAGCTGGCATACCAGTCAATGTTGGTAAAACACACTGCTGGACACTGAGCCACCTGGGCTTCTCTGGTTAGTGCAGAGTTTAGGAGGACTGCCAGACTACACGCTTGGTCAATAAGCTTCATAGCAGAGCAACGATTCGAACCCAGGGCCCCCTGGTCCAAGCGCAACATGCTATCTACTGTATCACACTGGCTCTGATAGCTGCTTCGGTGAAGCAGTTACAGTGGCTTTATGTTTTGCTATTAAATATCTCATTCTCTTCCCCAGCACTACTTGGTGGATTAATATAATTGTAGAATTGCCCTGGTAGTTAAATGTTACTGCTGGAATGACTAACACACCCACAGATCGATTTTAAAAGTAGGGTAAGAATATATTGATTGGGCTATGAGTATGGCCCATAAAAGGACTGGAAGGGTGCATTCGTCAAGGCAGTGCAGCCTGTGGGGAACTATGGCATGGGCAAAAGGAAGAGTACATATTCTACTTCTTGTAACTGTGAATGAGAAAATTACAGCCCCAGATAACAAGTATAAAATAAGTATGATAATATCTTTTTAGCTAACTATTGGGTTTATAGCACTATACAACATTTAGAGCAGCTTATTGGATAGAGCGGATTCTTCCTAGAGTGGAAGAGTCCTAAGGAGAACTGGGTTCAAATGAAGCTCAATAGCTGACCTTGGCCAGTTATGATCTTGTTATGGGCACAGGCTTGGGACGAATTGCACCTTAAGAATCTGGCCTCATGTTTTATGCTCTTTTTCAATGGGCTAAGGGGAGGTCCCCAATCTCTGTGCCCCAAGCATGCAGGGAGACATTCTGGGTGTGTTCCTGTGACTTTGGAACACCATTCCCCTTGGTGCCTTCCGAAAACTTGGAACCTGGTTAATAGAAAAGTAATATTTAAATAAAAAGTTATTTTAAATAAAGTTATTTTAAATAAAAATAAAAATATGTTGACTTTGTAAGGCTTTATGTTTGGGTTGGTTTTGAGTTGTGGGAGTTGGATGGATGTTTCACACGGGTGTTGATGTTAGTTTTATCCATTTTTATATTGTCCAGTTTGTATAAGTCTTAATTTCATGTTACTGGCACAGAGCTTTTGGAAAAGCTAAAAGAAATAAATAGATGAATCTCAGTTGTATGTACAAAGCGAGGTTGATTACTAATGCAGATATTCTAGTAACTTCAGATAGTGGCCTATTGACAAAGCTTTTAGCATTCAAATAGAAATAATTGACCAGCAGGGGGTTACAGACTCTTGTAATGACCTATATTTGATATGCAGGAGAAAGAGCTTGCAGAATCAATGCACACTCCCCTGTCAAGGCCTTGGATTTCAGGTTTACTTAAAGGCTGCATCACATGTTACAATGGAGTCATGCGTTTAAAATGGAGCATATGCCTGCTTCTATCCTGCAGTATGTGAGAAGACAATAAGGCTTCTTTTCACTCTGTCTACACAATGGAAACATGCAGCAAGGAGTTGCGGGGGGGTCAATTGTGGCTCCCTTCATTATGTTTGTATGATGTATATGCAGTGAATGAAGGAGGTATGCCTGCCTCACACATTTTAGAGGCTGCTAAGTTGACTGGGATGGTAAATTGAGGCAAAGAAGACCAGGAAGGATAGGAGGTTACTGTTGGCAGCAAGGAACTTATAGGTGGAGGCTGTATGTGTGTGTGAGAGTGATTTTCATCATGTAGGGGTTAAGTCCATCAATGGAGTGAGGTAAGTTTGAGAACAGCAGTTTTAGGGAGAGCACTGCAGGGCTTGCAGGAGGAAACGAGCAGCTGCAGACCCACATTCCAGTATGTGTTTAGCGGTACAGCTGTTAGGCTGCATGTGAGGGCTCCTCACGATCACACCTGCATTCCTGGACACCTTCACCACAGGCCCAAGCCCTGTTCCCTGCAGGGGGCCGGCTCTGCCTCTGCCGATCAGCCTTTCTTAGCTCAGGGGTGTCTCTCTTAATCAAATACACTTGTTTTGTAAAACCGACTAAAAATAATCTGGGGCTGGTGTGCGCTGAGTGTTGGCGGTGAATCAAAGGCGCCGCTCTAATTAAACGGGCTCTGGTTTGTTTGTGAGCCGTATACATTTCCATGCTAATCAGGCACACGCCAGGATCCTGCCTCCTAAGCCCCACTTCCTTTGCCTGATTGGAAAGTATGCAAATGGATGGATGGAGTCTATTTATTGCAACTGGGGAAATGAAGCTGTAGCACACGCTGTGGGCCTTTATTGGAGGGCTAGAGTGGGAGGGTCCATGCTTTGTTTGTGGGTTGTTTGGATCCCAGTGATAAAATAATGCTAGTAGAACTTGAGGCTAACAAAATGAATTACTGTGTTCCATTAAGTCATCTCTTTACCCAGGCATTTCTTGATTTTAATGCCTAGCTTATAATATTTTTCTGTTTTTATCTTTGTATTTTTGTTATTTTAATGAATTTTGTACACTGCCCTGTGATTTGGTAATGAAGGGTGGTGTATAAATATTTTAAATAAATAGATAGATAGATAGATAGATAGATAGATAGATAAGATAGCCTAGACATGTATTTCATATGTCTCCGCATATGTCACTTAGGTGTGTGTCCTCTGTCTTCCTGGTATTAGAACAACCAGTGGAGAATAGAACATAAGAAGAGCCTTGCTGAATTAGACCAAAGGCCTGTCTAGTCCTGGTCCTGTTTCCCACAGTGGTCTCTAGGAAGCCCACAAGTAGGACATGAGGGCTATAGCCTTCTCCTGCTCTTGTTCCCATTCAGAGGCATGCTACCTCTGATCCTGGAGGTAGTATATAGTAACCCTAGTGTTCTGCCAGGTCTGGGGGAGCCCTGGCAAGATGCCCTTGGGGGAGGAGCTGCACCAGTGCTTCCCCCCCCCCACACCAATCTAGTCACTTGTGCAGTCCCACCCACACTTAAAGAAAGAAAAAGGGACCCATTCGTTCCCTTAGTGAATGTCTCCTTTTTTTTTTTTCTTTTTCTCAGTGGAGGCAGTACATGTAACAATCTCTATAAAAGCTTTTGACAGGAAGGAACCTGTTCAATTCCTTCCTGAACCCCCCCCCCCCCAGCTTATCAGGTGGCAGAAGCAGTGCAACATTTTTCTTTTCTTCTTTAAAAGTTCTTCAGGTTACATACTTCAGGTTAAAAGGTTTTGGCAGGGTGGGCATGCTGACTACTGCAGAGCAAAGCTCCAAATAGCCATATGTGTGTGAAGCCTAGAGGCATTCTGGGAAATCTGATGGGGTGCTGTTTGGGGTGTGGCCACACTGCAGGGCCAAGACCTGTGCCCAGAGGTCCAGCCCTAGCAGCGTCACTGTAGTAGCCACTGGCTCTCTGTGCATTCCTTCCTAATCAGTTAAGTGTTTCACCATGTTGGTGAGAAATTCACAAAGAAGTGGGAGCTGCAGGGATGGTAAAGTCAAATTGAATGAAGAGCTATTGCTGCCTGTGGGAGATTTGGGTGGAAAGCCTTGCTTTCCATGAGAGTTTGCAGGGGTCCCGAGTTCCTGGTTCCTCTTCAGGTTTATAGACATTGCTTTCTGTAATGCTGTGGATATCTTTGATGTGAGATATAGACTCAGTTTGCATGATCGCTACAGCCCATTGTGGTTTATTTAAGCTTTGGTGTGATGTGGTGCATGTTGGTGGCCATTTTGAATATTCAAATAATGGGCTGTTTTAGGGTTGTGGGTGGTTTGTTAAACGTGCCAACAGCCCACTCTTGCCAGGTTGAACGTTACGATAAGCCATGGCATGGTGACCACCAGCTTGAATATTCAAAGTGGCCGCCAGCTTATTTAAGCGATGGCTGTGGCTGTCATTCAACTGGCCCATAGTGTGAGGAAGGCAGAATGAGGAATTCCCTGTCTTACTGCCACCTTCTGCACTTTACCAAAAGTCAGAGTGACTGGCAAAGCAGCTTCATTTCCAGGTGCAGAAGACAATGGTGGAATTCACTGGGAGTCTAATATACTCAGATTGGTTATCCCCTTATTCCTTCTGGAGCTTTGCTAGGGGTGAGGTGGGGGTTCTTCTAGAAATGTGTGAACATAATAAGAAGAGTCCTGCTGAATCAGACCAAAAGCCTATCTAGTCCAGCATCCTGCTTCCACAGTGGTGAACCACATACTCATGAAGGCCCACGAGCAGCACATGAATGCAATAGCACTGTTGGCCCTAGCCCAAGCACTGCTGTGGGCCCTATTGCTTTGGAGGCAGAGTGTGAATCAGAGTTTGAGCAGGATGATGTAGAACCCAGTCCAGTTGTGGGAAGCTTGGGGCCTGGGAGCTCAGCTTTGCCTAGCTTCCCATCTGATTGCAGGCTGAAGGAGGGCGATACTCCTATCAGCTCCAGCTGCAAGATTCATGCTTGACTGAGGCCTCTGATTTATAGCTTGAGATTGTGACTACCAAGCAGGAGGAAGATTCTGCGGAGGAGGGGGTTTCTCCCAGGTTATGGTGTCAACTGAAAAGGGGAAACAGGGACACCCTCTTAGATGTAGTGTCAAGTGCCAATCTTTTGGTCTCTTTTGTAGTCAACAATGAGGACAATTTTATAGTTATTTGCTTTTATTATGCAAGCTACAGCCAGATCAGCAGTTCTTCAGGTTACAATTGGAATCCACAAACAGTAATGTGGAACTAAGTTCTCTATTCAGCTTTGCATAATAAGTATTAATTAGACTACAGGTAACTATCTTTGGTTAGTGCACTAAGGTAGAAAGCTGTAATGAAACTGCCACCAGCATCTTTTTGCAACCTGAGGGGCTCTCTAAGTCCCCCCCTTCAGGGTGGGTCTTCCGAGAGGGACCTCTCCTGGGCTGCCAGCCTTTTAGAATACCTCATGACCTAGAGTTGCTCCTCCCTCCTGATCTGATTTCTAATTCTTGGATCTCTTACTCTTAACTCCTCCTCCTCGTTAAGACCTTGCATTCCTATGGTGGAGAGGGCCCTGGCTGGCTACTGTCCAACTGATTAGCCTGCATCTAGACAAATTCCTCTCTGTTACTGTTACTCTCACTGATCTCTTGCAAATTTGGTGGTTCAACAACCCCATTCCTCCTCCCCATCTCACTCTGAATCAGCTCCCACATCTTTTTGGGGTGCTTCTGCAGAGGTGCTAGGCCCAATCTCTATACTAGTGCTCACATACGAGCCTGATTCCTCTTTTAGGATAGATCACCAAAAGGGGAGCTTTAGCAGCCCCTACCCTGTGTTTAAGTCGGTGCAGAAACTGAAGAGCCTTTGTTGGGAACAATGTCTTAATTGCCCAGAATACTTTCTTGCCTGGACTTATCGTGAACTCTTGTCTGCCTTGAATCCTATATCGTTAAAACTCTGACTTTGACTGTGTGTGGATCCTACCCTTGGAACAAAGCTATTCTCTTGAACAAAGCAATGTGCTGATAGCCTCTGCCTAGGCTATTTGACTTATTGGGGTCTATAGATGCTGTAAGCTCTGCTGTGAGCTCTGGAAAGCTGATCTGTGTAACCTGATTTGCTTCAATAAAGAGTGGTTCTGTTCTTTGTGTCCAGTGTTGGGTTGCCCGAGTGTGTTAGAAAGTTGGGCCTAACAGCACCCTCCAACTTGTGTCCCCCAACAACTGGCATTCAGAGGCATACTGCTGCTGCTACTGGAAGTAATATATAGCCATCATGAATAATAGCTATTGACAAACTTATTCTCCATGCATTTGTCTAATCCCCTTTTAAAGACATCCAAGTTTGCAGCCATCACTACATCTCATAGTAGCAAATTCATTCTATAGTTTCACTACGTGTTGTGTGAAGAAGTATTTCTTTTTTTCTATCCTGAACCTTCCACTACTCAGCTTCATTGGATTACCCTGGAGTGTATTATTATGGGAGTGGGAGAAAAACATCTCTCCATATTCACAATTTGTGTGTGTTAAAGCTAGCAGTGACCCTTTGACCATCCTCCCTGTCACTGATGAGATGCCACTTCTTTAAAGGTCCCAGATAGTTGCACATTCTGGAGTATTCAGTTAAAGTGGTACATCATCACTTTAACTGGATGTGTCATATAATTAGAAAGGGCCAAAAAGCCTCTGCGTCCAGTTCTCTGCTATGGGACAGGAGCAGGTTACCAACAGTTTCCCCCACAGTTCAGCTTATATGAATTGGACCGTAAGTGTGCCACAAGCAGAAAGCAGGATCACAGCAGAAAGAAAGAGACTTTCTGGGCAAATAGCTGGAGATGACTCATGATAAACAGCTAGGTAGCTGAATTAAGAGAATCAACCCTGTTGTATTTTCCTCTCTGCCATTGGTTGACTATGACCCAGTGGTGCCTTTTAATGCTGTTATGGCCTCTGTAGTGAAAGCAGGGTTTTTAGGATAAGCTTTATTGTCACTGTGAGTGATAATGGGATTAGAGCATTTGCTTTATCCCTGCTATGCCTAGAACAAAGGTGTTGTTTGACCCTCTCCTCTGAAGCACAGTTTGTAGCAAAACACATGGGTCCTTTATTGTAATACGGAAGTGATAGTGTGTGTAAATCCTCCACTGGCTCCCAATATGTATCCCTTTACATTGAAGGCATCATATCACTGATGCATAGGAAACTGTGTCAGACTGCAAGTTCTTAAGTTCTCCACCTTCGTGACACATCAGAGAGCATTTCAAGAGCAGCACAATTATTGGGTTGTTGGAAAGTTTGGCATGTGAGGAAAGCTGATCAAAACAAAGCTTAGGTTCAGCATTAAAATGTTTATCAATGGAGTCATCATGATACCTGTCCTGGAAGTGTATGGAGAGGGGAAATACTGAAATGCTGAGATGAGTGAAAGATTGCTTAGAATGACCCCCTGGCAAAGTTAGGCTATGATGAGTGGTCAAAGAGGAAGAGGTACAAATTGCCTTTGTGCATACAATTATTTGTGAATGGCCCTGATGATTTTTCTGTGGTTGTGCATGAGGTGGGATTAAGTTCTCAGTAGATTAAATACCTTTAGCAGCCACTCTGTCTCTACCTCTCCCCCACTATAGAGATACGTAAATGTAGTGGAAAGCTCACCCCAGTTAAAGGAGCTCAGTGTGTCTCCTCTCTCTTTTTCTCGGCAGTGGCTGCCAATAACTCTCTGAGCTCCCCTTACCAGCCACTTGCACTTTCTCTGGAGCTATTAACACATTATCCAGCAGTCCCCTGCTTCATTTAAAGTTCATTAGATTTAACTGAAGAGCATTAATGTGCATTGAAGTGCATAATGTAGCTTTATTTGAAATAGAAAGCAGGTGGAGCTGTTCCTTTACTTAATATCGTTCCAAGGAGTGCTTTGATTAATGGAAGGGTAAAGAAATGGCAACCCGGATAAGGATTAAAATGGCAAGGGGACTGGAGGGGGCTCTTGCTGACTGACCAGATAACGTTGACCATTAACAGCTACAAAAACAAATAAAGGACAGACTTCTGCTAGAGAAATCTTTCTGGACTTTTAATTTCCTTCTCTGCTTCTGCACTGTGGCAGCCAAAAACAGGCTCTTGGTATGGTGTTCTTGGACATTCTCCATGGGCTGTCTTGTCAAGGTAAGGACTACAAATCAGATATGCTTAAAAGTCTTCAGAGGCTTCTCTTTTTCTGTGGCTACTTTGCCTCCCCCCCCCCAACCCAGTTAACTTCTGGCATAGAAGTGGCACATTATTTCTTTTCCACTTAACAAGTGTCACCCATCATAATTGTGCAAGAAATCATAACAGCAAATGTTAACACTGTCAACTCTTCTTTCAGATCCTGGTGGACCCTGCCAATCCCATTGGACGTTCAGCATTGCAGTATGAGAATGTTGTGGCCCACGAAGGCAGCTCCATCCTACGGGACTTGGTGCTCAGCCCTGATCTCCAGTACCTCTATGCCATGACTGAGAAACAGGTAGGAACTTGGCGTCCACAGCTGGCTCCTTTACGTAATTGCAAGCTCAGCAGCGAGGCCCATAATTGATGAACAGCCCTTTTTGTCTTTATAGTACATATGTGATATTCCTCCAGCACAGGGCCTTGCCATATGGCTTTGGGTAAGGCTGTTAGAGCAACCAAACAAAAATACTTTCTAAGAATGCGTCATTCTCTTTATTAGTACAGTTCTGATTAGAAGCTGAGCTCATGGTGTGCGTATGGAGTTCACCGTAATAAAATTGTTTGTGTGACTGACAAGCAGCACCAGACTGATAGCTCTTCTAAGGGCTCCCTTTTAATGAAGAAACAGCTTCCATCTTGTGCTCGGTGATAGCATATGCAGAACTCCACGTGCCTTGAGTTTTAGCTTGCCTTGGACAGAGTCAGCCAAATGTGGAGAAGCACTAAAGCTCAGCATGCACAGTCACCCATTATATGATAGCCTGTGGGGCTACTGGGCCTGGGCTGGTCATGAAAAGGGGTTCTCAACCCATTCACTTTGGCTCAGTCAGGAATTTACCCATTCTGTTTCTATGGCAGCACAGTGCTAGTGAAGTTCTTTTGCATTTCTTTTCCCGCAAACTACTACAGACCCAAACTTTGCCCATTTCACCTTGCCCAGTTCTGTTACAGAGTCTATTGCTTGTGAAAACGTTTATATTATCAGTTTAAGCCCCTTCAGTCTCCTTGGGCTGCTACACATATTAACCATTCTGAGAAAGGAGTGTCAACTCATGAAGTTCTGAAGTTCAAATATTCTTCTGGGTAGTTTTCTCAGTCAAGACAATTCCATGAATAAAATGCTCAAATGTGATATGATACTTAACAGACCTGTTAGTCTGTTTAAATCTGGGTCTGTCCTGATCACATATAAAGTGGGGGTGGGGATGAGGACCTGACCTCAGAATAAATGGGTCATGCATGAGTGAGGGAAACTAAACGCTCCCCAGCAGCTTACCTCCCTGAAGACTTTCGTTCCCCACCCCAAGCGCCTTTCACCCAGCTGAGTTCTCTTCCACTATTGGAGCTCTGCTGATGGGAAAAGCATCGGCGGTGGGGGTGGGGATGGACCATTTTATTTATTAAATTTATTAATCGCCCATTTGGCCGGTCCCCCAGCCACTCTGGGCGATGGTAGGTAAGCCGCAAGCAGCAGAAGGGCTTAGAGCCTCTGACCTGCACAGCCCTTTTGCTCAAAGCGTTGGACCCCAACCCCACTTTATACCTGAATGGGGAAGATGTGGATTTAAATCAGTGGGTCTGCTGCCGTCATGTCTAGGCTTGGCCCTAAGAGGACCCCGTTTTTCTGGCCATATTGAATCGTGCCTGATTGAATTCTCAGGTGTCTGTTCATGGAATGAATAATATCTGTTTGAGTCCATCCAGAGGGGGAGCCAAACTTATTATTAGGAAGCAAATGCATCATAGGTGCATGCAACCTCTCTTCTAAAGCAGACTCATTAGGCCTCTTTTGCTAGAGCCTTGTTGTTTGACAGATTGCCTCTGCAACAGGTATGAGAGAAGCTACTTCTGCAGTGCTCCATCAAGATAAACAGGTGCTTATGTGAGTGCAGAGCACCATTGCCAAAACTGTGGCTGAGCAGCCAAACCTTAGTTCTGCCATATTACAGTCTAAGGCTCTAGATTTTTCCATGGTGTTTTGTAATTATTCTGGTAACCTCCAGTTTTGCATTGCAATATCATCTATAATTCCTTGCCCAGTATAGCTGGCCCTTGGCTGTGAAAAAATGGAAATGGTGTCATAGGATGGTAAGATTTAAACTAATGATTCCTATCCAGATAGATGAGGTGAGTCTCCCTCTCTTATCCCTCACTTTGAGGGGAAAGCTAGAGAAGCTGGAGAAAATGGCTTACATCCAACGTTGCCTGAGCGGGCGTGCCTTTGTTCTCCTGACTCCCTAACAAATAAGGAATGAAAGCTGGTTCTTTCATTCCTTATTAAAATTATGATCTAAAGTATATTTTACTGATAGACATTCATTTTCAGTTTCCCAACATGTGAGTAGAGTCACCATTGTGTATTCTTGACAGCAAATGTGGATTCCTGACAGCTTCATTTTTCTTCTATAGAGTCCTGTGTTTCTGATGCTGTAGCAGTCATTTAATGTAGTTCTAATCTATTCAGGCAATAATTACAAATTTACTGAGTTTACTTTTAAAAGTTTTAAAATATAATGATATTTTTATGAGCAAACTAAGTTATACATAAAATACCTTTAGGAACAGAAACGCTGCTTTATGTTCCTAAAGCAGCCCTCCCCAATCTGGTGCCCTCTGAATGTTTTGGACTATAGCGCCTAGCATTCCTGACCATTGACCATGCTGCCGGAGACTGATGGGAGCTGAAGTCCAAAATATCTGGAGGGCACCAGGTTGGGGAAGGCTGTCTTAAAGCAGCAAAGTGACTTTAGATCTGCAAAGAGTGCTAAAAATATAAATATTGCTTATTTTTCAATTTTTCCCAAATTTCCAATTTTTCTGAAATCCCCTGGGGGAAAAAACAGTTTTCCATGGCCTCAAAAGTTCTGGAAATTTTACACCTCTAGACTCCATGTGTAGAATTGGAACTAGGGGACCTTTTATACCTGATTATAACCAAGCATATAGAGCTGCTCTGATAGGGGATCCATCTCTCCTCATTTAGGTACAGAATTTAATTATTTATTATTAAACATGTTCCATTGTCTGTCCGGATAGGAACTCACAGTAGCTAACAGCATAAAAATACAAAAATAATCAAGACAACAACATAATAGCAAGAAAGCAATAAAACAGTGGGCATTCAGAGAATTAGCAGGCCCTTGCCTTTCTTAGCAGCTCAGAATCACATGCTCAACCAGTCCCAAAAGCCTCATGGAATAACCAGGTCTTGAACAGCTGGCAGAGGGCATATAATGATGAAGCTGCACAGACCTCGCTTTGGGGAAATGTTCGTGCTCCTCATCCCCACCTGCCTCACCTCAACTGGTGGGAGAACTTGGTGCAGGAGTGCATGGGAAGCACATATGGGAAAGGTGGTCCTTAAGTTACCTAGGCCTCAAATTGTTTAGAGCTTTAAAGGTAAGAAGGAGCACCTTGAATTGAGCCAGAAGTAAATGTGTAATCACTGAAGACCAAATAGGACTGGAGTTGCATGCTTCACCTGGCCAGCCCCAGACAACCATCAGGCAGCTGCATTTTGGAACAGTTAAACCTTCCCAGATACATTATACTAGGCCAGTCTAGAGGTTACTAAAACATGAATGACTGTGGCTAGGTCAGTTTTCTTCGGGAAAGCTGCTTCAGAAGCACTCCTGGTCACTACAGCCACCTGGTTAGGCTCATCGGTTTTAATGCTGCCACTTCAAATGCAAGAATTAAATGGAAAAACAGCATATGGTTCCAGCACTTAGAAAAAACGGAGAAAACTGTAGTCTCTGAGTCAGCAGACAGCATGTCATTCCTTGAGTTGTTGTCTTAGACAGCAAGTGAAAGGCATTTACATAAAAATAAATCTGAAACCCCTTTGAACTAAGGGTAGAAACATCTCAAGAAAGAGAAATGGATATAACAAACATGGTTGCCCTTTAGACTGGCTAAGTAGTAGAAGAAAAGGAAGCAGAAATCTACCTTTACATTACACTCCTCTTTTCTTTTGAGCTCCAAAATGATCAAATCAGATGCTTTCTGTACTGTAGAATCCTTTCCCCCTTCATCAACGATGCAGCGTTTACTGAAATCCTCTCTCCCCTTGGAATGCATGCCTGTCTAACCCTTTCAGGCTTGCATGCTTGGTTGCTAAATAGCTCTGTAAAAGCGACTTCTTTGTTCGGAATGATGGAGGAAAGGGCTGAAGTGGCACACCTGCTACTAATGAAAATGGTAGTCCTGAAAAGACAGCATGGCCCTTTCATAGGTAAAATGGTCAAGCAGGGCTGGAAAAATCCCAGATACCTGATTACCGAGGGACCTAACATCCAATCCTTTCCCTAGAAATTTGAAATATATATTCAGCTCTGTGCAGTCTAGAAATTTAAAATTATTTTTCCAGAGCTGGTCAAGCGCCATCCAGAGTGTCTGGATGATGTGAATGTCTTTGACCCAGTTGCATTTAGGTGAAAAATAACATACAGTCTTAATGCGATTTCAGGGCAGATTGTCTGCACTGCATGCAGCACTGGAAGCAAGGTGTGCAGGATGTAGATAATGTAGCCTGCGGCTGTTACGTTAGCAAAGTGAGGTGTTTGACAGCTTCATCCACCATTTAGAAGCGGTCTCTGGGGTGTCTAGGGGAGATATTTTCCCCTCTCCCTTCCGTTCTCTTTTAGTGGGCTAGGGGTAAATCTTGGGCTGCTTGCCTTCTGGCTTTTGCCTGTGTTCGTGCTTTAAAAACTATAGGTTTCAGTTTAGATAGGAGAGTCCTGAGGCAGGATATCTTTAAATTAGGGACCAGGAACCTCAGGCCTGCAGTCCAGATACAGCCTGCAGGGCTTCTCCATCCAGCCTGTGGTCTCCCCTGTAGCCCCCCCCCCCCCCGCCCGCCCCAGGAGTCAGGCTTTTAAAAAACCTCCATTGCGTCTAACAGAGGATTTTAAGAGCTTCTATAACTGGGGGTGGGTGGGATATTGGGGCAGGGGCGGGGGGAGACAGCTACACAGGGAATGCTCTGCACACACTCCAGGGCTCCCCTGTGTAAAAACTGGGTTTTGAAAAAGTCTCCAATGGAGGCTTTTTAAAGGCTAATTACCATGCAATTAATACCAATAGAGGCCCATGACCTCCTTTCTCAGGCCTGCCCCCCCCCCCCCAGCAATTAGGCTTTTAAAGTCTAATTGCTGTGCAGGGGATGATTTGGGGCAGGGGTCACAGCTGAAGAGGGAAAGGCTAGCCCTCCCCTGGCGGCCCCCCACCCCCAAATCACAGATGGGGGCAGCTGCTGAACAGCAATGCTCTGGGGGCCTGTTATTCTTATCATAAAGAGACTACTTGAACTGGCCTCCATGCTTACTCCGCCTTGAGGTGCAGAGCTGGTCACTACATTGTGCTAATGCATTGAAACGGGGCATCTTCACACCAGCCACAGCTAGGATGTGTTTTACATGGTCAACAGCAGGGATATGGAATCACATGGAGGGCATTTTGAGCAGAGTTCTTGATAAAAATGTAATGTATAAACCAGCTCTCTATCACATATTATTTAAGTAGGAAAAAGGGAAGCAGCATGGGTCTAATATGCAGAGCCACCCAAGGCTCAATAGGCTAAGCCATTGCAAGGAATTTTGCTACCAGGGCTTTTCTGAGCATGCATTTAGTGTTCCAGTGATAGTGCCTGTGTCCTGGGAAAGGGGCCACCATGACATCCATGCATGCTCCAAAGAGCTGGGCAAAGTGATATGAAACCAGTGTCAATTTCCTGTGTGGATATTTACCTTCTGTGAAACATGAGATCATTGTGGGGACTGGGAAGGGACAAGTATTATACTGGAGGAAGGTGAGCAAAAAGGATGGCAAAAAGTGTAATTGGTGGATCTTTTTTATTTTTTAATTTCATTTCTATACCGCCCAATAGCTGAAGTTCTCTGGGCCGTTCACAAAAATTAAAGCCCCAAAATGCAGGTAAAACAATATAAAATATGAAAGCATTAAAACCACAATATAACCATGCAACCAGAATAAAACCTAGCAGCAATGCAGAGATTAAAATACAGATGTAAAACACCAAAGCTAAAAGACTAAAAAGCTAAAATGCCTGGGAGAATAAAAGGGTCTTCACCTGAGGCATCTTGAGGGTGCTTTTAATTCTGGACATCTCTGTTAAAGCCTTTTGACATTGGGTTGTATCCAGTGTTAATCTAACCTAAGTCCCACTCATTTTAATGGGTCTACTCTAAGTAGAACTAACATTGGATGCAACCCATTGAGACCATTTAATGCCAAATGTGGTGGTGCTTCATTTCACAGCCAGAATCCAGATCTCCATGGATCCAGTGAGAGGAAATTTTGAAAGCCTGCTTAAGTAGCTGTGATGACACTGGCTCAAGGATCTTCCTGTCTTCTACAGGCCTTTTTCCTCTCCCTTTGGCTTAATAAAATGGCTCTCATCCACAGCCTGCTGTTATCAGGGTGTTGGTGGAAAGTAATTAAATGAGCAGTTGTAACACAGCTCAAAGGGCCTGAGGAATGAGAGGATTTTAATCAAATCTGGAGGAGCAATTAATAAAGAGCTTGTAGCCCTTTAAAGGTGACTCTTGCTGTCAGTCTAAGAAGAGTGTAGATTATGGCGAGCATCTGGAGGAGGGACAGGGCAAGGCAAACCTCTCCCCCCCCCCCCCAGTTTCTCTTAAGCTAGGTTTCACCTGGCTGTTTGATGGTGATCTTAAAGGTTTGGCCATGATACAGGAATTGAGATGCCTGAATGTGGGAGTGTGCCTCACCTTTCACTGTTCCAGGCTAGCATTTAAACGACTGTCTTAGCCATGGTCTGTCTTAGCTGAGGCTGATCATACACTGCTAATAAATAAACATTTTGCTCTAACAACCTCTTAACTTCTGTGCTCTGACCTAATCATGCAAACTTTTTAATTTGCATGAATCTTCTTTATTTTGTCTTACAGCACTGATACAAAAGCTGTTTACAGTCTGTTCAGTGGAGCCTGGTTTGTAACAGCAAGGTCTGGGAGTTTACGATGTGGCAGAAATGCCACATACTATAGCTTATTAAGGAAGTAAAGACACAGTGAAAGGACTATGTGATTGAGCTGTGTATGTACATTAAGGGATCACTGGAGGAGAAGCTAGGCCTGTAAAGCATGTCCGAGAGAGATCACAAAGTTTGCTATTGTATATGGAACATGTCCATGTCCATGTGCTCAAGGAAGCTCTTTGACACAAGTGTGATCACTCAAGTGGCAACCCCCCCGTCAACATGTCAGCAAGCTTTCACGGCAGATTCACAATAGATTTGTTTCCTTTGCTAGTTACTCTCATCTCATATTGTTCAGTTATTCTCTATGGAAATAATTCAGGATTTCGTAAAGTCTTTGCTTGTGAGTATTACATAAATTTTCTGTTTCTTGAGACTTCTGAGCAGTAGAGTACTTGATTAAAAAGCTAAGCAGCACATTTGGCTTCTTCCTAAGGCAGGCACAGGTGTCTATTTCTAAGGCATCTCCCATTGTCATTCATCCTCTTAGGCTAGAAGGGGAAACTTGCTAAGACAAAGGCTTGCAGGGATACCTTTGGGCAGGCCTGCACAACTTAAAACCCACCGGGCCAAATGCAGCTTGCCAGCCCTGTATGCTGGCCCATCCGGAGTCTGATAAAGCTAGTTTTGCTGCCAGCCTGGACCCTGGGAAATGTGCACGTGTGTGGGTTGGGCAGGGATTATTCTCCATTGGGCTGACCTAGGAATAACATGTTGTGCCTGTCGTAGTTTCCATTTTGATGGGCTGCTTCTCCATGGCAGGGGCGCTGAACCTCTTTCAGCCTAAGGGCGGAATTCCATTTTGAAGACGCTCTTGGAGGCCATTTTCCAGTGGTGGGTAGGGCCAAAGGCAAAAGGAATGGGGTCAACATACCAAAAATACCAGCATATTTTAGCTTAAAACTCTTACTGCCAGTAACTAAGCATTAGGAGAGGCCTTTCAACCTTTTGGAACAGGGAAAAACACAAATCCAGTAAAACACCAAATGATTGGTGGTTGGGGGAAAGGGGGTGGGACCAGGGGTAGGGGGCATGGCCATCTGGGGAACCCAGACTTGAGGTTCTGCGCCTCTGGCTCTGTGGAGTGTTAGTCCTTTATCCCATCATAGAGGCTGTGGAAAAGGCACTTTCGTGTTCCTTGGGACCTCTGTGTTGATCACAGGCAGTTTCCTAGGCTGAAGATAGATCACAGATCTATCTAGGAAGTCATCTGTGCTGCAACTGCTTTAAGCTAGAGAGCAACACTGGGGCTTTACTGACACTTTATGTACACTCAGATCCCCTACAAATGAAGGGTGTGAACTGCAATGCCAGCTTGTGGCCCTCAAATTGCTGCACTTCTGTACATGCTTATATGAATGGTTTGAGGGTGGAGAGGAGCAATTTCTAGCTTTGTTAACCTGTCAGGGTGATTCTGTTATTGGACCATGATTCATCTTGCTCTGATCCAGGCCTCTACTTCCATAATTAAACTCATGTAGATACAGGCCCGTGAATATTCTCCAATGATTCACACTTGAAAGACGACCCGTTGATATTTAGTATTAAAACTGGACAGATTTCTTAAGGGCCCAATTGCTCGGGAGCCAGATTTTATTTCACACTCTTGCTGACTATTGAAATAGTAGCAGGCAAGAGTTGTCAGCAGTGTTGTGATAGAACACAGATCCACAGAGGGATGCTGGCATTTAGTCTGCTTCTGTGTTTCTCTGTCTGTCTCATGCACAGACACCAATATGAATGCAAAGAAGCACATCTCACCCAGTCCCCAGTGGGCAGCTGGAGGTTTTCACAGATGCTGGGTGAAATTTTGCATGCAAGAAAAAACATAGGGAGAGGAAATACTGTGTTTTGAGTTCAGAAAGACCTGTAGTCTCAACTTAAAGGACAGGTACTCTGTTAAACAAGAGGAGTCAGGTAAGTTATTTACTGGGGATGTGCGTGTGCACACGCATGCGTGGGTATATGTGGTCATACAGGATGATATTTATCAGAATTCAGTACAAATACGGTGCTTAGATTTTAATGGCTGTAGTAGTTAGCATGAACCTGAACCATGGGCAGGAAGCATTTGATGGGGTGTGAATATGATCTAAGAACAGGCCTATTTGTTTCCTCCTTGGAGGGATTGTGGAGATTGCCAGTTTCCCAAAGACGTCCTTTGATATGTGTGGAGCAGACATATATATCTGCCCTGCAGTCTGTGGAGAGCTGTTGGTTACAGGCAAAACTGCTGTGTAGTAGCTGAGGGATTCTATGTATTTTGAATATTGCCATTCTGATAGACTCTTTATCTGAAACAAACTGTTGTAGATCTCTCCTGCAGAACTTTAATGTTTTGCTGACACTCTAAAGTCCTGTTCTCATGACATACGCAGGATGAGTGAACGCATATAGAGGAGGAACAGGATCATGGTGTCATGTACCACCTCCGATCTTTGTATATTCAGTTGAATGACTGCACGGTGTCTATGCACATACAACCTCAAGGGTTCAACTTGACCAGGAACCCTTTGAAAAGCAGGGTTCCAAACTGCAGACAGAGTGCCCTGTAGAGTAGTATGGATAGTTGGATGCAGAGCTGGATGCATAGACACCATGCAGATGTTTAAGTTAACATGCATAAGTCCCCTCTCTGTGTCTGTTCATTCAGCCTAGATATATTGTAAGAATAGAGTTTCTCAGTGAAAGAGCTAGTATGTACTGCTTGTTTGGGCAACCCACGACCTTGGGTGCTCTCTCACTCTCTCAGTGAAGGTCTTCAAGCAGGGGCTGGACAGCCATCTGTTGGTTATGCTCTAGATCTGGATTTCCTCTATCAAGATGAGGGTTAGACTAGATGGCCTACAAGGCATCTTCTAGCTCTGTGATTCTAGAATGTTGGACTTAGACTGGGACACCCAAGTTCAAATTCCCACTCTGTCCTGCAACTTCCTGGATATCCTTGGGCCAGTCATTACCTCTAACCTTCTTCATAGGGTTTTTGTGATGGATAAAATTGCATGAGGGTTGCCATCTATTCTGCTTTGAGCTCCTTGGAGGACAGGTGGGATAACAATGTAACTAAAAAAAGGAAACCTAGGTGATTACCATGTATTTGGGGTGATAGGATAGTGCTGACATGTCTTTAGATGTGGACAGTGGAGTTCAGATGCTCCCAGAGGCACAGTTGGGAAAGGATTCATGCTGGTGTAGGTGTTCACTGAGCAGCTTTTAGCTCTGTGTTTCATAGGCATCATGGAGAATCTTTGTGCATAGAACAAATTCACTGTGCCTTTCAGTCCCACTCCTGTCCTCCTGCCATTTCCCTCCTCCCCCTTCAGAACTGCCACAGAAGCTTTTGCTTCTCAGCAGATGTTCAAAGGGAGTCCTCCGTTGTGGGGTCTGGACTAATAGCCCCAGTGCTTAATTTCCTAGGCACAGGGTTGCCTCTGGGGAATGCAGAGGGACTTGAAAGTGGGAGAGTTGGCCTCTGCCTGCCTCCTCCGCCCCACTGCTCTGATCACCAGCCTCAAAGAAATAGCAGGGCGCCTCAGATCATTAACACTGGACTTAGAAAGAGCCTTGGGCTTTGACCTATATTTTGTTGACCCTTTCATGCCTACTGATGGTGTTTGGGTTTTTAATGTGGTGATAGGAAGGAATGGGATTTGGGGAAATTATTTTAATCCACTATCAAAGCATGCGTCCTGCCCTTCTGTTTCTTTCCTCACTTCCTCTGAAACACTGAAACAACAGGGTCCCTGTGAGGTTTCCTAGACCTTTGCTGTGATTCCCATCTTCTGTCTTACCTGTTCAGAAGGACCCTTCTGTCTGTAACTCAATCTTTGGTAATGTTTGCACTTACCCTTTTCACTCATTCCTGGTTCTACCTCTTTAGTAACTTCAGTGTGAATTCCTTTAATTGGGCAGCATTTGCATATCCAGTTCTACAGAGATCTAACTACTTAGGGTTTTTCCCGGTTCAGCAAATTGCATACTTCATGCCAATAAAAATATTGCGGCTATGCCATACTGTCTAACAGTATATGGAGAATGCTGTGTTTGAACAGCGCATTCAAGCAAACAATTTTGGTCAAGGGGAAAGAAGGAATTATTCTGAATTCCAGGACTGTTCCAATTCTAATTAATGCTTGGTTTTTATTGTTTTTCCCTGTTGAACTAGCTGTAGCCCTGTTGCAGAGCCCAACTCAAATTTTGGGGTGTTTGTGAAATTGTCCCCCTGGCTCACCTTATTTCAGTGCCACCACCTGTTTCACAGTGGCAGTGATCCTCTCAAAGCTGGCAGTTGCCTTACCTCATCTCAGTTCCCTACAGTGCGGGTGAGCAGAAAGTAGAACTCCAGATGTTCTGGGCTTCAACTCCCAGCATTCTTGTTGGCCATGCTGACGGGCTTGTGCATCATCACAAAGGCACCACATCATCACAGTGTTGATTCACAAAGGAATTCTGTGTTAAAAACGTGGTGGCTGGCAGCCACAATTCTTTCCCCTCAGAACAATACTATGCAGTGCCATAGCATTAATCAAGAGGGAGGTTGTGGGGAAAACAGTGGCCACCTGCTTCCCAGAGAAATACTACTACTACTACTACTACAAGAAAGGCCCCCCTTTATCTTCCAGTTGCCAAACTCTCCACACTTCACCACCTGTGAAGTGGGGGGCAGTGCAGTTGGGGAAGCCATTTTGGCCTAGCTTTTGCTCTTTCGTGGTTAAGGAAGAAGAGAAAGAACTATGGTCTTCTATCTGATAAGGACTTCACTAACTTGGAGTTCTGTGATGGAGGAATTTATTTGACTGCCTGTCCTTTTCCCCAGGTGACTCGTGTGCCAGTGGAGAGCTGTGAGCAATATACAACCTGTGCGCTATGTCTGGGCTCCAGAGATCCTCACTGTGGCTGGTGTGTCCTACACAACATGTAAGTATGCAAAATTCTTGGCTTGCATCCCACACCCTCTGCATATTACTACAAGGCTGCCCAGCCTATTGTAGGAAGCCTTCTTACTGACATCTTAAATGCTTAAGAACTTGTATTAGCAGCTTAGCCATTCATTCCTGCTACAACTACTGTTAAACGTTCATTTAATACCAATATTGTGCATTGTACAGAATACAAAAGTAATACAGTTCCTGTCCTGGCATATGACCTGGATGAAATGGACAAGATAGGAATGTGGAGAGACTGGGGAATGAAAATGAGTACCACAGATGATGGAGACAAGAGAAAGGTGGCAGTATGTAATGTGGGGCTAGTATGTAATGTAATGTGTAATGTGGGACTAGGTTGGAGCAGAAAAGACTGTGGGCATCTCTACACCAGCCTAAAATCCTGCATTTAAAACAGGGCTTTCTGCTTCCATTTTAAATGCAGGATCACGACAACTCCCTTCCCCCCACCCTTCCTTTTCCCTCTTCCTTTTCCTCTTCCCCTTTCCCCTTCCTTCTCCCCGTATCTGACTCTTCCATTATCTTTCACTGATCTTACTCCTCTTGCCACTTTTCCTCTTTTCACTGAAGGAACTCAAGCAGAACACAACAGGGTAATTTGATAGCTCATTATCTGCGATCTATTTAAAAATGGAACAAAGGGCAGGAGATGCGGGGGGGGGGTCACAGCGTGTAAACAGCCCACAAACTTCTGTGAGGGAGTAATCTCAATCGCAGGATAAAAGCTCCATGTGAAGAAAGCCTGTATTAAAGAAGTGGACTTAAGGAAGATAAGGATATGGCTTGACCAACAGAAGGAGAGATGATAATTCATGCATAGCAAGCAGCATGGCAAAAGGCATATAGATTTGGGAGTAGACAAAGGTGACAATAAGGCTAACAGAAGGGGAACTTTTGGGAATATATTAATCATTATGACTAAATGGATCCTCCATGGCCAAAGACAATAGGTCAGTGAATACTGGACTAGATGGGCCTTTGTTCTGTTCCAGTGGTGATCATCTTATGTTCTGATGGAATTCAGAAAGGTTCAGGTCTTGCCTCTACCAGGAACTCACTAGGTTGTCATAGAGAAGCTACTGTCACTTAGTTTAAAAACACCCCCCCACACACTATATGTGGATAATAATATTGACCTACCTCGCAGCATTGAGCATTGATCTCAAAATTACCGTGACAATGTCTGTCAAAAAGTTATATATAGTTATGATTTTGAGAAGGGTAGCTGTGTTAGTCTGCTGTAGCAAAAACAACAGTCTGGTGTAACCTTAAAGATGAACACATTTATTATGGCACAAGCTTTTGTGAACTAGAGTTGTAATGGACTGTAGTCCATGAATGCTTATACCATAATAAATCTGTTAGTCTTTAAAGTGCCACCAGACTCTTGGTTATAATTATGATGAGGATTATGTGATGAGACAGGAGGTATAGACATGGCATATCTCCTACAGGGAGCGTATTTCTGTATAAGAAAATCATGTACACCATTGTGTGAAGTAAGGCATGATCGTTTTATTTTGCCATGAATACATATATGACAGGAAGCTACTATCTGCATTGACTTCCTAATCTGTGTAATAAATACACAGAAAAATGTCAGGTCTGATGGATATAGCCCATGGTCAGAGGTGGGTTGTTTTAAGCCTGATGGCTAGAAACCTAGCCATAGTGCAGATGACAGCTAATCTCCTAGAAGAAATCAGAAATAACCTTTGCAGGATACAGTGAAAACAGAGGCATCCCGAATCTGAAGCTCTCCTCTGCCTTTCCATTTCTGGTCCCAGCATACAATTCTTCCAAAACCTTCATTTTTGAAGTGACCTGCTGCCACTTTTTTTTTTGCTCATTCACCAGTCTCCTGAAGCCTGTCCCCCATTAGCCTGCTGCCACTTCTGTTCTCTTCCTGTGTCTCTCCTAGAGATGTGCTGGCGGTGCATTGGCTGCTTTGCTTAGGTGACTACTCTAGGTGTTCTTGCCGAGGTCTGCTGTGCATATTCAACCCTGAATCTCACACCTTGAAAAGAGGGCAGCTCAGTAGATTTCTCTCTGACCTTCCCAGTGACTAATAGCTCTGTCCATTGCAGCTGCCAGCAAGACTCTCTTACCCTGCTGAGCTCCCATGGGCATGAATGTGGAACTGGCACTGTGCGGAACAGAGAAGGGAGTGGGTTTGTAGTCTTCATCAGTTTGTATCAAGCTGGGATAAGTGGGCCTATCTGTCCAGTCTACATTTTTAGTCTGTTGTTGCCTCTGCAGTCCATGTTAAATGCTGCAGAACTGATTGACAGCAGTCTGCTCTGAGCTGTCGATTGCCTAGTGCACCAGGGGTTCTGCATGTCAAATGTGTGGGTGGCTGAGGACTAAAACAATGGCTTCCCATCCTGAAAAGCAGCAGGGATTGCTCCCTGCAGTATATATTGTCACAGGCCATGTGTCCAAAAGAAAAGCCCACTGCCCTGAGGCCAGTTGTCCAGCATTTTTTGAGAGATAGCAGCAACTTAACAATGACTAAAAAAAAAAAAACTACTATGAACTGCTCTGAGCCCATGGAATGATGCAAACGGGAAAAAATGAAAGCCAATAACACTAATATAGAATCATTAGGGTCTATCAGCCTGTCACGAGCGCCCTAGCTGCCTTTTGCAGTCCCCTCCAATAACCAACTCAAGACACAGACTAAAGGGATTCCTTCCAAGGCTTTATTCCTTTACAGCTTAAGCACTCTTTCAGATGCTAATTTCCAGTGACTAAGCAAGGAACTGCACTGGGGTAGCTAGCAGAGTAGCCTAAGCTCCAGGTAAGGCAGATGGTCCCCGTTTGAAAGAGAAGGGCAGGAAGATTCTGAACTTACGGGCTATGGAGAGGTCCTCCCTCTTACCCTTGGTCGCCTTCGGGACGCGACCGTTGTTTCAGCGCCAAGCGAGCAGAGCACCTCCTCTCGGCGCCCTCCATCTGGCGCCACTCCCTGCGTCTGCGCCGAGTGTCCAGCAAGGCCCCATCCCCCGCTCTCTCGCTGCCAGGGTCCCTATCTCTCTCAGGAATGCAGACAGGAGGGATCTCTCCCTGCTGCTGTGCCTGTGAGAGATGAGCGAGCTCCTCTCCCACGGGTTGTTGCTCTTCCTCAGAATCAGAACGGCTCTATGGGCTCAGTTTCCACCCTGACACAGCCCTTGGGTTTGAAAGCACCTTATCCTTGTCTTGCCTGTACTTCAGAGATAACTTATTTAAATCCCCTTTAAATACAGTCCTACTTCTTGGCATACAATGCTAAGGCTTTCGGCAATCAGATGTTTCCAGCTATGATAGTTGACAGTACCTAGCTACAGATGCCAAATTGCTTCTTGTTTGTAAGACTGGGAGAGAAGTTGACTCCAGAGATTATTCCCTTTGATAGTGGCCCTGGTCTGGGGAGCTACTGAGGCTGCCTTTCTCCAGAGTGGCCAATCAGGAGCATCTGGCAAAGTGGGAATGAACTATAAGGAATAATCCTGTTGTAACTTCAGAGAAACAATATGGGGAAGGAATCTATCTCTAAATGTACACGCACACTTGTCTGTCTAACAGGTAGTGTGTTCCTCATAGGCCAACATCTAGACTTTAAGTCCCATATTTTATCCTCTACCCTCATTCATATTCAGCTCTTCTCTGAAGATCATGTGTACTTGCCATTTAGCTCCCTGCTAGTGATCTAATCTGGCCTATAGTATAACCCAAGGCCCTGTCATGCCGCTACCGGGCCCCATATGGGAACAGAATGGCGGCAGAAAAGTGAAGAAATGAAACAAGAACAAAAATGCATGGGGGAGGGGTTTCCTTTGGGCTTAGGGGGAAAACCTCAGAAGGTGCAAAGCCTTGACTGTTTAGCCATGTGGAGCATTTTAATTAAACTCAGAGACATCTCTTTCCCTGAAGCACCTCAGGGAGATGGGTGGGATGCAGTGGTGGCTCAGGAGCTCCACAGCGCGATGTCATGCTGGCACTTGCTGAAGAGATAAATCGCTGAGATTACTGGGACCTTGAAAGCTGCATGTGTATCTGCTTTTCTGTATTGCCCTCTCTTTAATTAAAATGCTTTCTGTAATGAAATAATGTTATCGCAGATGCAGGGAGGAAAAGCAAAGGAAACTCATTAAAACTCACTAAATGGAGGCAGTGTACCTGGATAGAACAGCAGGGCCACCCAGAGGAATCTGGGGGCCTGGGGCAATGGAATTTTCGTGGGGCCCATTACACACAAAGATTACAATTGTTTTGAAATTATATATAATTGAAAGACCATAAATCCCATGAAAAAGTCCCAGCTTCTTGAATAACTGAGTATACATACACATACCTACATAATTAAAAAGTAAATATTGAAATATTTGTACCTAATAACTAGTTATTAGTACTTTAATCTTTCTTCAGTAGGTAATTAACAATATTTCAGACGTAATGTTAAAGTGTGTTTGAAGAACAGCGTCCCCTACATTACTGGGCTGAGTATTTTCATGTATATATGCTGTTTATCTCTTACGAATTGACAATTTTTAAAGGAACTTTTGGTGAAAAATGTTTAAAATGTACTATGTTTCATTTAGTTAAAATTGCTGGGAGAAAAGGTGTATGGCCTCCTCCTCCTGCTAACAGCCACCCCTGTCCTCCATTCACTACTCCTAGAAGAACTATGCACACAGAGCTTTCACAGGTGTAGGAACCACTGCCTAGGAAGCATTCCAGAACCAAGTTCTGAGCTGCTTCCTCAGCTTGTTTTTGTCAGAAGCTATTAATTCAAAACAACATGAGCTGATAGTTCTCTTCAAAACAAGAAATAAAATACTATGCCCTGTACCACCGTAATGCTATGCAGTCAAAGGGTACAAGAGCCATTACACTAATTGTGACTTCAGAGTGAAAATGCAAACGATTGAAAGAAGGCCTACGGGGTGCACCACATGCCCAGCCAATGTGGAATAAGGATTATGACCAGAAGTTCTGTTATAATGGGCAACCTTTATAGGAAGAAATGATTGAAAAGTTGCCCTTGAATATTTGGTATAGAAAACCACAGGCTTTTTTAAAGTGTGGCCCAGCAAGTAGAAAAAAGGTGGAATTTAGCCAGGAATATGTGTCCTAGGCAACTTATCAATGATTGGAAGAAGGGGGGGGGGGATTTGACACACAGGAAAACTGAGGCAGCAGGCAATTGAAGTCAATGCTGAGTATGGGTTACATAACACAGGGTTTAAACCAATAATTTGACCAGCAAATATAAAACAGGAGGAATTTAGCCAGATTGGTGTGTTCTGTTACTTTCCACCATCAAACGAAAGGAAAGGGTAAAAAAAAAAAAAAAAAAAAGCAGACTGAAAAGCATTGCATAGTACCACAAAATGGAGGCCTCAGTTAATTACTTAAGGCAAGCAAGCATAAACTTAAGGCTAACAGCCTGAGCTGACCCCTTTTTTTGTGGTGCTTCCCCTCTTAATTAGGGGGGCTAGCACTGCCTGGCGCTGGCACCAGGTAAACTCCAGAGCCTTTCTGGTCTAGGGAAAGTCTGTGGAGCAGCAGGAACATTCTGAGCATGTGCGAGCATGTTTTTCAAAATTAAAAGAAAATACTCTCCTTACCTTGACCCATGTGAATGGCTCACATTTTATTAAAGTAAAATAACGCTTGTCGGGGGGGGGGGGCTGCTGGGCGGGGCCCCAGGGCAAACTGCCCCCCCCCCCCCCGGCAGGCCTGTAGAACTGTACTCTGGAGGCAGGGGAGTGGCTGCCCTGGTAAAATGCCTGGTGGAGCTACTTGTGAAGGATATGGAGAACAGATTAGGGTGATGTGAGCCCTTAGGGCAGGAAGGGAAGGGATTAGGGAAGCAGAATACAAGGAATAGGAAGAGTGTGGCAGAGAGTGGCATCATGCATTAGTAGATGAGTCCTGCTGGTTTTGCAGTATGTTGATCCAAAGAAGGGTTTAGTTCAAACATACAAATGCTGAGGTACCTGTTCATATCAGTGGTGTAGTGTTGTGGCCAAGAGACTGAACTATGAATCAGGAAAGCCCAGTTCAGATTTCGCATCTGTCATGAACTCACTAGGTGGTCTGAGGCAAGTCACTCTTACCCTCAGCAGTGTGGATGATGATGGTGATGATGATGCCAGTTCCGGCCATCACAGTTTAAGAAGAATTTTTGTTGTTGTTTCTTTCCGTCGTGTCCCACTCTTCGTGACCCCATGGACCATAGCATGCCAGGCCTTCCTGTCCTGCGCTCTCTCCCGGAGTGTGCTCAAGTTCATATTTGTTGCATCGGTGATGCTATCTAGCCATCTCATCCTCTGCCGTCCCCTTCTCCTTTTGCCTTCAATCTTTCCCAGCAGTGGGATGTTTTCCAGGGAGTTTTCTCTTCGCATTAGGTGGCCAAAATATTTGAGCTTCAGCTTCAGTATCTGTCCTTCCAATGAGCACTCAGGGTTGATTTCCTTGAGGATGGACTGATTTGACCTCCTTGCAGTCCAGGGGACTCGTAAGGGTCTTCTCCAGCACCACAGTTCGAAGGCATCAATTCTTTGGCGCTCAGCCTTCCTTATAGTCCAGCTCTCACAGCCATACATTACTACTGGGAAAACCATAGCTTTGATTATATGGACCTTTGTCTGCAAGGTGATGTCTCTGCTTCTTACTATGCTGTCTAGGTTTACCATAGCTTTCCTCCCCAGGAGCAAGCGTCTTTTAATTTCATGGCTACAGTCACCGTCTGCGGTGATCTTGGAGCCCAAGAAAATACAATCTGTCACTGCTTCCATTTCTTCCCCTTCTATATGCCAGGAAGTGATAGGGCCAGATGCCATGATCTTCATTTTGTTAATGTTGAGTTTCAAACCAGCCTTTGCACTCTCCTCTTTCACCCTCAACAAGAGGCTCTTTAGATCCTCTTCGCTTTCTGCCATTAGGGTGGTATCGTCTGCGTATCTGAGTTTGTTGATAATTCTCCCGGCAATTTTAATTCCGACCTGTGATTCATCCAACCCGGCATTTCTCATGATGTACTCTGCATATAAGTTAAATAAGCAGGGCGACAATATGCAGCCTTGTCATACTCCTTTCCCAATTTTGAACCACTCGGTTGTTCCATGTCTGGTTCTTACTGTTGCTTCTTGACCCTCGTACAGGTTTCTCAGGAGACAGGTAAGGTGGTCTGGTACCCCCATCTCTTTAAGAATTTGCCAGAGTTTGCTGTGATCCACACAATCAAAGGCTTTAGCATAGTCAATGAAGCAGAAATAGACGTTTTTCTGGAATTCTCTTGCTTTCTCCATGATCCAGCGAATGTTGGCGATTTGATCTCTAGTTCCTCTGCCTCTTCGAAACCCAGCTTGTAGTTCCGGTAGTTCTCGGTTCACATACTGCTGAAGCCTAGCTTGTAGGATTTTGAGCATAACCTTGCTGGCATGTGAAATGAGCGCAATTGTACGGTAGTTTGAAGACTCTTTGGCGTTGCCCTTCTTTGGAACTGGAATGTAAACTGACCTTTTCCAGTCTTGTGGCCACTGTTGAGTGTTCCAAATTTGTTGGCATATTGAGTGCAGCACTTTAACAGCATCATCTTTTAGGATCTAAAATAGCTCAGCTGGAATACTGTCATCTCCGCTAGCTTTGTTGTTACTAATGCTTCCTAAGGCCCACTTGACTTCACTCTCGAGGATGTCTGGCTCAAGTTCAGTGACCGCACGATCATGGCTATCAGGGACATTCAGATCTTTCCTGTATAGTTCTTCTGTGTATTCTTTCCACCTCTTCTTAATCTCATCTGCTTCTGTTAGGTCCCTGCCTTCTTTGTCCTTTATCATGCCCGTCTTTGCACAAAACGTTCCCTTGAGATCTCCAATTTTCTTGAAAAGATCTCTAGTCTTTCCCATTCTCTTGTTTTCCTTGATTTCTTTGCATTGTTCATTTAAGAAGGCCTTCTTGTCTCTTCTTGCTATTCTCTGGAACTCTGCATTCAGTTGGATATATCTTCCCCTTTCTCCCTTGCTTTTTGCTTCCCTTCTTTCCTCAGCTACTTGTAAAGCCTCTTATTTATTTATTCATTCATTCATTCATTCATTCCTTCCATTCCATTTCATTTCATTTCTATACTGCCCAATAGCCAAACCTCTCTGGGTGGTTCTCAAAAATTAAAACCAAACAGCACACAATAAAACAATATAAAATATATAGAACATTAAAACCACAGTATAACAATACAACCACAATACAACAGAACAAGCCCTCCTAGTAGCCACCCAACTCACTTCCTTTGGCAGAGGCTCACGGAGAAGGGCCACTGACGATGATCTTAAGGTCCGGGCAGGCACATATGGGAGGAGGCGATCCTTCAGGTAACCTGGCCCCAGGCCGTTAAGGGCTTTAAATGGTAATACCAGCACTTTGAATCGGGCCCAGAAATGGACTGGCAGCGGGTGCAGCTGAAAAAGTACTGGCGTAATATGAGCTTGCAGTCCATTCCCTGTTAACAATCTTGCTGCCCTATTTTGGACCAGCTGAAGTTTCCAGACCGTTTTCAAAGGCAGCCCCATGTATAACACATTGCAGTAATCCAGATGAGAAGTTATCAGAGCATGGATAACTGTAGCTAGGCTATCTCTGTCCAGCTAAGGGCGTAGTTGGTATACCAGCCTAAGCTGATAAAAAGTGCTCTGTGCCACTGAGTTCACCTGTGCCTCAAGTGACAGTTCTGGATCCAAGAGCACCCCCAAACTACGAATGTGATCCTTTAGGGGGAGTGCAACCCCCTCCAGAACAGGTTGAATATCACCTAGCCGGGCAGACGAACCACCCACTAACAGTACCTCCGTCTTGTCTGGATTAAGTTTCAGTTTATTGGCCCTCATCCAGTCCATTACCGTGCCCAGGCACTGATTCAGAACAGCCACTGCCTCACCTGGTTTTGATGAGAAAGAGAGGTAGAGCTGGGTGTCATCCGCATATTGATGGCACCTCAGCCCACACCTCCGGATAACCTCCCCGCGGTTTCATGTAGATGTTAAACACCATGGGGGATAAAATAGAGCCCTGTGGAACCCCATGGCACAATTGCCATGGCACAGAGCAATAATCCCCCAGCACCACCTTCTGGAATCGGCCATCCAAGTAGGAGCGGAACCACTGTAGTGCAGTTCCTCCTACTCCCAACCCAGACAACCTATCCAGAAGGATACCATGGTCGATGGTATCGAAAGCTGCTGAGAGGTCCAGAAGAATCAACAGGGTCGCACTCCCCCTGTCCCTCTCCTGGCAGAGGTCATCCCACAGGGCGACCAAGGCAGTTTCCGTTCCAAAACCAGGCCTGAAGCCCGATTGAAATGGACAGCCACTTTGCTTTCTTGCATTTCTTTTTCTTTGGGATGGATTTCATTGCTGCCTCCTGAACAATGTTACGGACCTCCATCCATAGTTCCTCAAGCACTCTGTCTATTAGGTCTAATCCCTGAAATCTATTCCTCACCTCCACTGTATATTCATAAGGGATATGATTGAGGTCATACCTGAATGGTTTAGTGGTTTTCCCTACGTTCTTCAATTTCAGCTGAAATTTTGCAACAAGAAGCTCATGATCTGAGCCACAGTCAGCTCCAGGTCTTGTTTTTACTGACTGTATAGAGCTTCTCCATCTTTGGCTGCAAAGGACATAATCAATCTGATTTCCATATTGACCATCTGGTGATGTCCATGTGTAGAGTCGTCTCTTGTGCTGTTGGAAAAGAGTGTTTGCTATGATCAGCATGTTCTCTTGGCAAAAATCTACTAGCCTTTGTCCTGCTTCATTTTGTACATCAAGGCCATGCTTACCTGTTATCCTGGTTATTTCTTGACTTCCTACTTTAGCATTCCAATCCCCTATGATGAAAAGGACATCTTTTTTTGGTGTTAGTTCTAGAAGGTGTCGTAGGTCTTCATAGAACCGATCAACCTCAGCTTCTTTGGCCTCAGTGGTTGGGGCATAGACTTGAATTACTGTGATGTTGAATGGTTTGCCTTGGATTCGTACTGAGATCATTCTATCATTTTTGAGATTGTACCCCAGTACTGCTTTTCCCACCCTTTTATTGACTATGAATGCTACTCCATTTCTTCTAAGGGATTCTTGCCCACGGTAGTAGATATGATGGTCACCTGAATTAAATTCGCCCATGCTTGTCCATTTGAGTTCACTGATTCCCAAGATGTCGATGTTCAATCTTGCCATCTCATGTTTGACCACCTCCAGATTACCTTGATTCATTGATCTTCCATTCCAGGTTCCTAAGCAATATTGTTCTTTACAGCATCGGATTTCCTTTTCACCCCCAGACACATCCACAGCTGAGTGTCCTTTCGGCTTTGGTCCAGCCACTCTTCACTCTTTCTGGCGCTACTTGGAAATACCCTCTGCTCTTCCCCAGTAGTATATTGGACATCTTCCAACCTGAGGGTCTCATCTTCCAGCATCATATCTGTTAGCCTTGTGATACGTTCCATGGGTGTTTTTTTGGCAAGAATACTGGAGTGGGTTGCCATTTCCTTCTCCAGTGGACCACATTTTGTCAGAACTCTCTGCCATGACCTGTCCGTCTTGGGTGGCCCTGCACGGCATAGCTTATGGCTTCACTGAGTTACGCAAGCCCCTTCGCCACAACAAGGCAGTGATCCATGAAGGGGTTAAGAAGGATAGTGACAAACTAAAACATGGCCAGAGGTGGGTGACAAAGATGGTGAGGGGTTGGGGATTTGAATAAAGGTTGAAGAAGTTGGGTATATTTAGCCTAGCGAAGAAACAATTAAGAGGTGATATAATAGTGATCCTCAAATACTTTAAATAATTGTCACAGAGATGATGGAGCAAATTTGTTTTCTCTTGCTCCAGAAAGTAGCACCTGAAGCAATGGGTTCAAATTAAAAGAAACAGGATTTAGACTAAACCTTAGGATTGACTTCCTAATAGTCTGAGCTGTTCGACCTTGAAACAGACTGTCTCAGAAGGTTGTGGACTCTTCTTCACTGGAGGTTTTTAAACAGGCTGAATGGCCACCTATCAGGGAAGATTTCCTGTATTGACAGGGGATTGGACTAGATGACCTTTGAGGTACCTTCCAATGCTATGATTTTGTGAACCTACCCTACAGGGTTGTTGTAAGGGTTACAGCTAGAAAATGAATATGAAGTGCTTCGAATACTTGCAAGCTCTATACGAATGTTGAGTCCCAGTATGGCCGCCTTGAGTCCCAGTATTGGGAATAAAGCGGGATATAAATAAATTTAATAATAATAATGTTAAGATGATGATGATGTCACTCAGCATTCTAAGTAGATAGTTAATTTAGTTGATTGTGTTAGTCAAAGGCCTTCAACACAAATCAACACAAAATGCAATTGCCAAATGCAGATGAAATAAATATCCCAAATAATGTTACCCAAATAAAAATCATGATTCAAGTTTAACTAATCAAATTTGGACCAGAGAGATCAATATTTGAAGCCATTAGGAAAATTACAAATAGTGATAAAGATTAAACAAAAGGCTGGTTTAAAATGCAACAATCTGGTTTACAAAGTAAAAGAGTGTTAACTTAATCTCACAAAAGAAACCTAAGCATTTAAATTACAAGAGGCCAAGAGAGCAATACCACCTTTCAACCCAGATTTAATTGCAGTAATACACAGAGCTCAATAACTAGATAATAGCTTCTTGACAGCAGAAAGAATGTTTGTGATGCCATTAAGGCTATAACCCTATACATACATACATACCTACATCTCATGAGTAGAAATGTATACTATTGTACTGTAAAAGTTACACTCTTCTCTCCCCACACCCTGGCCCCCAGGTTAATTTTCACCGAGGCCAAAGTAAGCACTGAGAAACTCATTTTTTAGCTATATATTTTGAGCCATTGAATGTAATCACTATACTGATCTGTAACTAAATAGATGTAACTATAATAGTCTTAGAACCTGCTTTAAGAGTTGAATATAATATAGAAAAAGAGGCTGAATTGCATAAGAGAGATACTTACATTGAATAAGTTGCAAATAGGGAGTGTCTTTCTGTGATTGCTAGAAGGGGTGAAGCGTGCAGAAGCAGGTGGGCTTTTTGAAGACTGGAGGGGTGGCGGTATGATGACAGCACAGAACCTAGGGAGTAAAAAGGATGCAAGGAAATAATGGAGGAGTAATTGGCTATTTGAGTCTGAGGGCACAACACATGTTGAGCATCTCTACACCAGCTTAAAATCCCGCATTTGAAACGGGGCTTTCTCTTTCCGTTTTAAATGCAGGATCACAACAGACTCCCTTTACACGCGCTTCCTTTTCCCTCTTCCCTTTCCTCCTCCTTCTCCCCCTTAACTGAGTCTTCCATATGTTTCATCGATCTAGTTCCTCTTCTTGCCGCTTTTCCTTTTTCATGGAGGGAACTCAAGCTGAACCCAAGCGGAGTAATTTGATAGCTCATTATCTCCTATCTATTTAAAAATGGAATAAAGGTCATTCAGTGCAGGAGATGCCCTGGAGGTTCACAACATCATCTAAAGGGCCAGCAAACTTATGTTAGTGAGCAATTTCAGTAGCAGGATAGAAGCTCCTTGTGAAGAAGCCCGTTGTTTTATATCGCTTTTAATTGACAACTGTTATTTGTGAAATGTATAAGCTGCCTTGAGGGCTTTTTTCATACCAAAAATGGTAAGTAAGTAAATCAGTCAATAATATATTTTTTTTAAAGAGGCAAAAATAAAGAGAGGCCTTGTGGATGTTGCAACCCAATATAGATGTTCTTGCTCATAGCCAAAAGCTACCACAATCCCTTGGATGTTTTATTCTACTTCCCCACAGCTGCTCACGGAAGGACCGGTGTGAACGAGCTGATGAGCTTCAGCGCTTTGCCTCAGATCTACGCCAGTGTGTCCAGCTCACTGTCCAGCCCAAGAACATATCGGTCACCAAGTCAGAGGTTGAGGTAAGTCACTTAGCCTTGAATCCTATATAGGCTTCATTTTTGTTAGCCTCACCTGATACCTGTATTTGCCTTTAGGAAGTTTGGTCAGACTGGAACAGTTAGGCTTTGGGGGGAAGGTGCAATATGTAGCCTTTGCTGTTATGTCCTTTGTCTTAATGGTCCCCTGAACACATGTTTGCTATTTTTTTGTGTGACCTTCTTCTTCCTCCTCTCTTAGCTGGTTCTGCAGGCCTGGAATGTGCCTGACCTCTCTGCTGGTGTGAATTGTTCATTTGAAGATTTTACGGAGTCTGAAAGTCGCATTGAAGATGGTAGGATCTACTGTAACTCCCCATCTACAAAAGATGTCATCCCTATTACTAGGGGACAAGGTGAGTTTGTGCATCTCTTGTCAGCCTGCACCAACAGAATCCAGAAAAAATGTTCTATGCAGTAGAATTTTTGGTTACATACTTTAGGGAACATGCATTTTCCAACAAATGTTTGAGGAAGTCAGCAGTGAGCAACTTGTGGCCCACCCATCAACCCTAGCCAGCATAGTCAATGGTAAAGGATGATACCAAAACATTTGGATGGCCATAAGTAGTCTGGAGCAGATTTGGAGAGCACATGGGGGCTGCAGGGGTAGGAGAAGGCAGGGAAGTCTCATTCTTCCAGCACTATCCATTACACTGGGAGAACAAATAAGTTAGATCAAACTAGTGATGTATGAGAAAATCATTGAAGTTTATGACCAGAATTTATGCTGTTTGCACCTCCCACACCCGAACATAAATGTGAGCACAATCTACAGTCAAAGCCCACACATTCCCGAGCTTATGATGCTGTTTGCAGGGGGGAAATGTGTTTGAAAAATGCGTGCATTAGAAAAATATGTAGGAAAAGTGTGTACTTCTTAAAACATGTGCACAAATATGCTTTAATCAGGGAGATTGCATACTTTTTAATGTGCACCCAAGATTTTCATGTGAAAAGAAAAGCTAGCACTTTGCTACAGTCTACTGCCAAATATCGAGTGGAACTCAGAGAACATCGTTGAGCTCAAGTGTTGCTGATTTCCACGTCCCTAGATCCAACCCGATGCTTTTGTCAGCTAATTGGGATTCATTGGGACTGCCTCTCAGCTTGGTCAGAGCCACTGCAGGCCTTACTCATTTGGATGCGGCCAAACCATGCGTTTATTTTCCCAGATTCTCACAGTGCTAAGTCTTGCCTCCATCTCTGATCTGTGTGCCTGTATTCTGTTCCAGGTGATAAACGAGTGGTAAAGCTCTACCTCAAATCCAAGGAAACTGGGAAGAAGTTTGCAGCTGTGGATTTTGTCTTTTACAACTGTAGTGTCCACCAATCGTAAGTGACATGAAACCCCACTCCCACACACACCTCCCCAAGGTTTTTAGCTTATTATGGGAGAAGGCTGAGAATAGTGTGTGGCAGACAGAATCATACTGGGGGTGGAGATGGGGAGATGTGTACAGTATGAAATCTTATTAAACACAGAGGATATTGTTTGGGTATTGGCATGTTTACAGTGGTGAGAAAAAGTTTGTGAACCCTTAGAATTGTCATGTATTTCATAGAATCATAGAACAGTAGAGTTGGAAGGGGCCTATAAGATCAACGAGTCCAACCCCCAGCTCAATGCAGGAATCCAAGTCAAAGCATCCCTGACAGATAGCTGTCCAGCCTCGTCTTGAATGCCTCCAGTGTGGGAGAGCCCACTACCTCCCTAGTCATTGGTTCCATTGTCATATTGCTCTAACAGTCAGGAGGTTTTTCCTGATGTTCAGCCAGAATCTGGCTTCCTGTAACTTGAGCCCATTATTCCGTGTCCTGCATTCTGGGATGATCGAGAAGAGATCCTGGCCTTCCTCTCTGTGACAACCTTTCAAGTACTTGAAGAGTGCTATCATATCTCCCCTCAGTCTTCTCCTGTCAAGGCCAAACATGCCCAGTTCTTCCAGTCTCTCTTGATAGGGCTTTGTTTCCAGTCCCCTGATCATCTTTGTTGCCCTCCTCTGAACCCTCTCCAGTTTGTCTGCATCCTTCTTAAAGTGTGGTGCCCAGAACTGGACACAGTACTCCAGATGAGGCCTAACCAGTGCTGAGTAGAGGGGAACTCGTACTTCCTGGGATTTGGAAGCTATATTTCTATGAATGCATCCAAAAAGAGCAGTTGCCTTTTTTGCAGCCACATCACATTGTTGGCTCATATTCAGCTTGTGATCTACAACAATTCCAAGATCCTTCTCGCTTGTAGTGTTGTTGAGCCAAGTATCGCCTATCTTGTAACTGTGCATTTGGTTTCTTTTTCCTAGGTGCAGAACTTGGCATTTATCCCTATTAAATGTCATTCTGTTGTTTTCTGCCCAGCACTCCAGTCTATCAAGATCACTTTGAATTTTGTTTCTGTCTTCCAGGATATTAGCTATCCCTCCCAATTTTGTGTCATCTGCAAATTTGATCACCTCCTCCTCCAAGTCATTAATAAAAACGTTGAAGAGCACTGGGCCCAGGACTGAGCCCTGTGGTACCCTGCTCATTACCTCTCCCCAGTTTGAGAAGGCCCCATAGATAAGCACTCTTTGAGTCTGATTCTGTGGCCAGTTGTGGATCCACCGGATCATTGTTTCATCGAGCCCACTTTGAGCTAGTTTGCTCATCAGGATATCATGGGTAGGGGTGTACGAAGCCCCACTCACCTGCGTCCGCAGGAGGTCCGCCGGGGGGGGGAGGTGATCCATTCCCCCCCCGGAATCCTCGACGGGGGTGGAGGCGATCCGTTCCTCCCCCCCGGAATCCTCCCTGTTTGGCTCGGCTCTGCGGCAAGTCCGCAGAGCCGGCGGCTGGGGCCACCGGCAGCCAGACTTCCGTATGCTGCCGGGCTGCAGCCGCAAATGGCGTCCCTGCTTTGCCGTGATAGGCTACATAAATATTTATGTAGCCTATCACGGCAAAAAGCAGGGACACAAATGGCGTAGCGGATGCCATTTACATCCCCGTTTTAGCTGGGATAGGCTACGTAAGTATTTACGTAGTCTATCACGAAAAGAATAGCGACGCAAATGGCTATGTACCCTATGTAAATATTTACATAGCCTATCACGGATAAAGCGGGGACGCAAATGGCGTCCGCTACACAGGATGCCATTCACGGCCGCAGACCGGAGGGCAGACAGCAGCGGCTGGATCCGGACCCGCCAGAGGCAGGTAGGAGCCAGTCTGCCAAGACTTCGTGGGGTGGTGGTGGGGATTGCTCCGTTCCGCCACGGACTCCAGGGGGCCGAATTCACTGGAATTCGGCCTCACTGGAGCCCGTGGTGGAATTCTCCGCCATCCCTAATCACAGTGCAGTTTGTCAAAAACTTTGCTGAAGTTGAGGTATATTATGTCCACAGCATTCCCACGGTCTGCAGCGCATTCGGCCCCCCGAAATCGGTGGCGAAACGGTCTGCCCCCCCGCCCCCCCGGGACTTACCTTGGGCGAATCTCGGCGGCAGCGGCGGCTCCAGCGGCGGTTCGGCGGCGGCGGCTGTGGCGGCCGGTCTTCTGCCACCATTTCCAGTAAAAACAAACAAACGTGATAGGCTACGTAAAGATTTACGTAGCCTATCATGGCTAGATTTTTAAAAAATACCGTGATAGGCTACGTAAATGTTTACGTAGCCTATCACGGCTGAGTAAAACAACAACAACTAATGGGCGCCGCCATTTGCGTTCCTTATTTTGGCACATCTAGTCTATGTAAACATTTACGTAGACTACAGCGAAAATAAGGGGAACGCAAATAGCGTAGTGTCTACGCTATTTGTGTTGCCCTTATTTTCGCCGTAGTCTACATAAATGTTTACATAGACTAGACGTGCCAAAATAAGGAATGCAAATGGCTGCACCCATGGGCGCCGCCGTTTGCATACACGCAGGGTTTTTGTTTTGTTTTGTTTTACTCAGCCTTGATAGGCTACGTAAACATTTATGTAGCCTATCACGGCTGACTGCAGGGACGCAAACGGCGGCGGCTACGGCTGCCGCCATTTGCAGACCCGGCCGGCCGGGATTCGTGGCGGGAGGGACGGGGCGCCTCCCCCCCGGCCAGAATTTCGGGGGGAGGGACGGAGCGCCTCCCCCCCACCGCGAATCAATTTCGTCATAAAGTAAGTGACTTTCGTACATCCCTACTAGGATGACCACTCCTGGGTAGAGTGACTGTGGTCTTGAACCGTCTCCATTTGTAGACTATCTATCTGACAGTGGATTGGTGGAGCCCCAAATCCTTAGAAATGGTTTTGTAACTCCTGCTAGACTGATGAGCAGCAATAACTGCTTTTCTGAGATCCTCAGAGATATCTTTTGATTGTGGCATGATGTGTGTCCACACAACCATATGGTGAAGACCAAACGCACAAGATTTCTGATCTTTTTATAGGGTGGGGCCTCCCAAACTCACTCCTGAAGATCTACCTAATTACTTAAACATCTGATTCTAATTATTCACTTGAATTGAGCTGATGCAACCTGGGGTTCACTTACTTTCTCACATATCCTGACTTTTAAGTACTCATTGTTTGCCTAATTTATACATTGTTTTATTTCACAAGATATGGAATTGGTTAATATAAACCTGGATATTCAGAGAAGGATTGGTTTTGATTCATGAAGGCTATCATGGTGCAACTATGGAATTTCCGTAATTATCATTAGGATTCACAACCTTTTTCTCACCGCTGTATTTTGAGGAAAGTAAAGCCATCTTGCCTTGCTGTTGAAGTTTGCTTTGGGTCAGAAGCTGCTTGGGCAATCCAAAATCACATATTTTTGCGGGGATAATCCCTTTCCTTTTTCTAGCTGAAAAGAAGCTGAACTGTTGTCCTCAACTACTGGCATAAGAATTGGTTTAGTCAGGAGCATCTGAGTAAATAATGTCAGCATAAATGTGCTGGTTCTATATGGATAGCTCTGTGTGTGTATGTGTATATGTGTTTAGGGTGGTTTGTATGTTTATTGTTCTCCCACTGATGTAAGTGTAATGTGGTCAGCAGAACCTTTGTGTTTGTTTACACCTGTGAGAACTTAGATATCTGCAGCTAAAAGGATCAGATAAGGACCACTGTCTGAAACTGTAGAGAGCTGCAGTCAAAGTAGACAATACGTTAAATGGTTACAGAGGCTGCACTGGTATAAGTCAGCCTCCTATGTTCCCTGTATAAGTGTGAATTTATGATTGGCAGCACAGTTTGATTTCGGTGCATCTGCTAGAGAGATAAACTCATGTATAGTTTTAATACAGCTCATCAACGTCTGGGAGACTCTAATTTAGAAGCTCACTTTGATTTAAACTGAATTTTAAAATAGTAGCAGGCTTTACATACTGAAAAACGTAAAAACTAAATCAATGATCTCCCAATATATATGCTTCATAGCTCATAGCAACCTGTAGAAGAAAACCACCTCCACAGTATCTGTCTAGCTCTCATAGAAACATTTAACAGAATAAAACTGATTCTGCTATCCAGAGTGAAGCATTTGCCTGCTGGGGATGCTGGATGGTGAAATGGTGAAATGGAATGTTCTGTGTATTGAAAGGCGTTTGTTTGAAAAGTTGCTCCAAATGAAGTAAACAAGGACTTATTTGGGGGTCTTGGCATCTGCTTTCAATGAGTATCTTTACATACTAGAGTTGCCATGTCTCATCCACAATGGGGCTATGGTATGAACTCTGACAGAAAGGATTTTCATGTGCCTGGTGACTGTTCCGGACCCCTCCACTGAATGTTTCTATAATCTATTCATTTGCTTTCTGTTGTCTATTATGGCTTTCAAAACCCCAGCTCTGTCCTATAGCCTCTAGAGGAGCAAAGTAGGTGGATGGATTGGGACCATATCATGGTCAAAGAACACAAACCTAGTCGAGTATGGCATCAGTCACCCTATCTAAACCATGCAAGGGATTGATATATCTATTACTGGGAGATTAAAGTGTTGATTATACATACTGCTTTTCAGTAGCCATATGCAGAATCATAGAACTTACGAGTTGAAAGGGATCTTGGAAGTCATCTAGTCCAGCACTTTGCTCAATGCAGCATTTCTGGAAAGTACAGAATTCCTGCCAGATGGTCGTCGAGATTCTACTTAAATACCTCCAGTGAAAGAGAGGCCACCACCTCCTGAGGCAGTCTGTTCCACTGTCAAAAAGCATTTACTTTTCAGAAGTTTCTCCTAATGTTTAGCCAAAATCTACTTCCTTGCAGTTTTCATCCATTATATCTAGTCCTGTCTTCTGGAGCAACAGAAAACAAGTTAGCTCCATCTTCTATGTGATGATATCTCTTATTCTATGACTGCTTCATTTGCTCAGGAGTGAGGGACTTTGTCAAAACCCATTAGAAATTCCAAGTAAACTGTGGCTACCAAATCACCCTTATTCACATGCTTGTTGACACTCTGAAAGAACTCTAAATGGTTAATGAGACAGGACTTACCTTTGCAGAAGCCATGCTGACTCTTCTTCAGCAAGATGTGTCCTCCTATATGCCTGTTAATTTTATCTTTAATAATGCTTTTCCAGCAATTTACCTGGAAAAGATGTTAAACTAACAGGCGCTTTACTGATACATAGGCTGTGTTAGCATTATGAGAACAAGCTTCAATGAACCTTAGACTTGTACTCTCCTCCTTTAGCATTGCCATGAGAAAGAGATCGAAAGCTTCTGTTTTAGGTTAATTGTGGCTTAGTGTGTCATCTGAACCCTAAATTGTGCTGAATCTTAACGATGCTTAGTTGGGGAAAAACAGCTTCATGAACTATGGTTTGAAATTGGGTCGTTTCAACAAACCATAGTTAGTATTAGCCATAGTTTGTCAGGGTTCAGATGACATATCAAACTGTGCTTAATCTAAAACAGAAGCGAAGGCTTCTGAATGTTTCCTTGTGGCGATGTTGGAGGAAGAATGGGAAGCAGGGAGCATACAAGCCTCAGGCTTGCTTAGGGTCATTCTTTTAATGCTAAACCATGGTTTGGCATTATGTCTGAAAGAAGCCATGCATTCAAGTGCAGCTAGTAATCCATAATTCTAGTGGTACAGTTGTAGTGTGATGGGCTGGAAAGATTCATGAGGAAGAGAAAATAATACTCAAACAATTAGAAGGGTAGCCTGATGCTGTACTGCATAAAATACCTCCAAAAGCTGCTCTTCAAAAAAGATTAGCTTTTTAAACTTTAAAAAGGAAGGAGCAGCTGAGAAATGCGAGAATCCCAAAAGGTGCCAAGATACCCACAGTGAAATACATTACTTTAGTACTAGGGCCTGCTAGTGAGGGGAGGGGGAGCCTGTGGGGTCCTATCTGTGTTCCTGTGCTTGGAAGATGCTCACATCCAGGAGGATGCTCTAGGGTATAAAAGGTGGATGGCAGGATGGAGCAGTCAGGATTCTGATCTGGGCAGTGGAGTCTGAAATATGCACAAAGGAAAGTTCCATCAAGGCCTTTCCTGACAAGGAGGTGATGCCAAAGCTGCTGCTGGGAAATCAGTACAACCTGCTGTTCCTTCAGAGACCAGAACTTGATTCTGGGGGGACATGGGGGAAGGAAAGTGAATTCTGAGTTAAACCTCCCTCGCCTTCCTTCACGTTTGTTTATTTATTTGATATGATTTGTGCCCCATCTTTCTACCAAAAATGGCCCTCAAGGCAGTCATTCTTGTTTGATTTCAACAGTGTTAACATACATTTTTGCACAGCCAGGGCATATAACGTTGTTCAATATATGCATGCTTACACACACAAGCACACACAAAAGCAAATGTGAATTTTAATAAATAGAAGCTGCCTTTTAAACTAAAACCTCATGGGGGCAAGCAGTTTTATTCCAGAAGGGCACAATGAGGGAAGTGATTGCTTTTTAAAAATTTAATGTATGCATAACATACAAAGCAAAATAACCTGCGACAAACAGGAACTGTAGCTGATTTATGGCCAGGTTGAATTTTAATTTTAGATGAATTATTTTAAAAAGCAAATGATGGCTGTATTAATATTTATAAAATCACTTTAGAGCTATTATGATAGTAGTTGTTTTTAATGGGGCATTTTGTTTTATTTCCTCATTTCTCTGCTGTCATCTGGCGTTAAGGGTCTTCATAAAGAAAGAAGACCAATCAAGCAACATATGTGAAAAGAGAAATAAAGAGATGTTTGTTACCATGTATTAGATGCAATCAGCGTGTGCATTGGACCTGCATTCTCCCTGCAAAGAATTTTGTGTCCTTCTTGTTAGGAGGGATTGTTTAGGCAAACTGCTTCTTGTGTCTCTCCAAGCACTCTTGAGTAATGTCAGTAGCTTTTCTTTGTTGTATTTTCTAAAAACTCAGACAAGATGCTCTCTTTCTTTAGCCTCGACTTGTTCTCCTCCTGAACTATGTGAATCTCCACTAAGCTTGTAAACGCTGCAGCATGCATTAGCCTGTTTTCAAAGTAGGGGAATGAAGGTCTGGCTGCATTTCTAACCTTCTGAAGGAAACTTAAATTCTTAACGATTTTAGTCCTCAAATGTTTATTTATTTATTAAATTTCTTAATCACCCATCTGGCCGGTCACCCGGCCACTCTGGGCGATGAACAACAGTACAATTTAAAACAGTAAAATTATACATTAAAACATTATTTTAAAATACTCTAACCCACCCCAAATGTCTGCCTGAATAACCAAGTTTTCAGTGCATGGCAGAAGCTCATTAAAGAGGGGGCATGGCAGAGTTCCCTAGGGAGGGAGTCCCACAGAGTGGGGGCCACCACAGAGAAAGCCCTCTCCCTCGCCCTCACCAGCCTAGCTGTTCTGGCTGATGGGATAGAGAGAAGGTCATCCAAGGCTGATCTTGTTGAGCGGGCTGTCTGATGTTGCTGGAGGCGCTCCTTAAGATGAACAAGGCGCTCCTTGAAGCTGGGTCGGAGCTGTATAGGGTTTTAAAGGTCATAGAATCATAGAATCATAGAATAGTAGGGTTGGAAGGGGCCTACAAGGCCATCGAGTCCAACCCCCTGCTCAATGTAGGAATCCAAGTCAGAGCATCCCTGACGGATGGCTGTCTAGCCTCGTCTTGAATGCCTCCAGTGTGGGAGAGCCCACCACCTCCCTGAGGAATTGGTTCCATTGTCGTATTGCTCTAACAGTCAGGAAGTTTTTCCTGATGTTCAGCCGGAATCTGGCTTCCTGTAACTTGAGCCCATTATTCCGTGGCCTGCACTCTGGGATGATCAAGAAGAGATCCTGGCCTTCTTCTCTGTGACAACCTTTCAAGGACTTGAAGAGTGCTATCATATCTCCCCTCAGTCTTCCTTTCTCAAGGCTAAACATGCCCAGTTCTTTCAGTGTCTCTTCATCGGGCTTTGTTTCCAGTCCCCTGATCATCTTTGTTGCCCTCCTCTGAACCCTCTCCAGTTTGTCTGCATCCTTCTTAAAGTGTGGTGCCCAGAACTGGACACAGTACTCCAGATGAGGCCTAACCAGTGCTGAGTAGAGGGGAACTAGTACTTCCCGGGATTTGGAAGCTATGCTTCTATGAATGCAGCCCAAAAGAGCAGTTGCCTTTTTTGCAGCCACATCACATTGTTGGCTTATATTCAGCTTGTGATCAACAACAATTCCAAGATCTTTCTCGCTTGTAGTGTTGTTGAGCCACGTCTCCCCCATCTTGTAACTGTGCATTTGGTTTCTTTTTCCTAGGTGCAGAACTTGGCGTTTATCCCTATTAAATGTCATTCTGTTGTTTTCTGCCCAGCGCTCCAGTCTATCCAGATCACTTTGAATTTTGTTTCTGTCTTCCAAAGTATTAGCTATCCCACCCAGTTTGGTGTCATCTGCAAATTTGATCAGCATTCCCTGCACCTCCTTCTCCAAGTCATTCATAAAAATGTTGAAGAGCACTGGGCCCAGGACTGAGCCCTGCAGTACCCCACTCGTTACCTCTCTCCAGTTTGAGAAGGCCCCATAGATAAGCACTCTTTGAGTCCGATTCTGTAGCCAACTGTGGATCCACCGGATCATTGTTTCATCGAGCCCACTTTGAGCTAGTTTGCTCATCAGGATATCATGGGGCACTTTGTCGAAAGCTTTGCTGAAGTCGAGGTATATGATGTCTACAGCATTCCCATGGTCTACAAGGGAGGTTACTTGATCAAAAAATGAGATCAGATTTGTCTGGCAGGACTTGTTTTTGACAAATCCATGTTGGCTTTGAGTAATCACGGCATTGTTTTCAAGGTGCTTCCAGATGGATTGCTTTATCATCTGCTCCAGAATGTTCCCAGGGATTGCTGTTGGACTGACTGGTCTGTAGTTCCCAGGTTCCTCCTTTTTACCCTTTTTGAAGATAGGGACAACATCAGCCCTCCTCCAGTCATCCGGCACTTCCCCCATCCTCCATGATTTCTCAAAGAGAATAGAAAAAACCAACACCTTGAATTTGGCCCAGAAAACAACTGGTAACCAGTGCAACTCCTTCCGCACCAGAGTGATGTGATCACACCGGCGGCTGCCTTTAATCAGGTGAGCCACCGCATTCTGCACCAGCTGCAGCTTCCGAACCATCTTCAAGGGTAACCCCATGTAGAGCGCATTACAGTAGTGCAGACGAGAGGAGACCAGGGCATGTACTACTGATGGGAGCAGATGGTTGGGAAGGTAGGGGCTTAGCCGCTGTATCAGATGGAATTGGTAGAATGCTGTCCAGCTCACAGCTGACACCTGAGCCTCCATGGACAGCTGGGAGTCTAAAATGACCCCCAGGCTGCGGACCTGGTCTTTCAAGGGTAGCCCTACCCCATTTAACACCAGGTCAACATCCCCCAACCTCTTCTTGGCTCCCACCAAAAGTACCTCGGTCTTGTCAGGTTTCAGCTTCAGCTTATTCCTCCCCATCCAGCCACTCACCGTCTCCAGATATTTGGACAGGGATTCCACAGCCAACCCTGGTGAAGATTTGAACGAGAGGTAGAGCTGCGTGTCATCCGCATATTGATGACACTGCACCCCAAACCTCCTGATGATAGCCCCCAGTGGCTTCACATAGATGTTAAATAGCATTGGGGAGAGGATGGAACCCTGTGGCACTCCACACGTGAGTGGCCACAGGTCCAACACCTCCTCTCCCAGTGCTACCCTCTGGTATCTGCCGGAGAGGAAGAACCGGAACCACCATAATATGATGTCTCCAATGCCCATCCTCTCCATGCACTCCAGGAGGATACTGTGGCCAACGATATCAAAAGCTGCTGAGAGGTTGAGGAGAACAAGGAAGGAGCATTCACCCCTATCCAAAGCCCTCCTCATATCATCCACTAAAGCGACCAAGGCCATTTCTGTCCCCTGCCCAGGCCTGAAGCCCGATTGAAATGGATCTAGTTAATCGGCTTCTTCCAAGTGTGCTTTCAACTGCATCGCCACCACCCGCTCAATGATCTTGCAGATTCGAGACTGGGTGAAAGTTGTTCAAAACTTGGGGATCCAAGGAGGGCTTCTTTAAGAGCGGTCTTATCACTGCCTCCTTGAGGGCTGATGCCATCACTCCCTCCTCAAGGGAGGCATTCACCACCGCCCTGATCCCCTCACCCACTCTCTCTCTGCAGTTCATAACGAGCCAAGATGGGCAAGAATCAAGTAAGCAGGTGGTTGGCTTTACAGATGAAAGCACCTTGTCCACTTCATCAGAAGGAAGAAGCTGGAACCGATCCCACAAAACCGGTTTGCCACAGGCCGCCTCTTGCTCGCTAACTGTATCCATGGCGCACAGAATAATACTCCTGATCCAATCAATTTTATCTGCAAAGTGCCTTGCCAAGGCCTCACAGGCTCCAGCAGTTCTGGAGCAACTGGACCGACCAGGCTCCGGACCACTTGGAACAGCCTCCTGGGACAGCAGTCTGTGGATGCGATAGAGGCAGCATAATATTTCTTTTTTGCTGCCTTCATCGCCACGTGATAGGCTGAAGATACAGCTCTAGCCCGTGTCCAATCGTCTTTGGAGCGAGACTTCCGCCACTGGTACTCTAGCCGTCTCACCTCCTGTTTCAGGGCTTGTAACCGTGGACTGAACCATGGTGCAGTTTGATCCCTGTTCAGGGGGAGAGCGCGTTTCAGAGCCACCCGATCTAATGCCCCAGTGATTGCAGCATTCCAGCCACCCACCAGGGTCTCGACCGAGTGGCTGTTTGTGTGCTCCAGAGAATCCCCAAGCGCGTTCAGGAATCCATTTGGATCCATAAGACGCCTGGGGGAGACCATTTTAATGGGTCCTCCACCCCTGCGGAGGGGTTGTGGAACTGAGAAGTCCAATGTCACCAGATAGTGATCTGACCATGACAAGGGGGTGGTGGATATACCCCCGACTTCCAGATCACTCCCTGTTTTTCCAGAAACAAACACAAGGTCTAGTGCATGACCGGCTACATGGGTGGGCCCAGTAAGAATAGGGTACAGCTCCCAGGAAGCCATGGTCTCTATGAAGTCCCAAGGTGCCCCCGTGAGGACAGCCTCTGAATGTATGTTGAAGTCCTCCAACACCAATAAGTTAAGGGACTGCACAGACGCATCAGAGACCACCTCAAGCACCTTGGCCAGGGAATCAGTCGTGCAGCGGGGTGGATGGTACATGAGCAGAATCCCCAGACTGCTCTTCGGGCCCAACCTGTAGTACATGCACTCAGCAACCTTGGTCCCCTGGAGAGGGGTTCTAGTGAAGACCAAGGACTCCTGGTAGATAACAGCCACTCCCCCTCCCCAATCCCCAGCCCTCGGCTGCTGTGCATACGAAAATCCGGCTGGGCACATGGCCGCAAGAGTTGGAGCAGCGGCCTCAGCCAGCCAGGTCTCCGTAATACCTGCCAGGTCTGCACCCCCATCCAGGATCATGTCATGGATGAGGGAGGTTTTCTGGGTACCAGACCTGGCATTGCAGAGCAGCAAATGAAGGCCAGAAGATGGAGTCATGCCTCCCCCAGCCATCCTTTGGCTCTGGACAGGCCCAGAACAGGGGACAGATTTTACACATCTCTCCCTTGTTCCCCTTACCTGGCATGGCCTGCCCCTACCACTCCGCCAGCACCTGCCGCCCAGCCTCTGTATAGTCTGGCCCCCAACACTCCCCCCACTGCCTCCGTCAGGTGGACACATGCCCCCTTGCTTCCGCCTATCAGGCAACCACCCCACCCCAACAGTTAAACATAAATCAAAACATCCCCTTTACCAATACTGGCTCTCCCAAGCCACCTCAGCCAGTCAGCTTATATGGTCCCCCCAGGAGGAACAGGTGGCAACAGGCAGCCGCATCTGGCTCAGTACCTGGGGGCCTGGTCCTGCAGGGAGTGGCGGTCTGCCAGGCAGAAGCCCACAGGAAGAGCGGTGGTGGTGGTGGCGGCCGCAGCAGAAGCAAGCAGCTGGCACTCCCTCTTCCTGGATGGTGGCTCTCCTACAGGTACTGGCTCTTCATTATCCTACAAGCATATAGCAGAACAAGTATTGTGCCTTTGCTTTAGCTCTATTGAAGCAGACAATACTAGCGTCACTCATGCAGAGGTGAGCAGAATATAAGAAGAGCTATAGTTAATTGGATCAAAGGTCATCTAGTCTAGCATTCTGTTTCAAACAGTGAACATCTGGACATCTCTGGGTGCTTGGAAATGGCCACAGCCCTCTCCTTTTGCTTGTCCCCAGCAACTAGAACTCAGTGATATCATGGTTGTCATGGGAAATAACCACTGGTAGACTTAACCTGCATGAATAGCATTGTGTTTTTGTCTATGTTTTGTGTAGGCTCTTGTCCTTTTGAAAGAAGATGCACCTTGTCTATATGACCTGCAAGTGCTACATGTAGCTTGACTAAGTTTTGACATGACCACTTTTGGTTAATTACTTTGCGGACACCTTCCTGGCAAGCTGCCACAAAACTATTATTTATAGTGTTTAATTTCTAGAAAGTAGCAGCTTTTCACTGTCTTTGATAGAATACCTGGGGGCCCTGTGACTTGTGACATATTAGTTCACACTATTAGTGTAATTATCTCAGATGTTTGCCTATTATTTGATGTTTACATGGCAAGAAGTTCAGACGCATATTTAACTGTGGAGTCTACATATCAGAATCCTTGCCAAGATGCATGACCATACGCAGGGCTCAAGCATGCAGTAGGGGAGGAGGATACACGTTACCTGGGCCCAGAAATCCAAGACCCCCGCAGCCCAGGCTTCAGCTCCAGTAGCATGTGGAAAACAAATGAAGCTAAATTGTAGATCACGCTTGAGGATATTTATGGAAACTTATCTATGTAGCTATTATTCAGCTCTTGTGTGATTTGGTGGAGCCAATCAGAAGCAGAACGAGCAACAGTTTCTAGCCTAGGCCTTTCTCTAGAACAGAGGGAATGTTAACTTATGTAGTTAAATGAGGGCCTGTAGTTGGGATACAGAGACATTTCTGTTTCCCTATGTGTCATACCCTCTCAAGAACTACCAGTCCCAGAATTCCTCTTGCATAGCCAGGATGGACAGAGCATCATAATAATTGGGGGCAGTAATCCAGAAATAGTGGGAGCCAGTGCTGGTGCCAACCAGGAAGTTACAAAATAGTCAGCAAGGTTTGTGGGAAGAGGTTGGCTCTTTTTCAAATTGGATGTTGTGTCAAACAAAAAATAGCAACAACAGTGATTTGGGGCGTGGTAGAAATGCCACAGTGTGGGCCATGGTATAAATTCAGAAATGTAAAAAAATGTAATTTTAGAATTAAAACAGAAACTTTTCTTTCATGACCAATGAGAGCATATGGATGGGATGGGGTCATGGTATGCGTTTGGGGCAGGGGGATGTTACAAGTTTGTATTGCACCTCAAAGAATGATGCTTGGGCCCTGACAACATGACCACATACATTCAATCATGTAAATGCTTAAGACCAACTAGATATCTTTGGATTTAACAGACTTTTGAGTTCATACTTTATAAAGAGGGAAATCTTTAAGCCAGGTTAATAAATCTCAGTATCACGAACAGTCTCCCTCTCAAAGTGACTAACATTCTTCCTGTGGAGTTTTCTGATCACTATGTGTTAAGGTTAACTTTTTCATCTAAGCAGGTTTACTTGGGTTGGGAGCCAGGAGTATGAATATTAAATCACTTCTCTGCTCAAGACTGAATAGTTATGTGATTTCAGAAGATTAAAGGAAGCCAGAATAGACCAATAAATAAATAAAATCTTAGTGACATGTGTAAACTGGAGGTCCTTTAGTATACTTTGAACAGTTAGTTGACACGTGCTGGAGAACTGGCCTGGTGTGTTTGCATCAGTTCTCCAAAAATGGACTGATAACACAATTTATCAAGTGGCCTTTCTTTCTTTCTTTCTTTCTTTCTTTCTTTCTTTCTTTCTTTCTTTTGTGTTTTTGGGATATTGGTTCCTTGTTCATTTCCCACAGTGCTGCTGGAAACAGAAGACATTCCTATAGGTTCTGAAAGATTCTGACAGATCTCCCCAGAGGAGGCTATTCCATGATAGAGGGTCAGTTACAGTCATAAGGTACAAAGGGTACTTAAGATTTCATAAGTCAAAATCAGCTCCTTAATTGTGTTTGGGAGAATATAAGAAGTCAGTGTGGACTCCGGAGCACTGATGTGCTTCTTTCTATCAGAAGGCTAGCCAAAATGTTGTGCATCAGTTGAAGTCTAAAGTCTGGCACTCTATAACCACATTATAATAGTCTAAACTTGAGGTCGCAAAGGTATGTTAATATAGGATATGACCAGCAAAAATTAAGCACTTTTAAGTTTCATTTATTTTATTTGGGGAGTTAAGCAAGTGTTTAACTTTTTCCCATTGAAATAAAAGGTGTTTTAAATAAGGCTGGGTTGTGCCCATATTTTCAAATGATTAGAATCTGTGGGCAAAGTCCTTTTGGGGAATCTATAAAAAGGGACTATTTATCAGGTTTGCAGGCCTGGCTTGGATTAACTGGATGTTTTTCTCACTAGGGAAGGGCTCAGAGCTCAGTGATAGAACATATGCTTTATATGTCTCAGGGTCAATCCTTGATATTTCCAGTTTTAAAAACAGACCAAGAAAATAAAGACTACCCCCTGCGTGCCAGCATTTTTCTCTCTCAAGAGTAAAAACAAGACAAGTTTTTTTTATCAGTCGTCTAATTTCTATGAGACCATCTGGAAAGGGGGAAGATACTGATCCAGGGAAGAGCAGTTTGGTGATAGCACCTTTTCCAAAAGCTGTTCCAGCTATTAGACAGGGAGATGGAGAGGCTTTGAGTCCGTCTTGCTAAACATCCCATGGATAAAGGATGGGTTTACAGCTTGATTTTATAAATGCCCGAGTGAGTTGCTCTGCTTGTCAATATTTTCTGTACCCTTTGAAGAAAGCAGAGTGGAGGTGGAACTGCTCTCCTGCCATTCATTGTGCTTTTAGTGAGAGGAATTGCCGTGATGCTAGGAATTAGACTCCTATCACACCTTTCAATACAGATTATCCAGTTCCCACCAAAGCATTGTTGCCTCTTGACAGGGTTACCCCACAAGATGTTTGCCAAGCCAGTCCTATGTTACATCTAGGAAGCTTGCAGAAAACGATCTCTAACCTTGTGTTAAAAACCTGCTGAAAGAAAAATCAGCAGTCTGATTTTAAGCATGGTTTGGCTCAAGATGTTTTGCAATGCCTGTTGTGAACTTTTTTTTTTCCTGAGTGATGAGAACATGAGGATTATATGCTTCTTGATTACATGCAACCAAATTCCATCTGATGTTTATACAGCAAAGGAAAGGCCAGCTACTAGTCAGAGCAGCCCCAGAGGAGTAGACTGTCCTAAGACTATGGCTGTGTGTGTCTCTGTGTGTTTCTTTCCAATATATTTTCATAGTTTACAGTTTATACAGATGTATGCAGAGTTTGATTGTGAGATAGACTGTAAGACAGAAACGCTTTTTGATAAGGTTTTTCTCTCCCATGTGATTTCATAGAAGGGTGTGCACATGTTGGCTTTGCACCAAGGTGTAGCGTTGGCCTTTGGAAGATTCATTATTTCCAACCAACAGCATTTCTGGGACATTTTTTTTATATTCTTGTGTGTGTGAGAGAGAGACACCTGGTTATTATTACTGTGGTTTGATCAGGGGTGTCACCTACTTTGGTACTACCTGGTTGTATTGGCGTGGGGGAGGAGTCCTTTTTGCCTAAAGCTGGGACACGATAGGGGAAACCTTTATTTTTTCACTCTTTTTAGGAGTGGGCAGGTGATAACATTAAGTAGATAAGAATTGCCTTGCTGGTTCAGGTTGTCAAGATCGCTCTCTAGTTCCAGGAGGGGCTGACCAGATGTTTCTGGTCAGTGGCTCTGCTGGGGCTGGACTTTGGGGCGCATGTCTAGGGCCCTGCAGTGCAACTGGGGTGAGGAGCGTAATGATGGACAATGCAACGCTTTCAAAGTTCTGCCAGCTTGCACCAGACAGGATAGAGGGAGGCTTTTTTCCCCTTCTGCTGCTCAAGAGGTTTTCTTTTTCAACAAAACAAATCCCGTTGGCATCTGGGGGTAGGAGTGTGAATTAACTATGCTAGCTCCAGTAATTGTGCCTGCACCTGTGGACATTTCAGAGGAATGAAGAGGCTTTGGATCCAGCCTACAGTCAGGTCTCTTGTGGTGGCCAGTCTCCAACGCTAAATTGATTGATTGGATTGATTTGATTGATTGATTTGTACCCTGCCTTTCCATCAAAAATGGTACTCAAGGCGGCTAATGCCAGTTCATATTCAGATGCCTCGAAATCCCCCTTGGAGGACTTAGGGCATATTTCATTCACAGTGCCTCCCCAAACCTGCTGTTATGTTGTTGCTTTTTTGCCTATATTTATTGTCTTTTAACTTCATGGAAAATAGAGATTGACAGACAGACATGGGATATCTACACATTCTTTGCAAGCTTTCCTAGCAGTGGCCAATAACCTTCCACATCACTTGCTATTCCTGCCTCAACATACACATAGGTCTTTGTTAATATTAGGTTTGCCTCCACTCTCTGAGTGGTGAAAACACACATTGCTTGTATGCATTTCTTTTTCATTGCATTGTACTGCAGTGGGGCTGGCAAAACTCAAAACATAAACTAGTCAAGCTGGATTAAAACCAACCCCGTGGTAACCATTGCTGAGGTCTTCCACTCATGTTCTGCCAGCACAAGGCAATGCTGATATTATTTGTTATTAGAGCATACAATGAGTATGAATTGAAGCAATGGCCCTAAAAATGTTACAGTGATAAGATTTTTTAAAATTTCTTAAGTAAAATGTTCATGCTGATTCTGTGTGTTTAGCTGGGTAAAGGTCATATGTTTCATAAGTGACACACAAAAGAATGCTTCCTGTTTTAAAGTGTGTCACTTGTGAATATGGTTAAGGCAGGATAGAAAGTAGATTCTATTTTAAACTGAGCTGAATATCTCTCCCCCTCTTATGTGGGACCATTCGTCCCTCACAAAACAGGAAGGGGAGAGAATATTGGCAATTTCAGGGATGGACAGGCAAAAACAAAGAAATTTAAAGACAAGGTGGCCAATCTCTCCCCCCACACACACACTTTTTCTTAAATAAGAAAAAAAAGCTTTTCCCACTACTTGAAGCAGCAGCTTGGCTGCCTGCAGCAGTATGGCTACTTTCCCTTTGAAATTTAGGACAGAATACCCCATGGGAATGAATGGCATAGTGTAATTCCCAGGGGCATTCTTGTGGCGGGGGGGGGGGGAGAGTGATGTGGCTGTGGCATATTCAGTTGTAGGTTTTGCCTTGTGCTAGTGTAATCATCATCATGGCGATCACTCGTGACCGAGTAAGATTGTCTTCCAGGGGTAGAGTCTTAGCAGTGGGTCTGCAGGTGGCTGTGAAGGCCAGTTCTGGATCCACACAGCCTCCCACAGTGAGGACGTAGGTTTCCAGGTGGAAGGCGATCGCGGTGAGCGTTTTTAATGCTTAATCCTGCCCTGGTTTCTAGTGACATGGGCAAACCTTCAGCAAGGACAAGCAGGGCTCTTATCTACATTCACACATTATATGGGACCCTGAGGGAAGGGAGTGCTAATTATGCTGCTGGTTCTTGCCACTAATTAAGGCCTCATCAGACCCTTCATCTTCCATCTATGAAAATTAATAGAAGAAAATGTATTATTTCATAAGCTTCTAAAGATACCCCAAGGCACAATCTAGGAAAATCCTGGTCCTACAATGCCACATGAAAGGTATAATGAAACACTGCTGAGAATGCAGTCTTAAAAGTAGCTGTAGGGATCATCAAGAATCAGAGCTTGTACACAAATGCTATTTCGATCAGTATGGTTCATGTATGTAATTTTCTTCTCCAGTGTGCCTGTTGTTCAACATATGCTTGCAATAGTACTGGCTTCTTTCCTGTCTGAATTTGCACACTGTCTTTTCCTCCTCCTGGCTTGGCTTGTATAGAAATGTGTAGGTTCAGGCAAAACACCACATTCTGCACCCCTTCACAGTGTCTTTGTAGCACCCACTATAACAGAACTAAAATTGCACATGTAAAATACTTGTACTACTCCCTCCATGCTTTTACCTTCCTCCTGCGTCCTCATTCTTTCTTCCAAGTCAGCTTTCAAAGGCTTCCTTATCCCTTCCCTCCCCCTCTATTTTACTGGTTTGTTTCCCTGATTAGACATCTCCTGCCTCATCTCACCCCTTTGGATTCCTGTGTTGGTCGTACTCTCCGCCAGCGCACTGAAGAGCTCTCAGCTTCTAAAGCAACAATAAGGAAAGGACTTCTTTCCCAAGCCATAAAAATATAAATGTCATCATGGTGTATGGGGAGGTGGCAGTGGCACTCCACATACTAGGGTGGGAGGGAGGTGAAGCTGGCTGTGGAACTAATGCCATATGAAAATTGCAGTGCAAGCAATGGGCTATTTCCTTTGACTTCAGAATGCTTTGAAGGTTTGTGTACATAAAATGGGACAGTTTTTAAATGGCGGGATGCTGCTAACTTAGCTGTACCACTTACATGTAAATGCTTGTCGTAATCATGACTTCATTGTCTACTTCTAGGAGGGCATAGGGCTCTTGTGTAGAGGACTGAGGCCGCAATCCTATCTACTCATATATGGGACTAAGTCTCACTGAACTCAGTGAGACTTGCCTGAGCTGACAACATGCTTAGGATTTTGATGTGAATGTGCTGTTTCAACTAGTGTTGCAAGCTTTCTTTGCTTTGATTGGTAGATCAATCAACTAAACTAGGATGTGGACCCACCCACTGTAGAATATGGCCCTGCCCACTGCTGGCATGTGGTTCTCAGTGTGCCTGCCTGGAGCCAATTCAGCCCAGGCAAGACCTCTGAAAAACCTCCGGAAAAGGTTCTCCACTCCTGAACTAGAGGTTTAGTTAGAGGCTGTGAATTGAGGACACACTTGTTTATATTCTGAGGCTGTTTTGCTTCTGGTTAGTTACACTGTAATACAGAACAGAACAGAAAATATTAAAGATGGCATTTTCTTTCTTTTTCTTTTTTGTCTATCAAGCAAACCTTGAAATTTATTTTATTTTGAATAAAGTTTTTAAAAAGGCAACAGAAAGGCCATATATATATATATAACATGATTGCTAAAGAAACAAAGAAATTCACTAATTATAATTTTTAGTCTATCACTGATACGCTTGTGGAACATCTACAGTAGTACAGCCTAAGTAGGAACTCACTGTCTAATGAAACAATGAAAATACAAACTATACAGCAAATATAAGAAGTGTGCACAAGTGTTTAATTGGGTGCGTGCATGTATTAGTCAGAAAAAATATAGGTAACTGTACTTGGCTGGAATTGGATCAAAAGTTTTGAAGGGCTTCAACACAGGAAATAAATGGAAGCCATGGTGCCATAATATCTTTCTTAAAATTAAGATTCCTTGCTTGCTGCACTTGCTGAGTAAGTTTATACATAGCCATAGTCTCCCAAATATTATCAACCCGCTGCTGTTTAGTTGGTTGCTTTGAAGACTTCTAATTATGTGCTATACAAGACTTTACAGTTGTATAGAATTGCTTAAGGTCTTTATGCAGGAATTCAAGGATCATTAGGTTCAAAAAGAGGAAGGAACACAGCTTTTAGAGTTATCAGTGGTCTGAAGGTAGGGATGGGCGGATTCCCTACCTGTTCTTCCGCTTGGGAATCTGCCCGTGGGGGGAGGCGATCTGTTCCTCCCCTGGAAATCCTCCTTGGCCGGCTCCACTCCGCGGCAATTCTGCGGAGCCACTGGCCAGCTCCGAAGCACCAGCGATACGGCCGCCATGCTGTATCGCTGGCTGAGGGGGATTGACTGCGGATGCAAATGGCGTCCAGAACATCATTTGTGGCCGTAAAGGTCTTAGTTTAAGGTAAATGCAGCCATGCAATGCTGTAGTGAGTTGTGATGCTTGCTCCTAAACTGTCTTTTCATCCTGCAGACCACTAACTCCTGGACTCTGCTCTATGGAGTCGTTTTTTTCAGAATAGGCATTCGTAGAGTGAAGCATCCCGCTCACAACCTGAAGCTTTAAAAAAATTAATTTCCATGGCATTATTTTTTTTCACCCATGTTGCTTCTATCTGACATTTTTCTGCTATTAATTCTGCCACAAATGGATTCATGGGGGACCCCAGTGTAAGTCAGGAGGTGGCCAGATATTACAGGAAGCCAGAACTCCTGCGATATAAAGTAGAAACAGCAAAGCAGTAGGAATTACAGTATGCCAGGATACTTGGTGTCCTTCTATACCCAATTGTGAAAGTGAGGTTGGTGGGTCAAAAAAGCTTCAGAAAGCAGAGTCCAGAGGTTGGTTCACTGCAGGTTTGAAATACATTTTAGGAGAAAACATCCCAGTGCCCTAACAGGATCTTACTGTTAAAGTACATCTACTTTAAGTGGCCCTTAGAAATGTACTCTCCTCACAATTGTAAAGATAGTTATCTGGTGAAGATCTTGTACCCATATCGAGCTGACATGGCATCTTGAGAGGCAATTGGTATTTTATGTTTACAGTCCCTTAGAATACAGATACAGAATTTGAATATGTATCTGCTATTTTCTGTTGTCTGCTTCTGACATTGCACTCAGTATTGTGTATTCCCCATGGAAGCTTATCAACGTTATGCTTGCAACCTCATAACTTTGCAAATGTTAAACTTTCCCCATATTCATTAACACTGCTCTCCACTAGATGGCATCATGTCCTCCACTTTCCAAAATATCCCATGAAGCTTCGGGACTTTGGATGATTTTTATAGCGCTGATTCCAAAGAAACCTTTGATGTCTGGAACAGTGCCAAATCACATGAATCTGTTGTTGGGTTAATGTGAGGATGAATAATCATTAATATCCAGTATCGCAGACCCATAGAACACAATTTCCAGTGTTGTGAAATCCATTTAATAATGGAAGAATTGAAAGAAACAAAAGTGTCCCTAATTAATTCATAATATAGAGTCTGGAGCTCTAAGGCATTGTTGTCATTATTATTGTTTATAGAGTATCTGAGTTATAATAGGCATTTTGGAAAAAAAAGAAGAAGAAGAAGAAGTGAAAATGAAAATCTGCTGTCTAGGCAGTCCACAATCTTAACAGACAATTTAATTATGACTTTTCAAGTACCACTTTGTGGCTGAGATGCAAAATAGTGCTTCAGTCTAGCTCTTTCTAGCCAGGTATTCCTAGAGTGAAGCATCCTGATACTCATAACCTACTCTGGTTTGCTGAGGCTTTAAAAAATAGCCAATAAAAACTCAGGCACCCTTTGCCTAACTTGGGATCAGTTGATCAGCTTCTGGCTTTATTTTCTTGCCAGAGATGTTGGTAGTAAAGTGGTTATGGGAACTAATATTGACTGAACTGATCTGAGTATCGCATCTGTGCCGATGCTTGCACTGTGTTTTATAGTAAAAATTGGTTTCGGTTTAGTTTGACTGACTTAAACCAGTTTGATCAGGGACAAGGGTATTTTCCTTCTAGAGTTTGGTATATTGTAGGAATGGAGTTACTTTTTCCTGTTATCAAGGATAATGTTTAACCCCAAAGTAATGAGAGTAAACAATGCTCACCCCAGAAAGGAGAGATGGAACAGATGGTATCATGTTGCAGAACAACCTGCCACTGAAACATAAACAGATAGCAATGACATATGGATATAGGGGATAAACCCCAAACATGCTGTAAAGCCCAATTGTACCCCAAACAGACTCATCTCTTAATAGAAGCATGAAGACTTTGTCTTGTTCTTATGCTCTGGTAAAATCAAGGGATCTTACTGGAGCCCTTCAAGGTGATCAGCTGATCTCAAAGTTGTGTTCTCCCTCTAAACAGAGGCATGCTGTGCTCCAAGTTCTCAGTATTTCTTTAAAAATATAAGGAGAAACTTTCAGAACAAAAGGCAGATATTGATTGGTGCAGCAGCAATATCTGCATTGGACTCCTGACTGCTTAATGAGATAGCTCCAGCAGAAAGAGTTTCCCTTATTCAGTTGAAAGACGAGGATGTAACTCTGAAGCCTAATTACCTGAATGGCTACTATCTTATTCTGCCTGTGTGCTCATGGGAGCAACCACTCATGCAACGGGGCTTTCACACTTCTAAAACTATCCCCAAATGAACTCGTTTCCAAAATGGGGTAGGTGGGCAGACCTCACAGAAGGGAGCTCCACTGGCCTGGCCTGTCTGGAAACAAGAGTTTCTGTTTGTTTCTGGGGTTCTTTTTAGAAGCATAAAAGCCCTGCTGAGCAAGTGGTCACTGCCACGAGTGGCCCCATTGGTACTGCTGGAAAGCCAACTAGATCTTTTTTTTCTTGGTAAGATATATCCAGTTTCTCACCTTGAACTGTTCAGTCTCTTTGGCTAAACAACTAAGATAAACTTGGTGCTAGGGTGATGCATTTATGTTTGCATGATGATAATCTCAACCACATAACTATGATTAGGGGGCAGGGGGTTGGACTCGATGGTCTTATAGGCCCCTACTATTCTATGATTCTATGATTCCATTAAGCCCAACCCTGTGAGCACCATGATAGAGAGAAGAGAAAAACCGGGAATTATAACCTGTGCATGCATTCTATGTATTTCCTCTATAGCCAGATAAAGTGAATGATTCGTAGAGTTGTTGGCTATTGTGGAAGTCTTCAGATGTAAAACCAACCATGTTTTCATGGTGGCACCCTGCTCAATACAGAAGGCACTAACATGCAAAGTCGATGTGTGGCTGATGAATTATTTGTATTTTGAGATGAACAAGTTGCCACCTCTTTTCCCATTAAAAAGGTGGAGACCCAGTGACACTAACTGGGGAGTTAAAAACCCCCCAACTGATACCACTGAAGTGATAGCAGCAGTCATTCATCACAGTCTCTGCCCTACCTTCTTTGCAGCTAATTACCTATGTTTGAAATGTTAAGGTAGGTGAAATTGAGCATATGGGCCTTAGAGGCTGTTTAGTTAATGCTTCACTGGTGATACTGGGAGAAGACCTTGGGGTTATTTGCTCACTCATCTCACCTCAATAGAAAGTAACTAGTGAATTGGGGAGGTTATCTGTGGCTCAGTCATTATTTTCTGCCTTCAGTGAGGGGAGTAGAGAAGGGGCTACACAAGCTCGAACCCTATTCCTAGTCTCATTCCAGGTAGAATCCTAGGGACAATGTATCATCTGAACAAATCCTTTTTTGTTCAAAGTAACAAATTATATGCAAAACATCCGTCACTGATAGTCTGTCATGTGTTTTGTTGTTGTTCAGTCGTTCAGTCGTGTCCGACTCTTCGTGACCCCATGGACCATAGCACGCCAGGCCTTCCTGTCCTGCGCTCTCTCCCGGAGCGTGCTCAAGTTCATATTCATCTGTCATGTGTTACTCCAGGATAATATAGCAAGTATCTCTTCTCCATAGTTTGTATGTTATAGGTTGTTGTTCAGTCGTTCAGTCGTGTCCGACTCTTCGTGACCCCATGGACCATAGCATGCCAGGCCTTCCTGTCCTGCGCTCTCTCCCGGAGCGTGCTCAAGTTCATATTCATTGCATCGGTGATGCTATCTAGCCATCTCATCCTCTGCCGTCCCCTTCTCCTTTTGCCTTCAGTCTTTCCCAGCATCAGGGTCTTTTCCAGGGAGTTTTCTCTTCGCATTAGGTGGCCAAAATATTGGAGCTTCAGCTTCATTATCTGTCCTTCCACTGAGCAGTCAGGGTTGATTTCCTTTAGGATGGACTGATTTGACCTCCTTGCAGTCCAGGGGACGACTCGTAAGAGTCTTCTCCAGCACCACAGTTCAAAAGCATCGATTCTTCGGCGCTCAGCCTTCCTTATAGTCCAGCTCTCACAGCCATACATTACTACTGGGAAAACCATAGCTTTGATTAGACGGACCTTTGTCGGCAAGGTGATGTCTCTGCTTCTTACTATGCTGTCTAGGTTGGCCATAGCTTTCCTCCCAAGGAGCAAGCGTCTTTTAATTTCATGGCTACAGTCACCGTCTGCGGTGATCTTGGAGCCCAAGAAAGTAAAATCTGTCACTGCTTCCATTTCTTCCCCTTCTAGATGCCAGGAAGTGATGGGGCCAGATGCCATGATCTTAGTTTTTTTAATGTTGAGTTTCAAACCAGCTTTTGCACTCTCCTCTTTCACCCTCAACAAGAGGCTCTTTAGATCCTCTTTGCTTTCTGCCATTAGGGTGGTATCGTCTGCATATCGGAGGTTGTTGATAATTCTCCCAGCAATCTTAATTCCGACCTCTGATTCATCCAACCCGCCATTTCTCATGATGTACTCTGCATATAAGTTAAATAAGCAGGGTGACAATATGCAGCCTTGTCGTACTCCTTTCCCAATTTGGAACCAATCGGTTGTTCCATGTCTGGTTCTTACTGTTGCTTCTTGACCCTCGTACAGGTTTCTCAGGAGACAGGTAAGGTGGTCTGGTACTCCCATCACTTTAAGAATTTGCCACAGTTTGTTGTGATCCACACAATCAAAGGCTTTAGCGTAGTCAATGAAGCAGAAATAGACGTTTTTCTGGAATTCTCTTGCTTTCTCCATGATGCAGCGAATGTTGGCGATTTGATCTCTAGTTCCTCTGCCTCTTCTAAACCCAGCTTGTACTTCCGGTAGTTCTCGGTTTGCATACTGCTGAAGCCTAGCTTGTAGGATTTTGAGCATCACCTTGCTGGCATGTGAAATGAGCACAATTGTGCGGTAGTTTGAACACTCTTTGGCGTTGCCCTTCTTTGGAATTGGAATGTAAACTGACCTTTTCCAGTCTTGTGGCCACTGTTGAGTGTTCCAGATTTGTTGGCATATTGAATGCAGCACTTTAACAGCATCATCTTTTAGGATTTTAAATAGCTCGGCTGGAATACTGTCATCTCCGCTAGCTTTGTTGTTACTAATGCTTCCTAAGGCCCACTTGACTTCACTCTCGAGGATGTCCGGCTCAAGTTCAGTGAGCGCACTATCATGGCTATCAGGGACATTCAGATCTTTCCTGTATAGTTCTTCTGTGTATTCTTGCCACCTCTTCTTAATCTCATCTGCTTCTGTTAGGTCCCTGCCTTCTTTGTCCTTTATCATGCCCGTCTTTGCACAAAACGTTCCCTTGAGATCTCCAATTTTCTTGAAGAGATCTCTAGTCTTTCCCATTCTGTTGTTTTCCTCGATTTCTTTGCATTGTTCATTTAAGAAGGCCTTCTTGTCTCTCCTTGCTATTCTCTGGAACTCTGCATTCAGTTGGGTATATCTTCCCCTTTCTCCCTTGCTTTTCGCTTCCCTTCTTTCGTGAGCTACTTGTAAAGCCTCATCAGACAGCCACTTTGCTTTCTTGCATTTCTTTTTCTTTGGGATGGATTTCGTTGCTGCCTCCTGAACAATGTTACGGACCTCCGTCCATAGTTCCTCAGGCACTCTGTCTATCAGGTCTAATCCCTGAAATCTATTCCTCACCTCCACTGTATATTCATCAGGGATATGATTGAGGTCATACCTGAACGGTTTAGTGGTTTTCCCGACGTTCTTCAATTTAAGCCGAAATTTTGCAAGAAGCAGCTCATGATCTGAGCCACAGTCAGCTCCAGGTCTTGTTTTTACTGACTGTATGGAGCTTCTCCATCTTTGGCTGCAAAGGACATAATCAATCTGATTTCGATATTGACCATCTGGTGACGTCCATGTGTAGAGTCGCCTCTTGTGCTGTTGGAAAAGAGTGTTTGCTATGATCAGCATGTTCTCTTGGCAAAACTCTATTAGCTTTTGTCCTGCTTCATTTTGTACACCAAGGCCATGCCTGCCTGTTATCCCGGTGATTTCTTGACTTCCTACTTTAGCATTCCAATCCCCTATGATGAAGAGGACATCTTTTTTTGGTGTTAGTTCTAGAAGGTGTTGTAGGTCTTCATAGAACCGATCAACCTCAGCTTCTTCAGCCTCAGTGGTTGGGGCATAGACTTGAATTACTGTGATGTTGAATGTTTTGCCTTGGATTCGTACTGAGATCATTCTATCATTTTTGAGATTGTACCCCAGTACTGCTTTTCCCACCCTTTTGTTGACTATGAGTGCTACTCCATTTCTTCTAAGGGATTCTTGCCCACAATAGTAGATATGATGGTCACCTGAATTAAATTCGCCCATGCCTGTCCATCTGAGTTCGCTGATTCCCAAGATGTCGATGTTCAATCTTGCCATCTCATGTTTGACCACCTCCAGCTTACCTTGATTCATTGATCTGACATTCCAGGTTCCTAAGCAATATTGTTCTTTACAGCATCGGATTTTCTTTTCACCACCAGACACATCCACAGCTGAGTGTCCTTTCGGCTTTGGCCCAGCCGCTTCACTCTTTCTGGCGCTACTTGGAAATACCCTCTGCTCTTCCCCAGTAGTATATTGGACACCTTCCGACCTGAGGGGCGTCATCTCTTTTAGCCTTGTGATACGTTCCATGGGGTTTTCTTGGCAAGGATACTGGAGTGGGTTGCCATTTCCTTCTCCAGTGGACCACATTTTGTCAGAGCCCTCTGCCATGACCTGTCCGTCTTGGGTGGCCCTGCACGGCATAGCTTATGGCTTCACTGAGTTACGCAAGCCCCTTCGCCACAACAAGGCAGTGATCCATGAAGGGGTGTTATAGGTTAGGTACTAATTATTTTTGGCATTAAAAAGACTTTGTAGTTTTCACATGATGAGGAAAAGAAAGAGCATTTATATAGCATTTATATATAATATAGCACTTCTTCATTGTCCAGGACACCACTGACTTAAGCTTAACTTTAAACTTTGCCTCTATTGTCCTAGTAAAGTGCCTGACTCTGACAATATGTTTCCTTTTGATTTTCTCATGATGGCATGAGGCTTGTCTGATGGCTGCTCCAAGCCATCATACTAGTTTGATGCTTGCCAAGCTAACAATTAAGGGACTATGCACTGGATTTCACTTTGGGAGGAAATGGTAGGGCCTTGGGTACCTTCGGATGGAAAAGAGTGGTATAAATTAACAAAACTAAATAAAATAAAATATATCCGAGACACAGGCACAGCCTTTCCTAATTACTGTACTTCTCTTTCCCCAAAGCTAGTTATTTCAGTCTTTCATGTTTCACACATTTTGTCTGCTAAATCAACAATGATATGTTTTAATTCATAATTGTGCCACTTCGGTTGATGGTAAGAACACAGGAAGCTGCTTTATACTTGGTCAGACTCTTTGGTCATCTTTCCCAGTGTTTTCTATTCTGACTGACAGATGCTCTGCAGGGTCTTTCCCATCACATGATACCTGAGCTCTTTTTTAACTAGAGGTGCCAGGGACTGAACCTGGTATTAGGGATGTATGAGAAATTGGTTTCAGTTCATTTTTGATCAGGATTTACACAGTTTTCACCGTCTGGACTGAACACAGACTTGGACACAATCTGAGCTCGAAGTCTGAACATTTCCAGGCTTGCAAAGTGATTCATTCCCCCCCCCCCCCCAAATGTATTCAATAGCATGCATACATTTGAAAAAGATGTACTTTTGAAAAATGCACATGGAAAATGCATCCTTTGGAAAAAATATGCACAAATACACTTTAAACAATAGGAGCAGAATTCGTACAGTTCAGAAATGCACACAATTGATGCATACATTTGGAAAAATACGCACAAAAATACACAGAGATTTTCATGTGAAAAGGAAAAAAACAAAGCTCTCAATCTGATACAGACTCAAGCTTCAAGATGGAATTTGGAGAACTTTGCCAGAGTCGGGTTTTGCTGATTCTAACATCTGCCTGAGCCCTTCTGCATGCAAAGCATGTACTCTACTACTGAGCTATGGTCCCTTTCTGTATATTTTTCTCTGGTGATGACCACATCTGTTCCTAGGTATAGGAATTACCTAAGGAGTCTCTTAATACACCTATTTGCATGTACTGCCAAAATGGCCTTTTGTTTTGAAGTGAAAATATGAATGAAACATGAAGATGACTTCTAGCATATTAATAGTGTATGTGTTTTGGCTATTAAAAGCTGCCACAAGTAGTTAATGGTACACAAAACTCTAGAGTAGAATCTTCTTGGATCACTGAGGTCCCAGAAGTGGATCTGGAAAGACAGTTGTGCTGCTGCTTTCTGTTGGTGCCAGCAGAGCATTATGGACTTCTTTTTCTAAGCCGACAGCTTTGACTCACACAACCAAATTGGTGACATCAGCAAGTGTGATGTTCATGTCTAAGCTAGGTTGTGTTTATAATGAAGTGCTGTGCTATCACAGTGTTTTTTAAAAATCTAGCCGTGATAGGCTACGTAAATCTTTACATAGCCTATCACATTTTTTTGTTTTTGTTTTAACTAGAAATGGTGGCGGTGGCAGCCGGTCAGAAGACCGGCAGCCACTGCCGCCGAACCGCAGCCGCCGCCAGCAAGATCCGCCCAAGGTAAGTCCCGTCCCGGGGTGGGGTGGGGAGGGCAGACCGTTCTGCCACTGATTTCGGGGGGCCAAATGCACTGACATTCGGCCTCCCCGAGATTCATGGCGAAATTCTCTGACATCCCTAGATCTGAGCTGGCTTTCTAGCTGAGAACCTTTTACCTGTTCCTTCACCTGAACAGCCTCCCCCATCCCCCCAGCTCTTTTCTCCTGTTCATTGTCTGCTAAGATTCAGAATCATTGCTTGAATAGGTGATGGTTGAAAACACAACACATTTAGAGCAAAAGGCTACAATTTTGTATTCTGCTTTTATACCAGTGTAATTGGGCTCTTATGTACTAAAGGCTGGGGGATATTTTTTTCTGGGGTGTCTTCGTGTCTGATGTTTCTGGCTTAGCATAAAAATCTGCAGCCATCACCATCATGAAGAAGGCCGCTGCTGCTTTAAAAACAAAAGCAAAAAAGGAGACCTAAGTAGCCAGTTGGGTTTTCCCATACAATTTCCAAGGCAAAGAGCTCTGAATCCACTGTCCCCAGTCTGAACAAAGCTGAGGCAAATGGAAATGAACAGCTGAAGCCCATAAGGAGAGGGCTTTGCCAAAACCTCTGTTGCTCTTCACATTGGGGAGAAGGGGTTACTTTATTTTTCTCACCTCACACAAGAATAAATAAAGCAAATGATGCTGCTCCTTCAAACATTGCACAATTCAAAATATGACCCTTGTTAGTAGATTATTATGGCCCTGAGTAGGGCCATAATAATTGGGAAAAGGATTTTCAAGGATAAAAACTTGCAGAAGTGAGAAATGCACAAATAAGATATTGGAGGAGGAACCTGTCTGTATCTAAACACATGGAAAAATACACAGATTGAAACTTGTAACCAGAGAAAAGGGAGGGGCATAGCACACACATTGGCAGCATGTGTGGGTAGAAAAGGAAGTAAAAGATGAGGTTTGCAATATGTTGCCGCATAACCAGATGAAAGACATTACAGTCCCAAAATGCAAATCTGACCCAAACATTTGGTAACTCTATAATTTTCCTATGAATGACTACGTGTTAAGACTCAAATACTTCTTGCAGTCAAAGACTCTTGCTTTGCCTTCTGTTCATGAAAATCGCCTTTCATAAATCCAAAAATAAAGCTCCCAAAGTCTGTGATTCAACCCACGTGCAAGTGGCTGGGGAGGAAAGGATCCCAATGCTGCGAAGTCAGATGGAGAGATCACAGGGGGTACACATTTGACCACATGGAATGCGTTATGGGGCCTAATGTGGGAAGAGGAGAAGGCGTTTGGCACAGGGATTAAGGAATGTATTACGCTGTGACGTTTGTAATGCTGTTTATGCAGGCATTGGTGGTGGTGCCTCAGTGCCAAGGGTGCTGTCATTGTTGAGTCAGTAGTGACCTCAGTTGATCCAGCATGGTGCTAAGGGCATGGCACTGCGGGGAATGACGTGGATGACCCAGTAGGGGACATCCATCTTTGGCATTTCTCCCAGCTCCTTACTGTGGTCCTAAGGGATGTTGTTTTCCTAATGTCATATTGTGGCTTAGATTATAAAGACTGATGCTGAACATTTGGCTGAAAATCCTCTGGTGCTTCTGGCAAGAGCCGAGACCTCAGTGCTTATGGCTGTATTCAGATACTTGTAAATCCTCACTCCCACCCAGTAAAACCTCCTCTCCACAGGCTCTGTTGGGCAATACAAGCTTGTTCGCTTCTTATACTTGCCTAGTGTTCCCAGGTATTGTCAAGCAGTTGCTGCCTTCTGCTCGTTTATGAACCATTACACTGAACTTAACCATATCATTGTGTAGTACAAATGATACTTTGGGATCCTGTGTCTCCAAGAAAGAAAAGGAAAGAAAAACAGTCTTCTATAGCTGCATGATATGATTCTGGAAATATTTATGCTGCTTTGTGCTCTTTTTCTTGCAGCTGCCTGTCCTGTGTAAATGGGTCTTTCCCTTGCCACTGGTGTAAATATCGTCACATTTGTACTCACAATGCGGCTGACTGTTCCTTCCTGGAAGGACGTGTCAACATGTCTGAGGTAAGCTACCAAATCCGCCTTTGTCACCCAGTTTTGTGGATCCTCTCTTTTCTCCTCCCATCCCTTCATAACTCATCCGCATGATGTTATACTCAACACATCCTGTACCATTTTAGAAGCATTAGATCCAGTGGTCAGGAACCAATGGTACCACCCTGCTCAGCACTGGGTAATCTGTATCTAGAGTTGTGTTCTGGGCATCACTGTCCAAAACCATGAAAGGGTTCGAAAGAAAGCCACAAGGATGAGAGAGAATCTAGAAGGCAGGTCATATTAGGAACAGCTGAAGGGCCTATGGTTAGCTGAGGAACAACTGTCAGAAGAGGGGTGGGGGCAGGGAGGATGCTGACAGGCTTGTTCTCACTTCAGGAAGAAAACAAACAATTGTTCATCCAGATCACTGATAGGATAAAAAAAATGGCTTCAAAGTAGAGGAAGGAAAGGTTTGGTTCATCTTTGAAATCCTGTACAAATGCCTTGTTCATCACCCTGATCCTAAGACCATTTATGGAAGCAAACCCTATTGCATTCTGTGGAATTTACTACCAAGTAAGTGTGCTTTTGGGGTAGCATCCCAAAGCTTTCCGAAATCTGACACAGAGACTCAGGTAGGCATGGCGCTTTCTAGCTTAGTGTCGAGCTTGTTGTTCCTTTCTGTGGTGTGATGCTCTGGCTAACTGTGAAGAGAAACCTTTCAGTACCAAGAGGATTTTGCTTCCTTTTCCTTTTGTGTCTTCCTCTTTCCTTGGTACACAGCTACTGTGCAAGCCATTAAGAGAGGAGCCTGCAGGCCAAAACGTTCATTTCAAATAGGTCACTGTTGCACTCAGTAGGGTCCTTCCTTCCTCTCCCTGTCTCATCTTTATCAGCCTGACACTTCAGCCCTCAGGCACATCATTAACCCTTTTTCTGCTGCATTGTCTGAGAGTGTTCTTCTTCCAACAAATCTGAGTTGTAATTGTGGACAAATTGTTCAGTTGGCTTCTAACCTGGCTTTCTGGTGAGACCTGTGGAAAATTAATCAACATACATTGTATAACATCGAATGTTCTAAGGATGACTGTGGTATATGGGCTGAAGAGACCACTCCTTTCTAAAAAGGATGATACATTTCATTAAATGCATACTTTTCTATCCAACTCTGGTTAACCTAAGTGATGGGGAGTTTGAATTGTTGAGGGGGATCAGTAATTCTAAATGGCAGACCACCTGCTCTGCAGAAATGAGCCAGCTTGAAGCCATTTCTGCTTGCAAACTATAATCTCCAATCATTTTAATCATTTGTCACTTGACTGCCAGTTCTCTGAAAGACATAGGCAGAGCTTGGCTTTTAGATTGCAGGGGGACAAGGAGTGTTAAAGTAATGTAGTACACTGGATAATGAACTTGGGATAACAGAACAATCACTTGTGTGGCTCTATATTGTAATGGGTTTCATCCATAGTGTAATGTGATAAAGGAACCATATTTTTCCTTCTCTCACATTTGCCTTGAAGGCTCAAACATTTGGGTATTTCTGGTATAGTAGCAATTCTAGTTATTCCATAATGGCTAGGTGCCTGTCTTGCTCCTATGAGCTTTCTGAGAAGCAAAAGTTCCACCTCTAACATGAGTTGTCAGTTCTGTGCATTATGATATCTCATGTTACTTTGAAAGAAAATAGCTCTCTAAGAATAAGGCTTAATTTGAAATGAGGCTTAGCTTTGGAACTTCTGTTCAATTCCGGTGTATAGCCCTAGAAAGATTGAAGTTGTGATTAAAAAGAAAAAGACTGGATTCTAACGTATACAAGGGCTTGTTCACACATAACAGTGGCAGATAGTGGGTTAATTAACCCACAGTTTGCCAGATCACGTGGTGTGCGTGAGCAGCTTCCATTTTGCATAATCAACCTCTGCTTGGCCTGATTGGAGGTTGTTGCATGGGGTGCGAACCTATGGGTTATTCATGGGTTAAACAACCCAAAATTAACCTAATAACTGTTCATACTTCAACTTTGTGTTTAACCCACAAATAATCCATTGGGTCCAGATCCACATGTGAAGAGAAGACTGAGAGGAGATATGATAGCGCTCTTCAAGTCCTTGAAAGGTTGTCACAGAGAGGAAGGCCAGGATCTCTTATCGACCATCCCAGAGTACAGGACACGGAATAATGGGCTCAAGTTACAGGAAGCCAGATTCCAGCTGAACATCAGGAAAAACTTCCTGACTTTTAGAGCAATACGACAATGGTACCAATTCCCTAGGGAGGTAGTGGGCTCTCCCACACTGGAGGCATTCAAGACGAGGCTGGACAGCCATCTGTCAGGGATGCTCTGACTTGGATTCCCAGGGGGTTGGACTCGATGGCTTTGTAGGCCCCTTCCAACCTTACTATTCTATGATTCTATGATGTCATGCAATAACCCACAATCAGGCCAATTGCAAGTTGATTATGCAAAGTGGCAGCAGCTCATGCTCAGGACGTGACCTGGTAAATCATAGGTTAATTAACCTATGATTTAATTAACCTAAGATTTGCTGCCCTCACATGCGAACCACAATCAATGTCTTTCTCTCACCATTCATTATTCATAACCATCCTCCCACATTTAGGATTAAGGTGAAACTTCTGAGGCAGACTTGAACCCTGGTTCGTAATCATTTCATTGGCCAAGTTCACAGATAATGCTCTCCCGCAACTGCTTATGAGCAGGGATGGACGGACTCTCCCGCCAAGTATGAACATTTGCTGAGTTGCTGCTGCTGCCTGTCCCCATTCACCAGGCCACATGAGCCCTGGAGGGCTTAGTGCGCAGTCCAGGAGCGCCCCGCAGCTGCCCGCTCCTCATTGTGAGCCACCATTGTTATGCAAGATGCGGGCTCCATAATTTCCATATATTTAATGTGGCACACAATGGTGGCCATACAGGGCAATTTCCACAACATTAGAGGTGTAAAGGGACCCGGCTGCTGGGCACTTCCAGACCAGGCTGGGGGGCCGGGCGCAGTGGAGTCCACCAGACTCCCGGACCGAGATGGACATTTGCAACATCCCTACTTGTGAGATGTTTTAGTAAGGCAAAAAAGTAAGGCATCTATCAGTTCGGTGAAGCTGTGGAGGACTCTAAATCCCATTGAATGTGTGTAGTGAGCTTTGGAAGTTGAAAGGTGATCTGCTAGAGAGCTGTGATCAAGATATCAGTGTTTAATTTGTAATAATATTGCTACTGGAATAAAGTCTGCTTAGAAGGTATGCTCTGTTTCCCTCTGATTCCAGATACTGTATGTGGGCACTGATGTTAGTAAGTTATTTGCAGTTAATTTAGATTAGTTAGATTATTTTAGAATAGCTATGCCTGCCTCCTCCACTGTGGTGCCCTACCAGTTGGCTGGGGATGATGGGAGTTGTAGTCTGACACATCTGGAGGTAACCACATTGGGGTTATACTGTTACACTTGATTGTGTGCTTTTCTTTAAAAATGGGGGTTAGAGCTGAAAGAGTGGACAGATGAGATCTATTCATGCGTGGCATTGTCTGCCTGGAGACAGTAGTTAAAGCGACCTGTGAATTGTTCCACCTAGAAGTTAGGGTGTGGTTAAGGTGTGACTCCCTCTAAAAAGTGCAAAGAAGGAAATATGTGCGAATAGAGGATGCCATTACTGTCTGATAAAAGCTTGATGTCAACATCTGAAGATGCAGTGAGATAACATTTGTGAAGCAAGCATAAACTAAGCAATATATGGTATTGTCAAACAGTGGGTGGGGGTGGGGGGCTTGCTGGTTTGTTTATGAAGAAAGCCACCCAAGAGTCTTGATGAACTAGGGGTAAATTAAGAACACATCCCCATAACTACTTGTTTGTTGATTAACAACTAACTATATTGGAAACAATATGTGAAAAATACTGAAATGAAGATCTAACTTGTATTGTAAAAGCAAGTGTGTCCCTGTTGAGCTCAGATGACTGTAAAATCCCTCTCTCCCTCCTCAGCAAGCACTTGGCCAGACCATAAACAGTGGTCCGATATGTTAAGAGGCATTTTGGGATTCAGTCTTGTCAGCAGGATGCAAATGAACTTGTGCTGTTTTTAAAGGACTCTGTGGGTCATAAAGGTCCCTGTAGCTCTATTCTCACGAAAGCTCATGCCATAATACAGCTCCTGCTCTTTTAAGGTGCCAGAGGACTTTGCTGCCATTTTCTTTTTGCTGCAACAAACTAACAAGGCTGCTCTGGAATGTATGGGTCAGAAAATACATTCATATCAGATGGAAGCAATTGGCCCTCAGTGTGTGTCCTCTACACACTTTATAAACTGATGGGGTGTGAAAGTTTGTAAATAATTGATCTTTATACCAGATTCACTGATCCCACTGGGCACTCTCTCCCACACCATCTTTTTTCTTTTCTGACTCTTGTTTATGGTATGTAAGAGATGCCCAATAGGCCTTCTTTGGGGTTTACCTGTTTGTTTGTTTTTTAACTGGGTGATGCACCTGTCAATGCAAACCTAGGAAACACCTCTCCGCAGTAAGTGTAATATCATATCTAGCATATCAGGGCCAAAAGACCAGAGTCAGATGGGAAAAGCTTGAACGCTAGCAACTTGGTACATTTTAGTGGTTGCCGGAAATTACCTTTTTGTCTTCTTCTCTCTGAGTTTATTCAATTTTATGTGGTTCAGAGTAGTGTCCCCTCCCTTCCCTCATTTGTAAGCATTTCCCAGTTGTCCTGCTGTATTTGAAAGAGATAGTTGGAAGAAAGAGGTTTGGGTCCATAGTAGCCTGTTTTATCTACCCATCTTTTCATCCGTACTCCTCTCATTTGCCTGTCCTCTCAGAAGTTAGTTTGAGTCAGGTGACAGTTCTAATTGGTGCCCAGTCACAGAATTTTCTTGGAGTGCCAGCTCTTGGCTGTGAAACATGTCAAGAATCATAAGAAAAGAGCATCTCTGAACATATGCAGAATTCCATTCCCTCACTGCTTCATGACCATTACGAATCTGGGATTAGGCTCAAGTCCATGGACATGTTTTTTCAGAAATAACTTGCTCCGTCTCTCCTCTTGCCCTGGCATTTTTCAGTCCTTTTCCTTCAAGGGCGATGTCTCGTCTAATCTCCTACATGCCTTTTAATCTCATTTTAAGCCTTATCAGCCATTCTGCATTCTTTGGCACATATCCCCTTTCTGCTTGGCCCAGTTCAGTTTCCTCTGGCGTTGAGTGAGGAGCAGCGTGTTCTTTGGGCGCAGCCTTACTCGATGTTTTGTTCCTAGCACTTGCTTGTTGTGGGTCCTCTCCTTTCATGGATTACCCTGCATAGGGCAGTGCTCTCCTCAATGTTTTGTGCTGTGATCTACAGTACTATGGTCGGCTTGACAGCTCCTGCATTGCATTAGATGAATCCCATTCTAATCTTTTGCTGTGAGTGCTGGCATAGCGGAGGTGCCCTCAGCGATATTTTTCACTTCCCTGTGTCATTTCCCACCGTGACTCCTGTCTCATAGCCACTCCAGGCTGATGAGTGTCGGCTCCACATTGAAGAGGTCGAGCTTCTGGCAATGAACAATTAATTCCCCCCTTCTCCTCCACCCCACCCTTCATCTCCGGGAGTATGGGCCCTCCAGGAAGGAACCACAGGAGATTGGCAGTTACTCATCCAGCACCCAGCCACCAGCAGAATGATTGCTTTTGCAAGGGCTGGTTATGTTGGAGGAAAGGAGGGATTTATTTTAATTATTATGGGTCACATTCTGTCAACTGTTACTAAAGGCAGCAGCCACTGCGGATGTTGGTGAGCCTGATCCTGTTCACATGGAAGGAAATGGAGGAGCAGGATAAAAGGGACATTTTATAGACCCCAATTGCTAAGGAGCATTGCTGCACTTGCATTTTGGTAAGCAGCACCTAGCCTCTGTGCTTTCTAAGAATGTCTGCAGCAGCAGCACTGGCTGCTTTTCTCAAGTGTAACCTGGGTTGGAAGAACACATACAGTGATTAAGGTCTCTTTCTTCTGAAGCTGAGAAATCACACGTGGACCAAGCCTCTGTGAAGGACTTGGCCCCAGAAACAGTGAGCAAGCAAGCACCTTGGCATCTGCAATACCAAGTGAAACTACTGTTTCTTTCAGCTCTGTGTGGCTGAAACAGTGATCAATGCATGACAACAGTGCAGCTGTTCCTTGCACCCCTCCGTGTTCACTCAGGCTCATCTAGAGTTGCCAACTGGAAGAAAAAACAATAGCCTGAGCTGCTCCTATGTCTTTAACAGAGATTTGATATGGAGAAATCAGCAGCTGGAGCCTTTTATGGCTTGGTGCTAAATATGATTACCTGCTTGTTTACAACTGCAGGGAGCAGTTCAGGAGTTGGTGACCCTAAGCTCAGCCAGTTGTATGAGGTTTGGAGAAGCTTGTCTGGACTTGTTTCTTCTTTGAACCACTGAGGAACCTCAGTGGTTCCTAGTTCTTTAGGCAAGGAGGACAGACAAAATACTACTGGGCTTGATGTTCTTAGTGGCCAGCTGCCATGGATGGAACCAAAAGGCTTTAGTTTTCACCCCACACAGCTTGTTCCCATGTGGCTTCCAAAATTAAGTTGTTAAAGTGGGACCTCTGAATATGCACACTCCCCTTCTTGGTACTTCACGCTTATGTTTTGGGGTGGATTAAGGGCAGAGATGCATCCTACTCTTCGGATTGCTGTCCTTTCATGAACGTAGGATTAATCCTTAGAGCTATTTCAGGCAAGCCTTGGTCTGGCTAAATTGCAAGTTGTCTGTGCCTTGTGGGGTTTTGGCCAGAGAGGTATAATGGAAAACTCCTTAAGTGCAGTGCCCACACAGGCTCTTAACCCTTTCTTTCTTGTTTCTCATTCATTGTTTCTTAAACTCACACTGGGAACAAAAAGGCATATCAAGCAGCAGTACTTGGACAGTTCCCTTTGCTACCTCCCTGTCTCTCTCTGGCTCCATCTACACCGGGCTTTTTCTCCAGGGTGGGTGCGAGCCTAGGTCCCTCGTGATAGGTGACACAGTCGCCACTTGGCAGCCATCCATAGTTTTTGCCTGGAAAATGTGGAATTCCAAGGAGTCATTTTACTGCGATTTTTTGGGTTTGCTGCGGGTTCTGCCATGGTTGAGAGCCATCTGCTCGTTCCCTGAACTGACTTCGCATTTTACAGTGGGTGTGTTGTAGGCTTGCATAGTGCCTGCATCACTCTGTGACGCCCCTTTACTACCCATCCCTTCATAGCTGCGCAGTTACTGTGCAGTTGCTGCGCAGGCACAGAGGGGTGTTTTCATCTATTTAATCACACTTCCGCACAGTTTTGCAGCTTCATATCTTCACATCTGTTGTGGACTCAGTACCCAAGGGCCGGGGCCGGGGGGCGGTTGGGGAAGGACCAACATCGCTCCGGCCACCATTTTGGAGCAATGGCTAGGCACGTAGCGCTCACACTTGTGAGCGCGAACCATCATGAGAGTGTTTGGCTGGGGAACTGACAAACTGATGGTGCGGAAATGAAGGAGCACAAAACACTCACTTTTTACCTAAAAAGGGACGGAAAGACACAGCAGAGCCCCTCAAATACAAAACAGCCACTGAAGTGTCACACCCCCACACTCATGGGACTGCACAGCTGCGCATTTCAATAAAATGCCCCCCCCCCCCCGCAGGGCACAGCAAGTCTGTTAGGGAAGCGCACAGTACATCGCGAGTGTATTGCAGGGCATGCTGACTCGAAGCTGAATCACTACGCAGTTGTGACGGGGTGGGGGGTCAATGCAGTGCCATATAGATGTGGCCTGTGTGTGTGTGTGTGTGTGTGATGGGGTTGGGGGGTTGTGTTTGAAAGAGAAGATTAGAAGAGATGCTCATGTGATGTTATCCAGAGGCTTGCCCTGGCCATTGGGTTCTGTAGACCAGCACATTGCGAGCATTCAGTAGAAGAGCAGGAGCTGCGACAGCAGCATAGAGGAACGATTCTCCCGAACCTCTGCATGTGCAACACAGGACTTGTTTGTTGTGTAGTTCCATTTGCCTGAGAACAGATTATGTGCTAAGGCTTCTCTGTTGCCTTTGGGAATTGCGTGTTGCGATTCACTTGGTTTTGAAACCCCTTTCCTTGATGACCCATGATTCTACAGAATTGTGTTTGTTTGTTATTTTAAGAATTGCTTTGCATTCAGACCCTTGGTTAGATAGAGGGACTGAGTTTTCCCACTTTTACCTAACCTGGTTCACTATTAAAAACACACACAATTCAACACTTTTGAATGGCTTGTGATTCAGATACTATAACAAAATTATATCCTAATATAAAAACATGATTTGTTGAGATTGCAGGCAGGAGAGAGGAGTGCTTGATTTGGAACTGGTGAGTGCATACTTTGAAGGCAGGTGCTTACTATGGAGAATTCCCCTAACAAGTCAGTTCAGTGCTCACTTCCTCTAGTTACCTCTGGTAAGTGAACAAATGAGTGGCCTTGGAAATTACTATTTCTCAACCACCAATTTAAATTGGGATTAATAATATGCTATCTCAAGTACTGGCAAGTGGCTAAAATAGTGGGCGGGGGGGAGGGAGGAAATTATTATCACAGATCAAGGGTGGAGCCTGGAGTGGTCCCAGTGGCTAGGTTGCTTCCCAGGACTAATCTGGGGCACTGGATGACATCTGATTTCTGAGGGTACCTTTCCATCATCCCCTGTACTCAGAGTATATCCTGTATTTGCTTTCACTTTCTAGAAATGTTCTAATTTTACTCATTGCTTTTGTAAACTGTCTCTTGGGAGCACTCCATCCTCTCAACATCTTCACATATGACCCTAGCAGGCATGGCTTAGAAAAGGGGTAGGAAGGGAGGTGTGTGTGTGTGTGTGGTGGATACATGATGGATACACGGTGTGTGCGTGTGTGTGTGGGGGGGCAATAAGTTGACTGACAGAGGGGGAGGGGGAAGAAGTTAGAGCCAATCTACACGGCCCATTTAATGTGGAGGGAGAACACACCAGGGTCGTTTGCAACAGATGACACTGTCACCAATCCGCAGCCACCCCGCAGCTTCCTTCTGGAAAAGGTGCATTTTTTGAAAATCCTTTTAGTGCATTGTTTTTCTTAAACACGGCTCTGGAGCAGTTCTGTTGAATTGTGCCCCGTCCCCCGCATTAGATCCTGGGTGTGCCTATTTCTGTGACCTGGCAGTAACCTGGTCAGGGGGTGGGGGCACCCCTTCCCCCCCATTCCCTCTTTTTGGACATAGGCTTCTTCCCACTTAGCACTACTGCCTATTCACAAGCATTTACCCATTGAGAATCTGTAGCGTCTTTTTCCCATTCAGAAAATCGGAGCTGCTAGTATCTTTTTCCTATTTACAATAGCGCAGTTTCATTCACAGAGGGGAAGGAGAGCAGGCAGACAGTAGTGGGAGCCAGCAGCAGCAGTATTTCGCAGTATCATTATTGCGATACACTGAAAACTAAAGAATACACAGAGGGGAAGGAGGGGGGTGGCCAGTAGCGTGAGCATGGACTGGGTGGGGAACAAACCTCTCATTTGCTGAGCAGCATCTCTGTGGTTGATGACATTCAGTTCAACTGGCGGGACTTCTGCCCAACCCCAAAGTAAGGTGGTTTAAAGTGTTCTTGTGTAACTTGTGAAAGCGGTTTTTTAGGTGGTGTATACTTTGCTTTGTGTGCTGCTGGTGGACCAAAGCCGATTTCATGAAAATCCGGATAAAGCCAGAAAGCACTTCTTATTCCGTTTCCACGTAGATTGGGCTTTAGACATTCTCTTCCTTATCTGTTCAATCATAATTGCTGGCAACTTGCTTTTTAAATTGGATGCTGACACTCTCTACGCTAAGATCTCTTTCCAAAATTCAGTGCTTGTTGTGTCGAGGAAGAGACGCATTGAAAATATGCAGGGCTGGCTGAGGAGATGACATGCGTGTGGAGTTTGGGCAAGGGGGTGTTCTCATTCATCTTAGAATTGGCTGTTCCATAGGAGAGAACAGGTGGGGAAAGCCTGGCCAGCATCAGGGCCATTTTTTTTCTGAATAGTTTCTAGTCTGGCCTCATGAGTGCTGAGCCATGAGACTCTTTAGAATAGGCTCCTAAGCACCAGGTGCTTCCTGTTTTTTAGCAGGTCAGAATTTTTGCTGGGTGAGACGCGGTTCCCTGTAGACACCAAACCTGTGACGTAGCAGGATTGAGTGGGCTCTGGCTCAAAAAACCCATCAGCAAAATGTGTACATGTTTGGGGAAAGAGGACATTAGCTCATGTACTATATTTGCCTAGGCATCTGTAGATACATGTTTTGTGCTGGAATGCTGTGTAAGTACTTTTGGGCGGTCTGCATGCAGCTGTGGCATTCATGCAGGCACATCTAGTCTGTTTGCCCAGGACATCCCAAAATGGGTAGCTTTGATTCTCAAGGAGGACAAAGAGCTGGTTATATGTGGACTGTTCCTTGCACGACAGTGAAATGGAACAGGCTGTTGAATTCATCTTGAAAGATGCGAGGGAAAGTCTCCTGTTTAGAACTGCAGAAACCAAGAAGACTGAAAACTTGGGGATGTGGGGGCCAGGGGCAGGGAGAGCCCGGACGATGATCATTTTCAAACCAAGCTGTTCTGTGCTGGTTTGTTTGTTTTTGTGACTTTGTTCATGTTAACCCGGTAAAGGAAGGAAATATTGGTGAAGGACTAATGAGCTCCTATAAAGCTCTTTGAGGTGCCTGGTCCTTCTGTAGTTGGAAACAGTTCCTGGAACAGAAAGACACGCACACACCCTTGCTGCTGTTCTTGCCTCTACTAGGAGCTCTGTTTACTGGAATGAGCATTGGGCGAGTTAGGCTAAACTTCAGCATACACCAGGGAAAAGAGCTGTTCCGGCCCCTGTTGGAGCCTCTGGTGAATGTGTCTAAGCAAAGTTTCTCATCCTGTAACGGTTTGCTTCAAAACATGTTATTCTCCCTGCTCCCTGTTATTTAAAGCAGGCATATCTTTGCCCCCAGGCCCAGGTTGGCTGACCTGGGGATTGCATCAGGCTATTGTTGCTGAAGTGGTGTCCTTCTGGGATGTAGGGCTGTTTTCTTGCCTGGTCCTGTTTATTTTTATTCTCCCCTTGCTCTCTCTTGAGTTCTGCAGCCCGGCTTTTGGGAAGTCAGGGTGGTCCCCCGAGACCAGCCTTGCTGTTGGCAAGGGATGCTCCGAAGATGCTATGCGTCTGCTTCGCTGTGGTGCTGAACAGCCACTCATCAAAGGTGACTGGGGAGTTATGCCATGACCCAGGTGCTCGCTGAGCCCTTGGCCTGCTCAGCAGTAAACCCAGCCTCTGTCAGGTATAGTTGCAGCCTTTCCATTAGGCATGCCCCTTTGCCTCCAGAGATGGGACGGATTCTGTGACTGGTTGCCAGTGGTTATTGTGGGCCTTGTCCCTGAGGACCATGGTTGATACCAGTGATCCCTGCTAGGCAGGGCTGGGTGCTGCTCTGAGAAATCCCTCAAGATTGATGATAGGCTTCATGCCGTCCTGAAAGTGATTTCCTTGCACTAGGACAGGGTTGGATTTCTAGGTCAGGCATGCTGAGAGAGCCAGAGATATCCTTTGGTTTGCAGATACCAGTTTGGGGCTCTGCAGTTCACACACTTCACAGAAATCTTTAAACAGGGATGCCCTAAACCTGTTTACCCTCTAACTGGAATGACAAGGTTGAGCTTCTTTATAGTTTTTATTATTGTATGCAGATGAGATGTGCTAATTTTGTGTCACCAGAGACATCACATCCCTAGGGTGCCAATGCTCATGTTAACAGGCTGCCATTTATTGTAGTGTTTTTGTCAGTCTTAAGGAGATATAGGAAGGGCCCCCCCCCCACGTTCAGTGGTAACAGCCCATTTTCTTCATCATCATTATGATTCTTATGTATTTGTATCCCATCCTATCTCCAAGGAACTCAGGGGGGCATACATGGGCTTTTCCTGTCTATTCACCCCCGTGAAGTAGACTACTGATAGTGCATGGGTCAGGGTCACCTTGTAGGTTTCATGGCTGATCAGAGATTTAAACCCAGTCCAAGTCCAATGCTCTTTCTGCTTCACCACACTGACTTCCTCTGATGTTCCTATTTACAGTGGCCTGGCTTCTCCTTCCATTGCAGATTGAATGGCGAAATACCCAGGGAACCACGTTTGATGCAAGAACATTCTTCTTTTCCCAAGCTTTCCCCCTGCAACAGGATTCTCAGCTTGCATTGCCTTTGTAAACTTTTTGTGGTCCCCTTGCTATGGGCACACAAGCTACTGGTCAAATGAGCTGAGAACTTCAACTGGACTAATAAGCAAACCCAGGCACATGCATATGTTAATCTTACCAGCTGTGCAACATCTGCTGTGAGCCATCAGCTGTTATTTTGGTTTAAGAAATGTACTTTGAATAATAAAGAGGAGGAATAACACTCTAACTCCTGCACTGTCTGTTCATGTGAACATTATAGGGGTAAGGTGTGTTCTCCCATTTCACACAGTGCCCCTTTCCACTACAGAGGGTATGGCTGTTTACCCTGTAAGATGCTGGGCCAAGAAATACTATGTGAAAATATCTCTTGTGACTCTGCTTAGCATGACTTCCAGTGTGGGGAGTGGGGACAATAGTGTTATTATTTCTGTTCCTCACACATGTGTGAACAGTACAGAAGTAAGACAGGCCTTTGTGAACAACCTCTGTAGAAGTACCTAGGAGTGTTTGCTTATAATCAGGTGAAGGCAGCCATGCTCTTTTATGAACTGCGTGCATTTTTAATTGTTAAATGGTGTTGCTGCTTGTAGGGAGGATTGTCAAGAATCAGTCTGTTCTGAGGTCTGGATCCAGTGTTTATATTGGTTTGGGGTCTGTGGGTGGCAGATCACTTGTAACACTGGAGGGCAGGCATCATAGTTTAGAACCATGGAAGGGCTTGAAGGAGAGTCTTGGTGGGTTGGGCAGGTACTCTACTACGTGAGGCCCTTTTGGCAAGGAAGGTAGAGACAAGAAGAGACTGACGTGGAAGAGTGACACCAGAACATTGGAATCTGAGAGCAACAGGCTGGAAGACTCCATCAGCTAAAGTGGGTTGATGGGAGCAGGAAGCTTATAAGTGAGAGAGTGTCCAGTTGGAGGTCAGCTGCTAGCAAGGTGTACCATCTGGGTGTTGAGCATACTTTAAGTGCTCAGTTTACTCTTGTAGAGCTCTTGTATATTGGATAAAGTTTGTGTGCTGTACACTGTGTTCCGCTATGATCGTATTACGGGGCTAACCATGACAAGCTACATTTGAAGATCCTAATGCTGGGTATCTTTGCCATTTGGTGCAGGTGCAAATGTATTCCATGTAGTGTCTCTGCTGCTTCAAAACCTGTTGTTTTTCCCACTCTCTCACAGGACTGCCCGCAGATCCTTCCATCCACCCAGATATATATCCCTGTGGGTGTGGTGAAGCCCATCACCTTAACAGCCAAAAACCTGCCACAGCCACAGTCTGGACAGCGCAATTATGAGTGCATCTTCCATATCCCTGGCAACCCCACCCGTGTCACTGCCCTGCGCTTTAACAGCACCAGCATCCAGTGCCAGAACACTTCAGTAAGTCCACTGCGTATAGCTCTCCTCTGAAAAGGTTGATACTGGGTAACATAAGAGGAACCCTCTGTTTGCATCTGATACATGTGTGGCCAGAAATGTGCAAGCCTCTGAAAGGAAATCACATGCTATTTTCTCAGCACATAAGACTTTCATTCTGGATCTTTCCTCCCATCCTGCAGCTCCTGTGGTGAGAGGACATCCCAGTCATTCTGGTTTCTTGCTACTTCTGTGCTTTATTAAAAAGTGTGTGTTCATGGGGCTCATGGGGCCTTGGAAGGAGCCCTGATCCTTTCTCTGCCGTTGTGTTTATCCACTTCCCTATTTTTCTGTTTCTCTTTCCCTTCAATGGTGTGAAATTGTTCTGTGCAGGATCAACATTCCCTCCGTCCTCCACTGCTCTGCCAAAGCTACCCAAGGGGACTCTGATGTGTTTTATCAGCATTTCCAAAGAAATTTGCTTATGAAAGCCAGAGAAACCTGCCTAGGCTTGAGCCAGCTTTGCTCGTGTCCCAAAGGAGCTCTCTTATCCTACTGTCTACCCTGCCCGCACTTGGACTGATCCAACTGTACAAATAGAATTTAGTTGGTTCTTATATCCAGCATTGTACAGTTCCCATGTGCTCATGCATGGATAGTTGCACTTTTCCAGGTAGTATTCCAACAATTTCTGCTCCTTTGCCAATTCTGCCAAACTTATGCCACTCATGACTTGGTGTGATCCCTTCTCTTGTTTGCAAAATGTGGTTAGTAGTGACCTTCATTCCTGATCTCTTTTATCCAAGCCTGGGCTCCTCCTCAACATTCCTTTAACACTGGACGTGTTGCGTCAGCTAGTAAATCTGCAGTAGATTGGCTAGCTGTAGGGGGGTGGGATTGTCCTTGTTGTTGTCTTCTGTGTACACAGCTCTGCCTCTGTGTAGCTCTGCCTCTGCCACCATGGCCTCTCCAATACCACTTTCCCAGTTAGTACCACTTGCACTTTATCATAGCCACTGTATTGAGAAGGAGAGGGTTTTTCATTACATTACAGTCAGGCCACATCAGTGATCTCACATGATACATTCTGGAAGTTCCATATGCCACACAATACTGGATGAATTATCTGCAGGGAGTCTAACCTTAAAGACTGGCAAGTCTAAAGTCTTAATAGTCCTTTCATCTAAAGAGGCATGCCACTCCTTGGCTGACCTGCTGGGCTGTCTTCCAACCGCCACTCATTTTCATGAGAGCAGCCCCTCCTCTTCCTGACTCTGATTTAATCATTTTAAATATTTCTCTTTTTTTGCTTGCTCTGTGAAAATTTATTTACATCCTGGTGTGAGCACTGTCTCCTACTCTTCTGCCCTTAAGCATATGAGTGACATTGCAAAGTTATGGAAGAACTAATGTTTGCTTGAAATGAAATGGTCTTCCGTTGCTGCCTGAATCCCCTTGCCAAAAACTGAGGCTGAGAGATCTTGGAGAGCACCATTTCCCCCTTTTGCCCTGGCAACAATGTTTTTCACATACAGGGGAAAGTACTCAGGCAGCAGGGTTCTTTATCTGAGAGTTGTGCATAGTGTTGAGATAAATATTTCAAATATATAACTAGTATTTTGGAGGCAGATGCTAAGACTAAATGGATATCTTAAAAAGCATGAATATAGCTGTTCAGTCCGTAGTGCCTCGCTTACATAAATGGAGCAAAGTGGATGGTAGCTTAGTAAGTGTGTCCTTTCTGTTGACCTTCTTACTTTAAGACATTGAATAAAAGTTATTTTTGCTGACTTATTCTGAAATTTATATTGGGGGTGGCAAGGTGGCAGTTCAGTAGAGGAAATCTATATTAGTCATAGAATCATAGAATCATAGAATAGTAGGGTTGGAAGGGGCCTACAAGGCCATCGAGTCCAACCCCCTGCTCAATGCAGGAATCCAAGTCAGAGCATCCCTGACAGATGGCTGTCCAGCCTCGTCTTGAACACCACCAGTGTGGGAGAGCCCACTACCTCCCTAGGTAATTGGTTCCATTGTTGTATTGCTCTAACAATCAGGACGTTTTTCCTGATGTTCAGCCAGAGTCTGTATTTAGTTCCACAATATTTGAACATATATATACGTGTATGTGTATGTGTGTGTGTATATATATATATATATATATATATATGATGGACAGATCTGAACAGCAGAGATTCCAAAGTTCAGGAGGCCAAGATTTTGTATGGCTTTTTGTTTTGTCTTGTTTTTGATGTAAATACATACCCAGGAAGCTTGGACAAGGCAGAAAGGCAAGAATAGTAAATTATAAAGGGCACAATCCTATGCATGGCTAGGACTGGCTAGGCCATGCTGGGAGCTGTAAGACTTTTTTCTGTCTAATCATGAATAGGATTGCACCCTAAAAGAATGCAATAGATGCTAAACTGGAAGCAGCAGAAACTGAGTAAACAACCCTCAGGATGGCAAAAAAAAAAAAGGGGGGGGAGGGGGAGAACGAAGAAATGGTGAAGGTGAAATTCAGTGGTGAAATTCAAGAGAAAAGAGAACAAATAATGTTGCTTTTATCAAATAATCGATTTGAAAATAATAGTTTTGGATTGGAGGTGGAACCCCTTACCAGTTGTAATTGTGAGACCATTCATATGTCATTAGAAGCAGAGAAGAAGTTAGACAATTATTTCCTGACGTTATATTGCATGAAACTGGAACCTTAGATCACCACAATTCCCCTTCGATGCTTCACTCGCGGTTCCTCTTTCTCCGCTTATAGAGACAATATATGAACTATGTCTGAGGAAACTACGCAGGATGTCTTAGGAAAGCTTAAGCTATGGCGTAAGAAAGCAAAGACACAGGACCAATGTGGGTTACATTGATAGGTCTGTCTTAAATGACTGGAACTGAAATGAAGGAACTATCCATGATGTATGAAATGGAGGATGCGTGAGAGAGAGAAACACTTCTCTCCCCACCCCTGCTTGTAGGGACCGATTGTCCCTTGCCCAATGACAAGGAGTCTTTAGAGGCTGGTTGTTTGCAACAACGCAGCTTCTTTGCCACTCTTCTACTTACCAGCTTGCAGACGATTCTTCAGAGGTCAACTGAGCAGCCATTTCCACAGCAGGAGGCCAGTTACACAAACTACCTGCTCAAGCGTCAGTCAGTGTTGTTACTGAAACATATACGCAGCCTAATGACATCCTGCTTCCAGCACTTGAAATGGGGTTGATTAGAAAGCTGGAATGGGGTGGGGAGCAGGAAGCTGCTACTAGGCAGTGTCAGTGCTTTAGGAGACCCATTTTTATCTGCTTGCGGAGAAAGCAAATGGGAAAGAAGGGGAATTCTGGCCTATTTCAAGAGACTGAAGCAGCTGCTAAAATCACTTATCTTGCATTACTTTCACTTTTCTTACAGGAGACTCGGGTACGAGCCTATGATATAGTTCACAAATATGTTTGTTTATTTAAAAAAAATAGATCCTGCCCTTCAGAAATGTACTCTCAGTGTGCAATTAACAATCATTAAAAACAAAACAGCATATCGTAACAATATGATTAAAACAGCGGAGGTAGTAAAAACATGCAAACATCATTGGAGCAGAATCAAATAAAATGCAGCAAATGTTTTTAAAGGCCTAGAAAAAAAAGGAGGTTGCCTGGTGCTAGAAGGACATAAGATGGTGGCAGTGAAGCTATTTCAAAACTGCCAGGATGTGCGTCCTAGGGCTGGACATTGTTAGCAGCGTAGCAGCTGCTTTATAAAGTAAATGAAGTTTTCAAGAAAGCTCCAAAGGCAGCCCCAAGTATAATGTACTGCAGTATGTAGTTATTTGATTTGACTTGCAGGTGTGGCCATATTATATATATTGCGATTGGGACCAGGTAATACAACCAAAAGGGTGCAGTGACACCCCCCCCCCCTGCTCCATGCACTCACCAATTCATTGCTAAAATACTAACTGCAAAAAACTGAATGTAACTGAATCCCATTTCTGATTTGGAGAATCAGATGGAGTCAGAACACATGCCTTAGAGCAGGGGTGGGCCATTCCCCTCCCCCCCGAACCCAGTGTGGGCCACACCCCTTGCTGCCACCACCACACTGTTGATTTTATGATCAAAATTTGGTAGCGCAGTAGCAGCAAAAAGCAGTGATTTTCTTTTAAAACAAGGCGCTCACCTTGTTGGGATACAAATTCATGCTCCTAGATGCAATTCCGCTTCCTCAAAAAGTGCACGCTCCTGGCATACCTTGTTGTAAAGGAAAATTGTGACTTTTTGCCACTGTAGCAGCAAATTTAGCAGTGTGTGTGTGTTGGTGCACAAACACAGCCAGGGGAGCTGGATGTGGCCCACGGGCCATGTGTAGACCATACCTGCTTTAGAGTCCAGACTCTGCCTTCAAGAGCTTGTTCACTGAAGCACAAATATATATTTTTGGTGTGTGCCTGTGTGTGTGTGTGAGACACACACACACACACGCACACAGAATTTTGCCACCTGAAAATTGATTTTAAATATGCTCCACTGATACCCATCCCTGGCCATTGCTTTTTGATGTTACCTACCCTCTTTCTACGCGCTCTGCTTCATTTTTCATTTCTTTTTTATTTGAATTTTGAGGACATTGTTTGTTTTGTTTTTTAATAGAAAGCATGAAAGAGAAAACGAAAGCACACTTATCTGGCCACCAAGCTGTGGCTAATCCAGTATTCTCTCTGCCCTCACCTCAAGATCCTGACTTTAAGCTAGATATGATTACAACTAACCCTCTTCATTCCTTCTTTCTTGAAGTCTTTACTTATCGCATTTCTGTCATCCTTTCGAAATGATGAATCACAGGCTGAATCCTATTGGTACTGAGCATCCTCCATCCCATTATTTTTGCCAGAACATGAGCACCCAGGGTCAGGGCCTTCCTCTCCAAATCTCTTCTTTAAACCTTTCCATTTCACTTTAGCACACAATTGAGCTTAGCTCACTCTAAAGAGATTTGGAATGCTGTGTACTGAAGGACACTGTTTAACAATAAACACCATGGTTGAACAGTGGCAGAAGCGCTGGCTTAATGGGTCTTGAAGGTTGTATCTAAAATGCAGCCTGTGGGAGAGGAATCCTGTATCTATAGCAACACAAAACCTGAAAGAAGGGAGAATATATTCTCATCTATAAGTGGGAGGCTAGATCAAGCTTAGAAGGAGACGAGGTAACTTGAATTCTGTCCATGCTGTTACTACTTGATTGATAAGAAGACGCTAAAGAAAGAAATACCTTGGAACATTTCAGGAACAGATCTGCATACTCCTCCAGTGGCTTGCATTTCTGTAGATTTTGCTTAAAGGGATGACTTGTAGCCATTTGATATAAGAGCCAGTAGCGTCACCCTCCGTTCACTAACTCTTTGTATGATAGGAGCACAGAGATGCCTCCATAGAAAAATAAGTCAACAGGCGCTATGTGGACATGTACTCAGAAACCGGTTCTGTGGCATATTGTTAATAATAAAAGCAGCCAAACAGAGACCCTGAAAGGAGACTGCAGCCGTCACAAAACAAATTGGTGTGAAAGATAGGACTAGAATCCAAATCCAGGGGTGGTACGGTCCAAGAAATGTTAGTACACTGTGGGCCAGTTCACACACAGTCACACACATACCCATGATTGTATTTGCTGGAAAAATTGCAGCCATGATTGTGGAAGGGATAGCAGATAGTCTAATGCTAATGTTTCCCCATGTAACTGCATTGCCATGACTGTTCACATGTAGAGTATATGGACTATAGGAACAGGCCCTAAGCCCTGCAAAAACAAATGGAACTTGAGAATGCAATTAAGTGCTTACGATACATGAATCAGCAATGTGCCGAATTTTTCGACCTATTTATTTTGGACCATTCGGGGGGGGACGGGGATGGGACTGGACCTGAAAATTGTGGGAAGGGGGGAGAATTTCAGAGCGATTTCTCAAGGTGCCAGGCTTCAGTGCTTACCTTACTGGAAGGAGGTGGCAGAGGGGTGTGTGTGCTCTTTCTTTTACCATTTTCCACCGTTCTGTCCTCACAGCCTTTCCAGCTGCTTGAGCTGATTGGAAAGCCTCCTGGAGGACTTAGCCAGGATTTCCTTCCTTGGGGCTTTCCAGTGCTGCTGCCTGCGGACTGAGTGCCTGAAAGCTGAGAGAGGAGTTCTTGTTACTCTTCTTATTCTTATTCTTTTTGTTGTTAAAATAACTTTTAATAACAATACAGCAAATTTTAAAACAAATGCCCCTGTTGGCTTTCAGGCCATCAGCAGGCAGCAGCATTGGAAAGCCCCATTGGAGGAAGTCCTGGCTAAGTCCTCCAGGAGGCTTTCTGAGATGATCACACAGCTGGAGAGGCTGCAAGGACAGAAGGGGGGGGGGATGGTAAAAGAAAGAGCATGCAGGAGCCCCTCTGCCACCTCCTTCTAGTAAGGTAAGCACTGAAGCCCTGTACCCTGAGAAATGTTGGTGAAATTCTCAACATCCCAACGAAAGAGGCAGAAAAATTACTGCTTCTTTCCCAGGGAAACTAAGAGGTTGCGAGAAAGGGAAGATGGAGTTTTGGCACAGCACTGACATGAATCTCAAGAATTTTTGTGACGATGCTCTGGACTCGGTGGTCTTGTAGGTCCTTTCCAACCCTATGATTCTATGATCTCTCTCAACTTTTGGCAGAGGATCCTACCAATGTTGCTGCAATGCCCCTGCTGTCCAATTTCTGTTTATGCTGCTGCTTCTTTTTTTGATTGACAGAGATCCAGATTTGGTCTGGACATTATCAAAATACTTCAACACACGTAGAAAACAAAAACAATGCGTTGTTGTTATTAAAATCAGTTAGGGTTTTTCAGCAGCTTAACATATTAATGCCCTTCATCCTAAAGTCCTTTTCTTGTTTGGTTTAATTATTTTCTTTATAGCTATTGACATAATAAATGTCAATGACATCAGTGTTTAAACTCCATTTTTTACAATCTTACCATTCTAGAACTCTCTTTCCAATTCAAGAATCTGTTCACGCCTCCAAGGGACACAAGCATTCTTAACATTTAAAGGCAGCTAGCCAGGCAGATTTGAAGCCTTCACATTCACACTTTCTCCATTTTTTTCTCTATTGTCTGCTTTCTTCAGTCCATCTGGATTGTATTACTTCACTCTTTGCAAAGTCAGATAACTTTGCAAAGTGACATGTAACTTAGAAAAGAACTCTTGATTTGCATCCTATGTCTCTACTTTATGCATATGAATATATAGAGTGTGCTATAGGCCTTTGAGTCAGGACACTACTTTATACAATGCATAATTTATGGGATCTCTACCACAAGATGGGGTGATGGTGTCACTAGTTTAAATGGCTATTTAAAACAACTAGACACATTTATTGAGTTTAAGCCTATCAGTGGCCCTTAGTTTTAACTGGAACTTCCATGTTTCAAGGGAGTTTATGTCTGAATGGGGACAAGAGGCAGGGGAGGGTTGTTGCCTTCATGCCCTGCTTGAAGCACTGAGCTAGCTGGTGTTTGGAAACATGTGGTAAACATTGTTTACTTGGACTTCCAAAAGACTTTTGACAAAGCCTCTCACCAAAGACTCCTGAGCAAACTTAGCAGTCATGCAATAAGAAGAGAGGTCCTCTTATGGATCAGTAACTGGTTAAAGAACAGAAAGCAGAGAGTAGGAATAAATGGTAAATGCTTCCAGTGGAGGATTGTAAAGAGTGGGGTCCCACAGGGATCTGTATTAGGACCAGTGCTTTTCAACCTGTTCATAAATGATCTGGAATTAGGTGTGAGCAGTGAGGTGGCCAAGTTTGCTGACGACACCAGATTATTTAAGGTGGTACAAACAAAAAGGGATTTGCAAGCCTTGAAAAGAATCCTTTTGTCTGTGTCTTGAGTTGGCTATTGGAGTCTACTGAAAGTGGCCACTAGGGCGCTCCTGACAATAGCAGAGTGCCTTCGGTCTGACCTTGCTGGGCAGTTCTTATGTAACAAAGTTCAGATTCCTTTTCTTCCAACCTGTGTTGCATTCCCCAGAGAACAATGGATAAATGCTGACATGGCTTTACTACAACAAGTCAGAATGGCTTTCTTGTCCTGAAGGTGTTACTTAGGAGAATTCCAATGCTTCTGCTGTGGGATGTATTTTCCCAGTTGCTGCATGGGTGTGATTCCCCTGCTCCCTCCCAACTAGTGCTTCCGTTGTGATTGAATCTCCTTAGAAAGCAATTACATGACTATCATAAGCACCTGTTGAATGGTGCCTGCAACATCATCCATGAAAAATGAGACCCACCTTCCTGGCACCATTTTATGATGTGAGGATTCTGCAGTTGTGGCATGAAAGAGGAGGGGATGCCAGCAAGGCTAAGCTCTTCTTTTTCAACAATTTCCAATCCCACCTTTAAAAGAAACAACTATTCCCCCTTTTAGCAAGACTATCCTGCCCTTAGGTCCCACCCATTCCATGGACATGATATAGTGCTGGTGTTTATTTGCCTTAGCATGAGGGTAGCCTTTGTGGAAAGGTGTGTTTTTTAAATGTCCAGAAAGGACCTTGTTATTCTTTTAATATGGTTAGAGTCACTTTTGCTGGAAAAACTGGGGTGCATGTAGAGTTAGAGGGGCATGTTTGGACTCTGTTGCCCATTTAATGCTTCTCAAAGTAGGAAACAAGGCACCCAAGAGATTCTGTCATACATTTTTTATTTATGTATTTAAAAATTTATACTCCACCTTTTAACCTATAAACAGGTTCTCAAGGCAGGTGGCAGCCATTAAAACACAATAAAAATAATTAAAATGCATATTAAAATATATAGGAAAAACAGAACACCCATTCTTAAGAGTAGCCAAGCATTTTACACACCCTATGAGTGTGTGTGTGTGTGTGTGTGTGTGCGCATGCAGTATGCAAGTATAAATTAAATACACAGTAAATATTCAAATAAAAACTTGCTTCTGTTCATTTTGGACTTCAGTCTGAGGGGTCTCATTATGGCTAGGAAAAAAACCTGAGGCTCTAAATATGCTGAACTTGGGAGATATATAGCTATAGAATTAGGTGAACTTATAAGGGAAGGAGAATGAGTTGTAATCAGTGATGAAGAAAAATAATGCTAGGCAAAGAGAGCGGAAGTAAAATCAAAGCAGATGCCAAACCCAGGAGTGTGTGCGTGCGCATGTGTGTGCGTGTTAGTATTTTATTGAGCCTGGAATACATTTATAGGGCCCCATAAATCATACACGCAAGGCCCTATTATGAATACCACACACCTACAGTATATGTATCTTTAATTAGCAAGGTACAAAGGGAGAAATAGCACTGGATCTTACAAATCCAGAAACATTTGTGGAGGAAAAAAGCCTCCCTCTCTTCTCCAAGCAGCACCAACATTTATCTTTCCTGCAGCAGTGTTTAAAGTGAAAAGGGAGTATCAGGAGAGTTTGATAGGATCCAATTAAATTCCAGCAGATAAAATAATGATGAATTGCAATTGAGCCCCGATGAGACATGATGCACATTATGCCATCCCCACAGTGCTGGGAAGGCATTGAGGTCATCAACTATAGAAAAATAGGACACTGTTGCAACTGTACTACTCGTGCAGAAAACAGTTAAGGGAAATGAGGTTGGAGAGTGATTGTGTGAGTGTAGATATTCAAAGTGGATGTATACAGTGTAATGGTGTTGTGCATGGATCTAGGAGATTAGCATAGAGGCCGTCTTCCTTACTGAGAGTCTTTCTCTCTTCATCACATGTGCTTTGGATATGGAACTGCAAAAGACAAATCGAGAAATCCAAGTTTCCTATTATGGTGGAGGCCATTTTTATGTTGTTTACTGCTCTGAATTAATGGGGTTGAAGTTGGATTCGGCCTACTAAGATAGCAAAAGCTCCTGCTCATACATTCCCCATTGAATACTCTGGTCCCTGACCTTTTTTAAAGTCCTCCTTGGTGACACTGTGCTTTGGCTTTTTAAAAAAAACCTAAGGTAGCCTGGTTGGAGTTCCCCTCTTCAGTGTACATCTAAGATATGTTGAAGGGAGTGCTGCTAGTCAGGAATAGCGTGTCTCAATACAGTGTGAGACTCAACAGTTGAGGATTGGAAAAAAAGGATTTTATTCCTTTTTCTTTGGGCTGAATGAAGTTGTTGTTGTTCAGTTGTGTCCTACTCTTTGTGACCCCATGGACCATAGCACGCCAGGCCTTCCTGTCCTCCGCTCTCTCCCTGAGTGTGCTCAAGTTCATATTCATTGCATCGGTGATGCTATCTAGCCATCTCATCCTCTGCCGTCCCCTTCTCCTTTTGCCTTCAATCTTTCCCAGCATCAGGGTCTTTTCCAGGGAGTTTTCTCTTCGCATTAGGTGGCCAAAATATTAGAGCTTCAGCTTCAGTATCTGTCCTTCCAATGAGCAGTCAGGGTTGATTTCCTTTAGGATGGACTGATTTGACCTCCTTGCAGTCCAGGGGACTCGTAAGAGTCTTCTCCAGCACCACAGTTTAAAGGCATCAATTCTTTGGCGCTCAGCCTTCACAGCCATACGTTGCTCCTGGGAAACTGGATGAAGTGGTCACCCCTAAACTGAAAAGCTTTTATATCCAGGCATCTGAGTTCTTTGTTTCAGATAACTTGTTAGAGCTGTTATTTGATGCTTGATTAGGTGGAACAAGATGAAACTTAATCAAGGGGAATGCTAAGCTAATGATCGGGGAAACGCCACACCAAGTATACCGGGAATAGAGGCATTTCCATCATTTGAGTTATTTAGATCTGGACTGATTGGAGCCTTGTGGAAGATACCCTTGCAAAAGAGACTCGGAAGCACCGTAACAGGTGCTCCATGAGCCTACAGCATTTATTTCACATTGCATCCTCTTGGACGGAGGGATGCCTCATATTAGGATCCGGATATCCTCAGCTTTCATTTTGAAGAAATGGTAATAAAGAAAACATTGACAACATTAATGCCATGGATATCTTTCTCCTCCCTCAATTATATTAATCTGTAATAGATGTTTTGCACCGAATTCATGCATTCATCTTCTCTTCCTTTTCGGGTATTCCTCAGTCTTTATTTCCATATGTATACTATGCCTCCGTGTGTCCTTCTGCATCCATCTGCTTGCTTGCTTGTCATGCTGTGTGCCCATCTGTGTAAGTTTCTGTCCACCTGCATATGTGTGTTCCTTTAATTTTTAAAGACAGAGCAGCTGTTTTGAATATAGACACACTTGGTGTATAGACTTCTGAAACAAGAAGCATTTGGCGTAGACATGCAGCAGGTGATTGACTTTTTAGTCAAAAACTGAGACAGTAGGTCAAAAGATGGAAGCAGATATCCAGTCTAGTGACCACTTTGTCCCACCCACAATTTAGGACTACCTGGTTTGGCTGAAAAGCATGTGAGCAAATTGAATAATATTTACGATCTGTTCAATCCTTGGAGTCATTGGCTTTTGATGCTGTATGAAGGCATATTTGCCGCTAGCTGTGAAATTGGGAGTATCCAAGCCTCAGGGCCATTTTATATGTTATAAATATTCTCTGTCTCAGGCAGAGAAGGGTTGTTCATATCACCTCCTAACTGATCCCTTTTTTAATTGGAGATGCCAGGGATTAACCTCAGGTTCTTCTGCATGCAAAGCATGTGCTTGACTGAGTGATGGGTCCCTCCCCAAATGTGCCTGTACATCACACACGTTTGGTAACTGTAGCAGTTTAATTATTAGAAAAGCAGCGTCAGGAAAGATATTCAATATACATTTTCACTGCATTTAATTCATTCTAGCAGATGGAGGTAGGAGAACTCAGTCCGTGATTTGCCACCCTTCTTCAGATGGGGAATCCGTTTTTTATATTGCCCTGAAGGCGGCTTGTCCTGCCTTTAGAGGTGCTTCATTCATTTGAGCCAGAATGGCCTATCAGGAATACAAAGGGAAGGAAGCCAGACACACCTAAACATTCATTATGGCACCAGCCTGATTTTGGATCAGTCATTGTGCTTCTTCTTTTAAGCCCTCATGTGAAAAATGAGGATTATAAAGTAGATTTGCTTCTCACATTCTCCAGTGAAGGGTAGGCGGAGGGGGCAGGTGGGAGTGTTGATTAGTTACTGTGTAAATTTCTATGGTGTGTAATTGCAGAGTGCTGCTGTAATCTAAATTATTTATTTATTTAGAAAAAGTAAATACAGATCCCGTTTGAGATTTCAAGGCATGCACAGGATCCATCTGTGTATCTGTCAACAACAAATAAATACAGCTTAGATGGAAATAATTGGCGTGCAGCCATTCCTCTGCTTAACTGCCAAGTCTTGGGGTCAGGAATCTGCAGCAATCATGACTGGCAAATCAGCAAGAGAAGCGCAGGAGCTTCCTTGCTGTGCCTGTATGTAACTCCTGCAGGAAAATGGCTCAGTGCTTCCAACCCAGGCTGTGGTGGTTAAATGCTATTCTTGGTACATTTTAAAGAGGCATTTATCTGTGAATATGATACCCTCTTATTTCTTTTAAGCTTCCTGCCACTAGATGCAAATTATGGGTGTTTGGATTATTTCTTGTTTTCATTATGACAATATCTGAACCTTTTGCTTGATTCCCCCCCCCCCCGCTTTTTTGATAATCTGCAACAGGGGTGCAGAACCTCTGGCCTGGGGTCCAAATCCAGCCCTCCTGGCATCCCAATCTGGCCCTTCTGGGTTCCCAGGTGGCCTGCCCCTTCCTCTGGCCTTTCCTTTTTCCCCCAACTACCAATCCTTTGGTGGTTTCCCAGCTTTTGTGCAGTTTTTCCCCATTTGAAAAGATGGAAATGCCTCTTCTAATGCTTAGTTACTGGCAGTGAGAGCATTAAGGTAAAACATGCTGGGGGTGTGTGTACTTTGGTCCCACTCCTTTTGCATTCAGCCCTGCCCACCACTGGAATGCAGCCCTCAAGAGCTTCTCTGAAATGGAATTCAACCCTCTGGCTAAAAGAGGTTATGCACCTCTGATCTACGATATAGTGTTGGTGCTTTCCTCAAGAAGAACCAGGGCAGAAGGCTGGGTTTCATGGGACTTGGTCAGAGTGCTAAGGGGTGGCCTGACAATATATATACACCAGCTCTTTAGCTACTCGTTCTGACATAACTAGTACTATTGCCTGACAAAAATGAGCAGTGATATTTTTCAGATGGTCATATACTTCTTTTCTTAATGTTGGAATTGTTGATCTCTGTCTCCACCAGTGAAAATAAAAGGATTCGGCTGTAGAGGCACTTCTCTTGATATTTCAGTGTCTGCCCCCCAAAGTCAAGCAAATTATATCCTAGCACAGCATTCCCTAACCTGGTGCCCTCCAGATGTTTTGGACATCAACTCCCATCAGCTCCAGCCAGCATGGATAATGTTCAGGAATGCTTGGAATTGTAGTCCAAAAAATCTGGATGGGACTAAGTTGGGGAAGGCTGTCCTAGGATTTCTTAGCGTTGAGTGTTGTAGTGGCGAAGCAGAGCAACAGCCTGGGGAACAAACCTAGGTTACAGTGTGCCATAGTCGTTATCCCAACCAATCATATTTGCAGAAGTGTAACACTGTAAAAATTCAGATGGAGAGACATTAATGACATTGGCTTGCTTGCTTGCTTGCTTGCTTGCTTGCTTGCTTACTTACTTACTTACTTACCACCTTTATATAATGCTCCACATCTCAACAGATTCGAGTGGTGAACAATAAAAGATAAAAGGAATAAAACACCACATTAGAAACAGTTGTTTTTTTAGAAACAGAATGCCAATAAAAACCATGGCTGGTCAATCAAGGAAAGCTTCTTGAAAGAAGGATGTTTTCAGGGTGTGCAGAAAACAACACAATGTTGGCGCATGTCTGAACTCCAGAAGCAGGGAGTTCGATAGAAAAGGGGTCACCACACTGAAGGCTCTTCTCTGGGTTGACTCCAGTCAGGCCGTAGGCCCATGCAGAACCATCAGGAGCATGCCCTCTGATGACCTCAGTGAGCAGGCAGGTTGATAATACCACAAGCAATGCAACCAGTTGGCAAACATGATTTTTAAAAAAAGAGTTTTTAAAGGTAGCATTACATCATGATCTTCCAACATGTTTATTTGGAAATAAGCCTTACTGATTTCATAAGACTACCTTTCAAAAAAGTGTGCTTTGGATAGCAGCCTGAGACTGTTCTAGATTATAGAGTACTTACAATCTGAGTGGTTAAAGAATGAGAAAAGAGTGGATTCTCCTCACTCCCTGCCCTTCAGTCTCTCAGCCCATATTAACATGAGGATGGGGGATTCTACTCTGCATTAACAATTATAAGCACAGAATCATGGGATGGTTTTATATATACGTTGAATAAGAGGGAGAGATCTTCTATATGTGCTTTAAGAGAGTTAAAATACCAAATTGCATAAAAAATAAAAACAAAGTAGAAGCACAAGTAAATGTTTGGCTGTGTCTGTGTAACATGAGCATGTGGTGTCAGACTTCTGGCCAAAGCTTAGGCTTGTTGGCTGCTTTCCTGTGTGCCTTCTCCAAAACACCCACCTTTCCTGGCTTCCCCTCTGGCTCTTGGGATGCATGTCAGTCTCCCTTCCTATACGCAGTGCTAGGATAGCCAGGAATAGTTCAGGCCATTGTTGGCAAAACCAAAAATCTGGCTTGTTCTTCCTCCGGTTGAGTCATGGAGAGACTAGCAACTGCGGAGGCAGACTGATTCCTAGTCCTTTTCCCCTCCAGATGTGCCCATCCGTCCTTTCTGTCCCACTGGAAAATTGAAAGATACGAGTAAATCACGTTCAACACATTCTTCAGTGTGTAAGGACATGCTAGGCATATTTCAAGCAAGCAAACCTAGTCTTTGCCCTTCCTGCATTGAAGATGGTGGGTTGATTATCTTAAGCATAGCTGTCCAAATTGCAGATGAGATACAAGTCCTATGCCTGGACTGTATCACTTCATGCAGATGAGGGCTTACATTATTGGCCCCTCCATATTGCACATAGAAAATTAGATGTCAGGGTTTTATCCTAGTTCTTTCCCTGACATGTTAGTTTTCTGTGTATGGGAATCTTACTTTTTCATGGAGGAGCAATCCATCACCATCGTGGGGGAGACTGCACCTACCATTCCGAAGTGGTGCAGAGGAGATCAGTTTTACTGCCTTTTCTGTAGTAACACAAAGCTTTTTTCCTGCCTTTTGCAGAGCAAACTAGTATTTTCTCTTGAAAACAGGAGTGTATTTTCCAGGCTTTGCACTGTGTGCTGCCAGAACTGTCATGCTGAGGAAGCCCAGACAGCTATGTGTGGAATACCGGGGGTGGGGGTGGGGGCTAGAGAAGGTATTCCCCTGGATAACTTTCAGGTTATATCTGATGAGCTTTTGGATTCTGGCCTGCTTGGTGTTTGCCCACACTTTTTGAAGATGGCTCAGTCATGGAATTAAGTTCTTGGGAAATGGACACCCTCTACTTAGCTGTGTCTGCTTGAGACAGAATGGCTAGAGCAATGGAGGATGAACTTTTTAACAAGTGTCATGTCTAGAGGAGGCAATAATGCTATCCTAGTGCATGCCACAGCACATAACACTGCACTTTTGGGATAGTTCTGCTTCTAGTCAATGTAGGCCTGACTCTGTGCCATTGTCAGGCTCACAGGACCTCCTGCTACAGACTGGATATGTCGTAAACGCCATGTGCTTTTGCCACTGTGCTATAGGATGACCACCCATTGTTTAGAGGGTGTTTGTAAGAGATTAGGAGAGGATGCTGCTGGACTTCAATATACTTTATCCTTGGATCTAGTAGGAAGTACCTGACTTTCAGAGACTTAACCCAGAAATAAGGATCTTGCTCTGCACTTGAATATTACACAATTACGTTTTTTAAAAGCTCAGGTATCTTTGTTTGATTGAAAGATCAATGAGCATGCTCCTGGATTAATCTGCTGATACGTCACTGTGAGTGGGATGTGCATGGGGCGCTGGAGGAACATTTTAAAGTAAATGTTCTAACAAATATATTCTCCTGCAACAAAAAGTAAACTAACATACAACCACATGTGGGAATCAGGCTTTTAGTATTCTTAATTCCAAAGACAATTATCTGGCCCTTAGAAGATGGCGTGACTCACTGGACTTCATTAAATACTCCTTGGACTCACAGGTTAATGTTCAACCTGTGCTAATTTTGGCTCTTATTTATTATTTGTTTATTCTTGAAATTATACAAGCTAGGCTTCAGCAGCATGTGAACCGAGAACTACTGGAACTACAAGCGGGGTTTCGAAGAGGCAGAGGAACTAGAGATCAAATCTCCAACATTCTCTGGATCATGGAGAAAGCAAGAGAATTCCAGAAAAACATCTATTTCTGCTTCATTGACTATGCTAAAGCCTTTGATTGTGTGGATCACAACAAACTGTGGCAAATTCTGAAAGAGATGGGAGTACCAGACCACCTTACCTGTCTCCTGAGAAACCTGTATGAGGGACAAGAAGCAAGAGAAAGAACCAGACATGGAACAACCGATTGGTTCAAAATTGGGAAAGGAGTATGACAAGGCTGTATATTGTCGCCCTTCTTATTTAATTTATATGCAGAGTACATCATGAGAAACGCCGGGTTGGATGAATCACAGGTCGAAATTAAGATTGCCGGGAGAATCATCAACCACCTCAGATATGCAGATGATACCACCCTAATGGCAGAAAGCGAAGAGGATCTCAAGAGCCTCTTGTTGAGGGTGAAAGTGGAGAGTGCAAAAGCGGGTTTGAAACTCAACATTAAAAAAACGAAGATCATGGCATCTGGCCCCATCACTTCCTGGCATATAGAAGGGGAAGAAATGGAAGCAGTGACAGATTGTATTTTCTTGGGCTCCAAGATCACCGCAGACGGTGACTGTAGCCATGAAATTAAAAGACGCTTGCTCCTTGGGATGAAAGCTATGGCACACCTAGACAGCATAGTAAGAAGCAGAGACATCACCTTGCTGACAAAGATTCGTGTAATCAAAACTATGGTTTTCTCGGTAGCAACGTATGGCTGTGAGAGCTGGACTATAAGGAAGGCTGAGCGTTGAAGAATTGATGCCTTTGAACTGTGGTGCTGGAGAAGACTTACGAGTCCCCTGGACTGCAAGGAGGTCAAATCAGTCCATCCTAAAGGAAATCAACCCTGAGTGCTCATTGGAAGGACAGATACTGAAGCTGAAGCTGAAATATTTTGGCCACCTAATGCGAAGAGAAAACTCCCTGGAAAAGACCCTGATGCTGGGAAAGACTGAAGGCAAAAGGAGAAGGGGACGGCAGAGGATGAGATGGCTAGATAGCATCACCGATGCAATGAATATGAACTTGAGCACACTCCGGGAAAGAACGGAGGACAGGAAGGCCTGGCGTGCTATGGTCCATGGGGTCACGAAGAGTCGGACACGACTTAATGACTGAACAACAACTTGGTGTTCACTGAATCCTAAGACTCTCAGCCAAACAGTTGCAGACCAGTCCTATGCACGTATACACAGAAGTCTCATTGAATTCAGTGGGACTTACTGTCATGTAGAATGCATAGGATTGGAGCCTCAGTGGATTATCTTCAGAAGCAGATCGTCAGTGAGCTGCTTTATCTGGTCATTAGAGATATCTTGTCCTTCAATATATTAACAGGGTGTAACTAGACTTCCCCTTTCTATCCCTGCAATGACTTTGTTTAAGGCTGCTTACAGGACAGTTGGCAAAACATTTGGAGATAAGTCAAGATTCACGAAGCTCTACAAACACAATTAGTAAAATCCAACATAATTCCTCTTTAGAGTAGACCCACTGAAATGAATGAAGTTAGTCATGAGCCAAGAGCCATTGTAGTGACCTCTACACTATTACCTGGGTTCTAACTTTTGCACTGTCTGGAAGAATGGGGGGAGATCCCATGTGACCCACACCCATGTGTGGGTTTAGCTCAGCCTTGGAATTAGGTACTCACCTGGTCACTTTCAGTGGGTAACACTTTCTTCCAGGCAAATCTGCATGGCCACATCTCTGCTGCTGGGCCACAGTGCGCACACATTCTCTCTCTCTCCCTCTCTTCTGCCAGAGTACACAAAGACTGGAAAGCGGGGAGGAAGGATGTAGGCAACCACTCCCCATAGTCCCAATTGCAAGGCTAATTCAGCTCAGAAGGTAAAATATTAATATTATAATATTGTTAAGTACAGAACAAATCTGTTCTATTTATTTATACTGTTACTGTATTTTATTATTTTTGTAAGCTTCATTGAAGTATTTGAGGAAAGGTGGGCTATAAATAGTTGATTGTATGCATGCATGTATGTATATTTTAAAAAAAGTAAACAGGGTTGGTGACCATCCCTTCATTTCTGTGAATATTAGTAGTGTGTCTAGTGGCTTCAAGACACCTTGTCTTGATTGTTCATGGCTTGGATTGTGAACTCTCATTTTGTCTCAGTCCTTGAACTGTGAAATACGTTGCTGCAAATCTCCATAAGTCTTCATTATCACCAGCAAGGATCTTCTAATTAAGGAAGGTCTGTGTTATCTGAAGCAGAAATATACACATCCCTCTCTTAAGTGTGAGCTGCTTTAGTCAGGGCAGGTATCTGAAGGGTTAAATAATCTACCACCCCCATTCCACGCCCATTCAGAAGGAACTCATTTCCAAAAAGAGCCAGGACAGAGAAATGCAAATAACTGTTTCGGACAGCTGCAGGCTGTATGCCTTCCTGAGATGCCAGGGCCCCAAATGAGACATGTCAGAGTACAAATTGAAAATGCCAATTTCACTTATGCTGCCACGCTGCTCGTCACAGCTAAATCCTTCCCTGCCACCCCTCCCCCCACACTTCCCACTTACCAAATGATGGGTGCTTCTCCTTAGTGTAAATCTGCCTGACTTCTTGGGTTATTCCTGTAGTGGGCTTCTTCAGTCTATCTCCAATTAGTAGGATGCAGCTACAAAGGAATCGGATCAGAATATGCACAGAGACTCTTCGGCTATCTTTGTCCTAGTGATCCATATTTAGTTTGTGTTTTGCATATACGCTTTATTGATGTGAGCTTACATAAGCTCTACTTCCATTTATCTGAATGTCTAATTATTTCAGTATTGCCCACTGAAGGGAGTGCTTGGTTTATTTGTTTCAAATATTGATAGGATAGCAATTTTATAGTAGATCTAGGAATAACACAGATAGCTTGTGTGGAAGCACCAACTTCAAGAAGAGTCCTTTTCAGAAGCAGAGTTCAGTCCATTTGTTTAAATGTTACATTTTAAAAAAATGTAAAGTTCCCTAGAAATTTTTGCTGAAGGGCACTATAAAAATATCCTAAATATATGAACATAAGAAGAGCTATGCTGGATCAGACCAAGGGTCCATCTAGTCCAGCATTCCGTTCACACAGTGGCCAACTAGCTGTCGACAGGAAACCCACAAGCAGGGCATGAGTGCAATATATACACCAGTCCCTGAATGGGAATTTGGCTGATATACTGTGCATGGTTCTTCCTTCAAAGTATTGTACGTCATTGAATGCCATATTCAATATTCACTGACTTTCATTAGTAGAAGAATACTGTCCACAGTAAATGTCATACAGGTAAGGATATTTGACTCTGATCACTTTCTCTCTATATCGCTTTCACTTTATACCAGCCTTTATTGACGATGTTTTGGACTTCAACTCCCATCAGTCCCAGCCAGCATGGTCAGTAGTCAGGAATGCTGGGTGTTGTAGTCCAACACATTTGGAAGGCACCAGGGTGGGTGAGGCTGCTCTGTACAATGATGTCTATGTTGTCCTATTGAAAATTGCTCTGTTGTAAATGTATATTCTCTTGATGTATGAAAGACTTATGGCTTACCGTCTGAAAAAGAATTATTTGAAGCACTGTTGTCTATTCTCAGGAGCTTGTCTGTTTCTGATATTTAGTTTTGTTTCCCATTCTGCATCACGTGCTAGCTTTGTACTTTTGTTTGAATACTTTACAGGTATCACATCTGGTTTTTTGTATGTATCTGTTAATTAAGCACAAAATAGGCTTTGAAGGAAGCTGACGAATGGAAGCTGGAACCTTCATGGGGTGGGGGTAGCGGGAGCTTGGAAATATGTGTGTCAAGGGGAGGAGGACCCATGCTCCCTTCATCTTTCTGTGTGTCGTAAGCTGTGAAGGCAAACTCAGTGCCATGGGCTGAGGGAGGGAGAGGTTCCAAGGTGCAGGGAGAGCTGATTCTGTAGTGTCCATAGCTCCCTAACAAACTCCAGCAAGCCATGAATCTTTCATTTAATCTCTTCTGACACGCCTGTCATTTTCTCCAGAGAGGAGCGGAGAATCTCTCGCCGAAGGAGGTCATTAGCTGTCAGGGAAGGTTCCGACTGCCTTCCTGTCTTGGTATCGATTAAGCCTCCACATGCGCGCAGGCACAGTGAAGGGAATATTGATGAGGCAGCCACAAGTTTGGCTTGGGCTAGAAATTGGGTTTATCTTTCACTGGGGTAGGAGAGGCAAGGGCTTGTGGTGATGTTGGATGGAGATAGAATTCCAAATTTGTGTCTCTCTGAAACCAGACCTCCCAGAAATGCGTTCTACCTTCGGTCTGTTACGTTTTCATTCCCTGTATGGGATATTTCTTTCCCCTACTCTAGGAAAGGCAGAATCCAGTGTTGCCAGCTTTGGAGAGCAGAGTGATGGCTCCAACTGCTGCTTAGTTTCAGATATCACTGTTTATACAGTTCATTAGAAAATGTTTCCTAAACTTTCTTCTCATCTGTGTTGCAGGTCTGCAGCATCACTGAATGCTGGATGTTGATTAGAATAAAATCATTTGCATTTGTACCTTTTATTATATATTTCTGTAGTGAGAATGCTATACATGGGTTGTACATGATTGGAGAAGCTTTGAAAATCAGGTTGTCTCTGGTTGTGTATTTGCTGACAGTGCTTTTTTTAAAAAAGGAATCCAAATTCTACACCCAGGTAACACACCTTCTCTGCCAAGAGAAGCTAAAGTCTGCAGTCCAAATAAATTATGCACACGATGTGACTTTAAATAGATTTGCTTAGTTCTCATCAAATGTTTCTGGTTTTGCTAGTGATAGGAGGGGTAAAGAGCTATACCAGAGTACAGCCAAACTCTGTCATCATTGTTAATGTGGGCAAGGAGAAGGCTGCGGTGGGCAGTCCTAGGAATGTGTTGGACCAAACCAAGTTCAGATACTTTTTTCCCACAATGCCTTCTGTCTAGGAAGGAGCTTGAAAGATAAGGAAAATTGTGCTGTTCTCAGAGGGAGGGAGATCCCTGAATATCAGGGGTTTTCTGTTTCACCAGTCTGTCTTGCTTTTGGCTTATGGTCATCACTGGTAACAGCAGGTGTGTGCACTTGGAACAGTACAAATCTCCCCTCTAGTCTCAGAATTGACTCGTGTGTTCTACCTGCTCTTTTATGTCTAAGAGTGACTGATGGACTCTCTGCTCCGTTGTGTCCCCTCTGGCAGTATTTCTACGAAGGGAATGACATCAGTGACCTCCCAGTGAACCTTTCTGTGGTGTGGAATGGAAACTTCATCATCGACAATCCTCAGAACATCCAGGGTAAGCCAAAGTTGGGGGGTGGGGGGCACCCTCAGATACAGCAACAGTTCTCCTCATAGGAGCTGAAGTCCAAAACACACCCTATCCTTTGCCTTCTCTCATGCCTATTGATGTATATTGCCTCTCAAATGAAATGTTCTTACTTAGATAAAAATTTCATCTGTAGTATCCCTTATAAGGATAGCCAGCGTGGTGTAGCGGTGAGAGTGCTGGATTGGGAGCCAGGAGATCCGGGTTCTAGTCCCCACTCGGCCATGGAAGCTCACTGGGTGACTTTGGGCCAGTCACAGACTCCCAGCCCAACCTACCTCACAGGGTTGTAGTTGTGAGGATAAAATGGAGAGGAGGAGGAGAATGTAAGCTGCCTTGGGTTCCTTGCAAGAGGAAAAAAGGTGGGATATAAATGCAATAAATAAATAAACATGATCAGCTATTCAGCAGCTCATAGGAGATTAAGGGCATATCCACTTCATAATATATCGAGTAAAATCACTTTCAAGGTTGTTTTATTAACATGGCTCCTATGCAAGGAACCCAGGGTGTGGTAGTTCTGCGGATGGACAATCTCACAAAAGCACAGTCCACGGAGTTATTTGAGGAAGTCATGACAAATACAGCAGTTTGCACTAATTGAAATTTGTAGTATAGACGTGCCCTGGGTTGTGACTGTCACTTAACGTGCTTCAGGTGAGGCTTTTATTATGCAATTGCCCTGCCTCATTCACATAATTTTACAGAGGGTCCAGACATTGTCCTCCATTTGTAACCCCCCCCCCGTGTTTTACCTCTGCTTCTTCTGTCTTTCTTCTTACCAGAGAAAGTCCTTTAAACAGGGAGAGATGGAATAGCCTTTTGATTGCCTTATGATTAGTCATGTGTCCCTCCTTCTAGAAGCACCCTGAGAACCTAGTAGGTAGGCATCTGTTTTATAAACAAATGCTGCGCTGGCTACATTCAGCAGTGAAGGCTGATAACTTAAAAGGAGCAGTGGATACTGACAATCCTGGAAGTGGGCAACCATCAACCTGGGCTGATAGCGGCAAGCATATGGCAAATGATGCACCATGAGTCTCTGTTCTGGGCACTGTCAAAAAATTACCCTCCAGTGTATGAACTTTTTAGCAATTCTGCCCACACCCCACACACTTTTTCTCCGTGATTGTAAGCAGGGATCTGTATTTTCTTTTTTCAGCTCACCTATACAAGTGCTCAGCTCTGCGTGAAAGCTGTGGGCTGTGCCTCAAAGCAGACCCACGCTTCGAGTGTGGCTGGTGTGTGTCAGAAAAGCGATGTTCCCTGCGCCAACACTGCCCAGCCTTTGAGAGCAGCTGGATGCATGCTAGCAATGGCAATAGCCGCTGTGCAGACCCCAAAATCATTAAGGTATGTTTGCCTTGGATAGGCAGAGGGAAGTTTTTTCCCCTCAATGCTCTATGGGAAATTGACTGTGCTGGAGGATATGTGGTTGTGAGCAGTTCTGGAGTATCTTAAGGTGTGCTTGGCATAGCCTGCTATTATTGGTGCATACAGTGTTCTCGTGGCACATGAAGTTGCTAGCATCCCTTGGATAACAGTACTCCTATGATTGATATGCCAAAGATGCTTGCACTGGAGAACTGGGAGAATGTGATTCAGTGGTTGGAATTGTGTTGAATTATCGTAGCTGCTTTTTCTAAGTCTAATTATTATTTTTCCCCTTCCATCTAGCTTTTGTTCCCCTCATGTGACTTTTATTCCCCTCTGTCTAGAGAACTGAAATGGTTAATATCAAGGGATATAGATGGCTTGTGAGAGTTCATTGGTCAGTGCAACTAAAGCACTCTAAAGTGAAGACAGACATTCCAAAATGGGTGGGAGTGGGTTTTGTCACGCATTCACTGCATTACGAAGCATTTGTTTCTATGGACAAAGAATATATGTTGAGATGATACTTCGAATGTATTTCTGTTTTCACCCAGAGATCTAGTGATGGCAATTACCATTGCAGGCAAGATAGCAGGGGTATATTCTTGTTTGGTTTCTATGCTAGTTTCTCTCTTCTGTGTTCAGAATTAATTCTCACATCTTCACCCCATCCTGCTTTTGGTGGAGGTGCTCAGGGTTTCACAGGATTCCTGACCAATAGGATTTTGGGAGAGGACTGGTTCTCTCTACCCCACCATCTTAGCCACTCTTCCTTTCACTTCCGTAGGACTAGTAGTTTATCATCCCTCTTCTCTGACAGCTGTTATGACCTTCATTTAATAAGATTGTGTGTATTAATGTTAACATGTCTGTTGGGCCAGGCTCCAAGTGCATTAGCAGGGATTGGTGGGTAATTCTATTTGATATGTTCTATTTACCCATAGATTGCAGGCCTGGCAGGCCTTTGTGGTGTTAATTATAAGAGTCTTTGCACAGTACCTAATCTATTTGGGTTTCAGTCTCTTATCTGATGAAGGTAAGACTCCGGCTGGTGGCAAAGTCGAGAGTGTGCTTTCCTTCATCTCTGATGTCTGTGGGCAACTTCTCTGTTGAATAGATCAGCATTACTATCCGCATATTACAGATGGGGAGTGGAACTGAGGCTGAGAGAAGAGTGGCTTGCCTAAGTCTGTCTAGTGAATTCATTGCTAAGAAAGATTTTTACCAGAGACATCTTACCCAGTACTCTATGCTATCTATCAATGAAACTGAATAACCCAAATTTAGAATAACGGAATTATTTTTGGAAAGGACCTTGGGGGTAATCTATTCTTAGCTCAGCCTTCCCCAACCTGGTGCTCACCAGGTGTTTTGAACTACAACTCCCAGCATTCCTGACCATTGGCCATTCTGGTTGGGAAGTTGAAAAACATCTGGAGGGCATCAGGTGGGGAAAGCTGATATAGCTCTAAACTACACCTAAAAAGTATCTTCTAGCTTCCTCTTTATTTGCTCCTAGAAAAGAGGTCCCATGGGATCTTTGTTCAGCTTGTTTTATTTTCTTAACTATTTTTCCAGCTACGAGGTTTTTTCCTGGTATCCAGCCTTAATCTTCTCTGCTGAAGGTTAAATCCATTCCTTCTTTTCCTTCCATCAGTTGCCTTAATGATCAAGTTTGCCCTATGGCAATCTTTTAAGGATAGCAATCTTTTTCAAATGTGTCATACCTTAATCCTTTTTTACTCCAAACTAAGCCTTTCCCCATATGTTCCGGATCCTTTGCTTCCAGGTCTTGGTCCCCTGGAGTAGAAGAGGAGGGAATTTCTGGTCTACATTTTCTTGGCTTTTGTCACAGAATCCTGTGATCCTGAGTAATGCACCTAAAGCTGGGTGACTCAGAAAGGTTTAAAATACAATACAGTAAAATAACAAATCACAGTAGTAAAACCAGAGGAATTATTTAAAAGCAATTTAGCAACGTACTAAGAGCCAGACCTAAAAAATGCTACTGGGATATTTGCAAAGCTTATTTAAAAGTGGGCAATGAAGTTGCCAGGTATTCCTCTCTCAGGAGCTATACCATTATGATGGTAGTGCCCAGACGGTGGAATGGTCAGGAGACACTCCACAGTCTGGGCATGACCATTGTAATCCTGATAATTCCACCATCTGGCCACTACCACCATAAAGGCCCTATCCCTTGTTACCCACCCACCATGCATCTGTCAGCAGGGGACACAGAACGGACCACAAATGTAGAGCAAAGTTCCCAAGCATGTTTCTTTAGGGTGGGACGTTTCTAAGATACCATGGTCCCAGAACATTTAGGGCAATGGCAGGGAATTGTGGGTGGTCCAATGGCCATTTTGGCCCCCCGGGCCCAGACCCATCTGGGCAACAATTGACCTGAAAAACAAAGGGTTGAATTAGTTTACTTGCAAGCTAAATTTGACCCTTTGGGCACTCCATAGTGCTAAAAGTGCAATTCCCCCCTTAAAATAATGATTTTTAAATCTTTGGGGGGTAAGGGGGCTGCTTGTTGCCCACCCCGATATAAGGTTTGAAAGGTCAAAGTCAACACCTAGAAATGACCCTGGATACAAATTGACAACCAGTGATGCTGACAAAGCACCAGCATAATATCAGCTGATATTTTAACCCCAAATAACCTCGTTGGCTGTATTCTGAACGAAGTGGAATTTTCAGACTGCCTTCAAGGGCAATCTCAATTAAAGCACGCTAGAGTAAATCAGTCTGGAGGTGGCTACAGCATGGATAATTAAGGCCAGGTTCAGCTTCTCCAGAAAAGCTGGCATCCAAGATGGAGTTGGTAAAAGGCACCCCTGGCCAACTCTGATACTTGAGTATCCAGATGTCAGGCCAGATCCAGGACTTCTCCAAAACTGCGAATCTACATCAGAAGCAGCACCACCCTATTCAGAGTAGGCTTATACCTCATCAGATCCCCAACCAAGAGTTCCCTTTCTTCCTATTAAACAAGTGGAGGTGACTAGAACCCAAGTCTTGGTTTACAGTATTTACAAATGCTCCTGATAGTAAGATGTGGGGTTTACACAAACCAGCTCTGTCCAATCATGTTACCTGAAGCATGAGTTGTTATGAAGAAGGAAGAGTGGTTTGTGAACCTGAAACCATAAAGTAGCACCACAGCTACTAAGTAGGTTTGATTATATATTTGCCATTTATCTGCCAAATTTGAGCAGTTGCCAGCATTTGGTTCTAATGCTACTCTCTGCATCTCTAAATAATTATAACCAAACTAAGAACTTGTCACAGTAATTGTATGCATTGTGTAAGCAAATCAAGCAGCGTCCCTTTGCATGCAATTTGGGGGCTTACGTTGTTGTTTTCCCCTCGGGTATTGCTCTGATTGGAGGCCTCACAATCTTCAGGAAAGTTGGATGGGGTCACCCACACACAGTACAGTGATATAATGGGCACTGTGGGCAGAGAGAAGCTGTGGTTGTATAACCTTTTCTCCTGGAACATACAGACCTGTGTGGGTCTTTGGGGGGGGGGAGAGAGAGAGAGAGAGACAGCTGATGTAAATCCATCCAAATACCCTCATGGAAAGGAGATATTAGTGATTTGGGGGTTTTGGAAGGGAGGTATTCTGGTACTGAAAAATAAGTTCAGCTCCACCCTTTGACATAGTGCTGAAATATCGCACTCCTCCTTCTTGAACTACCACCTTCAGTAAGGGAGAATAAATAGATTTGCAGCAGATTATTGACAGGAAGGTGGGGTTGAGCTTTCTGCTTGGTGTTGGAATTCTTTTCACTCCAAGGGTCTTAGAGGAGAAGTTAAGACTAGGGAGACTGAGTCAGTACTGGGTTTGGATGATTGCGATGGGGGAAGAAGCCATCATGGCTCTCCCTCCCCCCCCCCCGCGGGACTGCTATTTGCATAATCTTCTGCGATGCAGTGCGGGTTGGTGTATCATCCAAACCAGGCTTTCTGCCCACCTTAAAACCCACAATGTGCAGTAGAGGTTGTAGGGTGGGTACAAAGCAACGCCTGCCGCGCCTGGTTTGGACGACACACCAACCTGCGCTGCGTCATGGAGGATTATGCAGATGGAGGGGGCGGGGGAAGAAGCCACAATGGCTTCTTTCCCTGTCGTGATCATCTGAACACTGCCAGAGAGTATACATTGGGTGTCCTTTGTTGTTCAGTTGTTAAGTTGTGTCCGACTCTTCGTGACCCCATGGACCATAGCATGCCAGGCCTTCCTGTCCTGATTTGTTGGGATTTTGAGTGTGCGTGCGTGCGTGTGTGTGTGAGGCATAATCTCTGTAGCACTGTTAGTGTGCAAAAAAGGCTTCATAATCTTCATCACTCTTAACAACAACAACAACAACGGAATGAGTGTAATCTTAATATTCCCACTTTACACATGGGGAACTGAGAGGTGATGAGTCAACATTCAACATACTATCCAAGTTGTTCCAGGCTTGTCTTTTATCATACTGGCATGATATTACACTCCAGAATATGACTCAAATATAATCTTTTGGGGGGACACTTGGGAAGTGGGGAAGCAAATCCATCATGCTACACTGCTGTGGTATCAATGCCAGTTTTCTTTCACCTTTGAAAGCCTCTTCTCAGGGACTCCCAGCTAAAATAGAAGTTTTGCTGCACAAGAATATTGAAGGTACTATAGCTGTGTGTGTCTGTGTGTTCTTAGAGCTTCTGCCTACAACTGCATCTGCAATCTGCTTACTTTTCCAGTCTACGTTTAAGAACATTCTCAACTGGAATTTATGCATGCAGGCACAGAAGGGCTGTTCTGAAATGAAATGATCAAATGGCCAAGCCATTTAGCTGATGATTCATTATGTCATCTTTTAGGCACTGGTAGATCTTGTGTCCACTTCATTTGGCAAATTTGAAGGGTTTGTGCTCTGAAACCAATTAGCAGAAAAGGGCTGTTGTTTGTCAGGGCTGGAGTTGGGGTGGATGCCTGTGTGTGTGGGGGGAGACAGTTCAGGAAAGAGCCAGATTTCCCTGCCAACTCTGGCTCCCAAGTGCCTTGTTTAGTTTTGACCTCCCCATACAGTGTGTCAAGCAGTGTCAACTTTTTCCCAGAGTTGCTGCTCCCCAAACGTGTGGCCCTTGTCAGTTTTGCTGCAGTGGAGGGGAAATCTAACATGCCACAGCAGCCTTTAACACTAATTTAACAATACCAAACAAACAGCCACAGCTCACCAAATACCCCAGAGGAGCCCAATTTAAGAAAGAATGACTCGGGCTGCCTGCTACAGCAGCTGCCTTAATGAGTTCTGATCCAGGACTTTAGCAGATGATTGGACTGAATTTAGGTGAACGGCAAACCCCCGAGCTCAAATCAGTTTGACTGTTGTATAAAATCTGAAGCGTGGCCTGCCATTGCCCTAGGATTGCTTGTAAGTTAACTCATGGAGTGGTCTGTAAGTCAGAAAGCAGAGATGGGAGTTTGGGTTTGTGGACTTTGGATACCTGTTCCATGTTGGCTTTGGGCAAGCCACAGCCTCTTTGCACCTTGGCCAGTGTGATAATGATGCATAGTCTCTTTTTGTAGCTTGGTCAATGGGACCTGGAATCTTGAAGGAGATGCTTTTTACGTTTGCACCATCCCCAGTGGCTGGAGGAAATGCCTCCCTGTTACTTAGCTACTTTCCCTCTACCAAGTTTTTTCTTTCCTTTAATGAATCCTGTCATAGAGTCAAACGGCAGCTTTTTTGGGGAGGGAAGTTCCTGATCAGGAGAAGGATAGGGTTGCAGAGGAAGGAAAATTCCCACCAGAAAAGAGATGCGATGTACATGAGCAGCCTCTTGCAATCTAATTATTGTAGTGTGCTCTACATGTTGCTGCCCTTGAAAAACATTCAGAGGAGGCACCTGGTATAAGATGAGATAGGTGGGGGTCAGGACATCAGTTGCATATTTCACCCAGGTTCTGCTCTACCATTAGGTGATCTGACTCCGATAGAACACTTGAGTATAGTATTATAGGGCAGCGATTTTTAATATGATGTATTAATATATTTTACTTCCATGGGTGGTCGGTGCTATTTGGACTTTTTGCCTCAGGCACAAAATGTCTAGGGCCATCTCCGATTACCTTCATGCTGACAGACCTCCCCTGGGTCTTTATAGTTCTCCACCCACAATTCAGGATGGTGGCTTAGAACTAAGCAGCTGGGGTTTGCATGTCTTAGAAATCTCTTTCCTGCCTTCTGACTCACCACCACCATTAAGATCAACTCAGTGTGTGCCTTAAAACTGCGATCTGTGCAAGAGCATGTAGCAAAGTACCTTACTGGCTGCCTCACAATGATAGAAATCCCTTCTCCTGGAGGTTTGCCAAAACCTCTGCATTTTCTCGAGGTGGTGGTACGCATTTTTGTATAGGCAGTACTGGGTGGCCATTAATGACCATATTTGTATGGCTCCAGTCTATTTTTATACATGAAAACGTCTCTGAGCATTTGGAAGTTGGCAGGATGTAAATTTAAACGAATAATGGGATGCGCTGTCAGGGATGGTTTTGCTGCTTCCAAGCAGCACTCCCTAGCTTAGCAAAGGACAGTGCTGGTTGTATGTAAAGCCAGCAGAGACAAGGGGCCCATGTTGATGGGCCAGCTAAGCAATCTGCAGTTGGTTTTGCTAGGCCTGTTTATGCTATTTTAGTCCATGGCCAGTGGCCACAGCTGAGGCTTCTTTTTCCAGGAGCCCCTTCCCTTGGCTTGGGGTTGCCAGTGACCCAGCACAGAGCTTTCCCAGCTGGATGCCCATTAATCCTCTTTATCACTTGCAGGTGTGTGCTGAGCACTGGGGCCCAGCAAAACGTGGTGTAAAATTGCCCATAATTACCTTGTTAGTGGCAATGGTAGGCCCGTGCCGCACTGCTCATCCGTCATCGCGCCGGTGTATGTCAAGCCACACCTGTCGGCTTTATTGGGAATCATCCTAACAAATGAGGCATGTCGTGCTCTGCTGGGGCTCCCCTTCCTCCCCAGCTGGTGCTGGCAGAAACCTTGCATGCTGGGATACACCAGAGTTGGTTGGTAGGGGAAGAGAAGACCCCTTTGTAAGGGTTAATTGGTGTCTGCTTTATGGGGAGGGCTCTGGAAGGATGATTTTTCGTCTGTTAACTCACAGCATGAAACAGAAATTGCAGCTTTTCTATGAATGTCCAGGGGTAAGCAAACAGGATGCCAAGAAAGTAGGGCCTGAAAGAAGGAAAAGAAGAAAACCATCTTAAGGCAGAAAAGTTCCACCATTTCCACTTACATGTCATCGTAAGTTCAGAGAGGTTTTTATGTGCAATGCTTTTGAGTCAGAGACGAGGAATGGCTTAGTGACATGAACTACTCTGATACCTTGGAGCCACCAGTTTGAACATTTTCAGAGCCATCTAAGCAGTCCAGCTATTCCAAGCAGATGGTTTGAGTGCCCTGGAGCTTGCACTCTGTGTATCTTTTTTCACAGGAGGATGGATGCGTGGGAATTATTTTTTTGCTCTGCTCCGACAGGAAGAATCCCCAGCAGGCTCCCCTCCCCCGCTGTGACACCGATGTGCATGGTCCAAATGCCTTCTGTATAGTTGCTGTAGGTGGAAGGGAAGGACTGTGGCTGAGCGCCTGAGAGTAAAGTTTAACATAGCACAGAAATATGAAACAATGCACTGGCTATCCTTAATATGTCCAATAACTTGGAGGGAAAGGTTTTGCCACCTTGCATACTGAATAAATGGTATAAATCAGTACCTGGCTTCTGTGGCTCTAATGTGCTGGGCAGAAAAATGGATGGTATGTCAGCCAGATGTGACAGGAAGGGGGAATTAGTGTCATTGCCTAGATGACAACAACCTATTTGGATGGCCTGTGGATAGGGTTGCCTGGATTTTTAATGTTTATTATTTTAGTTTTAGTTTACCAGGTTATGTGTTCATTCTAAATTGCAACCTTCCTAGAGCCCTAGGAATGTAAATACATTCATAAATAATTGGTGTGTGGGCTAATATGGTGTCATGGCAGGTGAGCAAACTGATTACAGTGACCTGGTGAATGCAGTAACAGTCTGGCTTTGTTCCTTCCTAGCTGTCCCCTGAAACAGGCCCCCGGCAGGGCGGCACCCGCTTAACCATCATCGGTGAGAACCTGGGTCTGAAGTTTGAGGATGTGCGCATGGGTGTGCGGGTTGGCAAAGTGATGTGCGTTCCCATCGAGCGCGAATATATCAGCGCTGAGCAGTGAGTATCTTACAAACAAGGAATGGCAATGTTTGTGTGCATGTGAGAGAAAATGGACTCGGGGAATATCATAGCATGTATAATCGACCCTCTGGTTTACCAGACCCAAAAGTAAGCCAAAGCTTTGCCAAAGAAGCATTGCTTTCTAGGAGATTTCACTGGAGTTGGCCCTAGTTACAGCTGACTGCAGATGCGACGTAGGACTGGTGAGATCATGCATTACGTCACTGCTGTCATTGAGGAAAGATGGCTGTAATACTCTCTGAGAGTATTTAACCAAGATGGTTGAAACTTCCCTGTCAGCACATCTTGACTGAGTTGTGTAAAAGCTGTTTGTGACTATGGTCTAGTAGATAAGAGAGTTGCGCGTGGACTAGATTTGAATCCTGTCTTGTCCATTAAGCTTACTGGGTGACCCTGGGTGTAATTACCTCTCACCCTAATCTGCCTCACAGGGTTGTTGTGATGATTAAATGGGATGATAATAGGATGAGCTCCTTAGATTAAAAAAAAAAAAATGGGTGGGAGAGTGGCTAGAAAGAAATAAACCAGTCCTGCCAGATAACCTTTGTATTTGGTTCCACAAGACAGTGGCAGAGTGCCAGGGAATAAGCTGAACCTAATAATTCCATTTTTGCCAGGATGCTTCATTGGTGGGAAATAGTGGATGGCAGTACATCGTTGACCAGAGGAGTCCCAGGATAAGTCACCCAGAAAATTGTACACCTTAGTATTAACTTTAAAAGTTCCACTCTGAATGTTTTGAATGTCTTTTTTGGCTTCTCAGCAAAGTCCTAAATGTGTGTTGGGAGATCAGCACTATCTAAAGCTGATCAATTCTGGCTAGCCAGCTGGAAGCAATAACTTCCTTTCTTTCTATGTATTCTTTGTTCCACTGTCTTAGCTGTTCAGGCTATTCAAGTTTAAAATTATGTATAAACTTAGAGAGCAAGTTCAAAAGGAAAAGGATTTCATAAGATAAATCAATTTATGAACATTTGGATGCTTTTCTTTTCATATGCAGATAGCAATGATATCAAAGATGCTAAGTCAGAAATGTATAGGAATATCTGTACCATTTAATTTATAGTACGTGCATTACATGGTATTAACGTATACTGCTATAGTGGTAGGGAGGAGGGAATATAGGGTGTTCTTTTTTTTTGTTTCTCCTTTTATTTTGTTAAATTTTAATTGATTTCCTGCTGAGTCGAGTGTTACAGCACTTGTAATGTTTTATATATTTTCATATGCCTATTGTTCAAAAACCAATTTGATATATGCTGAGAAATCACTTCCTGAAAAATTTAAATGGCATTTAATTAAAACAACAACAACGGCCCATCAAAATTCAGTGACAAGGTTGGAAGGAAGTCTGTCTGTACTCTAAATTAGAGCGGAATACTGGCCACTTGGCCTGGGGATGTGGCCCGGGATCTGCAGGGCAGTTCTGCCACTACATGTGTATGTGTTACAAGACCACCTACTGTGCCCTCTCTAGGATCGTCTGTGAGATTGGAGAGGCCAGCTCTAGCAAAATCCAAGATGCCCCTGTGGAAGTTTGTGTCAGGGACTGTTCCCCCAGCTACAAGGCCATAGCCCCCAAAAGCTTCACTTTTGTGGTAAGGATGGTATGGTATTAGTCATTCACATATGACATCTCTTATTCTGAATCCCACTTTTTTCTGTCCATCTCGCACAATTCATTTTCCACCTCTGAGAGGGTAAAGGAACAATCTTAAATCAGTTGTTTTGGAAACATACAAGCTTTGTGCGAAGCCTACAAGAAGTCTGAGAAGTCACATATCCAGCCACTGAGAATACAGGAGCAACTACAGCTTGATTTCATTGCTCAAGCAGTGGGTTCTTGTTATTTTAGCTGTAGAAGTTCCTGGTGCTCATTTTAATGATTATTGGTCAAAAAGTAAATTTCACACAGTCATTAGCTATTTAAGATCGGGCTAGATCAGGAATTACACTGGAAAAAAACCCAAGGTGGTGGTGCTTCTCTATATTGAATTAGGGCTTTGCTTCTCCAGATAGCAGTGCTTCTTCTAATATCATCCACAGTGGTAGTAATTGGACTATCTACACCCTGGTGGCTGGATTCTTCTGCCACGTATTGAAAAGTGGCAGAAGAATCCTTGAAAGCCGGACTCAGGAAAAGTATAGCATTTGTTGCTGAACACCTGTGGTGGTAATCCATGTAAAAAGTGTGTTGTATTTTGTGTGCATGTCTGTGTCTGTGTATATGTGTATGTATGTGTGTGAGATAGATATAGAGATACATATGGGTGGGGGTCTGTCTGTCTGTCTGTCTATTTACCTACATATCTACCTACCTACGGCATATATTTTTGGTGCCAGGCAAAATCGTGTTTGTTTTCCCAGGCCTTTAAAACTCTTGAGCTTTAACCGTATTAATTTTTGGCTTTTAGCTGTTGGTCCTATTTTTTTTATATTGTCTGTTTTTATTCTGATTTGTATTCTTGTTTGTTTTATTGTGAACTACCCGGGGAACCAGTTGGTTGAAGGGCAATGTGTAAATACACATGCAATAAATAAATGAAATTAATGATATTTATATTTGGCAAGGCCACTGACATCTTAGTCCTTGACTTTCTAGCCTGCCTTTTTATTGTTAAGAGATGTCCACTAGGATCAAAGAATGTATCATGGCACTGTGATACACACAGTGGCACAAAACACCTGAGGTGAGAGGAAGTTTCCCAGATTTTCCCAGATTGTTCCTGAACACTGAGGGCACATCTTGAAATGTGTGAACTTGCTGTGTTTCCTTTTGACAGGCTCCTACTTTCTCACAAGTGACACCAGCTCGTGGCCCTCTCTCTGGGGGCACCTGGATTAGCATAAAGGGGAAGCACCTCAATGCAGGAAGTGACATCACAGTGACCATCGGAGGGCAACCATGTGACTTTTCATGGTGAGACTTCCATGGGCTTGGGTAAAAATTGTTGTGGTGTACTATTACTACAGAAAAGAGAAAAAGAAGCGATGAAATGCGCCGAACAATTGGAATGCACAGAGTCTGTGCATGTGCGTATGTGTGATCGTGTGTATGTGTGCATGTTTTCTCTAAAAAAAAGGTATCTCTCTTAAAGAGCTAAACAAACACTCCAGTGTAAGATGTAAAATTTCTTTTCAAGACTCTTTTTTTGTTTTTTGTTTAAAAGACCAAAGACTGTGGATTTCTTTTCCTTCTAAAAAGCACAAATCCCTGAGCCATGAAGTGGATAATTTTTAGATTAGGGATGATAATGGAACGGCTCTTTAAATATTTTCGTGCAGTAATTACTGGTTATCAGCCCTAATCGCTGCTGTTTGCAGCAGCCGCACGATGGGGAACACTCCGGAGCTATGCCGGCTTCGGCGGCTGCCTTTGCTTTTATTTTTTAAAATATTTTTAGCGTTAACTGATAATTTTAGCAGCTCTTCTCTGAGACAGAGAGAGAGAGATGGGATACCATTTGCAGAGAGTGGCACTGTATTTGTTGATATAAAATGTGAACAGCTAAACAGGGAGCAAGGCTGGATCCTTCCCAAGGAGGTCTGTCTAGGTCCTTTCCGCACTTTTTCCACACATGAACTCAGCGCTGTGTCCACAGAGGATTTCCATTGTCAAGATGGACAGTTCTCTTGTCCTTGGGCAATACCCAGCACCTACTCTAATCTACTTTTATTTATTTATTTTGTTTAGTTGTACTTATACCTCACCCTTCATAAAAATCCCTGGGCAGGTAACAACAATATTAAAAACAACCAACAATAAAATACAAGAAATAAGCCTCCAATAAAACCAATAAACAAACAGAGAAAACAAATAATCAACAGTAGATCCAGTCCTATTCATTGCAGTGGCAACTAACCGCTCATAAATCCCCAGGTAAACAAATGGGTCTTAGCCTGGTGCCAAAATGTTAGTAATGTTGGCACCAGGCATATCTCCTGGGGGAGGTCATTCCAAAGTCAGAGCGCCACCACAAAGAAGGCCCTATTTCTTAATGTCCAGAAAATATGGTCTTTTAATCCTTAGGTGAATGTATTCTGTCCTTTCCTAGCTTAGCCTAGTCTCCCCCCCAGCAAAGCTGCTTTGGGAATCAGACATTCAATTTGTGCCCTATGATACTTGTGGAGAGAGGGTGTCTATTCTGTGCATCTCTCTTTAATGGTGCCAGGTAGGATGTATAGAGCAATAGAAAAGCTTGGCACCCATACTCAGGCAGAGCATCCAGTGTGCTTAGTGCTGAGATTGTGCCATGAGATAGCAGTGGGAAAGATGTTTACTTCTCCTTCCCATAACCAAAGACACTGATTTTGTGTTTCTCTCTCTTGTTCTCTCCCTCTATATCTCACAGGAGAAATGCTGGTGAAATCCGATGTAAGACACCGCCTGGCCAGAATGCAGGGGACTCGCCCATCCTCATCCATATAAACCGGGCTGTACTTAGCAGTCCTGAGGTGACCTATTACTATACTGAGGACCCCACCATTCAGAAGATAGACCCTGAGTGGAGCATCAACAGGTAGCACTGAAGGGAATGGCACTGTATCTGCCATATGTCAATAGAAAATACAATGCTATAATTGAATATTTGTTGTCTTCTCCATTCTGAATGTTTAATCTACTGCTGTGCTGAAAATTTCTCCCACATTTTTTTCGACCATTCTCATTCAATTTGATGGAAAAGAAATTGCTTTTGAAAAGAAATTCAAAGGAGGAGAAATTTCAGAGAAATTCTCATGGGTTGGTTTGGGGTTCTTGGGCTTACCTTATTTATGAGGTGGCTGAGGAGTATGAGCAAGTATCCTGTCTTGTCATTGTACAGTAATCTCTGTGGCAGCCTGTAGCCTCCTCAACTTCCCACACTTCAGTTAGAACCATCATGAAGAAGACATCATGAGGAATTCCTCCCATGGGTTTTTTTCAGTTCAGGAAGTGCAGGTAGCCTGGGAGGCTGCAGAACCATGGAAAGATGTGTCATAGAGACAGAAAACACATACAGCACCCTCGGCCACCTTGCAGTGATTGGGTAAGCTCAAAAATACCACCAAAGAAATTCAAAACTCTGCCTCAAAAAAGTGGAAGCCTCAACACAGTTGATGCTGTTGCCACCTACAGAAGCAGTGCAATAAACTGAAAACCGTTAGGAAAGAAGAAAGAACCTGTGTTACAACCCCTGCCAATAGTGAGCCCAATCTGTGAGAAATTGTTGGAGAATTTCTCCTCCCCTAGGAGAAATTAAGTGAAATTGTCCCACCAATTTCTCTACCCACAAATAAGCTGGAGAATTTTGAGAGTCCATTTGTGCACAGCTATAGTCTAATCCTTAAGAGATATTAATGCTAACATTAAGCCAGTGAAATAAAATCTCCACAAATATTAGTTTGGCTATACCAGTTTATGCTCAGTTGATAACAATGGGGGCAGATTAGTGACAGAAGTGTGAATGTCTGCTGTGCTGTACCTCTTTTAAGCAATAAGGGTTGATTTGCTAGTATGTTTTGTAAAGCATCCGGTGCAGTAGGCCTTTGATACTTATGCTGGCTTTCCCCTACAATATAAATATGAAATAACAACCATAAGAGCTGTACCAGAACCTTCCTGCTATTTACAGTGTTCACTGCCTTGTTGTGGCGAAGGGGCTTGCGTAACTCAGTGAAGCCATAAGCTATGCCGTGCAGGGCCACCCAAGACGGACAGGTCATGGCAGAGAGTTCTGACAAAATGTGGTCCACTGGAGAAGGAGATGGCAACCCACTCCAGTATTCTTGCCAAGAAAACCCCATGGAACATATCACAAGGCTAAAAGAGATGACGCCGGAAGATGAGCCCCTCAGGTCGGAAAGTGTCCAATATACTACTGGGGAACAGCAGAGGGTATTTCCAAGTAGCGCCAGAAAGAGTGAAGCGGCTGGGCCAAAGCCAAAAGGACACTCAGCTGTGGATGTGTCTGGTGGTGAAAAGAAAATCCGATGCTGTAAAGAACAATATTGTTTAGGAACCTGGAATGTCAGATCAATGAATCAAGGTAAGCTGGAGGTGGTCAAACATGAGATGGCAAGATTGAATATCGACATCTTGGGAATCAGTGAACTAAAATGGACAGGCATGGGCGAATTTAATTCAGGTGACCATCATATCTACTATTGTGGGCAAGAATCCCTTAGAAGAAATGGAGTAGCACTCATAGTCAACAAAAGGGTGGGAAAAGCAGTACTGGGGTACAATCTTAAAAATGATAGAATGATCTCAGTACTAATCCAAGGCAAACCATTCAACCTCACAGTAATTCAAGTCTATGCCCCAACCACTGATGCCGAAGAAGCTGAGGTTGATCGGTTCTATGAAGACCTACAACACCTTCCAGAACTAACACCAAAAAAAGATGTCCTCTTCATCATAGGGGATTGGAATGCTAAAGTAGGAAGTCAAGAAATCACTGGGATAACAGGCAGGCATGGCCTTGGTGTACAAAATGAAGCAGGACAAAAGCTAATAGAGTTTTGCCAAGAGAACATGCTGATCATAGCAAACACTCTTTTCCAACAGCACAAGAGACGACTCTACACATGGACATCACCAGATGGTCAATATCGAAATCAGATTGATTATGTCCTTTGCAGCCAAAGATGGAGAAGCTCTATACAGTCAGTCAAAACAAGACCTGGAGCTGACTGTGGCTCAGATCATGAGCTGCTTCTTGCAAAATTTCGGCTGAAATTGAAGAACGTAGGGAAAACCACTAAACCATACAGGTATGACCTCAATCATATCCCTTATGAATATACAGTGGAGGTGAGGAATAGATTTCAGGGATTAGACCTGATAGAGTGCCTGAGGAACTATGGACGGAGGTCCGTAACATTGTTCAGGAGGCAGCAACGAAATCCATCCCAAAGAAAAAGAAATGCAAGAAAGCAAAGTGGCTGTCTGATGAGGCTTTACAAGTAGCTGAGGAAAGAAGGGAAGAGAAAAGCAAGGGAGAAAGGGGAAGATATATCCAACTGAATGCAGATTTCCAGAGAATAGCAAGGAGAGACAAGAAGGCCTTCTTAAATGAACAATGCAAAGAAATCGAGGAAAACAACAGAATGGGAAAGACTAGAGATCTCTTCAAGAAAATTGGAGATCTCAAGGGAACGTTTTGTGCAAAAACGGGCATAATAAAGGACAAAGAAGGCAGGGACCTAACAGAAGCAGATGAGATTAAGAAGAGGTGGCAAGAATACACAGAAGAACTATACAGGAAAGATCTGAATGTCCCTGATAGCCATGATAGTGTGGTCACTGAACTTGAGCCGGACATCCTAGAGAGTGAAGTCAAGTGGGCCTTAGGAAGCATTAGTAACAACAAAGCTAGCGGAGTTTACAGTCTTCCAGCTGAACTATTTTATATCCTAAAAGATGATGCTGTTAAAGTGCTGCATTCAATATGCCAACAAATTTGGAACACTCAACAGTGGCCGCAAGACTGGAAAAGGTCAGTTTACATTCCAATTCCAAAGAAGGGCAACGCCAAAGAGTGTTCAAACTACCGCACAATTGCGCTCATTTCACATGCCAGCAAGGTGATGCTCAAAATCCTACAAGCTAGGCTTCAGCAGTATGCGAACCGAGAACTACCGGAAGTACAAGCTGGGTTTCGAAGAGGCAGAGGAACTAGAGATCAAATCGCCAACATTCGCTGGATCATGGAGAAAGCAAGAGAATTCCAGAAAAACGTCTATTTCTGCTTCATTGACTTTGCTAAAGACTTTGATCGTGTGGATCACAGCAAACTCTGGCAAATTCTTAAAGAGATGGGAGTACCAGACCACCTTACCTGTCTCCTGAGAAACCTGTACGAGGGTCAAGAAGCAACAGTAAGAACCAGACATGGAACAACCGAGTGGTTCCAAATTGGGAAAGGAGTACGACAAGGCTGCATATTGTCACCCTGCTTATTTAACTTATATGCAGAGTACATCATGAGAAATGCCGGGTTGGATGAATCACAGGTCGGAATTAAGATTGCTGGGAGAATTATCAACAACCTCCGATATGCATATGACATCACCCTGATGGCAGAAAGTGAAGAGGATCTAAAGAGCCTCTTGTTGAGGGTGAAAGAGGAGAGTGCAAAAGCTGGTTTGAAACTCAGCATTAAAAAAACTAAGATCATGGCATCTGGCCCTATCACTTCCTGGCATATAGAAGGGGAAGAAATGGAAGCAGTGACAGATTTTACTTTCTTGGGCTCCAGGATCACTGCAGACGGTGACTGTAGCCATGAAATTAAAAGACGCTTGCTCCTGGGGAGGAAAGCTATGGCAAACCTAGACAGCATAGTAAGAAGCAGAGACATCACCTTGCCAACAAAGGTCCGTCTAATCAAAGCTATGGTTTTCCCAGTAGTAATGTATGGCTGTGAGAGCTGGACTATAAGGAAGGCTGAGCGCCGAAGAATTGATGCTTTCGAACTGTGGTGCTGGAGAAGACTCTTATGAGTCCCCTGGACTGCAAGGAGGTCAAATCAGTCCATCCTAAAGGAAATCAACCCTGAGTGCTCATTGGAAGGACAGATACTGAAGCTGAAGCTCAAATATTTTGGCCACCTAATGCGAAGAGAAAACTCTCTGGAAAAGACCCTGATGCTGGGAAAGACTGAAGGAAAAAGGAGAAGGGGACGACAGAGGATGAGATGGCTAGATAGCATCACCGATGCCATGAATATGAACTTGAGCACGCTCCGGGAGAGAATGCAGGACAGGAAGGCCTGGCATGCTATGGTCCATGGGGTCACGAAGAGTCGGACACGACTGAACGACTGAACAACAACTCTGCTGATTTATGACCTAACATCAAAAGAGTCCAAGGTTGATCCAGGAAGTGTGTGACGTTAAGCTAGTTGTACTGTCTGGAGATGTATGATCAGGATCTCCTTTTGTTGTTGTTGTTGTTTAAAGCAGTCACCAGTTGTGGGGAATTAGATAGGGCAGCGTTGGGCAGAGTTGGGCATTAACACTGCACCATCCTGCCCCCGCCTCCCACGTCTTGCAACGCTTTTCCTACGCATGGAGCAGATAGCAGCTGACAAGGATTTAAATTGGGGAAAGGGCTTGGGAGGAAAGGGCTGAACCCCTGCAAGGGCCATGGCTCCAATTTAAGGGGCCTTCTGGTGGCTTTTATGTTGTATGTTAGGATTTTAATTTTTGCAAACTACCCAGAAAGCTTTGCCCATTGGGCAGAATAGAAATGTAATACATATTAGATTAAATTAAAAAATATGTTTCTAATAAAACAGCTGTAAGACCTAATCACAGATCTCCCATGTCGTGTCTAGTCTGGCTCTCAAATACTGTCTGGCCTCCACTGGCATCTTCTTTAGAAGGAAGCACAGCTGATGGGTTGATCACAGTGCCTGTTCTATCGCATGTGCTTTGGTCACTCCTTGTAGTCCGGGAGAGAAGGGGCTACTAGTTCGGCGATTCTCAAGTTTAGACTTACTGAAGGTCAGAGTATCTATGTAGGAATTCTTGGTACACCATGAAAATTAATGGATCCCAGAATGCAAATTGCTCATTTTCACTACTTGCTCTCTAAAATTATTCTTAATCTTGAATTTTTTTCCCAGCTGGAAGATAGGAGAGAGTATTTAGTTTCTGAAATATTGGAATAGGAATGGCTCTCTTGATTAATTTATGCCCACTCCATTGTCATCTTTTGCTAACCCTTTCTTCTGTCTGCTTCCTAGTGGTGGGACACTGTTGACTGTGACAGGTACCAACCTGGCCACTATCAAGGAACCCAGGATCCGAGCGAAGTACGGCAGTGCTGAGAGGGAAAACGTAAGTAAAGCGTGGATATGCTGACTAGTAGAGTAGTTTTAAGAGAGTTGAAAATCAGATGGTAGACATCATTGTCTCTGATGCACATACAGAATTCTTTTGTCCCACTGTTTGTGGTCCAACAGACTTCTCAGCTTGTGTAACCTTGCAGAAACCTCTGAAACATTTACCAGAGGAGATAGTGGAATGGGTGTGCACACCATGGACAGCAGTTGCTCTCAGCAATTGCTCTCTCATACCACCTTCAACACGCTATGGGAAAACATCTATTGTGCATCTCTAGCCAAGGATGCCATGCGTGGCTGGAGAAATGTGAAGGGGAACGCTTAAGTTGTTGTGCTGTGTGTGGTGTGATCTAGAAAGATCCAGGTAAAATCCATCTCTCTTGCATGGAGAGTAGTAGCTACACCTTGAAGGGAATTCTTGCAGTGGAACGAAAAGAGCCATTTTTGTTTCCAGCCCTGTTGTTGTATCTGAACATAAAAACATTAGAAGAGTCATGCTGTGTCAGACCAAGGGTCCATCTAGTCCAGCATTCTGTTCACATAGTGGCCAACCAGCTGCCCACGGTAAACCCACAAGCAGGACATGAGTGCAACAGCACCCTCTGCACCCATCACCAAACATTTTTCTCTCCCCCTACTACCCCCATATCTTGTTCCTTAAATTTCATGGAGAGCTGTGCTATTGCATCCAATTAATGGGTTATGCAACCTCCCGCTCCCACAAAAAACAGCAAAACAAGTAGAAAATGGACTTGCCTGGGATACATTTCCTTAGTAAGAGTAATAGCAGAATAGACAAAAACAGTATAGGAAAAGACAAAGGAAAACACCACAGTTACGCAACATATGACAGCCATGACGGCACAGGATTAACTTGCTTGCAAGTCTGTGCAAACTTTGGAACTTAAGTTTTACCAGGAAGATTTGTTCCTTTTCTTAAACATAAACAGCATGAACACAATTTGCAATAGAACCTAAGCAGTTTGTTTGTTTGTTTGTTTATTTGTTTATTTATTTATTTCATTTCTATACCGCCCAATAGCCGAAGCTCTCTGGGCGGTTCACAAAAACTAAACCAAACAGCACACAATAAAACAATTTAAAATATACAGAACATTAAAACCACAAATATAAGTTAAATATAGTTTAACTCGGCACAGGCCTATTTATAATATGGACATGACTGTAGTTGGGAGAAATGTAGCGGCTCCACCTTCATCTCTTGTTTTAAAATGGTAGGTGTGAGATGGTATGATTTTGAGCGGGATTTGGCCAAAGCCTTTTGAGTGGGATTTTGAGTGGGATTTGGCCAATTAAATTGCTGCAAGAAATGCTACAGAACCTTCGACATGGACCTCCTGCCTAAAACAGCACTTCTGTATGGCACATTTTGTTGAGTTATGCCGCTGTTACCAAGGAGGATAGGTACACACTTCCTTCCAGGATTAATTACTCTTGACCTTGCTTTATGTTTGAAATCAGATGAAACCACTGAGATATCATGTTGGCTAAGTCTAGTGACTTCTTTCTTTCTAGAATTGCACGGTTTACAATGATACCGCCATGGTGTGCTATGCCCCCTCCATTGACAATCCAGTCCGGAGCCCTCCAGAGCTTGGTGATCGCCCAGATGAGATCGGTTTTGTTATGGATAATGTCCAGGCCTTGTTGATCATCAACAGAACCAACTTTGTCTATTACCCAGATCCAGTGTTTGAGTCTCTCCCTTCTGGCATGCTGGAGCTCAAGCCAAGCTCCCCACTCATCCTCAAGGTAATACTCCCCTCGACACATTTTTTTTCACTGCAGGCCCAGCCCAACCCATCTTGCCATCTGAGGCGAGAAGCTGCCCACCACCACCTTCCTTCCTGGCTGCAGGGAGCTCCCCAAAACTCTGGCGAGACTTTGGACGAGCGGGGGTACAGTTCTAGAGGGCAGGCAACTGCTCCAGAGAGCCCCGCCAGCCGCTGTCTTGCTGCAGCAAACATCACAGCAGGAGAGAGACTGGCGGTGCGCTCAAGACCACCTGCTAGAGGTGGCAGCAACGGGCCGTCCTGGTGGGGGTGGCGGGGGGGGGAGCTATGCAATTCATCGCTCTTCCCTCTCCACCGCCTGAATCGTTTGCCTCAGTCTGCCTAATAAGATGGTGGGCTCTGCTTTACTGACTACGCACGAGCATTCTTTCGTGGCATCACTGGTGTTCCCACCAGATATGCACTAGTTACACAGCTTTCTGCATCGAACAGGATTGCCAGATATTCCTGGATCTATTAGGTGACATTTCTTTCCATGAAGTTAAGAAATCCTGACACTAGTAGTATGCTAGAGCAGGGTTCACACCTGTAGAGTGTGGACTCTACAGGACTGTAGAGAGGAGAAAAACTTGGTTGTGTCTTCATGTTACAGTGGCAACAGCAAGTGATATGATGTCAGCAAATATTCCCCTTCCTATTGAGGTCACTCATGTTCAGCCAAGGATCATTTGCAGCTATTGGAACTGTCACCTTCAGTTACCTTAGGCGCAGAAGATCTTTCAGCCTGAGGGCTGAATTCCATTTCACAGAAGCTCTTGGGGACCACATTCCAGTGGAGCATGGGGCTGAATGCAAAAGCTGTGGGACCAAAGGCAAAAGGGGCAGGGCCAAAAATACCAGAATGTTGTAGCTTTAAAGCCTTTACTGCCAGTAACGAAGCCTTAGGAGAGGCATTTCAGGCTTTCAGAATGGGGGGGGGGGACTGCACAAAAGCCAGGAAACCACCAATCATTTGGTGGTTTTCTGGCATTTGTGCAGTCCCCCCGCCCCCCATTCTGAAAGCCTGAAATGCCTCTCCTAAGGCTTCGTTACTGGCAGTAAAAGCTTTAAAGCTACAACATTCTGGTAGGAAAGGGGTCATTCTTGGGGGAAAGGGGTGGGGTCAGGGGAAGGGGGCGTGGCTATCTGGGGAACCCCAGAGGGCCAGATTAGGACCCCAGGTGAGCTGGTTCTGCACCCCTGGTGTATTGGAATGTTACTCCTTCAGCTTTTACTGCCCTCTTATCCAGAGAAGAAAGTTGATGGCGGGATGTATCTCCTTGTGCGTTAGAACGCTGAGCTGAGAGCCTACCAGTAAACCCAGTCTTATTCTTGTTTCTTTCTTAAAGGGCCGCAACCTGCTCCCTCCAGCATCTGGCAATTCCCGGCTAAACTACACTGTGCTGATTGGTGACACTCCCTGTGCCCTTACGGTTTCTGAGACCCAACTTCTCTGCGAGTCACCAAATCTCACAGGACAGCATAAAGTGACGGTAAAGCAAGTCAGGCATGGCCCCGTTTGTGCTTCATGTTGCTTTGACAGCCTTCTACAACACACTGGGCGCTTGTTATTTTCCTGCTGAAAAAGTCTCATGTAGTCCAGGTTGCAAAGAGTACAGAATATATGCATTGGCTTTTTGTATTTTATCACAGTTCCCCACCCCTTCCCAAATACAAATTTTGCCACTTGGAAATCTGTGCTCTGATTCTGTACACTATCTTACACATATTGCTTATGCTATTGTTGAGGCAAATTTGTGTTACCTACCGTATTGCAGAATGTGGAATCTCTGGACTGTTTTGGAGGTAATATTAGAGCAAGGAATTCTAGCAGACCTAAGGGGAGAAAATCCAGGTTTCTTGCACGATGGGAGACAAAGTGGATTAAGACCTTTTGGATTCCAATGCAGAATGTCTTACAAATTACTGCATTCTAAAGGGTTTTGTTTTGTTTTAATTGGAAAAAACTATTCTGAGTGATATGAAAGCACTCCTGGAGCTCTTTGTGTCCTTAGCAGTTCTGTCAACGTCTCCCCTTCTTGCATTTGTAACAAAGCTCTTAATATTGCTCCTGGTTGTTGGTGAGCATCAACCAGTGTGAAATAATTGGGTTCAGATGAGTGTACAAATCCCAGAGTGTCTGGATGGTAGAATTGGGCTGATGTGCATGGAGCCCTCCATCTCCTGCATGGATCAGTGTTCCCCCTTATCTGCTTCTCTGTGGCCCTTTTATCATCAGTAGTCTTCACTGAACACTGTTCTCCACCATGTCATCCACTATGTTCACCATGGGCAAATAACAAGGTGGAAGTAAAGTAAGCCCAAGCATTCATGGGGCAACTGCAAGTAATCTTCAGCTGCATGTGGAGATAGGTGTTCCTACTGAACAAGTGGAAGGCTGACTAGAGACCGTGCCACAGCTGTTTCCATGCAATACTAGCTGTTTGTCTCTGTGTCATTTCCCAGCTGGTGTGAGAGCTCATATGGATAATGCTACATGCATACACAGGGATCTCAATGAAAAGACAAGGATACATCATAGGGATTGGAACAAGTCCTACTTGTGATCTGTCCAAATGCTCCTTACAGCTTTGCCATGAGAACACACCCTACCTGGGGCTGTTCCTTGTATTTAGGATACTTCCACCTGACCCCCATGGTTACTTGATTAGGTTTTTTTTTATCATTGGCTTCAGAAGTGGAAAGGAAATTTGTGCTCATTCTCAAAGCAGGTTGTTTTTTGCCTGTTCCTGCCTACCATTCGATAGTCCCTGAATGTGTTAAGTAGGATTTGCTGTCTATTAGGCTGCCGCACAGCAATTCTGACTCAGTCAGTGTGGCCTTGGGTACTTGAAAGAGACCCAAAACATTCCCTCCTCCAGGCACCTCATCCATCAGGGGAATGCACTTTGCATCCCATCTGTTATTATAATGTTGTTTGAATGAGACATCAGACTCGCTGCTTGCTCCTTGCAGGCATCAGTAATATACCAGCCTCTGTCTGCATCCCATCTAATTTCTTTACAGTGCTTTGGACAGGCAATGTAAGACTTAGCCCTGCGGTGCCTAACCATTGTCCTTCCCCTCTCATGCCTTTGCTTCCCTCTAAGGCTGCAACCAATGCCAGCTATCAGGTTCTTGGGGCGTGGCTGGTAAAGTTGGAGTAACCATTATAATGAGTATGCTGAGAGGCACAGAGCGCCCTGTTCTGTTTTTGATAGAATAATCATCTTAGCCTTCTTCCCCACAAATTTGCCTGCCACACCCATCCTTCTTCTTTACTAAACAGGAGGAGAATTGACCAGTACTTTGGGATCACAACTGTTCCTTCATCATTAGCAACCCAATCATTCACTGTTCAGATCTTGCACCCTCTTGTTATGCTCTCAAACAGGGGCAATTCTAAACTGCCCAGTTTTGAAATCTGTTTGGGTCCCTCTGGTAAGTGGAGATGAATGTAAAAGCAATCGGGGCCACCTTATTGCAAAGAAGGGCTCATGCTGGTTCTTTCTGTCTCCTGGTGTCTCCCAGATCAAGGCTGGGGGCTTTGAGTTCTCCCCCGGGACGCTGCAGATCTATTCAGACAACTTGTTGACCCTGCCAGCCATCATTGGCATTGGTGGGGGCGGGGGCCTCCTCTTGCTTATCATCATAATTGTCCTCATTGCATACAAGCGGAAGTCCCGGGATGCTGACCGCACCCTCAAACGTCTTCAGCTGCAGATGGACAACTTGGAGTCTCGCGTGGCCTTGGAGTGCAAGGAAGGTGAGGATGCTTGGCTGATTTTTCTTTCTCATTGCTCTATCATTCACACTTAATTCAGCCTGCCCATCAGCCTTCCAATTTTAGCCTATCCCTTTAGAGAGAGGGAACTTTCTTGCTCTTTGCTGTACACCAGTTTCTAAGCTCTCTCATTTACAAGAACACATTAGCAATAGAAGCAGCGACATTATCATTTTAAGGAAAAGGAAATACCTTGCTAGGACATGCTACAAAACCTACCACCATTTCAGCCATCTGGAAAAATGGGTGTATGTTTTTCAGAGGTTGTTTTGTGCTCTTTGGGTTCCTTTCCTAATTGAAATTTGTGCATCTTTTATTTTTTCTTCAGCTAAATACCATGGCCTGCTTTCTGCCGGACATTATAATAAATGCTAAGTTAAAGCATCTTTTAGAACAAACTTGTTTTAGGGAAGATCTCTCTCTAATGAGACCACTTACAGTAAAGGTGTTCAGGATTTATGATTTAACATGTAGCCTGCAGTCCATGGATTGCTTCATGACTTTAGTGAGATTCAGTGCAGTACTTTGATATAAGTAAGAACTTAAGAGGAACCATGTTGGATCAAACCAAGGGTCCATCTAGTCCAGTATTCTGTTCACACAGTGGCCAACCAGCTGTCGAGCAGGAACCCACAAGCAGGACACAAGTGCTAAAGCACCCTCCCACCCACGTTCCCCAGCAACTGGTGTACATAGGCACACTGCCTCTGATACTGGAAGTAGCACATGATCATCAGGACTAGTAGCCATCGATAGCCTTCTCCTGAAGGAATTTATCTAATCCCCTTTTAAAGCCATCCAAATTGGTGGCCATCACTACATGCTGTGGTAACGAATTCCATAGTTTAACTATGTGCTGTGTGAAGAAGTATTTCGTTTTATCTGTCCTGAATCTCCTATCATTCAGTTTCATGGGATGACCCCTGGTTCTAGTACTGTGAGAGAGGGAGAAAAAAGTAGTTTGTGGGCTGCAGCTTAAGGTTTCTACTGTGATTATTACCTTGGCACCTGTTGCTATGACTGTTTCTCTAGAGCAGGGGTCCCCAACGTGGTGCCCATGGACTACATGGTGCCCATGGGGACCTCCAAAGGTACCCACAAAGCTCTCCACTCCGTCCCCTCCACAAATTTCTTTTAAATAAAAAACTTGGAAAATGTTAGGGGAGTCTTCTTTAAGGAAATGGATCAGCTGCCTTCACAAGATATGATAGCGTTTTTCAAGTACTTGAAAGGTCACAGAGAGGAAGGCCAAGATCTCATCTCGATCATCCCAGAGTGCAGGACACTGAATAATAGGCTCAAGTTACAGGAAGCCAGATTCTGGCTGAACATCAGGAAAAACTTCCCGACTGTTAGAGCAGTACGACAATGGAACCAATGACCTAGGGAGGTAATGGGCTCTCCCACACTGGAGGCATTCAGGATGAGGCTGAACAGAGGTGTTCTGACTTGGATTATTGCACTGAGCAGGGGGTTGGACTCGATGATTTTGTAGGCTCCTTCCAACCCTACTATTCTATGATTCTATGAAGTAGTTTGGGCTTTGCATTATGTCCCTGAGCAGGATTCCTTCCAATGTAGTTTATGTAATTTAGGTGCTTAGGCAGCTCACCAAAACTCACTTCCTTGTGGAGGCATTTCATGAGGGGAGCCATTACATTTGCAGGCCATTACTGTTTGGAGCAATCCAATTGGATAGAGCATGTCCTTGCCAGCACCATATAGTCCCAGCTTGCACTGGCCAGGAAGCAATGTGTGGACCAATCAGCTTCATAGGATGACCCTGGGTTCTAATATTATGAGAGAGGAAGACATTTTTCTCCCTCTCTCATAATACTAGAACCTGGGGTCATTACATGAAGGAGATTCAGGGGAGATTCAGGACAGATAAAAGGAAGTACTTCTTCACACAGCACAGAGTCAGACTATGGAATTCGCTACCACAAGACATAGGGATGGCCACCAATTTCGATGGCTTCAAAACAGGATTGGACAAATTCATGGAGGATAAGGCTATCAGTGGCTACTAGTCCAGATGGCTATGTGCTACCTCCAGTATCAGAGGCAGTGCCCCTAAGTACACCAGTTGCTGGGGAACATGGACAGGAGGGTGCTGTTTCACTCGTGTCCTGCTTGTGGGTCTCCCGTTGATGGCCAGTGTGTGAACAAAATACCGGACTAGATGGATCCTTGGTGTGAACCAACAGGGTTCTTGTTATGTTCTTATATATGTTGAAGAGACTTTCAGACAATGGTCTGAAGACACATGATGCATTTCTGCTGCTGAAGCTGTGCAAGTCTGTCTCTGTAAGCTGCCTAGTTGGGAGACCACCTGAGAACCGTAGAATCCACTCTGAGCATTTTGGAGGAAGATTTCGGCAGGGGAGCATGTATAAGTGTGAAATAATATCGTACCTTTGGGCTGATGTGTAAGACAGCAACTTGGACCTGATACAGCCCCGACACGGAGCACTGCTGTATATAAGTATTTTTTCCAGCAGCCTCTCACATAGGTGAACCTACCATGAGAACCTCAGGCCCAGAACCAAATCCACCCCTCTGGGCATCCCAGTTTAACCCTCCAGGGTTCCCCAGAAGGCCATGCCCTCTTTCCCGCATCCACCAGTCATTTGGTGGCTTCCCAGCTTTTGTGCAGTTGTTTCCCCATTCTGAAAGGCTCAGCTACTGGCAGTTCGAGCTTTAAGCTAAAATACCCTGGCATTCTGGCCTTGCACTGGAATGCAGCCCCTGAGAGCTTCTCTGAAATGGAGTTTGGGCTGCAAGAGATTCTGTACCCCAAATGGGAATTTAAGGGGAGGGGCTGTGGCTCAGTGGCAGAGCACCTGTTTTTCATGTAGAAGGTCCCAAGTTCAATCCTTGGCATCTCCAGGTAGGGCTAGGAAAGATTTCTGTCGGAGAACAGTCAGGATATACCAGCCTTCCCCAACCTGGTGCCCTCCAGATGTTTTGGATTTCACCTCCCATCATCCCCAGCCAGCATGGCCAATGGTCTGGAATGCTGGGAGTTGCCCTCCAAAACAGGTTCGGGGAGACTGGCAGGCAATACTGAGCTAGGTAGACCAAGTGGTCTGACTCAGTCTAATGCAGTGAAAGGACTGAGATGTAGCTCAGCGGCAGAGCCCCTGCTTTGCATGCAGAAGGTCTCAGATTCAATCCCCGGCATCTCCAGGCAGGGCTGGGAAACGCCTGCCTGAAACCCTGGAGAGCCGCCCCCAGTCAGTGTTGACAATACTGTGCTGGCTGGACCAATGGTCTGACTCAGTGTAAGGCCGCTTCCCAAGTTCCCATGGGTACTAAATAATTAGTTTCTTTCCTAGTATTTAATGAAGCAGGACCTGCCCTGCTCATAAGATACCCTAATTGCTTCTGAAGCTATGTTATTCACTGAAAATCACAAAAGCACCACTTTTGCGAGATGTTAGAGAAAATTGTCCACTTACAAATGCTTAGCTGGTGCTCTCTTTTCTGCTCAAATATGTGGCCCTGACACACAGACTTCCATATACCCAGTGTGGTGTAGCGATTATCAAGGGTCGGTCTAGGAGCAGGGAGACCCATATTCAAAGCCCTACTCAGCAGTGAAGCTCCCTGGATGGCCTTGGATCAGTCACTGCCTCTCGGCCTAACTTACCTCACAGGATGGCTGGTGAGGATAGAATTTATTATATTTAATAACTGACTTGCTCAAATGGGGCTTACTCGCCTACTCAAATATGATGCCCCAGGTGATAGAGTTGCAAAACTTTTGGGCACTGCAGGCCAAATCTGACTGTTACTCACTGTATGATGACATCCAACCACCTTATCCTGTGATACTGTAACACTGACTACTTAAGGAGGGCATTAACCATGGTGAAATCAGCAACAGACAGAATATATTCTAATCTAGCATTGTTATTCGTTACGTTCCTATTCCCCACTTCCTCCAAGGAGCTCAGAGTGATAAACAAGATTCTCCCATCCTTTAATTATTTTATTATGTTTTTAACTATTGTACAATGCCTAAAGAACTAGTTTTATGAGGTATTTTATTATTTAGATTTAAGTATAGTAACTAAGTTCCTACTACACCTGGGGTGTCCATGGCTTTTTCTAGCACTCCAGTTTTGCTTGCAGCCTGGATTGTTCTGCAAGCTTGGTTCCTCTTTCATGGGTCGTTGTTTGGGGAGAGTTTGGGTTCAGGTGAAACAGTTTCATTGAAGGTGGTTGAATTTTATTTGTTACAGTTCGAAGGAACTTAGCAAGATTTTAAGAGGAAAAGTTTTAAAGGAAAGAGAAGGCTGCCCGAAAAAGGCTGTGGGTCTCTCATTATGTGACAGACAGATGCTGAGAAATTGGACAGAATGCTGCTTCTGATCCTGCTGATAAAACCTAATTGCCCATTATCACCACAAGCCGGTGCCTGGGGCTGTGACCCTGCCAACTCCAAGTTGGCCCAGAGGCTGCCACAGAAGCGGGCACCTAAAATGAGATAATAAAAAAAGAGGGAAGTGGAAAAAATAGCCCTGTAGATAGAAATAGTGACAGAGAGGATTGGGGCGGGGGGAGCGCATGGAGAGGATTTCGCCTTGTCTTCCACAGCTGGCAGATAAAAGGATCTGCTTTTAATTAAAAGCTGCAATATCTTCTCTGCCTTTTCTCTTTTCTAGTCCCACTAGTTACAGATAAGATAGTGTGCCTTTCAAGCTGATGGTTTGTTTTTTTCTCATCAAACTGATCAGCCTACAGCCCTCTGCCGCTTCTAGCATCCTTTTAAAGTGCCATTAATTTGATTTTTCCCCCTGCATCTCCCCCTCCCGTCTGCACTTGTACAGCACTAGAACGTGTACACAAACAACCTGCTTCCCCTTGTAGGTGCAATTAAAGGTACAGGATGCCATTTCTCTCTCTCTCTCTCTCCCCCCCCCCCAAGTCCAACCAAGCACTAGGTCACCAAATGGTTGTTCCACCTGCAAGATGTGAAATCAGAATGCAGTGCAGACAATCTTGCAGTGAACAACTGTTTCCTGTCCTCCAATGCTCCCTTAAAAAAATCTCTGCCTGCATTCTGCCATTCTCAGTACCCTTTTATATGCACAGCCAGAAAGGCAATTTTATGCCAAAGCAATAGCTTTCAGGCCTCTCACCTGCCTGCCATCGCTGCTTCAGTGTCAGGAGACTGGACTAGATGGCACTGGAAAGGTCCCTTCCAGTTTCGCTTCTGTAGTTCGGACCTTCTTGGATCTTTTTTCTGCTCTTGCTGTGTAACTCCAAGCTTAGTGCTGTTTTGCTTTCTTCACTCTCTGGGATGGGCTAATTTTAGGTGCATTTAATTCACTTGGATCCTTGAGTAAAGTTTGGGATATTGTAAAAACTGGCTAAGGCATTAGTCATTGGGTTGGCAGTAGTCCTGCAGACCATTGATAGGATAGATTGGGAACAGGGCTTCTTGCTTAATCAGCTTCTTTCTTCCCAGCCTTTGCTGAGCTACAGACTGATATCCATGAGCTGACCAATGACTTGGATGGAGCCGGCATCCCCTTCTTGGATTATCGCACCTATGCCATGAGAGTCCTCTTCCCTGGAATAGAAGACCATCCTGTGCTGAAGGAAATGGAGGTGTGGGAATGTGTGTATGCGGTCTGCTTGGAGAGCATTTCACTTTGGGTTGTGCTGTCTTTGTGAGTTTATGCCTTGGGGAAGATGCATAGGGGAGCTCGTAGCTCAGTGGCAGAGCCCCTGCTTTGCATGCAGAAAGTCCCAGGTTCAATCCCTGGTGTCTCCAGGCAGAGATGGGGAAGACCCCTGCCTGAAAGCCTGGAGAGCCGCTGCTACTCAGTGTCAACAACACTGGGCTAGATGGACCAATGTCTGACTCGGGATAAGGCAGCTTCCTACGTTCCTATGACTTGTCTGCACATCTGCTGTACCAGTCACCACAGTCCTCTTCTCAGCTTTCCCAAGGATGTTGTGGTGGAACTTCTGTCTGTCGAGGTCTCTCTGGCATAGGATAGACTAATGATTTCAAAGTAAAACTGTTCCACCAGTCCCACTTCCCACCCCACCCCTGCCACCCCAGGATTTACTACCTGTGAAAGAAGGCACATGCAAGCTTCTGATGCTTATACAAGCTTAGGGGTTTGTTTTGGAAGCATTCTGACCGAAGAGCTTTTCAATGGGATAATGGTCCTGTTGCCTCCACAGCTGGCTGTTCATGTATCTTTTTCTGTTGATACATGTGACTAGCTGCCATTGGTGAAATACCACCCAAACTAAGGGTAGGTAGAAATAGTCTGATATAGTTTCCCAGATACTGGGTAGCAGGAATCTTTTGGAGGGGATTTTCAGACTGCTAGGAGCTAGGTCTAAAGATAATGATGGTGACAATGCACCAACGGATGGGACAATTGTTAGTTAGAGGGTAAGAATGATCAGTGGGTCCAAAACAAAGATAAACTTTTATTGATAACAATCTATCGCAATGGCTTTGTGGTTTTCCCAGTTGTTGTCACTTCATATAGCATCTTGAGCATGGGGACTGATGTGCAGTTCCTGTTTCATTCATTCTCATAAGGACACTGTCAGTAAGTTGGTGACATTCCAGTTTTACAAATGGGGAACTGAGCCTGAGAGAGAATGACTTGACTAAGATGACCTACCCTATCAATGGCTTCAGGAGGATTTGAGCAAGCCAACAGTCATTATTGGACTACACTGGATCATTCCTGCTTTCTTTGCTCTTCTGATATTCCTACAAAATTCCAGAGCAAGGAGACATCTATCCTGCTCATTATTATCTTAGTTGTTGCGAGAATAACTGGAGTAACTTGTCTGTACCTGGGGATTTCAGTTCCAGAACGATATTGATTGATAGCAACTGAGAGAACTAAGGTGTGTGTGTTTTAAGGCTGTTAATAAGTTAAATGGGGCAAGAACAGAGTGAGCCATAGATATATTGGGCAAGCATGAAGACAGGCAGCAAAAGTGCTGCTAAGGGCAATTCAGATTTTAAATCTTTTAAGGAGTAGCAGAATGAAACTGAGTAAAGGCAACTTACAGCAGAAACATTTTCCTTACAGCAAAATCTATCAGGTTGTGGGAAAGTCTCTTGATGGAATTGATGGCATCACTAGGGTTTGTCACACTGAAAAGCAGACTGGGCAATTTTGGGGGAAATATCTATACAGCACAGGACTTTCCTGTACTGGCTAGTGGAGAGTAGTGCATTGTGCCACTGAGGGATGTTTTTACTTCAGTGCTTCTGCTTCTGTGACATGGACCTTTCTGCTGCTTCAATTATCTCCTTTGCAAGGTCACAGTGTGATGGTCTTTGTACCTATATAGTCTTAGAAAATCTTTCTTTCTTTCTTTCTTTCTTTCTAGCCATGGATTGCTCAGACACCTGTGGTGCTCATGCCCTTTGTTTTGGGGCCTCGCTGACGGGTCCACTCTTGTGCATGTTTCTGTCAGAACTATCTCACTAAATAATTTCTCATTCTATAGAGAACTTCTCCCAAGAGCCATGATCCATGTTTATCTTTAATGCTCTGAGCATATGGTTGATCTTCACATAGTGATTGATTGTATGTGACTGTGTGCTTCACTTCTAATGTGATGGCCTTTCTCTTGACCCCTGGATATGTGGTCCGGGGGGGCTCTCATTGCGATTGTGATAGATTGCTGTAGTTCTGGGACATTGCCTCCATAGGTTTCTGCCAAAGTGGAAAATATGTGGTAGTGGTTCCATCTCTGTGACACTGGAAGTCAATGAAGGGCTAGAGTCTCAAAATCTTAGAACCTGGGGGTCACTGAAGGCAAGTGGTGGGAGATCCAGAACAAACAAAAGCAAGTACTTCTTCACACAACACATGGTTAAACTATGCAATTCTCTACCACAAGATGTGAGTGCCACCAATGCAGATGTCTTTAAAAGAGGATTACACAAATTAATGGAGGGTAATGCTTTCAATGGTTACTAGTCATGGAAGCTATATACTACCTCTGGGATCAGAGGCTGTATGCCTCTAGATAACAGTTGCTCGAAGAGATTGTTGCCCTCGAGTCCTGGTTGTGGGCTTCCCAGAAGCATATGGTTGGCCACTGAAGGAAACAGGATGCTGGCCTAGATGGACCTTTGATCTGATCCAGTAGGGCTCTGTTTATGTTCTTAATGAAAGGGCCGACATACTGGCAAGGAATACATTTCTTCATGCTAGTCGAAATGAGCGTTGGGTCACCACAGTATGGCTATGGCATTCACTGACGTTAATATCAATGTTTATATTAATATCATTGCTACTGTCATTTTCTGCTGCACTTGGTTTATCCAATTGGGTTTGTTTGATGCATGACTGACCACTTGTTTCCAAGAGACTTGCCTGACATCATCAGACTTCCTAGCTCTCAGATTTCCCCAATGCGGCCTCATCCGTTGCTTCTTCCCCAACCAGCTCCCCCTCCCTTTGCAATGTTCGCTTAATTTAGTACAAGCAATTGTGCAAAAATTGGCTTCACATTTTCCTGTGTAGTGAGGTTGTTCTTGATTGGAGAAGTGAGAGGTGGCCTTATCTTCCTTTCACTGCTGACCTCGCAGAGTAATTAATGTTGACGTGGGTTTCAGAACATATTTAGGAGACGTAATCGGCTCCAGAACACGATGCAGTTATTAATTACAGAGAATCAAATGCTTGTCAGTTCAAGCACACAGGCTGCCTATTGTAGCCTAGCACAATCGTTGTTTCTGTGATCTAGTTTTACCAGCCCAGTTATGGGCCATCCATCCTGTATTTTATGGTGGTTCTTCAGTTAAAAAAACCAACACATTGGGTCCTTTAACTATCCAGCTCTGGGAATGTGTTGTTAAGATCCAGTAAGATTAAAGTGGGAGGACCTCAATTGTGAGCTTTTCACATTCAAAATAGCAGGGCATGTATAAAATCCCTACTCTTCTGTGTCTCTAATAAATATTGATTGTCCCCTTGTTCTGTTCTTATAGACTGGATTTATCCTTAAACATTTGGAGACATGTTCCCATTTGGCATGTATTCTCACTACTCAGCTGCTTCTGGTACTTGTGTCCATTTCCTTGCTTATTCAGTAGGGATGATTAAGTTTTAACATGCTTTATCTATTGTTTTAATCACATGGTCATGGTGGAATTCCACTAATTCAGGGGTGGGGAACGTGTAGCCCTCCAGATGTTGTTGGACTGCAACTCCCATCAGTCCTCACCACTGGCTATGTTGGCTGGGGCTAATGGGAGTTGCAGTCCAGCACCACCTGCAGGGCCACATATTCTCCACCTCTGCACTAATTCAACCTATGTTTATATGAGCATTATGACAAACCAGAGTTAATTCATGTTGTCGTTGTTAGAAAAAACCCTCTAGATTAACCAGCACGGAGCATTTCCAACACATGGATTAGAACCACCACACTTTTAAATATTTTGAGGAAGAGTTTTTAACAATTCTACCATTTTTCTACACTTTAATTTTCTCTACATAAAGAATTTCTGATGGAATGTAACATCAAAATGCAATGTGGATTCTTAATACCCTCAGCAAAAGAAAAGATTTCCGCTCTCATGGCAGTGGAGATTCCACTTGAAATGTAAAAATACAGTATCCACAAACTACTCCAGTGTTCTGGAGATGGTTATCTGCCCTAGTCTCATTGACTCCAGTTATACTTTCCTACTCATGCATTACTGTTGCCTTTCATTTACTCATACATCTCCACTAGGCAAAAAATCCAAATTCTTCAAAACTCAAACAATGCTTTAAGAATAAAGTATGCACATTGCAACTATTTAGGTGAAAAAATAAGTATATTTATCTGTTTTATTGATGTGCATAACTTATTTTGAGCACAGAATGTGAGTTTTCTTGAGCCTAATGTTGGGGGTTGGATCCAGAATCCTTGTTCCGCTATTGGAAGGATTCCACTTCCGCAGTGGGATTTCCACATCCTCTTCCCCCCCCCGCCTTCAGCTGTCCCTCTCCCCACATACCTTCTAAATTTGCTCTGGAGTATTGAAGGCTCTTCTGGAGGAGATTTGGAGGGTACAAGGGGGTTGCTCCAGGGAGAAGGAGAGGACGTGGAACTCCCATTTCGCAAGCAGAATCCTTCCACTGGCGGAACAAGGATTCTGGATCCAATCCAGGATGTGTGTAAGAGTCCTGTAGACTTGGAGTGTATTAAGTGAAGAGTGATGCCACTAGGTTCAAGGCGAATGCAATCTGTGTGAAATGATTTTGTGAAGAAAAAAAAAACCCCTAATGACTTTGAGAAAAGTAATAGTGGCAAAAGTAGCCTCATGTTGTGTAAATGATTGTCTCAGGGTATTTGAGGGAGAGAGAATAGCAATAAAATGATGGGTATGTGCCTAGGTTGAGTCTGTGTTTTTTTCTGTATATTAGTGTTGCTTACTAGAAATTGTTATCTTGGAAAGGTCTGTTTTCCTTTCTACACTGGTACCAAAAAGTAGGTCCTTTGTGGATTACAGATTCAGTCTGCAAGGCTAGCCTGAAATCCAGGCATCTGAACTGAGAGTTCTGTTTTTATCCTCTCTGGAATGTGCTGGAGGTTTTTGGCCCATCTGTGTTTCATGTTCTTGGCAGTTATTTTGTTGTGATCACACTCTGCCTGTCATTACCTCCTTAATTATTGTGGGGGAAGAGAGAGAAAGAGAGAGAAAGAGAGGGCACACAGCAGCCAGGAGACAGGGACTTAAACTTACTAGTGCAAGAATAAGGTACAAATGAAACCATAAACTTCCAAATACAGGCAAACAGGAGGGCCTAGAGAGTAGTGTTCCCATTATCAGAACTTTCTCCTATATCTATATTTCATCATTATTGGAATTCAGTGTACTTCGTCCATTCATAAAATCCTATAATCCAAATGAGTTGCATTTCCATTTATTTGAATGTTTGATTCTCCCCCCCGCCCCTTTTCTGGACATAAGTAGGATACATTTGGATACATTTGATTGTTTTGTGGTAAAGTGTGGACCAGTCTCTTGGAATTGGGAATAGGAAGTTGCTGCAAAGGTTAGATCTGGCACAACGCTGAAATAGGAATTGCAGTGAGTAATCATGTATCAACTCTGGAAGCTAATTAAACAAAGGACATACATGGCCTCTCCCAGCTGTAATCCTCATTCCAGAGAAGCCATATATGCTTGGTTGGGAAAGTGAAATTGCAAGAGTGGAAATCCTATATTAAAACAAGTACAGTTTTAAAAGCCCAGTGTGATGTAGGTTTGTATTTATTTTCCATCTTATAATTAGAATGAGTTTAATGCTAGTTATTGCAAATTATTAGGGAAGAGTGTGTGTCGTCCCTCACTCCCTCCATTCCCCTCCCCACTTTGTGTGCATGCATGCAAAAAACACTAATCCAGAGCCAAGTGCAAGTGCTGTCATTAGCAGTTTCTCTCCATGTTGGGGTTTGGGGGTTGTTATTTCTTTGCTTTTGTGCAAATTTAAAGCCTGATTAAATACTTAATTCTTTATTGTTCATTTACTTCTGCTAATGATCACAAAAAGGAGGAGAAGAGCAACAGAGTGGGAGACGGAGGTGCGGGCTGGGAGGGAGGAAGAGGGTGTCTGCTTGCAAGAGAGACTTTGCTTCATTGCTTTCAGAGTTGTAGATGGCAAGCCAAGCCTGCTGAGATCATTTATGTGACAGATGTTTCGTGCTGCTGCCACTACCACCACCACCCTCCTCTATCTGCTGTGTGCAAGTCTGATAAGATCACTCGTGTAGGACAGGACCAATTTCTGAGCTTATCAAGTGTTGCCGATTTTGGAAGCAGAGTACACAGCCCAGATAGGAACATGCCATCTGATCATCTCTTCATGGCTTCTGAGTGAGCGGAGGACCTTGCTTTATTTTCATCAGTGAAAATTTGGGGCAGTGGCCTTGCACAAACCATCTGTGAGAACCACTATGTATGGAGCATTAGGCAGCTCTGCATGTTCAGATCCTGGCTAGGAACAACCAAGCTGTGCTAGTCAAAAGACATCCATGCCTTTCCCCGAACAGCTTTCTTCTCTCTCACGTCTCTTTGTTCTACAGGCATTTAGAAGCCTAGGGGTGGGGAGGAAGCAGATTTGGGGAGCAGTTTTAGAGTAGAGAAACAGTGGGCAGGGAGAGGGTTAAACACACTCTGGCCTGGTTCATACATCACTTCAACTCAGTTTTAAAACCTTGGGTAATGAAGATATTGGGTAATAACCAGTTTTAAAACCTTGGATAATGAAGAGCAATCATGCTGATGCACACTGTGGGGTCGCTCCTGCAGCAAGCAGGAGTGGCTAAACAACCCAGGGACACTCCATCTCTGGTACCGTTTAGCATTGTGTGCAAACCAGGAACTCTGGTTTATCATGGGAGAGACAACCTAGAGTTGGAACCCAGGGTTCAGCTGTGTGGAAACTGCAAGACAGCAAAAAACACGCACATACCCTGTCTGAAGAAATCCAGAATATAACAGCAGAAATAGCATGAGGAGAGCAGTTTGGGGAGTGTGTTGCGTGCCACGTGAGTGAGCCAGGCATTACAATGAGGGGGAAATCCCCTCATGTAGATTGGCCCTGTGTGTGTGTGTGTGTGTCACAAATTTGCAGACTCCATGTGTGCACGCATGTGTGCACACACTCACACCAGAGACACAGAGGGAGGCAAACATAGAATGATGCATCACACTAGAACTCACTCAGAGACACTGAACTTAAATCTATGCAACAGTGACCAGTATGGGGGTGGGGAATGAAGGAAAGTGACTTGCCTAATAACTAACACACAAGACAGAACAGACACAAACAACAAGATTAACAAAATAAATTAGGATGCAAGGGATTGAATTTAGGAAAGGATTCTAGGACAGAATTTTACTGAAAAGGTTCTTGGTCTGGATAAGAGGGAAAGTTCACAAGAGGCCAAAACAAACACCAGCCACACTTCCACAAAACCTTTTCAGTGTTACTCCTACAAAGAACTGGTAAAGAGCACTGGAAACAGTTCCCCAGTTCGGGTATGTTAATTCAATGTCCCTCCCCATTGTGACTGGGGAACCCTGGTAACATCAATCCCTGATTGGAAGCTAGAGCTGTCAACCACAAAACTACACCCCCCTCCTCTTCTTCCTCCCTACGCTCTGCCTGGGGTTGTCCTTTTTTGGAGAGAGTGTGGGGGAAATGTTGCAATTGTCAACTGCCTCATCTGAGTCTTCTGTCTTTTTCCAAATCTCTAAAGCTGATCAGAAATTCTGGCAGCAGCCCAATTTGGCTCAGACCTCTTGGAGGAGACATGCTTCACCTCAAATGAAGCCTGAATCTCTCCAGAGTGGGCCACCTTGCTTCTGGATTCAGGCTTTGTCCAGACCTGATGCATACCCTACAGTTAGACTCTGTTTGAATATTAGTTAGGCTCTGTTTGAATATTCAGAAGAAGGGGGGATTGTAGAAGTATGGTTCATTTGGCTTCTGAATCTCAATTTCTAATGTAAAATCTGAAGCCTAAGTTCCTGAAAGAGTTACTAGAAGTAGGAGTGGTTTGTATATCTTAAATCCTTGCTTCTTTTGAACATCTGAATTGCCCTGCAGATTATCCAGTTATTGCCAGCCTGGTTTGTGTTGCCATGTGATTTTCCTGGCCATTAGGAAACAAGCAAACCCCTGTGTCTCAGACTGTGAGCATTCAGAGACAAACCTGAGTAGCTGCTGGTAAGAGACATTAATTGGGGACTATACTCCTATGAATGCATACTTGTGTCTCATAAAAATCAAGTATGAAGTTGTCCTTCTTCCCATGTTTTTTTCTGCAAGATTTGCCAGATTGCCTAGTTGGAGGGATATTTGTCCTGCGACTCTAATGCCCAGGAGGCCTCCATTGTTAATGAACCACATGGATAATGTTCTATTTTGGTTTTACTTATTTATATTGCACCATCACCATATGACACTTTACAGAGTAACATAACCAAAAAGAAGATCTTTGCCCTGAGAAGCTTTTAGACTCACTTTAGATGACGGATATATGTGTATGTGTGTAAATGTAAAAGGTGCTTCCGCTATAGTTTTCTTTGGATTTCTGTAAGAACAAACTATACACAGAGATTCAAGCGACTATCAGTGGCCCAAAATGACACAGGTCCTTTCCCGTCTCTTCTTAAGTGCTCCATACCCTTCTCAGTATGGCACACCAAAGCAAGCAAAGCAGACCCATAACTATATTTAAGCAGAAAATTTTCCCAGCTTGAGTCCCTGTAGACCAGATACCCTGGTCAGAGTTAGTAAATTATTTTCTGCTTCATGGCTGGAGAGACCATTTGGGAGGCAGTAGGAGACATAGGGCTGCTACAAGCAGCAAAATCTGAGGACGGTGCAGCAACCAAATGGGGAGGAAAATATATGTGGGAGTGGAGGAAATGCCCTTTTCTGATGTATAAAACCTAGTGAAAAATAACCAGGCCTGCTTCAAATGCCATTGCTAATCTCGGGGACAGATGGTAACATTTAGGACCATATGTAGAAAGTGCAGAAGATCAGGATTTCCTGTAGGGACAGTTTGCTAAGCTCAAATCTAGCCAGGAGGAATCTGGCAATCAGTCTCCAGCCAAATCCAGCATTTTGGCAACTCTTATTTAGGGGCATAGAAAGAAGATGCCCAGCTGAATTGTATGTTTCTTTTAATAAAACTACAAAATGAGACTGTCTGAGAGTGCAAGGGATGAGAAAGAGGATTTTTCTTTTTTATGTTTGTATTTTTTTCACGCTAATATTCTACATGTAGAATCTACGTGTATGAGTCTGCTGATCTTTACAAGCACTGTTAGAGAAAAAGAAGCAGTTCCATGTATCTGCTATAAGATAATGTGAATCGCTTATGAATTCCAATATAATAAGTGGGATAGAAGTCTTCTAATAATGAATGAATGAATGAATGAATGAATGAATGAATACAATAAGTGTCTTGTGGTGAGACGGAAATGTTCAAGAGACAAGACTGGTTTTTATCTTTGTGCTTACTATTAGGACTACAGAGCACAGCAGGCTGATGGGTATGTCAGATCCCATGAATGAATTCTACATTTTCAGCTGTCCCAAAAAGGTGGGATGGGGGACAGTCCCATTGCACTGGAAGCATCCTTTGCATTGCCTGTTGTGGCTGTCTCCTATCCTCCATGAAGATAGAGGGTTCAAAGAATGAACTGTTCAGTGGCTGACCCTGTTTCTTGAATATACTCCTGTGCAGAACCGAATAGAGCCCTCTCAGTCTGCTTCCCTCCATCAAAGCCCTCTAGCCAGAGAATTCTGTAACAGTTTGAGGACCCAGCCATAGGTCCAGCTGCAAATAGCATTACCTGTATCTGAATCCTGTTCCAGCTGCTGAGCAATGGATCTGCTGTGGCAGCAGTACCTAAGCATCAGCATGAGTGCAGAGTGCTGTTGGCTGGGATTTCCAGACACCTTAACATTTGGAGCAAAAGGAGAAAACAATGGTTTGGATTTCTTACTTAGTTTAAAAGGATGCCCCACCTGCCTTTAAAATTAATTCCTAAATTGGTGCATGTACATTTTGCCAGTTTCTGGTTCACTTATTTTTGTTTCACTGGTGTTCATTGCACACATGCATTGGAAACCAGCATAGAAAGGAATTCTCATGCTATCCCACAGTCATAAGATTCTTTTTTGTGTGGTGTTTTCAGGAATGAACATATGCACTTGTGTACATTGATAACCAAAAAGGGAGAAATTGAGCAAAATGCATAGGTGCAGTGGTCTAAACAAAGTCCAAAAATAAAAAGAAAACAGGTATGTAATGTATTGCTGCTGCTCTGCAATCAAGATCAGGTCATTCAGATTCCCCAAATTTAGGGGAAAATGTGGATACTGAGATACCTGTAAGCATCCTTACAGAAAATGTATAGAATATTCCATGATTAAAACCTGTGAGAATTTATGGGATTTCCATAGTAGACAGGGCATAAAGCATCTAGCTTTATGAAGTAGCAGTAAGAAGGGACATAACATATGTCCACAGTGAGAGAGCATCTGAAGTGGAGAGGTCCTTGATAAAAGTGGTTCTGGACAGATGCAATTGGAAATGACTTTTTAAAGGACCATATGCATTCCTATTTTATGCTCTAAACCATCACTAAATGAGGGCTGGAAAGAAAATCCTCCAAACAGCAATTCAGTCATTACGTGGGAGGACTGAGAAGATGGTACTTACTTTTGAAGGAAATAGTCTTGGCCACTGCTGGAGTCAAAACCTGGCTACCTGGACAGTTGGCTTTGTTTTGCTAATTTCCCATGACCTTGAGCTCCCTGTTTCAGGTACTGGAGCAGGTTTGGTCCTGTACAGGGCCTTTCCTGATCTCACTGCATTGTCAAAGGGCTCTAGGATATGTCTGCTCCATAATTCTCTGGATCTGACGCTAATTATGTTTTTCCACCCTCAGGTACAGGCAAATGTGGAGAAGTCATTGACCCTCTTTGGGCAGCTCTTGAACAAAAAGCACTTCCTGCTGACCTTCATTCGCACCCTGGAAGCACAGCGCAGCTTTTCCATGAGGGACCGGGGCAATGTGGCCTCTTTAATCATGACAGCCCTGCAAGGTGAAATGGAGTATGCCACCGGAGTGCTCAAGCAGCTTCTCTCAGACCTGATTGAAAAGAACTTGGAGAGTAAGAACCACCCAAAACTGCTCTTGAGGCGGTGAGTATTTGCCTAAGAACCTGTTAAAGCACTCATGTGAGTTTTTGCAGAAGGCAGCTTTGGTATTTGGTAAGTGGGGGGTGGAAATGTGCATGACTCATACCTCCCCTCTTCAGATTTCTAGTATAATGTCTGATGTAGGAAGAAGTGCACTTCCAAGCCACTGTAAGGTGTGTTGGCAGGACTGCCAGCTATTGGTATTTTATATTTTTTCGACACCTAAGATTACTCCTGTGTCACGCAGAAAAGAAATCATCATCATTTGCTGCAGAGTTGCTGTGTAGCAAATTAAAGGTGTTTAGTGGATGCAGGAAGATGAGCACCTTCCCTACATTAAGGAGGTTGCCAATAATTTGAGCCGGTGCTAAGGTAGCTGGGACCTTGCTCTATAAATAGGTCTTAGCATATTCTGGGATTGTGATCAGACCTCTTGAAAGCAAAAAAACCATTGTTATTGGATGAAAATTTACCATCCGCAGACTTTTTGCATTCTTTCTTTTTTTTTTTTTTTAAGTTTCTGGCCTTTAAGATTCCAAAGATGGACATAAAATTTTGTGGGCAACAAACACATGGTAAATTCTTAGAAGCCAGAGATGGGTCCCTGGCTTAAAATGTTTCCTGTGCCCATCTGTCTTGTGAGTCAGATATCAATTCATGGGGGAATGCCCACTGCCTTAGAATCAGATAGATATTAGGAAGAAGTTGTTTGTTTCAGAACTCCGTCAATATCACATGTCTGTCCTTAAGCCTGAGAACAGTCACTCTGTGTGTGCTGGCATCACTTTTAAATCTATGAATGCTAGAAATGGCAGCTGCTCGGTTAGTAAAAACTGCTTATCATTGAGATTTGAATGTAGATTTATGCCAGCATGTACCATTTCTAACTACAGCCACATTACTTTCAGTATCTTTGCATGGCTGCTGGTAGCAGCCAGTTGTTGCCAGCATTCTTGATGACTACCAGCAGTCTGTCTCAGTAACACTGTATCTTTACAGGCCTTTTAGATGCTCCTCACTAGGACCAGCATTGTTAATGGCAAACTCTTCCATCCCATACACAAAACAACTATGTGCCATCTCCTGTTGCCCCTTAAACAGTCTTTGTATCTGATGCTTTGGGTTGGTTGGCTGATATCAGGAACTCTGACGAAGCAGGCCATTATCCTTCCACTGCTCCAAGAAGAGGGACACATCCTCTTTCTGCACACTTCATGCATCAGGCTTTTCCTTCCCATCTCACGCTTTTCCAGTTGTTTCTTGAAGATTAATCCATGCAGGTGATTGTTGGGGTGGCATAACCTAAAAGCTGAGCAGATTTTCTTGAGCAAAGTATCTCAACACAGGTGGGGGAAGAGTGTGAGCCAGGGTTCCAGCTCCTCTATGCATCTGCTCTGTGCCATCAATTTTTAAATGGTAGCTAGATAAGTCTCCTGTATCGCAAGCCAATGAATATTGAAAGATGCTGAACAAGAACTATTATTGAACACACACTGCCTTATCTGTCGTTGTGCCTTTTCTGCTTTGTCCTATAGCAATCCAGTCCTTCTGAAGTTACCCTGAATTCAATAAAAGTTAATGTTTACGATCTAAACACATTACTCAGATATATTTAAGCTCTCTTTTTAGATCCTAGGTCATTTCATTTATTACATTTCTATATTGCCCAATGGCCAAAGCTCTCTGGGCAGTTTACGAAGATTAAAAACATTAACTATTGCACATAATATAAAAACCATTGACATACAAACATATAAATAGACCACACGCACGCACGCACGCACGCACACACACACATCCCTAAACAGCTTTTGGAACATTGTGGAGCCAAAGACACAGAGCAAAAGCTCCAAACAGAATGAATCTATAATAAAAAGGAGAGTGAATCAGCCTAGGCGTAGGGCCATGCCACACTTTACACAGTGTTGTATTGCTGTGCTTATACTGGTATTTGCAGTCAACTCTGTAATGTATGAAGGGAAGATGCATGTCTATAAGCATGCAGTGGAAATATGCCAGGCTGGGACATAGCCAGTTGTACCCTCTCAGCATGTGTCCACTGCATATCCCTCATTATGTATGATTTTCCTCCTTATGTGTCACATCTTCACAACAGCAAAGACTGGCAGACCTGTGGCAAATAGAACTGCCGCATACCGTGTAAAGCAACCCTTAGAGCAGGGGTGGGCAGAAGGTAGATCTCCAGATGTCTTGGACTTCAAGTCTCAGAAGTGCCTGCCAACATTGCCTATGGTCAGAATGCTGTTATCCCTGTTAACTGAATGAGGCAGCCATCTGAGGTTGCCGATTCAAGAAAATACACATTTTTTCAGCCACTATATTATTTTAGGGGTTATGGCGCAGGGGAGATACACCAAAAGGGGAAAATATACTAGCTGGTTGGCATACCTAGAGGAAATCTTCCTCTGGATCTTGGGAGCATTTCACATACTGCTGGTTACAGATTCTTGTTTGCTATTCAGTTTACATTCAAGAGGGACCCCCAATCAATGCTGTCTCCCTGACAAGGATATAAATAATCCACTTGCTTAAGACTTTAGCTGTACACTGAAAAGATGTACATCAGCAAAATATAATGAGTGACATAGCCCTTATTTTTAATCTAAGGCCTGGGGAAAGTAACCTGGTGCCCTCCAGATTTGTGGGACTACAACTTCCCCAAACCCCTGACAATTGGCCATGCTGTCTGGGGACTATAGGAGTTGTAGTCCAAAACTTCTGGAGATGGCCAGAGATAGTGAAAACAATCTGGAAATCAAGACTGCAGGATAACAGAGAGGAGTACAGGCAGTTTTAGGGAGGGTATAACTTTAATGTATCTTGGTTTAGAGAGCACTGGCTTAGGCCTAGGCCTAGGCCTGGGATTAATGTTTTACTCTTGTCCAGTTGTTCCAAAGTTTATTTCTCAGTTTTCTCCAGCTATGCACATAAAGGAAAGTTGGATTCTAGAGCTTTCCTCCTCCTTGCTTTTCCTGTTACCCTTCTTGTAGGTCAAATTATGTCTTAACATCAAGCCTATTAGGCTTAACATTACTCTATTGGGTGAAATCTGTTATTTATATATTGTAGAATGTAATCCCCTGTGGCATCTGGATATGTAATAGATAAATTCAAATATCACTGTGCAGCCAGAGAGTAAAGCACTCAGAGATATGGCAGAACCTGCCTTGAGAACTATTGCATTTACTCTGAACCAAGTGGATCCTAAAATACAGCTTAGAAATTGGAGTTACATATAAAACTATCCAGTCTAGTTAAGCTTGCCCCTTTTATTTATTTAAGGGAGGGGGCACATTTCCCCCTTGCTCTTCCATGTCCTCATCATACCCAACATAGCCCTGTCATGCTGAATGCAGGCTAACATTCTTTACCTTATAACCAGGCTGGAAGACAGAAGGAGGGGCATGGATTTATTTATTGCAGATATTTAATATCCCAGTATTTAGATATAGCGTCTCAGAGTGCCAAACATAAGTTTAAAATAGCAAACTAACAATAATGCAATGATCAGCTTAAATAAAAATACAGCAGAAAACCAGATTAAAAGAATGAGAAAAGACTTCAAAATCTAAAAGGCTGGGGTGGATAAAAAGGTCTTCACTTTGCATCAAAAAGACATCAGGGTTAGGGTCAGTCAAGCCCACCCTGGGGAGAACATTCCGGAGTTGGGGCACCACAACTGAAAAGGTCCTCCTGTCCCAGGGTCACCAACTGCCTCCCTCCAAAGGTGGGTACTGGAAAAAGGGCCTCTGAGGAAATCATAGCAGTTGGTCCCAAGCTATTTTGGACTTTAAGGATTGAAACTAACGACTGGAACAGCCTGGCAGCCAGTGTAGATGTGTTCCATACATTTAGTTCTAGTTGGTACAAAATACGACAGCTAGATAACTAACTGCAGGTTTGGAAACCTGCCACATATTTGGTGTGTTACAGTATTCAAAGCAGTTACCAGAGCACTAATAACTGGTCAGGCTACCTCTCTGCCCAGGAGAAGTCATAGCTGGTGCACCAGCCTTAATTGGTGAAAGGCATTTTATGCCCCCAAAGATAGGGCTAGATCTACTAGCACACCCAGCCTACAAGAGAGAGGGAGAGGGCTGTAGCTCAGCAGTAGAGTATGTACTTTGTATGCAGAAGGTCTCAGGTTCAATCCCTGGTATGCCCTGCAGGGCTAGGGAGAAAATCCTGCCTAAAATCCCGGAGAGCTGCTGTCATTCAGTGATGACAATCTGGGCTAGATGGACCAACAGTCTGATTCACTATAAGGCCACTCCCTATGTTCCTAACCTTGCTCTTCCAGGGGCTGGAACCCCATCCAAAACAGGCCACCTCTTCCTATAAGTGTTCCTTTGGCAATGTCCTATACTGTTGTAGATTTTCTCTGCCCTGTAGCAGCACTAGATATATTACTGAAGGTACTTGTGTTTGGTATAGTGAAACAATTCTTGCCAATCAATTCTTGCCAAAATTCCTTCTGCCCCAATATGGCAATTAGTTTTGTACAAAAAGGGTAATATTCAGTGAAAGTGACAATGTTTTGCTGGTGATTTTTAAGCAGCGTGTGCTTGCTTCAGTGGCATATATACTAAAATTGGAATGATGCAGACAAGATTTGCATGGCCCTTACACAAATTCATTAAGCATTCTATGTTTGGTGTGAGGGTCCATAGCTCAGTGGTCGACCCCATCCTCTGTAGGTTCACTCCCAGTTAGAATCTGAAACAGCAGAGTTGTGCTCTTGAGTGCACTTGCTTGGATGGACCAGTGTCTTGACTCCATACAAAGCAGCTTTATAGGTTTATCAGTTTCAGAACTTAGGCTAGACCTGCACAACTTGTGATCCACCAGCCAAAACCCAGTACATTCCCAGGCAGGTTGCAAAAACAGGAGATTAATTGGCTAATGGACTGAATTTAGCTTGATGGGCCACAAGTTGTGCAGGCCGAGTTTTATAGGCACAAATATTGTGCTTCCTTTTGCAGATGTTAATTTGCTCTTTTTGGAAAGTGAAATGGGGTGGAGGGCTCTCAGTTTAATCAAAGTAGAAGGTGGGAGCAGGCAGGAATTACATTTGAGCAGACTTGATCAACAATAGGCAAGTTGGTCTTTTGCTCAAAACAATCTGCAATAGTTAACTGCTCCCTTCCCGCCCATTTTCCTGATATTTCTTTTATTTCATTGGGACTTCTAGATTTAAAGGGTTGGGATTTTGTTTGTTTTGGTTTCATTATTTTCAATAATCCCCCACCCCGGCTTCCTTATAGCAATGAGTAGGCTATAATTTGAGGTCATTAGCGTTGCTTGTGCTTCTGTGCCTTTATGATCATTTGTTTATTATTTATTACCATTTATATTCCATCTTTCAGGACACAAGTCCTTCCAAGGCAACTTAAAATTAACACAAAGGTCGATTAATAGAATAATTAAAAAAAAAATTCCCATTTATAAAGATCCTTCCTATAGGGCAGTTAGTGGTGAAGGCCCGGAGGGGTGGGGTGGAGTGGGGTGGTGGAGAAGGGAAAGTGCAGCTGGAGCAGGCGCCTGTGATTTTCGTCTGAATATGAAATAGCTAATCTGATGATTAATAGATGGAGCAGTCAAAAATGCATAAATAAAGAATTTCAATCAGAGCCACCTGCGTTTTTCCTCCATTTTAAGGAAGAAATGTGCATCGTTTTAAATATTTGATAAATAAGTTAAGGCAAATCTTAATTTTTGTAACAGAGAGACATTGATGTATAGAAGCTAGTATGTATTGAAGGTAATTGATGCAGACTTTCTTGCTACAGCCCAGAGCCCAGTCCCTCCATACCAGTGTACTTTGGTGATCCAAGACCTGAGCAACCATCAGCAGCTTTCTATTTTAGAGAGCTCTGGTCCTTCTTCTTCTGGTACTAGATGTCTCCTGTCTAGAAGGACAGCAGCTTCTAATGGCATCTTTGTGATATTAGCAGATGTGTTTAGACAAACTGCTTGAAACCCCCTCCCCGCTGCCTCTCAGCATCTGCTGTGCCTTGTGCTCCAGACTGGAACCCATGCTCCCTAGATGGCAGTGTATTCAGTCATGGGCAAAAAGAGACACAGTGATCATAGAATGGGAACATATATAATGGAAATGCAAGGAGGCTCACCTACAATTCAGTGCAATTAGTAAGCATCCAAAGAGTAACAGAAACAGTATCTATGACTATAGTGTAGTCTTAATAAAATCCAAATATTGTCAGTGTGCTTACAGTAGCACCTCACTGAGAGGCTGGCATGACAACCTGTTTCCTTACGAAATGAGGATCCACAGTTACATGTTCTGATATACTGACATATTAATAATTCACTTTTTGTTATGTTCAAAGACTGCTCTGACTTGCGTGAAAACATAGGGAAGTAGGCATACCCCAGAATCATATGAGTTTCATTTTCCATTGTATGTCAGTATATCAATATATGCTACTGTGGATACTGATGAAGTCACAACATTGATTTGTTTGATTTAGTTCAACACTCAGACGGAAAAATCCTCCTTTTTCTTAGCATAGCTGTGTCCAGTCAAGTGTGGAGTTCTGGTGCATAGAAATGCTAATTGGGAAACGAGTGCCACAAAATCAAGCCTGCCGCATTAGTTCACATCCTGATAAAATCTGGGCTCTCTTTGTCCTGCCATGCTCCCTTCTCACAATATCAAAGAAGAGGAGGAAGCCATTTATTGATCACACTCTCACATGCAGGGGAATTTATGTGAATTGTTCTCTCTCTCTCTCTCTCTCTCTCTCTCTCATTCACTCTCTCTCTGCGATAGGGTAATGCAGAGGTGGGCAACTGGTGGCCTGCCAGATGTTTTGGCCTACAACTTCCATCCGCCCTAGCCAGCATAGCCAATGGTGAAGGATCATGGGAGTTGTACGCCAAAACATCTGGAGGGCCACAAGTTGCCTACCCCTGATGGAACAGGAGCCCATGACAATGCTATGGATGGGGCGAGCACTTGAATTGGGTAGGTGGGCTTGGAAATGGGAAGCCCCCACTTTGCTAAAAGAAATAAATAAATTGCAACACATTCATTACATGTTAATCCAGACCCATGCCAGTCTGATCTCTGAAACTGGTTGCAAATTTAGAGAACCTACCCACACCTTACCCCCCTCCCCCTGGAAGCAAAGAATAAACAAAACAAAATCTCAAAACTTAACATTGCTGGGGGGAAGTGGGAAGGGAGAACTAGTGGCAGGAGGGTCCCCAGCATACAATCACATCAACCCAACTCACTCCCAGACCAGGCAAGCCAGCTCCGGAGGCTGAAATAACACTTCAGAGCATGCTTTGAAGCACCTTTTCAGCTTCTGGGGTCTGCTGAGCCAACTAGCCAACCTGCCTGCCTACATAGGGTAGTGAATTGGGTTCCTTTGAACCACCAGTTACCCCCTCTCCCCTTTCGCAAAGGCACGGTGTTATTTTTTGCTTTTGCAGAGGGGAGGAACTGGAAGGGGAGGGGTGACTACCAGCTGGGTTTTGCAATCATTGCTTGTGAGCACTCTCTCTCTCACACACAGACCTTTGGAAGTTCTTTGTGGACTCACAAGGAATGATTGCAAAATTCAGATCATATATTGAGATGAATATGGGGGATGTTCACCCATCCCTGATTACAGTTTCATGCTTTTCCTTTGGCTGTGTTACATTCTGGGAGGGAGGTTCCGATCTGAATACTCTATGAAGCTCTTGGTGGCCACTGTATATTCCACAGAATCATACGTAATGTTCTGAGTAACTCCTGCCTTGTTATAGTATTAACATTAACAACATGATAAATTATTTATGGTTATTGCAGAGTACTTCCCAGCTGGGATAATTTACTGATATATGGAAGAATTTTGAATTTGTTCAGAGTTTGCTTGCATTCCCCAGTGACTGCCCTACTAAAAATGTTAACTAGCAAGAATTTAGAGGGAAGTCTTGTAAATTCCACTTACTTCATGAAAATACAGATTCCTGAACTCATTAGAATTGGAGAGCAGAGATGAAGGAAGCAATCACCTTTCCATGTGCCAAAAGGATGTTCTGTGGAGCCCTCTCAGGTACCCCTAAATCACCCTAGAGATTTGCTGATGGAGATTGGATTAACTTTGTTTCTTTAACTATGTTCTTATAGCTGTGGCCTGCAGGAGACCAGGTTTAACTCTAATGATCTCTGTGGGAGCAAAGTGGGATTGGCTGTTGCCAAGACTATCTTTAGATTTTGTCATGGCAACCCCAGTATTCTGGCTACTTTTCCTCTTTGCTTTGAGGTTCCTGCCTTTCAAGGTTTGACCTTTAAAGCCTTTAAGAGAGAGAGCAGAAAGATCTGAGACTTCGAGAGAAGATCAGAGGACTCTAATTTTTGCTATCATCACATTTTACTCTCTACCTCCCCTGCAGGACGGAGTCAGTGGCTGAAAAGATGCTAACAAACTGGTTCACATTCCTTCTGTACAAGTTCTTAAAGGTAAGAGCTGAACATCTTGTTAACCACATTGAATGGTGTTGGTGAAAAGATCTGGGCTTCTGATTTGTCAGAACCATTTATCTATTGGGAGTGAACAGTGAGCTGGCTAGAGTGCTACCCTGGGAATCAGGAAGCTGGTTCTGCATTGGGTAGAGTTAATTGCAAACGCAAGGTAACAATTTTGACCAGTTTTCCATTCTTCCTGTAAAGACTTTTGCTATCCTTGATGGAAGGTGTTACAAACATGATCCTTAATTATCACCAGGAATACCCAGAGAACTCGTGAGATTTAGGACCTCTGCTGCTACCTCACCCTTCTTTTCCCCTTCATGATCAGTTTGGTGCAGAGATGGGTGGTTGTTGCTTTTTAAGACCCACCCTTTGTTAGGGGCTGATTGAAACACTGGGTTAGGGACGGGCCAGGGAAGGAACTGCTGCAAGATTATTGAGCAGAATAGGCCATTGAACCATGTCAAGAAGCTCCAGGGAAGAGAACCTTACAGGGAAGAGACAGGCAATCCTCATTGTGCAGCCAGAGTTGCTGTGGAACTCGTTGCCTAGAATCTTGGTAGCATTGTGTTAAGTTGATGCAAAGTGTTTTTCTGTTATAGCTGGGCACTAGGTGCCTCATTAGTATGTAGTACATTTTTTCCATTGGTCTTGTCTGCCTAGTGAAATCAGTAGGCATGAACAGGGTTCAGGTGCTTTCTGTGGGGGTAAGAGCCTGCAGGCACTGCCTTGCCTCAAGCCATGAGCTGTTGCACCACTGATGAACGATGGCTGCAGTTTCCTGGCACAGCTGTAGCCTGTGTGTCAAAGGAGCTGAAGTTTTGCTGCATATTCCAGAAGGAAACCTGGGTTAATGGCAGTTATAGAGAGAGGCCTGTTTGTCAGTCAAAAGTGATGCCTCACTAGGATCTTGCCAGGCTTTTACTCAGCGAGTCATTGTGGCACAGAGCTGTTTTTCATGGGATACCATCCCTCATTAAGATAAAGAAAAGCCTGAATCTTTTCCAAGCAAGCTGGAAGCTATGCAGGCTGCAAATGATTGCCACTGAGAGGTGATTTATGGTATCGCTTACATGCAGTTCGTTCGTTGCCTTCGTCTAGGGATGGCCTGTATCCATAAAAGTATATCACCACTGTAGAGCGTATATCACTTTGCAAAGATGTGTGAAGAACAGTGCTTTGCTGCTGCTTAAACATTTTTTAAGCCTAGCGTTATAACTAGTATATTCTTTTCAGTGTGCTCTCTAGCACCATTGTTTTAAGTGAGTCCTGTGTACCACAAGGTTTGCTTACTTCTGGCCATAGCTGTTGCATTATCTTGGGATTTCACAGGGACCAGGTGGGAGAACGGATTGGGAGAATCATGGTGGTGAGCCCATGGAAGAGGAAAGTTTATTGGAAGAAAGGCTGGAAACGTAGAAAAAGTGAAGGAGCTAATTTGTACTATGCTTCTGCTGCAAACTCTCAGGTGTAGAGACTGCCTAAAGCTTAAAATGGGCTTTAGCTCCTTTCTCACTCTCCCTACTGAAGGATAGGGAGAGGCATTTCTTGCTCTTCTGCAACAGCCTCCAAGTTCTGCAGCTGCCAAACCGTAGAGTCCAGATATGGCCATGGCTAGCAGTTCTTCCTAGGCAGGTTTTAAGCACAGGATTCAGGCAAAGTCATTCACAGATTTGAGAATGTGATACTGTGTGGTCTGGTAATATGCCTAAAGCTGTGCGTGGGAGGCATCAGGAGCCAGTCTATTTAAAAAAATCTCTTTCAAAAATATCCCTATGCACTCTGCTCCTGAAATAGACACATTGCATTCCAGGCTGGATAAAGGAAGAGATGACTTAATGCTGTTAGAATTTGGCAGTGCCAGTTGTTACCATCCAAATAAAAAGTATTGGCTACATCCATTCTTCTGGAGTGGGACCCATGTGTGGGATGTGTATATCTGCAGCACTGATACCACACCCAACGGGATGCTTCCCCTGGTACTAAGAGCCAGATCAGAAGTATGTTTACCACAGGCAGACTGATGCTTGCCACAGTGAACACTGCAAAATAGAGATGGGCAGCATTGTGGCCCTCCAAATGTCGTTGGATTGCAACTCCCATCATCCCATAGCATTGGCTATGCTGGCTAGGGCTGATGGGAGTTGCATTCCAACAACACCCATAGGGACACACATTGCCCACCCCTGCTGTAAAATGTGAAATGTGTAAGTACATGACTGTAAATGGGTAGGGGATACCATGTCTTTGGGACAAGGAGCCACTGGCTGAGAATCAGCCCTAAGGGGTGCCTTGAGGAGGGGCAGGTTCTCAACTGTCCTGGGATATCCCTCTCATGCATCTTTCTCCTTTTCTCACCCCCACCTCTCTAGAAGGAAAAAGTTATCTAAAGACATCCACTCTGCAAGAACGTTTGCCATGCAGGTGGCCCTTAGTGAGTCTGCAGGTACTGAGATCTAATTCTCCCCCCCCCCTTATGCACACATGCACACACAGACCCCTGTAGCTAGAGTGGTTCTTTGTGCTGAAGTTTCAGAGCTGTATGGCCCCTATCTGCATTTGACCACTGATCTCCCCCACAACAGATGCTCTGTGTTCACATGCTGCTGCCCATAAGCTGCCTAGTGGGGGCAGCATTATCACAGCACTGACCAGAGAAAGGTATCATTTGGACGTGCCCAAGGCACCAAATCCCAAGTCACCCTATTAAGTCACGTGGCAGCGCTGCAGCTAGGCTGTGTTGTAATTCTGATAACATGTAAAAAGGAGTAGGAAGGAAACCTTTTAACTGGATTTTATTTTGCTCAGAGTAGCAATATGCCAGGTAATTTTAAAAAATGCAGCAGACCAGACTGATCAAAAACTGGCCAGATGGCAGGTTTGGTGTGAGGATCTGAGAGACAGAGAGAGTTACTGCGCTCTGTCCACAGAGCAGTAAGGGAACATTCCGTATGGTTGTGCTGCTGCAATATAAATCTGTAGCTTAGTTCATTGTTCAAACTTTGTTTTTAGACCTCGTCAGCCATTACATCTTGTGAGATATCCTTTGTGCCAAATGTATCTTGGTCAAAGGCACCCACCTTGACCTCGCTGTATGCTCCAGTCCCTCCATACAAAAGAGCAGTAAGGTTTGTAATGAACAGTGGGAGGAAACTCCCAAAGACTGATGCCTAGAAGATCTGGGGAAGAGATCCCTAAAACAGCGCTGGGGGCCATTATGGGGCAGTGATTAGACAGGAATAGCCAACAATGTGATGTGGCTGCAAAAAAGGCAAATGCTCTTTTGGGCTGCATTCATAGAAGCATAGTTTCCAAATCCCGGGAAGTACTAGTTCCCCTCTACTCAGCACTGGTTAGGCCTCATCTGGAGTACTGTGTCCAGTTCTGGGCACCACGCTTGAAGAAGGATGCAGACAAGCTGGAGAGTGTTCAGAGGAGGGCAACAAAGATGATCAGGGGACTGAAAACAAAGCCCTATGAAGGGAGACTGAAAGAACTGGGCATGTTTAGCCTTGAGAAAGGAAGACTGAGGGGAGATATGATAGCGCTCTTCAAGTACTTGAAAGGTTGTCACAGAGAGGAAGGCCAGGATCTCTTCTCCATCATCCCAGAGTGCAGGACACGGAATAATGGGCTCAAGTTACAAGAAGCCAGGTTCCGGCTGAACATCAGGAAGAACTTCCTGACTGTTAGAGCAATGCAACAATGGAACCAATTCCCTAGGGTGATGGTGGGCTCTCCCACACTGGAGGCATTCAAGATGCGGCTGGACAGCCATCTGTCAGGGATGCTCTGACTTGGATTCCTGCATTGAGCAGGGGGTTGGACTCGATGGCCTTGTAGGCCCCTTCCAACCCTACTATTCTATGATTCTATGAATGTCAGACCTCAAGGTATAAATAATAAGGAGAAGGAAGAGCTGTCCACAGGAATTGGGAACAGATATCTAATCCTAAAATGTGGCAAGGTGTTGGATGAAAAAGTCCAGCCAGTCATTTTCTCTACTATATTAAAGGAGAAAGGGGGCAACTTAATCTTTTCTCATTTATCTGAGTGGCTCCATGGGATAAGGATTGCAGATGTTTGTAAAATGAGCAGAAGTAGTTGAGATGCTTGGAACAGGCTTTGCAGCTAGCAGTTTGCTAGCAGGGAAACATATGTCCCACCACTACCACATTGTAGCAAACCTGCATGCAAATCAGGCAAGTGAACATGCCTGCATTTTCCTGTGCACAGCTGTTAGTGGAGCTTTGGAGGGCCATGGCAGGGGACTGCTCAGGGTTGGGGGGGGGCAGAATTTGTGTCCATGTCCTTGGGGCCAAAGTGCACCGTTGATGAGCAGAGCTAGGGAAAGAAAAAAACGGCAGTGCCTGGTGCTTACTGCCTTCCCTGCAAGGCAGAGTTTCTAGGAGCACCTCTGGCTTGCAACACTGAGTATGCCCTAGATTCGTCTTACATTTATACACCTGCTGGCCGACCCATTTGTCCTCAGAATGGCATGAATTGTTCCCATAGGTGTACTGTATAGGCACACAGGGGATTAGCGAGCCCCTTGTGACAGCTACAACGTAGGCTCTCAAGGCATCTAAAGGGACGGAAGGAAAAGCAACTGTGCCAGTCACCTGAGAGGGAAATTATGTATTGATTGCAACACTGCTGAAGGAGAGGGCCAACATACTCTCCTTCTCCCTCCCCCCTAAGTGTCTGTTGTGGCAAAGGTGGGGACGGGCAGGCCTCATGGAATCAGCAGGCCCTGGCAGCTTTGCTTTTGTTGAGGCCTCAAGCGCCATTCATCAGCCTCCTAATGAGCCATCCCAGGGAATGGGAGAGCGAAACGGATAAAGAGGAGCATTGAAAAATGCACAATATTAGGTGCCTGATGAGCTAAATCTCATCAATAAGACACTGTGAGCGTTAGCTAGTTTGGCTCATGCTGCCCCAGGCCCTCCTCTCCACGTACGCACAGGCGCTCACATGCAAATGCCAATGTTTACACACAGCTCTGCATCCTGCAGCTTCTCTTAATCCTCGTTAAAGCAAAGGCTCTTCTCAAGAACATTTTGTCTCGTAGCCCGTGTGCTTTTGACAGAGCTGGAATCAGTAGCCAAACTGCCTCCCCCATCCCTGTCCAGGTACCAGGATTTGAGAAGTTGTAGACAGAAGCAACCCTGAGAACAGGGCCCTGTGGCAATAGAGCAAAGGCAATGTAGGCATTTACCTACCCAGTGTAAAGAGAAGAGTAGGGCCGCAGCTCCCTAAATTTGTCTGTGAGATCTCAGCCCTGCAGTTTGTAAGGGAGGATCAACGGGTCAGTGTTAAAATATGTCTTGCACGCGGGCGATCCCAGGTTCAATACTTGGCATCTCCAGTTAAAAGGATTTCAGGTAGCAAAGCTAGGAAAGACCTCTGCCTGAGAGCAAGGAAAGCTGCTTTCAGTCAGAAGAGACAATTAGACGGACCAGCAGTTAGACTCCGGATAAGACAGCTTCAGGTAACCTAACTGATCTTTAGTGTTTTAAATCTACAAAGAAAATACAAAGGTCTAATAATCTGTGCAAAGTACTATGGAGAAGAAGAAAGCTGTTGAAATGCTAAGAACTAGAAGAACCATACCTACAGGGTTGGGGGAAGTTATGTCATCCTCATCCACCCCAGCACACTATCAAATTGTGCAGCAAGTTGTCACAGTGGGGTTTTTTTTGGTGTGTGTGTGTGCTCAATTGTTTGCTTTGTATCAGATTCCTTTCTACCAGAAACTGGGCTCAGAGCCAAGAGTTCATTTCTTAAAAGCTTACCCCGTACTGACCATGCAGTCGCTCACAGTCATATGACATAACAGCATCTTTAGTTCTATGTTCTTAAAAGATTGAGCACAGACTTTCAGCGACCCCAGGAAAAGTACTACATCCCTGCACACACCAATTTTTAAAGAGCAGTAGCTTCTATGACATGTGCTGGTAGGTATCTCCCCATTAGCGGTTAAAGTGCAGTTTTCATTTAGCGGAACAGCACATAAGTTCTGCTCCACTACTGTTGAGGAACATGCTGTGTTAACAAAGTTCCTTGCCTAAAGATGCCAAACCAACTTTGCCTGCATGGCTTTATTGCTTTTGTTACTTTTATGTGAAGTTGTTGCCAAATTCTGGGGGATTGCAAAAGGGTGTGTGTGTGTGTGTGTGTGTGTGTGTGTGTGAGAGAGAGAGAGAATTCAGAGGGATGGAAACTCACTGAATTATTCTGCAATTGCTCCATCTGGATTGGCTTGCATTCCCCATCATGCCAGCCCATGACATTAAGCTTGGTATAGCCTGCATAGCAGAGAACAGACCCTCCATACCACCCCTGCAAAATCAGCTTGGGAAGAGAGAGCAAAGCACCTAATCTACACCATGGAGACCACAGCACTAAGGCACAGATTCATTGCACAGTGGTGACAATGAGGGCTCAGGCTCCATGTCTGAAACTCAGAAACCTTTTTTGCCCGGGCAGACACCATTAATGAGCCTAAAGGCAAGCCTAGCATGAGCTGGTGCAGTATAGGACCCAACAAACTCCAATGAGTCCTATGTTCAGCCTATGTACCTTCCATTAGAGAAGGCAAAGTAATTCCATCTTTGTGTGTTTGAAGACTTACAGAAGTGGTCAAGTGCCAAAGCAGGTTATCTGGAGTCGATATGTGATAGTTTTCCTATGAAAAATAAATTGCTGACTAACACATTGACCTGGTTCACACGTAACAAGAAGCCACCATGGGTAAATGTCCCTGTGGGGCTTCTTGATGCGTTGGTGCCGGCAGCCATTTTGAATATTTGAGCCACGGGGGGGGGGGGGGTGCGCGCGCGTGCCGTGGCTTGTCATTACATGTGAACCTGGCAAGGGTGGGTTGTTGGGGTGGTTAATAAGCCATGCAGAATCCATGGGCAGTTTTAGGGTTGCGGGCAGCTTGCTAGCCACCACAGCAACGCACCTTGCCAGGTTTGGACATAATGGCAAATGACAGCATGCCTCTGCCATGGCTCGAATATTCAAAATGGCAGTGGCGGCTGCAACAAGAACCCCCATGGGAAAATTTACCCATGGTAGCTTTTCTTTACAGGTGAACTGGGCCATTATTTGGCATAATATTAAACTACCGAACTCTTTGTTGCCTTTGCTAGGTAGATTCATTCAGTGGCCTATTTTTATATGGGTGTATCATTCTGTTTTTATATCGGTATAGCAATCTGCTTTTTCGCAGATCCATGCCAAATCCTCCCACTTCCCACCACAAACTGATATCGGACCAACTCATTATTATGGAGAGTTCTTCTTCCACTGTTGCATGATGGTGGTGCTTGTCCAAGCGCAACTCTGTATCTGAGAACTGGAAAGCTCAAGAGCAGTTAGCGAGCGTCAAGGAATTAGCTAGTTAATAGTTACCTAAAGTTCTAAAGAACACCAAACCTTCTGCCTGTTGTCCACTGTATGAAGCACAATACCTGTCGAGCTTAAATGGGTTAGTCCTCAGAGGTGATCTTCTAAAAAAGCAATCCCACTACTCTCTCAGCAGCCCTGACGAAAGGTCAGGCACCTCAGCCCCAAAGCAGAGCAGGGCTCTTCAGCCGACAGCAAGTGTTGGAAAACAGCGTGCTGAGAGAACACAACAGACAAACGAGATGTGACCAAGGAGCCATCTTCAATTTATTCTCTGCCTGTGTTGCTTTCTCATGGCTGAATGGTCTGTAGCCAGCTTTTATAAACAATCAAAAACCTCCTTGGAAAAGGCTTTCATTTTTGGCCTCACCTGAAAGCAGGGAGGGGAAGGCTAAAATGGGAGAGTCTTTCCAGGCTGGAGCATAATTGCCATGTGTGCCTGTTAATGTACGGTCATCATTTGGCTTGTGCATGATGAGGAGACAAGACAGTTATTAATAAACAGCATAGCACCCACATTGGTTCTCGTTGGTTCTCTCTCTCTCTCTCTCTCTCTCTCTCTCTCTCTCTCTCTCTCTCTCTCAGACTTAATGAAGCCAAGTTTGCAAATGAAACATAATTTCAAAGACAGGCGTGTTGTCGGAAGGTCTAGGGATGATGTATGCCTGTTCCTCCTCGTTAGCAGCTGTCTCTTTAATTACTGCAGATGCTAACGAGATGCTAACAACATATGGTGACAGAGAGAGCAGGCGCACTTTGCACCAAAGTAGAGTTTGTTGTGATGGTGGCCAGCAGGGAAAGAGGTGGTAGGATTGAGGTCACTTGGGATTTTAGCTCCCGCCTTTCCCATTTTCATCTCCGCTCTAGTTGGGGATAAAGGACTGCGCAAGGTAATACTGCAACATTTGGGGACCAGCTATGGGTTAGCAGCACTATAGGTCTGATCATACACCGTTGAAGTCAACATCGCTCTCCAATGATGACAGTTTTCAGAGTGATGCCTGCCTGGATAATCTTTTTGGTTTCTTTCAGAAATGACATTGACTCTCATCCTATTAGTTTCCATGTCGTCTTCCCTGCTTCTGCATCTCACATACAATCCACTTTTATACTAGACATCTTGGCTGCATAAGATTGCATTCTTTGGGCTGGGATTCTACTGCATCCTCCTTTTCGTTGCTGCTTTATTCTTAAGTTTTTCTTTTAATCTATGCACGTGTGCTTACACATTACTATATCCCCCTTAACTGAAATTTGAGCACTTCTGTTGTTCCAAAAAGTCTGGGCATAGTTGAGATGACAAGTTGGCACAATAATGGCAAGCGTTGATTTGTTTCTTTTATTGGTACAGGGAAACTGAGTACTCAATTATCTATTTGTTCTTTTACATAATGGCAATATTAGGGGACACCTAGAGAAATTAGCAGGCAGTAAATGCAGAGGAAAAACAAGAAACATTTATCTTACACATCTTATGAAAAGCCTGTGATCCTCGTGGCTATGGAATGTTGTAGAATGTAGTAGTATGACTTGATTTTTTTTTATAAAAAGGCCAAGAGAAATTCACAGAGCTAAAATTCAGGCACAGTCTCTAGGTAAAATATTGTGGGTTGCAAATTTATGTCCAGCTTGTCTCTAAACTTTATACTGCTGGAGCTCAGAATGTGAACAATAGAGAATGAATTACTTAGCAGGTGTCTTATAGCCTTTTCTGAAGAAGCAGGTCTTGACCACTGCAAGAGATTGATGTTGGGATACATGGACCAGGGGTAAGAATGAACATGCAGAATTGAATTGGTAACTTGTGGAAAATCACATTCTCAGTCTAGATAACTACTCAAAGACTATTTAATGACGTCACCATGCACTGCGTATTTTGTTCTTCTGCTCAATTGAACCTAGCATTTGAATCAGGTTATAATTATTGACACTGGCAAAATTCCAAATTCATTGATTTTTGAGCCAAATCTGGCATGTTTATAATTCTTGAATGCAGTAGAGGCTGGTGGCTCCGATGTCATTGGGGCAGTGAATCTCCTCCGGGTTTCAGTCAGAACTCTAAAGGAGCTATCTGACTGAAACCCAGAGTGGATTCACCACTCTGACGTCAGAGCCACCAGCCTCCACTGCTTGAATGAGCTCTAGCTTAGATACAACAAACGTTAACATTTTTCATAATCCAGTCCAAGTTAATGTATATTTTCGGCACTTGCATGGTTGAAGGGGAGGTTTTTTTCCTTAGTAAATTTACAATAATACGAGTTGGTCAGAGGGCTTTTTAACCATGTTCTTCTTTCTTTTGAAAGAAATCTTTAAAGCTAAAAGCCTCTCTAAGAGCCTAGGAAGGGCAACTTCTGCTATGCACTTTCAAAATGGGGCCAGAATTGTCACTAGAAATGGCGCTATGTGATCACCCAACATTGTCACCGGGAGCTGTGATGCTCTGAAAGAACCTGGCGATATGTAGAATATTCAGCCCCTGGAAAGAACGAGATGTGATTTTTTCTTAATAAAGAAAATAGTTTAAAATCCCTCAGACTTCCTTACTGTAAATTAAAATTTCTTATTACAGTGAAATCTCATAACAGAGAATTTTGCTTCTGAACTTAAAATGTTGGATTTGTAACCTGGTGAACAAATTGCAAATTATGATGGGCTCAATTTACCCATTACTATAATCCCTGTAGCTCAATGATCTTCAGTGAAGGTCTTGAATTTATCAAGTTCACACATGATTATTTTGCTGCCTTGTTTCTAAAGTACACTTTGTCATTAATAAACAGCACCTTTTCTGAAAGTCCATGTCACTATTTTTTGTTAAAAGCCAGCTGAAACAATTCACTTAAGACTCATTTATTGCGAAATGGGAGATTTTTATGAGAAGGCTAGAATAAATATCCAAAGAGCTGCTGTTTTAGACTAGAGATAATATGAGATACCATATAAAAGCAAATGGAGCAGCTTCCGAAGGCAATATAAAACATAATCGTTGGCCAGATCTTTATCCTATTAAAACAATGGTCACTTCTGTCTGTCTGTTTGAACCATGCTTCCCCCCACCCTCACCCCGCTTTCCAAAACAGGCATTATTATTGTAGCATGGAAATAATGCATAATAAAATCAGCCTCTGATGCAAGTTTGATTCTGAATGGGCATACTCTTCCTTCCTGATTGTTTTGGGTATCACAAGGTTTTTCTAAGTGGACTGTGAGTTATTGTATCTGATGGCCCTCTTCCTTCCTTCCTTCCTTCCTTGCCTTTAGGAGTGTGCAGGTGAACCTCTGTTCATGCTGTACTGTGCTATCAAACAGCAGATGGAAAAGGGACCCATTGATGCCATCACTGGAGAGGCCCGCTACTCCTTAAGTGAAGACAAGCTCATCCGTCAACAAATTGACTACAAAATGCTGGTTAGTGCAAGTAGGAATCTCAACAGGGACCCGTTCTTGCCAGGACCCTGCTACATGGAGATATTTAACAGGGCTGGAAAGAGAGGAGGGAACAGGCATACACCAACACTGGAGAGAGAGCAGGGAAAGGAGTAATATAGCAAGAGAGGTGAGAAAGTTGAGAAAAATTAACGTGCGCTTTAAAAAAAAAATGTTACCAGCTCATAGCACTGATACACTCTGGATCCTCAGAAGTATTTCAAAACAGAGAAATTTTGGCTTTAAAAGACACACACGCGCTCACGCACACACCCCTTTCACTGTTTAACTTTTATGTTCATTCTCTTCATAGTCTGCTGTGTAAAGCCCCCTTCTATGTCCCAGTTCTTAGGATTAACTGCTCAGGAATATGCTAATCTGAGGTTCTTATCAATAGATATTGGTCACAACAAACTAAATGGAAACTCCATGTTCAGAGGTAGCACAGGTACTTCTGATTGCTGGGAGCAACAAAAGGACATGACATCATGCTTTGCCTGTGAACTTTCTACCACATGTGGCTGGCCCTGTTGGGGAGAGAGAGCAAAATCCAACATAAGGCCTCCTTAGAGCAGACCTATTGAAATAAATGGAATTTAGATTAATCATGGCTAACTTAGGTCCCATTAATTTCAGTGGGTTTACTCTAAGTAGGACATATGTTGGATTTTGCCCAGAATACTGGACTAAATGATCTTATCCACCAAGGCAATTCTTATGATCTAGGGTGACAGTGCTTAGAAAGACAGAAGAATTTCCCTTATGAGGAAAGGTTACAATATTTATTTATTTTATTTTATTATTGCATTTATATCCCACCTTTATTCCTCTTGCAAGGAACCCAAGGCGGCTTACATTATCCTCCTCCTCTCCATTTTATCCTCACAACAACAACCCTGTGAGGTAGGTTGGGCTGAGAGTGTGTGACTGGCCCAAAGTCACCCAGTGAGCTTCCATGGCCGAGTGGGGACTAGAACCCGGATCTCCCAGCTCCCAGTCCAACACTCTTGCCACTACACCATACTGGCTCTCTATCTGGGACTGCTTGGTTTAGAAAAAAGGCAAGTAAGGGGAGACATGATAGAGGTGTACAGAATTATGCATGGTGTGGAGAAAGTGAATAGGGAGACATTTTTATCCCTGTCTTATAATACTAGAACTAGGGGTCATCCCATGACGCTGAATGGTGGGAGATTCAGGACAGATGAAAGGATGTACATAACACATAGTTAAACTATGAGACATATTTAAACAAGATGTGGTGATGGCCACCAATTTGGATGGCTTTATAGAGGATTAGGCAAATTCATGGATAAAGCTATAAATGGCTACTAGTCATGGTGACTATATGCAACCTCCAGTATCAGAGGCAAAATGCCTCTGTAGACCAGTTGATGGGAAATGTGAGCAGGAGGGTGCTATTGCACTCATATCCTAACTGTGGGTTTCTCACAGGCTTCTGGTTTGCCACTGTCTGAGCAGAATGCTGGACTAGATGGACCTTTGATCTGATCCAGCAGGGCTCTTCTTCATTCTGGTTTGATTTTTGTTTGTTTGTTTAGAATCTTAGCAGGGTAGATATTATTGGGATGAGAAAGTTTTGCTGAAAAAACGTGTTCCCCAACACTTCCTGCCTAAGGACTGGAGGTGGGATAAAGTTGTTTCCAAGGCAGTTTGATGGCAACTCTTTCTCTCTTTCATTTCTCTCTTCATCTCCCCCCACCCCCTTTCTTTTGTATAGACACTGAACTGTGTGAACCCTGAGAATGAAAATGCTCCTGAGATCCCGGTCAAGGTCTTGAACTGTGATACCATCACACAAGTAAAGGAAAAGCTTCTGGATGCTGTATACAAAGGAGTACCATACTCACAGAGACCCAAAGCAGGAGACATGGATCTGGGTGAGCTTCAGAGACACCATTGTTTCCTGTGTGGTCAGTGCAGAATAAAGGGTGGATTCATACAACCAGATCATATAATATTTGTACTTGCAAAAGAGGTAGCTGTGTTAGTTTGCTGAAGCAAAAGCAATAAAGTTCTGTGTTAAAGAACTCTGTTAGTCTTTAAGGTGCCACAAGACCCTTCGTTATTTGTCACTTGATATGAACTTCTACACCTGCTGATATGTTCTTACCTGCCTGTTAAATAGACTATTTCCAAAATGTCTAGCAGCTGTTGGTAGTTTCAGACTACTAAGTGATAGTTGTAGTCATCTCAGTGGTGAAAAATATAGTTGTGTGAATCCCCTCTTGTGTTAGGTGGAAGTGGCAAATGATCAGGGGCCCTAAATCAGCATGTGGTTGACCAGAGGAGCATTTGAGTGGGGAGAGATGAGCTGTGCCCACATTATTTTTCCTTTGGCCTGGAGTAGAGAGGCATATGACCCAACAACTTCATCCTTCTGTTAGTGCAGGGGTGCAGGACCTCAGGTCTGGGGGCCAAATCAGGCCCTCAAGCAGTTCCAGTCTGGCCCTCTGGGGTTCCCCAGAAAGCCCTGCCCCCTTCCTCTGGCCCTGCCCCCTTTCCCACCACCACTGCTAGTTTGGTGTTTCCCCAGCTTTTGTGCAGTTTTGTCCCATTCTAAAAGGTTTAAATGCCTCTCCTTAGTTTTACTTATGGACAGTAAGAGTTTGAATCTAAAATATGCTCGTATTTTTGGTATCTTGAACCTGCCCCTTTCGCCTTCGGCCCCACCCACCACTGGAATGCAGCCCCATAGAGCTTCTCCTAAATGGAATTCAGCCTTTGGGATGAAAAAAGTTCTGCACCCCTGTGCTAGTGGATTGTTGGTTGCAAACTCATACTGTAGTTCCAGATGTGAATTGCATAGTATAGGCCAAATGTGGACAGAATTGTGTTATTCTAAGGGCCGTTCAAGGATAAAACTATACATAATGGTTGTTGTCCCATTAAATACACTAAAGCTGGATCCCTTATACCTAATCAGATTCACCCACTTCTCCTGTATCAGCCCTGAAAGTGTGGCCCTCCAGATGTTACTGGACTGCAACTCCCATCAGTCCTAGCCAGCATAGGCAATGGTGGATTATGAAAATTATAGTCCAACAACATCTGGAGGGCCACACGTTCCCCGTCCTATGCGATGGCATTCTCCAAGGAGATGGAAAAGGCATTTACCAGAAATAACTGTAGGAGGATCAGTTTCAGTCAACAAACTAAAATCTAGTTTCAGGTGGCTCAAACAAGGAACCTAACACACTCTGTAACAGATTTATCAGGCAACTTGTCCAGAGGGAAAATTCTTCTGTGACCTCAGTTATGACTCCGACTGCAAGTGACAGCAGCAGACCTGTTTAGACCTGGGTCCAATAGCAAAAGGTGTGTGCAGTTGGGCAGGGAGAAAAGTCCCCTTTCTGCAATTTACCTCCCCCAGCCTCTGCACCACTCTCACTTTTACCTCAGCTGGGTTCTGATACATAAAACTGACTAATGGGAGAGGTTCTGGGAGACAAGTAATAGTCAGGAGATGATTAAGCTCCTACACCTGGCAAGCCTTTTATTCTAAAAAAAAATCAAGCCTCCATAAGCCCACATGCATTAGATTTGATTGGGGCAGACTGCCATTTAAGCCAGGGGTGGGCAACTTCAGGAGTCCAGGGGTCATTTACTCCCGCGTGGACTTCCTGTGCCCCCCCCCAGCTGCTGAAAAGGGGGAAAGGGTTAAAAAAATTAAAAATAAAAATGAAATGGCATCCATAGCTGCTATAGAGCACCCAAATGATCAAAATTAGCTTGTTTGCAAGCTAATTTTTACCCTTTGAGGATTCCGTAGCAGCTACAGATGCCATTTTGTTTGCAGTTGTAAAAAAGTATTTGGGGGGATACCCCCAAATTTCAGCAAGTGGCATGGGGGGGCTGCGGAGGCCACATGCAAGCCATGGGCTGCACATTGCCCACCCCTGGTTTAAACTAGCGAGTATGCTGAAAGATAGATGCCCATTGGTATGGAAGCAAAGGTCAACCTTCAGTCTCCCTCAGGAGAAAATGTTCGTGTGGACCGACCAGTTGTAGTTCAACACTGAACACATCATTGTGGAACATAGGAGGGTCGTATATTTAGTCTTTAAGTTCTACATGTTGTAAAGACCCCATGTATTGCATCTTGAGAGACAAGGAGAGCTGTAACCTCTTATTAAAGTTTTATGTGAATTACCTGAAGAGAGTATTGAATCTAAAGTTCAGGAGAAAACCCTTCATGGTCCCATTGACGGAGACAATGGTGCTTCTTGTTGTTGTTGTTCAGTTGTTAAGCCGTGTCTGATTCTTCGTGACCCCATGGACTATAGCATGCCAGGCCTTCCTGTCCTCCACTCTCTCCCAGAGTGTGCTCAGGTTCATATTCATTGCATCGCTGATGCTATCTAGCCATCTCATCCTCTGCTGTCCCCTTCTCCTTTTGCCTTCATTCTTTCCCAGCATCAGGGTCTTTTCCAGGGAGTTTTCTTTTCGCATTAGGTGGCCAAAATATTTGAGCTTCAGCTTCAGTATCTGTCCTTCCAATGAGCAGTCAAGGTTGATTTCCTTTAGGATTGACTGATTTGACCTCCTTGCAGTCCAGGGGACTCGTAAGAGTCTTAAATGGGAGGCTCGCAAGAAGTAAAAATAGACTGCAGGTGGGTGAGCTTGAGGATATTTCTGGTGCTTTGAGATTCACCAAAGTGAGCCGAGCAAATGAACAGTGCTGCCCAAGAACGATGTCCCATTTTTTCAAATGGAACATAGAAATGAGAAGATGGGTCAATGATGCTACATCCAAAAGTAGGGCTGATTCTTCCAGCATGGTTGCTGTTAGGCACAGCAGGTTGCAAGGTGCTTAAGGGTTGGAAGTAGAGTGTGGCTTTTCAAAATGGTGTGTGCCACACCTCATTCACATGCTCTCCATGCCTTTCATTCTGTGATATGTCCAAAGTGAGCACGCTCCCCAGTGACCCCATGCCCTTCTCTTCCATTGGTGCAGAGTGGCGGCAGGGCAGGATGGCTCGGATAATACTTCAAGATGAAGATGTAACCACAAAGATCGACAATGACTGGAAAAGGCTCAACACTCTAGCCCATTACCAGGTGTGGTTGTCCACTGGGTTTAGCCATAGAGGTATGGCCGAAGAAAGCAGGCGTCTTAGTGTAAGGTTCACTCAGCTTAGATGCTTCATAAGTAGAGAGATGGGCATTGCTGACAGTCCTTGCCATTGATGTTCCTATTGCTGTGGACCAGGCCTGAGGGGAGGCAGTAGACCAGGCTGCATTGAGGCTAAATAAATTCAAATTTGTGCCAGAGTCTGACAGCTCAAGTTATACATCTTGAAAACTTTGGCTTTTGTTTAAAATAAAAAGAAAGCTTCTAGACCTCAAGATTGAGGGAAGAAGCATGTAAAAGTAAGCTGTCTGGTGAATCCTAAGCAATCTGACCACAAGTGGACAAGGAACAGGCGTCAGTGCCCTCTTCCTCTCTCAAAGCTACTTCCTTGATATATAATTTGGACTGGAAGGGGGAGAAGGGACCCCATAAGGAACGTTTGAGGGTGGGGCTGTAGCTCAGTGGTAAATGGGCAATAGCAGTAGGAACATGAAAGTCTCATATTCATCCCAGGCATCTCCAGTTAGGGCTGGAAAAACTCCTGCCTGAAACTTTGGAGAGCTGCTGCCAGTCAAACATCTACACTACTGGACTAGATGGACCAGTGGTCTGGCTCAATATAAGGCAGCTTCCTGTGTTTCTATGTTCCTGTTTGCTCCTACTGCTTTGTTTCATACCTGTCCTAGGCAGATGGTCTGACAAGATGGGTTGTGACCTCCTGCGATGATGGCAGGCAGCTCAAGAGGTTTGATTAACAGCTTGGTCTTTAAGGAGAGGAGCCACTTCTAACCAGCCCAAGTTGTCTATAACAAACTTAAGAACTTGGAGCCATTCTTGCCTCGAATAGTGTGAGAAATCCATTATACGCTCTGGATGCATACTGGAGTTTGCTTAATGTAGATTAATGCTCTATTAACATACTTTAATTACTCTTCTGTAAGTCATAAGCGGGGCAATTGCGGGTTTCTCCTACACTTTCAGTGGAAGCTGATGGATTGGTGTGATTCAAAATGGTATTAGTTTTGTCAATATGGAACCAGGGGGAGATGATTACTATGGAACAATCTGCAGTGAAAGGATGTGGTCTCAGGTATGCACCCTGATACCTTTTGGGGGGGCCCTTTTTGATTTCTAAGGGGGAGGCTCAGACTTTCAGAAGGGGTCCAACTCATAAGGAGATGAGTTGTGGGCCAGTGGGGTCCAGCTGCTGCTTGCCTTCCTGCTGCTGACAGCGGGGCACAATAAAGCAGCCACATGTCACATTCAGCATTGCTGGGGCAGGGAGAATTGTGATCAGCGCTTCAGTCTGTCTGCTTCAGTCTCACCTGGCCCAGCATGCTTAAAGAACTGCAGGGGAGTGGGGCGGGGGGAGAGGATTTCCCCCAGGTGGTGCAGTTATCAGGGCAATGCCTACCTATGCTTTTAAATGCAAGGAAGAGGTATAAAAAAGAATATTTCTTTCAATATAGAAAATGAGAATTTCCCTCACAGCAGGCTGGGCTGAGCATAGTAGAGCCACATCTTGCTGTGTGCAGAATACCTATCTGAAAATAAGTACTTGAGTGAGAAGGGGTTAGCCATTTAGACCCTCAATTTGTTCTTTTCCTCTCTGCAAAAAGAAAAATGGGGGAGTTAGACAAGGGGCCCTCTTCTTGGTAAGGTCTGGGAGAATCTGCATGCCAACCTTGCATTGTGTTTTACCAAGAAAATGGCTCAGGATTGTGACAACCCCAAATAAATCTAGCAGTCATTCTGGACTGAACCAGAAAGCTTTAAAACAACAACAATGAAGAACAAATAAATTACTGTTGGGCTGGACTTTGAGGGAGATAAAACTCCAACCAAATCAGGGTTTAATTGGGCTGAATAGGCCTGAGGCATGGGAATGGCTCTTTCCTCATGGAGAAGAATGGGCATATTGACTTGAGACATTAATCAGGCCTCCTGGGCTTACGTTTTCAACCTGTGGTCCTTCTTGTCAGGCTTTCTGGAGGGCTCTGGGAACCCACTGAACAGGCAATTAAAATTATGATTTCAGCTTGTGTTAGTTTGGGGATCAGTGCTGCTGGGATGAAAGGTGCAGGGGTTGCAGAACTGAAAAGTTTGTTCAGTCTTAATGTTGGCAATATTCCCTGTAGGTGACAGATGGTTCCTCTGTGGCACTGGTGCCCAAACAGAACTCAGCCTACAACATTTCCAACTCCTCCACCTTCACCAAGTCACTCAGCAGATACGGTGAGTAAGTGAGATAACATCCTTGCCTGCTCGCTGTCTGGAATTCATGAACAGTTTGGGGATTAAGAAACAGAGCCCTCTGAAGTAAGCAAAGGCAGACCAGAAAAGATGCCACATTGCAGCCTATGTGCCTTTTTGCATCAAACCCGTTCAAATGTCTCTGGCATCAGTCTTGCATCAGAAAGTCACCCAAGCCCATCTCACGGTTGCTTATTGCAGTCCTACCAGCTGTGCCACTTTAGGAATTATATTCCTGATTCGCTGTCCTTCCTGTACCTGATAACTTGCTTTATCCTGTTTAGTTATATCTGCAACGTGTGTATTTTTTCATTGAGGTCTCCTAGTTGAAGTTCCTGGCAAGAGTAAAGTTCTTTGCTAGTTGATGAAGATAAGTATGATATTTATTGTAGGACAGTAGCTGTAAATCTCTTTAGATTACTACTTTGCTGGGAAAATTTAAGCATTTATGTAAGAATTATTTTAAGATCTTGTTTCTTAACATATTTTGTTAGAAATTAGATAAAAAATAAAGTTTTTTTTTTAAAACAAGTGATCTTGTTATCATGGCTTTGCTTTAAACATGGTCCAGGGATTGCCAGGTTTTGCAGGCATTGGAAATGTCTAGCCTGGGGAAGAAGTCTAAATATATTTTGTTTGAAAAAGGAGTTCCCTTTCCGTGTCCCCTTTAAAAGCAAAAAGCAGCCAGTGAAAGCAAACCAAGAATGCAGAGCAGAGAAAGATTTGTGTGTGTGACTGAAAGACTTGATACAAATGGCACACCAGGTTGAAGCCATTTATAGGCATGCACATGGTATTTGGAAGAGCATGGCAGGCTTGACTCATGCTGTCCTGACTGTGGGCATACCTAGTCCCTTCCTATAATGTCAGGTGCACCTTAGCTATTTAGGGTTGGAGTGAACCCTGCCCAGGGTGTGAGCCGGCCTTAGACTCTCGCTCACAGTTCATCAGGCCTGTAGATGCCTTGGCAGCAAAAGGTCCAGTGATCCCCTTGCTATATGGAGCCGCCCAGTTTATAAAATGTTGTTGACAGATTCCAAAGGGTAGCCCAACACATACCAGATAGTGGTATGACAGGCCATGCCACAAGCTAAATGAGGTGGAGGGAGGACAGCTGAGGCTGAGAGTCAGCAAAGGAGGGAGAGGCGGTTCCCATTGCATGTGGTTTCCTCACAGAGAGTATGCTCCGGACAGCCAGCAGCCCTGACAGTCTCCGTTCCCGGACCCCTATGATCACTCCAGACCTGGAGAGTGGCACCAAGCTGTGGCACCTGGTGAAGAATCATGACCACATGGATCAGCGAGAAGGTGATCGTGGCAGCAAGATGGTCTCAGAAATCTACTTGACCCGCCTGCTTGCTACCAAGGTAAATCAGAATGGAAAGGAGGAGGGCTTCCTAGCGACACTCTAAGGTTTGAGTAGGAGTACAGATTGCCAAGTCCTGTAGAATTAGGGGGATTTTCCATCAAGACATGTGATCAACCTTCTGTCGTGTCCTCTCTTGCTTTTATAAAATCAGCAGGGAGTATACAGAAACAGCATCTTATTCCCCGTTGTGATGTTCTCTGACCTTCAATCAGCTTGACACCCCTCCCCTCATGTCATAGTTTTAGATAACAATAAAAAGAAGATAACTCTGGAGCCACACATTCCTGGGCCTGTTCAGACCTTTTATGGCAAGGCTGGGGCACCTGCGGCCTTCCAGATGATGTTGGACTACAGTTCCCATCATCCTTGACCCCTGAAATAAGCTGGCTGGGCCTGATGGGAGTTGGAGTCCAACAACATCTGGAGAGCAACAGGTTCCCCTTCCCTGTTTTATGGAAACCAGCTATTCCATAAAAATGCTCAGTTCAGAACATCTTCCCAGCTCTTTGGTAATCCTATTCAACCCAGTCAGCGCCACCACACCCCTGCCAAGGTGTGCTGCTCCAAGGAACAGCTTGTGTTGCTTGGTGGTTGAGCTGGCCCTGGTGATAGCATGGTCCCAGGGCCTTCTGACTCTCCAGATATACTGAGCGGCCTGACTCCTTTCCTTCAATCTCTTCACCTACCGACTAAGCACTTCTGGCCCCAGTTACATCTAGAGATGTAAAATTTCCAGAAATTTTGAGGCTGTGGGAAAAAACCAGGGTTTTTTTTCCACGGGGTTTCAGAAAAGAAACAAAAGTTTTGGGAAAAATAAGCAGTACTTATTTTTTTAGTGCTCTTTACAGATCAAACGTCACTTTGTTGCTTTAAGAGAGCCTTCCCCAACCTGGTGCCCTTCAGATATTCTGGACTTCAGCTCCCATCAGCCTTAGGCAGCATGGCCAATGGTCAGGAATGCTGGGCACTGTAGTCCAAAACATCCAGAGGGCACCAGGTTGGGTAGGGCTGCTTTAGGAACATAAAGCAGCCTTCTGTTCCTAAAGTTATTTTATGTATAACTGAGTTTGCTCATAAAATTACCCTTATATATTTAAACTTTTAAAAGTAAACTCAGTTAGTAAATTTGTAATTATTGTCTGAATAGATTAGAACTACATCAAATGACCGCTACGGCATCAGAAACACAGGACTCTATAGGACAAAACCGAAACGGTCAAGAATGCACATTTACTGTCAAGAATGCGTAATGGTGTCACTACTCACATGTTGGGAAACTGAGCATAAATGTCTATCAGTAAAATATACCTTAGATCAATAATTGTAATAAGTAATGAAAGAAATAACTATGCTGGGAATCTTACAGAAAGTATTAAAAATATTTTTCCCCATGGCTTCATTATTGCCAGAGATTTTACATCTCTAGTCTTTCTATAAATTGTTCTTATTACATAGTTTTTAGAAATCATTGCGAACGGGGGAGAGTAAAGGCTGGATATATAAATACTTTGTCTTAAATTCTATAAGAAAATATTTCAGAATCCAAAGCTGTTCAGTTTTTTTAATTTTTCAGAAAAAAGCAAAAAAGATCCTCAGGGAAAAAAATGGAAAAAAATGTTTTTTTCCCTGAATTTTTCTGTTTTTTTCCAGGCCTTCACATCTCTAGTTACATCTGGCCCAAAAAATAGCTGCAGAGACTGGTTTTGCATCTTAGCTGTTGATGAAGCAAAACTGAATCCCAGCCTCCGGTTGCTGCAATCACTGATTTCCCCTGTGCTCATTGTTCATACACTTGATAGACGCCCTCATTTTACCAGTACTCTGCATCAGCAAAAGCTGAGGCAAGGGAGCCTTAAAAGTCCAGTGGCTTAGGACACAAATACTGAGCTACTCCCATTGTGTAATTGCTGCACAAGTACCTGTTGTAAATCAAATGGTCAATAATATACGATTTATATAACAGCAAACAAAAATAGCATTGTCAAAATACCAAAGCCTGAAAAATCCCACAGTAATTGCAGGAGATGGCATGCAAGTGGCACAGCTGAATCGCTCACCTACTTTACATCCAAACCAAATAATAAATTGCAGTAATTTGCCAGAGCTATTAATTCTCTCACTGGAGGTTGGCTGCTGTGTTGTTGTTGTTGCTTAATTCAGTACAATTTTAGCACAAACCTGGGATATTCAGACAAGCAGCGCTTACTTGGATTTGGTTTCCTTTGGAAAAGAAGGCTTATTGGTGTTTTGTAATATCTTTGTTGATTCACAAATACACAGGTTGAGCATAGGTGGAGGCACAGCTTAAATACTCCACCAGACAGCCATAGTCTACTGCTCCAACATCAGATCTCTAGGGAGGCAGTCAGATCTCTAGGGAGGCAGTCAGCGCCCCAAGATGCTCACAGAGCCTAAATTCAGCTCTCTGTATCTCTTTCTCTTGCACTCAAACTGTCGTCTGTCTTCCGCACACACACCTGGTTTTCCTCATCCTTAGCTGATTCCTCCCTAACAAAAGGAAAGTGCTTGGCACTTATTAGGAATATTAAGGCAGTCTCCAACTCCATTAACCCTCTCCTGTTCAATCCCCACCCACCCATCAGTCTTACACCAGGATTCTAGCTTCATCTTTTTAATGCATTTCATACTTCAGTAGCCATTTTCTATATGGGATGACAAATGACAGCACTATGTGTTTATCTTTCCTAGCAAGAATTCACACCCTTCAGCAAGCCAAGCATGGAATTCAACTGAAAAAGAATGATCTTGTGGTTTAACACAAACACTGAGCTAGACATCTCAAAGGATTAGGATTATTCTCTTGTCTTCTTTCCAGGCCTGTAAAATTATAATACTTCACCCTTACAGAAGACTATTAAATTGAAGATTTGTGTATGGCTGACATGGCACATGAACCAGCTTAAATGGATGGATGCAAGGACAGGTCCAGTTTTATCAGCCCAAATTCTGATGTGCCCATGACAAAAAGATTGCACTCCATGACTCTCTGCTACTGATTAATCTACTTTATGGTTCTTTGTTGTGGTGTCCTGAATTACAAATGAAACATACATGCTAGAGTGTTTGATTTTTTGTGGTCCAATGTATGAATCAGCCTTCCATGGTACTTCAGTCTTACGCAGTAGTTCTGGATGGGACTTGGAAAGCCCATGTAGGGCACCTTGAGTTCTGTGATGAGATATAAATGTATTAATAAAATAAGTCTAATAGCAGGTGTCTTGTCCAGTAGTGGAAGGGTGATAAGACCTCTTCACAAGACAGCCTTAATTGTCCTGCGTAATCTAACAAAGGCCCGTATGGTCCTATTGTTTCCACTGGTGACACTTCTGTTCCTTTTTTCAGAGCATAAACTTCGGGCTTGTAATATCAGTGAGATCTTTAACCCTTTTAAGCTGACAATGCCTTCATTCCTATGCTGCTGTTCCATTCATATGCATGATGTATTAAGTAGTGCTGAGCAAATGTTCTGCCTTTTTGTGTGTCTAGGGGACCTTGCAGAAGTTTGTTGATGACTTGTTTGAGACCATCTTCAGCACGGCCCACCGAGGGAGTGCCTTGCCTCTGGCCATCAAGTACATGTTTGACTTCTTAGATGAACAAGCTGATAAGCACCAGATCAATGACTACGATGTCAGGCACACATGGAAGAGTAACTGGTAAGAGGGAGCTGTAGCTCAGTGGTAGAGCAGATGCTTTGCAATCAGAAGGTTCCAGGTTCAATCCCTGGCGTCACCAGGTAGAATTAGGTAAGACTCCTGTCTGAAATCCTGGAGAGCTGCTACCAGTCAGCGTAGACAGTGTCGAGCTAGATGGATCAGTGGTCTGGCTTCCTGTGTAATCTGTGGCTGGGCGAAAACTGGGGCACAACTATTAGTAAGTTGTTACTGTCAGGGAGATGTCAACTTTATTCCAAGTAATGGATGGCTTCAGAAACCTTCCCACAGGAAATCTGGGTTTGCACCACCCTTCTTCAGAAAATGAATCAAATGGTAAAAATTGCCTCAACCGGATGGGAAACTGAAGTGCCTAAATATACTCATGCTTCATTGTTTCCAAGGGTAGGTGAAGCCTCATATATATATTTATTATGTAAGGCATTTCTACAGACCCATCACAGCCAAACAGTCAGGTTTTCTGTGCTTTAATCCTATGCTGGTATTTTCAAGGTAGTGCCCCCCCCCCCCCAATTGAGCATAGGCTTCCTAAACTACAGAATGTAATTGTATATAACCAGTTCTAATTGTGATGGTGAAGTTTGCTCCAGCCTGTATTTTAGAACTTGGTAGGAAAATTATCCTCATTGAGATGCCATTTTGAATTGCCTTGAAGAGCCAGACTCAGTCTTGCTATCTGTGTGTACTAAAGCCTAGGGGATTTGTGTCCTCAGAGTGTAGCGTGATAGGGTAAGCCCTGTGCTTCGTGTCAGACCTCGTGTCTCCCCTCTGTGCTCTCCCCTTCCGCTGCCTTGCCGATTTCATCTCTCAGGTCCTTTCACCGTTGCTGGGGATAAGAAAATACATTCTCATCTCTGGCATTTGTTAAATGACAGCCAAATTGCTTTTGTATAGTTCAGTAACTGTCAGTAATTAGCAGGGCAGAAAAAAACATTTTTAAATGGAAATACGAGAGCATGGAAACCCCTGGAACTGATTTATCACTCTGCTTTCTATATTAAAAGAAGAAGTGCCACTGGAAGGGGAAAGCAGCAGTTGGGGAAGAATCCCAATGATGCCGGGATTGCAGTCGCACAGAGCCTGGGGAGGCCGGCTCCTGCATACTAATGCCCAGGCTTATTTCAGGATGCTAATTCAGTGCGTAGAGATAATTTCATGAGATCATTCTCTGAAATTAAAATACGTGTGCATGTCCAGCACCCGTGTTATAAGGATCATGGGGAGCGAAGCATTTGGTGTTTCAGACAAATGTATTAATGGGAACCAAGGCCTAGTTTTCACTGCGATGGCAAACCTCTGTTTGAACTATGCCACTTCAGACTATAGGTGCTGACACAGGTGATACAAGTCTCCTCCATACACACAGAAACCTAGATGTCAGGGAGAAAAGTTATAGCCTCCCTGACATTTCTATATGTAGGATTCCCTATGCTAGATTTCTATACTTAGGAATCTTTGCTAGTGAGAACTAGACCCAGGGAAAGTAAGGAACTGGGGAGAGGGAGTATTCCCAGGAAGCATTTGTGCTGGGGCAGAGTTCTGAAACTTAGTTACGGTGACACACTGTGGGCTGAACAGTTTCTGGTTCCCCAGCACTTTCATTTTCACCAGCAGTTATGAATTCCAGGGAGAAGGAAAGTATTGAGGTCTCACAACTGATCATGCTTATGTGAAAGAGGAAATGAGTGTCCTATGGAAAATGCACACCCACCTATACTGCATGGATTTTGAAGGGCTCTCTGCCAGTTGGCTTAGTCAAGAGAAACCCGAATTCTAGGTAGGAACGGGTCAGGGAGGAGTTTGCCCTTCCTTTAGCAATGGTTCCAGTTCCTTAGAAAGGTTACAGTTATAGAATCATGGGCTCTAGATTCAGAATGGGCAACTTGTTGCCCTCCAGATGTTTTAGCCTACAACTCCTATCAGCCCTAGCCAGCATAGCCAATGTTGAAAGATGATGGGAGTTGAAGGGCAAAACATTTGGAGGGCCACAAATTGGCACCCTTGTTCTAGAGGGCTGATAGTGGGATTTATGAACATGCTAGTTTTGTTTGGTAAATGTCAGAAACTTGGTGGATGCTGACATTTTACCAGTAATTCTTAAGATTTTAGAAGAACAGTAGGTAATGACAGAAAATGCTGACACATACTGGTAAATCCCAAGGCAAACTTCAGTGGCTTTGGTAAATGTCCTCATCCTCATTTCTATCATATGCCACAAAAGGATGCCATTTGCTGTGGCCTGGTTGCGGGTATTTGACACAAGTCTCCATGACTTAAACATTGTTTGTATTCGCTACCGTGCCTTTAATAAATGATTCAGTTTAATTGTATAAGGAGAGAAATATCAAGCTGCTTACTGATATTTCACTCTGCCCTGAGATGGAAGTGACAGGACAGAAAAGCTGTTAAACCATGTTACAAGTTATTATCTTATATGGAGGTTTGGAGAGAATATCTGGCCCATTTTCTGGGATTCTGACCAGCGAAAGGTTATTGTCAGGGGCCCTGTCAGCAGCTACTAGGAATATGTTTCCCCAGCCTGACTTTCTCCTTCCTTTTCCTCTGCAGTCTACCTCTGCGCTTTTGGGTGAATGTGATTAAGAACCCCCAGTTTGTGTTTGACATCCACAAGAACAGTATTACTGATGCCTGCCTATCAGTGGTGGCTCAGACATTCATGGATTCCTGCTCAACGTCTGAGCACAAGCTAGGGAAAGACTCTCCCTCCAATAAACTACTGTACGCCAAGGACATCCCCAACTATAAGAGCTGGGTAGAAAGGTGAGTGACTTCTGCCACGGAGAGGCAGGCTTGCATGACGGAGCTGTATGTGGTGTGGCTTTTCTGCTATATGCTCTGAATTGCTGGAGAGCTTGGTACAGATCGTCACCTGTCAATGAATGAGCCTTCCAGGATTGGGAGATGAAGAAATATTTCTAGACCGTTGCAAATTATGGTTGTTTGGTTGGTTTTTCAAAGAAAGTACAATTGCTCTCAGTCCCTGCCCCACGCCTCCCATGAATAATAAATAGAGCATGTGTGAGAGGGATGGTCAAATCATGGAGGTAGCCATTTATAGTGAGTTGGATCCAGCATAAGTGTCCTGCATATGGAAGCAGGAGGCTTTTGATCCAGTTGAGCTTTTCTGGTTGAGCTAAATGGGGGACGCAATCTTCACCTATTCCATTTCCCCCCTGCAATCCTCCCATGTCCCCTGAAAATCTTATCACAGAGGGTTTGGGGTCTCTCTGGAACAGAGGGGGAGGTGGTGCTGGGGGCTGCAGAAGGAGGGAGGAATTGGCGAAAACCACTCTCCTCCCCTCCACCCCCTTTCCACCAGAGAGAATGTTCTCAGCAGAACTCCACTCAGGAATGTTCTCACCAGCAGGATAAAACTCTGGATCCAATGAAAAGAAGAGAGTAGCAGAAAAAAATATCTCGCCAGAAGAACTTGCAGCCTGAATTAGAAAAACGTGAAAACTGTGCAAGCATGTTGTGTTGGGTGAGATGAAGACAGGTTTTGCCCTTCAGAGATGTTACCAAGGCTGTTTGGGTTGACTTTCTTTTAATCATGTTTGTCTTGTTAATTATTTTTTTAAAATGTATTATTACTAAAAATGGTTTGCACAGTGGAAAGAGCGGCACTCGCTGGAGCTAACGCCCCTGTGAAAGATCTGTCTGTTGCTACCATCACCACCATATTGATGTATCAGGCAAACCCACAAAGTTTTTCCACTCCAGCTGACAAAGAGGGATAATTTGACAGAGGAACACTGTGAAAAAGGAAAGGAACTCTTTGTTCTTCCACCAGGCTGTTTGCAGCCCAAGCTATGAGAAATTGTTTTCTTGAGCTCATAGGCCCCCATGAAAAATGTGTAAGAAATTAGTGGGACACCGTTAAATAGTTTGGCTCAAAGAATAATCTTTCTCTTTTCCTTTTTTTCTGGATGCTTTGCATAGGCTTTGGAAAGGGAGCTAAGGCAGAAGCTTAATTTCCCTAGACCTGCCATACCTTACCGAATGTCTGAGTTGTTAGGCTTGGGGGTGCAGTGGGGGGAGGGGAGGCACAATTCGTTTATAGGTTTCCTGGGGAGCTGAGAAGTGTGCTGTCTTGATCTTCCTGCCCCAGTCATGAAATGGACAGACGTTTCAGCCCATGAAAGATGAAAATGAAGCCTCCAGGTAGTGTTCATGCAGTCTGACATCCTCAGCAGTAGCAGGCATATTCTGATGCCCACCATAGTCAGAAGTCCTCTGCTGGAAGCTGTGTACTACATCCCCCCTTTGAGAAGATGAGATGGAATTCTTCTCTCTGGTGTCTGCAGACACCTGCCTCCTCCACATTTCAAGCACATCTGAGGCCTCGGGTGGGAATTGTCCTGTGTAACCCTCTCAGCATTATCCCTCAGCAGAAATTATGTCTACAGGAAGGGGGAAGGGCTTGGTATTCGAGGGTGCTATGTTGCCTCCTGCTCCCACCCACATGGCTGGCTCAGTATTGCTCTACCTTCATGCGATGTGAGAGATGAGGAGGAGGGTGGCATCTTCCATTATTGCTGTGCCATGGCTTTAATTCAAACCGTGTGAATGCAGCCTCTTTCTGATTGTGAGAGATAAAGGGTTAAAGGGCATTCAAGATTATTTCAGTGAGAGGCCCTGCTCATCCATTCTAATAGGTGACAGACACATGGCCAGAACCTTCTGACTAATATTGTGTGGCGGGGTAGGTCCGTGGGTGCTCCTTTCCTTCTCATGCCACTATTGCAAGATGAGAGCAGCTGGGGCAAGGCCATTACTTACGCCCTCTTGGTCTCCCAGCTGCCTTTTCAGTTGCCAGTCTAGATGTCAGCATTAGGAGCCTCTTTGCAGTGCAGACTTTTACATATTGCAGCATCTCATGTCTGTCTGCTTTTGTAGTGGTTGGTGCTATTTGCCTAGCGAGCTATTTTTGACATTGGCTGAAGGTTGCACTTTATACTGGCATTTTATAGCTAGCATTTCCCTCAGGATCTATCCCACAAGGCCACCCAACATAGGAGGCTTTAAAAATCTGAAACTTCGGATATTTACTTTCTGGGAGCTAATGTAGTTGTTAGTATAAATAGTTATAAAAGGCTTTATCAGTGCTAAATGTATTATTACTGTTGTTATCATGGAAGAGCTGTACAATAAATACACAACTTCTGGAACCCCCCCCCCTTCAGCTGAGAGGAGTCCTGCTCCATAGAGCCCACCTCAGAGGAATGCCCATTGCAGACCTGCTGTTCAACTCATGCCTCCGTCAACAGAGCCTAGCCCAGGACTGGGAATGTGTGGCCATCCGGAGATTGTTGGACTGCAACTCCCATCAGCCATAGTCAGCATTGCCAGTGGTGAGGCATGGTGGGAGCCGTAGTTCAACAACCTCTGGAAGGCCACATGTTCCCCACTCCTGGCATAGCCCAACACAAAGTTTTGAAGAAGCCCAGCGCCCTCCGCAGTAACTACTTTGGTTCCAACGGTAGTGCAAGAACTTCTTTGAAAAATACTCCTCACTTGATTCCATATGCCTTTTGCCTCAACATTCATAAGGATGTATATCGAACTTAGAAGATTATATATTGTCCTTCCTCCATGGAACTTTTCCCCAGACATGCTTTTTTTAACTTCACAACAGTCTTGTGAAGTACATTAGGCTGAGAGAGACTGTCGTAAGATCAAGATTGCCCAGGGAGCTTCCGGACTGAGTAGGGAATCTCCCTGGTCCAAGTCCAGAGCTTAATATACCACAGTAGCTTTCAATTAGGGACCATTTCCATAATGCAGTTATGGTCACACCAGCGATGCCTCATCTGTGGACAGACCCATGTCTCTTTTCCAGCCACACCAGCCCCCACAGATACTATTCTAGAACAGAAACATCCTGCATCCTAGGTCTGCTGTTGATTCTCAGTATTGGTCCTGTGCCTTCGTCTGATGCTTGTAGGGTCTGTTAGTTCCTCTGGTCCCTCCAAATAGCCAGTTCACATGGTCCTAATACTTTCTGTTTCCATTACAAACTCAGCTGACCATCGTGTTCCCCTCAACTAGTTCACCAAACCCAAGCCTCTCATGATTGGAAAAAAATTACAAAGGTTTCTGTGATGAGTAACAATATTCTGTTTGCTGTGATTTTGTGACGGAAATCAGAAGGAAGGTCATTTGGCAGAGGAGTGGAAAACCATTGACTCTGAACTCATTCACATAATACCCTGTTGCTTCAGTGTAATAAATAGCTTTGTCACAATAAATCTAGAGGCCTGTTCGTTCTGTTTCCAGAAATGCCCAGCTTTGTCCTCAGAAAGAGCCTCTCTTTCCTCCCATTGAACATTTCTCTATTTTCAACAACATGATCTGTCTGTCCTGCTCCCTGCTGTAGATATTATGCAGATATTGCTAAAATGCCAGCAATCAGCGACCAAGACATGAGCGCCTACCTGGCGGAGCAGTCGCGGTTACACCTGAGCCAGTTCAACAGTATGAGTGCGCTGCACGAGATCTACTCGTATATCACCAAGTACAAGGATGAGGTAAGGGGCAGCGGGGCTTCTCAATACAGCTTTCTGGCAACTATTTACCCAAATCTCCCTTTTCTGTCTTCTGGTCAAAGAGATATATCTCATACGAAATGCAGGATGGGAACAGTTCTTGTTGGGTAGAGATGGAGGTTGTACGTTTGTTGCAAAGGAGGTGGTGGCTCCTGAAGTAACTTTCCACCACATTTTATGCTTATGCCTTACCCCCAGTGGTACCATAAAGAGCAAAAAAGGCCCAACTGTATATGTGGGGAAAGGAACAGCCTTTACTGTGCTACGAATGATCACCTAAAAATACTTAGGAATAAATGTCTTCTGTGCTGTTTAGAATAGATCTGCCACTGTCAGGCCAAATGTTTTTGGAAGGGATGCGTACGAAGTGGCAGGAAGAAATGTTGGGGGTGTGACTGGAATCTGGCATAGCAGTTGCAAGCTAGAGTCAACATTTCTCACTCCCCCCTAGAGAGCCACTACATCGTTCCTTGCCTTGGACACAGTAGCATAGTCAGATAAAGAGCACATGACAGTCAGACATTGCCCTAGAACACCTCCCATGCATAGATAGAAGCAACGGTGTTTTTTAACCTGTCAAAAGGAGTCCAATGGCTCCTTGATTTGATTATGTGTAAAAGCAACAGACACACAATCATGGATGCATGTTGAGCAGTTGCATGTTTACGGTCTGCTGATTGAAGGATCCTGCCGGCATCCACTTGCTAGCTATCATGGTGTTGTCTTTCATTTACTATTGGTGTTTGATGCAAACGTTGGCTTTTAGAACCTGTCTGGGGTTATTTCATAGTGAGAAAGTACCCTTTATCTTACAAGGGAGTTAGTCATCTCTGCAGACATTTGGCCCAATTATGCAATTCTTGTGATAACAGGAATAAGAGGAAACTTTTATAGGGGAGAATCGGGGGAGAGAGGTGTTGCATTCCTCCCATGGCTGCTGATTCTGCCCTGCAAGTCCATCCCCTCTCCCAAATTCTGGGCTCTCAAGATTTTGGAAGACTTAACAACTGGTGTGGGAGGCAAGAAAGACATTGGCGAAGGGTGGGGATGGAGGAAGGATAAATGACCTCTCTCCTGTCCACAGATTCTCCTCTGCTAAAGTTCCCCTAACCCCTGCATTAGTGTTACAAGGCGGGGACACTATGTTTCCTTTGTAATATTTACTTCTCTCTTCACATACTCCTGTTACATGCCCAGGATCCAGAAAGTTATTATATATTCATGCTTCCACCCTTCTTCCCCTGTCCTTCTTCCCTACGTTGCTGTCTGAACTGCTCAAAGTAAACAAACAGAAGCCAATCTTTTTAAACAAACAAAATACCTTTTTCTCTCTCCAAGTAAGAAATAATAATAAAACGAAATAGAAAAACATCACAACTAATGTCAGCAAATATATAACAGGTAAGTAAGAAAAAAGTGGACTAAATCACATAAGAGTACACATATCATTAAATAAATGAATTAAATAACAAATGAAAAGAAAGAAAATTCCTTGAAACATAATCCCTCCCCGCTGCCCTGTTGTCAGGGTTGTTTCTGAGCACAGGGAGTGGGATGGCAGTTCAGATTCTGAAGGAGAACCACCAGACATGGGGGAGGTGTTTTCCCAGGCTAGTCCAGACAGGACTGGGCTGGCTTCTCAGGTTACAAATGCCCAGCTGGCTGAGGATGAAGGTTCCTCTTCACACATCTCTGTGAGAGACAGCGAACAGCAGGAGATGGGGTTTGGAGAGTCTGATTTATTAGATGCCAGGTGCAGGCACAGAGCAAAGAGAGAGAAGGCCAGGGCAGAATTTAGACGGTCTACCCGACTGGCCTTGTGTGAGAAGCTGCACTCAGAAGCCTCATGAGAGAGAGGTTCCTCCCCCACCCTTAAGTTAGGCTAGTGAGACTGCCTTGCTCTTCAAACGGCGGGCAACTCTCTTAACTTCCTTTTGAATTCCCCTGAAGGCATTCCTTTGTAGACTGAGAGTCACTGAGAATTTGCATCTGTATGACCCTGTGAAGTAATGGATTAAAAGCTGTAGGCTGAATCCTCTCGTCTGTGTTTGTCTTTGCGTTGAAATAAAGTGGGGGCTAAAGGAATCCTGACACCTGTGCAATCAGATCGTGAATATAGAACACTCTGCAACTATAGAAGCATGAAGAATAGAAGGAAGCAGCCTCTATTTTAATGGTTTTGCTTTTCTCTGTGCTGGGTAATTCCAAAGGACCCATGCACTGGTGACCTCATATGTAATCCAGGGTTGGGGAGTGGAGAGTATTTGCAGTCACAAGAGAGTCACTTCAATCAGCTTGTTAAGTTTTAAGAGTGGTTAAAAACCCATCTGCCATAATTGGCACGAACTCCATAAAGTACTTTTAGAACACATTCTCCGCAATCCTTTATTAAAGCAATAAAATGTATCACTCTAATAAAAATATATGTAACAGGATCACATGGATTTTATTGCCCATCTGAAAAACAATGAGTGCTGGGGGAGGGGGATAGTGGCTTGCGTAAGGCAATAACAGGCCTTTGTACAAGACCTGGACAAAGATATAAATAGGTTTCTTTGAGAGCTGGTGAGGGAAGCTTCTCTCAGTGACCCAGCAGCTTACATTTCATAATTGGGAGGAGAGAGAGAGAGAGAGAGAGAGAACTCTCTTGCGGGCAGAGGCAAAGGTAGTATAAAGGGGTGGATCTAACAGATTACATAAAAGAATACATTAATTCATGATTGAATAGACAGGGCTCAAAGTTTAGGTCTTTAGAAAACTCTTGATGCTCAACCATGGATTTGGTGAATTGCTTTGGGCCAAGTTACAATGGTTCAGCTTACAGTCCTTTAGTAGAGCAGGATAAATTATCATATCCATTTGCCTGCCTGCCTTATAGAGAAACCATAAAGGTTTAGTTAATTAAGTAGTTATTATAAAGTGCTTTGCATATCAGAAATTGACCAACCATTATTTCTGAGTGACACCAGGTTAACATCACTGGTGGACAGCTGAATCAAATTTGCTAGTCAGCAAAAACTGAACATTTGTTTTTTTACATTCATTAATTAAATTTATATCCTGCCTTCCCACCCAAAACAGTGCTCAAGGTGGCTAGCAATAATAAAGTACAAATTAAAATAAAGTCTTGGTTAACATAACATTAAAAACAAATCAGTTAAGAATACAACAATAGAAGACCTACAGCAGAGCGGCTTCCATGCCAAGACATGGGTTTCATACACGTAATCCATACGTTGGGCTGGTTCGCATGATCAAAACTGAGTATTTAAATCGCGGTGCATGCCAAGGATGATTTCTATAATCATCGCCTGTGTGTGGCTTGGTATGTTGTCTGAACCCAGGTGGCATGGCTTATTGGAGGAGGAAACAACCCTCCAATAACCCATGGGCTTCTGTAGGGTTATTGAAGGGTTGTTTCCCCCTCCAGCATTCCTTGCTGCCCAGGTTTGGACAACATGACAAGTGATTATGGAAATCACATCCCACATGCACTGTTACTTAAATGCGTCTTACTTTGATCATGTGAACCGGGTCATTGGCTAGGTCTGTGGCAGCATGCATTTTGCAGAATGTACCTAGCACTTTCCACTGGCAGAGGCCCAGTGTTACTTTGAATGTGCAGCTCAACGATACAACTCAGCCTAGCAGAGTTCCTTCCAGGATAGGATCTTGTGTTGCTGACCGCACTCCCGTTTCCTACTGCTGTGTCCTCTGTCCCAGCCCCTCTTCCATTCCTATTCTAGAACCAATATTGATGATGAGCACTGCAAGTTTTCAGAGCAGCAGCATCAAAAACGAAAATAGCTGTAATGATAGCTAACCTCCGATAGGAGATGGCACCTTAAGAAGAAGCAAGTTTTACCAATCTTTCAGGTTGGTAGATGTACACTGTTCATCAATCTATATGAACATTATTAACACCCAAGGCTGTTCTCTGCATTGTGTTTTATGCCATAGGAATGAACCCACATGTCAATCTGTTGTTAACCAGGTATATTAACAAGGGTTAATTAATACATATTGCTTTCTCCATAAGAGATACAAGTACTCCAGGCTCTTCTCCTAGATTTTCTGCAAAGTAGTGTTGTTCTCAGAGAGCATTGTGTAATAACACAGTACTTTGAGATACAGGAGTGACATGCTGGATCCCTCCTCTGTTGTAAAAATACAATATAAATTTAGAAATAGGGATGTATGAGAAATTCGTTTTAGTTCATTTTTTAATCAGGATTTACCCGGTTTGCACCTTCCAGACTGAACTCTGACACAATCTGCGGTTGAAGTCCATATATTCCCAGGCTTGCCTTGTGATCCATTGATCCCAAGAAATTGCATTCAACAACATGCGTACACTTGAAAAATGTGCACAAATACGCTTAAATCAACGGGAGAAGGATGCATACTTTTCAGAGATGCGCACAATTGATGTGTACATTTGGGAAAATATGCGTGAAAATACACACAGATTTTCATGCGAAAAGAAAAACATGAAACTTGCAATCTGATAAGTGCTTGAGATGGAATTCAGAGAACATCGGTGAGCTCAAGTTTTGCTGATTCACACGTCCCTAGTTAGAATACAACCAACCCATGCCTTTTTTGTTGTCCAGGCCTAAGCGTTCTCCTACTGGCATGAAAGAGAAGGGATAATATTCCACTGAAATAGCCAATCCTTGCATCAGTTTGATAATCACCCATTCCAACACACTAGCTGTGATCCAATGATGCAGTCTCTATGCATAAAGAGCCATGAAAGAGAAAAGCTTCTTACACATGAAACTCAAGAGTGGGAGTTGCATGAGAGCACGGGGCTGCTGAACTAAGACCCACTTTTAAACACGAGTGTCTTCACTCACCAGGAGAGCAGCCCCAAGTTACTCTGCTGACAGTGTGAAGTCATAGACCTAATTTTGAGCCAGGTGCTTCTTCTTGAAGGTCTCTGTATTCTTCAGATCCTAGTCCAGGAGCATAAGCAATCCAGAACCCTCATGGATGGTCAGACTCTGTAATGCTGTTGGCATCAACTAGCAATAAAGGCTTCATAGCTATGGAGCACCTTTTCTGGGGCAATGTAGGCGTATGCCCTCAAGGGGCTGACTGACACCTGTCCTTTGCCTTTCTACTGTCTGCACATCAGAGAGCAATACAATCACATTTATATAAAATGACACGTGGAGAGTCATTACTACTTTTCTCACAAATAAAACTAAGCAACATTTATTTTTGTGCCATACCTTGATTAAACTTTGTAGGTTGCAGTGAGCCCCAGGTCCGGAAATCCTTGGTATATGTCAAGAATCCCAGGAGCAGATCTTCCTTATGAGGAGACAGAAGTCCTTCTGGTCAGGAATGACTTAAGGGTGCACCGCCATGCAAGAACACAGTCACATCCACAGGGCCCTAGTCATCAGCAGAGTTGTATTGCCCCTCAGCAAGATGCCAGCCCTCTATGTTAGACCAAAAGTAACCACAAAGCTCAGACCAGAGGTAACACCCCCAAAGAACTGTTACTAGAGACACTTTCATAGCAACCAGCTGCCCTGGCGCCCAGTGTTCCCTTTCATTAGTTGTACAAATCAGCAAGGCCTTAAAAGCAGAAATCAATAACAAGGCATGCACTGCGTGGTTAGAAAGTGTAATCTTAATGAGCTGGATGCAGGATGAGTTGCCGTTCCTTGCCTTTCCTGGTTAACCGCTGCCTGGCATCTGTTGAATGTATATCCATAGCCCACTCTAAAAGCACTGCCTATGTGTTCACAGCTCTCAGGAACTTCTTTTATTATTTGTAATGGGATTAATAAATAGCAGCTGTTCCCTTTGTTTGTTTTCATTCATTAAACACAATTACATGCAGCCCGATTGCACCCTCTTTGATGCAAAATGGGAGAGAATAATTTTTCCTGTTGTTCAGTGCTATAATATGCTGTCATTGGCGCTGAATGAAAATCATAATTAATTTTCATTTGGGTTTTTGCATCTTCCTAATCACAGCAGTCCCAGCTCCTTAAAGCAGGTGACAGACATGCATCTCACTCCCTCTCTTTATGCTCCCTGTAGTTTTCCTCTTTACTGTGTTGCTCCCAGAAGGGCAACATGGTAACACAAGATCAAACAAATACAAAGCTGGTTGTAAATCTTTCAGCACTCACAAACTTTACTGATAGCCTCTTCTTGAATCAGGAAGGAAAGGGATTTGGGGACTGTGAATAGAATTCTTGTTTCCATTCAATTACTGGCTCCAATAACTTCAAGATTTTAATTTTTGCTTCTGCCAACCTAATTTGTTGTTTTGTTGCATTCAAAGCTCTGGCACCACCTAGAGGTCTTTATGGTTGGTGGCAAGAAGCAGCGCTCTGGACAAAATATTGGGAACCTTTCACATGATCAAACTCAGGTCTGGGCTATCCCTCTGCAGAATTTCAGCAGGCAACAGTTTTTGTACCAGGGAGGTTGTGGAATCATCGTTCCTGTCTGGAAAGTCGTAGGGAGAAGGTTCACTGAGACCTGCTCCCTTGGGATTGCAGCCTTAGGATATCCTTCACCCAGGCATAGAGTTAACCCCGTTTTTCAACTCTGTGACTCCCTGTGCATTCGCTAATTCTGTGGCAAATAACCTTTGTATAATCTGTACAGGACTTTTGAGTGCCTCAGCATCCGCAAGGTCCTGAGCTGCAGTGCTGTGTACCTTCCACGGCACATGCTGCACGTTTAGTGTGGGAGACCTGTAGGGCACCACAGCTGCTTTTAATCAAAAGGAGCTGATTTCCATACTAAGGAATTACCTGTAGGGCTTGTGATGGACCTTTCCTGCCTCCTAATAGTCAGTCTATTAATTATACAAGAGTTTGTTTCCAATTACACAGCCAATGAAATGGTTAATCAAGTCCCCTTTGATGGATGCCTTGACATTTAATTGGAACGGGAAATCCACCTTGCACTCACAACAAACTTAGCCACTATAATGGGATTTCTGATGGGTTTGCATTTTAATCATCTGTTCTTTATCTGGCAGTGCAATTTAAAGGAGGTGGAGCTTTGTTCAACAGACCTATGATGACAGGAATCTCTCTTTTTTATGTCTCTGATCTCCCACTCTCTTTACTCCTTTCACCAGAACCCAAATGCCTGCCTTTCCTGCCAAATCCTTTCCTTCTCCCCTCACCCTCCAAAGCCCTGCTCACAACATCCCTAAGTTCATATAACCTGGGTAACTAAAGAATACAAAAAAGAGTAAGCTTTTTCTAGATTTTTTCCAATATTACATCCAAATGGCGATCTAGGGTGATTCTGAGAACAGAATTAGCATGTGGACTGTATTCTGGATCAGTTATTCCAGAATGAAAAATGCTGATTTTATGACTGTCCCCAGTGTTTCCTTAACCATTTCCCTGGCACCTCCAGTAGAAATCCTTATCACGTTAAATACCAGAAGGGTTTTCCTCCTGTTCTCTGGACTGTCACTGAAACATAGGTCAGCTTAGAGCAGGGTTGGGGAACAGGTGGCCCTCCAGATGTTGGTGGACTGCAATTCCCATCAGCCCTAGCCAGCACAGCCAATGGTGAAGAATCATGGAAGCTGCAGTCCAAGAACTGAAGGGCCACACATTCCCCATCCTTGGTCTAGAGAAATGAGATTTCAATGGAGAAATTCCAGTGTTGTGATGTTCCCGATATTGTGGAGACATCATCATCATCTGATGATGATTTATTACATTTCTGTAATATAGCCAAAGTTTAATCAAAGTTTGGCCCCTGATAGCCAAAGTTTAATCAAAGATTAATAGCAACAAGGTCTTACATTGTTTGAGACCACACTGAGGTTGCATGTTGAAACAATCTGTGTTGGTCCCACAGATTTAATTTCTTCATCAGCAGTTTGTCTAGCTCTGCCCAGCAACCAAAGGCAGAGACTCTGTTGAAGAATGAAACTGTACAGGTGATGAGGCACAGAGACAGATAGGATCAGATTCTCTCCTGAATTCACTGAGAGCAGGATTTACCATAAGACCGTTTTTGAGAATGGCATATTTTGAGACTGGCATAGAAAATTTAAAAATGCTGAATAGCAGAATGATTTCTAATTGTGAGTAAGAATTCGACTTTGTACGTTGATATCCCTGATCTAAAAACAAAGTAGTTCTGCGCGCACACTGCCTTCAGTTAGAAGTTACTAAGGCAAGGCCTCTCTTTGAATTTTACCTTCAGAATATTTATTCCAAAACTTTTCTAGGAAATTATCCCACAGTTTGATACTATCAATTCTCAGGGTTGATTTCCATTAGGAAATATTCCCTCAGGCTTCTTTACCCTGGCGGTAGAATTAGATGGTGTTGAGGAAATATGTGATTCCCAGCACCTTTCTTATAATGCTAATATAATTCGTGGCAAAAACTTGCAACAGAAAATCAGTGGGCTGTAGGGGATGCCCAACCCTTTCCCAACCCATAGTTTCCCCATGCAAATTCCACTTCCCACTACCACGGTGTCTTAAAATTTTCACCAGCCAACCTCTGAAACCAGAAGTAAGCCAGATTGAGGGGGAAACTGCCTTGGAAAGAGGGACATTTGTAAGTGAGAATGGTGGGCACAAGGAGGGATTAAACACCCCTCACTCCCAGCAGTGGTTCCCTGCTTTCCTTTTACCTTGGAAAGCACCAGAATGGAACCACACTTTTGCTGATACGTTTGTTCCATCCCTAATTCCTGCTGCTCTTGCCAGTCTCTCCCTATTGGTGATGTTCAGGAGAACAGCCATCTTGGAATTCGTCTCTGCTGAACCTTTAAGCAGGGTCTTCTTCTCCTTGGCTAGCCTTTAATGCAGGGGTGGTGCAGACTGCATGTGCTCCCATCCTCCGATGCAGCCCCCACCATGGAAATTTGGCAGCACAGCAGCTGCAAAAAAAAAAAAAAAGGCGGCAAACTGCTATAGAGGCTTAAATTTCAGCAGCAGACTACTACAGAGGCTTACAAGGAACAAAAAACAGGCTAAATTTATCCTTTTTAAGCTTCTGTAGTGATTTAAAGTTTAATGGTTCAGGGGGATCTCTTCTGGCTTTCTTTTCCAGTCTGCCCTTTGTGAAGAGCATTTCAAATTACAGCACAATCTTCCTTTACTAACAATTTCCTCTCCATTCTTTCCCTCGCCAGATTTTAGCTGCTTTAGAGAAGGATGAACAGGCCCGAAGGCAACGGCTGCGGAGTAAGTTGGAGCAGGCAATTGACACAATGGCCCTAAGTAGCTGAAAAGGCCAAGACAGTGCTGCAGACTTCCCTAGCAGTGGAGACTAAGAGAGAGAGGGCAAGCAAGTTGCGGCAGCAAGAAAGCAAGCACGAATATATTGGGGCCTAGCACGAAACAGTGCACAGAGTCTGCTGCGTCTTGGAAACTTTTACACCAATGATCAGCAAAAAAAAAAGACAAGAAAAAACCCTTAAGCCACCGTTATCAAAAACAAATTGAACTGTCTAAGGACCTTTTGAAAGGAGAGACGTAGCCAAGAATCTGACAGACCCCAGGAGATCTGCAAGGAGGGCCATGGAAAAGAACTCCAGCTTGACCGCCACTGCCCCCTCCCCCCACCAAGGCCTGCCCCAGATCTGGCAGCAGAAGGTTGGGGGCTGCACTAACTTTTAGGGCAACGTTTTTGCATTATGGTTTTCCTGTAGTAGGCGGGTGGGTAGGTGTATCATTGTTTTCCTTCTGTCCTTGCTTTCCCACCTTGCCTGGACCCCTCTGCTCTTTATCTTCCCTCCTTTTTCTCTCTCTCTGACCTTCTGCCTCTAGTGTTAACTGCTATATTTGCACAATTTCCACAAACTAGTTTTTTTTTTTAAAAAAAAAAAGAATTAAAAGCATAGGGATGGGGGGAGGTTCTAAATTTTCAAGCAAACATTGCAGGATTTTTTTTAAAACGAAAGAACCATTATTTGGTCGGGACAGAAATGAGGGTGCGTGGGACCAAGAGAAGCATCCCATTATCTTTGGTTCTTCCTACATTTTGCCCTGTGCCATGTTTTGTTTGAATGTTTTTAGCACAGGCCAAATAGATGCTCTTGTTTTGAATGCTGCTTAAGAGGGTGCTGGGGGTTTAGACATAAGAAGGCAAAGACCTTTAAAAAGTAGGGATTGCCACATGTAGCAAGTCCCAAAGGGACATCTTTTCCCTGTTTGTTGTGACAGGCCTTGTAAATTACTTTGTAGGAAGAGGTACAGTTAAAAAGAAAAATCCCAGCTTTGCCTTTTTATAGATAACATCTGGATGAGTTATTTGTAACTTGAGCTTAGCAACTCTTCTGAAGATCTCCTTGCCCCATCCTCATAGTATACCCCCTGCCCCCATTTGTAAGCTTTCCACTTGACATAGGGGCACTTTCAAACAACTGATTCTACCATGTATAGGCACTGTATAGGCACGGTGAATGGGGCTGCCCATTTGAGCCAATTCCCAGTATTCCCTCTTCTGTTGTCAAGGAAAGATTTCTTAGTAGCAGATGCAGTAGCACCTGACAAGGTCTGTGCAGGAGGCCTACAGAGTAGCTATATCTACCTATGTTAACTCTGTTGTTCCTCCACATTCCCATGGCACTGGCAGTCTGTGGTAACATTGGTCCTAGTCAAGAGATACTATCAGGGCAGTCTTCATCCAAAGAGATGAGGAACAAAGAGTGATTGAACATGGAGCTGCAGTTTAGCACTGACAGAAACAGCAGATAGTGGGTTGCCCACACTTTTGTTTTTACAGGTGGACGTGTGTGTAGGTGGATGTGTGCATGTACACATTCCTCGTTAGAATATCTATCATCCCATTTTCAGCAAAGTGGAGAGCATCTCCCAGAACAAGGAGCAGGGTCTAAGGCAAGAGGAATGGTCAGACATCAAAAGCTCTGTCTGTAATGGAAGTTCTCTTCATCTGCAACAAAATACCCTAATTAGAAACAGTTGTGACAGCAGCTTCATCAACAGATGGGGGGCGGGGGCTAGGCCAATGAGAAAAGGGGAAGATAGTACAAAGGAAGACAAAAGTGTGGCTCTAATTGCATGGCAGCAATTCAGTATCTCTCCTCTGTGCTGATGTCAGCGAGCAGCCAAGATCCTCAAGTAAAAAGTTTAGATCATTACTTCCTTGTAAGAATCTTTAAATCAGGGGTGGGAAACTTGTGGCCCTCCAGATGTTTTGGCCTACAACTCCTATCTATCATCATTGGCTCTGCTGGCTAGGGCTGATGGGAGTTGTAGGCCACAAGTTGCCGACCCCTGCTTTAAATGAACTGTGATGATATTATCCATGGCTTGTTATGGCTACCTTGGCTCTCAACCTGTCTAGATAGCAAGGAAATAATCTCAGATGGGTTGGCACAGCATTGTCCACTCCCATGTGACGGTACTACAGCTAGTAGAAGAGCACATAGAGGCAACTCCTGCAAATGGAGTCCTACTTTCTGTTCTCTGCTATTTGGTCCAACTCAAAGGCTTTATCCTCTTTCCACCATGCAGCTGATTGCTGGCTGGCTGGCTGGCTGGCTTTGGAGTTCCAGTTAGCAAACTCCCATCACTGCATTGCAGGAGGCCAGAGGCTACAGGTACCAGTACTGCAAAAGAGCAGAAAGAGCTTGGTGCTGTTAGTCACCTGCACATTATCCAGGTTGCAATCAGGTACTTCTGGTGCAATTAAAGGCAAGAGTTCCCTTATTGCTGCCATAGTATTTTCCAAGGCATCTTGTATTGTGCAGAAATGTTGTGTATACCATTTTGTGTTGGCTCACGCTTGAGTTACAAGTTGTCCTCATTCAAACACACACACACATACACACACCCCGCTCAAGTCCCTGGAATTTTGTACGACTGTCAGTGCAGCTCTATCTTTGAAATGTGAATTTTGTACTGTTGGAAAGGAGCCTTTTATTTATTAGTTATGTTAACACTTTGAGTGAGGGAATGTTATTCAGCATCACAACACCCCTGCAAAAGAAGTTGTTGTTGTTCTCGCTTTACAAATATATAACTGAAGCTAAGTGAAAGAAAGACTGACTTTCCCTAGTTAAGCTAGGATTTGAATCTAGCCCTTTGGCCTACAAGCTACATGCTGGCCCTCCATCATTCTATTTTAAACTGGCCTGGGAGTCTTGCACCAAAGGCTGGTTGTCACTAAAAGTCACTAAAATGAATACATATAATAAATTTCAAGCACACTAGCGAAACATTTCTGAAGATCCTGAAATGCCCATTTGGCTTGGGTTTCCCGGTCCATCACTGACAAAGAGCCAGTATGTTCCCATATTCAGCCTACTGCACAAGAAGTGAGAGACACAAGACATTTCAATGGCCTCATCAGGGTTCTTCCTAAAATCTGTTTCCCTTTGCTCCTCTCTTTTTTTTCATTATCTCTTCATTCCACTCGATCTTTACTCAGACTAACATTGCAATCCTAGATATGACTACTCAGAAGTAAGTCCTGTTGAGCTCAGGGGGACCTACTCACAAGCAAGCATGTATAGGATTGCAGCCTAACACCTCAGTTGAGTTCTTGATGGATGTAATGCCTTTAATTATTATTTTAGGTTTACCAGTGTGATGAAGCCACTGCCCTAATTCAACTCAGGTGACCAAATCCACCAAATTTGAGCCTTTACCCACCCACCACCAATAAACTAAGTTGCTATCTCAGCCTAGGTAATATTGAGAGAGAGGCTGTTGCAGAACGTACCAAGCCTGATCCTGTCCATTCCCTTAGAATTCAAATAAGGGGAGGAGAGGGATGTAATGAAGTTTTTAATTAAAATTTAAAATGTGTGTGTGTGTGTGTGTGTGTATATATATGTTGTTACAATCTAATTCTTGTGCCCCAGTGGGGCACTGTATAGTTAACTGAGGGAGATCAAACCAATATCAAATATGGTTTTTACACAAGCAGTGGAAAACTAAATGGAGAAAAAAATCAAACATTTTTCACTAAGCAGAACAATCTTTTGTGAAGCCTATATACATCTCAGATTGCTTTGTAATTTTGTTTTTAGCCTTTTAATTATTTTTTTAATTAAAGAGGAGGAAGAGAAGAAGACAATAAAAACAAAACAAAACAAAAAAAACCACCTATGGAGTTCTGAGATGTCTCTGAATCCGTAGGACCTGTGGGCTGTTGCATGACTGTGCTAGAGTTTAGTCTGAGTTGATCATTTTTTAAAAGAAAAAAAATGCAAGTGTTGAATACTAGAGGTTTGTTTAGACCTTTTTATTTTTGAAATTTTGGAATTAATTTGTCACTTCTTGTACAAGGGGTGGGGGGAGAATTAACGTCAATGGTTTATTTCTGGAAAAGGGTACTTTTAAGCCTTAAAGGACAGCTAAGTGTTGCTGCACACAAAATATACCGCAATATTTTATAGATTCCCCTCCTTGGACTTTGTTTAAAGTGTACTTGGGAGCATAGAATTTTACATGATTGATTCTATTGAAAGAGGTAGGGGCTGGATCTTTTGGCTTGATGTAAATTGACACTGCATTATGGAAAAAAGGTGCAATCCTGACCCTACAGGAGCAGGTGACCATATCCTTCATCTGTTTTGATTTAGTAGGAAGTAGCAATTTGACTGGAAAAGCCCACATTCCTTTCTGAAGAGCTGCCCGCTTAGGCACCTCTTATCTAGGCATCTCAGCAATAACAATGAATATCTTGGGAGAGTTCACTAGAAAAACTGTCTTAAGTGGTTTGCCTCAAATGAGCAACTTTCTCTTAGGTTCTCCTTTTACACTAAAAACACCGTGAAGTGCACTGGATTAATTTAAAGGGCCTACAGAATGCAGAGTGGATCTGTTCAAACAGGCCCTGGGATATACTATCTTCTTGAAAGCCCTAGGTCAATTAATCACACCCCCATCATCCCAATTCCTTAGTCGCCTTGAGTGAGCTAAGTCACGTACATCACTCTGTAGATTGGCCATGGGGAAAGAAGCAGTTAGCCCAAACGTACCGGTAAGGGGTGTGTGAGGAGGGCAGCATTCTTTCCCTGTGTCTTCCAGACTCTTGCGAGTGGACAAATCACTTCAGCTGAAATAGCTGGAAAGTTATGGCGCTCACATCCCAGTCCTTAAGATTCATCTGGTTTGGGGATCAAGCCATCAGACTGGGTGCCTCCAGATGCAGGGCTGCTAGCACTGTCGATTAGAAGTCATTGTGTAGCGGTTCCGTCTTTTTCTCCATAACGGATTTTCTGCAGTAAGAAAAAGGACAGAAAGAGCACCGGGAAAACATGGGAGGCTTACGAATGAAAAACGACATCTGAACGCTCAGCAAAATCCCATGAATGAGGCAGGGCGATGGTGCAATACAAGCCTCATCTGGAAGCACCCTCTGAGCTCTCTGGACATTAAGTTCATGTTTGATTTCTTGATATGTATAGGAACTTGGCGACCCCCGCGCCCCACCCCTGCAAGGGCACAGGCAAGTGTGAAGATGTTAAGACCTAAATTAGACATCCTGGCAAATACGTTTACACAAGCGAAGTGTGTACTCAGTGCATAGAAAATTGGATAAATTAGGCCATGAGAAGACATTTCTCCCTGCTTTTAGGGCTCCATATTGGGACATGGACCTCTTTTCTTCACTTTTGGGAGTGCAGCTGCCAATACTGAGTCAGCTGTTCATTTATTTATTTTATTTTTTTATTATTAATAAATTTATTAATCGCCCATCTGGCTGGTCACCCAGCCACTCTGGGTGATGTACAACATACAATAAAACAGTTTAAAACAATAAAATTCTACCATAAAAACATTTTCTAAAATACCCTAACCCACCCCAAATGCCTGCCTGAACAACCACGTTTTTAATGCACGACGGAAGCTCATTAAAGAGGGGGCATGACGGAGTTCCCTAGGGAGGGAGTTCCACAGAGTGGGGGCCACCACAGAAAAGGCCCTCTCCCTTGTTCCCACCAGTCTAGCTGTCCTGGCTGATGGGACAGAGAGAAGGCCATCCGAGGCTGATCTTGTTAAGCGGCCTGTCTGGTGCTGCTGGAGGCGCTCCTTAAGATAGGCTGGGCTGGAACCATATAGGGTTTTAAAGGTCAAAACCAACACCTTGAATTTGGCCCGGAAAACAACTGGTAACCAGTGCAACTCCTTTAGCACTGGAGTGATGTGATCTCGCCAGCGGCTGCCTTTAATCAGGCGAGCCGCCGCGTTCTGTACCAGCTGCAGCTTCCGAACCGTCTTCAAGGGTAATCCCACGTAGAGCGTATTACAGTAGTCTAAACGAGAGGAGACCAGGGCATGTACTATCGATGGGAGCAGATGGTCGGGAAGGAAGGGGCGCAGCCGCCGTATCAGATGGAGTTGATACAGCGCTGTCCGGCTCACAGCTGACACCTGAGCCTCCATGGACAGCTGGGAGTCTAAAATGACCCCCAGGCTGCGGACCTGGTCTTTCAAGGGTAGACATACCCCATTCAACACCAGGTCAACATCCCCTAGCCTCCTCTTGTCTCCCACCAAAAGTACCTCGGTCTTGTCAGAGTTCAGCTTCAGCTTATTCCTCCCCATCCAGCCACTCACCGTCTCCAGACATTTGGACAGGGATTCTACAGCCAACCTTGGTGAAGATTTGAATGAGAGGTAGAGCTGCGTGTCATCCGCATATTGATGACACTGCACCCCAAACCTCCTGATGATAGCCCCCAGCAGCTTCACATAGATGTTAAATAGCATCGGGGAGAGGATGGAGCCCTGTGGCACCCCACAAGTGAGTGGCCACGGGTCCGAAACCTCTCCCAGTGCTACCCTCTGGTACCTGCCGGAGAGGAAGGACCGGAACCACTGCAATACAGTGTCTCCAATGCCCAACCCCTCCAAGGCGGTCCAGGAGGATACCGTGGTCAACGGTATCAAAAGCCGCTGCGAGGTCGAGGAGAACAAGGAAGGAGCATTCACCCCTATCCACAGCCCTCCTCATATCATCTACCAAGGCGACCAAGGCTGTTTCTGTCCCATGCCCAGGCCTGAAGCCCGACTGAAATGGGTCTAGATAATCAGTTTCTTCCAAGTGTGCCTTCAACTGCACCGCCACCACCCGCTCAATCACCTTGCCCAAAAATGGCAGATTTGAGACTGGGCGAAAGTTGTTCAGAACTTGAGGATCCAAGCAGGGCTTCTTTAAGAGCAGTCTTATCACTGCCTCCTTGAGGGCTGATGGCATCACTCCCTCCTCAAGGGAGGCGTTCACCACCGCCCTGATCCCCTCACCCAGTCTCTCTCTGCAGACCATAATGAGCCAAGATGGGCAAGGATCAAGTAAGCAGGTGGTCAGCCTTACAGATGAAAGCACCTTGTCCACTTCATCAGGAGGAAGAAGCTGGAACCGATCCCACAAAACCGGTTTGCCACAGGCCGCCTCTTGCTCACTAACTGTATCCACAGCGTGCAGAGTAACACACCTAATCTGATCAATTTTATCTGCAAAGTGCCTTGCCAAGGCCTCACAGGAGGCCTTAGAATGCTCCAGTGGTTCCGGAGCCACAGGACCAACCAGGCTCCGGACCACTTGGAACAGCCTCCTGGGACAGCAGTCTGTGGATGCGATAGAGGCAGCATAATATTCCTTTTTTGCTGCCTTCACCGCCACGTGATAGGCTGAAGATACAGCTCTAGCCCGTGTCCGATCGTCTTTGGTGCGAGACTTCCGCCACCGGCGCTCTAGCCATCTCACCTCCTGTTTCGGAGCTCGTAACCGCGGATTGAACCATGGTGCAGTCCGAGCCCTGTTCAGGGGGAGAGGGCGTTTCGGAGCCACCTGATCTAATGCCCCAGTGATTGCGGCATTCCAGCCAGCCACCAGGGTCTCGACCGAGTGGCTGTTGGCGTACCCCAGAGAATCCCCAAGCGCGTTGAGGAATCCATTTGGATCCATAAGATCAGTGGTCTGTTTGTGTGCATATGTTTGTGCACACTCCCTTTGTCCCTGGCACTGTCTTTGACAGTCACAGTCCTGCCTTAGAAACTGAGCCAGTGATTTTGGAGACAATGCCTGAGGAAGAAGAGAAACCTAGTGGCTCTCTCACGGGCAGTGAGGAGAGGCAAATGGCAAGTAGACTCTAGAGCCAAAATGGTTCATCATCTTTCTCACCATGGTGCTTGTGATTCCACTGAAATCGACAGCCAGTATTTCTGTGAGCAAATATTCCTCCAGTGTGTTCACAATCGAATTTATTTGGAACAGCTCTGTTGAATAAGTAGAGAATCTCTTTATATTCTAACTATCCTGGTAGGTAAGTTTTAATTTTTTTTCTTCTTCTACGGACCAACATTGCTTCCATATTAGTCTTCTGGATTTGCCATCCCTTGTTCACTGACTTCTTATGGAGCATCCAAACAACATGTTAAATAATTACATTCCAGTCTTTTCTGTGCTGTCTTTTGTTTTGTTTTCCCCCAGACTTGCTTTGTGGCAGCCTTTTTGGTAATAAAATGCAACTGTATCACTGGCCTGTCTAGGTGGACAGGCAGAGTGCTATTGGGGTTAAGAACTCCTGTGCCCTCGCTTTATTCTGTTTGCAGGTCCTGCCCATTTTATGGTTTTCTGTTAATTGTGACTTGAGCATTAGTGGTCAGTTATCCCTTAATTGCCTTAATGTGAATTTCTGTTGGGGAGAGGCTTTTATCGGTGACTTGCTCTCATTTTTTTTATACTGAAAGGAGAACACTAATAAAAACTTCATTCACCTCCCCATGGGAACTGAAACTGGGGCAATTAAGAGAGGCTATTTAAGGGGCAATTAATATGCTAGTCATCACTAATTTTCCTACCTGAACTCATTGGGAAGCAATAAAACAGCCTGAATGCTACGAAGAGAGGAAACATTTTAGTAACACTACTAGGAACCTTTGCTGAATGGGATTTCAATACGAGAAAACATTACAGAAAGATCTAGTTCACACTGAAGGCCAATGGTAGATAATACTGAGCATAGTAAGTGCTTATGTGAAATCATTTTTAATTCTGCTTCCAGCTAATGGCATAAATGCAATGCTTCAGCAGCGCTAAAGGGCTCTAGTGTGGAAGCAACACTGTTTGCTAAGGTTCCACCTTAGTTCGATTCTTCCCCCATCCTCAGTACTAAATAATGGGTAAATTCTTATTTGTCCTAATTGAAATAAACTTCTCAACTGATAATGGCTGACTGGGAGAGTTTCTTGTGTCCCTTGGGCCTTGTGTGGACACAAATTGAGGCATAAGTTTATTGAATACAGGGGAACATAATGTGTGAAAGGGTGCCATAAATGTCTGCCCCTGTGAAACTGGAAATGACCTTGGTATACATGAATAATTTGGTTACAGAACACACTAGAGAGCATTATGGTGTGTTTTTAAGTGCCCATGAAAAAAATATTTTGAAACCTGTTGGCCCCCCAAAATCTTTACTTATGGGCAGCCTTAAGCCTCGTTGAGTCAGGCCCATGTGTTGGTAATTCACACAATATATGGCCAGATGTTCATTTTTGAAGTGGCTTTCTAAAATGCCTCAGTGAAGGGGACATCATTTAAAAAGCTAGGCATGCCTTCTGTGGTCACCCAGGCACTATTTTTAACCTCTGGTTGCTAACCCAACCTACTTTTTACCGAACCCTTAAGTTCATATCAATGTTCAGAGCCAATATACCACTTCAGTGCCAGATGCTGGGAGCAGGAAGGGGTTAAAGGCTGTTTCTTTCTTGCCCTGCTTGTGAGTGGCCCAGATGCATCTGGTTGGCTCCTCTTGGGCTAAATGCTGGACTAGCTAGACCTTTGGTCTTATCCAGCAGGAGAGCTCATATGTCCTTAAATCAGTGCTTCCCTTAGCCTTTCCACTTCCTTTTGCTGCTGTGCAAGCTGCCCTTTCTTCTTTCCACTTGTTTCCCTTGAGGGTCCGTTCTGACAAAACCATTTGTGGTTTCATCCCCATTAAAAGTGGGCTTAACCGTGTGAGAAGGGGCAGGATGTCACTACTTTCCACAAGTTTAAATGTTTTATTAACACTCTTCATGTAGTTATGCTGACCCTTGACACATCCATACACACAAACACCCTCCCGGGATAATACTGTTGGAGGCTTTGGCAGCAATGTGGAATCCCTTGGTGTTTCTACAGCTTGGCAGGACTTGTTTTTGTGCATTCATGTAATTAGCACTAGGGAATATCTTTTGATATGCATTTTGACGCTCAAGAAGAGATCACATGAGAAACAAAATTTTAGATGTAAGCTGTTAGCGCTTTGGCACAGGGTCGCATTTTGCTGAAGTACTGTGATGTCATGGACACTAATTTATAATCTGGCACAATTAAAAAACCAACAACCAAACTTGCAAAAACCAAAGGATGGGGATTTAAAATGGCAGGAACGCTACAGTGAAGAGAGCTGGCTGTTTTGAAACAACCTGTAAACTGGATACTTTTTTCCTGAGTTTTCTGTCTCAGGAGAACCTAAATAAGCATTGAGTCAGATGGGTGTGCTGGCATGTTCCCTTTTGCCCTAATGATGTTGGGTATAGCCAAGGCTTCCAAAGAGCATCTAAAATCGGCAACAGGTGCCTATTTTCAAAAAATAGTCTTTGTCACCTATATTGCTTCATTATTTCTTCCATTTACAGCCAAGCAACATACTATATCAGTCAATTCCCATCAAGATTATCTGTAATCCCCTACCAGCAAAATCACTATCAGTTCCAGGCATGAGCAACTTCTACATAAGGTCTCCATAACTTGCGTATTCCCTACAAAAAGGGGCATGTGAAAACTATCTTGTTTTTCAGGTGCTATTTCAGATTTTCACATCCATTGTTAAAAGTGTTTAATCATGCTTCCCCACCTCCCTTGTGGACTCAGCCCCAAATTGCTCACACCCTCAAATATTGGTGCTATAGGAATGGGGTTGAAGGAGCACCTCTGTAGAGATGTTGAAGGTTTAGGCTCTGCAAAGAGTTCCTTCCAGCTAGTCTCAGTGAGAATGTACATGACCCATGGGTACCAATGATGTACTCTAATCTCCATTCCAGCTACATACCTTGGATTGTTTGCACAGGGCAGCCTGTGTTGGTCCTGCTTTCATCTGCCAGGCAGGCAGGCCAGAGAGCTCAGCACAGCACAGCACATGTTTTGGGAGGACATGGTATGTTCCTGTTGCACATCTGATCCCAGGAAAAACCCTGTGCCGGGGGCATTCTGAACTCCTGGGACTCTGAAAGTTTAGGAAAATACGCAAAACAGGGAATAAAGCTACTGCACGGTGCACTAGAGAAGGTGGGCAAGATCATTTTCCCCACTGCAATTTCCCTCTGCTCTGAGCGCTTCCATTTCTTCCTTAAATTTAAGATGCATACAAGCTTACAGGATCCAACCACTCTCTCTTAAAGAATGTCAAGGCCACCATTAGCTGTCCTTTAAGAAAGGGGAAAGGGGGTGGCATGGGAGGGGAGGAGGAGAGAGAACAATAAGAAACAAAGAATTTTAATAATAAAAATTTAAAAAAATAAAAGAAAATCATGATAACTTTATGTGATTGTTTCAGACTTGAAGCAACTGTGCCAGTGTGGCAGGTCGGCACCCTTTGATTGTGTAAATATCCTGCTATTTCCTATTTTAATGTTCTTCAGATTTAGTACTTGTAAATAAACACGCGCATCAAGGAGAGATTAAACATTTTTGCTATACAACGTGCCTTGTCTGGCTTTGTGAATATCAGCTTTGGCATGGAGGAAGGGCAAACCAGAGGTGGAGGGGATGCATTGCTCTGCATTTTCCTGCAGCCCTGCTCTGGCTTGGCCACAGCCCATCTTACCCCACACCACCCACCCACCCATTCCTTTATTTGAGCCTCAATGCTACACTTCCCCACCTCTCCCACGTTTTACAGTCAGCATCGTGGGCCATATTTTCAGCAGCACTTGGCTCTTGTGCAAGCAGAATGTTGATCTCTTCTGAAAATCCAGCCATCAAACGGCCAGCAAGTGAAGGACCTGAGATCCCTGCTTTCCTTTGTTTCCTAGCACAGTAACTACACACGTACACCCCCTATTATTTACACTGGCCTCTATTAGAAGTGACGATCTTGTTGTATTGAGGTGCCTGCAGCTGTAAAGAACAGAAAGAAAAGTATTGTTGCAGCAAAACTATGATTAGAACTGCTATAGTTCATCTACGTCAGTATGGTGTCTCCAGCAGCGGCATGATCTGGATGACTGAAAGAATGTATGAAAACACTCCAGTTGAACTCTTCATTCTTAACCAATCAGTACGTTGCGCTTTAGAGTATAGTAGACAAAGCACCCCTGACTCAAGATCGTTGGGATGCACTGCTCATCACCCTAATGTCCCACCGCACTGTGGCAGCACAGGACCCAGTACTTGGGCCACAGCACCTCCCTAGCTCCAAGTCAGGATGATTTTGACTGGCAAAACCCAAGGGTGGGAGGTTCTAAATCAACCTTCCCCAACCTGGTGCCCTCTAGATGTTTTGGACTTCAACTTCCATCAGCCTCAGCCAGCTTGGCCAATGGTCAGGAATGCTGGGTGTTGTAGCCTAAAACATCTGGAAAACACCAGGTTGGGAAAGGCAGTTCTAAGTATGTTACGGGCAAGTGTAGTTGAACTACATGGCCAGATGCAAAGAAGAAACTCTAAAATCAGCAACAGAGGTGTGGATAGCTGTTGCTATTCCCTCCATCATCCATGAATATGTCTAGGTTCTTTCTACCTTGCTTGACTTAACCACATTTCTGGCCACTAATTCTAGTGTTGGGGAGCAACTTAGAACAAATGCGTATTTTGTAAAAAATATTTGATGAGCATGAAATGTGAAGGTCTACAGCATATTAGATATTACTAGCTGTGAAGAGGCAACTTATACTATACCCTACCCATCTTGGCGCTAAAAAAATCACACAAACCTCTTTTTGCTAATGAGACTGCTGCTGTCAATAACTAGCAAATAATAATGCAGATGAAAGACCTGATTCATGCAAGCTCACCCTCAACAAATATTCTGGGAGGGAGGCAGTTCTGCCGTCTGTTCATACTGTACTCATTACTTGCAATATCCAACTCAAAACTTTGTAATGATCCTTGCTAATAGGCTAATTTATCATCAAAATGGATTCTTTCATTGGAAGATACGTGGAAAGTGCTGGCTCCATTTTCCTTTCACGTATACATATTTATATTTTTGGCTTAAAGGGGCCTTTCTGTTTCAGACCTTGATTGGAGTTTGACTTCCTCACTCAGATTCACCAAACATGGTGCCCATCCTTCCATTTTATTTCAGCGGGGCTTAGAGGAGCCCTTACCATATGGCTTTGTTTGCTGGCTTCCTGCAACACAGACCCTTCCTAGAGCTTCCTGTTAAAACAGAGCTATCTTTGCTTAGCTCTGGCCGATTTATTTCATAGCCACTTACCAGGAAAAGAGTTATGCAATGCATCCAGTTTGGCAACGGGACAATGGGTGGCTCAGAAGATCAGGGTTGAGTTGTGCTCATGGTGAAAGAGATTTAATTCTGCTGTGTCATAGTTATGGAACTTTGATTAAGAAATGGCCGAGAAAATGTGCATTGAATGTCGCACTCGTGACAGTGACATGATCGCATCAACAGCAGCACTCCATCTAGACATGCTCAGCCTGTGTGCTTACCTTGCCAGTTTAGTCCTCCAATCTCTTCTTGACAGGGCATCACGTCTTACTACCTCCCTTCTTTTTGCACATCCCTCTCGCATCACTGGGCAAGTCTTGCATGATGAGGGTTGCTTGGTGGTCTCCGTGGTCCCAGGCTTCTCACAGTATCCTGGCAATGGGGGAAGGAGCAGTGCTTCTGCAGCTCCCATGCTGCTGAGATACCAGGAGAACCCAGCCCACACGCTGAGAGGATGGATCACGGCATAAAGAGGTGGGGCTTCGTCAAAGCAAGCAGTGAGATGGCAGCTTTTAAGAATGAAAAACAGCACGGGCTGTTTCTCAAAATGAGGGACAACTGAGAGACGTGGATGCCACATCTCTAACTCAGTACTGCATCTAATGTGAAAAGGGCATTACGACCCTGGTTTAATTCTTTGCCACTATATGGAGGTCACTATTATTCCCATTTTACAGATTACAGGACTGAGGCGAAGATGCAGATATCAGCCCAGCACTGCAGCCACTCAGCTACACTGGCCTTCAGGAGTAGTACTGCCAGATACCTGCACTCAGCTTCCTAGGAGTTTTCTATAAGGAGGTAAAGGTAAAAAAAGGTAAAGGTGTCTCCAACCAGTCGTGTCCGACTCTAGGGTGTGGTGCTCATTTCCATTTCTAAGCCAAAGAGCCAGCGCTGTCCGAAGACACTTCCATGGTCATGTGGCCGGCATGACTGAACACCGAGGTACACGGAACACTGTTACCTTTCCCGGCGAAGCGGTACCTATTTATCTACTTGCAATTTCTTGCTTTCGAACTGCTAGGTTGGCAGAAGCTGGGACGGAAGATGGGAGCTCACTCCATCACGCAGCACTCGGGTCTCGAACTGCTGTCCTGCCGACCTTCCAGTCTGCAGTTCAGCGTCTTAACCACTAAGCCACCGCGGCCCCATTCTATAAGGAGGAGTTCACTTCGAAGACAAGGCAAGAGCCCATGACTGGGGGGGCGTGAGAGAAAAATGAAATAATTTTCTCAAAGCCACACAGCAAGTGTAAACTAAGGCTGAGGACCTCTTGTGCTAAAAGGAAATGGCTTTCTAATGGGCATAATAGCAGATTGAGAAGAGACCCGTGAGCATAAGAGAGCTTGGGACATAAAGCTGCTTTCTTCTGCTAGCCCCAGGAACATGAAGCAAAGCAATACTGTGCCGTCAGGCAGACAAACATTCTGAAATTAACTTTGGCCAGTTTGCCAAAAGATAAAGCGTTAAGAATGGGGCATTATAGAGTTGCCAATGAGAGTTCAGATGTGCTACTTCAGTTTGTACCCAACGAAGAATCCTCTTGGCTAACAGAGTTAAAGACAACACAGCACAAAGGCATGAAGGGAAAGGAAGTACTTTGGGATGGCATGGAGGGAAAGGAAGACCTGATATTGACAGGTAAGTCCTGAATAAAAACAAATCCCCTCTGGGGGGCTGCTTAACAAAAAGCCTCCAAACGTAGATTCCCAGCCCTTCTCCTCGGGGCCTGATTTTCAGAGTATGGCTCTGCCTCTCTTGCTATTGTTCATAATAGCCTTCCGCAACCTGGAGCTCTCCAGAATTATGGTAGTTCCAGTCCAACACATCTGGAGGGCACCAGGTTGGGGAAGGCTGGCTGAGAGCCTTGTTAGACGGGAGCTGGTGAGGTGGGCTGGGGGTTTGTCTTACATATACAATTGGAGAGAAGGTCCTAAGCAAACAAGACACCTAGTATAATTATCAAAGAACTGCAGAAGCTGTAATTGAAATAAATTAAAGAAAGCAAATGGATTATGCAAATATGCGCACATTGATTTTTAAATTTATTTATTTTACACAAACATGTCAGTCAATCAAAAGTTGTTTGGAACTGTTTATCATATGCCTGTTTGTTCCATCGCCATTAATCCTCCCTCTTCCCATTCGTTCTTTCAGCACTGTCCTCACAATTTCAACAACCTTCCATAAAAGTTCCTCACTATTAAAGACTTTGGATCTTGTTACGAATCCTATATATTCAGCCACATTCATTCATACTTCAACAGACACAACAATTGAGAAAACTGAATCAGCCAAAAGGCAGTAGAAAATAAAAGGATAAGATAAGACAAGGTGGGGGACCAAATCGTCCTCTGTATTGCCTCCTTTTTAGGCTATGTATATGATCATAAAATACTTATTCATCTCTTCCATACCTTTAGCTTTATGTGCCATATCTTTTGTCCACCACTTCCATTAACTCTGACATCCAGATATCTATGGTTGCTTCCATGCTAGTGCTTTTCTCTGGCATTCCCATCATTCATTTAGGGTGCAACCCTATGTATGTTTAGATGGGAAAAAGTCCTACAACTCCCAGCATTCCCCACCCAGATTGGCTGGCTGGGGAATGCTGGGAGTTGTACGGCTGTTTTTCTGTCTAAACATGCATACGGTTGCACTCTTACTCACTTTTTATGAAGATTGCAAAATTGTTGCATTAATGAGATCCACAACAGTACCCACCATGTGAATCCCTCTGGATGTGACCAAAGCATGCTTTCCCTGTAGCTTTCTAAAGATGGTAGCTGGGGGGGGGGGGGGGGATCACAACAGATAAGGGGGTCAGCAGGGCCAACCCAAGATATCTTGCTACCTGAGCTGAAGGATGAGATGGCACCCTCTCCCAGTGTCACATACAGCAGCTAAGCAGGTGGCACATGAATCTCACTTTAATGTTGGTAATAGGGGACTGTACTCCGCTCCAACAGAAGGCAGCAGGCCAGCTCAGAGGGTGCAGGCCAGGCCACATGGCACGCACCACTCTGTCCTCCCAACACCTTGCTGCTGGCTCACTCCCCACTCACTGGCTCGTGCTCACTGCCCACGCAAATAAACGCTACAGTGCAGCAGAAGCAGCATCAGAGTGTTACCTGGGCATAGCAGCGCCTGCCCATGCTTCACGCCCCCTAGAATGCACGGGCTGGGCTGTCTTCCTCTCCGCCTGCTTGCTTGGTCAGGGGGCTGTGGGGAGGGAATGGTGGATTTGCTTATTTCATGACTAATGTCTCCAATTTTTCAAGGGTGCTTTTATTAAATATTTTTTAAGCATTTGATTTTGTTCCCCAGCTTTCAAAGCTCCAGTGGCTTTTGATCAGTTGCAAAGGAAATAAATCAAGTATATGGGAGAGAAGCAAAGGGGATAAATAATTGGAAGACTCACCATCTGATTACTAAGTGCTGGGCTCAAAGAGGCCAATCGTGGTCCTTCAAAGGAGAGGGCGGGATTAGGGGACGGTGGGTCTTTCACGTGGCTCCGGGCAGCTGTTTTCTGCCTTTCTTCAGCAATTGCCTCATCTTGCTCATTTTATTCTGGATTCTGAATGCTCCTCCCCGCTATTTTCTCTGCTTGTCCTAGCTAAAGCTGACCTGTTCCAGTCTCCTCCTTCCTATGCCTGAGCAATTTCTTCTTCCCTGACTTATACTGGACTCATTAAAGATATTTGTAAAACTGCAGATTTTGTAACTAGGAAGAACCCGGATGCCCTCACCCATCCCTAAAATACAAGGCTACCAGTAGTGGAACAGGGAATCTAGTCTAGACTGCGGGGAGAGGAGACCAAGGAACATGAAACGCAGGATACCCATGATCCAATATCTATCATCTGTCCATCTGGCATCCATAGTTCCACCCGTACCCTTCAATTCCCCTAGCGGTGAGAAATTCAGGGGTGCCACCCAGGGTTTGGTTTCCTTGGAATAGAGGCACTAGAGGCTTATGGCATTTTTGTGATATGTGGTTTATTTACACACATTTTATTTACTTACTTACTTACTTGCTTACTTACAATATTTATATACCGGTCCTCATCAGCAGATTTCAGAGCAGTGAACAACATGATAAAAGAATAAAATAATGGTTAAAGGAGTTAAAAAATATTTTTTTATAAAGACAAACCCCAACAAAGTGGAGTTTAACAAAGCACGGCTGGTCATGCAAGGAAGGCCTCTTGAAAGAACAACGTCTTCAGGAGGCGCCAGAAGGAACACAATGTTGGCACCTGTCTGACCTCTAAAGGTAGGGAATTCCACAGGAAGGGGCCACCACACTGAAAGCTCTTTTCCTGGTGGACTCCAACCGGGCCATGTGGAACCACCAGGAACATGCCCTCTGATGACCTCAGTGACCGGGCAGGTTAGTAAGGAACCAACATTGGGTTAGATCCAGGAATCTTGTTCTGCACACAGAAGGATACCACTGGCGGAATGGGGCTTCTGACCCTCTTCTCCCGCCGCGCAGCCCCCTCCCCGTGCATCCTCCAAATCTCCTCTGGGAATGGGATTTTGAGAGGATGCAGAAGTCCCATTCTGCTAGTGGTATCCTTCTACATGGGGAACGAGGTTTCTTGATGCAACCCACATACAGGCTGAGCACAAGATGAAAGTTTGCAGTGCTACCATTCCAACAGGGACTGCTCCCACCTTGCATCTGTTGCACCCTAAAGATGCCTCCACAGCTCCAGCTAAGCTCTCTCACCTCCAGCCCAAGCTTGTCTGAGTCTCTCTCAGCTGCAGCTATCAAAGCTACAGGCTTCCTGGCCAGGTGGAGGACAAAGGGCTGAGTCACCATCTTCCTGTCTTCTAGTCCCATTCTCAAAGGTGTCAGTTGATCACCAGCCAGCAGTATGTCAGGGCAAGGCTTGGTCAAATCACAGTCCTTAGAAAGGAAACCTCTAATTCAAATGTCTATTTGACAACAGAGGTGGCCAGGGCAGACTTGTCCAGCAGGTTTGACCAAATTTGATCAGTTAACCCAGGCTTCCCTAACCTCATGCCCTCCACATGTGTACTCCCAGCCTTCCCCAGCCAATTAAAGAATCACTGGGTTGGAACCAACCAACTCTAAATCCCATTACAGTATTTTACTTCAAAGCAGCTATGGGAGTTGGGGTGGGGCGGTATCCAATTTTGATCAGAGCAGCAGTGCTGCGGGAGAAGGTGCTTAATCCTCCCTCCCTATGCTATTTCCAGGATCTAACCCCCCTCTGGAAACTACTGCCTGGCAGCAGGGAAAATGCAGATTCCAATCATGGATCTCCCAGGAAACTTGACCCACAAAAGAATTGTTTTTAACTACAATTATATGTACAGTCAGGGCCAGAAATATTGGAACAAGGATAACTATTTTGGCAGTTGGCCTCTGTACACCACCACATTGAAGTTGAAAGGAAACACACCCAGATGGGAGCAAAGTCAGGACTTTCAGCTGTAGTTCAAGGGGTTTGACAAAAGTGGGGCACTAACCATTCAGGAAGTGCAGCCAGCGGCATACACCCCCCCCCCCCATCATTGGTGGCTCATAAGTAATGGAACGAATGGCTGACAAGCAGCAGCATGGCCGGGTGTGGTCTGTTTCCTGGGTACCCCACCAATCAAGCAGATAAAAGGCCTGGAGGTGGTTCTGAGTGTTACATTTGCATTTGGTAACTGTTCACTGGAACTCCCAACATGAGGTCCAAAGAGGTGTCCATGTGAGTGAAGGAGGCCATCATTAGGCTGAGGAAACAACATAAACCGATCAGAGAGATAGCAAAAACAGTGGGAGTGGCCAACACAACAGTTTGGAACATCCTGAAAAAGAAGGAATCAAGTTGCAAGCTCAGCAACAGCAAAAGGCCTGGAAGACCACGAAAGACAACTAAAGGGGATGACCACAGAATTCTGCTCATGGTGAAGAGGAACCCTTTCACAACATCTAGCCAGGTCAAGAATGCTCTTGCGGAGGTAGGCATGTCATTGTCAACATCTGCAGTCAAGAGATGGCTTTATGAATGTAAATACAGAGGCTTCACAACAAGGTGCAAACCACTGGTAACGCTCAAGAACAGACAGGCCAGATTAGCCTTTGCCAGCAAACACCTAAAAAAGCCTGCCCAATTCTGGAATAAGATTCTTTGGACTTAGGAAACCAAGATTAACTTGTACCAGAATGATGGGAAGAGAAAAAAGTATGGAGAAGGAAAGGAACACTTCATGATCCAAAGCATACCACATCATCTGTCAAACATGGTGGAGGCATGTATGGCTGCCAATGGTGCCAGGTCACTGATGTTTATTGATGGCCTGACTGCTGATAAAAGCAGCAAGATGAATTCTGAGGTGTATAGGGCTATACTTTCTGCTCAGATTCAGCCGAATGCTGCCAAACTGATAGGATGCCGCTTCATATTGCAGATGGATAATGACCCCAAACATACAGCAAAAGCTACTCAAGAGTTTCTCAAGGCAAAGAAGTGGGATGTTCTTCAATGGCCAAGTCAGTCACCTGATCTCCACCCAATAGAGCATGCTTCTCACTTACTGAAGACAGGACTGACGGAAGAAAGACCCACAAAGAAGCAGCAGCTGAAGGCAGCTGCAGTAAAGGCCTGGCAAAGCATCTCGAGGGAGGAAACTCAGCATTTGGTCATGTCCATGGGTTCCAGACTTCAGGCAGTCATTGACTGCAAAGGATTTTCATCCAGGTATTAAAGGCGATCCTTAAATTTGAAATGATGTTGGTTTGTTCCATTACTTATGAGCTACCAACAATGGGGGGGGGGGTGTATGCCACTGGATGTCCTTCCTGAATGGTTCATGCACCACTTTTGTCAAACCCCTTGAATTACAGCTGACAGTCCTGACTTCCCTCCCATCTGGGTGTGTTTCATTTCAACTTCAATGTGGTGGTGTACAGAGGCCAACTGCCAAAACAGTTATCCTTGTTCCAATATTTCTGGCCCTGATTGTACATCTATATATCATGAGTGGGCATTCCTAGATAAGTCTTCCATTGGCTGCTCATTTTGAGCCCCAAACACACCTTCTTTTCTGGAAGCAATCAATGTCTGCATACTGATTTCACCACTTCGTTTTCACAAAGGGAGGTATTGATGGGAAACAGTCCTTGGGTTAAAATTTGCAGTCCCTCTACATCCTACAAAGCTAGCATTTTCTCTGATGTGAGAACTTGGACAGTTTCATGTAGGGATTATTTCGGCCAAACACCTCCCGATGTGAAAATGAGGTAAGTGCTGACTTAACCATTTCGGAAATTAATGCATAAATTTGCCCTTATGAACCTTGCACCTCTGTGAAATAGTAGCTCTACTATTAGCTTTCAATGAATGAATTTCACACTGACATTCATGTACATTGGACTCACCACATGAGTAAGTGTGGACGGATAATGAAGAAGTACCATCACTTTGTGGTGTTGTTTCTGTGTAAAAACTGGCATCTAAATTCACCTTTGGTTGCACAGCTCCTACATGAGAGAAAACAGGATGTAAGCTAAAGTCCGACTCGGGGAGAGAAGTTTCTTTCAGAATAAACTATATCCCATTTATGTGAATTTCTCAGGTCATGTGTGGAGCATAACACACCCTACATCACAGACGATCAGAAATGAAAAGATGTGCAGTGGGACACAACCTCTGTTGGTAAGCAGAAGTAGGGATGGTGGAGAATTCTGCCACAGACTCCAATGAGGTCAGATCCCGCAGCAGAATGAAAGACTCATCACCTCCACCACCCAGGGGAATCCGCGCGGGCCGGATCCTACCTGCTGCCAGCCAGCTGCTGCTGCCTGTCCCGTCCGCTGCTGCCTGTCTTCGGACGCAAATGGCGCCCAGTGTAGTGGATGCCATTTGCGTCCCTGCCTTTTGCCGTGATAGGCTACGTAAAGATTTACGTAGCCTATCATGGCAAAAGGCAGGGACGCAAATGGCATCTGCTACACCGGATGCCATTTGCGTCTGAAGAGCGGCAGTCCGGCTGAGAAAGGACTCGGCCAGCGGCTCCGTGGACTTGCTGTGGAGCCGGCTGGGGAGGATTCCGGGGGGAGGAACAGATCACCTCCCCCCCGGTGGACTCGGAGGTGAGTTCCGTACACCCCTAAGCAGAAGACAGGAGCAACTGTGGCCTATGTTACACTGTCTGTGAGTGAGACACATGTTGGCTTGGAAAGCAATGCAGGCCCCCACCCCATAAAAACTGAACATGTCCCGGCAGTCAGTGCTGGTTCCAGCTTTTGGAGGGCCCTTTTTGAGACACCCTCCATGCCCCCCCCCAGTGAATCTTCCTTCTCACTGCCATTGTGATCAGCAGCTGGTATTTCTCCTCATTTTCCTTCTCATCATTGCTCCCGCTTGCTTGCTTGACAGGCAGAGAGCGAGGGAGCAAGCAGGCCGTGGCATCTCCTGCTCCTCCTTCTCACCGCCACCTTGCCTGGGACAGAGCGAGTGGAAGATGAATAAGCAGGCTGCAATAGTGAAGAGGAGGAGCAGGCCCAGGGGGCTTTTGTCAGTGGGCCCCTGCTGGGGTGTGGACCCTCAGCAGGTGCCCAGTCATGCATGCCTATCTGTGATGCCAGCCCTGCTGGCTGTCCATCCACTGATGGCTTGGATCCACCTCCCCCTTTAAATTAAGCTCCCTGAACATGCGTCATTGTCTTGGTGGTCTAAACGCATGGAGAGGATGCCCTCGACTTGCAGCACAGCTGTGTTCATGTATCCCAGAGGGACCCTTTCTCCAAGCGATTGCAAGGGGCTGTAAAGGCTCCAGCAACTCCAACGGGGGCGCCAGCATCCTGGTTACTAGTGGTGGAGCTTCACAGTATGGAACCAATGCACATCGTTTACAAGGGGGGAAATGACTGGCAATAGGCAGAGACGTCTAATTTGGGCACCTCCATACACTGCTCCCAGCATCCAGCCCCAAGCCTCAAGTTCCCGGCCTGCAGCTTCTGCCTGACTGCTGCTGAAGAGCATGCATTCCACTCCTCCCCAGCATGGTTCTTCTTGGTGCTATAGCCCTTTAAATAGGGCAGCAAACCCACAGCAGTAGCTACTTACCCAACCATCTCCCAACTCTACTCTAGCCCACTGTCTGAATTGCTGCAATTGCATCGCCCCCTGGCATCATTAGGGGGAAACTCAGCAGAGTTCCTTTTAGGAGGGCACCTCCACACACAAACCAGAGTGTGTAAATTACTCCAGATTAACTGGCCCGTAAAAGGTGATGATGATTGTGTTGTGCTTGATCCTTCCCACTCCCTGTATTGGCTGCTGGCTGTGTCGTTCTTTGATCATCTGTCTGTCTGTTCATCTGGCCTCCAGTCACCAGGTCAGCTCCTTTCTGCCTGCTGCCCAATTACCAAGAAACATAACGGGAGGAGTGTAAGACTTCATTCCCTGGAGTCATCCTCAACCATTAGTAGCAGGCATTGATTACATTTCAAATGTATTGTTTTCTGAGACTCTTCTAAAAAACAACACCCTACTGCCACCAGAAGGGGATATAGATCAATGTGACAAACTAGTCATCAATCAAAACACACTGAGATGGTGGCTCCAGGCCTGAAAATGCAACAAACGGGCACTTGGTGATGACCCCATGGAAGGGTGTGCGCTTCATTCTCAGGTGCATTACTAGCTTGTGCCTGAGTCACACATACTGTTGTGAAATTGTTCTCAGCATATAGAGAGCCATGATAAAGCTGCCTTATCAAGTCCGATGTTCATCTAGCTCAGTATTGCCTAGACCAGGGGCCTTCAACCTCTCTGTACTTGTGGACATATTTGGAATTTTGAGAAAGTGTTGTGGGTGCTGTTGCACAATGGTTCCCGCTGTAGCCGTGGCCAGTCACAAAGCACCCATTTCACAGAAGGCAAAATGGTGAGACTGAGGGACAAGTAAGTTGCTCAAGAACTCAAAAAGAAGGCAGATGTGGTGTCTGAGGGCCGATCTACATTGCGCCCGCCATCGCAATGAATTCGGTGTCCCGTCGGGTTAAATACTCTCACATTAAAACGTGATTATGCACACTCACCCATTTTCCCCATTGCAGTGCTTCATCAAATGCGTGAGCTCGGTTCACACTCGAGCGCTGTTGTGCTGTTTTCCTGCACACACTTGTCTGATCTCAGATGCTAAGCAGGGTCGGCCCCGGACAGTAGTTGGATGGGCGACCGTCTGGGAATCAGGCTTCTCGCACTGAGGAGGGGGGTGTTGTATCCCTTCAAATGAGATTAAGTTTTACCCCCTCCTATCCCTCGCTCTGGATGTTTTTTTAAAAAAATTCAGGTGTTATCCTTGCAGAATCGGGGCTTCTCCGCGATGTTTTTTTTTCTAATTGAGGCATGATCTTCGAAGCTTCGAAGTTGTGAAGATCATGCCTCAATTAGAAAAAAAAACATTGCGGAGAAGCCCCGATTCTGTGAGGATAATGCCTGAATTTTTAAAAAAACATCCGGAGCAGGGGATAGGAGGGGGTAAAACTTAATCTCATTTGAAGGGATACAACAACCCCCTACTCAATGCAGGAAGCCTGATTCCCAGGCCCATCCAAGCACTGACTGGGACCAACCCTGCTTCGCTTCTGAGATCAGACAAGCACGCGCACATCCAGCCCTTTGCTTGTTGCTGAGGAAATGTGGGCTGCTGAGGAAGCTATGCAATCGGTAGCTGGAAGAAGACACGGGGCCATTGAAAGCTGTGATTGGACAGGAGGGAAATACAAACACCGCCGCATATGGACAGGCGGGGGAGGGGACTACAACTGGATATGGCAGCGAAGGCGGAAAATCAGAGCACATTAAGGGGAAATACCGGGATATTAGGGTATTGAAAGTGGAAGCACGGAAGTGGGAAATTCCGGTTCCAATTCGAGCTGGGTACTGCGTAGTGTGAAAGGCGGACGGTGAAACCTCATTGGAAGCGAAAAAAGGCGGTAAGTGTAGATCCAGACTGACTCCCAAAACACAAGAGCACTCTTTTGAATCAAGTTCTTTGCCCCTAAAGAACACCCATTTCCATTTCACAGAAAATAATTCTCCCAAGTAACCTCTAAATAAATCATATTAAAATTAATTTATTCCCCCAAATTCAGTCTCTCCATTTAATAGGATAATCACCCCCCAAAACAATCCCCCAGATTCATTACCCAAATCCATTCCTGTTCAATTTCAAACCAGTCATTTCCCCTTGACCAACTCAACCCACTCAAAGCAAAGAGCTGGAGATGCTCCAGCTGCCTCCTATCTTCATTTCTTAAGAATGTATCCAGGCCCACAGAGAGCCAGAAGGCATTCTGGGGAAATGAAGACTGCCCACTAAAAAAAAAAGTGTGTGTGTGTGTGTGTGTGTGTGTGTATAATGCAGAAGGAGTAGGGGTCCTCATGATCACCGAAGGAGGGGGTCTGTGGGCACCACATTGGGGGAGGCAGTGTAAGACCATCTTCCCTTGAATTATGAGGAAATGGCCAGAGACTCCTTCTGGAACAGAATGTCTCTCAAGCTGTGTGTGTGTGCGCGCACACGTGTGTGTGTGTATGTGCGTGCGTGTGTGTAAAGAAACAGCAGTTTTGGAGAAAGGCAGGCAGAGAACTGAGTAGGTTCCAGAAGCATCTTAGGATGCTGGCCATGGCCCTAGAAATCTGATGTGGGAGGAGCGAACAGCAAGACATCTGCTGCGGTGTTTAATGCTGTGCCTCCACCTACACTCAATCTGTGTACTTGCAAATACACTTAAGTAAAACAAAGCACTAGTTCAGTCCAAAGGAAACCAACACCAGGGTAAGTGCTACACCCCTGAAATGTCTCACTGCTCAGAGAACTTGGGCACATGCAGCAATACCTACGAGCACTGTCTTGGGAGGGAAATTCCCCTGTAGCTTTGTCAGCTACACAAAATAATCCGAGTCTGTAAAGGCAGATAAAGGTGGAGGGACAAGGAACAGATTCACAACCACCAGACCAGCCTTTTCTGGCCTGGTGCCTTCCAGTCGTGTTGGACTGCAACGACCATCACTCCCAGCCACCAAGGCCAGTGATGGGAGTTGCTGTTCAACACATCTGGAGCGCACCAGGTTGGGGAAGGTTGCACTAGACCAGTGATCGCCACTATTTTTCAGGCAGGAGCCACTTTGTCTCCGGGTACCACTGCAGGGGCTGCTCTCTGCGCATGTCCACATTGCGCGAGCACTCTCTCCCCTGCACATGCAATGCCCCCTCCACCTCGCCAGTCCCGTTGCTCTTTGTCTCTTGTGCTCCCCCCCCCCCCGCAGCTAACTGGCTCATTGCCCCTGCATTCTTCTCTCCCTGCGCCCTCACCACTTCACAGCCGCTGGTCTCCTGACCCCTGAAGCCTCCTCCGGTAGCCCAGGGCACAGCAGCTGGCCCACCGCTAAAGCAGACAGCAAGGCACAGCTCGGGAGCCTCCACTGAGAGAGAAGAGAGGGAGAGAGCGACCGCGAGAGGCAGAGAGCCGCCTGTGAGGTGACTGGCAGTCACCACTTGCTCTTGGGACTTGCAGCGAAGAACACTGCACGGGACAGTGATCCCAACATGTCCTTGCAGAAACTATACAAAGAAGTGGGGAGCACTACGCTGGGTTTAATCCTGCCCTATTAAAGTACCCAAATAGCGAAGCTGCTAGTCCCAAAGGTTATGTCAAACGTTGCTAAGAGCCTGGCAGTCAAAACATGAAAAGGTCGCTTTCGTCTCGTCCCTTTGTCTCAGGGACACATTTTCAGATATAGTTTTATTTTTAGTTGATGGCTCCTTCTTAAGAAGAGCAGTTAAATACTAAAGAAAAGCAAAAAGCTAAGCTGTGCATGGGTTGAAACTCTTAACAGCCAATATTAACTTATCCCCATAATACACATCCTGTATATTTTATGGTATGCATTCATCTTATGGTATGCATTTTACACTGAACATAAACAGTAATGTACTGAGCTATGTATTAAATGCAGAAACTAAGAATATAAAATGCTACATATTTCTAATGTGACTGAATTAATGTTGCTGCTGCACCCTTTGCCTCAGAACTTGCAAGGACTGCTGGGCACTTTGGTAAGTTCAGTGCTGCATTATACTAGCTTTATTGTTTTAAAGTTCATTTAGTATCAGCAAAAAGGAGGACAAGTAAATTATCTGAACCTAATAAAAAGAACCAAAGAATAGAATTCCAAGTGAGCTTCAAAATCCACGTCTTATCTTGGTAAATATTCACAGGCTCAGAGCCAGATTTTGGGCAGCCTGGCTGAAGAGGAGTCCCGTCTACCTCCTCTCAGGCACGTAATATCAGAGACTGCCAAAGTGCCAATTCAAGGGCAAACGGGAAGCAAGGAAGAATACATTAGCAAAAGCTTACTTGCTCCCCAATATTTGATGGAGGATATTAAGCACACTTGGTTTACATTAGACAAAGAATGGATTTATGACATGGGGGTAAGCATACAGTCTGAATGACTGGGTTATTTCTATTGTGTTTGAAAGTGTAATTTAAACATATATGGCTCTTTAGATCCTAGAAAACATATAATCACATCTTAGGGGGCAATCCTATCCAGATCAGCGGCCGCCTCCGAACTCGGAGGTGACCGCCTATCCAAAGCAGGGCAGAAGAAGTATGGAGGGGATCGTTCCCTCCGTGCTCCTCCTGCCCTGCATTTTCATCTAGACAGCCGATTGTGGCTGTCTAGCTGAAGGGTGGAGTGGGGAAGGAGGCTGCTGTACGACACGTTGGATGTGTCGTACAGGCATTTCCGCCCTCCCTGCCACGGAACACCCCCAGCCACACCCCCTTTCGGCCGCTCCGCGCTCCTCTTGCGAGTGTGGAGGATGGGGCTGTTCCGCACTGCCTCCAAGGCAGCGTAGAAGTGGGGGGAGGTTGGTTCCCGGATAACACGTCTAGCCGCTGTCTAGTGGCCATAGGATTGCTCCCGCCATGTCATAAGGTTGTACACTCTTAGCAACCTACTACATCTCACTGAAATTGCTTAATGTGCCTACACAAGATCCTGCTGTGAATGCAACTTAAACAGAAATAAATTCCGCCATCTTTCAGATCATCATAATACTTAGCATTTATAGAGCATTTTCTATACATTATCTCAGTAATCCTTATAACAATCCTATAAGACAGGCTTCCCCAACTTGGTGGCCTTCTGATGTGTTGGATAACAACGCCCACCTTCCCCAGCTGGGCTGATGGGAGCTGCAGTCCGGGGAAGGCTGCTGTGCAAAATTCCCATATTGAAAATGGGGGTGGCTAGGTGAGGCTGTGAGAATAGGGGCCTCTTATAGCACATCCTACATATGTTTACTCAGAAGTAGGTCCCATTGAGTTCAATGGGGTTCACTTCAAGATAAATGTGTATGGCATTGCAGCCTTAGGGTTGGGTCCAGAGTTAAGCTGGATTAACTGCGTTGACGGAAGTGGACTTTGCCACCCCCTCCTTCCCACAGCAGCCCCTCCAGCCTCCTGAAAATGCTACAGAGAGAGTCAGGAGACCCTGCTGGATGGGGTGAGCTGTGGTGTATGTGGAGAGGAGGGGATCCCCAGAAATCAGGTGGAAGGACCTTCCATGAGCAGAAGAGCAGATTCTGGATCCAATCCTTAGTGTTTTCATTGGTGAGGTAAGAGTTAGAGTTCCAGACTCACTACACTGTATATTAGAGCAGGAACACTGGGGAACGGCGCTTGGGCACATTTTTTCAGCTGATCCTAATAAACTAGGTACTACTGGGTACTGCTACTCTTTGCGTATCAGATCAACACAGCTGGTTGCATTTTTGTACTGTTCTTGGGGACAGTAGAGGGTCTACATTGGCTAGAGGGTCCACATTGGGGACAGTAGAGGGTCCAAGGCTAGAGGGTCCTCATTGGGGACACGAATGTGGACATCTCTCTTGGTGCCTGCCAGACTCCCTGCCCCTCTTGATTTTTATTTTATTTCTTAAGAATGTTGTTAATTGTTATTTTGAACTGGTATGTTACAAAGCAAAGGACCGCCACCCAGAAGAACTATCTTTACTTCGGATCAAGAGAGTATGTTTGTGCTTTAGACCTCAGGTAAAGGTAAAGGTGTCCCCAACCAGTCGTGTCGGACTCTAGGGTGCGGTGCTCATCCCCGTTTCTAAGCCGAAGAGCCAGCGCTGTCCGAAGACACTTCTGTGGTCATGTGGCCAGCATGACTGAGCACCGAGGTGCACGGAATGCTGTTACCTTTCCCGCCGAGGCGGTACCTATTTATCTACTTGCAATTTCTTGCTTTCGAACTGCTACTTTGGCAGAAGCTGGGACTGAAGACGGGAGCTCACTCCGTCACGCAGCACTCGGGTCTCGAACTGCTGACCTGCCGACCTTCCAGTCTGCAGTTCAGCGTCTTAACCACTAAGCCACCGCAGCCCCTATGTAGACCTCAGACTCCACATCATTTATAATTTATTTATTATTAGCATTTATATACCATCTTATATGCTAAAAAGCCATCAAGGCGGTGTACAACAATAATTAGGTTTTGGGGCCTCTTCTTTTAGTCTCACCAGTTTGTCTTCTGAGAAATGAGTGTTTTGTGACTGGCCATGTGCACCATGGCAGCCATTTTATGAATGGGCAAGCCCCCCTCATGGCAGCCATTATGTGAGAGCATCACTCTCAAAATTCCAAATGTGCCCATTGACCTCAGGTTTGGGACCCGTGCTATAGGGGCTCTCATGGTAAGCTCCTGCACGTCAACATTGACCAATGCTACTCATCATGCATTGTTTACTACTATATTTATCAGAATACTTTGGCTTCCATGTCTCTCCAAGCACTACAGTTTTTCAGAATGTGGCATATATTACCAAATCGGTAAGATCCACCTCCCAAGTGAGACAGACATCATTGTGCCAGCCAAATATGTACCAGGGATATCAATTACCTGTCCACATATAGAACAAGTCCTCCCAGGCAGCCTTGAGGCCTGACTACATGGTGCAGGAGGAAGATGAGAATGTGTTGTGGGAGAGCTGGGCCCCCAGGCAGCCTTGATGTTGGCCCTGGCTTTGAGATCTAATCTCCTGCTTTGATGGAGACAGCTTTCTCTAAGGGAACAACAGAGAGAAACATTATCTGTACAGTTGTGACTACACTGTCATGTTGTCATAACTGAATTGTTTGGGGTGGGCGGGTGTTGGTCTACCTTTTCAGGACACTGTACATTGTAGATAGACCCCGTAAGTGCAAGCCACATAATGCTTTAGTTTATGTTTGCAATGCACCCTTACACAAAATTTTCTGAAAAGCAAAGAAAAGCACCTGTTATCAAGCACCATCCTGACCAATTAATGGAGCAAAGTGCCTTATTAGTGTCTACCCACCCTTTCTCTGCTGTGCAGCAGCCCATCATGTAATCTGCACAGCTGCCAAGCAATTTAGGCCTATAGAAAAGGCCGTATCAAGCGCAGAGTTATTTGCTGCGGAGTAACTGCAAGCAATTCTAATACAAAAGTGCTGTGCCGGTCAAGCGATCAGTTGCTTTGCCACAACAGGAGATACTGAAAGGCTTATGAAACACTTTGTGCAAAAAGGATAAAGGGCCGTTGTTTAAGAGAACAAGGCTTTTAGCACAGAGAGGTTTCACTTAAAGCAACATCTTCTCTGGGTATAATCACTTTATTTTGGTCTCCTATTTTCCCTTAGCCTCATTGTTTATTGAAGGAAGGCACCTTGCAATTCACAGTGAAAGAAAGGATTTGTGATATGTTCCTAAAATGGTTGATCAAATATTACTGTCTACTGATTTAGAGGGTGTCCACATGGCAACATCCAGCTCATATCCATTGCATGTCATTTCATTTATTTCATTTCTGTACCACCCAAAGGCCAAGCATAATATAAAAATGTTAACATACACAATTTAAAAACATATTTAAGAAACTTAAAAAATTTACAATGAGAAACCAGGACCTCCTACCAGGATTTCCATTCATCTGATGAAACAGACTCTCATCCACAAAAGCTTATGCCTATCCTGGCCACATCTCCAAGTTTCCTGCTTTCCACCCATATGTTGTCACCGTTTATCACATCCATTTTTCTCCTCCAGCCAAGCTAGCGTTGCCACAGGATAGCTGTTTGGGTGCCTGGTCCCCTGAGGAGTCTTTCAGGTCCCTTTCTTCCATTTTCAGCTTTAATGTTTACAAAATAAGTATCTAGCCCTTTTCCTTATGCAAAGGGGAACGTGCAAGCAATATTCTACCCAACCGGTCACTCGGGAGAAAACAAAACCCTGCTCCTGGAAATCAGTGGAACCTAAACATGCTTTACCTTGGCTGGATCATGTGGAAAGACTGCAAAGGGCTTTTGAGATGAAAAATTCTATATAAAGCATATACAAAGAAGGGGTGAGGTGGTGGTGTCCTTTTAACAACAAAAACAAAAAACCGCACTCTGCTTTCAGGTCCTCAGTAGGCAGCAGTTCTGGGAAGCCCCAAGGGCGGACGTCCTGCTTAGGTCCTCTAAGGCTGAATCTACACATAGCAGTTATACTGTTATCATAACTATTGGTGCCCATTGGTGTCATGTGTACCAATAGTTATGATAACGGTATGATAATGGTATGACTGCTATGTGTAGATTCAGCCCTTAGGCTGGCTGTTCAGAAAGCACAAGTAGCAGGGGAGGCTGTAAAGCTCAGGAGATCAGGGCTTACATTGAAAAGAACAGCGTGCCCAAACACATAAGGCGACCAGCTCATTACAGCGGCGTAAATCCCGAAACCCTGCCTGCTAAGAAATTTCTCCAAAATTCTCACTGCTTCCCTCCATTTCTGGATGTGATTTCTTTTCGCCCTTCAGCCCAATGAACGGCTGAAAATAAATGGAAACATTTGGCACAGCATGAATTTAGGGTTAGTCAAGGTTGCAGGAGGGGCACTGCTTCACTGCCCTCCATTTCAAATTCCAGTTTTGCAACTGCATTCACATTTGACAGGGCTCAACAATGATATCTAACAATGGCCTTCAGTCCCCATCATAGCCTTTACAGCCTTTGCCTCTATGGGAACACAGACCATAGTGCATACTGTGGGTGATTACCTGAGTATGAATTCGCAAGCAGAAGCCTGTAGATGCCAAGGGGAGACATTGCTCGCTGGGAACGTCCAAGTGATTGTGACTAATCCAGAAGTGAAGCTCTTTGCTTTCTCCTTCCTCTGAAACAGGCAAATTAGGGGTGCACAACCTTTTCAGCCTGGAGGGCCACATCGGATGTGTGCTGGGGTGGCAGGGACACACACGTGCCACTCACTCAAACTGTGCCTGTTTTGTATACATTTTACTATTAAAAAACCCTTCAGCTTAAGGGGTGGGCAAATTGTGCTGCATTCCATTGGGGTAATCTGTCAGGGCCTGAGTCCCCTATGCCTCTCCCCACACACACACACGCACAGTCTGCTCCCACTCACTCCCCCACACACATTCACTCACTCACACAGTCGGCCCACTGCCCCTCGCTCACAGCTTTAACCTATCCCTTCCTCCACTACCATTGCAGGGGAAATCTACGGTTCCTGCCATAGAAGCCTCATTCCTAGAGCATCCCCAGAGGATCCTAGGAAGCGGGCAAGAACCTTCAAGCCATGTGTCCTAGACACTCTAGGACTAAGGCTTCTATGGCAGAACCATAGAAGTTGTTCCCTGAAAAATAGATCCACTCTGACTTTGTTTCTCTTTCTTTCTTCTGATATTGCTCTCAAATTGTCCATTCTGCCCCTTGAGTTGACAATGCTGTGTCATTAAAACTCTAACATCCTTCCTCACTGTGTTTGTTGTTGTTCAGTCGTTCAGTCGTGTCCGACTCTTCGTCACCCCATGGACCATAGCACTCCAGGCCTTCCTGTCCTGCGCTCTCTCCCGGAGCGTGCTCAAGTTCATATTCATTGCATCGGTAATGCTATCTAGCCATCTCATCCTCTGCCGTCCCCTTCTCCTTTTGCCTTCAATCTTTCCCAGCATCAGGGTCTTTTCCAGTCAGTTTTCTCTCCGCATTTGGTGGCCAAAATATTTGAGTTTCAGCTTCAGTATCTGTCCTTCCAATGAGCAGTCAGGGTTGATTTCCTTTAGGATTGACTGGTTTGACCTCCTTGCAGTCCAGGGGATTCGTAAGAGTCTTCTCCAGAACCACAGTTCGAAAGCATCAATTCTTCGGTGCTCAGCCTTTCTTATAGTCCAGCTCTCACAGCCATACATTACTACTGGGAAAACCATAGCTTTGATTAGACGGACCTTTGTCGGCAAGGTGATGTCTCTGCTTCTTACTATGCTGTCTAGGTTTGCCATAGCTTTCCTCCCCAGGAGCAAGCGTCTTTTAATTTCATGGCTACAGTCACTGTCTGTGGTGATCTTGGAACCCAAGAAAGTAAAATCTGTCACTGCTTCCATTTCTTCCCCTTCTATATGCCAGGAAGTGATGGGGCCAGATGCCATGATCTTCGTTTTTTTAATGTTGAGTTTCAAACCAGCTTTTGCACTCTCCACTTTCACCCTCAACAAGAGGCTCTTTAGATCCTCTTCACTTTCTGCCATTAGGGTGGTATCATCTACATATCTGAGGTTGTTGATAATTCTCCCAGCAATCTTAATTCTGAGCTGTGATTCATCCAACCCGGCGTTTCTCATGATGTACTCTGCATATAAGTTAAATAAGCAGGGTGACAATATGCAGCCTTGTTGTACTCCTTTCCCAATTTTGAACCAATCGGTTGTTCCATGTCCGGTTCTTACTGTTGCTTCTTGACCCTCGTACAGGTTTCTCAGGAGACAGGTAAGGTGGTCTGGTACTCCCATCTCTTTAAGAATTTGCCACAGTTTGTTGTGATCCACACAATCAAAGGCTTTAGCGTAGTCAATGAGGCAGAAATAGATGTTTTCTGGAATTCTCTTGCTTTCTCCATGATCCAGCGAATGTTGGCGATTTGATCTCTAGTTCTGCCTCTTTGAAACCCAGCTTGTACTTCTGGTAGTTCTCGGTTCACATCTGCTGAAGCCTAGCTTGTAGGATTTTGAGCATCACCTTGCCAGCATGTGAAATGAGTGCAATTGTATGGTAGTTTGAACACACTTTGGCATTGCCCTTCTTTGGAATTGGAACGTAAACTGACCTTTTCAAGTCTTGTGGCCACTGTTGAGTGTTCCAAATGTGCTGGCATATTGAGTGCAGCACTTTAACAGCATCATTTAGGATTTTAAATAGCTCAGCTGGAATACTGTCATCTCCACTAGCTTTGTTGTTAGTAATGCTTCCTAAGGCCCACTTGACTTCACTCTCGAGGATGTCTGGTTCAAGTTTAGTGACCGCACTATCATGGCTATCAGGGACAATCAGATCTTTCCTGTATAGTTCTTCTGTGTATTCTTTCCTCCTCTTCTTAATCTCATCTGCTTCTGTTAGGTCCCTGCCTTTTTTGTCCTTTATCATGCCCGTCTTTGCACAAAACGTTCCCTTGAGATCTCCAATTTTCTTGAAGAGATCTCTAGTCTTTCCCATTCTATTGTTTTCCTCGATTTCTTTGCATTGTTCATTTAAGAAGGCCTTCTTGACTCTCCTTGCTATTCTCTGGAACTCTGTATTCAGTTGGATATATCTTCCCCTTTCTCCTTTGCTTTTTGCTTCCCTTCTTTCCTCAGCTACTTGTAAAGTCTCATCAGACAGCCACTTTGCTTTCTTGCATTTCTTTTTCTTTGGGATGGATTTCGTTGCTGCCTCCTGAACAATGTTACGGACCTCCGTCCATAGTTCGTCAGGCACTCTGTCTATCAGGTCTAATCCCTTAAATCTTTTCCTCACCTCCACTGTATATTCATAAGGGATATGATTTAGGTCATACCTGAATGGTTTAGTGGTTTTCCCTACGTTCTTCAGTTTAAGCCGAAATTTTCCAATAAGAAGCTCATGATCTGAGCCACAGTCAGCTCCAGGTCTCGTTTTTACTGACTGTATAGAGCTTCTCCATCTTTGGCTGCAAAGTAGATAATCAATCGGATTTTCATATTGACCATGTGGTGATGGCCATGTGTAGAGTCGCCTCTTGTGCTGTGGGAAAAGAGTGTTTGCTATGATCAGCGTGTTCTCTTGGCAAAACTCTATTAGCCCTTGTCCTGTTTCATTTTGTACACCAAGGCCATGCCTGCCTGTTATCCCGGTGATTTCTTGACTTCCTACTTTAGCATTCCAATCCCCTATGATGAAGAGGACATCTTTGTTTGGTGTTAGTTCTAGAAGGGGTTGTAGGTCTTCATAGAACCGATCAACCTCAGCTTCTTCGGCATCAGTGGTTGGGGCATAGACTTGAATTACTGTGATGTTGAATGGTTTGCCTTGGATTTGTACTGAGATCATTCTATCATTTTTGAGACTGTACCCCAGTACTGCTTTTCCCACCCTTTTATTGACTATGAGTGCTACTCCATTTCTTCTAAGGGATTCTTGCCCACAGTAGTAGATATGATGGTCACCTGAATTAAATGCGCCCATGCTTGTCCATTTTAGTTCGCTGATTCCCAAGATGTCGATGTTCAATCTTGCCATCTCATGTTTGACCACCTCCAGCTTATCTTGATTCATTGATCTGACATTCCACGTTCCTAAACAATATTGTTCTTTACAGCATCAGATTTTCTTTTCACCACCAGACACATCCACAGCTGAATGTCCTTTCGGCTTTGGCCCAGCCGCTTCACACTTTGTGGTGCTACTTGGAAATTCCCTGTGCTCTCCCCCAGTAGTATATTGGACACTTTCGGACCTGAGGAGCTCATCTTCTGGCATCGTATCTTTTAGCCTTGTGATACGTTCCATGGGGTTTTCTTGGCAAGGATACTGGAGTGGGTTGCCATTTCCTTCTCCAGTGGACCACATTTTGTCAGAACTCTCTGCCATGACCTGCCCGTCTTGGGTGGCCCTGCACGGCATAGCTTATGGCTTCACTGAATTACGCAAGCCCCTTTGCCACAACAAGGCAGTGATCCATGAAGGGGTCACTGTGTTTAGACCTCCCAAAATTACCTTGCCATTCCCTCCATCTTTTCTTGCTTTGTCACTGCTCTTAGGGATCAGAAGGGAATAGTCTGTTGATCCAGTGCTAGGGGTGGTATGTTAATCTTTTTTTTTCTTTTTCCTTTCTGTAAATATTTGTGGTAAAATAAAACATGTATTTTATACCCTTAAAGCACTGGCAGTGTTCTTGAGCTAATTTCCCCACTTCATCTGAGTTTAATACACAGTCCACCATGTGTGTGCCACAACTCCACAAAAGATCTGGGTATACCTGTGTCATCTGAGTACATGCGTACAGATGCTTGTTTACTACACATGTAAACTGAGGACACAGCAACAGTATGCACCTCTCAGATTGTTCATTGCAGTGACTTGGGGCAGCAAAATGGCTTGATCCCACATTGCTTTTTCACTGTTCCCACCCATATAAGGACAAATTTGATGATCCTTGGCTCTGTGCTGTGCCTCTGAAATTTAGGACCTGTTTGGCAAATCCTCCTGAGAATGGCACACCTTGAGGCTGATATCTCTCTTTGTCTTGATTGCTTTTATTATCTTAATTAAGTTGTCAGAAGAAATAAATGGAAGACCTTTGCACTTTCCCCCTCTGACTTCATGTGCTGTAGTCGCTCTAGCTTTTGTCTTCTTAGTGAATCCAAAACTGCCACCGGTGAAAGGGACAGAAAGGGAAATTTTCACCCTGACAAGGGTGAGGGTGGCAAGACATGTATGCCTGAAAGGTTTATTTAAAGTTTTATTACCAAGCAGGCAAGAAGCCATATATGAAAATTAACCAGGCACGAGACCTTTTGCACACAGATTGATATAGTTGTGTAGTGCAGCACTCACTTGGGCAGCTTTGTAGCTATTCTTGGCTTGACCAGCAAGTCTCAAGAAAAATCCGTGAAAGGGAGAGGGAGCTGGTTGCCTAGGGCCAAGCCTGGCATCACGAGGCACCCTTAGGCAGCTGGCAGGCTCCAATACCATGGCAGGGCCCATTGGCTCTCTTGCCTGCACCAGACAGCTGCAAGCTACCATTAAGATTCCCACAATGTGGCAGAGCACTGCATTACGGGAAATTTAAGATGGTGGCTTGGAGCTATGTGCTGCAGGTGCCAACTAAGCCTGTGGCTGGGGGGGGGAGGAGGTACTGATGTAGGAGGGGGCCCATGGAATGCACTTTCCTGTGGGTCCCTTCAACCTGGAGCTAGTCCTACCTGGAATGAGGACATGGGTATGGGGTGGGGTAGCATGGTGGGTAGAGAGCAGCTCTGACACTATTGTTGCCCTCTAACCACGGGTGGCGTTCTCTGCAAAGAAAAGTTCTAGTCACATATCTTTTGCCAACTTCCATTAGCATCAGTTCGTCCAGGAGGTTTGTGAACTATTTCTCTCCCCTGGCAAAGCTGTTGCAGAAGTGGGAGTACAAAAGTGGGCTTTCCAAAATTTCATTTTTTGCCCAAGATGGGATTCAGTGGGGAGGGGAGAGAAGGGCTGGCCCTCATCCCTTAGATATGAAAGGCAGGTAATATGCCTGGGAGCATTGTTGCCTGAGTTGAGAGAGGGAAATCAAAGCACTTAGGAGCACAGCAGCCTTCCTGCTACCAGGTATTTTCCTAAAATGGTGGTTTATGAGACTGGGGCACTGGGGCATGCGTGTCTGTGTGTGTGAGAGAGCGACAGAGGGCTTCTTCTCACGGAGATTTTATCCTGCTATTGAGATTGGTTAATCACGGAAGTTTGCAGTTCCTTTAGATGATGTCGTCAACCTCCAGGGCATCTCCTGCACTAAATGACCTTTATTCCATTTTTTTAAAGATTGGAGATAATGAGCTTTCAAATTACAGCACTTGAGTCCCTTCCCCAAAAAGGAAAACCCACCATAAGAGGAGCTGGACCACAGCACCATCTAGCGGCTGTATAATGAAACATAAGGAAGACTCAGATAAGGGGGAAAAGTGGGGTGGGAAACACATGTAAAGGGAATCCATCGTAATCCTGCATTTAAAATGGAAGCAGAAAGCCCTGTTTTAAATGCAGGATTTTAAACTGGTGTAGAGATGCTCAGAGACCGAGAGATAGGGAGAGAGGAGGAAAAGCAAGAGGTGGTGGCGGTACAGGAAGAGGCTAATGTTGGAGTTTATCTCCCCAGCCCTGTAAGAGAGTTCTGAATGAATAATGAGGATTTTGAGGCTCTAGAACAAGTGAGGTTACCAAGTTCATAATCTGGCAACATTGGCTATGTATTTGACCTTAGCAGTTACCCATGGGGACACAACACACATTGTTTGCCGATTTCAAGCAAAAACTAAACAAAACTCATCATGCCAGAAATGAACCAACCATTCTTCCAGAAACCAGCAATTGTTGCTGACTATGAGTGTGGTGTTCCTTAGATACGGCTTCATTTGACCTGGACCTAACCTGAACTTGGCCCAAAATATGCTTTCAAAGTTATGACTCAACAATGGAACCAGTGAAAAAATTGTGAAGGCAAAATGCCTTGGAACATGTGCAGATGATCTTTCCCATGGCTTCACTTCTGTTACTAGGTAAATATACTCCAGGCAGAACTGAACTTGAGCATCTCTAATTTTCAGACATTAAGTACTGGGAGAAATGTTACCCACTGAAAAACCCTACCCTAACGTTTTCCAAGCCTTTAGCAGATACTATTTTAGCACATTTTAAGTTTTCATTGGAAACGAGAAGGGATGAAATGTAAGAGTAGATACACCTTGTTGTGGTTTTATTTATTTGTTTTTATGTTACATTTTAATTAAGATTCTGCTTTTAATCTGTGTTTTATTATTGATAGATGCTTTGAGTACCATTTTTGGTGGAAAGGTGGAATATAAATTTGATAGACAGACAGACAGATGATAGAGGTGACTCAAAGTCTGTGATGGAAGCCATAATCTGCCATTATAGCACATTTCTAGACCTCTGTTTCTCATCCCTTGCTGACTAAGGGCAGGATTGCAGCTTGAGATCAATAGGCATATGGTCAAGGAACACCTAATTACTTTGATGAGTTCAAATCTCCAGGGCCAGATAAACTACAGCTTAGGGTAATAAAGGAACTGGCAGAAGAACTCTCAGAACCACTATCTATTATCTTTGAGAAATCATGGAGGACGGGGAAGTGCCAGATGACTGGAGGAGGGCTAATGTTGTCCCTATCTTCAAAAAGGCCAAAAGGAGAAACCTGGGAACTACAGACCAGACAGTCTGACATCAATTCCTGGGAAAATTCTGGAGCAGATGATAAAGCAGTCCATCTGTAATCTGTAATCTTGAAAACAATGCAGTGATTACTCGAAGCCAACATGGATTTGTCAAGAACAAATCCTGCCAGACTAATCTGACCTCATTTTTTGATCAGGTCACCTCCCTTGAGGATTGTGGGAATGCTGTAGACATCATATACCTCGACTTCAGCAAAGCTTTTGACAAAGTGCCCCATGATATCCTGATGAGCAAACTAGCTAAAAGTGGGCTAGATGAAACAACTTTCAGGTGGATCCACAGTTGGCTACAGAATTGGACTCAAAGAGTACTGACCAATGGGATCTTCCCAAATTGGGGTACCGCAGGGCTCAGTTTTGGGCCCAGTGCTCTTCAACATTTTTATTAATGACTTGGAGGAGGAGGTGCAGGGAATGCTTATCAGATTTGCAGATAACACAGAATTGGACGGGATAGCTAATACTTTGGAAGACAGAAACAACATTCAAAGTGATCTTGATAGGCTGGAGCGCTGGGCAGAAAACAACAGAATGACATTTAATAGGGATAAATGCCAAGTTCTGCACCTAGGAAAAAGAAACCAAATGCACAGTTCCAAGAGGGGGGATACTTGCCTCAACAATACTACAAGTGAGAAGGATCTTGGAATTCTTGTAGATCACAAGCTGAATATGAGCCAACAATGTGATGTGGCTGTGAAAAAGGCAAATGCTATTTTGGGTTGCATTAATAGAAGTATAGCATCCAAATCCAGTGAAGTACTAGTTCCTCTCTGCTCAGCACTGGTTAGGCCTCATCTGAAGTACTGTGTCTAGTTCTAGGCACCGCATTTTAAGAAGGATGCAGACAAACTGGAGAGGGTTCAGAGGAGGGCAACAAAGATGATCAGGGGACTGGAAACAAAGCCCTGTGAGGAGAGACTGAAAGAACTGGGCATGTTTAGCCTTGAGAAGCAAGACTGAAGGGAGATATGATACTGCTCTTCAAGTATATGAAAGGTTGTCACAGAGAGGAAGGCCAGCATCTCTTCTCAATCATCCCAGAATGCAGGACACGGAATAATAGGCTCAACTTATAGGAAGCCAGATTCTGGCTGCACATCAGGAAAAACTTCCTGACTGTTAGAGCAATACAACAATGGAACCAATGACCTAGGGAGGTAGTGGGCTCTCCCACACTGGAGCCATTCAAGATGAGGCTGGACAGCCACCTGTCGGGGATGCTTTGACTTGGATTCCTGCATTGACCAGGGGGTTGATGGTCTTGTAGGCCCCTTCCAACCCTACTATTCTATGATTCTGTGACCAGGGAGAATATCACAGATACATAAAATCCATTGCTGTTGTTAGTAGGATTGGCTTGCCAGCCCAATCTTCTGCCAGTTCTCTTGAGACAGGAAAGGAGATATTGTGTGTAATGATAGTTTGAATCAAAATGTTTGTGGGTGGGCACATGCAAGGAAGCAGTTTTGGAGGAAAACAGCAGCAAATTGAAACTTAGCTTAGCAGCCATTTTGCATTATAGTATGTAATATGCAGTATTAAGTAATGTTTGTTTGTTTCAATCTTCTGTAGCATTTTTCTATAAAATTTGTAGTGGCAAGTATTACAGTATGTGCATGTGACTGATAGCCACTATCCAAGAGATAACATTGAATCAGTGGGAACACTTCACCAATGAAAAGGAAGGCACAAAATACATATATTTATATTTTCCATACATAAATTATTATTTAGCATGTTGGAGTTTACCTCTTTTTTCTGGTTTGCAGTGGTGCTGCACCGTTGTTTTTGAAACATTTCCCTCCACCCCCCAACTCTGAGACAATCCAGAGGAAAAACAGGAAGTGAGTGTAGAAGACCTCCCACACTTCTATGGGGCAATGTTCAAGTTGAATAAAGGGACACCATCTCGTGACCGGAAGAAGAAAAAAGTATACATATTGTTTCACCTTGCTCATAACTTCTTTTTTTAATACGTAAGGAATAACGGTTGTGATGACTATTCTTTAGCGAATGTTTCTACACAAAGTTAATTGTTGTTGTTGTTCAGTCGTTCAGTCGTGTCCGACTCTTCGTGACCCCATGGACCATAGCACGCCAGGCCTTCCAGTCCTGCGCTCTCTCCCGGAGTGTGCTCAAGTTCATATTCATTGCATCGGTAATGCTATCTAGCCATCTCATCCACTGCCGTCCCCTTCTCCTTTTGCCTTCAGTCTTTCCCAGCATAAGGGTCTTTTCCAGAGAGGTTTCTCTTCGCATTAGGTGGCCAAAATATTTGAGCTTCAGCTTCAGTATCTGTCCTTCCAATGAGCACTCAGGGTTGATTTCCTTTAGGATTGACTGATTGGACCTCCTTGCAGTCCAGGGGACTCGTAAAAGTCTTCTCCAGCACCACAGTTCAAAAGCATCGATTCTTCGGCGCTCAGCCTTCCTTATAGTCCAGCTCTCACAGCCATACGTTACTCCTGGAAAAACCATAGCTTTGATTAGACAGACCTTTGTCGGCAAGGTGATGACTCTGCTTCTTACTATGCTGTCTAGGTTTGCCATAGCTTTCCTCCCAAGGAGCAAGCGTCTTTTAATTTCATGGCTACAGTCACTGTCTGTGGTGATCTTGGAGCCCAAGGAAGTAAAATCTGTCACTGCTTCCATTTCTTCCCCTTCTATATGCCAGGAAGTGATGGGGCCAGATGCCATGATCTTCATTTTTTTAATGTTGAGTTTCAAACCAGCTTTTGCACTCTCCTCTTTCACCCTCAACAAGAGGCTGTTGAGATCCTCTTCGCTTTCTGCCATTAGGGTGGTATCGTCTGCATATCGGAGGTTGTTGATAATTCTCCCGGCAATCTTAATTCCGACCTGTGATTCATCCAACCTGGCGTTTCTCATCATGTACTCTGCATATAAGTTAAATAAGCAGGGTGACAATATGCAGCCTTGTCGTACTCCTTTCCCAATATTGAACTAATCGGTTGTTCCATGTCTGGTTCTTACTGTTGCTTCTTGACCCTCGTACAGGTTTCTCAGGAGACAGGTAAGGTGGTCTGGTACTCCCATCACTTTAAGAATTTGCCACAGTTTGTTGTGATCCACACAATCAAAGGCTTTAGCGTAGTCAATGAAGAAGAAATAGATGCTTTTCTGGAATTCTCTTGCTTTCTCCATGATCCAGCGAACGTTGGCGATTTGATCTCTAGTTCCTCTGCCTCTTTGAAACCCAGCTTGTACTTCTGGTAGTTCTTGGTTCACATACTGCTGAAGCCTAGCTTGTAGGATTTTGAGCATCACCTTGCTGGCATGTGAAATGAGCGCAATTGAGTGGTAGTTTGAACACTCTTTGGCGTTGCCCTTCTTTGGAATTGGAATGTAAACTGACCTTTTCCAGTCTTGCGGCCACTGTTGAGTGTTCCAAATTTGTTGGCATATTGAGTGCAGCACTATAACAGAATCATCTTTTAGGATTTTAAATAGCTCAGCTGGAATACTGTCATCTCCGCTAGCTTTGTTGTTACTAATGCTTCCTAAGGCCCACTTGACTTCACTCTTGAGGATGTCCAGCTCAAATTCAGTGACCGCACTATCATGGCTATCAGGGACATTAAGACCTTTCCTGTATAGTTCTTCTGTGTATTCTTTCCTCCTCTTCTTAATCTCATCTGCTTCTGTTATGTCCCTGCCTTCTTTGTCCTTTATCATGCCCATCTTTGCACAAAACGTTCCCTTGAGATCTCCAATTTTCTTGAAGAGATCTCTAGTCTTTCCCATTCTGTTGTTTTCCTCGATTTCTTTGCATTGTTCATTTAAGAAGGCCTTCTTGACTCTCCTTGCTATTCTCTGGAACTCTGCATTCAGTTGGATATATCTTCCCCTTTCTCCCTTGCTTTTCGCTTTCCTTCTTTCTTCAGCTACTTGTAAAGCCTCCTCAGACAGCCACTTGGCTTTCTTGCATTTCTTTTTCTTTGGGATGGATTGAGTTGCTGCCTCCTGAACAATGTTATGGACCTCCGTCCATAGTTCGTCAGGCACTCTGTCTATCAGGTCTAATCCCTTAAATCTTTTCCTCACCTCCACTGTATATTCATAAGGGATATGATTGAGGTCATACCTGAATGGTTTAGTGGTTTTCCCTACGTTCTTCAATTTAAGCTGAAATTTTGCAACAAGAAGCTCATTATCTGAGCCACAGTCAGCTCCAGGTCTTGTTTTGACTGACTGTATAGAGCTTCTCCTCCATCCCAAAGAAAAAGAAATGCAAGAAAGCAAAGTGGCTGTCTGATGAGGCTTTACAAGTAGCTGAGGAAAGAAGGGAAGCGAAAAGCAAGGGAGAAAGGGGAAGATATACCCAACTGAATGCAGAGTTCCAGAGAATAGCAAGGAGAGACAAGAAGGCCTTCTTAAATGAACAATGCAAAGAAATCGAGGAAAACAACAGAATGGGAAAGACTAGAGATCTCTTCAAGAAAATTGGAGATCTCAAGGGAACGTTTTGTGCAAAGACGGGCATGATAAAGGACAAAGAAGGCAGGGACCTAACAGAAGCAGATGAGATTAAGAAGAGGTGGAAAGAATACACAGAAGAACTATACAGGAAAGATCTGAATGTCCCTGATAGCCATGATAGTGTGGTCACTGAACTTGAGCCGGACATCCTAGAGAGTGAAGTTAAGTGGGCCTTAGGAAGCATTAGTAACAACAAAGCTAGCGGAGATGACAGTATTCCAGCCGAGCTATTTAAAATCCTAAAAGATGATGCTGTTAAAGTGCTGCATTCAATATGTCAACAAATCTGGAACACTCAACAGTGGCCACAAGACTGGAAAAAGTCAGTTTACATTCCAATTCCAAAGAAGGGCAACGCCAAAGAGTGTTCAAACTACCGCACAATTGCGCTCATTTCACATGCCAGCAAGGTGATGCTCAAAATCCTACAAGCTAGGCTTCAGCAGTATGCGAACCGAGAACTACCGGAAGTACAAGCTGGGTTTAGAAGAGGCAGAGGAACTAGAGATCAAATCGCCAACATTCCCTGCATCATGGAGAAAGCAAGAGAATTCCAGAAAAACGTCTATTTCTTCTTCATTGACTACACTAAAGCCTTTGATTGTGTGGATCACAACAAACTCTGGCAAATTCTTAAAGTGATGGGAGTACCAGACCACCTTACCTGTCTCCTGAGAAACCTGTACGAGGGTCAAGAAGCAACAGTAAGAACCGGACATGGAACAACCGATTGGTTCAAAATTGGGAAAGGAGTACGACAAGGCTGCATATTGTCACCCTGCTTATTTAACTTATATGCAGAGTACATCATGAGAAATGCCAGGTTGGATGAATCAGAGGTCGGAATTAAGATTGCTGGGAGAATTATCAACAACCTCCGATATGCAGACGATACCACCCTAATGGCAGAAAACGAAGAGGATCTCAACAGCCTCTTGTTGAGGGTGAAAGAGGAGAGTGCAAAAGCTGGTTTGAAACTCAACATTAAAAAAACGAAGATCATGGCATCTGGCCCCATCACTTCCTGGCATATAGAAGGGGAAGAAATGGAAGCAGTGACAGATTTTACTTTCTTGGGCTCCAAGATCACCGCAGACAGTGACTGTAGCCATGAAATTAAAAGACGCTTGCTCCTTGGGAGGAAAGCTATGGCCAACCTAGACAGCATAGTAAGAAGCAGAGTCATCACCTTGCCGACAAAGGTCCGTCTAATCAAAGCTATGGTTTTCCCAGTAGTAATGTATGGCTGTGAGAGCTGGACTATAAGGAAGGCTGAGCGCCGAAGAATTGATGCTTTCGAACTGTGGTGCTGGAGAAGACTCTTACGAGTCCCCTGGACTGCAAGGAGGTCAAATCAGTCCATCCTAAAGGAAATCAACCCTGAGTGCTCCTTGGAAGGACAGATAATGAAGCTGAAGCTCCAATATTTTGGCCACCTAATGCGAAGAGAAAACTCCCTGGAAAAGACCCTGATGCTGGGAAAGACTGAAGGCCAAAGGAGAAGGGGACGGCAGAGGATGAGATGGCTAGATAGCATCACGGATGCAATGAATATGAACTTGAGCACGCTCCGGGAGAGAGCGCAGGACAGGAAGGCCTGGCGTGCTATGGTCCATGGGGTCACGAAGAGTCGGACACGACTGAACGACTGAACAACAACAACAACAACATAGAGCTTCTCCATCTTTGGCTGCAAAGGACATAATCAATCCGGTTTTGATATTGACCATCTGGTGATGTCCATGTGTAGAGTCGCCTCTTGTGCTGTTGGAAAAAGAGTGTTTGCTATGATCAGCAAGTTCTCTTGGCAAAACTCTATTAGCTTTTGTCCTGCTTCATTTTGTACACCAAGGCCATGCTTGCCTGTTATCCCGGTGATTTCTTGACTTCCTACTTTAGCATTCCAATCCCCTATGATGAAGAGGACATCTTTGTTTGGTGTTAGTTCTAGAAGGGGTTGTAGGTCTTCATAGAACCGATCAGCCTCAGCTTCTTCGGCATCAGTGGTTGGGGGATAGACTTGAATTACTGTGATGTTGAATGGTTTGCCTTGGATTCGTACTGAGATCATTCTATCGTTTTTAAGATTGTACCCCAGTACTGCTTTTCCCACCCTTTTGCTGACTATGAGTGCTACTCCATTTCTTCTAAGGGATTCTTGCCCACAGTAGTAGATATGATGGTCACTTGAATTAAATTCGCCCATGCCTGTCCATTTGAGTTCACTGATTCCCAAGATGTCGATGTTCAGTCTTGCCATCTCATGTTTGACCACCTCCAGCTTACCTTGATTCATTGATCTTACATTCCAGGTTCCTAAACAATATTGTTCTTTATTTACACAAAGTTAATAAATGGGACAAAACGTGTGTCCTTTAGCCACCAATTTCATGATTATCCAAAAGGAAAACAAAGGCAAAAAAGGAAAGAACCACCAAGTCTCTCTGAAATCCTGCATCTTCTACAAAGCTTTTTGCCAGTGTTTGCTTGCTATAAAGTTTCATTATTCTCTAGCTCCTTAGAGATATTTTTCTCTCTTAATATTTGTGCTATTATTTTGCTAGAGATTGAAGTTTAAAGTTGCTGGATGGTTAGTAGGGAGGTGAAAACCCTCCTAATAACTCTGGGCACATTGTAATACAAGTTGCAACCCACATCTCTGGGGAGTAAGAACTCCTGGCAAGAAGCCATGGCCTCCAAAATCAGCAATAAATGTCTTTGTTTGTCTCTTGTGCACAGCTAAGCAGAAAAAGATTATCAGGGACTGAGAATGATTGTGTAATCCACAAATGCACTTTATTTGATTAAATGATGAAAAGTGAACCTTCCAGCAACAGCAGCAACATATGCTATAATTGTGGCCTGAGGCACAGGTAATCTGGTAAATCATGAGCCATGGCAGCAATGAAATTAAAAGCCCAAGCCTTTCATATAGCAGATGGTTCTCTGTCCTGTGCTCCCTTATTAGGCCATGCTAATCTCACTAGGAATTTGGGCTTCAATGGCTCTTGTCTCCTTGTAGTGCTGTGAAGAACTTGGCATATAATCTGCACAAGTGTTTTATCCTAGGACTCAGGCTCATGCATGGGACACATGATGCACAACCCAATCCATTGTGCTGACGCTATTTCTCCTTCAATATTCCATTGTTTCCCAGACTGTTTTTCTGATGGTTTTTCCACTGCTTGTGGTTTCCATGTGCTCCAAAGACATGGGTATTCCAGCCTAGCAGTGTTACAAATCTTACTGTTAGGAGTGGGCTTTAAAGCTTTTGCCCACCTTCTCCTCTCCACCCCTCCACCACCATTTTTATGGGATTTGCAGACAGGAAAAACAAACACAAAACAAACGAATACCCAAACTGAACGCCTTTCTGAAGCCCCTTCAGGAGTAGCTATCACCTCCCCACATTCCAGATCAGAGCCACCGTTGTCATCTACTGCTACATGGGTGTGGACAGTGCTCTGAGGAGTCCCTTGGGAAAGAGCAGGGCAAGGGGCCATTTTGCTGGACAGTGCCATTAGAGAGTGTGTGAAAAAAGAAGAGGGTATTGGTGGGTCCCCACCAGCTGGTACCCCGAAGGGACAAGCAGAGGAGAAGGAGGCGGCTGCAGTAGCTCAAGGGCATCCAAGGAGGAGAAGGAAGACAGTGAGGGTGTGGTGCTCATCCACTTGGCCAGCATCAAGGGAGGGACCCAACTGATTCCTGGTGTCCAGCCCTGTGCGCCCTGCCTCCTCTGGGAGCTGCTGTCACTGAGGCAGGAGCCCCCAAGACCCTTAAAGAGCAGTGAAAATGCCACATCCAATGGCAGCAGGGCCTCTGTTCCATGTTGGATAAGACCACAGTCCAACACAGAGATAAGCATGCTGAAGCATACTGAAATCAGTGGACTTCATGGTATTGAACTCTGTGTTGGATTGTGGCCTGAATAGAGTGTTGTGTGTTGGAATGCAAAGGTAATCTAAATTCTGCACCCCCCAAAAAAATGATGAATTCTGCGAGCTATATGAATTATTCAAATTGAGCACACTTGAGTAATTTCCTTTATCATGCACAGTTTCCTGATTTTTACTGTTTTCCTCCATTTATTCTGGATTGGATTATCACGGGGCAGAGCAAGGAGCTATGCAGGACACTGAAGCCCCGCCCCCCTCCACCAGAAGCCACATTGTGCAAAATCAGGCTTTTGAGATTATTGCCCACACCCTTAGGCAGCACATCTCTGCAGCCATAAGAGCTAGAAAATCACTTCAAAAAGAGGCGGGGAGGGGGAGGGGGAGGAGGAGAAGAAGAAAATGGAGATTCTGTTCTTCTTTATTCCTGTAGAATGGTGGCACATTCACAGCACTACTGTACCGAAAGGTGAACCTTCTAAATAAGAGGTGTAAAAAAGGATTGTGTGTAACCCAAGGGAAAGTTGTCCCCCTGTCTCCTTTCTTACCAATTTGTCCTGAAGCTTAGAGCTATGGCACTTTGCAACATGTGCACAGTCCTGAGTGCACCAAAGTAATTGTCTTAAGCTGTGTGCAGGGCTAAGCATTGAAAAAGCTCCATGCTCAGTGGTTACTCTGAGCGGCTTAGCCATTAAAGATGTCATTAGAATCAGCCTCTTCTTAGACTTGGCAAAAGGCTGGGGGGTGGGGGGGAAGCTCAGTCACTAACTGATTGCAAAGCTCCCGAGTCCTGATTTATTATGGGCTGGCTATTGTTCTTATGCCACAGATGTCCAAAAGACTTAATGTGGTAAGGCATAGACTCTGTCTGCTTGTCTGCAGCAGCTGTATCTATTTAATAAGCACACTACCTGTTTTCCCGCATTCTGTACCAGCTGCTATGTTTGCTATAGCATCTCCTCCAAATATATTACCTATCATTGCATTTCAGGTGACATTGAAAGAGAGATAAAAGTTCTATCTGGGGTGTTAGAACAGCGTTTTCTCATTCACATGCGCAAGTCATTCCTTGATGTTGCAGTCTTCAAGGGATGAGCAAGCCTCTATGAACCAACTGAATCATGAGTTAATAATATCTCACTCAATATATAACAAGTCTATCCATTTTCAACTGTTGGAGAATGTAATGCTGGAGCAAGGGCAAGAGCTAAGGAGATTGTCTCTCTTTCCCTTCGATTTTGGGTGTAATTTATAGTCCATGATCATGGAAGAAGAGTTCCTCTGGCTCTTGGTTTCCCCAAGGAAACCTCTACCACATATCCAGACTGTTTATGTTTACAAAACATTCTGGGGGGGACCTTCTCTCCTACATTAAGAGCCTGAATAATTCTGTGTTGAGCTGTATGGGGAGGCTTGTTAGTCTGTGGCTGACGAGGCACATTTGGCCCAATTTTCTTAGTTTCCACTATGAACCCCACACTCCATCTTGGGACACATAAGCATCTGGCTCCCCAAAGCTGCTGCTATGACTCATCTTTCTCCATGGGCCTTACTGCTCAGAAGCATTCTTACCCTTTCTGGGAGGAAGCCATAGAGTGGCCATGTGTCCTACTTACTGCACAGAGGATAATCCTCTGTTTGAAGGCCTGTCAAAGGACGTTCTCTTTTCCTTCTCCTTCAATAGATTTATATAACATTTAGCATATTAAAAAAATATATCTAAGCAGTTACTTGAAAGTGTCCTCCCTTGGAAAGGTTGCCCAATCCAAGCCCAGTTTAAAGATAGAGAAACATAAGAAGGGAGAGCGAGGACGGGGGATGGGGGGCTTTTTGCCTATCCGCAGTTAGCACCTGGACAGCAGACAGAGCAGGCACACGGATCACTAGGGCTGTGTTTCCACAACAACAGAAGGAGAAGCAAATGGAGGATTTTTTAAAGGTATCAGCTTTGCTGCGCTTTGGCCCATGCAGGGCTCCATGAGCAGGTTCTCCGGAGCAGAAAAATCGCTTCACAGAACATACTTCCTGGTGGGGGTGGGGGGTGGAGTGAACGTCATCTGACTGGCAGGGGCTGCTCAACCAATAAAAGAGGCTCCCCCCATTTCTCCTTTCCCCTGAAACTACAGATGCACCAGCATTTCAGAAACAAACCTCACTGACCACAATGGAAGTTACTTCCAAGTAGACACACATATCCTTGTGCTGGGAAGGGGGGGGGGACACAAAGACGGGAAACCAGCCCCCATTTGAACCAATGGGAATCTCTATAATGAAGGGTGGAAGTAGTTACTTCCTAAGGCAATAAACCAAACAAAGGACAAGTGGAGCCTCGAGATGGCGCTTTACCGCACTTAGGGAATTGGGCTTTAAACTGTGCCGTGTCACCTGAGAGGGATCTCTGTAAGTTCTGATGTGGGCATTCAGAGGGCAAGCCTCATTCAGCACAATGAGAGTTACTTCTGAGGAGACACTAATTGGTTTGTGCAGGGGCGGGAAACATCCAGGAAACACCCCTTGACCAGGGTCACGGTGAAAGGCACACCCCTGGGCAGGGCTAGCATACCTGGGGTCAATGCGGAGGTTGGGGCACACAGCAGCTATACTGGGGAGAACCTGACCTTAGGAAAAGAATCGGACTTCAAGCAGTCTCAGGAGATCCGTTTTCCCCCCGATAAGCTCCGGCCTGGCTGCTGGATGGCCACGACGTCATGTATCCCTAACGACCTCTAGACGCAGCTGGCTCAGAGTCAATCGCTGGTGGAAACACCTGGTTACAGTCTTCCCCGCTGTGGTGAGGTCCACATCCCAGCAGGGGCCCACTGATAACAGCCTTCTGGAGTTGCTCCTCCTTTTCGCCATGGCAACCTGCTTGTTCACCTGCCTCTCACTCTGGCCCAGACAATGGAGATGGTGAGAAGGAGGTGCAGTAGATGCCCCTGCCTACTTGCTCACTGGCTCTTGGCCTGTCTGTCAAGCAAGCAAATGGTAGCAATCATGAGACAGAGAATAAGGAGCAAAAGCAGCTGGTGACAATGGTGGTGAGAAGGGAGCCTCACTAAAGGAGGGGAGCCATTATATTGCTGAAGGGCCCTCAAAACCTAAAGCAGGCAGACTCCTCTGGTCAGAGCACGTAAAAAAACCCTCTGATCCCAAGCTGAAATTGCTGTGCGTCTCCCTCTGCCTCTTCTATGTGGGTTCCTGATTCCTCAAACAGAGATTTCCTTGTTCTTCTTGTCAGACTTTTCCTGGCACCAAGCCTGTGGTGGTGGGACCCTATAGGCTACATATCCCTCCCCAAATCCAAAGTTTGGCCCTGGAATTTTGATTCAGTATCAAACCTCAATACTGGAACATGAGATATAATAATGATGAGGAGAGTGCCTCTGAGCAGGTAGCGAGTGCCTTTCCCTCAAATCTGTGTAAACAGGCTTTCACTAGGCTTGCTCCAGCAGCTGCAGGTCTGTATATGTGTGGCGCTGATGCAGCAGTAAAGCCACTTGAAGGCATAGCTCTGCCTTCAAGGCAGGCAACTGGCTCTGACTGACTCCCAGCTGAAGATAAATGCTTTGCCTGAGCAACAGACTGCTCAGCCTAGGTGCTGTTAACTGCTTTTCTTCCTCTCTAGGCCTCTTCCTTTCCTGCATCCACCACATGGATCTGTTTCTACCTATGCCTTCATCTTCCACACTCCGTCCTCCCCGTGCCTTTTGACAGTTCACACAGCTGTAAGCCACAGAGGGCTGCCAGATCAGTGAATAAGGCCTAAGTGTCAGCCATTGTGTCTAAACTATGATACATCTGTTACAGTCTGTGGAAATATGAAGCATGGAAACAAAAGGCAAAGACCAATGCTAAAGCTCCTTTTGATCATGCTGGATAATAGTTACAGGTTATGAGAGAAGGCCTCTGGGCTTCCAGGTCAGTGCCAACGGAACCTCATCCCTGCAACTTTAACAAATCTGTCTCTTCTGGGACTCCTGGGTGCTCTTTGGAGACATTTAGAGTGGAGCCATAGATCCATTAGCTCATTGTTAACCGGGCAGAGAGGGAGGGAGGCGTGAGACTCGAAGGAAGCACTATAGCCAATGCTAAATTACACCACCAAGAATCTGTGTGATGGATGTCAAAAACAATTTATCACAAACTGAATTCATTTGAGAAATAAAGTCCTAGCAAAATCGAGTCTCTGACTCACACTCCTTTCAGTAAATCACATGGAAATGCATCCTCACTGACAGTGGTAAGCAGGCCTCCGGTTACCAGGATCCCTGACTTCTCTTTCTCTCTGCCCATTTGTGCAACATGCCAGAGATAGGTAGGTAGGTAGGTAGGTAGGTAGACAGACAGACAGACGAGATTTCAACAAGTCTGGTGTTTAAGTGTTGATGGAAATGTAAGTAAGCTAGTAGCTATAGCAATAGCCAAATGTGGACAGTGCAGAAAAAGAATTGCATTGATTTGTCTCCACCATAAATTGTAATAAGGAATGATTATAAATGTATAAACTAAAACCAAATAATACATCATTCAGATGTTCTTATACAGTGCCACTAATCGTGCATCAAAGATAGCTTCAGGCCAGCAATCATAAATAAAAAATAACTTAAGTTGTCCTTGTTACAGTTTACTACATGTGTATCCAAACCTATATGGTATAGTCTTACAGCCATGAAGGTATAAAGGAACACAAGAAACGGCCCTGTACTGAATCGGACCATAGGGACGGCTAGCTCAGTATTGTCTATGAGGTTTCAGACAAGAGTCTTTCCCAGCCCTAAGGTGCCAGAGATTGAATCCGGGACCTCTTGTATGCAAAGTATAGGCTGTACCACTGAGCTATTGTCCCGCGCCACCATCCTGTTCACCCTTATCTCTGTATGCAAGCAGGTGCATGACAATCATAATCTGCAAGAAAACAGGTCCGATACTCAGATGGACACAGGACCTCTGCATCCTTTGAACTAGCTCAAAAAGCCCCTAATGATCCCCCCACTGCCAATATTTACACATGCAAAGTTCTATTCAAATTAACATATACATTCACAATAGCTATAGAAGCTTAATTCTGCAGGACAAAAGGGCCTTTAAGACATATAAAAATCAAATGGATATTGATTGAAAGGACTCAGATGTCAGATCAAAGTGGGAAGAGGATTTAAAAATGAAGATTTTGGGAACTGGATGGGATTACATTGGACACTGGTTCCAGAGAAAACTTTTAAAAAAATACTATGCAGATGGTATTATATGCTAATAAGAGGTATATCTTATTAGAATGTATATGCTGCTGATATATAACTGTAAGAAGATGTGGGAAGGTTGGCCTCAGGAGACATAGCCCAGGAAACTAGCCAAGTTGCTCAGGCACTGCCCTTCCTAATCCATGCAAATAAGGTAGATGAAGGACCCCTCTCATCATCGGTCAAGCCTTTGGTTCTTGTCCCATGAATGTACCTCTGAAAACCCATCACCTTATGTAACCCAACACCAAAAAAGGGGGATGACCCTCAACATGTTCAGCAGAAGTATATTCTGTCAAATACGATTTTGTCAGGCTTCCTTTGTCATAGATGGGGTCTCAAGTTGATAGCCAAGGCAGAGGAGGATGAGCTGGTCAGTTCTGTGGCCACCATACTGCTGGTCTGCAAAACACAAGCAGGTGGATACTGAATGAGGCTGATGGGCATGAACCAGCAGACTCCAAGCAAGGGCCCTCACAGATGCCTTATACTTAGTCAGACTATTGGTCCACAGAGCCCAGTATTGTCAATACTGACTGGTAGCAGCTCTCCAGGCTATGAGAGGAGTTTTTCCAGCCCTCACTGGAGATGCTGGGGATCAAACCTGGGATCTTCTGCATGCAAAGCAGGTGCCCTACCACTGAGTGCTAGGAGCCCTCTATCTGGAAGCACCCTGAGATGAGGGACCAGATAGCTCCTCCTCCCATTCCATGTACAAAAGCCATCCGGATGGGCAGTTGAATCTTCACCACTGGTGACAGGACAACTCCCTCCACCACACTTGAGGGCAGCAAGCTAGCTTAGTGGGGACAGAGAAGGCCACGTGGCACACAGAGCTCTGTCTTCCAACACCTCAACAGCACTTCCTGTCTCCCAGTATCTGCCACATGGAGCAGCCACTTCACTCTGACTAATGATCAGGCTGAGCCTAATTCATGTGATGGGTCACTAGGTTTGATGAAGAGAAGCTTGCTTAGAGAGTTCATTAGGGCAAGAATGGATTTAACCTGTATACCAGGAGCTGGATCCTGTGAAAGGAAGGGTTTCGCTTGTGGAAGGTCCCTCCACCCAATTTTTGGGGATCCCTGTCCCCCCACACCACAGCTCACCCCATTCAGCAGGGTCTCTTGACTCGCTGTGTGACATTTTCAGGAGGCTGAAGAGGCTGCAGTAGGAAGGAGGGGGTGAGGAACTCCACTTCTGCCAGCTCAGTTGATCCAGCTTAAATCCAGATCCAACCCTATGAGTTTCCTACTGATATTGCTTCTAGGAGTCTTGGGATGGTATTGCTGCTGGCCTTTATTGCTGACAACAAAGGCTACCCTTATGGTATGCATCTGCATCCCATGTGTAGGGTTTGGGGCTGTTTTTACTGAAGCTTGGGTAAGACATCTCGATTCCCCTTTTATGTTTGTAGAGAATAAATGAGGTTCCTCATCTTCCCTTGTGTTCATCCTTAAGAATCTCCCACATCTCTGCTAATCCAATTTCTTTTATAGCCCATACAATGGCTGCCCTAATTGCTATGAAAACAAGAAATGCTCTAATCAGATATTTTACTATTCCTGGCAAACCCAGAAAATTAGTAAAATTTGTGACACGTGGAACAAAAAGACTGAGCCAGTGCTAAAGTAGAGTCCATTTAGAAACAACAGGATGATCTTCAAGTGTCACCAAGAGAATGAGGCCCAAACTATACATTGCATCTCATGTGTAGTATGTAGCGATATCTGTTGTTTTACTTACATTACAGCTCTGGGGGTGGGATTGTTATCCAGATCACCACATTGGGGGGAGATTTATTCCTTTCCTCCCCAGCTGTGAAGCACCCGAACGTCTCCCCCCTCCCCCCTCCCGCTATAGAGCTTAGTAAAAAATTCCTACTGGCACCAATGGGGCCTTTTTTTTTTTTTTACTAAGCCTGCTAGCCACACCACTTGAGGGGAGAGCAGCTGGTTGGTTGGGATATGGCTGGGGAGAGCTATGATCCTGATAACCCTGCCCCCCAACGCAGCTGTATAACAGATGTAGCTACATGCTACGCAGTAAGAGTAATGCGTAGTTTAGTTCTGAGACGGCAAAGGGGGCCATAAGGCCTCTTGGCTTTTTTGTTCACTTTGAAGCCCATTCATAAGGTTATACTCTTTTAAGTTTGCTGAGCTCAGGTCCAGAGTCAGGTTTTGTGGCTTTGGCAATTCTCTCTTCAAAGGAAAGGTGTAAGCCAGCCATTTTTTCACCAGTTCAAATGAAAGCCCTCTCAGAAAAGTTGTGGTTTTGAAGGGGTACTCCTGGGAAAATGGCTGCTGGGGGGCAGGGGCAGCAGCAGGGAGAGAGACAAAGTATCCCTCCCTTTTTGCCCTAAAGGTGTCCTGCAAGGGTGGCGCAGCTCTTCAAATAACACCCCCCACCCAAGCCAATGCAAAGCAATGGAGACAGTAGGTTTGCTTGAGGGGGTGTTGCTTTAAAGAGCTATCCCTGGTATAACTGGGGGTGCGGGAGTGGGAGTAACTCTTCCTTGTATAGGACTCTTGATCTTGCCTGAGCAGGGGGCATAATATTTGTTGGGGGGCAACATTTTATTCCAAGCTTAGGATTAGTTTGGGAAATGATGTGAGTTTTTATGTATTTATTTAAATTTATAAACCACCTTTCATCCACAGAATCCTAAGGCAGTGTACAAACATCACAAATAAGAAAGTCCTATATAAAAACTATACAATTACACACTAAAAAACAAATTAGACAACAACAACTCTTCAATTTCTCCTCAAAGGAAAGGAATACGTTACAAGCCACCAATTTTTCTCCAGCTCAAATGAAAATCTTCTCAGTTCTTCTCATAAAATCCATTCTTCCTGATTTAAGGTGGGGTGGGGGAACATTTCTGAGTTATTCCAAAGCAAATGGAGTAGAGCTCTTCCATCTTTACTCTTTTATTCTGCATGAATTACTGTACAATGCATATTAACCCATGTTTGTGTCTTCACAACTACAAACAGGTTCAGCACTTGGACATTTATGTTGCATTCACAGGATTGTGGTTTAGTTAACCTTCTGCAAGCTCTTGAAACTACCAGCTTAGCCTGATTTCTATGTAATATTTTTGTATTATTTTGCATATAACCAAAATACATCACAACCAGGTGAGGCCTACTCCTTTAGAAGAGCAGATAAATTCTGGTTAAAAGCCAAGCCTCATACCATCCTAAGAAATATGCTGTCAGGGTGGAAACTGAGCCCACAGAACCCCAGAGCAGTTCTGATTCTGAGGAGGAACAGCAATCCGTGGGAGAGGAGCCTGCTCATCCCTCACAGGCACAGCAGCTGGCAGAGATTCCTCCTGCCAGCATTCCTGAGATAGATAGTGACCCTGGCAGTGAGAGAGTGCAGGAGGGGGGCTTGCTAGATGCTCGACACAGACGCAGGGAGCGACGAGCGAAGGAGGGCGCGGAAAGGAGGCATAACGCCTGTTTGGCGCGCAAGCAACGGTCGCGGCCCGTGGACCCAAGGGAAAGAGGGAGGAACTCTCCCTAGCCCATAAGTTCAGGGTCTGCAAGTGATTCTCCTTCAAACGGGGACCAACTGCCTAACCCGGAACATAGGCTACTCTGCTGTTCATTGCTTAGTCCCTGGTGATTAGTATCTGAAAGAGTCATTAAGTTGTAAAAGGATTAAAGCCTTGAAAAGAATCCTTTTGTCTGTGTCTTGAGTTGGCTATTGGAGTAGACTGAAAGAGGCCACTAGGGTGCTCCTGACACATGCAAAGGGGGAGGGGGGACTATTGTAGCAAAAGATAGATGAGAAGAGCTATCAAATATAGAATCTTCGCAAAATTCTATGGTTCTAATCAGCACTTTAGCCCTGATTCTGTTAAGCCCTTTCTCTCTAGATAGATCATTTTGATGGGACTCCTTGATAGGCTTGAACTTAGATCACGAATAAGAGCTTTGTAGGAGAACAGGCCTTCACATCTTATCACATCAAGGGATTTGTGCTAAAGTAAAATAAAAATTACACACTTGGGCCAAGTTGCAGGAGTGGGTTTCATATTTTGATCAGAAGATGTCAAAGAAGCGACTGCCCTGGCTGATTCTTTATATAATGTAGCTTCAAGTACCTCCTGTTCCTCAGACTTAAAATCTCTCTCTTAAATTATGTAATTTATGGATTGCTAAATCTACCAGATGTTTCTTGACACAAACTCAAAGAGCAGTGTCTGCACCAACAATATTTCTTGGTGGGAAAGAAATATATATAGATATTGACTATCTGTGTTCAGTCTTGAAATATATGAACTCTGCCATAACTGAGACTTTTTAATAAGGGAGGACATGATGATAGAGGTTTGTAAAATTATGTATGTTCGGGAGAAAGTAGATGGATTGATGTAGGACGAATCTCAAGGGTAGGCATTGTTGGGCATCTGCCAAGGGCCCACATCTCAGCAGGGGCCCACTGACAACAGCACCCTGGAGTTGCTCCTAAGAATGAAAGAAGAGCCATGTTGGATCAGACCAAGGGTCCATCTGGTCCAGCCTTCTGTTCACACAGTGGCCAACCAACTGCCCGTGGGAAACGCACAAGCAGGACATGAGTGCAACAGCACCCTCGCTCCCATGCTCTCCAGCAACTGGTGTACATAGGCATACTGCCTCTGATACTGGGTAGCATATAGCCATGGGGGTGGGGGGAATCTTCACACAACAGCATGAGAAGTGTGTTGGAGTATTATCCAGATTTTCATGGAATTGGCTTTGGTCCATCAGGGACACAAAAAGCAAGCAAAGCAGAGTGTTCCATACCTTAAAAATCCGATTTTCCAGGGTCACACAGCACTTGAAAGGAACATACTTCCAGGTGGGGTGGGGGGAGCAGAACTGAATGTCATCAACCTGGCAGGGGCTGCTCAACCAATAAGAGAGGCTTGTTTCTAACCCCTGTCTAGGCTCCCCCCCTGCTACTACATTATCATGAATGGACAGTAACTAATTCACAACCCTGTAGGCTAGAAACAGCACTAAAAAGGCAAGGCAGGCTATATATTTGCTCCCCATGACAGCCCCCTACCGGTGCAAGTAATCCCTATTCCAGCAAACAGTCAGGGAGTTCTAGCCCCAACCCACCTTTCTTCTTCTCTGGCCACTTCTCCTTGCTTGCAATGACAGCCTTCTCTGTTTTTGTAGATGCCAAGACCGAGGTAGATCGTTAGTGCGATAAAGCCCTTATATGGATTTGTGTAATGCCAAAGGAAAGAGGGGAATAGGGGAAAATGGGGGCGGGGGCAGGGGGAAGAATGCCCACTTTTCCCTGAAGAAGCCAAAATCCCCAATTATCCAGTGCAGTATCTGAAGGCTCCTCCTGAGAGAGGCCCACCACCCCAATTTCACCCCATTCCAGCAAAATGTCGCAGAGTTATTCCTTTCCCCCCATCTTCCCCAATGTGTGCAGTTTTACCTGAAGAAGCCAAAGTCCCTGATTCTCCAGTGCAGCATCTGAGTGGAGTAAAAATACGATGTAAAAATGCAGCTTCCCCACAGGTAAACTCCGGGGTGGCTGCAGACTGGCCACAACGTCATCTGCTGCAAAAGACCGCCAAAAACCTTTGTCCCAATCCGCAGCAAATCACCCATGAAAACAGGCCCTTGGAATTGTAGCCATCGATAGCCTTATCTCCTCCATGAATTTGTCCAATCCCCTTTTATAGTCATCCAAATTGGTGGCCATCACTACATCTTGTGGAAGCGAATTCCACAGTTTAACTATGCACTGAGTGAAGAAGTACTTCCTTTCATCTGTCCTGAATCTCCCACCAATCAGCTTTGTGGGATGACTCCGGGTTCTAGTGTTATGAGAGAGGGAGAAAAATGTTTCCCTATCTACTTTCTCCACACCATGCATAATTTTGTACACCTCTATCATACTCCTACCTGTTTTCTAAGACAAACAATCCCAGCTGTTGTAACCTTTCCTCATAGTTGCTCCAGCCCCTTGATCATTTTAGTTGCCCTTTTCTGCACTTTTTAGAATCACAGAATCATTCAATAGTAGGGTTGGAAGGGGCCTACAAGGCCATCGAGTCCAACCCCCTGCTCAATGCAGGAATCCAAGTCAGAGTATCTCTGACAGATGGTTGTCCAGCTTCGTCTTGAACACAACCAGTATGGGAGAGCCCACTACCTCCCTAGGTAATTGGTTCCATTATCGTATAGCTCTAACAGTCAGGAAGTTTTTCCTGATGTTCAGCCGGAATCCGGCTTCTTGTAACTTGAGCCCATTATTCCGTGTCCTGCACTCTGGGATTATTTTATTTTTTTATTATTTAATTTATTAATCGCCCATCTGGCTGGTCACCCAGCCACTCTGGGCGATGTACAACACACAATAAAACAATAAAATTCTACAATAAAAACATTTTCTAAAATACCCTAACCCACCCCAAATGCCTGCCTGAACAGCCACGTTTTTAATGCACGATGGAAGCTCATTAAAGAGGGGGCATGACGGAGTTCCCTAAGGAGGGAGTTCCACAGAGTGGGGGCCACTACAGAAAAGGCCCTCTCCCTCGTCCCCACCAGTCTAGCTGTCATGGCTGATGGGACAGAGAGAAGGCCATCCGAGGCTGATCTTGTTAAGCGGCCTGTCTGGTGCTGCTGGAGGTGCTCCTTAAGATAGGCTGGGCCAGAACCATATAGGGTTTTAAAGGTCAAAACCAACACCTTGAATTTGGCCCGGAAAACAACTGGTAACCAGTGCAACTCCTTCAGCACTGGAGTGATGTGATCTCGCCGGTGGCTGCCTTTAATCAGGTGAGCCGCCGCATTCTGTACCAGCTGCAGCTTCCGAACCGTCTTCAAGGGTAACCCCACGTAGAGAGCATTACAGTAGTCTAAACGAGAGGAGACCAGGGCATGTACTACTGATGGGAGCAGATGGTCGGGAAGGAAGGGGCGCAGCCGCTGTATCAGATGGAGTTGATACAGCGCTGTCCGGCTCACAGCTGACACCTGAGCCTCCATGGACAGCTGGGAGTCCAAAATGACCCCCAGGCTGCGGACCTGGTCTTTCAAGGGTAGCCGTACCCCATTCAACACCAGGTCAACATCCCCTGGCCTCCTCTTGTCTCCCACCAAAAGTACCTCGGTCTTGTCAGGGTTCAGCTTCAGCCTATTCCTCCCCATCCAGCCACTCACCGTCTCGGCGTCTCCAGACATTTGGACAGGGATTCTACAGCCAACCTTGGTGAAGATATGAATGAGAGGTAGAGCTGCGTGTCATCCGCATATTGATGACACTGCACCCCAAACCTCCTGATGATAGCCCCCAGCGGCTTCACATAGATGTTAAATAGCATCGGGGAGAGGATGGAGCCCTGTGGCACCCCACAAGTGAGTGGCCACGGGTCTGAAACCTCCTCTCCCAGTGCTACCCTCTGGTACCTGCCGGAGAGGAAGGACCGGAACCACCGCAATACGGTGTCTCCAATGCCCAACCCCTCCAGGCGGTCCAGGAGGATACCGTGGTCAACGGTATCAAAAGCCGCTGAGAGGTCGAGGAGAACAAGGAAGGAGCATTCACCCCTATCCAGAGCCCTCCTCATATCATCTACCAAGGCGACCAAGGCGTTTCTGTCCCATGCCCAAGCCTGAAGCCCGACTGAAATGGGTCTAGATAATCAGTTTCTTCCAAGTGTGCCTTCAACTGCACCGCCACCACCCGCTCAATCACCTTGCCCAAAAATGGCAGATTTGAGACTGGGCGAAAGTTGTTCAGAACTTGAGGATCCAAGCAGGGCTTCTTTAAGAGCGGTCTTATCACTGCCTCCTTGAGGGCTGATGGCATCACTCCCTCCTCAAGGGAGGCGTTCACCACCGCCCTGATCCCCTCACCCAGTCTCTCTCTGCAGACCATAATGAGCCAAGATGGGCAAGGATCAAGTAAGCAGGTGGTCGGCCTTACAGATGAAAGCACCTTGTCCACTTCATCAGGAGGAAGAAGCTGGAACCGATCCCACAAAACCGGTTTGCCACAGGCCGCCTCTTGCTCACTAACTGTATCCACAGCGTGCAGAGTAACACACCTAATCTGATCAATTTTATCTGCAAAGTGCCTTGCCAAGGCCTCACAGGAGGCCTTAGAATGCTCCAGTGGTTCCGGAGCCACAGGACCAACCAGGCTCCGGATCACTTGGAACAGCCTCCTGGGACAGCACTCTGCAGACGCGATGGAGACAGCATAATATTCCTTTTTTGCTGCCTTCACCGCCACATGATAGGCTGAAGATACAGCTCTAGCCCGTGTCTGATCGTCTTTGGAGCGAGACTTCCGCCACCGGTGCTCTAGCCGTCTCACCTCCTGTTTCAGAGCTTGTAACCGCGGATTGAACCATGGTGCAGTCCGAGCCCTGTTCAGGGGGAGAGGGCGTTTCGGAGCCACCTGATCTAATGCCCCAGTGATTGCGGCATTCCAGCCACCCACCAGGGTCTCGACCAAGTGGCCGTTGGCGTGCCCCAGAGAATCCCCAAGCGCGTTCAGGAATCCATTTGGATCCATAAGATGCCTGGGGCGGACCATTTTAATGGGTCCTCCACCCCTGCGGAGGGGTTGTGGAACCGAGAAGTCCAACGTCACCAGATAGTGATCTGACCATGACAAGGGGGTGGTGGATATACCCCCGACTTCCAGTTCACTCCCCACTTCTCCAGAAACAAACACAAGGTCTAGTGCATGACCGGCTACATGGGTGGGCCCAGTTAGAATATGGTGCAGCTCCCAGGAGGCCATGGTCTCCATGAAGTCCTGAGGTGCTCCTGTGAGGATGGCCTCCGAATGTACGTTGAAGTCCCCCAACACCAATAAGTTAGGGGACTGTACACGCACATCAGAGACCACCTCCAGCACCTCGGCCAGGGAGTCAGTCGTGCAGCGGGGTGGACGGTACACGAGCAGAATCCTCAGACTGCCCTTCGGGCCCAACCTCCAGTACATGCACTCAGCAACCTTGGTCTCCCGGAGAGGGGGCGTGGTGAAGACCAAGGGCTCTCGGTAGATAACAGCCACTCCCCCTCCCCGATCCCCAGCCCTCGGCTGCTGTGCATACGAAAATCCGGCTGGACACATGGCTGCAAGGGTTGGAGCAGCAGCCTCGGCCAGCCAGGTCTCCGTAATACATGCCAGGTCTGCACCCTCATCCAGAATCATGTCATGGATGAGGGAGGTTTTCTGGGTAACAGACCTGGCATTGCAGAGCAGCAAACGAAGGCCAGAAGATGGGGTCACGCCAGCCATCCTTTGGCTCTGGACAGGCCCGGAGCAGGGGACAGATATTACACATCTCTCCCTTGTTCCCCTTAGCTGGCATGGCCTGCCCCTAGCACTCCGCCAGCACCTGCCGCCCAGCCTCGGTATGTTCTGGCCCCCAACACCCCCCCCACTGCCTCCATCAGGTGGACACATGCCCCCTCGCTCCCGCCTATCAGGCAGGCTACCCACCCCTAAAAACGCAACAAAATCCCCCAGAAAAACAAACAAACAAACAAAAAATTAAAAATCCCCTTAAAGTAATGCCAGGCCGGAGTCCACAGGGAAGGCCTGGTGGTGGTGGCGGCAGCAGCAGGCCTGGCAGCAGCAGGCGCGCCTCTTCCCCGATGGTGGTGGTGGTGGCCTCTCCTGCAGGCCCTGGCTCTCCCAGGCCACCTCAGCCAGCCAGCTTATGTAGCCCCTCCAGGGAGGGCAGGTGGAGCAGCACAGCTGGCTCTGTACCTGGGGGCCTGGTCCTGCAGGGACTGGCGGTCTGCCAGGCAGACGTCTACAGGGAAGGCCTGGTGGTGGTAGTGTCGGTGGCGGCAGCAGCAGCAGGCCCAGCAGCAGCAGGCCCGCCTCTTCCCTTGGGGTGGTGGTAGCCTCTCCTGCAGGCCCTGGCTCTCCACTGAGAAGAGATGCTGGCCTTCCTGTCTGTGACAACCTTTCAAGGACTTGAAGAGCGCTATCATATCTGCCCTCAGTCTTCTCTTCTCAAGTCTAAACATGCCCAGTTCTTTCAGTCTCTCTTCATAGGGCTTTGTTTCCAGTCCCCTGATCATCTCTGTTGCCCTTCTCTGAATCCTCTCCAGTTTTCTGCATCCTTCTTAAAGTGCGGTGCCCAGAACTGGACACAGTACTCCAGATGAGGCCTAACCAGTGCTGTATAGAGGGGAACTAGTACTTCCTGGGATTTGGAAGCTGTGCTTCTATTAATGCAGCCCAAAAGAGCATTGGCCTTTTTTGCAGCCACATCACATTGTTGGCTCATATTCAGCTTGTGATCGACAACAATTCTAAGATCCTTCTCGCTTGTAGTGTTGTTGAGCCACGTATCCCCCATCTTGTAACTGTGCCTTTGGTTTCTTTTTCCTAGGTGCAGAACTTGGCATTTATCCCTATTAAATGTCATTCTGTTGTTTTCTGCCCAGCGCTGCAGTCTATCCTGATCACTTTGAATTTTGTTTCTGTCTTCCAAAGTATTAGCTATCCTGCCCAATATTGTGTCATCTGCAAATTTGATCAGCATTCCCTGCACCTCCTCCTCCAAGTCATTCATAAAAATGTTGAAGAGCACTGGGCCCAGGACTGAGCCCTGCAGTACCCCACTTGTTACCTCTCTCCAGTTTGAGAAGGTCCCATTGAGAAGCACTCTTTGAGTCCGATTCTGTAGCCAACTGTGGATCCACCGGATCGTTGTTTCATCTAGCCCACTTTGAGCTAGTTTGCCCATCAGGATATCATGGGGCACTTTGTCGAAAGCTTTGCTGAAGTCGAGGTATATGATGTCTACAGCATTCCCATGGTCCGCAAGGGAGGTGACTTGATCAAAAAATGAGATCAGATTTGTCTGTCAGGGCTTGTTCTTGACAAATCCATGTTGGCTTCGAGTAATCACTGCATTGTTTTCAAGGTGCTTCCAGATGGATAGCTTTATCATCTGCTCCAGAATTTTCCCAGGGATTGATGTCAGACTGACTGGTCTGTAGTTCCCAGGTTCCTCCTTTTTACCCTTTTTGAAGATAGGGACAACATTAGCCCTCCTCCAGTCATCTGGCACTTCCCCCGTCCTCCATGATTTCTCAAAGAGAATAGACAGCGGTTCTGAGAGTTCTTCTGCCAGTTCCTTTATTACTCTAGGATGCAGTTCATCTGGCCCTGGAGATCTGAACTCATTCAAAGTAATTAGGTGTTCCTTGACCATATGCCTATCGATCTCAAGCTGCAATCCTGCCCCTTCAGCCTGTACTTTGCCTTTGCCAGGGGGCTCATAGACCTTCTTTTGGGAGAAGACTGAGCCAAAGTAGGAATTGAGTACCTCTGCCTTTTCTTTGTCATCTGTTATCGTTTTGCCATCCTTATTTAATAGCTGAACCACCATTTCTTTCCTCTGCCTTTTACTATGCACGTAGCTGAAGAAAGCCTTTTGTTGTTTTTAGCATCCCTCGCTAACCTCAGCTCGTTCTCAGCTTTAGCATTCCTGACGCCATCCCTGCAATTCTGTGCTACCTGCCTGTACTCTTCCTTTGTTACTTGGCCTTCTTTCCACTTCCTATATGTGTGCTTTTTTGTTTTCAGGTCATCCCTAAGCTTTTTGTGAAGCCACACTGGCTTCTTCTGTTGTCTTCCACCTTTTCTTCTTGTTGGAATTGTTTGTAATTGTGCCTTGAGAATTTCCTTTTTTAAAAGCTCCCACCCATCTTGGACTCCTTTTCTCATTAGTGTTGCTTGCCATGGGACCTTACTGATTATTGTTCTGAGTTTAGTATAGTCAGCTTTCCCAAAATCCAGGGTATGCGTTTGACTACGCTCGGCTTTTGCTTCCCTTAGAACCAAGAATTCAAGTACAACATGGTCGCTTTCCCCCAGAGTTCCTATAACTGCCACTTTATCCACTAAGTCATCTCTGTTGGTTAGGATCAAGTCAAGGATAGCCGATCCTCTAGTTCCTTCCTCTACTTTCTGTAGGAGGAAGTTATCTGCCACTCAAGTCAGGAATTTCCTGGAGGGGCCATTTGTCACAGAATTTGTCTCCCAACAAATATCGGAGAAATTGAAGTCTCCCATTACTACTACATCATGCTTCCTTAAAACATTGGCTATTTGCTTTTCAAAAGTTTCATCTTCGTCTTCTCCTTGATTGGATGGTCGGTAGTAGACTCTGACCACCAGGTTCCTTTTATTCTTTGCTCCATTTATTTTGATCCAGATGCTCTCGATGGGGCTACCAAGCTCATCCTCCTGTACTTCTGTGGAGAGATATGTATTTTTCGCATATAGTGCAACCGCACCTCCCTTTCTGTTCCTCCTGTTCTTTTTGAACAAGTTATATCCTTCAATTGCTGTATTCCAGTCATGAGAGTCATCCCACCAAGTCTCAGTTATACCTATCAAGTCATAATTTCCCTCTTGTATTAAGAGTTCAAGTTCGTTCTGCTTGTTTCCCATACTCTGGGTATTAGTATATAGACATCGAAGACCATGTGCTTCATAGTCTGGCTTTCTTCCTACATGTGTCTGAAGACTATTATTGGGCGCTATTAGAGCTGTTCTCTCCGTTGCAGTGTATGCGCCTACATCCATTGTTACCCCTAACTTTACATCTCCCTTCCCCGTAGGATTCAGTTTAAAGCCCTCCTGATGAAGTTCTTCATGCTGTGGCCAAACACATTCTTCCCATCCTTTGTGATGTGCAACCCGTCTCTTGCCAACAGCCCATCTTCCAGGAAGTATAGCCCGTGGTCACAGAATCCATATCTCTCTCGTCGGCACCACCTTCGTAGCCAGTCATTCACCCGGAGTATTTTTTGTTCCCTTTCTATCCCTCTTCTAATTACTGGAAGGATGGATGAGAAAACTATCTGGGCCCCAAAGTTCTTGAGTTTCCTTCCCAAAGCTTCAAAGTCTGACGTGATTTCTTCGTAGCTCCGCTTGGAGGTATCATTTGTTCCCACATGGATGAGAAGAAAGGGATACCTGTCAGTGGGCTTTATGAGTGCAGGCAACCTTTCAGTCACGTCTCTAATCCATCCTCCTGGGAGACAACATACTTGGCGAGTCCATGGGTCTTTGCAACATACTTGGGTCTCGATCCCACACAGCAAGGAGTCTCCCACTACTACTACTCTTCTCTTCTTGTTGTTGTAGGCCTGGGTTTCATCGCCTCTGTTTGTCTGACCTTCAGCCTCTTGCTCACTCTCATGTAGGTTCCCCTGTGATTCTTCCTCTGCAGGCTGTCCTCCAGTCTCATCTGCAAGTACCTGGAATCGGTTCCACAGCTCCAGTGCTTCCACTGGTGCAGAGTGGCATCTAGTTCTTCTCCTCCTAACTTTCACCCTTTTCCAAGGAGTATCCTCTACTCCATTTTTCCTCACCTCAGCATTTCCCACTTCTGCCTCATCTTGCTGTTGCTCTTCAAGCTTCCGGTCTTCCCTTTGCTGCTGTAGTTCCCCCATTCTGTCCAAGAACTCTTCGTGTTCTCTTATTTCCTGGAGGGTCGACAGTCGCCGCTCCAGTCCACTTACTTTTTCTGTGTGATCAACTTGCACTTGTTGCAGGTGTAGGCCATGTTGTTCTCAGGCAAGAAAACAAACATTGCACACACCTTGCAGGTCACCACCACTGGAGAGTCTTGTCCTTCCATAGCCTCTTTTCCCTTTTTGAGTCTAGCTTTGTGATTGTTCTAGACTAGCCTGTGCCTGCTCCTCTACTCAGTAGAGGTTAAAAGCAGAGTCCCACTGGTGTGAAAGTGTGTGTTACAAGACAAATAAATGAAAAAAAAAAGTTAGTTAAAAAAGAAAAAAGAAAAAGAAAAAAATGTTAGGGGCCTCCCCCTTAACCTCCCCTGCCAAAGTCCCCTGGCCAACTCTTGTTTGCTCCCTCTGTTTGCTCGCTCTGGTCGCTTGCTCTCTGATGGCTTGCTTGCTTTTGTAGTCCCTCTGCTCTGCTCTGCTGTGCTGGGCGGCGGGAAATAGACTGAAGCTTCCTGCCCACTCAGCTGCTGGGAGTACTCAGGCCACCCCCCCCCCCAATTCAGTTGGAACTTCAGCTGGAGCTTTTCCAACTCTCTACAGTATCCTTTTTTAGGTGTGGTGACCAGAACTGTACGCAGTATTCTAAGTGTGATCACACCATAGATTTGTATAAGGGGGGTAGGATCTGGGCAGTTTTATTTTCAAATCCTTTCCTAAATATGGCCACAGGGAATTGGCCTTCTTTCACAGCCACTGCACACTGAATTGACATCTTCACTGAGCTGTCCACCACAACCCCAAGATCTCTTTCTTGCTCCATCACTGCTACCTCAGATCCCATCAGTTTATATCACCTCTGATCATGAAGGTTCCATAGTCAACCTGACTTTCAGCCATTGAAAGACTTCACCATGGCAACCTGTTTGTTCACCTGCTTCACTCTGGCCCAGACAACAGTGGTGAGAAGAAAGAACAGTAGGTACCACTACCTCCTTGCTCACTGGGTCCCTGCCTGGCAGGCAAACAAATGGTAGCCACGATGAGAAAGAGGATGAGGAGCAAAAGCAGCTGCTGACGATGGCAGTGAGAGGGTAGCCTTTGTCTGATTCAACAGGAAGCTTCTTATATTCTGGAGCGCATGTTTCAGAAATGTATAGCTAGTAGAGAACTAGATGTTTGAATGAAAAGTGACCAGCTGCCACTTCAGGTTGCTCCCAAATCTGGATCTGTGTTGTTGTTGTTATTGTTGTCTTTTAACATAAGCTCTTAGGCACAGATCAAGGGAGGCAAGGATCTTTATGCTGAATCATATTTTGGGATCCCTCTTGTCTTTGGCCTGTATGTCACACTATTCCATTTTCTAGCAACCTTCATCAACATAGAATCATTAAAACAGTGAGTGGCTGTCAAAACAAAAATAAATTTCTAACTTAACTCATATAGAAAAAACTTAATGGCAGCTTCTAGCGCTCAACAATATAGAAATGTATTTTTATATTGCTTTAATAGTTTTTCTAATTTAGAACAGGTTGTTGTTCAGTCATTCAGTCATGTCCGACTCTTCGTGACCCCATGGACCATAGCACGCCAGGCCTTCCTGTCCTGCACTCTCTCCTGGAGTGTGCTCAAGTTCATATTCATTGCATCGGTGATGCTATCTAGCCATTTCATCCTCTGCCGTCCCCTTCTCCTTTTGCCTTCAGTCTTTCCCAGCATCAGGGTCTTTTCCAGAGAGTTTTCTCTTCGCATTAGGTGGCCAAAATATTTGAGCTTCAGCTTCAGTATCTGTCCTTCCAATGAGCACTCAGGGTTGATTTCCTTTAGTATGGACTGATTTGACCTCCTTGAAGTCCAGGGGACTCGTAAGAGTCTTCTCCAGCACCACAGTTCAAAAGCATCAATTCTTCAGCGCTCAGCCTTCCTTATAGTCCAGCTCTCACAGCCATACATTACTACTGGGAAAACCATAGCTTTGATTAGACGGACCTTTGTCGGCAAGGTGATGTCTCTGCTTCTTACTATGCTGTCTAGGTGTGCCATAGCTTTCCTCCCAAGGAGCAAGCGTCTTTTAATTTCATGGCTACAGTCACCATCTGTACAGTCACATCTTGGAGCCCAAGAAAGTAAAATCTGTCACTGCTTCCATTTCTTCCCCTTCTATATGCCAGGAAGTGATGGGGCCAGATGCCATGATCTTCGTTTTTTTAATGTTGAGTTTCAAACCAGCTTTTGCACTCTCCTCTTTCACCCTCAACAAGAGGCTCTTGAGATCCTCTTCGCTTTCTGCCATTAGGGTGGTATCGTCTGCATATCGGAGGTTGTTGATAATTCTCCCAGCAATCTTAATTCCGATCTCTTATTCATCCAACCCAGCATTTCTCATGATGTACTCTGCATGTAAGTTAAATAAGCAGGGTGACAATATGCAGCCTTGTCATACTCCTTTCCCAATTTTGAACCAATCAGTTGTTCCATGTCTGGTTCTTACTGTTGCTTCTTGACCCTCGTACAGGTTTCTCAGGAGACAGATAAGGTGGTCTGGTACTCCCATCTCTTTAAGAATTTGCCAGAGTTTTTGTGATCCACACAATCAAAGGCTTTAGCGTAGTCAATGAAGCAGAAATAGACGTTTTTCTGGAATTCTCTTGCTTTCTCCATGATGCAGCGAATGTTGGCGATTTGATCTCTAGTTCCTCTGCCTCTTCGAAACCCAGCTTGTACTTCCGGTAGTTCTCGGTTCGCATACTGCTGAAGCCTAGCTTGTAGGATTTTGAGCACCACCTTGCTGGCATGTGAAATGAGCGCAATTGTGCGGTAGTTTGAACACTCTTTGGCATTGCCCTTCTTTGGAATTGGAATGTAAACTGACCTTTTCCAGTCTTGCAGCCATTGTTGAGTGTTCCAAATTTGTTGGCATATTGAATGCAGCACTTTAACAGCATCATTTTTTAGGATTTTAAATAGCTCAGCTGGAATACTGTCATCTCCACTGGCTTTGTTGTTAGTAATGCTTCCTAAGGCCCACTTGACTTCACTTTCTAGGATGTCCGGCTCAAGTTCAGTGACCGCACTATCATGGCTATCAGGGACATTCAGATCTTTCCTGTATAGTTCTTCTGTGTATTCTTGCCACCTCTTCTTAATCTCATCTGCTTCTGTTAGGTCCCTGCCTTCTTTGTCCTTGATCATGCCTGTCTTTGCACAAAACGTTCCCTTGAGATCTCCGATTTTCTTGAAAAGATCTCTAGTCTTTCCCATTCTGTTGTTTTCCTCGATTTCTTTGCATTGTTCATTTAAGAAGGCCTTCTTGTCTCTCCTTGCTATTCTCTGGAACTCTGCATTCAGTTGGATATATCTTCCCCTTTCTCCCTTGCTTTTCGCTTCCCTTCTTTCCTCAGCTACTTGTAAAGCCTCATCAGACAGCCACTTGGCTTTCTTGCATTTCTTTTTCTTTGGGATGGATTGAGTTGCTGCCTCCTGAACAATGTTACGGACCTCCGTCCGTAGTTCCTCAGGCACTCTATCAGGTCTAATCCCTGAAATCTATTCCTCACCTCCACTGTGTATTCATAAGGGATATGATTGAGGTCATACCTGAATGGTTTAGTGGTTTTCCCTACATTCTTCAATTTAAGCCAAAATTTTGCAACAAGAAGCTCATGATCTGAGCCACAGTCAGCTCCAGGTCTTGTTTTGACTGACTGTATAGAGTTTCTCCATCTTTGGCTGCAAAGGACATAATCAATCTGATTTCGATATTGACCATCTGGTGATGTCCATGTGTAGAGTCGTCTCTTGTGCTGTTGGAAAAGAGTGTTTGCTATGATCAGCGTGTTCTCTTGGCAAAACTCTATTAGCCTTTGTCCTGCTTCATTTTGTACACCAAGGCCATGCTTGCCTGTTATCCCGGTGATTTCTTGACTTCCTACTTTAGCATTCCAATCCCCTATGATGAAGAGGACATCTTTGTTTGGTGTTAGGTCTAGAAGGTGTTGTAGGTCTTCATAGAACTGATCAACCTCAGCTTCTTCGGCCTCAGTGGTTGGGGCATAGACTTGAATTACTGTGATGTTGAATGGTTTGCCTTGGATTCGTACTGAGATCATTCTATCGTTTTTAAGATTGTACCCCGGTACTGCTTTTACCACAAAACAAAAAGAGCATCACACAGAAAATAGTAGCAACAAAAATACTTACTTTTCATTCTTTGTTGATTCTTGACTGAAGAAATTGGGGGTCTTGATGCGTTTTAGATTTGTTTCACATCCTTGCATCCCTGGTATTATCCTTCTCTTTATTCTATTGAGTATTTATTCTGTAACCAACAGAAATTGGTTAAATATTAAGTGATGAGGCTTATATTAATGTATATAAGATTTGAGAATTTATGCTAATGTTATTGTGAAATTATGCTGTTTTTTGTTATTTCTTTTTGTTATATTTGCAAAACATTGATGAGGTATTATTAACTCTGTATGTTAATGATATTATACAATCTGTATTTTTAATGATTTGTTATACAAATGAACATTTGTTTTTATTTTTTATTATTACATTTATAGCCCACCTGTTTTCCTCTTGAAAGGAACCCTAGGCAGATTACTTAGTCCTCCTCCTCTCCATTTTATCCTCATTTTAATATATAGGGTTGTGGTTTTTTAAAAGAAATGCTAAAAGTTGAGCATCCCCAGGGAGTCTTATATGCAGCTTCCAGAATTAAAGGAATGGGACTTTTGAAGAGTGGGGCTCCCATTTCCTTTAAAACAAGGTGAATACTTTACTGGATATATATCCCTCCACTCAGAGTCCTTGTTGTTGTTGTTGTTGTTGTTGAGTCATGTCCGACTCTTCGTGACCCCATGGACCATAGCACGCCAGGCCTTCCTGTCCTGCGCTCTCTCCTGGAGCGTGCTCAAGTCCATATTCATTGCATCAGTGATGCTATCTAGCCATCTCATCCTCTGCCGTCCCCTTCTCCTTTTGCCTTCAGTCTTTCCCAGCATCAGGGTCTTTTCTAGAGAGGTTTCTCTTCGCATTAGGTGGCCAAAATATTTGAGCTTCAGCTTCAATATCTGTCCTTCCAATGAGCACTCAGGGTTGATTTCCTTTAGGATGGACTGATTTGACCTCCTTGAAGTCCAGGGGACTCGTAAGAGTCTTCTCTAGCACCACAGTTCGAAGGCATCAATTCTTTGGCGCTCAGCCTTCCTTATAGTCCAGCTCTCACAGTCATACGTTGCTACTGGGAAAACCATAGCTTTGATTATGTGGACCTTTGTTGGCAAGGTGATGTCTCTGCTTCTTACTATGCTGTCTAGGTGTGCCATAGCTTTCCTCCCAAGGAGCAAGAGTCTTTTAATTTCATGGCTACAGTCACCATCGGCGGTGATCTTGGAGCCCAAGAAAATAAAATCTGTCACTGCTTCTATTTCTTCCCCTTCCATATGCCAGAAAGTGATGGGGCCAGATGCCATGATCTTCGTTTTCTTAATGTTGAGTTTCAAACCAGCTTTTGCACTCTCCACTTTCACCCTCAACAAGAGGCTCTTGAGATCCTCTTCACTTTCTGCCATTAGGGTGGTATCGTCTGCGTATCTGAGGTTGTTGATAATTCTCCCGGCAATCTTAATTCCGACCTGTGATTCATCCAGTCCAGCGTTTCTCATGATATACTATGCATATAAGTTAAATAAGCAGGGTGACAATATGCAGCCTTGTCGTACTCCTTTCCCAATTTTGAACCAATCGGTTGTTCCCTAGACCATTTCTAAATAGCTTTACTTCTTTTGGAAACAATATTAAATTCTGAGAATGCCAATTGAAAAGTAGGCAGGAATAAATTGTTGAATGCCACGCCTGAAGGCATTTTTAAAAATTCACTCTGTCTCCTCAAACATAGGTTTGTCAAATTCATTGCCATATCACAAGTTCCACTGTGGTTTTAAAAACCTAAATATTGGTCTCCTTCCCTGTTTTCAATACTCGTTGTTTTTGTTGGCATATAAAGCAAAACAAGCAGGGAAAAACAGCTATAGAGCAGGAATAGCAGCACAGGAGTTAATATGAAAGCCTTCCCCCTTTCCTATGCATTCCCATCTCTGCCACACCTGATTCTACCCTCATCACTCACAAACTCCATATACCTCAAATCTGACTGGGTTTCATTTACATGGGTATGTGTGACAGCGTGTCAACATTCAGAAATGAAGGCAAGATAGAAACTAATGCAAGAAATTCCCTCCTTACTAAGCTCCTCATTTCAATTACCACATAGTTTACTTCTGAGTGGATCTATAAAAGCAAAATGAATAAGCTAATGCTTCAGACCTATAAGATATAATACTTGAAAGTACTTTGCAAAGTAATAAAGACAGAGAGAGAGAAGGAGAAACATCAACCCTGTTTTTATTCTAATCATTGGCATTTAGAGCTTTTTTCCTCCAGACTGACATCATCATTGTCATGTGGTGAAATTGCTGTGTTCTGTTGTGTGATGACCCACGTTTTGAATATCATCAGAAGTGCCATGTCTTGATAATATTGTGGGGCACCAGTTACCCTGAGGTTCAGTACACATTTTGAACGTTCCCCATTGGGTATGGTGAGCCACGCAGTCTTCTCGCTGCAGGACCCACATGGCCATTTGCCACTGTCACAGACCAGTGACCCCCTGTTCCATGAGTGGAAGGGAAAGCAGGCAAAATAGTTATAATGGTTACTAATACTAGTTTACATGATTGCCACAGTGGGTTGTCGTGCCTGTAGGTACCAGGTTGCTGATCCAAGCTGCCGTGGCTTCTCATTACGTGCAAACCTGGTGAGGATGGGTGGTTGGGGTGTTTGACAAGCCACCCAGAACCCATGGGCTATTTTAGGGTTGTCAACCACCTCAGCAACCCAGCCTTGCTGGATTCGCACATAACAAGATGCTACAGCAAGCCCCTGCTGCACCCTGAATATTTAAAATGTCAGCTGCCACAATGAGGAGCCCCGCAGAGAAATTTACCCATGGAGGCTTCTCTTTATGTGCGAACTGGGCCATTGTGTCCACACACCTTTTTGTCCTTCCGTTTCTGTGGACTTTCTGCTGCCACCAGGGGGCTGTCTTCATGAGCGATTTGGTGTGAAGTTAGAACATTCTGCGACAGATGATGTTGTCACCAATCCATTGCCAACCAGCCGCTTCCCTCTTGAAAAGCCGCATTTTCTGAAACTCCTTTTACTTGGACTTTTGTTACTGAAAGCGGTTCTCTGGTTTTTGTTACTGAAAGCGGTTCTCTACCACAGTGTGCCATGTCCCCCACCCCAGCATTAAATCCTGGGCATGCTTCTGTGATCTGGCAGTGATGTAGTCAAGGGGTGGGATGCCCAATTCCCTCTTGTTTCCCCAATGGAAGTTTTTCCCATTGAGAAAATCCCCAGGAGGTCAGCAGCGACCCCTCATATTACCGCAGTAGTGGGGACACTCATTCACCTTAGGTAGCCTGCTTTTAATCTTTAATATATCCCCCCTTCTGTGCATGTTTACTCAGAAGTAAGAAATAAATCTTGCTCCCCTGCAGTGAATCTCTAACAGATCTTTATGCATTTGGAGCCACAATATTTTGCTAAAGCGTTAAACGCTAACTTTAGTAACTCACCCTAAAGTACCCTTTCACCTATCCGATGCTCTCTTAAATCGCTATTGCAATGCTGTGCTTCTTTGATGTTCTGATATAATGCCATTTCTCTGTTGTTATGTAATGTCCCTCTTCCGCTTTATTGCAGTAACAATCTTTTGGGTTTACGGGAGGTTCTCATTGTGAGCAGGGAGAAGGAGAAAGTGAGAAAGGGAGGGGGGATTGGAAGCAATTACTCCATGGCAGAGTGCTGGAACAGGGCAAAATTGCGGGGCTGAGCTGCTCTCAGGGAGGCCCTTCAGATGCTGCACTCAAGATTCGGGGATTTTGGCTTCTCAAGACAAAAGTGTACATACTGGGGAAAAGGCAGGGGGAGATAATGTAGTAGCGGGGGGAAGCTTCAGAGTTGGGAATTGGTTGCCCTACCCTCATAATAATGTAGTAGCAGGATGGAGACTGGCCAGGGGCAGGAAACAAGCCCCTCTCATTGGTTGAGCAGCCCCTGCCAGTTTGATGATGTTCAGTTCTACTCCCCCCAACCTCACTTGGAAGTATGTTCCTTTCAAGCACTGTGTGACCTCTGAAAACTGGATTTTAAAGGTATGATACACTCAGCTTATCTTGCTTTGCGTGTCCTGGATGGACCGAAGCCAATTCCATGAAAATCTAGGTAATATTCCAATGTGCTTCTCAATCCTGGTTGTTAAGATCCCACCCCCCACCCCCAGGTGGAAATCTTTATTTTTCTGGCTGCCTCCACCAAACCAGCCTTAAAACTCTCTGGGTCTCAATTACTCAATAGGTACTTGTCAGCTTTGGCTTGGGGTGGGTAACCAAAAAGAAAAGAAAAGAGACCACTAAATGTTAAATAACAGAGTCTAAATGTTACCAAAGGAAATATCAACAGGGAAATATTTTAAAATCTGAGTGACTATACACCCCCTTCCCCTATGAGCAATAGTGTAATAAAACAATGAGGAATAAATGCATCCAGCTAACCTAATTAGACTGTGTCCCTATTTTATCCAGGTCTGGACCATAAACTGGACCTTATCTAGTTCTCTGAGCCAGTTCTTCAGTTCCCACAGGTGACTCTTTCTTTCCTCTAGGACACTGGCTCCCTTCCCTTCCCTTCCCTTCCCTTCCCTTCCCTTCCCTTCCCTCCTTCTCTCTCTTTCACAGCCACATTAAGAAATAAATAAAATAAACAAAATAAATGTGACTTTGCCCGCCTCATCACTGTTGTAATAAAAATTCAATGGTGTTCTCTGGCTTCCACTAAGAGGAGGAATGGCTTCTTATTCATGAATGTAAAATGTTTATTTTAGGAAAAAATGCGTGCCTCTAAGTACAGTCAGCCAACTTAATAGTAACAACAACATTAGGGGGTTCTTCATCCCGCACTGCCACTGGGAGGCAATGGCTCTCTCCTAAGTCATCGGTCATCACCACAGTACTGCTGCCGTCACATTACCAGTCCTGTTGCAAGCACGCTACCATACTCACTAAGAATAAGAACCAAAATTATTGCTTTGCTATATTTATGGTTTCCATCTTTGTTTCTGGCAGGGCTCCTGCGGCTGTAAGAGCTGTGTGTAAAAAGAGAAATTCTACACTTGGAACTTTCCCTATCATTCCATTTCTGTCGGCCAAAGCTGCGGGATGTCGGTCTGCTAAGCAGCTGCTAAAAGCACAGATGCCCTGGCAGAAGCAAACAGAAGGCGTCTGAAATCGCCTTGCAGGACCCGACCCTTAGCGGATTTAGTCATGAGCGCTGGCTAGCCAGATACCACTGGGGCGCTCAGTAGGGGGGTATGATGGGGGCAGCCGCCCCCAGTTGCTTGTAATGAGTGCCGCCTCTCCTCTTTCAAGTCCATTCTCAAAACCAACTCTGGCAAATATTTTCTGTAACTTTTTTCTCATCACGCCCTTGCTCAGTTATACTGCAGCTGAGCAAAGTGAAATATAATTGACTCAAAGTAACTCCAAACACTTGACTACCCCTCCTTCCCTTCACCCTTCTTGTCTCTCCCCATTATTCAGCTTTAGAGCATATGTTCCCCAGGGAAAGAAACTGTCTCTTTCTTTTGCTCTCTAACACACTGATTGTACAGTATAACATAATAGTAATAATAGTGCCTTGTGGTCTTGACTTTTCTGGTTTTTAAAATTTTATTTTATTATACTCATGTGTCTGTCTGTCTGTCTGTCTATCTATCTATCTATCTATCTATCTATCTATCTATCTATCTATCTATCTACCTACCTACCTACCTACCTACCTACCTCTCTCTCTCTCTCTCTCTCTCTATTAGACCATGTTGGTTAGTTAAATCATTACAAGTTATACAAAGTGAACTTAAGATGCTAGAAGATCTTCATATTTACTTCTGACACCACCCTTGAGAAGAGACATTTGCACAGTCTGTCCTTTTGGGGGAACAGGGGACGCCAGAATGAGATGAAGTCCACTCCAAGTGGTGATTCCTTCACAGACAAAAGCATGAACTCAATGGAGATTCTGAATGTTTCAAGATCATGCCAGCAAAAATGGTTACACAAGCATGGATGGGCCGAATGCGACCCTTGCCCTAATTTCATAGGGCCCTCAACCTAACTCTAAAAGCCCTCTGCATGCAATCAGTTCAGACCTCTGCTAAGAATGATCTGTTTCTCCCCTGGTCAGCCTGCTGGGCTGGGAGGGAGGAGGAAAGAGAGAAAGGGGTGTCAAAAAGAAAGAAGAGTGAGAAAGGGAGTGTCAGAAAGAGAAAAAAGGGGTGCCTCTGCCTATCACCAGCATGTGGTAGGCAGGAATGTGTCCCTTCCTGACAGATGACCCCAGAGAGAATGGGGACCATGACAGAAAACAGGTTCCCCACCTCTAATATAATGGGTGGGCCTTTAGCTTATAGAAACATAGAATCATAGAATAGTAGGGTTGGAAGGGTCCTACAAGACCATCGAGTCCAACCCCCTGCTCAATGCAGAAATCCAAGTCAGAAGATCCCTGACAGGTGGCTGTCCAGCCTTATCTTGAATGGCTCCAGTGTGGGAAAGCCCACTACCTCCCTAGGTCATTGGTTCCATTGTCGTATTGCTCTAACAGTCAGAAAGTTTTTCCTGATGTTCAGCCGGAATCTGGCTTCCTGTAACTTGAGCCCATTATTCCGTGTCCCGCATTCTGGGATGATTGAGAAGGGATGCTGGCCTTCTTCTCTGTGACAACCTTTCAAGTACTTGAAGAGCAGTATCATATCTCCCCTCAGTCTTGTCTTCTCAAGGCTAAACATGCCCAGTTCTTTCAGTCTCTCCTCCTAGGGCTTTGTTTCCAGTACTCTGATCATCTTTGTTGCCCTCCTCTGAACCCTCTCCAGTTTGTCTGCATCCTTCTTAAAGTGCAGTGCCCAGAACTGGACACAGTACTCCAGATGAGGCCTAACCAGTGCTGAGTAGAGGTGAATTAGTACTTTCTGGGATTTGGAAGCTATGCTTCTATTAATGCAGCCCAAAAGAGCATTTGCCTTTTTTGCAGCAACCTCACATTGTTGGCTCATATTCAGCTTGTGATCTACAACAATTCCAAGATCCTTCTCGCTTGTAGTGTTGTTGAGCCACGTATCCCCCCTCTTGTAACTGTTGTTGTTGTTGTTTATTCAGTCAGTCGCTTCCGACTCTTTGTGACTTCATGGACCAGCCCACACCAGAGCTTCCTGTCGGCTGTCGCCACCCCCAGCTCCCCCAAGGTCGAGTCTGTCACCTCCAGAATATTATCCATCCATCTTGCCCTTGGTTGGCCCCTCTTCCTTTTGCCTTCCACTTTCCCTAGCATCAGCATCTTCTCCAGTGTGTCCTGTCTTCTCATTATGTGGCCAGAGTACTTCAGTTTTGCCTTTAATATCATTCCCTCAAGTGAGCAGTCTGGCTTTATTTCCTGGAGTATGGACTGGTTTGATCTTCTTGCAGTCCAAGGCACTCTCAGAATTTTCCTCCAGCACCACAGTTCAAAAGCATCTATCTTCCTTCGCTCAGCCTTCCTTATGGTCCAGCTCTCTCAGCCATAGGTTACTACGGGGAATACCATTGCTTTAACTATGCGGACCTTTGTTGTCAGTGTGATGTCTCTGCTCTTAACTATTTTATCGAGATTTGCCATTGCTCTCCTCCCAAGAAGTAAATGTCTTCTGATTTCCTGGCTGCAGTCAGCGTCTGCAGTAATCTTTGCGCCTAGAAAGACAAAGTCTGTCACTGCCTCCATGTTTTCTCCCAGGTGCAGAACTTGGCATTTATCCCTATTAAATTTAATTTTGTTGTTTTCTGCCCAGCGCTCCAGTCTATCAAGATCACTTTGAATTTTGTTTCTGTCTTCCAAAATATTAGCTATCCCACCCAATTTTGTGTCACCTGCAAATTTTATCAGCTCCAGAATTTTCCCAGGGATTGATGTCAGACTGATTGGTCTGTAGTTCCCAAGTTCCTCCTTTTTACTCTTTTTGAAGATAGGGACAACATTAGCCCCCCTCCAGTCATCTGGCACTTCACCTGTCCTCCATGATTTCTCAAAGATAATAGATAGTGGTTCTGAGAGTTCTTCTGCCAGTTCCTTTATTACCCTAGGCTGTAGTTCATCTGGCTCTGGAGATTTGAACTCATTCAAAGTAATTAGGTGTTCCTTGACCATATGCCTATCGATCCAAGCTGCAGTCCTGCCCCTTCAGCTTGTACTTCGCCTTTGCCAGGGGGTCATAGACCTTCTTTTGGGATAAGACTGAGCCAAAGTAAGAATTGAGCACTTCTGCCTTTTCTTTGTCATCTGTTATCATGTTGCCATCCTTATTTAATAGTTGAACCACTATTTCTTTCCTCTTTTACTATGCATGTAGCTGAAGAAAGCTTTTTTGTTGCTTTTAGCATTCCTTGCTAACTGCAGCTCGTTCTCAGCTGTAGCCTTCCTGACGCCATTCCTGCAATATATAGCTTAAATATCAAATGGTCATTTCCTCAAGAGCATCCGATAGGGTTTTATGGAAGTCTCAGCACAGGTGATAGGCACTTAGGAACACATCGACACTGCTCTATATGTGTAGGAAAATGTGTTCTACGTTCCTTCTGGGACTCTACCACAACAAAATGCAGGTCGAGGAATCACATATTTGAACATCCCCCCATCTAAAAACAGCAGCCATACATAAAATGGCTAACATCTCTCTACATGACATGCCAGTTTTCCATAGACAGGGACATGGAAGAACATTCAAACATGCAATCACCCATCTGCATTCTGAAGTGGTATGGTCCCAGGAGGAATGTGTGGCTTCCTCCTTATTTAAGAGATCAGATGTACTGTTTCAGTGTCTTGAATCCCCAGAAGTGAAGAGGGCTTTAGTCCAAGTGTGGGCAGAAGGGACTTCAACTCCCAGAAAGTCCTGTCAGCATGGCCAATAGTCAGGAATGCTGGGAGTTGAAGTACAAAATATTTGGAGATTTACTGCCTGGCCACCCCTACTGTAGTCCATAGTGGGTCCCACTTGCCTATGTGGGTGTTGAGGATCAGTGTGGGCTGTGCAGCTTCCACAGCTGGCTTCCTGCTTCCAGTGTAGGGATATCTTGGAGGAAAAAGTGCTTGCCATTTCCATGAGTACTTACTGCATTGTTATAGCTCTGCACTAGGAGTACAGGAAGCTACAATGGTGGTCATGCGCACTGAGAGGTGTGTGTGTGAGAAATGTTGTCTCTGTATTTAATAGGATTCATAACATAACATGGAGTCACAACTGTACATGAGACTCAAAGGTCTCATGTACACAACTGAGTTTGACAGTAGATATAACATAGCTGCCATATCACCACTGTCCATCTGGGATGTTCCATGACCAGTTGCCACAGCAATTATATCAGCAGCATTTATAGTGATTGTGCTATATGCCAGAGCATTTCTGGAATCAGATGCTTGGCTACCACCAGTGATAAGGAAAGATTTGCCTTGTTACTTCAACTGGGGATGGCTTCAGTCAAGCTGGCAAAATCCTGGCTCCATCTAAATGAAAACAAGGGGGAGTAAATTATTTTTGGCATCTCAGAATTCTGGCCCCAATCAGTAAATCTGTACAGTGCCCTCTGCAAACATTTCTTCCTGCATAAAATGTAGAACACAGGCTACTGTTATATTTAAATAATAAAGCAGAGCCAAGGTTGTTTTGTCTGCTCCCCCCCCCCGCCCCCTATCCTCTCTGATCTCCCCATTGAAAAATGCATGGAAAGCAACAGATGTTCCGACTTTGTAGCTGGAACCTTTCTCGGCTGTTTGAAGATTTGATGTAAAGTTCTTTGAATATCAGTTTCAGACGAGACTCTCTTGGTAACGGTTGCCATGCAGAATTCATAATTAAAGAAGATTCTAGGGTGATGGTGGGTTTTGTAAAATCGTATTTCATTAATTTGCTTAAATATATTTAATGGGATGAGAGAAGTGGTTTTATTCACAGAGAAGAAACTCCTCAGGCCTTCAACTCTGCCTACTGGGGATTAATCAAGCAGACACCTCCAGACTACGCAGCAAGGTGGCTGCCGTAAGCTCCCTCCAAGCTAGCCACAGGGCATGGAGGTACATGATGTGGAATGTGACATATTCATGAAGGGTTTGGCAATATGCCAAATCCTGTGTTTCTGTGTATCGCTGTCGCCTTCTGCTGGACGTAATTACAGCCAAGACAGTATGACAGCGGCTGCAGGTAAAGTGTTTGCCTGTAAAAGTGTTCCATAATGTGCATCATCATGTAAACATGCTCTTAGCATGTGAGTCAATGGCCCATTCATACACACTTAGTAAGCCAGCAACGCTCCTGCCTGGGCCATCAAATGCTGCAGTGCTAATTCTACACATAAACGGGCCAAGTCCCATGGTAAGTGCCATGACGAAGTGTGGAACAATTACACAGGAAGCTCCACCATCCGTTTCAGTCCTTCAAGCTGTTCTAATGCAAAGATCTACTCAACCTCCATGACTGCAGTGGGGTTGTGTTCATACTTACTTCGGGGCTTTACCCAGGAGTCATTACTTTAGTAAATTACACAAAAAATGACCATCTACCTCTGTTTTGTTACCTCTACACAATCTCCTTATGGCAGGGCCCCCCAACCTTTCTGGACCCATGGGCACATTTGGGAATTTGAGAAACTGTTGTGGCCACCACCACAAAATGGCTCCCATGGAGGATTTGACTAGTCACATAAAGGCTGCTATGGGGGCCTGAGTAGTCAAAAGTGAGCTAAAGAGGTGGTGTGGGAGAGAAAGAGCGAGGCTAGGGGCTGAGAAGAGGGGGAAATAGCAAAACAAAGGGGTACACAAAGAGCAAGGCTAGAGGCCAAGAGGGGGAGAAACAGTGAGCTAAAGCGGTAGAGGGGAATAGCGAGGCTAGAGGCTGGGAGTGGGGAGAAACAGCAAGGTAGAGAGGTGGGGAGAGAAAGAGCAAGGCTAGAGGCTAGAAAAGGAGAGAAAGAACACTATGCTAACGTTTTCCAAGGTTTTTTTTTTTAACTAAAGTGTTTTTTGGGGTTTTTTAAGGACAGGGAGTGGAGAACTTAATGGATGCCATTGGAGGTCCCTATAGGTGCCATGGTGCCTGTGGGTCCCGCATTGGGGACCCCTGCCTTATGGTATTGGTGTGATATTTCTGTTTTCAGTCCTGTAAGCTCCTCCTTTTAAACTTGGGGGCTATTAATTTTCCCATAATCCTTTGCCCAATTTTTCTTCCATTTTGTAATCTACACTCACTTACTTACAGGATGTAAGAAACAATTTTATTTACTTATAGGAAGTAAGTGGGAGAAAGACCCATCTAGCACTCAGTTTGTGCCCAGGCAGAACAAATAATATTGCTTCCTGTTTGCTGCCATCTTCACATTAGGGTGCACTGGTCCTGAATTACTCTAAAGAAATGTCAATTTTTAAATGGCAGGGAGGAGCAAATATAATGGCAATTAGGATTGTCACCTATTCAAAGAAATCTTAGTTGATTAATCATATAATGGCGGTGGAGAACCAGCAGCCCTCTAGATGTTGTTGGACTCCAACTCCCATCAGCTCAAGCAGGCATAAATAATGATGAGAACTGTAGTCCAACAATATCCTGAGGTGTGCAGGTTCCTCACCCATAAATGTATTACATCTGCATACATTTGTATATGAACAAACAATAGCCCCCACAAAAGCTTCCACTCCTTGTTTTTAAATGATGCCCACAGATGTTGCATCTGTCTCCATCTGAAGTACTTATATTACAAATAATTAATTTCTCAAAATCTGCTGCCTGATTAATTGGAGTCACCTTTTTAATGGATTGATCTAAAAAGGTTAATCAACTAAACATTGTAGCCCTAGTAATTATTACATCATTAAACTGTTGTTGTGAGTAATACAGGTCAAACTTGTTTCTATGGAGGACAGGAATAAATACCCTGAATCCAAATTTCCACAAACTCCTTTGATACTGGTATCCCTGGGGTTTTAGTAACTACTTTTGGAGACTTCTAGGGTAGTAGCATATTATTTAACTTCACTGTGGAAGTGACAGAGCATGTATATGGGTAGAATTCAGACCACCTGTACATATTTTGATTGCTGTGGGAGAACATGTAAAGTCTGGATGTCAAAAATCTATCTTCTAACTAGGGGTGTTGGAGAAATCTTCAACAAAATCAAATGAGTTTGGATTTCTAAGAATCCAACGTGAAGATTCTGCAACAGACCAGCTTTTCCTGAGTCACCTGGACTCATGTGGACTTGTGGACTGTTTTCTTTACTTTCCAGAATTTTATACAAATTCAATTGCAGAAAAATACGTAAAAAAAAAAAAAAAAAACAGTCAAAAATGCACATTTCCCTGATAGGCTAAAGCATGGAAATGTGCATTGGTGGTGGGGCCAGGGGAGGGGGGGGGGATTCCACATTTTCTCAAGTGCAAATTTGTGAAACTGGAAAAAATCTGATTCTGCCAGTGAGCGGACGATGGAACGAAAGACACCTGACAATCCGCGAATCACAAACAGAATAAATTTTACGAAGTCCATACATTCCTACTATTAACACACAGGTGCAGAACAAATCTTTGGTGGGGGCCAAATTGCCCCCTACGAGACCCTCCACAGGCTGGATGAGAGCTGAGATTGGATATAACTGTGGGGGATTCCCTTGCTCCCCTCCCAACTGGGAGGAGGAGGTGGTGGTGCGCAGGGGAATCCCCACTGTTTTCACTGTTTTCTCCAATCTGATATGATTGGAGATAAGGGGGGGGGGATATTCCTCTAGGGAGGTATCCTAGAGGAAGCCCCACCCCTTCAAGGAACCCAAGGAGGCTCCCGGGCCAACCTGGGGAGGCTGATAGGCTGGATTAGGCTGCTGGGCCAGAGATTCTGCACCCCTTGTTTTAAAGGTAGCAGACACTCCATCCTTGTTTGCTAGAGACAGTCTCTATGGTAAATCACTGACCCTATTTTTGCCTTTTGACGATGCCTTATTAAATATTTAAAGGCACAATCTTATGCATGTTTAGACAGAAAATAGTCCTCCAGCTCCCAGCATGTCACAGCGAGCTATGCTGGCAGGGCATGCTGGGAGTTGTAGGACTTTTTCTGTCTAAACATGCATAGGATTGCACCCTAAGGGTTTTGCTAGAGCTGTCATACTTCAGAGCTCAGTTCTTTCTCCAGGGTCTCTAGATGTCCCATCTCAGTGAATAGAGAATGAAAGCATCATGTTCCTTGGGCGTGTGTATGTAAATGCGTGTAAACAGGTAAACGTATGTAAATGCATGTGTACGAACAGAACAGTGCGATCTTAGAAATGTCTGCTCAGAAGTAAGCTCCACTGAGTTCAGTGGGACTTATTCCCAGGTAGGTGAGTATAGGATTTCCCTTCCACTTTTCAAAATATACATTTCCAAAAGGGGCTTACAGAAGAGAGCAAAACTTAAAACACAACACAAAATTAAAAAGCAGCAACAATAGCCATCAACATTTAAAACACTAAAATATAAGTTCAAGCCAGTCAGATAATAAAAAGGTAAAACCTCTGCATGAAAGACAACCCCTTCCCTCCTTAGCCAAAGGTGACCCAAAATAAAAGGGTCTTAGGGCATAATCTTAGGCATGTTTAGACAGAAAAAAGTGGCACAACTCCCAGCATTCCCCAGTCAGCAGTGAAAATTAACGGAAGGGGCCAACCACTTATTCTGGGGGAGGGAGTTCCACAAAGGGCCAGGTTAACTGAAGGATCGTCCCCTCCCATATGTACCCGCCCAGACCCTAAGATCAACTTCAGTGGCCTTTCTCAGGGAGCCCCTGCCAAAGGAGGCGAGGCGGGTGGCTACCAAGAAGAAGGCATTTTCTGCTTTGGCACCCGAGTGTGGAAAGAGCTTCCCAGAGAGGTTCGCCTGGTGCCTACATCTTTCTGGTGCCAGGTGAAGACTTTATTTTCCTAGGAATTTTAGTCTCTTAGTTCTATTGTTTTAAATCTGTTATTGTATTTTAAATCTCTGCAGGGCTGCTAGGTTTTATTTTGGTTTTAGTTTTATACTGTAGTTTTAAACGTTTAAAATTTATATAGTATTTATGCTGTATTTTGTGGTTTTAATTGCTGTGAACCGCCCAGAGAGCTCCAGCTATTGGGTGGTATGGAAATGTAATAAATAAATAAATAAGGAGGGGCCACTTATCATCATCATCATCGTCATCATCATCATATCTTTACTTAGAAGCAAGGCCTACTGAGTTAAATCAGGCTTACTTCCAGGTAAGTGTGCATAGGACTTCAGCTCTAGGTTGCAAACAGACAGCCATTCTCCAGATTGCCAGCAGCAAAGCAGTTCCAAACTGGACACATGGGAAAAGTTGCAAAAGGCTTTGCACATGAAGCAGCAACATGAGATCCATCCACGCACAATCTCCGTCGCTCCAGCTAGGACCAGTCATACTCAGCAGCCACCAGCAAGACGCCACCAGCAGCAGTTGCAGTAGCAAACAAGTCATGCATTTAATTGGCATCTATGGTGTTTTTCTCCTGAAGCTGCACTTTGTGCTACTTATTCTGACACGGAAGGCAGCTGTTTCATTTTGTATCTGCATCTCACTCAGCGACTTTTTCTGCACTGGCATTTGACCTCTATCCTGATGGCAGTTTTTCTTGCATAATCAGACAGAAATGAAGAAGGAATTTTCCATGGAGGAGGTAGAGACTTGCGTATGTATTGGGAGGTGGAATTGTTGAATGGCAAAAATCCCTGCTAGTCTTCTAGTCCTTTGCAAAACACAGCAGCAAGATCTTTATCGTGTTACATAAAGGACCTAGATCAGGCTTCCCCATCTGATGCCCTCTCAGCATTACTGTCCATTGGCCATGCTGGCTAAGGCTCATGGGAGTTAAAGTCCAAAACATCTGGAGAGTACCAGGATAGGGAAGGTTAACTACAAGCAGCTCGAGGGCCAGCATTTTCTTTATGATACTTACTGTATACTGTAAGCATACTTACAGTCACAACAGTTGTAGAGCCACGTTCCATTCAAATGTACCCTTTTCTCTCCTGTGACACAGGGTGGGGGGAAAACCTTGTCTGTCAGCTTTTGAGTTTAAATGGGGAAAAGCCCAGGTGTGGATGGCACCAGATGGGGTCATGGCTGCAAATATTTATTTTTATTATTTATTATTGCATTTATATCCCGCCTTTTTCCTCTTGCAAGGAACCCAAGGCGGCTTACATTATCCTCCTCCTCTCCATTTTATCCTCACAACAACAACCCTGTGAGGTAGGTTGGGCTGACAGTGTGTGACTGCCCCAAAGTCACCCAGTGAGCTTCCATGGCCAAGTGGGGACTAGAACCCGGATCTCCCAGCTCCCAGTCCAACACTCTTGCCACTACACCACACTGACACTGAATAAGAACATAAGAAGAGCCATGCTGGATCAGACCGAGGGTCCATCTAGTCCAGCATTCTCTTCACACAGTGGCCAACCAGCTGTCAACCAGAATCAACCAGAAGCAGGGCATGAGTGCAACAGCACCCCCCACCCATGTTCCCCAACAACTGGTGTACATAGGGTCATTGCCTCTGGTACTGGAGGTAGCACATAGCCATCAGGACTAGTCGCCACTGATAGCCTTTTCCTCCAGGAATTTGTCCAACCCCCTTTTAAAGCCATCCAAATTGGTAGCCATCCCTACTTCCTGTGGTAGCAAATTCCATAGTTTAACTATGCACTGTGTGAAGAAGTACTTCCTTTTCTCTATCCTGACTTTCTCACCAATCAGCTTCATGGGATGAGCCAGGATTCTAGTATTTTGAGAGAGGGAGAAAATTCCACATTCTCCATACCATGCATAATTTTGTACACCTCTATCACGTCTTCCCTTATCTCCCTTTTTCCAAGCTAAACAATCCCAGCTGTTGTAACCTTCTTTCACGGGGGAGATGCTCCATGCCCTAGATAATTTTAGTTGCCCTTTTCTGCAATTTTCCATCTCTACAATATCTTATTTTAGGTGTGGTGCCTAACATGGACTTTGTCTTTTTTACAGCGGCTACAAACTGGGTTGACATTTTCATCAAGCTGTCCACCACCGCCCCAAGATCTTTTTCTTGTTCAGCCATCACTAGCTCAGATCCCACCAGGTTATACTCGAAGTTGGGATTTTTTGCCCCAATGTGCATCGCTTTTACACTTGCTTACACTGAACCACATTTGCCACTTAGATGCCCATTGGAGGTCCCTTTGGAGCTCTTCACAATCCATTTTTGTTTTAACCACCCTAAATAATTTGGTGTCATCAGCAAACTTGGCCACTTCACTGCTCACTCCTAATTCCAGATCATTTATAAACAGGTTGAAAAGCATTGGTTCTAATACCGATCGCTGTGGGACCCCACTAATTACTTCTCTCCATTGGGAGCATTTACCATTTATTCCTACTCTCTGCTTTCTGTTCTTTAACCCGTTACTGATCCATGAGAGGACCTGTCCTCTTATTCCATGACTGCTAAGTTTTCTCAGGAGTCTTTGGTAAGGAACTTTGTCAAAAGCCCTTTGGAAGTCTAAGTAACAATGTCTACCAGATCACCCCGTCTACATGTTTATTGACACTCTCAAAGAACTCTAAAAGGTTAGTGGGACAGGACTTACCCTTGCAGAAGCCATGTTGATTCTTTTTCAGCAGGGCTTGTCCTTCTATATTCTTACTCATTTTATCTTTAATAACGCCTTCAACCAATTTACCCAAAACAGACGGTAAGCTAACCAGCCTGTAATTTCCCGGATCCCCACCCCTGGATCCCTTTTTGAGAACTGGTGTTACATTGGCCATCTTCCAGTCCTCTGATATAGAGGCTTATCTTAGGGACATGTTGCATATTTTGGTTTGAAGATCAGCAATTCCATATTTGAGTTCTTTGAGAACTCTAGGATGGATACCTAGGCCTGGCGATTTATTTGCTTTCAATTTATCAATAAGGTTGAGAATGTCTTCTTTTGTCACAACTATTTGCCTCAGTTCCTCAGACTCCCTTCCTGAAAACATTAGGTCAGGCACAGGTATCTGTCCTATATCTTCTGCAGTGAAGACAGATGAGAAGAATTCATTCAGCTTCTCTGCAATCTCCTTGTCCTCCTTCAGTACTCCTTTAACTCCATTGTCACCAAGTGGCACAACTGCCTCCCTAGCTGGTTTCCTGCTTCTGATAAATTTAAAAAAATCTTTGTTGTTGGCCTTGATATTGTTAGCGATATAATCTTCAAAATGCTTTTTTGCATCTCTTATTGTCTGCATGCATCACCTTTGAGCAAGCTTGTGCTCCCTTCTGTTTTCCTCACTTGGGCAAGACTTCCATTTTCTGAAGGAAGCTTGCTTTTCTCTAATAGCTCCCTTAACACTGCTCATTAACCATGCCAGCAACCTCTTGGACTTCGTTAAGTGAAGTCCAGCTAAAACATATACCTTTCCTAACCTATGGTATATGTTTTAGCCGGATTTCGATTACTGTGGTTTTGAGTAATCTCCAAGCATTTTGAAGGGATTTAATCCTCTTGCTCCTTCATGGATCACTGCCTTGTTGTGGCGCAGGGGCTTGCGTAACTCAGTGAAGCCATAAGCTATGCCGTGCAGGGCCACCCAAGACGGATAGGTCATGGCAGAGAGTTCTGACAAAATGTGGTCCACTGGAGAAGGAAATGGCAACCCACTCCAGTATTCTTGCCAAGAAAACCCCATGGAACGTATCACAGGGCTAAAAGATATGACACCGGAAGATGAGCCGCTCAGGTCGGAAGGTGTCCAATATACTACTGGGGAAGAGCAGAGGGAATTTCCAAGTAGCGCCAGAAAGGGTGAAGCAACTGGGCCAAAGCTGAAAGGACACTCAGCTGTGGATGTGTCTGGTGGTGAAAAGAAAATCTGATGCTGTAAAGAACAATATTGTCTAGGAACCTGGAATGTAAGATCAATGAATCAAGGTAAGCTGGAGGTGGTCAAACATGAGAAGACAAGATTGAACATCGACATCTTGGGAATCAGCGAACTCAAATGGACAGGCATGGGCAAATTTAATTCAGGTGACCATTATATCTACTACTGTGGACAAGAATCCCTTAGAATAAATGGAGTAGCACTCATAGTCAACAAAAGGGTGGGAAAAGCAGTACTGGGGTACAATCTCAAAAACGACAGAATGATCTCAGTACGAATCCAAGGCAAACCATTCAACATCACAGTAATTCAATTCTATGCCCCAACCACTGAGGCCGAAGAAGCTGAGGTTGATCGGTTCTATGAAGATCTACAACACCTTCTAGAACTAACACCAAAAAAAAGTTGTCCTCTTCATCATAGGGGATTGGAATGCTAAAGTAGGAAGTCAAGAAATCACCGGGATAACAGGCAAGCATGGCCTTGGTGTACAACAGGACAAAGGCTAATAGAGTTTTGCCAAGAGAACACGCTGATCATAGCAAACACTCTTTTCCAACAGCACAAGAGGCGACTCTACGCATGGACATCACCAGATGGTCAATATGGAAATCAGATTGATTATGTCCTTTGCAGCCAAAGAAGCTCTATACAGTCAGTAAAAACAAGACCTGGAGCTGACTGTGGCTCAGATCATGAGCTTATCGCAAAATTTCGGCTTAAATTGAAGAACGTAGGGAAAACCACTAAACCATTCAGGTATGACCTCAATCATATCCCTTATGAATATACAGTGGAGGTGAGGAATAGATTTAAGGGATTAGACCTGATAGACAGAGTGCCTGATGAACTATGGATAGAGGTCTGCAACATTGTTCAGGAGGCAGCAACTCAATCCATCCCAAAGAAAAAGAAATGCAAGAAAGCCAAGTGGCTGTCTGATGAGGCTTTACAAGTAGCTGAGGAAAGAAGGGAAACGAAAAGCAAGGGAGAAAGAGGAAGATATATCCAACTGAATGCAGAGTTCCAGAGAATAGCAAGGGGAGACAAGAAGGCCTTCTTAAATGAACAATGCAAAGAAATCGAGGGAAACAACAGAATGGGAAAGACTAAAGATCTCTTCAAGAAAATTGGAGATCTCAAGGGAACGTTTTGTGCAAAGACGGGCATGATCAAGGACAAAGAAGGCAGGGACCTAACAGAAGCAGATGAGATTAAGAAGAGGTGGCAAGAATACACAGAAGAACTATACAGGAAAGATCTGAATGTCCCTGATAGCCATGATAGTGCGGTCACTGAACTTGAGCCGGACATCCTCGAGAGTGAAGTCAAGTGGGCCTTAGGAAGCATTACTAACAGCAAAGCTAGCGGAGATGACAGTATTCCAGCTGAGCTATTTTAGATCCTAAAAGATGATGCTGTTAAAGTGCTGCACTCAATATGCCAACACATTTGGAACACTCAACAGTGGCCACAAGACTGGAAAAGTTCAGTTTACATTCCAATTCCAAAGAAAGGCAATGCCAAAGAGTGTTCAAACTACCGTACAATTGCGCTCATTTCACATACCAGCAAGGTGATGCTCAAAGTCCTACAAGCTAGGCTTCAGCAGTATGTGATCTGAGAACTACCGGAAGTACAAGCTGGGTTTCGAAGAGGCAGAGGAACTAGAGATCAAATCGCCAACATTCGCTGGATCATGGAGAAAGCAAGAGAATTCCAGAAAAACGTCTATTTCTGCTTCATTGACTATGCTAAAGCCTTTGATTGTGTGGATCACAACAAACTGTGGCAAATTCTGAAAGAGATGGGAAAGAAATTCTGAGATGAGATGAAAGACAGACTACCTTACCTGTCTCCTGAGAAACCTGTACGAGGGTCAAGAAGCAACAGTAAGAACCAGACATGGAACAACCGATTGGTCCAAAATTGGGAAAGGAGTATGACAAGGCTGCATATTGTCGCCCTGCTTATTTAATTTATATGCAGAGTACATCATGAGAAACGCCGGGTTGGATGAATCACAGGTCGGAATTAAGATTGCTGGGAGAATTATCAACAACCTCCGATATGCACATGACACCACCCTGATGGCAGAAAGCGAAGAGGATCTAAAGAGCCTCTTGTTGAGGGTGAAAGAGGAGAGTGCAAAAGCTGGTTTGAAACTCAACATTAAAAAAACGAAGATCATGGCATCTGGCCCCATCACTTCCTGGCATATCGAAGGGGAAGAAATGGAAGCAGTGACAGATTTTACTTTCTTGGGCTCCAAGATCACCGCAGACGGTGACTGTAGCCATGAAATTAAAAGACGCTTGCTCCTTGGGAGGAAAGCTATGGCAAACCTAGACAGCATAGTAAGAAGCAGAGACATCACCTTGCCAATAAAGGTCCGTCTAATCAAAGCTATGGTTTTCCCAGTAGTAATGTATGGCTGTGAGAGCTGGACTGTAAGGAAGGCTGAGTGCCGAGGAATTGATGCTTTCGAACTGTGGTGCTGGAGAAGACTCTTACGAGTCCCTTGGACTGCAAGGAGGTCAAATCAGTCCATCCTAAAGGAAATCAACCCTGAGTGCTCATTGGAAGGACAGATACTGAAGCTGAACCTCAAATATTTTGGCCACCAAATGCAGAGAGAAAACTGACTGGAAAGGACCCTGATGCTGGGAAAGATTGAAGGCAAAAGGAGAAGGGGGTGGCAGAGGATGAGATGGCTAGATAGCATCACCGATGCAATGAATATGGACTTGAGCACACTCCGGGAGAGAGCGCAAGACAGGAAGGCCTGGCGTGCTATGGTCCATGGGGTCACGAAGAGTCGGACACGACTGAAAAACAACAACAATCCTCTTCCCCTTTTAACTTCCTTTTCACCGGTTCTCTCATTTTAGAGAAGTTTCCTCTTTTGAAGTCAAATGTGACTGCGTTGGACTTCCTGGGCAATTTTCCTTTTATATATATATTAAATTTGATAGCACTGTGGTCACTGTTTCCAACTGGCTCAACAACATTTACATCGCATACTAGGTTCTGGGCAATACCACTTAGAATTAAGTCCAAGGTTGCCTCCCCTCTGGTCAGTTCCATGACCAGCTGTACTAGGGCACAATTTAAGGCATCGAGAAATTTAACTTCTTGTTGTGACTGGAACATGCATTTATCTGGTCAATGTGAGGGTAATTGAAGTTGCCCATTACTACAACACTTCCTTGTTTGGAGGCCTCCTTGATTTTGGTTTCCTTCTCAAGGTTACTCAGAGCATTCTGATCTGGGGGACGATAGTATGTTCCTAGCACTAAATTAGTTTTGGAGCCTGGTATTGCCACCCACAGCACTTCTGTGGAAGAGCCTACCCCATTTGGGTGTTCTAGCCCACTCGATACTATGCCCTCTTTGATGTACAGGGCAACTCCTCCCCCAGTACTCCCTTCCCTGTCCATCCTGTAGGGTTTATATCCAGAGATGACTGTATCCCACTGCTTCTCTCAAGTTCCACCATGTTTCTGCAATGCCCACTATATCCAGGTTCTCCGTTAACACCAAGCGCTCCAACTCTCCCATTTGGCTCGGAGGCTTCTAGCATTTGCATAGAAACACCTATACACGGTGTTCTTCCCCAGATGCTTCTGGTGTGGACATCTTTTGCTATGGGGCTTTGGCCTCTTTGATTGGCTATTATGTTCCACCATGAATAATCAACACAACTTGCCTGATGCCAGCAGTTTCTCCCTCCACCCCCAAATGTTTAAGAGAGGGGTGAGGAACCTGCAGCTTTCTGGATGTTGGACTACAACTCCCACAGTCTTTGGCCATAAGACATTCTGGCTGGGGTTGATAAAATTTGGAGACTAATAACATTTGGAGGGTCACAGGTTCATCATCTCTGATTTAAGATGTGCTACTTTACAAAGTAAAAGAAAAAAGCAGGCAGCTGAATTAGCTGAAGAAGAGAGGGGAAAGACCCATGGTTAAGAATGCAATCCTATGCATGTTTGGACAGAAAAAAGTCCCATAACTCCCAGCATGCGCCAGTCAGCCATGCTGGCTGGGGCATGCTAGGAGTTGTAGGACTTTTTTCTGTCTAAACATATATACGATTGTGTCCCACATAATTTAGCTTGCGGGGGATGCTCATGTTCTAGGCTGGTTGCAAAACTGCACCGAAGTTGGTCTCATGTCACTGGTATGTGACATATTACATTTGTGTTCAGTCTTAAAATAGAAGGGCATTTTATTTAACATTTTTACAATTACATATATACTGAACAAATTCATCAGTGCTTGCATAAACTAGAGGAGACTGAATCAAAACATTCTTTTTCATAATTTGTTGAAGAATTTTATTTTATTAATGTTCTACCTTTCTTCCAAGGCACTCAATGCCATTTCAATAATTTTCTCTGCACCACCACCACCCATTTTATCCTCACAATAAGACTGTGAGGTAAATTATTTTTATTTATTTCTATTAATTTATTATATTTCTATACCACCCAATAGCCAAAGTACTTAGATAAGGCTGAAAGAGAGTGACTGGCTTAAGGTCACTGAGTGAGCATCAAAGTGGAGTTTGGTTTTGAACCTGGATCTTCCCAGTCCAAGTCTTGGTGCTCTGACCACTACTCCACACTGGTACACCTCAGGAACAGCTTTTCTACACGAGGCTGTTAATTGGCTGACAATCGACTACTTTTGGTTTCATCACAGAATTGAGGTCTGGGCACTACACAAGGAGGGTTTCCTTTCCTGCTTTTCCACTACATAACCTCTAGGTGGCACTGTGATATGGCAGAATAATGCAAATACACAAGAGGAAATCATACTTGCTTTCACTTCTGCAATTTAAATGCTGCATTGCCCCTGCTTGAAAAAAAAAACTCGCTGAAAGTGCTGGTTAGACACAGAAGCAAAAGTGGAGGGTCAGAATGTCATCTAAAGAACCTGTAAACAACTGTGATTAGGGAATGACGAGTGCACAATAACTGCTTTGCGTAGAAAAGCCCAAAGAACATATTTCTTCAAAAAGCACTGGGAAATCTAGAAACCAGTTTGGCAGTCACTCTTTCTTGCACCGATTGTTGTTTGCTTTATTCAATCATTCTGCTGTGCAGCCCCTTCTTCTCACTGCAACATGGACTTTTGCTCCAAGCAATTCATAATTCACACCGGACAATAATGTATCAGTGATCCCTTCCCGCCATCAAACTCCAGTCCATTCACTTCTCTCACTTTCACCCACCTATGATGGCCATCCACAGCTTATAGAACAAAACAAGGAAAATGATGGCTGTATAGTGGTGACAGAACTCCATGTTTGGAGAGGCAAGGGAGAAGCATCTTGGGTATCTAATCGAAGCAGACATATTGAGGTCAAATGCTTCTTGCATTCAACAAACATCAGGGGAAGAAAAGTGGGGTGGGGGAGCCACAGAGACAAGAGGAGGTGGCAAATGCCTGTAAGGTCCCTGTCCTCCCTCTTACCCCATAGGGATATGGTCACGGGCCTGTGTCCAGCTAAACCAAAACAGCTGAGAACTCACAGCACAAGCAACAGCCCTCTGAGGGCAACTGTGCCTAAGATATTTGAAGCAGCACGTGTGCATATTCTACAGGAGTTGCCTTTTCTTGCATTCTAAATCCCTCCAGTCAATTTGATACTCATTTTTTCCCCAAAGGCCAAGCCAAGGTGGTCACTGTCAGGTCTGGGGTGGGATTCTGAAGGATCAGACTTGCCATGGCCTGTAGCTTTTCCGATCTTTCCAGTGGAAGGAACTATACCTGATTGTTCAGTACTACCCTGAGGTGCTGCAGTTCCCTGGAAGGGCAAAACTGACTTTTTCTGACATTCACCAGGAAAACATGACTGAAGGCATGCTGACATCCTGCAGACATCCAGCATTCACAGTTGGAGTGAGGGAGACTTGATTAGAATGTTGCTGAGGTGAAGATAGAAGTGAATCTACTGCCTTCTCAGGTGTACTATCAATAATACCAAGATGCTTGTGAAGACCCTGGGGGCAGAAGAGAGACTGAATGGGTGGGCTCTGTATTGATATTTCCCTGATAGGCAAACCACAAATATTGTCTGTAAGCTGCATGAATTGGGACATGAAAGTATGCTTCTGTGAGTTCTAGAGATGCCAGAAAATCTCTGGTCTGGAAAGATTCTAGAATGGTACAAAGTATCTCCATCCAAGGCTTTGGATCTTTCTCTCGCTCTCTCTTTGAACCAACTCACCCATTTCAGGTACAACATTGCCCTCCATCCCTGGTCTTTTTGGGGACAATGAAGAATATTGAGTAGAGGCCTATGACAGCACTGGCTTGATCCCGCCGATGTTGATGAGGTAAGACATGGCCTGCAGGACGAGGTGGTGCTTCTCCAATTTCCTGGACTTTGGGAAGATGAAAAAGTCATGAGGAGTTTGAAGAAAGTCCAATTCGTAGCCCTCTCTGATCATGCATAGTACCCATGATCTGAGGTGGAGACTTCCCATTGATGATAAAAGGTCTGAAACCTCCTTCCCACTGGGGGAGCTGGACAGACCTGCTTATTGCTGTCTCTGTTGCCCCTTAGGGACTGCATTAGCAGAGGGGTCTGTTGAACCCCTGGATCTGCTGTTACCTGGGTAGGGATCCCACCCCAGGAGAACCTGAATCCTGTGCTGTTGCAGGATCTATAACTGGGGCAGAAGGAATTAAAAGAAGGACTCTGCCCCCCAAGGGCTTACGCTCTTTTTTCTTAGAGGGCAGGGCTTCTTTCTCGTCCTTTGTTTCAACAATAACTTCTTCCAAAGAGTTCCCAAACAGCTTATTGCCCTCAGAGGCATCCAGGACCAAACTGGATTTTGAATGTGCAGATGTGTTCCAATTTTTAAACCATTTTTGGTGCCCAACGGACACAGCTGCCTCCTGGGGTCTGGCAGTGAATTGGCTGGCATCCAAGCTGGCATCGGCCTTGAAGTCCACTGACTTCAGCAGTTAATTAACTCCCTGGTGGAGCTTGATATTCTTCGCTGGAAAATCTTTTAGAATGTCCTTCACCCATATATAGGAGGCCCTGGCCATAATTGATAGTGTTGATGAAGCCCTCATAGCTTATGGGGCAGCCTCAAGAGCCTTATACAGGCCTAGTTTCCCCTTTCTGTCCTCTAGGTTCTTGAGGGTATTGTCCCCATCCTTTGAATGTAGGGCACCAGAAACAAGGGCCTCCACCAGGGGCACCTGTAATTTGTTCATCACTTTTTTAGGCAAATTATAGAACTTTTTTTGTAAAGGAGTTATTTGGTCTGGATGAGCCTGGTTTATCTGATTCTGTCTTTGTCACTTCCATAAAGGTGCTGGGGAAGGGAACAACAGAGGAAGAGTGTGTGGTTGGTTACGTAAAATTTCTGCCACCCCTTCCAGAAGATCAGAGTCCTGCTTCTTTTCCTGTCCCCCCTCCTCTCAGAATTCCAGTCCAGGGTCTTAGCAACCTTATTTAAGAAGACTGGGAAATTCTCCGTCTGAGAAAGCCTTTCTGAGACTGGGTTTTGAGTAGGAACTTCCTCTGCTGAAAGGTCTCCCTGTTCTCTCTCAGACAGGAGTGGAGAAACGCTGCCTCTGAATCCAATGATCTGGGAGCAGGACTTTGTCCTTCTTTCGGGTAAAGGAGAAGAATCCCCTTCCTCTGTAGACTTGTTTTTGCTGCCCCTTGCAGAATAGGCTAGGCTTGGAGGTTGGGGGGGTGAGAGCAACTTCTTCATCCTGCATGGTCTGTCCAAAATGGCAGCTGCACCGAAAAAGGCAGGAACAAAAATGGTGGTGGTGCTCCAGCAGCAGAACAACCTGAATGCCTGACTGGGACAAAATGAGAGGAGAAAAGGACAATTCCCTCGCCTGGTCCGTTATCTCTCCAGTGTTTGTGCCCAATTGGCTGTGAGGATGGCCAAAGGACTTATCCCAGGTGCCAACTTGCTGCGGGGGGGGGGGTATCTGGTGGACTCCCTCCCTTGCAATGATTTGCTGGATCCATTGGCAGAACTCTGGGTTAATCGCTTGGCCGTCGATGATTGGCAGTGGGGACAAATTGGGGGCAGTTGGCTGGAATACGGGCCTCCGTCTGAGTCCTCCTTGGATTGTTCCCAGTCCCTGGGCAGGGTCAGGATACAATGCTGCGTCAGGCCCGCCTTGCTCCTACTAGGCCCACCTGCACTGAGGACAGACTCTGCTTTGGCTTGTAGCTGGATGATGCCAGAAGGCATCTTACCTCCCCACGAAACTCGCTCCTGGAGGCCCCCGAGGCCTCTTCTTTAGGTTCTAGAAAGAAGTCTCCCAACATTCCAGGGCTCTCTATCTCCAAGGTGAAAACAGGCCTGGTCACCACTGCAATTAGAAGCGCTCCTAACTCTAAAAAGAGGGGGAAAGGTTTTGTTTTTTGAAACTAAGGGAGAAGGTAGCGAAGGAAGAAAGAAGTGAGGCTAACTGTAGCTATAAAGGGCTGGAGTGCTTGAGGAGCTACTCCAGCAACCTGCTTGGAGCTGAGGCAGGAAACGAAACTGGAAGTGGGTTGCTCTCCCATGTGAGAGGGCAATTCAGTTAATTTGCATGTTCCCACCTCTCAGAGCGAGTGGGAGGAGCAACCCATATAAGGATACCCTCTTGGCCTGCAGGAAAAGTGGTTCTTGGTTGCAGCAAGGGGTATCAAAGAAGCAAGAGCTGCTTCCATCAGATTCAGCTTTCTCCAGGACTGAGGCAACATCATAAATAGCCATTAGAAGAAGTATTCTAACTTGCTACCTCAAATATTTGCCACTTGGGGCTTGTCCACAAGTTTCATTTTCTGACTGACGACTGTGTACTTCTCATGCCACTACCAACGTGCCTGCCTGCCCTCCAGTTCACACTGCCATTGCTGGAAACTCAGCTCTCCCACTTGATCTGGAGATTAGTGGTCACACCTATGCCAAATTGCTATTGAGCTTATATGTAATACAATTTGATGACACACAGACACCTAGCAAAGCATGGCCATGACATCATTTAATGACAAAGACTTTGGCCCAGTGCAATCTTTTGCTTTGAAAAAACAGCTCATTACGCTTTTAATTTAACGGCACTTTCCAGGCTCTTGTATTCAGTAATATAGGGACTTAATATAGCTTTTAAGAGAGCACTTCCATGTTCCCTAGACAGTGTCCAGGGGAGATAGGGTTGTTCAGTTTCCCAACTACAAGCTCGTAGCTGGGGAAACTGTGCTCAGTGCTCCCCGCCAGCCGGGGTGGAGAGAACTGGGGCAACTGCCCCTCTGTGCCTGACCGTGCTTGTATCATGGAGCACAGACAGGGCAAGAAGGGGGTGTCTCACCCCCTCCCCAAAGCCACGCTTAAGACGCCAGAAATCTGGCATCTAAGGAAAACTGAAGGGCAGCCAGAGCATGGAAGGAATCCTCTCCTCCGTGCTTCAGCTGCCCTGCAGTGGAGAGGAAGTCAGAGGCAACTGTCTATCTCAATAGGATTGTGCCCTGCGAGACAGAGAGAGAGAGAGAGCGCATGTACAGCCAGGTAATACAGAAACACTGGAAGTTTGGGCTTTCTAGCTCACCACATGAAAGAGGAACAGGTGAAAAAACAACAACCAAACACCCCATTCCATTTCTGTTTATTTTTCAAAACAGTGGTAAGGTAGCAGGTCATGATGGAAAGGGCAGAGCTGCAGCTAGAAACTCTTTTGTCTCTACCAGTGACCCAGCATTCCTTGCAGGCAAAAGACACAGCTGACATCCACTGGGCACCCTTTTCTCAAAGGGAAGCCGGGACAGGGAGCCAGAAAATAGGGTGCATAGAGAACATCACCTCCAGAGATACACGTTTGCAACTTCTTACAGCATAAATATCACCTCATGCAGGTACCCTTTTCTGCCCATGAAATCTCCCCAACGTACAAAAAATAATGGTCAAATTTATATTTACAAGAGTCCTTTCTCCGAAGTGTTATCCAGCCTTTCTTCCCTAGTTCCACATTCCACACACCAGCTCAGCAGAGCTGGTGAGCGGACATTACCCCACACTGCCCCTTGCTGCTGCTGCTGCGGACAGTAACCCCACCCACGCTCAGCCTTGAGTGGTTCTCCCTTTCCCCATACTCTATGAGGTCCCCATCAGAAAGATGACCATTTTCGTGACACTGCAGCATTCCACCCTCACTCTTTGGGTCACAAGTCACTCCACGGGAATGGCTTTCGTCCGTGGAGCAGGAATCGGTCGCACCAGTTGCAGTACTCGTTGGGAAAGGTAGAGGCTGGTAGGACGGCGGGACAGATACTGGCAAAGTGCATAGGGGCAGACAGAGATAGAGAGTACCTGGGAGGAGGAAAAAGAGAGAGAGAGAGAGAATGTTTAGGTAACCTAAGAATAGCAGCTCCTGTCCCCACATATCCTCATCCAGCTCATTTTTATCCTATCACTGAACTCCTCTTATTCTACCCCACCCACAACTCACCTTGCCACTGCGGCAGACCCCCAGCAGGCTGTGGGGCCTATCATCATCAGGTATGGTGGCAAAAAGGATATCCCAGGCCAAGTGGATGCGATGAATGGTTTGTGCCGTCTCGACATCAGCAAGGAAGAGGAAGGCATGTTTGGTAAGAATCACCACCACACCCAATTGGGGGAGGAACTAAAGAATAGAAAAATAGGGAGGTAGACATAGGAAGCCTAGAATCAGCTCCCTCTCCACATCATACCAGTACCCTAAAAATAAAGATCTCTCTCCTCCCTACACCCTGAAACCCAAGAACAGCAAGGTAAACATGGCCACTAGCTGTGGACCAAAGTGGTAGGAAAACCCCCCAAACAGCCATAGAGTTAGATGGGGAAAGCTACCAAGATCATCATTAACTGTATGGGAAAGACATTGGCCTGCTCATGTTTAGGGCTAAAGGGGGGTGGGGGGACGTGGGTGTGCACATCAGACCTGGAAGACTTGGGGGCAGGGCTTAAGAGGGCTGTGCAAGCATGTTCAACCGAACACGTTTACAATTCCTGCAACTGCAAACCCTGCCTCACTGGGGTTTCTGTTCATGGGAACTATGCAAGTGCATTCAGCTGAAAGTGCTTACAAGCTCTCTTCAGACCTTTGCACTCAATGTGCAGAAGTCTAACTAGAAGCTGGGGATGGGACTCATGCGCACACCCATGTCCATCTGCACACTTCAGCCCGACACAATCACATTACAAAACTGTGGAATGCTGTGGCACAGAAATGACTGAAGACGTGTGGGCAGCCCCTGGTGAAGTTTCAGGGGGCGTCGAGCAGAGAGGGATTTCCAGTAGTTGGTAACGGGGCTACAACATTTACAGGGCTTCCTGTCATGTCAAGCGGAAGCAGAATTACGCCAAATACAATTCATATAATTTATTTAGCCTCCAGTATTTGACTTTTCTTGGTGCATACTTTCCACACCTACTAGAATTTTAAGCGTTTCCAAGGGGGCAGCAGCATTCGGCTGTTGTAGCAAAACCAATGGAAGTGTCCCGTGGCACTTCAAGGACAAACCAAATTATTCTGGACTAGGCTGAATGGTTGGTCTCTAGACACAGGATATCCATGAGGAGCCTGCCTGAGGTTGCAAGAAAACTCACCTGTGCAGCACTGGGGAAGTCCCCCACTGAAGACCCCTTGAAGGGCAAGGTGCCACGGGCACTAAGCAGGGCTGCATTCCCTGGCTGGTGTGGGCCAAGCTCTACCACATGGAACTGGAAGCACAAGAGGGGGGCATGCTTAGAGATGCCAGGCATATTGGCTCTCCCCCACCTCCCACCATTCAGCAGACGTCCACTACCCTGGACCCAAGCTTCCTCTTCTCTTGCCCTCACCATGACCCGCTCACCTGTCCAGTCCGTTCCTTGCCTCTCCGTGCAGCAGCCAGGAGGGCTGTCGAAGGGTTTGGATTCCTGGAAAATCTGTGCTGGGGCAAAGCCACTGCTTGGGCTTCTATTACCTGAGACAGTGGCCCCCCTCGCCAATAGAGCTGGGTCAGACCCACAACCTGGCCCTGTGAGAAGGGAAGGGGAGAGGAGAGATTAAGCTACAACATGCCAGGGAAGTGATGGGATTAGGAACAGAACAGGTTTATTCCCATGGAGTCAAAGGATTATGCACCTGCTCGAGTCCTAGAGCCAAGAGAGCCATCCACATATGACTGGCATCCTGTTGATATCCTGTCACCTCCATGCCACAGAGCCGTTCATGCCGGCTAAACTGCCACCTTGGTCTGGTACCTTGAAGTCAGAATGTAGACAAGAAATGCAATCAAGGTCTCCTTAAGCTCCATGCAATCGATACCCAAAACTACCCATTTGCCTTTAAAAGTTTCATCTCAGTGTAATCCTAGGCAAAGCCAGTGCAAAACTTTCCTGTTGATTCGTTCCTACACATTTGTTGAACCAATTTACCCATGTATAAAAACTTCTATCCAGTGTATCCCAATTCCTGCTTATCCAGACCAACTCATAAACTAGACAGCCTATCCTTCCCACAATGCTTCTGTCCTCTTCCAAACTGCTCCAGTCCCTTCCCTTACTCCCAACTATATCCATCAAGTGTCTGGTTTCACCACCTCACTCTAATAATCCATCCATCATTTCACCTAAAACCTACCCCAAGCTCTCAAATCACCCATACTTTCCGAGGATTCTTTGTCTCGCCTACCCCACATTGTATTCCCTCCCATCCCTCCAATACTCACGTTTCATGGCCCAGTGGAAGACATCCTCCTCCGTCACTACTGCCAGAGTGTCTGCATTTAGCCATACCCAGTGCTCAATAGCGTGGTCAGATCTCCATTGGTACCTTAAGGAACGCTGATCAACATCATAGACCTGGGCCAGCTGCCCTGCTAGAAGGAAGAGCATAGAATGTTAGGAAGGAGCTTCAGTTAAAGGTGACGTTATTTCCGGACAATCAAGGCCCAACAATGTCTAAACATAGACAATCAAATATATTTTAGGTAATTTCTGGTGCAGATGAATGAGCGCTGCCAAAAGCCAAGTTCTTATCTGTAGTTCTCCTATACGTTTTTAAAAAATTGGGTTATGGGTGCTTCTTTTTCAGTTTAGCAGATGCAAGAGGTGGCACACATCTACCTAAAATATACTGAACTGTCCATGTTTAGAAATGTTGTCCTGAGACAGAGTCCAGAGAACAAATACTCCAACTTCGCCAGCTTTGGAACATCAAGTCAAACAATGCCGTCATCCTAAACTCTGCTGCCACCCTCCTTCTAACACAGGAGTGTTGAACCTCTTTCAACCGAGGGCTGAATTCCATTTCAGAGAAGCTCTCGGGCTGCATTCCAGTGGTGGGCAGGGCAAAGGCAAAAGGGCCAGGGCCCAAATGCCAGCATATTTTAGCTTAGAACTCTTGCTGCCAGTATCTAAGCCTTAGCGCTGGCATTTTAACCTTTAGAAAGGTGGGGGAGGTGGCTATGCAAAAGCCAGGAAACCACCAAACAATAAGCACTTGGGGAAAGGGGTGTGGCAATCTGGGGACCCCAGAGGATTGGACCTGGCCACTAGGCCTGAGGTTCTGCACCCCTGCTGTGACAGATCAGCTGCAACTAAGTCCCAGCTCCTACAGAAAGAAGCCTCATTTCAGGTTGATGACCTCACTGTAATGATAGGATCTGTCTCCCTTCCCTCCTCCATACTGAGCTGCCCCCCAGCATATGCCTCCTTGGAATCTCTGTGCCCCTCTCTTCCCTCCTACTGGTTCTTACTTCCTCTCCTTCTCTCAGCCCTACTATCCAATAACTAGACTTTCTTCCGCCAAGTACCTCTAACAGCCAGCAGTGGGCGACTGGGATTAGCCAGCGCCCCTTGCACTTGGTGTAAAGTCCAACTTGGGGGAGCTTGATCCTCCTTAGGAGATGCCCGGGGATCCAACAGGGTAAGGGAGTGGTGGGAGGAGTCCCCAGGAGGGCTGTGGCGGACACACAGGCGCGAGGCAGAGGCGAGGGTCACACGGGGGTAGGTGATGTATTCTGGTACAATGCCATAGGCTTGAAGCTGCAGAGATTGGGAGAAAGGATTAGTGGAGCTTTTGCTCCAGAGGAGGGTTTCAATGCCTAAAAAACTGGCTTATCACTTAATAATAGACTTCATAGGAGAGGAGCTGCAGTCAAGCACCAGGCTCTAGGCCAGGCCTACAGAAATTGTGACCCATCAATCAACCACCAATCTGGTGGGCTTACTTTTTGCTTACAGGCCAATTAACATAACAGCAAAGTAGGTCCTGCAAGCCTGAAGCTTGCCTATACCTGCCTTACAAGATGCTCAAGCACTGTGCCAGCGCAAACTCTCATGTTCCTTCAAGGCGCTCTCAGGCATGAGGCCCACATCCCAATTATATTCGTATGTATTGGTCTGGGGACATCCATGTGTGGAAGTCTCACGTAAAAATGAAGTTTGGAGCCAGACATGATGCTAGGGAATGGTGTCCCAGTAGCCGAGGTGTAGGACTGGGGTGGTCTAAGTGGTGGTAGTGGGGAAATGGTAGCGTACGGGTGTGGAGATGTCTGCTCCTTGTTCATGCTGCTCATCCACTATTCTTTTGAATAAGGAACTGGGAGCCAGGAAGAATGACATCAGCCCCCCTATGAACAGATGTCCTTCATCTGTAATACATCCAGTGGCCATTTCAGACCAGCAAGGTTAGAAACCTAACAAAGCATCCATTTCCATCAGCCCTCATCTGAATGCAGTAATTCATCCAATATATAACACACACACAGTACAGAACTGTGTATCAATCGACTTCTGACAGTGTATTGACTGTTGTGGAGGATAATATTGGTTTTAATTGTTGTGAAATATATTATTGGTTTTTCAGATCTCATTACTTACCCATCACATTTGTATCCTACATGTCCTCTCCAAAGAGCTCAGGATTACATACATTATTGTTCCATTTTATCCTCAAAACAATTCAAGGTAGGCTGGGCTGAGAGATTTACCTTTAGGCTGTAATACTATACACACTTACCCAAAGTAAAGTCCAATTAATCACAATGGGACTTATTTCCAAGTAGACATGCATAGGATTGCAATGTAGATGAACTCCAGGGCTGAGTGGGGATTTGAACCCAGATCTCCCCTCTCGAAATTGGCCACTTTATTCATTACTCCCACATACCACACCACCATTATTCTCTTTGTATGCCTTTTCAGCCGTTTTCTTGATCAGGCCTGACCTGCTCATTAGGAAATTAACTGCAGCAAGAATAATTGTGGAAAACTGGAAGAAGTAGCAAGCACACACTATTGCTGACTGGTTTTAAAAAGTTAGTATGAAAATGAATACATTGACAAGTTTAAAAAATGGTTTTATGAGGACCTAGTTTTAAGATATTTCTGTCAGGACAGTACTGGGGAATTTCATGTTCTACACTGTAAATCTAAGACACAAATCAACATTTGCAATATGCTGTAAATTCACAAACAATGTAGATCAACAATAAACATGTATATTGCAACCACCACCACCACCACCAACTAGACAGCTCAGATAGAATTACTGATAGCCAATTAGAAAAAAATCTAGGAGTTAAAGTAGAGCAGTACCATTAGTATGACCCGCTAAAAAAAACATTTACAAAGCCGTGAGCAAATTTTTGAGTTGCTTAAAACTCTTCTGTCGGACTGGATGTTAAGTAACCCTACCCTAGAAAACAAAATGAAACAGGCGGGAAAGAGAAAAGGATGTTGCTGGGCACGATGAAGCCCAGTATTTTGGAATAGATTCTAAACTGGAAGAGAGTCTAAATTGGAAAATTGTTACACTGATGTCTGCTCAGAAGTAACATGCACAGCATTGCACCATAAATGCCACTTTTTTCCTTGCATAGGGCTGCAGCCTTAATCAGGGCTTACTTCTGAGTAGACATGTACAGAACTGCACTGCACATTAATTAAGGCCGGAATGCCTTAATTAATTATGCACAGTTACTTGCAAGTTAAGACCCATTGATCACTGTAGGACATGCTGCTTAGTAAACATGCATAAGATTGCACTGCAAAGAGATCTCAGGTTGCCCCAAAGGTTACAGGGACAGAGAGGCATGCCTGCTTACCCTTTTATATTTTCAAGGTATGCAGGTATTTTAATCCTGTCCTTCAGAATGTAAGAGCAGCCCTGCTGGATCAAACCAAAGGTCTATTACCTTCAGCATCCCATTTCCAACAGAGGACAGCCAGATGTTTCCAGAAAGCTCACAAGTTTAAGGAAAAAACCCTCCTTGATTACCCCTGGCCCCAGAATATATATATTTTTGAATAGCTAACACTGCCTCTGGAGGTTCCATAGGGGTAAGAGCCGCTGAGTGACCTACCACAGTCCATGAATTTGTGTAATTCACAGAACAGTCTTTTGACATCCTTCCCCAACCTGGCGCCCTCCAGATATTTTCGAGTTCAACCCCCATCAGCCCCATCCAGCACGTACAGTGGTCAGGAATTATGCAAGTTGTAGCCCAAAACATCTGGAGCACACCACATTGCCTTACTGGATTTCTGCTATTCCCTTTTGTGATCATTACCCATCTCAAGGATGGGAATAAATGCTGAGCTTCTTTCATTTTACTGCTCCATGGCAGTCTTTGCCCAGCCCTTGCCCCTGCCCCAGCAATCAGCCAGGCTTCCCCCTTCTTGGCATAGGCCAAGAGGAATCCCATACATACCTACCTAGAAATAAGCCCCATGGAGTTCAATGGGATTTACTCCCAGTAAGTGTGGACAGGGATGTAATGGCTGTGTTAACACAGGACCAATGTCTATTTTCTGTAGACCTTTCTCCCACACCAGGGCAGAAGTGAGAGCTGACTGTAGAAACCCAGAATTTTCCAGGAGCTGTGATTGGGCAGCAATCCGCTTTCCAAAAAAACAAAGGCAAAGACAGGCATTCATGCTCGCTTTTTAAAAAAAGTTAATTTGTTTCGAGCTTCTAAAATTTTAGAAGTGGAACATCACATATATGCATGCAAATCAATAGAACACAAGGTTTCTGCATGCAATTGAGTGCTAGATTTGGGCTGGGGGGGGCTAAGGTAACTAGACTGAGCTTGACTGCAATTCGAGGGCCATTCTGTAAGGGGGTTGGAAATCTAAGCTGGCATCAGCCTGACACCCAGCCTATAATATTAGTAGTAGACTACACCACAGGGCTGTCATAAGCCACTTTCTCTCAGCCTCTCCCCTTAACCCAAACCAAGGTAGGATACAAAAGGGATAGGTAGGTAATGGGATCTGAAAAACCAGTAATATATTTCACAAGCATGATAATCAATAATATCCTCCCCAACTTGTTGCATGCTGGCCACCCATCACAGCTACCCTAAAAGTGTGGATTTTCCCCTGATTTCTATGGGCAGCTCTCACTGGCTTCCAGTGAAAATCCAGAAGTAGGGTTTTCAAGTCAAGACCAAATGGGGCACTGAAACCATTTTCTGTCTCTATGGCTGTAGGCTACTGCAAAATAAGCCAACCCGCAATCTGACCAACTCCAAATACCCACCCACCCAATCATCTAGAGAACAACAATTTGTTCCTTCACAGTTCTTAATGCCGTCCTAAGCGCAAGGACACCTACTAACCTGGGTCAAAACCTCCACGCGAACAGGAGACACAAGTTCGCTCATCATTAACTTGATGCTCCAAGCCAGCCTACAAGAAAAACAAAAAACAAAACAGGAGCAAATGGTGTTTAAAAAAAAAAAAGTGGGGGGCGCGCGCATGACTGAATTCCTTCAAAGGAATTTTCAGAAGGATTTATCGAGTCAGGAACGATAAGCCAAAGCAGTAGACACGGCTACTTAAAGCAAGCGCTGCAATAACAGATAACCCGGGAGGGGGAGAGCACCCATATCTTTAAAACTTACACCACCGCAGCAGTTCAAGGCGCCTATTAATATTTCACTCCGAGGTTCCTACCCTTTGACTTTCCCAGGTGTACTTTATATTGCTTCCAAAGTTGATCCAATTAGCACTAGGAGCAGGGAGGATCCCTCTGCCATTTTGGCACCGGGAGAGGCGAGTGTCCTTCCGGTTTTCAGGACTGACTGCTGTCCCGCCGGCTCGTCCAATCCCGACCCAGTGGCCTAGGTGAGAGAGGGAGAGGGTTTTTTTTTTTAAAAAAAAGGCAGGCAGAGGTGGGTCAAAGGGATTGTGGAAGGCGGAACCGATTTTGTGTGGGTTATACCCTCCACGACACAGATCTCGGGAGATGCACGCTTTGCACTTGTGTCTACACGTGCTAGGTAAAAAAAAACACGTTTCTGGCTAATGTAATGTCAGATGTAAGCTACTTTAGACCAGCCTTCCCCGGCTCCCCCCGCCCCCCGATGTTTTCGACTGCAACTCCGAGCATTAGCCATGCTGGCTGGGAGTTGAAGTCCCAAACATGTGGAGGGCAACCCAGGTTGGGCAAGGCTGGTTTAAGCATACCAGGAAGAGTTGTAACTAGTAGAAGATATAGATTGCAGAGCAAAGGAATCCAAATCATGCTTGCTGGCCTGTACCTTCAAGCCAAGTGTCTGAGAGTGCAAACGACTTAAAAGTCAAAACGGTTCGACAGTGGACTCTTCCTAACCATATTTTGCTCGGAGTAAGTCCAATTAGGGCGCAATGCTATGCAGGTTTAGACAGAAAAAGTATTCTGTCTAAACCTGCGTAGGATTGCGTCCTTAATTTCAAAAGTGCTCCCCCCCTCCCCAGGCCTAGTTTTCCCTAAGGTGCCTGGGTTGTACCACTTCAGTCTGCAGGTGTGGATTTCAAGTCATTGAATTCACGCCTGTACAAAAAACAACCAGCATGCACAAAGAAAACTAGGTGCCAGGAAGACATCTAAGACAGTATCTTTCCCCTGATATGCCGATTTTCTGTGTGGAGGAGATCTGTGTGTATTAAATAACATTCCATCATGGGAGCCCCTTCTGCAGTTTGAAATGGTACAGTTCAAAGATTGGTTTAGTCGGTGGGAACTAGGCCCAAGTACTAGCCTGAGCCTTTTCAGAAGCCTTGCCGCAGTCAGCAGTATTTACTCTCGAGGAAGTATGCCCTTGATGGAGCCTCAATCCTATGAATTCTTCAGAGCAAGGCCTAGCGAAATGAGAGATTGGCTTTTGAATAAACATGGATAGGACCAGTTTGCATGTACGTTTAAAAAGGAAAAGAGTACAAGTTGATCTACATAGATCCTAAACAGGCGTACTTAGAATTCATTCCCACATATTTCAGTGGTACTTATTTCATGGAAGTTTTTAACATTACGGCTGTAATTAAACTCCAGGCAGCACAATCCACATGGCGGGGGGGAGGACACACCTGTCAACAATCTTAGGGATTGTTGATTTAGAAAGGTCTGTATTGCTTGGACAAAAATCTAAATCTTGTAAAGATTGACATACTTCTCTCTCTCTCTCTCTCAACAATATTAATCCTAATTTCCAATCTTAACTGTCCTCAACTCCAAAATCTGTTAATCACTTCCATCTTTTGTTTAAACAGTTTCCTTTTTTTTTTCCTACTCCAGGGCTCTACCCTAGTGTAGCCTGATCGTATGCATGTTGAATTGGAAACAAGTCCCAGTGGGGTTTACTTTAAAGCATGCATGCATGCATGCATGCTCACATAGAATTGCAGTTGTATAGTTACACAAAGGAAGATTTTTCTAGAGCCCAGATTCTGCCCCATCATTTTTTTTAAAGGTTCTAGTTCAATTAGGAATACTATGTCTTCATTACAGAGTAATGTGTTTAAGGGCGCAATCCTATGCATGTTTAGACTGAAAAGAGTTGTACAACTCCTTGCATTACCCAGCCCAGTCTTGGGCCTCCTGCAACCTTTGAATTTCTTTTCTAGATCTATTTCCCAGATTGTAAACTTTCTCTAGTCAAGTTAGAACTTCCATTTTCCTGCTGAGATCTTGTGCTTCAGTGCAGGGGTTACTGTACTGTCAATTTTTATGATCTAGAATTTTAAAACAAACACTGATGAAATTGTTGTTAAAATCTCTCTCTCCCTTTCTCTGAACTTCCTTTTAAAACATATATTTGCCTAATGTATTCAGTAGCTCATCAGTTGGTTTTACAGTGCAATCCCAGGTATGTCTGCTCAGAAGTAGGCGCTATTGAGTTCAATAATACTTACTCCCAGGTAAGTGTTATTGGATTGCAGCCTCTGCCTTAGTGACTGATTTACTGCTTCCAGAATTCCTGTTATTCTAGCTCCCACCTTTGAAGCTTCTTTGTTTTCATTTTTGTTTTTACTCCCTCATGTTACTTGCTCATCTCTCAGCCCTGTACTGTAATTTAAACCACTTCTGAGGTTCTTATTTCTCTTAGGGAAGATTTCAGGCATTGTGGAATCTACTTCCTTTTTCTTTTTTACTAGAACCCTGAGATCCACCAACTGGACCCTGGAGCATTAGACATTAATTTAGAATTAAAGAATTCTGAGACAGGGAATTGGTTTTGAGTACCAGAACTGAATGGAATTCACACCCCTTCTGCACAAAAATCACCCCTAGTTAACCTAAGCTTTCTTCATTTCAGTAGTATAATTTAGTTTCGTCTATTGTCAGACATCTTGCTGATCTACTACAAATCACCCTGAGATCTACCAGTACAACCAGATCTACCTTCTTTGCACCCCTGTCTTAGTGTACCTGCCAGTCTGGAGCCCCAAAATAATTAGGTTTGTTGGAAATGTTATGGGGTTTGCCAGCTGGGATCACTGTAGTGGATCTAGGCATCCATCCTAGCAAATGAGGTTATCCTCTGTATCCCTCACCTCTAGGACAGCCTTATCTTGTTAAGAGATGTACCTTCCAGAACATCAAGAGCCATGGAATGCATTCTCTCACAATCAGATCAAGGCCTCATCATTCTTTTTCTCTCAAAGATGTAGGGCATGGGGGGCGGGATTAGTGTCTTCCAGATGTTTTTTGACTATGACTCCCATCTTCCTCAACCATTAGGTATGCTGGCTGGGGCTGATGGGAGAAGGTCTTGAGGGCCACAGGTTCCCCATCCCTGCTCTAGGGGTGTGACTGTGTAGTGGCAGTGTTTCCCCACCCCTCCCCCCAAAGCTGCCCATTGAGATTACTTTGTAAATTGGTCCAGGGAAGAATATGGTGGGATATGAAGAACTGTGTAGTAGAGGTAGAAGTTGTGATGAGATCCAAGGGACAGGTTTGAAGAGGATGAATGGCAAATGTCAGGGTTTTCCAGGGAAGTTGTGACGCTAGCCATAGCTTTGTAGGACGTGTGGGGTGGAGTGGGGGCTACTAAGGGTGTTCATTGAAATAAGGGATGTGTGGGAATTGAGGAAGGTATATGGGGTAATATAGAACAATAAACCCTACACATTCCAGAGATTATGGCAATAAAGGTGACATGGCTTTCTGCTATAACAGAGTCCAACTTTTTATTTATTGAGTGTGTGAGGTTTAAGTTTTGGCTGGAAGGATATTCTGGGAGGGAATGAGTGAGCCCTGGGGAGCCTTAACTCTGTGTTAATGAAGTTTGTTTGTTTATGTATGGGCCAATAAATTTCACTGAGTTACTTAAAAGTTAGATTGAATGGGGTTCCCTGTGGTGTGATTATATGGGTGTCATGCAGTTGGATATGGCTGCAGTGTAGCAATATACTTTTCTGTCACACCCATTTAATTCAAACTTCATACTGGCTTTTTTTTTTTTAGTGTTCTGTTGCTGCCAGTGCCAGAGTTTTCTTCTGTTGTAGGGAAGATGGTGCTTGATAGTTCCCCAATAGACTGAATTGTTGAAAAAGGGCCGCTAGCATCAGGGCCCCTGGATGGAGACAGAGTTCCCAGGTCCCGACCCTAAGTGGGCTTCTCCATCTTTAGCTGCAGATAACTAAAAATTCTATAAACTCGCGCTCTTCCCATTGTATTGCAGTGCTGACAGGAGAATGGAATGTCAGCAGTTACAATCCTAAACATGCATACTGTGGGATTTGCTGTCTTGTAAGGCTACAATCCCATGCATGTAAGTACTGTTAAATTTAGTGGTTGGTTAACTTATTTCTGAGTAAAATGCTTAAGATCAGGTTGCAAGAATCCTCTTGTGCTCTGGAGGAACATAGAAATCTTATCTGAGAATTTGAAGGGAGGTTCGTAATAAGTGTGCTCTCACTCACAGTGTGCTCACCCTAAAAATTCCTGGTTCTGGAACTGGATTTTTGGTGATCAGAATTAATAACTTCGCTTTGCTGTATTTGATTCTTTCTTTAAGTGCTTTTTATTACTTCTTACAATCAAGGACTTGGGAAGGAAGAAGTTGATGGATATTCCCCTCTGCAAATGGCCTGGGGAAATTGTTCAAGGCCACTCACATAGCTAGGCAGGGACTTGAACCCAGGTTTCCTTGGTTCAAGTCCAACAGTTTGCACACAAGACCTATTAGCAGAAAATGTCTCTGTAAAGGAAGTACAGGATAAGTTTTGTGTTCAAGGGCATGTTTGATTATTTGTGATGCCAGCAATTTCCAGTTAAGGTAGACTGTGGACATGGATTGTTCTGTGCTATCTGCACATTCAGGCATATAGGGAAGTAGCAATGCTTGAACTTTAGGTGGGACCATTGTTTACAAGTGGGCATTAGACTGTGTCTATCTCCAAAATACATTGCCGAAATTAGTTACTCCAGGGTGCTACTTTCTTTAACTTTCCCCAACACTCTGATGAAGCAAAGGATTTTGCAAACAAACAAAATCTCCCTAGTATCTCATCATGGATCTCACAATGCTTTGGAAGTTCCCAGTGGGTGATGCTTGATTGAGGCGGCAATCCTGTACATACTTACCTGGGAGCAAGTCCCATTGATCTTAGTGGGGTTCTGTATTCTGGGGCCTGATCTATTCAGGTCTGGTTTGACTGGGACCTGAGTAGATCAGGCCCCAGAAGTAATACAGGTTCACGTCTGAGTAGATGGATATAGGATTGCACTGTGAAGAACTGAGTTTGCGTCATAATCATAAGGCTATTATGTGAGGGATTCGGTTTTATGTATCTTGGCAAAAGCCTCTAGTTGAAATAGTCAGAGAGCATGAAATCTATTTGATTTTTCCCAAAAAATGTTAGCCCGAAGTCTCCTTTAATTGCAGTCTTAATTTAAATACTCTTTATGTACAACTACATTTGGAGTTTAGGGAGATGAGTGCTTGAGAATAGCCTGATTTCATTAGGCTAATGGTCTCATACCCCTCCCTCCTATGTCTGAAAGTGGCTACTTCTGGGTAACATTGTAAAGCAACAGTAAAGGAATTTATTCCCCCTTGTTGACTATCAGATAGTTACAGCCTAATTTAGGAATCTTTAGCATGAGGATGCATCTTTGAACAGGGAAGAGCCAGGAAGCAGAGGAGTTGCTATTGCTAATCTCTGCAATTCAGTTGGGTATTAGATGAACAAGGCAGGAAGGGGAGTGATGGTTGCAGAAAGATCTCTTCCCCACCATCACGCCTCTTCCTGCCTTGTTTATCTTCTAATACATACAGACAAAATGTAAGCAACACTGATAGTCCCAGGGCATAGTCTGAAGGCACATGACGCAGCCACCTTGCTGAAGCTAAGCAGGCTTGGGTCTAGTCAATGCTTGGAGGGGAGACCACCTGGGAACCACATGTAGCCACCCTGCGTTCCATGATGGATGAAAGGTGGGATATAAATGTAATAAATAAACAGCACACTATTGATGCTACATAACATTGAAGAGGAGAAGGAGTAACTGTTCTGATATTTTACCATTACTGCATCCTCCGAAAACATTGATTTATTTTCTACAGCCCAGTTGTATGCTGTATGGGGGAAAAATCTCCCCAAATGCTTTTTGTACTGAGTTTTATATCATCTACTTTCTATACTAAGCTTTTTTCTCTGTATTTTCTTAAACTTGTTGAATCAGAAGATTTGGGACGAGGAAGCAATCCTCTTTCATCACTGATCTTTTTAAAGTGGGGATTCGCTGATTTTCCACATAAGGAGAGGATGTATATCCAAAAAGTTTCATATTGCTGATAATTTGATTTTGTTATGCCTTTTTAAAGTGCTGCAAAACCGGAATGATGTACATTCAAGGTGTGAAAATGCATGATCAATTTTTATTATGGTATTTTGGGTTTAATTTGCTATCCATTTTCTTTAGTGGCCCTAACACTGATCCTGTGTATTTGGTTATGTAACTCAAAAGCTCAGGTAGGATTCTGAAGTTACTCCAAATAAATGGCAATTGCTTCTAGTAACCTAAAGCCTTGTTTAGATGTATTCTAATGTAATTTTACTGTCACTGCTGCCAACACAAAGCCAGTTCACAGTAGCAGGGTAACAACTTTCAGAGGGCTGGTTGTGGTAGTCTGTTGCAGCAAAAACAACGAAGAATCTTGTGGCTTCCTAAAGATGAACAGATTAGAAGCTTCTGTGGACTAGAGTCTACTTCATCAGATACATGAAGTGTTATCCTCAGTCAGGTAATATACACATATGGTTATATAGGAAAATCAATTGTAAATAGTGGTGTCAAATGGAAATGAAATGCCAAAAGTACAAACTGTGACAATTCAATTAAAACTTAAATGGATTCAAAATATAGTAATTGGTGGTAACACAAATGTCCTGGCATCGCTAAGTTCATTAACAGGACACTGTTGTCTCTGTTCTCTGTTACCTATGTTGCCTGGAGAGCTTAGACTACAGGGAGACTCATAAATGGAATGAGTTTAAAGCTCCTTTGTTGAAGAATGGCAGCAATATAAGGATGTTGACCTCATCAAGTCATTATGTATATAATTGTGTTCTGTTTATCCATGTGCTATCTATATTTCATTTGGTACAGGTCTGAGTGATGTGATCCACTGTAAGGCCACCACTGTATTCCTCCGTAGAAGGACATTAAAAGATAGTGGATTCATAGGGTGACCAGTGGCAAAAGAAGACTGGGTTCCTATCTCTTTTAAAGAGCTGGAGAAGGAATTTCAGGATTTTCTAACTACATCTACTGAAGTTTTCTTTCCTACTCAGCTGATAGGCACAGAATTCTATCCTCTTGTGTCTGATTATTGTAGGATTAACACTTGTGACTGACCCCCAGCCACACACACACCTAGTTTGAAGTGGCGCCACCCAAAATTCTACCAGTTCATTCCTTGTAATGCTTAGATGAACTCTTAACTGTGAAGTTTAGGTATTCTAAAGAAAGTCCCTATCTTGCAGCCTAGCCTACTTCCAACTGTTACTGCGTGGTTATGAGGCTAAAACAGAATAAGCTTGTATGTAAAATACATCCACCACATCACTGCATGCATCTGAAATAGGCTATTTTATTAAAGCTCATATTAGAGTAAGGCTGGAATAAAACTCATTGAACAGACCTGGACTTACTTCTTCACACGGCGCATACTTAACTATGGAATTCGCTACCACAGGATGTAGTGATGGCTACCATTTTGGATGACTTTAAAAGGGGATTGGACAAATTCCTGGCGGAAAAGGCTGTCAATGGTTACTAGTCCTGATGGCAATGTGCTACCTCCAGTACCATAGGCAGTGAGCAGTACCATATACCAGTTGCTGGGGGACATGGGTGGGAGGGTGCTGTTGCGCTCATGCCCTGCTTGTGGGTTCCCAGTCAACAGCTGGTTGGCCACTGTGTGAACAGAATGCTGGACTAGATGGATCCTTGGTCTGATCCAGCATGGCTCTTCTTATGTTCTGAGTAGGCATGCATAGGAACTGGCTGCAAATTGGGTTCTGAAGTGCTTGCACAGTGTACCCCTTGTCTTTTTGTTAGTAAGGAAAATATTATTGTTTTGCCAGTCTTAAAGGTAGGGGCCTGAGGTTGAATTAATTGTCCATGACTGCACTAGGATTTGAACCTAGATCCATGTCTAAAACCCACTAAAGTACTTTGGATTATTCAATATGTAATATATAACGGTAGTGGTAAAACTTTACTATTTTGTTAATATTCTAGCATGATGAACTGAACTGTGTGGACTCCGGGAATTTATACACACGTATGTGTATGCGTGTATGAGTGAAATCGTTCCCTCTTCCTATATGAATGGAACAGAAGCAGACTGGATCACTTATAGTTTTGTTAAAGGTGGATGCTTTTATAATGTGCATTCCTCCTATTAGCTGTGTGCAGATGTGGGATTTGATTTAGCCAATAGGCACAGGCTGACTGCTTTAATGTTTTTACCAAAATTGTCAAAAATATATTTTCCTTCTCTTAGATGGAAGCTTGAATATTTATGGTAGCAATTGAAATACTTTGATATTTTGTCAAAATGTTGATGTTTTCTTAAAATCTTCAACGTTAGTCTCGCTAAATAATTTTTTCCTACTCCCCCAACCAGCTCTAGTGTGAATCAAGAAGCCATATGTGTTTTATCAAGAAGTGGCACCAGATCTGTGCTGCTGGGATGCAGATGAGAGAGGTGTGAATTCTAGGATTTTGGATCAGGTCCATCTAGTTCCACACTGGTGTCCCAATATTGTAGTAGTGATGTACACAAAATTACTTTAACAGTTCTAATTCTGCTCGATTCAGGGGTAATTGGAGGAACAATCCTGGACTTGAAGGTTTGTTTGTCATCTGTTTGGTATTCAGTAAGGCAGAGTTTGTACCAGCTGATGTGTTTCAAGAGGACAAGGAGAGACAAACTTTTGTAGCTTCTTCTTCCTTGTCTTGGGACTGCAAAACAAAGCACACAATTTGGTTGGGATTTGGGAGTCAGTTCTGGGAGGGTGCTGGGGGTGCTTTCTTCATAGAATCATAGAATCATAGAATAGTAGGGTTGGAAGGGGCCTACAAGACCATCGAGTCCAACCTCCTGTTCATTCTTAACAAGGACCTCCGCTATCTGTCTGATCCAGTTCATTGGAAGCCTTCCTTGCAAGCAGATCCACTGGTGAGAAGAGGTTTCTGGCCTACTGATTCACACTACAGAGCCCTTCCCAGATAGTGGATCTGTTCATGAGGGGGAAGGCTCCTTGGCATGGTAGGCTAATGTGAAGCTGTCCTTTTTGCACATTGATCTGCTTGTGGTTAGGCACATACTAACTTGCTATCTGAAACACAGGGAATCCTGGTCTGTTGTTCCTTGTGGTGGACACAAGGAATACTTTGATGAGTTACTGCTCCTAGCAAGCTAATTTGGAAGTGGAGACTTAACTGTGGACATCATTAGGGTTGTGATGTGAACTGCACTAGGTAGACCAGGACAAAACTGCTGGTATGGATGCTCCCTAAGGATGTGCCAAGATTACCACTATTTTAGGAAAGGAGGGTGATATTTCTGACTCTGCAGCCCAGATGGATGGGCCATGTCATTCCTGCCTCCCCTTTGATTCGCAAGGTTTGTAGATTGGTGCTGGTATCAGTGTGGATAGTGCAGACGTGCTAGCCTCCACTGAGAGAAGAGGTGCCTGCCTTTCCTTAGGGTGCTTCCTGCATTTCCAGATGTGTTCTGTAACACTGAATCGGGAATAAAGGAAGCTGCAACCTGGATAAATCGTATGATGTCCTTGGTCCTTACAAATTTGCTAATGCAGTTTGCCTGCTCCTGTGTTGTGAATAATCAGAAGCTGGGATATAAGTTACTTCATATATTATTCCAAAATAATAATGTATCTGTATATTCAGACATTGGTGTAATTGTGTAATTGATTCTAGCCATTCTGGCTCTGATTCCGTGAAGATGGTGCAGAACAGAATGGGGTTGGCGTTGACAATTCTTATTCTAGGAAGCCACAGGAATTGAGCTCTTTCCCACATCCCACAGCTTCCAGACATTTAATTTCTTTTATTAAGAATACATGATTTAAAACCTACTGATGATGCCAGCTAAATTTTTCTTCCCTCTTCTCCTTGTAACTATTTCCTCCAATCCCCAGAAGGTAGCCATCAGCTCCTTCTCTGTGCACTCCTATCTCTGCCTTACAGCTCTTCCAGAAGCTGTTCTGAGAGTTTGTGTGTGTGTGTGTGTGTGTGGGGGGGGGATGTGTTTGCCACCATACCTGTTTGGTAACCGCCATTTTTGGTCGCATACTGTCAGCATCTACTGCTCTTTGAGCCTCCTAGGATGCCCTGGAGAAAACATGAGCAGATTTATTTATTTTCTAGAACAGCCTCTGACACACCAACTCATGTGGAGTATATCCTGTCTGCTTGCTCTTTCATAAACCACCGATGTGAAGTTACATTTTCTTCTTGTTACAGTTTTAATCTGGCATAAATGTATATTGGGTTGGGGAGGAGTAAATGTGGTGCCCAGTAGCATCTTTATTTTTTTCTTGTTGGCACTGTTGGTAAACTGATTGGTTTTGAAAGGTTGATCTTCTGTTCCCTTCTCCTAAATGGTTGGTGTGTGTTTCTAGTCAATGCCCATTCCTTCTCTCTTCTTGCCTCCATCAGCTTGTAGCTCAAAGATAAACATCTGGATTAATTAATAGATGCTGGCTACAGAGGCTGGAAGTAGGTGGGAGCTGATATCAGTTCCTACAATGATCCTGTTCTTTGCACAGATGCCAGGGTATAATCCAAGGAGATGCAATCTTCAAAGACATGGAAATGTACACTCTGCATCATCAGCTCCACACAGGGATTTAATACGGCTGAAACAGCTTGATGGTATGGCTTATCACTGGCTCGGAAGAGGGTCTGTTTGAAAGTACTCTGCAAACATTGGCTTTGCCTTCCAGAGATGCTGTGAGATGTTGTTATTCTTGTGAGGATACCGAGGCATAATAAACAGAGTCTATGTGCCCGGTGCTCCTTACAAATATTCAAAGAATTAATTTTTAATAGAGGATCTGAGTTCAGATGTAAGGTGCAATATTGTCTTCCTTTGGGTTGGTACTTGGGAAGATCCTGAGGGGTGAGAAATGATTAGTTATTAAAACCCCTCTGTTCTTACAAGGCTAAGATTCTAGCTGAATGTTACATTATTGCAAAGGTACGTAACAAACCCTTGATGAGACTTTTTTTTTAAAAAGGAGAAAATCTACTTCAGGAGGGGGCGATTTGGAACAGAGAAGTGGGTAGGGCTGCTTAACCCTTTCTCTGTTCCAAATCACTCCCCTCCTTCCTGCTTTTCAGCTTCCAGTGTTCCAATCTCTGTGTGTATAAGCATATGTAGTCTGTTCCCTAAATCAATGGCTGTTGGAGTAATTTGTGAGCCTTCTCTCTCTCCAGGGGCAGAACTACTGCATTATCACACAGGTTTTCTGTAACAGTGTTTTTCAGAGCCTCCATAATCCTCTCCCTCTCCAACCAATTGCCTGGCTTTTGGATGGCTGCTCAGAAATGTATAGCTTCATCTCCAGTAAGTGATAAGGACCACCACCACAAAGTGGACTATGTGAGAAGATTCTTAATGCGGTCCGGTATGTAGGGAGGAATTAAGCGGTTCTTTATTGGTATTCCTGCTCTGATACTCTCCCTTTTTGTCTGTGGAGGGGTACCTGGGTAGGGAGCACATATCCTCTCAAGGAAAGGTATGTCTCTTTTGTTCACTGCTAGAAATGTGAAAATCGACAGCTCTGCATACTGATGCCTGCATTGTTAATTTTGTTTGCCTCACAAAACTCTCTCCAAACCAACAACATACCAAAATCATTAATACGATAGGATGCTGGAGATTTTTCTTGACATAATACTAAGTGCTGCTTGTGGGGAAACTTGAAAGGGAGAATTTTTGTTCTACTTGACTGAAACATTTCCCTTGGTTACATACTGATCTGATTGCATGTGTGTCCTGAGTCACACTGGGTTGTTGTTGCTGTGTGCTCTTCTTGAGCAGTGGGTTATGTGTACTGCCTTGTTAATGTAAGTTATCTCTAAACCGTTGAGTTAAGAACATAAGAAAAGCCCTGCAGGATCAGCCCAACAGTCTGATCCGTCCTGCAACCTGTTTCCAAACAATTGTTTTTAAATTTAAAGCATCTGTGAGTCACTTGTTTTTCTATCAATGTACCTAAAGCAGCATCCATCCATAAAAAGAAACTACATCCCAATAAACATTAAGAAATTAAAATGCTCAGAATATTAATGAATGAATAAAACAAGCCATAATAGCAGTCAATAAGGAGCAAATAAAAACCAAGAAACTTGGGTAGTCTGCAAGAAGCCTCCTGGAAATCTGCAAGGAGGTCATGATGGCAGCAGGCCTCCCCTGTGTTAATCCTCAGCACCTGACATTTTGCTTCTGCTTCTGCAGATGGATGTTTTATTTAGCTATTGTGGCTAATACCTATTGCATATAGTGGTGTTTATAGCAGCATCTTATGCTTAAAGCAGGAGTGTTCAACCTCAGACTCGCGAGACAGTTCCAGGCTGCCAGAGGTCCCAATCTGGTCTCCAGGGTTCCCCAGAGGGCCACGCTGCTTCCCCTGGCCCCACCCATTTTCTCTGAGGCTGATTGTTTTATAGTTTCCCAGCTTTTGTGCAGTCCCCCCCGCCCACCCTGAAATGGCTATCCTGAGGTATAGTTCAGGGGTGGGAAACGTCCAGAGGCTTGCCCCCAAAGCCCCAGAGGTCATATCCCTGTACTGTGCCACCGAATATGCTGCTGAAATTTGATGGCATGGCAGCAGCAGAGAAAAAAAGTCTTTTAAAAAGTAGAGATTTGTGGTTTGCTTTGAAATACCCTCTTTTGGCCACTGCTGACAAACCACAATTTTCTGCTTTTAAATGGAGCTTTCCCTGAATTTCAGCAGCTTGGTGGTCACAGAAAAGGTTGGGGGAGGTACATGTTGTTGCCCAGCCCTGAGTTAGTTACTGGCAGTAGCTTAAAGCTAAAATGAGTTTATTATTTATGTATTTATTAAATTTATTAATCGCCCATCTGGCTGGTCACCCAGTTGTATGTTTTGGTATTTTGGCCCTGCCCCCTTTGCCTTTGGCCCTGCCCACCCTTGAGACTCCCGAGAGCTTCTCCGAAATGGAATTCGGCCTTCAGGCTGAAAGAGGTTCACTCCTGGCTTAAAGTCACAAGTCGGTCCAGTTTGGGTTGCATGAAAGTATTTCGATGGTCTCTCTGTTTCCAAGCCAACCTGGCTTCTGTATATGGCCAAAGCAACAGTGAAAGAAGCAAGCGTTACTATTTTTGCCTCATCTACCTCTTATATATGGGATAGGCTGCCAGTATGAACTTGGTGCCATGTGGCTGAGCTGGCTCCATCCCCCCATCATTCCAAAAAGGTTATGAACATTCTTACCATAGCTCAGTCTCATTTAGACACAAGCTTCCAAGGGTAGATTATGAAAAGCAGCTGAAACTGTTATTGCTTTAACTTGGCCCTCATTTCTATAATATACAGCGCTCTCGTGTGCACGCTCTCTCTCTCTCTCTCTCTCTCTCTCTCTCTCTCCCTCTCCCTCTCCCTCTCTCTCTCTCTCCCTCTCCCTCTCCCTCTCCCTCCCCTTCTTGCAAAAACAAGTGAATCAAGAATTAGCTGCAAATAATGAATTGCTATATAATAAGAAGGAAACCTTATCATTCTACATATGCCTTCCTCTGGTTTGGTATTCTGCAGTCACCTCATCAGATGAGAGATTAAGTTGTAAAACTGAATTTGACTTCAGTCTCTTATATAAGCACACACAAGTGAGGGTTTTTGTTTGGAGAAAGCTACACTTGACTCCAGGATAAAGGCCGGAGTTGTTGGGGATGGTGTTGTAATATATCACAACTAGCCAATAGTCTTTAAAGCCCTAAGTTAGGGGTGCACAACCTTTTTGGCCCGGGGGTTGTATTGGCTATGTGCTGGGGTCAGGGGGGGGGGCACATATGTGCACATGCACGCACATTCACATGCCCCACACACCCTCATACACTGGGGGTTCTGGGGGAGGGAGGAAACTCCAGCCTATGTACCAACCAGCCCAACCCAATTGCTGCTTTACTGGGATTTTTAGCCTGGAAGAAAATGCTCTAAGAACAGGCTGTATGGTTCCTGCCATAGAAACCTAGAATGTCCTAGGAAGCAGGCAGGAGCCTTTAAACACTGTTTTCTAGGATCTCTGGGATGCTCTAGGAATGACATTTCTATGGCAGGAGTCATAGAGCCAATTCCTAGAGTGTTTTTCTCTCTTTAGAGGGAAAAAAAGGTTTTTTTTGGCAGCAGTTGGATGTTGGGGGTCACCAGACAGGACTTGTGGGGTGCCTGCACTTTTTTCACCCCTGGGATATCTTAGGGAGTGCTATATGTATCCCTCTCTGTGAATTAAGATAATCTGGGGAAACACTGCTTCGGGTGCTGCCTGCCACCATCTGCAGGGAGGCTGTTCTCTACCAGAAATGGGCCTTTTTCTGTGGTGGCACCAGGAACTGGGAAATGTGCCAGGCTCACTTCACGGAAATGTTTGGGTAGATTAATAATAGTAATAATAATAACATACCCGTTCCACCAGGCCTGAATTTCCGGAGTTCATTCTTTGTAAAATAAATAAAAATACAAAAAAACTGAATGGATTTTTATCATCAGGATGCAGTGTTTGTTGTTGTTAGTCTTAGGAGTGCATAGAACGACGTTTTCCCTATTGATTTTAGGTAACATTTTTACCACGTCAACACGTTTTATTGTGAGCTTCTCCGAGGAGGCTGCCCACAATACCTCGGCTCAATTTACAACTCTAGCCTTGCCTCCTTCCATTCAGGAGCTGTGTTCAGATCAGCAACTTGTTTAGAAACGTAGGTCATGAGCTCCTCTAAAGGTCAGTTAGGTTTTTAAAAAATTCTTGTGCCCTCTAAAAGGTTAGCCTGGGCGTGGGGAGGGGGCTATAAAACTGAATTGTGCCTCCAATTTTAATTTGTCTGGAAGTGTGTGCTCCAGCTATTTCAACTGTATTAGATTGCAAGGATCTCTTGCCCAGTTTGCCAGTTTCTGTCTTTGCTTCCTTTGGAATTTGTGTTTTTTGGCCTTTTCCTTACCAGGCTGTTCATTGTTTAGCAAGAGCCCCTTTTCGTGACAGTTGTCTGAGATGGTAGATGCTGGGCACTGCTGACTGAAGTGAGCTTGCTGAGAGACTCCAGCCTTGTTGGACCCCACTTCCATCTAAACCAGCAGAGCAGAGAAATTGCCTGTTACCTTGGGTCGATTTTTCATGCACTCTTAAATTGCTTTGTATTGACACGCTGTCAGAAATAGATTGTCACATTAACCCACTGAGCCAGGCCTGGGTTCTTGAGCATGTGCAGTTGGAATGATGCCCTTCCAGGCTTAGGACAGAAGTATGGTGGCTTTTTCTATTTCTGTTCTCTCCCGCCTGGTTTTGTCCATCTCTTTTGCTCCAAAGCATCATTGTTTATTTGCTATATTTGTATATCACTGTTTTGGGGTGGGTGGCTGGGCGGGTAAGGGAGGGATCAAGTATGTGGCAGAACACATATTTTGTATGTGAAAGACTCCAGCTTCAATCCCTGGCATCTCCAGTTAAAATGATCTGGTGGCAGGTGATGGGAAAGATGTCTGTCTCAAACTCGGGAGAGTCACTGCCAGACAGAGTACACACTACTGAGCTAAATGGACGAATAGTCTGATCTAATATAAGGCAGCTTCCTAGGTTTTCAACCACAGTGGGTCTCGAAGTGGTTCACAATAATAATAAAGCAATCACAATTAAAATATTGGTTAAAACTACAATTGGCAAAAACAAGGGAGATGGTAAATGAAAGAATAGCACCAAGTCAGAGCTCCAAACTCTTCAGGTAAAAATCAGATAGGAAAGGTATAATGAAATAGGTCCGTGTTCCATTTGGAAAAGAAGGGGGGAATTCCCCAGCTTTGGAGCCACCACCGAAAAAGCCTACTTCTCATTCATGATCTAATTTCCCTAATTGTTGGGATGTGGAGCAAGGCCTGCAGAACAGATTGTAATGTTTTTTGGGGGTGGGAGGGCTCATATGGAAGAAGATCTCCTTGAGAAGTTTGGGATCTTTAAATGCATGTTGATTGTACAGAGGAAAGACTAGATTAGCCTTCTCCAACCTGGTGCCCTCTAGATGTTTTGGACAGCAACTTCTGTCATCCCTGACCACTGGCCATGCTGGCTAGAGCTGTTGGGAATTGTACTCCAGAACATCTGGAGAGCATCAGGTTGGGAAAAGCTGGACTATAGATGCAAGTGTGCTGTAGTGCATGGATTCCGTTGCAGGAGCTATTTAAAATATGGGAATGATTGATAGGGCTGAGAATGGAAGGGCGAATGACATGGTACTTGGAGGAGAGTCTTTTGAGGCCTGCTTCATGTGAAGAGCAGTAGAGGCTATATAAAATGACATCCACATCATAGTCAACTCCGCGTGCACTAGTTTGCAACACCAGTCGGCCCTCCAAGCAGTATTCTCCATGCTGCCAGAATCCACTGACAGGACAGTTATGTAGCAACATGGGTGCAAATGCTGCAGCAAGAGGCAGTCCAAGTGGTGAACTTCTATCCATTTTGTTCTTCTAAAGTAGACCTTGGAGCTCATAAGTTCTTTTTCTGGGTACCAAATGGTATTGCAGATAAATGGAGAATAAGTAATAAGTAGCTTGAGGCTTTGGATTTTTCGTTTTTGTTGTTGATTCAACCCCTGAACACAGCTTCTGACAGCACTCCATGACCAAGCAGGTTGTGCAGTGCTAAGAGAAAGCTGGAAGTGGGCTTTCTCTATGTGGCTTCCCGCACTGTGGTGCTTCGTTCATGGGCTGTTGTGTGAACTGAGGCGAGTCTGTGCAAAGTGAGTTCATTTCTCTGTACCTTTTCATGTCCCCCTCTTACTCTCCATTATTTCCTTTAAAAAAAAAAAAAAATCATTAGATCTTGTAGATTTTGCTGGCAGTCCAAGTGCTGTGTTTCTTGACCTCTCCTTATCTCCCTAGTCATGTTCTCATTTCAGGAAGTAAAGGGAGAGGATTGTGTTTTTTAAAAAAGGAGGAGATGCTTATTTAAACAAGAGTGAAGGGTCAGACAGCTTTATGGATTGCTGCCAAATAAATGAAGGAAATAAAAATGTAACACAGATCATATCACCTGAAGATATGATTGTAAAGATTGTGAATTGGGAGTAATAGTGCTTTACCAGGATATGTAAATCAAGGGTAGGCAATGTACATTAGATGTTCATCTCCTGTGATTCTGCATAGAGAGAGAGAGAGTACTGCAGAATTTTGGCATGTGGTGCAGAATATAAGAAAGGTACAGATTTCTGAGAATCTCAGCTTTCAATTTTTTAAAAATGCAAAATTTCTAGATATGCATGAAGACCCGCAAGCAGTCTGTGGAAGGATTCAGTGTTTATAGCATCAAGGTTGTAAGCTGTGAATTTGTATTTGATTTCTGATCATGTCTCCCTACACTAGGAGTGCAGAACTTCAGGCCAGATCCAACCCTCTCAGTGTCATGGCCCCGGGTGTCATGGTCCCAGGTGTCATGCCGCCACTGGAGTCATCTTCAGAGGAGGGGCCAGAACTGTCAGAGCCAGTTGGCCCCTCAGGAGACCCTGGTACGAGCCAAGAAACTCTGGGACCCTCAGGAGTGATGCCCTTGAATCTGCCTCCTAGAGAGGCAGGGAGTTCAGCTTCTGAGTCCGAGAAAGATGTTGGGCCAACACCTAGCTCCCGAGAATGCCAGCGCCTTAAGTTCCATGATTGGATGGTTGCCACACGAAGGAGTGCTCACTTACTGAAGAGGACTGCTCATGAGTTGGGCTCCCCTCATGAGGAGTACGTCTGATAAACCTCTAACAGGAAGCAGCTGAGCTGTCATATTCCTACGTCCTCTCCCTTCTCAATCAACACTCCAGGAAACAAGGCTTAGGCTAACTCTACTTTATTGTAGTAGAGTAAATAACTCTACTTTATTGTAGACAATGGAACCAATTACCTAGGGAGGTGGTGGGCTCTCCCACACTGGAGGCATTCAAGTCGAGGCTGGACAGCCATCTGTCAGGGATGCTGTGACGGATTCCTGCATTGAGCAGGGGGTTGGACTCGATGGCCTTGTAGGCCCCTTCCAACCCTACTATTCTATGATTCTTCTATGATTATTAGTTAATGACTAGCTTCTTTACAAATGCAGGTTCTAGGAAACTCAGACTGCATAGAAACAGGTAATCCACACATCTACGACTATCAATAGAGGAGATGAGGTGGAAGTTAGAGACCTTGCCAGCAGTCTCAGCATGAACTTCTCTAGTTCTCTAGGCCAAACTTGCTTAGCGGGGATGCCCCTCCCTTAGGGTGGCTCCCTCCTACTTCGGCTTCCATGAGTGGCCAACCTGGTGGAGCGTCTGAGCCCCGCCCCTAACTTTTCCCGCTTCGCTCTGTGAAGGACCCTAGCGTCCCTCAAGTCACGCCCCTCGCCCTCCTCCTTCTCGACTTGAGTTCTCATGGTGGAGGAATGGGGGAGCCATTCAGGCTGGGCCCTCTGTGTGTCAAGGTCTTGGGCAAAAAGTCTCGTCGTATCTGGGCTCACTAGGGAGGCTGCCTCTCTCTGTTCTTGCTGTTCCCATTCCGATTCTGAATCTGAGCTGCCAGGCATCTCCACACGCTCAGTTTCATTCCTGAGATGAGCACTGGGTGGGGCTCTAGTAGCTTTAGCTATATCAGCTCTCACTGGAAACAGCACCTCTGCTAGCTCCAGTATCTGCTACCTTGCCTCCTGTGCTTTGCCCTGTGATTGATGCTCCGTGCTGCCAACCCTTGGACTGTCTCTTAACCCTGCTTCTGTACTGAGTAACGTACCTGACTGATTACTGTGTTTGACCTCTTGTTACCTTGACCACTGCTGCTGTTGCCTGGTCCTCGTTGTCTGACTGCGTTCTGACTTCTGCCTGAATTTTGACCACTTTTGCCTTCGCCTAAGCCCCACTGGACTGTAAACTGTGTGCTTGACCATTTGCTTGACAAATTGACTGTTCTGTTACATACCTCCCTATATTTGCTTGCAAAGAGCCAGGACTCAGTCTAGAGGAGGACACCAGGAGTCCCAGCCTTGCCCTCCAGGGTTTTTCAGATATCCATGCCCCTGCCTGCCCCCTTTTCCTGCAGCAGAGGAGGATATCCTTATATGGGTTACTCCTGCCCCTCACTGCAATAGGCAGGAACGTGCAAATTAACTGAATTGCCCTCTCATGTGGGAGAGCAACCTATTTCCAGTTTCATTTCTTGCCTCAGCTCTGAGTAGGTTGTTGGAATAGTTCCTCAAGCCCTCCAGCCCTTTATAGCTATAGTTTGCCTCACGTCTTTTCTCTTTCTTCCTTTTCTGCCCTTCTCTACCTTCCCCCTTTTAGAAACAAACCAACTTTCCTCTCTCCTTTTTAGAGATAGGAGTTTCTCTAATTGCAGTAGTGACCAAGACTGCACCCACAATGCCTGGTTTCACCTCAGAGATAGACAGCCCTGGAATGTTGGGGGGGGGGGCTCTTTGTGGAACCTATAAGAGGGGCCATGGGGGGGACTCCGAGAGCAAGTCTGGCCAGCTGGATAAGACTCTGCCCAGCACCATCCAAACACGGGCTGAAGCAGAGCCTGTTCTCATAAGTGCTGGTGGGTCTAGTAGGAGCAAGTCCCACCTTCACCCAGGAACTGGGAATGATCCAAGGAGGACTCAGGTGGGGTAGGTCCCAAGGGGCCCCTGTCCCAGCCAACTGCCCCCAATTCCCCCCCCCCCCGGTCATTGGTGGCCAAGTGCTTCAAACGGAATTCTGCTGATGGATCCGGCAGATCATCACAAGGGAGGCAGTCTATGCCCCCGCCCCCGCCCCCACCCCGCAGCAAGTCAGAACCTGGGACAAGTCCTCCTGCCTCCCCTCAGAACCGACTGGGTGCAAGCATTGGAGAGAGAACAGGGCCCAGGGGAAGGAATCTTCTCCTCCTCCCTCTTTCCCCCCAGTCAGGCACTGCTGCCTTTTTCATTCCTGTCCTTCTCAGCGTGGCCACCATTTTGAGCGAGCCGCATGGGAAAAACTGGCCACTCCCCTCCACACCTCCTTCTGCGTCGGCCTGTTCTGCAAGGGCAGCAAGTGCAAGTTCACAGAGGGAGAGGATCCTTCCCCTTTGCCCAAAAATAGGATAAGAAATGCCCATCCTGCTCCCAGATCATCAGATTCAGAGGGATCCATTTCCCCACACCTGTCTGAGGGAGAATGGGGAGACCTTTCAGCAGAGGAAGCCCAACCTCAGAAAGGCTTTATCAGACTGAGGATGTCCCAGTCTTATTAAACAAGGCCATGAAGACCCTGGCCCTAAATTTTGAAGGGGGGCAGGAAAAAAGGACTGATCTTCCAGAGGCAATGACAGAAGTTTTTTCTAAGCACTCCCCATCCTCCTCTGCTTTTCCCTCCCCAGGCGCCTTTATGTAAGTAATGCAGGCAGAATTGGATAAACCAGGCTCATCTAGGCCCAGTAGCTCTTTAACAAAAGAGTTCTATAATTTGCCAAAACAGGTGCTGAGCGAATTGCAGATGCCCCTAGTGCATGCCCCCAAGGCTGCCCTAGTTTCTGGTTCCCTATATTGAAAGGATGGGGATGATACCCCCAAGAACCCAGAGGACAGAAAGGGGGTGGGCCTTGGTAAGGCTCATGAGGCCCCATCACTAGCCATACAGGCCTCCTCCATAGTGTTGTTCATGGCCAGGGCCTTCTGTCTTTGGGTGAAGGACATTCTAAAAGATATTCTAGGGAATAATATTAAATTCTGCCAGAGTGTTAATAAACTGCTTAAGTCAGTGGCCTTCATGGCTGATGCCAGCTTAGATGTTGTCCAATTTACTGCCAGAGCCCAGGCAGCAGCCGTGTCAGTCAGATGCCAAATATGGCTTAAAAATTGGAATGCAGATGCACATTCAAAATCCAACTTGGTCCTGGGTCCCTTTGGGGACAATAAGCTGTTTAGGGATTCCTTGGAAAAAGTCCTTATTGAAACAAAGGATAAGGGAAAAAAGCCCTATCCTCTACCTATAAGAAAGAGGAGTGTAAGCCTTTTTGTCAGAGGTGGGTCTTCCTTTCGTTCCTTTTGCCCAGACTTTAGATCCTGAGACAGCAGAGGGTTCAGGTCCTCCTGGGGTGGGTGGAGATCCCTATCCAGGCAACAGCAGAACCAGGGGATCAACAGTCTCTCCTCTGCCACCAAGGTCTTCCCAAAGGTCTTGGTAGCATTAGTGGCACATCTGCAGAGGCAGCGGATTCACGTCTATCCTTACCTCGATGACATTCTAATCAGGTCTCCCTCACTTCAACAGGGAATTCTGGATGTCTACAGGGTGTTAGCATGTCTTTGGTTACACGGTTTCCTGGTGAATTTCACATAAAGTCAGCTCTGCCCTTCCAAGGAACTGCAGCACCTTGGGGTGGTCCTGAACACGCAAGCAGGTATAGTCCGACTTCCGCCAGAGAGATCGGAAATGCTCCAGACCACAGTAAGACTGATCCTTCAGAATCCCACCCCAGACCTGATAGCCCTAGCACAGTTGCAGGAGTTAATGATCGCTACCATAGATTATGTGCTGTGGGCCAGGAAACACACCAGGCCCCTCAGTGGCTTATCCTCCCATTCCATAGGTGCTCAGAGACACATACCAGTACAGTTATCTGTGGAGGCGAGACAGTCTTTGACCTGGTGGCCCTCCCCTACAATCCTCAGGGGCCGATCCTTCAGAGAGAGCCCCTCAGTCCAAATTACAACAGATGCCAGCCTTCGGGGTTGGGGAGCCCACTGTGGATATGCGATGACCCAGGGGAAATGGGACCCAGAGGAAACGTTGCACAGCATCAACTGGCTGGAGTTGAGGGCAATCTGTTTGGCTCTCCTAACCTTCAGCCACCTGATCCAACACAAGGTGGTGCTTGTGAGAACAGGCAACAAAGATAGCCAAGGTGTATTCAAATCACCTGGGAGGGACCAGGTCATGTTCTCTCATGGGACCACCTCCTACAGTGGCCGGAGTCAAATCCCTTATGCCTGTCAGCCAAGTGCGTTCAACGGGCTTTAAACACCACCGTAGACTGGCTGAGCAGACAGGACATCAACCAGACAGAATGGAACCTCAACCCGGTGGTCTTTCAGGTCATAGTTCAATGTTTCAGCAGACCAGTCGTAAACTTGTTTGTGTCTCCTGAGAACCACAAGGTGAGGCGATTCCTTCCAGGTATGTGATAAAGGGTGTGGAAGACATAGATGCCATGTCCACTCCTTGGCCTACAGGCAATCTGTATGCTTTTCCTCCAGCCTCCATGATAGCTCAGCTCCTGCACAGAATCCAGACAAAGCGGGTGGACGTGATCCTAGTGGCGCCAAACTGGCTGAGAAGGGCCTGGTACTCTGACCTTCTTCACCTCCCATTGGCATCATGGCCTCCAGACCTTCTGTGTTAAGGAAAAATCTTCCATTCATACCACGGCTGGTTACAACTTCATGCCTGGCTTTTGAAAGGTTAGCACCAGAACACAGGGGTTACAATGCAAAAGTTATATCAACTATCTTATCTTCCTGCAAAGACTCCACAAATAGGACATATGAGATCACACGGAGAGCCTTTTGCAGGTGGTGCGGGAGGAAAGGACAGAATCCTATCACAGCTAACATCAGTGTGGGCCTGGCCTTTCTGCAAAATGGGTTGGACCAAGGACTTCGGCCTAGTACTCTCAAAAGATAGATCACAGCCTTATCCTCTGTGCTATCTGAGTCTTCTCATAGATCCCTGGCAGCACCCCCCCACTATAAAACATTTCCTGAGGGGGGGCTTCCTTAATGAAGCCACCACCTATACACAGATATCCTACCTGGGATCTCCAATAAGGTTCTCAAAGCTCTTACCAACCCCCTCTTTGAGCCTCTACGAAAGGTTTCACTGAATTTTCTATTCTGGAAGGTCTTTTTTCTTGTAGCTATCACTTTGGCCCTGCAGGATATCAAGAGTTGGAAGCCCTATCCACTAGAAAGGAACTATGTGTTTTCCAACAGGATGCGGTCACACTTTACCTGGATCTGACCTTCATTCCAAAAATCAGCTGTTTTCCACAGGGCACAGGAGATCATTCTTGTTTGTTTATTTCATTTCTATACCGCCCAGTAGCCGAAGCTCTCTGGGCGGTTCACAAAAATAGTTGAGGACAGGCTGATCTCCCTCTAACATTCTTGCATTTTAAAAGTTCTGCAACTGATTCTGCCATCTTTTTGTCCTAGGCCACATCAGCCTCTAGAGAAAGAATGGCACATGTTGGACATTAAATGTGTGATTAAGCTCTATCTTAAAAGGACTAAAGTTTTTTTGTCTCTGAATCTCTTTTAATTTCTTTTCAGACTTCCACCATAGGCAAGAAGGTATCTAAGTCAACGTTGGTGCGGTGGATTAAGGCCTGCGTTTTCCTTTGTTATGATACTTCTGGTTCCCTGGGAGATCCCTGGAGGGATCTCTGCTCACTCTCCATGGAGCACAGCCACCTCTGCTGCCTTTGGGACCAATTCCCCCTTGTTGACATATGCAAGGCCGCAACATGGACATCTTTGTCTTCCTTTGTGAGGCATTATAAGTTGGATGCCTTTGCTTCAGCCGAAGCATCTTTTGGCCAGAGGGTGCTTCAACAGGTGTTTTTGGTTTGATTATTAGGGTTAGTGGTGACTTACCCTCCCAGTTTAGGCACTACTGTTAGACGTCCCAAGATATCCTCCTCCCCTGCAGGAAAAAGGAACATTGGTACTTACTGTGATACATTCATTTTCTGCAGAGGATGGAAGATATCCTGCCCACTCAGCAGTATTCTGTCGCTGCTGGGGTGTTTTTTTTTTCCTTAATTAGTTTTCTTCTTCTGGAGGTTTTTGTTTTTAATAATAAAGTTACTGAAACTTTTGAGGCTGAGACATCTTCTGAACTGGAAGTAGGTTGCTCTCCCATGTGAAAGGGCAATTCAGTTAATTTGCATGGTTGGAGCGAGTGGGAGGAGCAACCCATATATGGGTATCCTCCATCCACTGCAGAAAATGAACGTATCACGGTAAGTACCAATGTCCCTTTTCCCGCAGCTGTTGTCAGTTTGATTGTTTCGAAGCCTTTGCACATTTTTGTCCCAATTCCAAAAGCATCTCCTAAAGCTTAGTTACTGACAGTAAGAGCTTTAAGCTAAAATATGCTGCTGTTTTTTGTATTTTGGCTCCTCCTCCATTGCCTTCAGCCCCGCCCACCATGAAAGGTGGCCCCAAGAGCTTCTCTGAGATTGAATTGGCTCTTGGGTTGAAAGAGGTTCAACACCTCTGCCCTGGACACACTCATACAGCCTCTGACAATCCTTTCTTGCTGCTATCAAACTGATCCTTGCCCCACCCCCATCCACCACATAATAAAACAATTCAAACTAAAACATTCAAGCGGAGATTTGTTTTAACAATATTTGTGTTGGCTATGTTCAGAGAAAGGGGAGGAGTGAGGAAGCATAGGTCCACTGCAAGGAGAAGATGGAGAAATGTTTGTGGGCGATAGAGAGGAGGTAGAACCGCTCAACTCCTACTTTGCCTCAGTTTTCTTCCACAAGAGACCGGGCAAAAATAGGGCAAAAATAGATCCAAAGATGAAGAGGAGTTGTGGCCCAAGACAGGTAAAGAAGTAGTATTGGAGTACCTAGGCACTCTAAGCAAAGTCAAGTCTTCAGGGTCTGACAAATTGCATCTTAGGATACTAAAAGGCACTTGCAGGTCTGACTAATATTAAAGCATCTGATTAATTTGTATTGTGGTATTTTTATTGTGATATTTATTGTTTTTATGCAATTGTATTTTATGTTCGCTGCTTTGATACCTTTGTGGAAAACAGTATGTAAAATTTAATAATAATATAATTTTTGAAAATTCTTGGAGAACAGGTGAAGTGCCATGAAACTCAAGATGGGCCATCTTCAAAAAAGGGGGGAAAGAGAGGATCCAGGCAACTGCTGACTAGTCAGGTTGGTGTTGATACCTGGAAAGGTACTAGAACAAATAATTAAGCAGTCTGTCTCTGAGCATTTTGAAAGAATACTGTGACTACAAAGAGCCAGTGTGGGTTTCTCAAGAACAAATCATGCTAGACTAAACCCATCTTCTTCAACAGAGTTACTAGCCTGGTAGATCAGGGGAATACTGTGGATGTAGTATATCTTGATTTCAGCAAGGCTGATATTCTTTTTGGCAAGCTAATAAAATATGGGCTAGAGAATGCTGTGATTTGGTGAATTTGTAGCTGGTTAATAAAGAGTTCTCATCAATGTCTCCTTGTCAACCTGGAGAGAAGTCACAAATTGGATACTGCAGGCTTCTGTCCAGGCCCAGTGTTGTGTATAAATGACTTAGATGAAGGAGTAGAAGGGATGCTCATCAAATTTGCACACAACACCAAACTGGTTGTGGTAGCTAATACCCTTGAAGGCAAAAACAGGATTCAAGATTATCTTGACGAGATGGAGAACTGGGCCAAAACTAACAAAATGAATTTCAGCAGAGACCTTTGTCATGCAAATATGTTCAATGCATGTAACTAAAGAGTAAATGGTTCAAGGCTATTACCCGAAGGCCAGCAATGTAGTCCTGGCAGGTCTCACCGGGTCGTTGTCCTTGTACTTTTTTTGAAGCCAGGTCCTAGCTGGGTCACAGGGAGGAAGGAATTCCGCATCCTAAGAAGGGATGCTGAAGTCACCTGGTGGGGGTGGCAAGAGCTGTTGGGGAGTGCCTGCGTGTTGAGGGTCGCTCTGCTCTCCCCCCCCCCACCCTGTGGCTGACCCGGAGGGTGGCGCTGCCAGTGGCTTGCCTCGTGGGGGCTCACTCGCTGCCTGTTTTACTCCACACCTCAACAGTGGCAGCGGCTAGTCCAGTAAGGGAGCACAGGCGCCTCCCCAGCACTTGGCAGGCAAACGTGGAGTGGGGAAGGAGCAAAAAGGGTGGAGGGTGTGAAGAGATTTCCTATGAGGAAGGGAAAGGCAAGGCGGTTCCCTCTTTGTGGTGCGGTTCCTGTTACCTCGCAAGGCTGGGCAAGTGACCCCCGGTGTGTCTTCTGATGACTTCATCTCCTTAGGGAGACTCAGAGCTACAATAGTTCTTCTTTTTTTTTTAAAGTGTTCTGGGGCTCAAGGGTTCCTAGGAGCCCCACCCACTGAACTTGGCAGCCGCCTTGACCCCTACGCTCTGATTCATGAGATTCTTGCATTGGGAGCCTTTTTCTCCCTTTATTCACGTGCTTGGAGCTGCTGGCGCTGAGCTCTGGGGGTCTTGAAGCCCCTTCACTCCCCTCCCCCGTCCCGCTGTCCTCCTCTTCCTCCACTCCCATATGCAGAACTACTCGGGAGCCTAGCTGTTATCGTTGCACACCAATTTGCCTGTTCCCTGCCTTGGAGTAAGAAGAATGGGGAGTGGGAAGCACTGTGTATAAACCATGCTGACCGGCTCCTTCTGTCTGTCATGGGGAGATTAAAGAGGACTGCTAATCTTGCGGGCAGGTTGTGTTTGTTTCTCTTGGTTGTGTTTGTTTCTCTTGCTGTTGTGCAGCGGAGAAGAGAGAGATAAAATGAAATGTAAGAAGAGCGGAAGAATTCAGTCCAGGTGGAGTGGAATGGGTGTGTTTATTTGGGGGAGGAGGGGAGTGTTAAAGTGGAACAAACATTACTTCAATATGTTCATTTATTTAAGGTGTTAGCTGCGTAGTTGTGTGGAAAATAATTCGGATATGTAGGCACCACCATCAGCATTTGAGTTCACTTGGCTGCACCTTGAATTTCTCCAGCCACTGTTGCGGGTTTTAATTTTCTAAAATGAGAGATGGTTGTTGTTGTTCAGTCATTCAGTTGTGTCCGACTCATCGTGACCCCATGGACCATAGCACGCCAGGCCTTCCTGTCCTGCGCTCTCTCCCGGAGTGTACTCAAGTTCATATTCATTGCATCGGTGATGCTATCTAGCCATCTCATCCTCTGCCATCCCTTTCTCCTTTGGCCTTCAGTCTTTCCCAGCATCAGGGTCTTTTCCAGAGAGGTTTCTCTTCGCATTAGGTGGCCAAAATATTTGAGCTTCAGCTTCAGTATCAGTCCTTCCAATGAGCACTCAGGCTTGATTTCCTTTAGGATTGACTGATTTGACCTCCTTGCAGTCCAGGGGACTCGTAAGAGTCTTCTCCAGCACCACAGTTCGAAAGCATCAATTCTTCGGCGCTCAGCCTTTCTTATAGTCCAGCTCTCACAGCCATACATTACTACTGGGAAAACCATAGCTTTGATTAGACAGACCTTTGTCGGCAAGGTGATGTCTCTGCTTCTTACTATGCTGTCTAGGTTTGCATAGCTTTCCTCCCAAGGAGCAAGCGTCTTTTAATTTCATGGCTACAGTCACCATCTGCTGTGATCTTGGAGCCCAAGAAAATAAAATCTGTCACTGCTTCCATTTCTTCCCCTTCTATATGCCAGGAAGTGATAGGGCCAGATGCCATGATCTTAGTTTTTGTAATGTTGAGTTTCAAACCAGCTTTTGCACTCTCCTCTTTCACCCTCAACAAGAGGCTCTTGAGATCCTCTTCGCTTTCTGCCATTAGGGTGGTATCGTCTGCATATCGGAGGTTGTTGATAATTCTCCCGGCAATCTTAATTCCAACCTGTGATTCATCCAACCCGGCGTTTCTCATGATGTACTCTGCATATAAGTTAAATAAGCAGGGTGACAATATGCAGCCTTGTCGTACTCCTTTCCCAATTTTGAACCACTCGGTTGTTCCATGTCTGGTTCTTACTGTTGCTTCTTGACCCTCGTACAGGTTTCTCAGGAGACAGGTAAGGTGGTCTGGTACTCCCATCACTTTAAGAATTTGCCACAGTTTGTTGCGATCCACACAATCAAAGGCTTTAGCGTAGTCAATGAAGCAGAAATAGACGTTTTTCTGGAATTCTCTTGCTTTCTCCATGATGCAGCGAATGTTGGCGATTTGATCTCTAGTTCCTCTGCCTCTTCGAAACCCAGCTTGTACTTCCGGTAGTTCTCGGTTCGCATACTGCTGAAGCCTAGCTTGTAGGATTTTGAGCATCACCTTGCTGGCATGTGAAATGAGCACAATTGTGCGGTAGTTTGAACACTCTTTGGCATTGCCCTTCTTTGGAATTGGAATGTAAACTGACCTTTTCCAGTCTTGCAGCCATTGTTGAGTGTTCCAAATTTGTTGGTATATTGAGTGCAGCACTATAACAGCATCATCTTTTAGGATTTTAAATAGCTCAGCTGGAAGACTGTCATCTCCGCTAGCTTTGTTGTTAGTAATGCTTCCTAAGGCCCACTTGACTTCACTCTCGAGGATGTCCGGCTCAAGTTCAGTGACCGCACTATCATGGCTATCAGGGACATTCAGATCTTTCCTGTATAGTTCTTCTGTGTATTCTTGCCACCTGTTCTTAATCTCATCTGCTTCTGTTAGGTCCCTGCCTTCTTTGTCCTTTATCATGCCCGTCTTTGCACAAAACGTTCCCTTGAGATCTCCGATTTTCTTGAAGAGATCTCTAATCTTTCCCATTCTGTTGTTTTCCTCGATTTCTTTGCATTGTTCATTTAAGAAGGCCTTCTTGTCTCTCCTTGCTATTCTCTGGAACTCTGCATTCAGTTGGATATATCTTCCCCTTTCTCCCTTGCTTTTCGCTTCCCTTCTTTCCTCAGCAACTTGTAAAGCCTCATCAGACAGCCACTTTGTTTTCTTGCATTTCTTTTTCTTTGGGATGGATTGAGTTGCTGCCTCCTGAACAATGTTACGGACCTCCGTCCATAGTTCCTCAGGCACTCTGTCTATCAGGTCTAATCCCTTAAATCTTTTCCTCACCTCCACTGTATATTCATAAGGGATATGATTGAGGTCATACCTGAATGGTTTAGTGGTTTTCCCTACGTTCTTCAATTTCAGCCGAAATTTTGCAACAAGAAGCTCATGATCTGAGCCACAGTCAGCTCCAGGTCTTGTTTTGACTGACTGTATAGAGCTTCTCCATCTTTGGCTGCAAAGGACATAATCAGTCTGATTTCGATATTGACCATCTGGTAATGTCCATGCGTAAAGTCATCTCTTGTGCTGTTGAAAAAGAGTGTTTGCTATGATCAGCGTGTTCTCTTGGCAAAACTCTATTAGCTTTTGTCCTGCTTCATTTTGTACACCAAGGCCATGCCTGCCTGTTATCCTGGTGATTTCTTGACTTCCTACTTTAGCATTCCAATCCCCTATGATGAAGAGGACATCTTTTTTTGGTGTTAGTTCTAGAAGGTGTTGTAGGTCTTCATAGAACCGATCAACCTCAGCTTCTTCGGCCTCAGTGGTTGGGGCATAGACTTGAATTACTGTGATGTTGAATGGTTTGCCTTGGATTCGTACTGAGATCATTCTATCATTTTTAAGATTGTACCCCAGTACTGCTTTTTCCACCCTTTTGTTGACTATGAGTGCTACTCCATTTCTTCTCAGGGATTCTTGCCCACAATAGTAGATATGATGGTCACCTGAATTAAATTCGCCCATGCCTGTCCATTTTAGTTCGCTGATTCCCAAGATGTCGATGTTCAGTCTTGCCATCTCATGTTTGACCACCTCCAGCTTACCTTGATTCATTGATCTGACATTCCAGGTTCCTAAACAATACTGTTCTTTACAGCATCGGACTTTCTTTTCACCACCAGACACATCCACAGCTGAGTGTCCTTTCGGCTTTGGCCCAGCTGCTTCACTCTTTCTGGTGCTACTTGGAAATACCCTCTGCTCTTTCCCAGTAGTATATTGGACACCTTCCGACCTGAGGGGCTCATCTTCCGGCGTCATATTGTGATACGTTCCATGGGGTTTTCTTGGCAAGAATACTGGAGTGGGTTGCCATTTCCTTCTCCAGTGGACCACATTTTGTCAGAACTCTCCGCCATGACCTGTCCGTCTTGGGTGGCCCTGCACGGCATAGCTTATGGCTTCACTGAGTTACGCAAACCCCTTCGCCACAACAAGGCAGTGATCCATGAAGGGGAAAATGAGAGATACAAGAGCTCAAATGTCCTCGGAAGTGAACCTGTCTGAACTAAAAGCTGTTTCCCTGCTGGGAAAAGGTGTGAAGGAAAAGGTGCTTTGTACATGCTCAGAGTCATATGACTGAAGTTAGTTCCCAGTTGAGTCACATTAACCCTGCAGTTCCAAAATAGCCTTCGAACCACCTCAAATTGTATATCCAAACCACCAAGTTTCTATATACTCTGTACCCTACAAGTTTCTGTATGCTGCTGCCCAATCCAAAATCCAAACTTCTACCATTTCTCACACACTTTTCCTCAGATTTTTTTAAACTAGTTTTTTTTTAAACGGGAAAGCAGGCAGGCTGCAAAGTGAAGTGCTGTCCTCCAGTGCCATTTTTATTGGGTTCTCAGATCCTACCCCTGCCTTAGTTCTTGGGCAAGTTACTTTTCTTTTAGTTTCACCAGTTTGCCTTCTGGGAAATGAGTGTTTTGTGACCAGCCATGCCCACCATGGCAGTCATTTTATGAATGGACAACTCCCCCCCTGCATTGCAGCCATTTTATGAGCGTGTCCATAACATACACTCAAAATTCCACATGTTCCCCACTGACCCGAGAAGTTTGGGGACCCCTGTGACCTACAGTGTACCTCAGCTTGTTCATACCACTCAGTGTCTCAGGTTGGACATAGAGAACATGACCCACAATAATGTATGGTTTTATGAGAAACATGAGGCAGCTGTTTCAGATGTAGTCTAGAGCAGCACAGCCAATAAAAACATTGCCAGGTTACCCCTCTGTCTTTCTGAACACTTGATTGTCCAGTGCCATGATGTTTTCTGCGGTAACTTGTTTTATGTGAGTTGAAGTGCTGTTGCAGACATGCACTGTCTGCTAGAAATGGCTTAGGGTGCAATCCTATCCGGGCGTGGCTGTGAGGGGGTGTGGCTGTGACTCATGAAGGGACCCTGCACTTCTGACTTTGCCACTACACTACTGCCAAAGGCACACGATCCAAGAACATTGCTGAAATTAAGCAGGTTTTGGTCTACTCAGTGCATGGATGGAATACTGGCTCTGTATATGCTGTCTTGAATTCCATGGTGGAATAAAGATCGGATGTAAGAGTAGTGAGTAAATTGTTGCTGTAGCCTCATGAAATCATGATATATTCCCAAGAAGATGGAATATTCTTGTAAACACTTGGCATTTCAGAAATAAAAGATTATATGTAAGGATAAAAGGTGATACAACCTTGGTATATTTAATTTCCTTCTTTTTCAGTTATCTAGTAGCACTCCTGAAATCTCTGCCAGAACCATTATCCATGTAAGCATCTCCTTGTCTAAAACACAAATCCTGGTTTTGTTTCTTGAAGTGAAAACATAACACTTGGCACTGATATAGTGCAGGGTTGTTGAACTTCTTTCAATGTGAGGGCTGAATTTCTATTTCATTAGAAGCTCTCGGGGGCCGCATTCCAGTAGTGGATGAGGCCAGAGGCAAAAGGTGCAGGGCCAGAAATACCAGTATAATTTTTTTAGAGCTGTTACAGTTGATAATGAAGCCTTAGGAGAGGAATTTCAGTTTTTTAGAATGGGGGAAAACACTGTACAAAATGATCACTGATAGGGGAAATGGGGATGTGGCCCTCTGGAGAACCTTTGAGGGCTGGATTTGGCCCCCAAGCCTGAGGCTCTGCACCCCTGATATAGTGCATTTCAAGTATTCATAGTGCTCTAATATACATTATCACGGCAATTCTTAGAGCAGCTATGTAAGGTAGGCAGATACTATCTCCGTATTGCAGATGGGTGGGTGGAACTAAGACAGTAGAGTGGATTGACTAGAGACACTTACAGCCTGATCTTAAACATGTTTACTTGATGTCAGTCCCCCTAAGTTCAGTAGGGCTTCCATGTAAGTGTACATAGGATTGCAGTCTTTGTGAATTCATAGCACACATGAGATTTGAACCAGGGACTTTCTGGTTCATCTGGCACCACAAACTGGCAGTTGGTATTAAAAACCTGCTTTCTAAAAATGTGATCATGTAAGTAGGTAGAGGTCAAGGGATCATATATTTGGACTGACAGTGCTATCTATTAAAGCAAAATAAAATGGGTGGGATTGCCTTTTCTCTCACGTGGTCCTTTACACATTGTCCAGAATCCATCAAACTTTAAAACTTTCCCATGTTGATCCTCACAGCATTTTTTATTTAGTCTAACAAGTTACCACCTCAAAGATTATGGAATGTTCCCTGACATCTAATAGTAATACTCCTCACATAAACAAGGAAAATTGTCACAGCAGCAGCTGTAACAAAAATAAAAATGAATCTCATTGTAATGAGATTTTGGTCTCCTCATAAAAGTTTTGACAAATGGGATTAATTTTCCTTGCACTCTATTTATGTTATGTCTATTACTTTTGCATCCCATCCTTTCTCCAAAGAATTCGACAGTGGTATACATGATCTCTCACCTAGCTGACGGCAGCCCCAAACCTACTTAGCTTCTTCGATGCAACTATACCAGGAGCCTTCAAGATAGTTTAGTGTTTTTTCAGCATCGTGCGTGAAGGTAGCAGGTCACATGCAGCCCCCCACCAGGCCGTGTGTGTCCAGCCCGCCTGTGGTGCCCCATCTGCTTTTCCCCACAGGGAAAAGGCCGCTGTTCTAGCACTGGTAATAGCGATGCCGGAACAACAATCCCAACTGGAGTTTGGGTGAGGGGAGGCTAAGCCTTGCCTCTCCCCAGCGACCCAGAAACAGCTGGGATCGCTGCTTTCTTGCTGCTAATGGCATGAAAGCAGCAGTTCAGACCAGGGGGTTGCTGGGGCCCCGAAGCTGTCAGGATCTCTGCTTTCCTGTCACTACCTCTGGCAAGGAAGCAGCACTCCTGTTCAGGGGCGCTGCAGTGATTCCACTCTGCCTTGGTAACCCCAATGCAGCCCATCCCGTGTGTGTGCGTGCATGCGCTCATATAAATGTGCAGCCCTCTACCAACACTAGTTTTGAGGTTTGAGGCCGAGAAGGTCGTTTAGTCCTGCAGGAGATGGGACAGGAAAGGAGATAGGAGAAGAGGACTGCATAAGAACATCCTAAGTGCCCTGCTGGATCAGACCAGAGGTCCCACAGTGGCCAAGTAGATGTCTTTGGGAAGGCTGCAAGCAGGGCTTGAAGGCAACGCCCCTTTCCTGCTGTTGTTACTCCCCTGCAGCCAATATTCAGAGGCCCTGGGCATGGAGATTGCATATAGATTCAAACTGGGAGCCATGGATCTCTCACTCCTTTATACATAAAACTAAAATCCAGCCCACTGGGTTCCATCTGTGTCTGGTTTTCCCAGTAACATTCCTGGTGTCTGATTATTATAAAGCTTTAAAGAATTATTTTGAAAGGCAAAAGGTGATTGCTACATGGAATATTTGACATACACCTGTTTTATCTTCTCTAATTTCCTTGTTCAGATGCTTCTGCTGGTTCCTGTGGTTCTCTTTCTCCCCTCCCCACAAATCCATCATAATTCTTCTCAGATGTGATGTGTTGTGACTGGGCTTGATTGACAGCATTTCATGTCTGCCACACTGCTTAGCTGTGCAGCCAAGGATCTGCATTTGAGAGCAAAGCTGGATTGTGAAGTGCCGTGTGGGAGTTTCTTAGAGGGAAGAAGGAGAGTCAAAACAGTGTCAAGCTGCTTCTCTTTGCCAAGAACGGCAGAAATGTCACCTGGTGTCACTTTGTGGTGGTGAAGTTTCAGCAAGGAAAAGTTCAAGAGTAGGACGGAATGGGTGTAACATGTCTTCCTTGCTTGTCTCATGAGCGATTCCAAGGGCTGGAGGTTCTACACCGGTTGATCTTTACATCGCATTACTGCACAAGAAGGCAAAAGCTTCAGTTTCTGGGTCTCTCCGGTAGCTACTTTCAACTGTTGGCTTTAGTGAATATGGCAGCAGCTTAGACAAAAATGCTTTATGGGCTGGCGAGGTTTCATTCTAAGGATCGTAAATCTTTGCCGTAGCTTAGTTCAGGATTGTGAAGAAATCGACCTTGTGTCAGATTGGGAATTTGCCGCTGTCCTCCCCACCCACCGTGGTAGACTACTTTGCTTCCCCTCCCCTCTTCACCTTTTCAGTCTTATCAATAACAAATCAGGAAAATCATTAGCAGATCCCATTACTATAAAAATAATTATAGAATATCAAGGCGATCATATTATCTGTATTTTGCTTTGATCAGTTGCTGCCCTTTCATCCCATTAAATGCTGGTCTGCTCACTTCCCCCTCCCCGCTTAATGAAAATGTGTGAGCTGTCTGAAGAATGTGACCCCATGAATCCATGGGAAGAGCTTGTATCCTTTTAACCCATCTGCTTCTCCAGTAGTTAGTGTTTGGAGGTGCCAGCCTGACCTACTTCCTTGGGTTCCTCACCTCCATCCTTCAGAGATTGTGGGGTGGGGAATCTGTGGATGATGGCTAGGAATGTATGAGAATTTCATTTCTGTTCACAAATCACTCAAAAATGCCCCATTCAGAACCCTGAATGCGAAAGGGAGCACATGGTCTCTGAAAACGTTCACAAATGTCCAAATTTGTGTTTGATGAGCACTTGAAAAATGCACAATTTTCTCAAAATTGCAGCTTTCTCAAACACTTTCCCCATCTGAATGAACCGAAAACGGTTTGCAAATGAGAATGGGAGTGAGCCGAACCTAGCTTTGAAGAAAGTTTGGAGAATGCAAGCTTGCACGTTCTTGGTTCTCCCATCCTTAGATGAAGTTGAGCAAAACAAGTGCACGAGAGATCAACTGGATGGCAGTAGGTTGAAAAGAGACAAAAGGAAGTTCTGTTTCCACACAATGCATCATTCATGCATGGAATTCATTCCTGCAAGATGATATGTATTTTGTTTTATTTATTATTAATATTTATATACCGATATACCTACTAAAAAGCCACCGAAGTGGAATACCAAAAAATTAGAACAATAAAACCTGGAGGGAGCAATCCTATGGCCGCTTGACAGCAGCTAGACGGCCATAGGATATCCTGTTTTCTGGGAACTGACCTCGGAGCCCGCACTCTGAGGTCGGTTCCCAGAGAACTGGCCTCTTCCCCACTTCCGCGCTGCCTTGGAAGCAGCGTGGAACAGCCCTGTGCTCCATGCTCGCAAGAGGAGCGCAGAGCAACCAAAAAGGGGCGTTCTGGGGGGCATTCCAGGGTGGGGACGGTGTAAATGCCTGTACGAAACATCCAATGTGTCGTACAGCAGCCTCCTCCCTTGTTCTGCCCTCCTGCAGCTAGACAGCAGCAATCAGCTAGCCGAAAATGCAGGACAGGAGAAGCGCGGAGGGAACGACCCCCTCTGTGCTTCTCCTGCCCTGCTTTGGATAGGTGGCCGCCTCTGAGTTTGGAGGTGGCCGCCTATCTGGATAGGATTGCACCCTAACAATAAAAGCAAGAACATGAAAAACAGTAACAAGTACTAAAATGTTAAAACTACATATTTTAAAAGGCTAAATTAAAATATGTTGCTGAAAGTCTGCCACCTCTGCCTCGAACATCTACTCTGGTCGGGTGTGTTTGTGCATGCCATCGTGGAACTGCTACCTCTGCTGTCACCAGATTTTTTACTAAAAGGTTTAAGAGTTCAGATATATCTTGAGCACAACATTGATGGGGGCAGCAAAGAGTCTCCAAGATGACGCCAGACATGCACATGGCGGCCTATTTAGGCTGTGTGTATGTGTGTGGGGGCATCTTGGAGGAGTTTCCCCATCGCTGATGGAGGTTGCAGTTGAGCAGGATAGCTGTTGCTGGCTTAGCCTTTTTGCCCAAAGCATTGAAACAGATATGACAGGCTCAGCAGAGGAATTTAAATCCCTGGTTCCTGCCATTCTTAGTCTGTGGAGTGACTTAGAATCTGAATTAGCACATTGGTTTGAGACCAATGTGCTAATTCAGATTCTAAGTCACTCCACAGACTAAGAATGGCAGGAACCAGGGATTTACTCATGTTCTGGGTATGCCAAAAACACTAATAACCAGCCCACATTGGTTTGAGACCAATGTGGGCTGGTTATTAGTGTTTTTGGCATACCCAGAACATGAGTAAAACATATAGGGGCATGCAGCAGTGCCTTCTGGTTTATGAAGATAATAGTAGTTGCAGGTTTTGGGTTGCGGGGAGATAAACTATTGGGAGGAGAGAAGCTGTAGTGTTTTGGGGGGGGAAACCCTTTGTTTTCAGGCCTTGGGCATATGGGTGCTTAGATGACACAGACGGCAAGTAATCTGGCTTTGCTTATCTGGATAACTGTCTCCTCTGTTGTATAAGTTCATGATGTTTGTTCCTTGTATAGAGTTTACACCTATAAAATCCCATCTGCTGGTTCCTCTTGGGACCCCAGGTGTTGCCTGGAAAACTCTCCGAGAAATAATCATCCCATTCAGATTGTGCCATCATTCATTTTCAGTCCCTGTCACATTCCCCATTTGCTTTTGTGTTCAGCAGAATACCAGAATTATTGGGATGATAGCTTCCTTTTTTTTCTTTTTAAAGTTTTCTTCTTCATTTCCTCCCCCCAGGTAAGAGGAAAGGGGAGGAGTGGACGTTGGAAGGTCACCTTCCCCCAGTTCTGCACACTAATGACCCACCATTCCCTTTCCTGACTGACAGCATCACACTTGGAAAGTGAGTTAATAACCTGCTCTGATCAGTGGCCCAGCTTGAAGCTCTCTGGCCTTGTTACAGCCAGGCTGCAATTGTGCTCTGCTCTCAGTCCAGATGAGTTGAAACCAGCTGGCTTGGAGGCAGGTGAGAAGCTGCCTGTCTCCTGGGTGGGAATGAAAAGCAAGGTGACCCTGTACTGAAAAGCAGGAACCTACTCATGTTTTCATCCCCCTCGCTCCATTTTGGAGTAGACTAAACTGTGATGCATCTGTCCAAATGTAATGCAGGATTACAATATCTTCCAAAATGGGTGAGGCTGGCCAAAGCACACCTTCATCTTTAACATGTGACAGAAACATTAGGGTTTGTTTTCCATAATCATCTATCTTGGGATGATAACCCTTGAACTATCTTCAATCTCCAATTTATTCATTTATTTTAATTTATTCAGTAGGGGTTCCAGGCCCAGTTTTCAATTTATAAATTTTAACAGTTGCAGAGTAGAACTGAGAGTTTCACCCGTGTGTAGCTTTTCCGAGCACAGAGGCACAGTGATGAAAGAAGCCAGAGCTGCTTCTGACACTGTAGAGTCGCCTGTCCCCCCTGCACCCCTCAGTCTATGGAGCTATGAAAGATATAAGAGACTTCTTGAGCTCTAGAGGTGGCGTCTTAAAACATTTCAAGGATGGAACCAGAGGGGATAAGCAGAAAGAGGTTCATCGACCCCTGCCACTTTCAGGAGGACTCTTGACTCATCTGCCTCTGATCCTGGTATAAGTGTAGCATAGTTATCTCTGCTTTATCAGAGTTAGTGTGCATGTGACCCGGTTCTCACGATCGGTGGCAACCACCATGGCTTAAATAAGCCACGGTGGGTTACGGTGCATGCTGGCCACCATTGTGAATATTCAAGCCTCTGTGGGCGGTAACTGTAGCTTATTGTGACATGCGAATCCAAGCCAGGTGGCTTGTTGCCATGGGTAACAAGCACCCAGAATCCATGGGCTGTACTAGGTTTCTGAGGGTGGCTTGTTAACCATGGCAACAAGCCACCCTGCCTGGGTTTGAATGTTGCGATAAGCCACGGCGCCCACCCACCATGACTGGAATATTCACAATGGCCATCAGCATGCATTGCAAGCCACCGTGGCTTATTTAAGCAAACCAGCCCACGCGTGTTGTGTTCATAGTACTTATATACCGCCCTTCAGGCCAGGATTCTCAAAGTGGTTTACATAACATTTTAAAAACTATTGACCTATGAAAAGTGTAATACAATAAAAAAATAAAAGCAGGTTATTAGAACAGAGAGAAAATTAAAAGCCAGGTAAAGCAGCCCAATTGCCATAAAGGTATGAAACAGTGGAAATGTTTTTTTGTTTTTTTTTAGATCAACATATTTTTTTCCCTCTCTGTTGCCCTCTGTGTTGCTCTTCCATTGAGTTTTCAGTGTATTGCCTCTCCTCCCCTCAGGGCAGGGGGTTCCTTAGTAACCTGTAGTGACAGAAGGAAGGGCCACCTTAACTACAACATTGGGGTAGGCAACTTGGTGCCCTCCAGATGTTTTCAACGGCAACCCCATAACCTCTGCTAGCTGGGGCTGATGGGAGTTGTAATCTAAAACATCTGGAGGGCACCAGGTTGCCTACCCCTACGCGGTTGTGTCTTCTTTCTCTTTCCCTCCCCAGTGCAAGATAGCTGCGTAGAGAAACCCAGTTGGCACAGGAATATGTCTGAGGTACTCCTCAGGTTCTCTGTTCTGAAGTTAGCTTGTGATAACTGCCTTGAAATTATAGGAAAAGAATCTCTATGAAGCTTTGGATTACTGTCATTGCTAGTGCAACACTACAGAAAGGGATCTGTAAAGGTGGGAGACCTTGTTGGACCAGGTGCAAGGAAGATAAGTCTTGGGTACCTACCCTCGATAGTTCTGCTGACATTTTGGTGGGTGTGGCTCCTTGTCATTCAGGTATGAAACCCACCTTTGCCCCCAAATCCCTTTTCGACCCTAGTATTAATGATACAGGGGCCATGTCTTCCTTTGCAGTTGGTCACCTTAGAACAGCTTTCCCCAACCTGGTGCCCTCTAGATGTTTTGGACTACAACTCCCAGCATTCCTGACCATTGGCCATGGTGGCTGGGGCTGATGGGGTTGAACTCCAGAACATCTGGAGGGCACCAGGTTGGGGATGGCTGCCTTAGAATGTGCATCTGTCCAAATTAATTCCAGCTGTGAGAACACCAGGGAATTGCTTTAGCTTGGAATGAATCCTGATGAATCCTGCCACTCTTATACCCAACAGGAATGTTGATAAGCTTGAGAATGTCAGTGATAACTGTGGTCCTGGTAAGGGTGACCTTTTTGCAACGAGGCTCAAATAGAGCTATAAAAAGGTTCCTGATTGATAATTTATCTTGGCTAAATATCAGTTCCACAGATTGACTTGAGCCTGCTACTGGGACTTTTCCTACTGAGACGGCGGAGTGGGGGGAGAGAGAGACACACACACACACACATAGAGTAATTCCTGTGCAGGAATTAGCAGTCAGTTCGCACCTGTTACTACAAGAGACTCCAGCTGAAAAAAAGGAGGCACTTCAATTTAGTGCAATTATCTCAATTTTCCCAGGATAAGGATCCTTGAGATATTTATCTGATTTACAAGGGTGTTCTGTCGAGGTGGCAGGCATGAGACCTTAAAGAGGCATTCATCAATTTCATGTGCACAGAGGGGGAAAAATGTATGAGAGAGACGTATGGTGAAAAGAGGTTGGAAAGGAGCAACAACTCTCTGTGCCTGTCTTCAATTATGATGAATTAAACAATTTGCAGGAAATGGGACCAGGAAGAGGGAACATGGAGGTGGGAGGTAAAGATTTTTTTCCCTACTTAGAAATGTAATAAGGTAGTATTGGAGTTCAGAACAAGTCTCTAGAACGAACTATAGGACAGACTTATTTTTGAGCCCAGAATGAGTTGCTTTTGTCAAAACAAATGTTCTCCATTTCTTCCATGTGTGTGTATATATGCTTCCACCAATTCCTCAGGCAGCCTAGACAGATAATACTAGGCAGAATGTTAGTTGTGTGAACATGGGAGCAGTGTCATTAAAATTAGAGAAGTATAGCGTCTTTCAGAAGAGTATAGAAAAAAATGTGAAAAGCTAGTCTGCACTTTGGATGTAGTATAATGGAGTAATAGGTAAGGTCACAGTGACAGCGGAAGAGTGGAATGAAGGACTGTCCTCTCTCTCCCCACCCCCACCCAGTATTTTTCTCCTGTTACACCTGAGAAGACCAGTTGACCCTTGAGGAGACCTGCCGGGGACATCGAGCCCGGTGAGTGGCTGAGACTATTGTGCTCGCCCTTTCCTTCCAAACTGGAAGTGTGTCATCGACCCTTTGGGGGAGGGTGTTCTGAGCAGAGCTATAAAGTCACAGCTGGTAGTGGAGTTGGTTGACTTCAGAGGAGACTGCCCATTTGGGTTACTGCTTGGGGCATAGCAAGTGGGGAAGGCCCTTTCTCCTGCCTCTGTTTTAACTTGTGGTGGGAGGGCAGGTTTGCCCTAATGTTTCTTAGGAGTATGGTGGCCCTTGATACCCTGCACTATGGTATTAATTGGTGATTTGGGATCAGATATTTTCAGTCTCACTCCTGGCTTGTAGAGAAAGGACATGCTTGGTTTGGAGGGTTTAGTTACCTTTTGCCTAGTTATTGATATGTAATAATAAGGCTGTTTTGGCTTTCTTTCAGGTACATAATGAGAGGGCACACCACCTGCTTAGAGGGTTCTGGAGTAGCTTGTTTCTTCTGTTTTCGTACCTGCTAGTCAGCAAAATCCAGTAATGTCTGCTCAGAAGTAAGCCCCAGTGCATTCCATGGGACTTACTCCCATGGAAGTGTATATATGATTGTTTTCAATTCAATTAGTTACTGAATTGAAACTTTATTGATAAGTTATTGCACAATTTTCATAGTTCTTTTTCATTTTTTAAAAATTATTGTTAACTACTTTTGGCTCCCTTTTGGAAAAGGGGTGCAAACACCAAAAGGAAAGGTTTAGATGTGGGAAACCCAGATTCAAACCAGTATTCAGCCATGAAGCTCACAGGATGGTCTTGGAAAAGCTCACTCTTTACGTGACGCTTATCACAGTGCAGATCATGTGGGCAATATTGTACAGATTGCACAGATCTGATGCATGTCAGACCTGCAAGCTTGTAGGGGTCCTGACGAGGCCTTAAAAATATTTCCTACACCAGGCACAAACTAGGCCATGAATGGCTCAGTGACTTTGTCAGCAAGGAAATGGAAGTTGAAGGAAATGGGAGGAGGGGAACAGAGAGAGGAAATACTGTAACTGAACTTGACTGTTGAAGTCACCTAAGGGAGTCATAGACTTGGAGGTCACTGGCCCATATGAGTAAACTTCTGTAATAAACCAAAGCAAGAATTGGTAGGCCCAAGTGAGTCAGCTTGAAAATTGCCGTAGTTGAACTCCCTGCAAATGCAATTTGCCAGGGCAGTTAGAGAGTGCAATGCTCTTGCCAGCTGTGGTAGGGATTACTTTTCCTCATCCCCCTTAAGTTCATCACTCTTTTTACAGTGTGTTGTTACATTGCCATACATTTGCTGAGTGAGCATGCTGGCAGCTGGCCTATCAAAAAGGATTTATGTCTCCTGAAAAAGGCTCTTGGACAAAGCCTCATTTAGCAAGGCAGTTCTTGAAGCCCTATGAGCGACTGGCCTTATTAGTGAAGATAAATAATTACTGCCTTAAAGACCAAAGAAATCCCAGCTCAGGCTCTGCCTAAAGCACTATATTTCCCCCTCTGAGAAAATCACTAACATTGTTTCCTACTTATACTATCTGTTTTGTGTCTATGCAAAATATTGAACTGGTACTTAAAATCTAAGTAACCTGTTGATACCTGTTACCTAAGGCCACCCCTCTGTTACATGAAGCACCCTGATGGTGGGCATCCTCAGGGCAAAAGTAGATAGTATCTTGATATATAGCATCCAGCTATGTATGAAGTTTTTCTTATATAGTGGCATTTCTGAGTAAACATGCACAGTAAACAAGGCGAAAATTTAAGGGGATAACTATACGTTAGAACAAGTAATATATTAATTAAGGGATGCAATGTTGTGTTTAAAAATCGTCATATATGCTATACAAGCCAAACTGAAGTCACACCATCAAATCCCATACAACACAATCATAGTAAGACTGAACCTGATTAAAGGCCCGTCAGTGAAAAAGAAAAGAGGATTCCACCATGTAAACTGGTAATTGGGGTTGGTCATTGTAACCTTCATAAAATTGAAATGGTTTCAGCAATCTTTCTAAAATTTACTGGTGCCAGAAAGAAGGTTTGGTGTTACATACTCTTCAAATGTCAGGAAGATTGGTGAAAATTTGAGGAAGAAAGAGCCATGTTTTTTTTAAGCACTCACTCTGTCAAAAGTGACTTCCATAAACAGGTTGGCGACTGTTTTTTTTAGTCAAGGGCAGCCTTTAAAGAAAAAACCTGCGGTCCTTTTGTGGAGCCTTTTGTAGGGATGTACGAAAGTCACCTTTTCGCAGCTTGGCTTTGCGGTGGGGGGGAGGCACTTCGCTTCTCCCCCCGAAGTTCAGGCAAGGGGGGGGAGGCTTCCTGCCTCGCCCGGCCAAAATTCAGGCTGGGGGGGAGGCTTCCCGCCTCGCCCGGTCGAAATTCAACGCTATTTGCGTTGCCCTTATTTTCGCCGTAGTCTACGTAAATCTTTACGTAGACTAGACGTGCCAAAATAAGGAACGCAAATGGCGGTCCCCATGGGAGCCACCATTTGGTATACGCTTCCCCCCCCCCCCCAAAGTCACCCGTGATAGGCTACGTGATGATTTACGTAGCCTATCACGACTGACTTTGGAAATCTAGCCGTGATAGGCTACGTAAATTGTTACATAGCCTATGCATGGGTGTTTTTTTTTTTTTACTTTAGTTTTTTTTTTTTGCAATGGTGGCGGCGGCAGCCGGTCGGGAGACCGGCCGCTGCCCCCGCCCGTGCTGAACCGCCGGCGAACCGCCGCCGGGAACCGCCACCGGAAGGGACATTCGCCAAAGGTAAGTCCCGTCCCGGGGGGGGGTGGCGGGGGGGTGGCAGAGAATTTCACCGCCAATTTCGGGGGGCCGAATGCGTTGGTGCTCTGCCCCCCGAAGATTTGGGGAGAAATTCTCCGCCATCCCTATTTCAAGGTTCCATAGAACTTAATGAAACAGCATCATCTAGTGGCTGTTTTAATAGTGCAACATCCGAACTTAAATAGATACTTCATTATTTCCGGATCTTTTTGGGATGGAATAACCAGGAAATACCTCTGGATGTGCCCCGGGGGTTGACAATGTCATGAAAAGGATTCTCAGACCTCTGTGAGTGGGCAATCTCAATAGCAGGATAAAAGCTCCATGTGAAGAAGCCCAAGGTAATATGTGTATTACAACAAGAAGAAAAGGTGGAAGACAATAGAAGAAGCCAATGTGGCTTCACAAAAAGCTTAGAGATGACCTGAAAACAAAAAATGACACATATAGGAAGTGGAAAGAAGGCCAAGTAACAAAGGCAGAGTACAGGCAGATAGCACAGAATTGCAGGGATGGCATCAGGAAGGCTAAAGCTGAGAATGAGCTGAGGTTAGCGAGGGATGCTAAAAACAACAAAAATGCTTTCTTCAGCTACGTGCATAGTAAAAGGCAGAGGAAAGAAATGGTGGTTCAGCTATTAAATAAGGATGGCAAAACGATAACAGATGACAAAGAAAAGGCAGAGGTGCTCAATTCCTACTTTGGATCAGTCTTCTCCCCAAAGAAGGTCTATGACCCCCCTGGCAAAGGTGAAGTACAGGCTGAAGGGGCAGGACTGCAGCTTGAGATCGAGGCATATGGTCAAGGAACACCTCATTACTTTGAATGAGTTCAAATCCAGATGAACTGCATCCTAGAGTAATAAAGGAACTGGCAGAAGAACTCTCAGAACCGCTGTCTATTCTCTTTGAGAAATCATGGAGGATGGGTGAAGTGCCAGATGACTGGAGAAGGGCTAATGTTGTCCCTATCTTCAAAAAGGGTAAAAAGGAGGAACCTGGGAACTATAGACCAGTCAGTCTGACATCAATCTAGGGATGTACGAAAGGTACTTACCTTTCGGTGATTATGCTGATGGTGCGGGGGGAGGCGTTCCGTCCCTCCCCCCGGAATCCTCGCTGGGGGGGGAGGCGCTCTGTTCCTCCCCCCCCCCGGAATCCTGGCTGGCCGGCCATGCTCCGCAGCAATTCTGCGGAGCTGCTGGCCGGCTCTACCAGCAGCCGGACATCCGGCCGCTGGCTAGCAGGGATGCAAATGGTGGCGGCTGTAGCCGCCGCCGTTTGCATCCCTGCAGTCAGCCATGATAGGCTACGTAAATCTTTACGTAGCCTATCATGGCTGATTAAAAAAAAACAAAAAAACACGCGCGTACGCAAATGGCGGCGGCCATGGGCGCCGCCATTTGCATTCCTTATTTTGGCATGTCTTAGTCTACGTAAACATTTACGTAGACTAAGACGGCGAAAATAAGGGGAACGCAAATAGCGATTTCGGGGGGCTGAATGCACTGGCATTCGGCCTCCCCGAGATCCGTGGCGGAACTTTCGTACATCCCTACATCAATCCCTGGGAAAATTCTGGAGCAGATGATAAAGCAATCCATCTGTAAGCACCTTGAAAACAATGCAGTGATTACTCAAAGCCAACATGGATTTGTCAAAAACAAGTCCTGCCAGATGAATCTGATCTCATTTTTTGATCAAGTAACCTCTCTTGTGGACCGTGGGAATGCTGTAGACATCATATACCTCGACTTCAGGAAAGCTTTCGACAAAGTGCCCCATGATATCCTGATGAGCAAACTAGCTCGAAGTGGGCTAGATGAAACAACGATCCGGTGGATCCACAGTGGGCTACAGAATCAGACTCAAAGAGTGCTGATCAATGGGACCTTCTCAAACTGGGGAGAGGTAACGAGTGGGGTACCGCAGGGCTCAGTCCTGGGCCCAGTGCTCTTCAACATTTTTATGAATGACTTGGAGGAGGAGGTGCAGGGAATGCTGATCAAATTTGCAGATGACACAAAATTGGGCGGGATAGCTAATACTTTGGAAGACAGAAACAAAATTCAAAGTGATCTGGATAGACTGGAGTGCTGGGCAGAAAACAACAGAACAACATTTAATAGGGATCAATGCCAAGTTCTGCACCTAGGAAAAAGAAACCAAATGCACAGTTACAAGATGGGGAATATGTGGTTCAACAACGCTACAAGCGAGAAGGATCTTGGAATTGTTGTCGATCACAAGCTGAATATGAGCCAACAATGTGACGTGGCTGCAAAAAAGGGCAGTGCTCTTTTGGGCTGCATTAATAGAAACATAGCTTCCAAATCCCGGGAAGTACTAGTTCCCCTCTACTCAGCACTGGTTAGGCCTCATCTGGAGTACTGTGTCCAGTTCTGGGCACCACACTTTAAGAAGGATGCAGACAAACTGGAGAGGGTTCAGAGGAGGGCAACAAAGATGATCAGAGGACTGGAAACAAAGGCCTATGAAGAGAGACTGAAAGAACTGGGCATGTTTAGCCTTGAGAAGAGAAGACTGAGGGGAGATATGATAGCGCTTTTCAAGTCCTTGAAAGGTTGTCACAGAGAGGAAGGCCAGGATCTCTTCTTGATCATCCCAGAGTGCAGGACACGGAATCATGGGCTCAAGTTACAGGAAGCCAGATTCCGGCTGAACATCAGGAAAAACCTCCTGACTGTTAGAGCAATATGACATTGGAACCAATGACCTAGGGAGGTGGTGGGCTCTCCCACACTGGAGGCGTTCAAGACGAGGCTGGACAGCCATCTGTCAGGGATGCTCTGACTTGGATTTCTGCGTTGAGCAGGGGGTTGGACTCGATGGCCTTGTAGGCCCCTTCCAACCCTACTATTCTATGGTTCTATGATTCTATGACTTCGTGGGGCTGGTGTTGAGCCTATTGACTATGTCCATAACCGTCCTGAATCTAGTAAACCTTTCTGTTTTTCTGTTCACTTCTGGGGTGAACTGACTTATATTCAAGAGTTGCACAATACTTTATTTAAATAAAAATGTCAGTGAATGTGGCATTAGTTGTAGTTTGATCTTAGAGGAATGTTGGAGAAATCTTTATAGACCCCTGCTTCTCCCAGTAGTGCTGGTAAAGAGATTATAGGCCTAGTGTATTCACAGGAAAACGCCAGGCCTTCGGGCCTCGCACGCTAATCCATACAAAGGATAACAGAGGTCTAATTAATTCTCATGTCTTGGAATCTGATAACAGCACTGCACACAGGCAAGTCCGTAAGGACTTAATGAGTTTAATCGACTGCACTTGATGATTTTATTTGAAACCCTGTGCCACAAATTAAACTATTAAAAATGCACTTGAACTTGATTGGCAGCTGTAATCCCAACAAAGTCTGTTTAATCTGCTGAGTCAGAGAGTGGGGCCCAGACTCTCATGCTCCAAAGAAGGGAGGCAAGATATGGAGGGAGCGCAAGGTTTCAGAAAGCATGTTTTATGGTGGCAGAAATTTATGAATTTGGAGAAGAGGACTAACTAAGAATCTACTCAAATGTGGGGTTGGCAAAGAAGCAGAAATGATGCAAAATGTGTGAGCTGTTTAGGGCCAGAAGTAGCTAATGTGAAGAACTAGACTAAATATTTTTATTTGATAATAGAAAAGGAAATAGTGCAAGACACATTTTGGAAATTTTGGTGTGGATAGCAGCACATAACACCCAAGAATTATGTAAACTACAGACAAGGATTTGACTTGAAAGAGGATGAACATGCTTTCATATTTCCCTCCAGCTGTTTTGCCTACTTTCATTCATGTCCAGAAATGATGTTTTCGGAATTAGGACAGCTGGATTGCTTAAGCAAGTGATTCATAAGTATGACACAGGAGCAGTGGATTGGGTGACAGGATGCAAAGGGCTCTTGTACTTCTAATAGTTGGGCTGATGAGGGAATTTCATCAAGCACATCTCCCTTCACCATGGCATGACAGTTACATGGTTGAAATGCCCTCTGTTACACAACTCTTTGCATTGTGTCGCCATAGAGGTGGAAGTGTGTCTTAGGATCCCACACACACATGCTTTTCACTTCCAATGATAGCATTGGGTCTGCTTGATAGGAAGCCACACCCATCAATGGTGGTGTTAGTTTGAAGTTTTTTTCTATTGGCCCAGAGAAGGAAGATGGCTGTGAACCATTGGCATCTGTGGTAAAGGTAAATTGGGCTTGGATTACTGTGGGAAGGAATTGCTGAATCTTAGGATATTATTCTTCCCTCTTCTCTGCCCCATTCTTTGTCATTGCCTGTAATTACTTGTCTTGTGGAAGCTTGGTTTCCGAATGAAGAAATTTGGAAACAAAAAGATGTGTTTGGAGAGAGCTGAAGAGAAATGGACTAGGTTTAGCCTCGGTCAACAAGCATCTTCCCACCATAGGGAAAGGCCAGAGACCTTTTAATCCCTGAGGTACATTTTTCATATTGGTTATAATCTAGCATCTGTCTCCTCCCACCACCCATAGGAACAGCCATTGAGGAGACGTTCTTTAATACTGTCTCCACACGTCTCCCCCTTCATGGATCACTGCCATGTTGTGGCAAAGGGGCTTGCGTAACTCAGTGAAGCCATAAGCTATGCCGTGCAGGGCCACCCAAGACAGACAGGTCATGGCGGAGAGTTCTGACAAAATGTGGTCCACTGGAGAAGGAAATGGCAACCCACTCCAGTATTCTTGCCAAGAAAACCCCATGGAACATATCACAAGGCTAAAAGAGATGACGCCGGAAGATGAGCCCCTCAGGTTGGGAGGTGTCCAATATACTACTGGGAAAGAGCAGAGGGTATTTCCAAGTAGCGCCAGAAAGAGTGAAGTAGCTGGGCCAAAGCCGAAAGGACACTCAGCTGTGGATGTGTCTGGTGGTGAAAAGAAAGTCTGATGCTGTAAAAAACAATATTGTTTAGGAACCTGAAATGTCAGATCAATGAATCAAGATAAGCTAGAGGTGGTCAAACATGAGATGGCAAGATTGAACATCGACATCTTGGGAATCAGCAAACTCAAATGGACAAGCATGGGTGAATTTAATTCAGGTGACCATTATATCTACTATTGTGGGCAAGAATCCCTGAGAAGAAATGGAGTAGCACTCATAGTCAACAAAAGGGTGGGAAAAGCAGTACTGTGGGGTACAATCTCAAAAACAACAGAATGATCTCGCTATGAATCCAAGGCAAACCATTCAACATCACAGTAATTCAAATCTATGCCCCAACCACTGATGCTGAAGAAGCTGAGGTTGATCGGTTCTATGAAGACCTACAACCCCTTCTAGAACTAACACCCCAAAAAGATGTCCTCTTCATCATAGGGGATTGGAATGCTAAAGTAGGAAGTCACGAAATCACCGGGATAACAGGCAAGCATGGCCTTGGTGTACAAAATGAAGCAGGACAAAGGCTAATAGAGTTTTGCCAAGAGAACACGCTGATCATAGCAAACACTCTTTTCCTACAGCACAAGAGGTGACTCTACACATGGACATCACCAGATGGTCAATATCGAAATCAGACTGATTATGTCCTTTGCAGCCAAAGATGGAGAAGCTCTATACAGTCAGTCAAAACAAGACCTGGAGCTGACTGTGGCTCAGATCATGAGCTTCTTGTTGCAAAATTTTGGCTGAAATTGAAGAACGTAGGGAAAACCACTAAACCATTCAGGTATGACCTAAATCATATCCCTGATGAATATACAGTGGAGGTGAGGAATAGATTTCAGGGATTAGACCTGATAGACAGAGTGCCTGAGGAACTATGGATGGAGGTCCGTAACATTGTTCAGGAGGCAGCGACTCAATCCATCCCAAAGAAAAAGAAATGCAAGAAAGCCAAGTGGCTGTCTGATGAGGCTTTACAAGTAGCTGAGGAAAGAAGGGAAGCGAAAAGCAAGGGAGAAAGGGGAAGATATCTCCAACTGAATGCAGAGTTCCAGAGAATAGCAAGGAGAGACAAGAAGGCCTTCTTAAATGAACAATGCAAAGAAATCGAGGAAAACAACAGAATGGGAAAGACTAGAGATCTCTTCAAGAAAATCGGAGATCTCAAGGGAATGTTTTGTGCAAAGACAGGCATGACAAAGGACAAAGAAGGCAGGGCCCTAACAGAAGCAGATGAGATTAAGAAGAGGTGGAAAGAATACACAGAAGAACTATACAGGAAAGATCTGAATGTCCCTGATAGCCATGATAGTGCAGTCACTGAACTTGAGTCGGACATCCTCGAGAGTGAAGTCAAGTGGGCCTTAGGAAGCATTACTAACAACAAAGCTAGCGGAGATGACAGTCTTCCAGCTGAGCTATTTAAGTTCCTAAAAGATGATGCTGTTAAAGTGCTGCACTCAATATGCCACACTCACCAGTGGCCACAAGACTGGAAAAGGTCAGTTTACATTCCAATTCCAAAGAAGGGCAATGCCAAAGAGTGTTCAAACTACTGTACAATTGCGCTCATTTCACATGCCAGCAAGGAGATGCTCAAAATCCTACAAGTTAGGCTTCAGCAGTATGCGAACCGAGAACTACCGGAAGTACAAGCTGGGTTTCGAAGAGGCAGAGGAACTAGAGATCAATTCGCCAACATTCGCTGCATCATGGAGAAAGCAAGAGAATTCCAGAAAAATGTCTATTTCTGCTTCATTGACTACGCTAAAGCCTTTGATTGTGTGGATCACAACAAACTGTGGCAAATTCTTAAAGAGATGGGAGTACTAGACCACCTTACCTGTCTCCTGAGAAACCTGTACGAGGGTCAAAAAGCAACAGTAAGAACCAGACATGGAACAACCGAGTGGTTCAAAATTGGGAAAGGAGTACGACAAGGCTGCATATTGTCGCCCTGCTTATTTAATTTATATGCAGAGTACATCATGAGAAACGCCGGGTTGGATGAATCACAGGTTGGAATTAAGATTGCCGGGAGAATTATCAACAACCTCAGATACGCAGACGATACCACCCTAATGGCAGAAAGTGAAGAGGATCTCAACAGCCTCTTGTTGAGGGTGAAAGTGGAGAGTGCAAAAGCTGGTTTGAAACTCAACATTAACAAAACGAAGATCATGGCATCTGGCCCCATCACTTCCTGGCATATAGAAGGGGAAGAAATGGAAGCAGTGACAGATTTTACTTTCTTGGGCTCCAAGATCACCGCAGACGGTGACTGTAGCCATGAAATTAAAAGACGCTTTCTCCTTGGGAGGAAAGCTATGGCAAACCTAGACAGCATAGTAAGAAGCAGAGACATCACTTTGCCGACAAAGGTTTGTATAATCGGAGCTATGGTTTAACCAGTAGCAACGTTTAACTGTGATAGCTGGACTATAAGGAAGGCTGAGCACCGAAGAATCGATGCTTTCGAACTGTGGTGCTGGAGAAGACTCTTACAAGTCCCCTGGACTGCAAGGAGGTCAAATCAGTCCATCCTAAAGGAAATCAACCCTGAGTGCTCATTGGAAGAACAGATACTGAAGCTGAAGCTGAAATATTTTGGCCACCTAATGCGAAGAGAAAACTCCCTGGAAAAGACCCTGATGCTGGGAAAGATTGAAGGCAAAAGGAAAAGAGGACGGCAGAGGATGAGATGGCTAGATAGCATCACCGATGCAATTAATATGAACTTGAGCACACTCCGGGAGAGAGCGGAGGACAGGAAGGCCTGGCGTGCTATGGTCCATGGGGTCACGAAGAGTCGGACACGACTGAACGACTCAACAACAACAACCACAACTCTCCAAAGCTGTTTCCTTCACCCAGCCAGGGGGCATGTTTAACAGATTGGGCTTCAGACATTTTCCATATATTGGAGTATAGCAAGCAGGAAAGGAAGTCCAGAAAGCTTGATGGGAATTAACTTGCATATTTTACATTTTAAGTGTGTTCAGTGGCATTGCTACGCACTTAAAAGACTGGGGGCGCATTCTTTCCATTGGCATCAATGGAAGGTTTTATTTTATAAGCTTAATTGCAATGCAGAGGGGGGATTTAGGTGGGGGGCAAATTGCACAGGGAAGGAAGGGTTAACACTTTCCTCCCTAACTGTGGTCTCCCTGGAAATCCCACCCCATGCAGGGCTGCTAAGCTTAGGAAAACCCTCCCATTGGCACCAATGGAAATATTTTTTTCAAAGTTTAATTGCCATGCAGGAGGCAATTAAGCCAAGAGAAAAACCTTCCACTGGCACCAATGGACACTTAGGGTTCTGTGGAATAGATTTGGGTCCAGTGCCTCATGGATCTGGGCCTAGCAACGCCCCTGAGTGTGTTGGTTTATAAAAGTGTAAAGGACTCCAAAACAAATGACCACCAGTAGTGTATCCAGTTTATAAATTTATAGTTTAAAAAATTTCTGATATACATGTAAACAGATTTAATTTTATTTATTTGTTCAAAACATTTCTTGGCCGCCTTTCAGGACAGAAGCCCTCCCAAGGCGGCTTACAGCAAGAAAATGCATAAAAACATTTAAAATATTAAAAGTGATAAAAACAATAAAAGCCAACAATAAAAGCCAACAATAAAATTTAAAAATGTGAAACGTTTCAGTATGAAACACCAGCTTCAGTCAGAAATAAGAGTATGCTACAATACCACTTATAAGCTGAGCCAGAACCAATCAGGAACAGGCCAGACCTCAGTAGGGAACAGGGATTAACAATCAGCACCTGTACGCAACAGCCAATGAAGCCGCATTATCAGAGCTTGTTTCATCTCATCCTTTACACTGCTATCAGGTTTCAGTTTATCAATAAACATTGCCTCCTTAATCTTTCTCCATTGGAGAAAGTGTACACTTTCAAAGTGTAAAGGAGAATGGATAATGTAAAGTAATGTTATATTATGCTTTGCTGTGTTTTGAAGGGGGGTTATTATATTTGAAGTTAATGAAGGTGTACTGCCCTGACCAAGGCGGGTAGCTAAACCGAAAGCCATGAGGGCAGATGAAGAGAGAAGGGGAAGAATTTCTGTTCTTGGTGCTAGTTCTTGTTCAAAGGACATTTGAATGAAGAAGAGTAGAATAAACAGTGCAGCTGGCTTCCATAAGGAACTAGGAGACTATCCTAGTTTTCTGAGAACTGTGATATATTTTCTTGCTTTCTGGACGAAAGGCTGCTGATCCTGCCTGGACCAGAATCTGCTTTGCTGAGGAGCTGGGAGAGCTGAAGGACTGAGAATCTATTCTACAGACCAGGATCTGGTGGCTGTTACATAGCTGGAGTCTGGTGGCCCCTGAGTCAAAGCTGAGGGAGACTATAGTTTGTTACCTTTATACCTGGCTACTAGACTTTGGTTTGGGACTTTTGTGACCAATCCACCCATGGGCATTTGAGGAATTGTGCTAAGCCACTCAGTTGGGTTTGGTTACCCTGAGAAGGACTCATTGGGGTTGGCTTTATATGATATTCTGCTGGGTTGAGTGATTTATGCATAGTGTGTTCTAATAAACCCTTTGTTAATTGATTTGTTCTTTTCCAGATGCTTGAGTAGGGTTAACTGCTGATTTGTGAGTGAGATTTTTGGTTACACATGGAAGAACGTTTCTGCATTCAGATCCCTAACTGAACGAGGAACTAGAGGAATAACCAATGAGTGCTGTTACTGTACATACAGTTATTGCCCTGATCCAGCTGGCAAAGGGGTATTGCACATAGCCCAAGTCAGAAGATGGTCAGTTTTTTGTCTGAGAGGTAGAACTAACTCCACTCTCACCCTGATCCTATATCCCTCAAACAGTTGATTGCTGATATCCAACATGAGCTACATAAGTGCCGCCCTCACCGCTATCCACATGTATCATTTGATTAGGGCCGTTGCCCGTACATACTTGTGGGTATTCAGTGCTGTTTATCTTTTGCAAAGTTAGTAGTTTTGCGTTTTATTGCTGTTCAACGTGAGTCATTGTTTTCTGGAACTGCAGTAATGGGCTGCAGTGAGTTTAATCATTTTTTTAAAACTGCCATCCCACTTCAAGCTGTGAGATTGTCTGATCTTACAAGCTAAGCAGGTTTGGGGGCTGTTCAGCTCTTGGATGGGAGACTGACAAGAAAAGCGGAGCTCCTGCAGAAAATGTGTTCGAGTATTCCGAAACTGATATTCTGCCTTCTGAATCAATACTAAACCAATAGCCCCGTACAGCAGATGAGCAAGATGTAAAATCCAAACTAAGCTGAAAGTCTTTGAAGTTTGCATTTTTTACTCTGTTACTCTCTTCTCTTTCCACATCCCTTTTGAATATTGTTTTGTTTCATTTGGATTACCAAATATTAATCTGGAAAAGTGCTTTTTGGGCTGTTTCTAAATCTTTAAAAATATCTTTATAAATAAGTGGTTCCAAAACATTGGGTTGAAGTAGCTCAACAAAGCAAGAGGTTGGATTCCCAGGGCATGAATACAATCCCCATGTACTGGCTGCTGTTCCTGCATTTATGCCTTTAGGAAGTGGCAGCTGGTACCCAAGAGATTGGGAGAGTATCTTCCCAGGAGATTAAGAGGTATGCAGTATCACTTGAAAGCACAGATATGGTGAGCTGCATTTAGAAATTGAATTTTCAGTGTCACGGGATATACAACCTGGCAACTGACTTTAAAGTCAATGCAAAAGCATTTATGACTTGGAATATATAGTTATGTCCACTCTACTTCCCAGCTACACAAGTTTTTTTTTAACCACAGAAATCTTAATAGCAGCCTTAGGTTGACTGCTAAATAGAGTCATGAGATCTTAATGAAGTTGACTAAAATATAGCAATCAAATATGGAGAAGTGATTGCACATAAACACAATCACAACATTACTTGGATCAATACATTCAATATAGTGGTGCAATATGTACTCATAAGTCTACAGTAAAAGAATTGCCTGGTTAGTCTAAAACTTCAAATCAGTATGTGAAATTACACACACACAAACACCACCACCAACTTCTCCTCCTACTTACTGTCTCCGTATATTGCTGGCTCACAATGTTTCAGGTAATGGACGGAACCACAATGTTAGAATTTGGCTGTTAGGGCCTGGATCCTAAGGCCAGAAACCTGATGGGTCCCATCTTGTCTGCCCACTTCCTTTGGGGCTTGCATTGGGCTGGGGGAGGCAGCGTAATTGGGGCACCTACCAAAGCCCACACAGCAGAAACCTATTCACCCCCCACCGAGCCCCGTGGCCCTGCTGCTGCTCCAGGCTGTCACTGCCTGTTTATCTACCCTCTTCAAGCAGACGGTGACAGAAGGAGCAGTAGCTTCTGCTCCTCTTTCCCTTTTTCCTTCAGGGGGGCGCTGGTGGTTTAGGCTCAGAGGGAGAGGGCTAATGAATGAGCACAGGCAACACCAGCAAGGAAAAAGGGGCCCCATCAAGAGAGGAGCCTCCTGTGAGCATTTTGCCCTGCAAATCTGAAGCCTGCAGCATTTTGAGTTTTTAGGTTTCTTCAGATCCTCCTCTCTCATATGCCTCTTCTTGCACCAGTTCCTCTGCCCTTGTTTCAAGCTTCATTTCCCACTTTCTCCTCTTTCCAGTTCCTTTTTCCCAGGCTCAAGTTAGACATGACATGCAGTTGTCTTTTCCCTGCTGGAATTGGGGAGGCTGGAAATTGGCAGTAGCATATTTACCATGTAAACCATGTTTAATCAAAAGACTCTCTCCCTAGCAGGTGAGGTCAGGATGGCAGTCTGAATGTAGGTGTTTTGGGACAGCAACCACATGTGATGACTATCTCTTCTATAGCATGTAATTGGGACAACAGTCCTTCAATAGGAGCAGGTTTGTACCCTTAGTTTTTGTTCAGATAGGATGCAGTCCTGTGGTGTCTGTCTATGCATGCTCAAATATTTACCATAAGCTTTATTACTGATCTTCCTCAGCTCTGAGGTATATACATTTTGTAGCATGGAAGGCTCAAAAGGTTAATTTCCCATTTATTTACATTACAGGACTGAGGACTCTCAAGCTTTCTGACAGAATATAACCTGTTATCCTAATCAGCGTCCTATTCAAATCCAAGTGTTATATTCTCTCCCCCCTGCTCCTCACAACACTTAAACCTTCAGGAATAAGAAGAAAACGTTATCTGTATGCAGCTTTTAGCTTCTGCTGCTAATTCCATCAGGAGCAACACCCTAGGGAAGCCTTCGATTTTCAGACTGTCTCAGCCTGTTCAGGCATATCATCCGGTAGTTGATCCAAGAGGCTGGTTCCAAGCAAAGGGGTGGGAGGGAATGGGAAGGTAAGGATGCTGTCATTTCAGATATGCAGTTTGTGAAATAGCTGTCTGTTTCTCCACAGATGATGGAAATGTGTGTTTTGTTTTTCAGGGTGAAAGAGAAATTAGTATTTGGTTCCTGCCTCCTCCCCAATGCAGAGGGACTACTTTTTTCTTATTTGGTTTGAAAGCATCAGGCAAGCTTTTTTCAGCAGGGTTGTGCAAGAGTGCCTAATAGCTTAGTACAAACAAGAGAGCAGGAGGACAATAACCTTGTCAGTATGTATGACTAGGATGTGAAAATTAGGATTTTGCAGTTTTACGATTTTAGATTGTCAACTCTTGGGGCAGGGACTTCTCGTACTCTGTAAATCTTCGTGGCACTCACTTATTAATAAATAAAAATTTACTCTAGGTTGTTCTCTGTAAAGTGTGTTTGGTTTTGAGATGTGTTTGAAGTTAGGCCCACTCTGGAGCATATACATATGTAGATCATATGTATTGAATCAAATCACTGATTCATCTAGTCCAGTATTATCTACTCTGAAGGTGTCATTACAAAGCTTCCTATTAGCTTTGTTAGGAAAGAGAATACAAGGCTGATATGCACATCTGTTCTGTTGTTGTAAGCTGGATTTTTGGTAGTCTCTTCATCCGTGTGAAACTTGTTCTTATGATTCGGTTCCTCATATGTTGCCCTGACATCTTTGCCAGGCAAGATTAAAAAAGTGGGTTTGCCGAGCATACAATGACAAAAACCCATTTGCAAGAACAGGTTTCCATTTTTACTAATAGATAGGAAAAAGTATGTGTGTGCGCGCGCACGTGCACATAAATGTAAGATAGATGAATTCCATAGTGTAAAACCATGCACTATGTAAAGAAGTAATTGCACTGATCTGTTCTGAATTTCCCGTGATTCAGCTCTAGTATTATTATGAGAGAGGAAGAAAAACTCCCTCTTCACTTTCTCCACACCATGCATAATTTTATGCACCTCTATCATATCCACCCTTACTTGTTTTTTTCCTAACAACCCCAAATGTTGTCATCTTTCTTCACAGAGGAGCTGCTCCAGCGTCTTGATCATTTTGGTTGCATTTTTCTGCATCTTTTCCTGCTCTACAATATCGTTTTTGAGGTTCAGTGACCAGAACTCTACACAGTAACTAGGGATGTACGAAAGTTGCTTACCTTTTCGTGGATTCTGTTCATGGTGGTGGGGGGTAGGTGTTCCATCCCTCCCCCCGGAATCTTCGATGGGGGGGGAGGCAATCCGGTCCTCCCCCCCAGAATCCTCGACGGCCAGCTGTGCTCCACGGCGGCTCCGCGGAGCAGCCGGCCAGGCCCAGGCCAGGGCTGTCCACAGCCAGATTTCCAGCTGTGGAGGGCTCTGGGTAAAAAAACAAAACAAACAAAAAAACGTGTACGCAAATGGCGGCGACTATGGCTGTCGCCATTTGCGTTCTTTATTTTTCTCCGTCTTAGTCTACGTCAATATTTACGTAGACTAAGATGAAGAAAAGAAAGGGGAACGCAAATAGCATAGTGGGTGCTATTTGTGTTCCTCTTTCTTTACTTCGTCTTAGTCTGCGTAAATATTGACGTAGACTAAGACAGCGAAAAATAAGGAACGCAAATGGTGGTGGCCGTAGCTGCCATTTGCGTACGCGTTTTTTTTTTTTAACCCAGACATGATAGGCTACGTAAGTCTTTACGTAGCCTATCACATCTATGGGGAAAAAAAAGAAAAAGACCAGACTGCAAATGGCGGCGGTGGCAGCCGGTCGGAAGACCAGCCGCCGCCGCTGCTGGAGCTGCCACCGTCCGGAACATCCGCCCCAGGTAAGTCTCGTCCCGGGGGGGATCTGCGGTGGGCGGGGATGGCAGCAGGCTGTTCTGCGATGGATTTCGGGGGGCCGAATGCACTGGCATTCGGCCTCACTGAGATCCGTCACGGAATTCTCTGACATCCCTAACAGTAACAGCAGGAGAGGACTATTCCCCTCATTGCCCTCATGTCCTGCTTCAGGACTTTCTATCTGGTTGGCCACTGAGAGAAACAGGTTAATGGACTAGATAGGCTTTTGGTCTGATATAGAAGGGCTCTTGTGATATTTACATAAGAATGGGAACAGGGTTTCCCCAAATCATGTGAATCATGTGGATGACAGGGGACTGACCCATGTTTATTCGAAGTTCTCCAGGGAGAGATCTGCTACCTTTGACTAGGGTTGCTTATTCCCCTTTTGGGGAAAGTTGACATAACTCTTGTGAACTTGGTAATTCATCTTTTGTATCCTACCCTCTAGCCTACTACCTTTAGAAGGACCATGAATTTCTTACCTATGCAATTTTCTTTTATTTCTAATTGTCTGGATCCTGTTTTTCCTTTCCTCTTAAAAAAAAAGAAAGTCATATTTTAGGTAAGTAATAGATTGTTCAGTCTCAGCTATGTTACCCCCTCCCCACAAACACTCAGCCCCAAAGCCTTATGATATACTATGCTGTACCCTAAGGTGGTAGGATGATTGTTGATCCAGGAAAGGGAGCTGAAGTATCAGCCCCAAAGGAGTGTAAGAAGATCCTCATCAGCTGCAGGGCACTTCTTCACTAGCAAGGAAAAATGGCATCCACTAAAAATAATAAGGGTTTGATCATCAATTTTGAGTCAGGGCCACAACTAATGGGCCAGTACTGTTGGACTGCCTGTACTGACTTTCTTATGTGAAAGCCCTCTGTGGGAAGCTAGCTAGCGTGATCACTTCCAACAGTAGCTTAAATTGCTTTCAGTGTACATTTAGAAGAGGATATATGTGGCCTTTCCAAAAAATTCAAAGTAGGTGGCCTAAAAGTCATGTGATCTGGAGCTAGGGGTGAGCAGAAAGGTGGCCAAGTTTGCTGATGACACCCAAATTATTTAGGGTGCTTAAAGCAAAAAGGGACAGCTAAGAGCGCCAAAAGGATCTTCCCAAACTGGGAGAATGGGCATTTAAATGGCAAACGCGGTTCAACGAAAGCAAGTGTAAAGTGGTGCACAAAAACACAAGATAAATCCTAACTTCACATATACACTGATGGGATCTCAGCTGGCAGTGACTGACCAAGAAAGAGATCTTAGGGCTGTGGTGGGCAGCTTAATGAAAACATGGACCCACTGTGTGGCTGCTGTGAAAAAGACACATTGCATGTTAGGGATCATTAGGAAAATAATAAAACATAAAACTACCAACTGCATAGAGATCATATGACCACCCCATGTAAAGACCCATGTATTTAGAAAGAAGTGTTCTGACAGATGAGCCTGGTATGGGTGGGAGGAGAGTATTATTTTACACCAGGAATATTACCTAAATAGAAATACGATCAACCATTGATCAGTGTCAGATTACAGGCTAAATGTGGAACATTTTGGTGTATAATATGCAGAAGACAGACAACATCTCAGCCTCTGTGAACAATTTTCTCCATATCTGAAATCTAAAAAAACAAAAATATTTTCCATCCATGGTTTACAGATTTTTGCACTGATCATTCTTAATCTTTTTGGTGATGCTCCCAAAAAACATTTGAGTACCTTATGGATCTTTTCTGATCAATTGGAGCCCTCTTTGGTCCTAATTGAGCAAAATGTGTCACGCTTATAGCCTCAAATGTATATTATGTATTTCCAGCTATTCCTTTAAAAACCCAGTTAACATGTTTTATCAGTGAAAGCTATTCATTACCTATGGTCATCAAGGCTAGTAGTTTTGCTAGGGTCATAGACAACCCCCCTCCCCAAAGACTACCTTGGGTTTATTCACTAGAGATGGTAATGATTAACAGCCCGTCTGGTCCATGGATTAATAGACCCCTTAAATGCAAGTCTGTCAGTGCTTGAACTGAGGTGGTCCCAGATTTCAGTTTAGTTCTCTGGTTACTGGACCACAGAAAACCAAACTAGAAGTGATGGTGGCAGACGTGTGTCAGAATTGGGTCACAACTGATTCCCTATGAACTGCTTGAGAGTAAAGGGGGAGTAACGGGAGAGTAAGGGGAGACATGATAGTGGTGTACAAAATTATGAATGGTGTCGAGAAAGTGGATAGAGTGACATTTTTTCTCCCTCATAATACTAGAAACTGGGGTCATCACATGAAGGTGATTGGTGGGAGATTCAGGACAGATAAAAGGAAGTACTTCTTAACACAGTGCATTGTTAAACTATGGAATTCACTTCCAGAAGATGCCACCAATTTGGATGTCTTTAAAAGGGGGTAAGACACATTCCTGGAGGAGGAGGCTATCATGCTATCTTCAGTATCAGAAGCAGTATGCCTATTTACACCAGTTGCTGGGGAACATGGGCGGGTGCTGTTGTACTTACGTCCTGCTTGTGGGTTTCCTGTGGGCATCTGGTTGGCCACTGTGTGAACAGAATGCCCGACTAGCTGGACCTTGGTTTGATCCAGCATGGCTCTTTTTATGTTCTTACGTAAAGGGCGACATGGGGGAAGAGAGGAGAAGAGTGCAACTGTTCAGGGATTCAGCTCTCCTCTCCAGCTTGCCCATGCTGTGCTTTAAATTTTGCTCCACCCTCCCACCTCTTTATAGAGAACAGAGAAGACTTGGGTTGAGCACTGCTGCCATTCCATCAGGTTGCACCTCTTATTGCCTTTTCCCATAAGATTACTCCCTCTCCAGCCTCGAACATGAAACCAATAACTTGGCAGAGGATACTGATTTCGATACCAATTTGATGGAGACAAATGCTGTTGAGCAGTGTAAGTCAGCCTGCCCTGTACACAAGAGAGGAGGACGAGGAAGGGCACTATAATGGGATCATTCGCAGGAGGTAAGAGAATTGGAATCTTTAGCTAGAAATAAAATCCTTTTTTTGCAGTGAGCAATATTTTAAACCTTAGTTACGTCACTGACATTTACTTAGTTGTTACATGAGGCAGTCAGAATTTCAGCAGAGATGACCAGCTCTGTTATCTGGTTTTAGGTAAAGATGTTGCTGTCCCTGCCCTTCTCTTGGACCTGGAAAGAGGATTTGTTCTTCTGTATGGTGGCGGTCTCTTCAGAAAGCTTCCCTGATTTTTTTAGATGTCACTGTCTGCCCTGGCAGTGATCCTTGCTCTTTGTCATTCTGCCACTGAATGCCTCGTTATCTTCCCTCCCCACCCCTGTGTTTTTGTTTGTGTTTTAAAGGCCTCCCAAGGACAAATTGCTCAACTCTTTTGCGAGCAGTGAGCGAACTCTCCTGGGAAGAGTGCACGGGGGTGATGAGAGTGTGATCACACCCCATCACAATCACATTTTCACCTGCTCATGCGATCGGGCACAGCTGTGACTTGCCAGTAATTGCCTGTAGCAGAGACAAGGCTCCCAGCTCTAAAAACCAGCTGTTTTATTCATGTGTCCGTGTTGTGCTCCTAGTTTCATTCGTAACTTTTGGAGAGCTTTTGTGTGTGTGTGTGTGTGTTCGTGTGTGTATGCGCGCGTATACATTTTGCTGTTGAGATTGATCGCCTGCTGCTCAGGTTCCCAGCCACTTTGGTGGCCTTGTGAAGGGCCTGATCCTGATGCACCAGCAGATCCATTAAGCACGGTGGTCTGTCAGTCACAGTGCTAGGCCCAGTTGACTCTACAGCTGAGCTGTATCACAAAATAACTTCCAAAGATGCCTTGGGGATGGATCACTAGGCCACTGGTTGTATTATCAAAATGAAGAGGCAAGTAGGGTTGCTTTCCACCTCTTACCCTGGACACAAGATGGATGCAGGGGGCGGGGACAGGGCTGTCACAGCTGTTCCTACCTCTTCCTTCCCTGGTCCTCTTATTCTCCATCTGTCACCTCCCATGGGAAGCAGGTGTCCAGGAGTGCTGACAGGGGAAATAAGGGAGCAGCACCAAGCACTAGAGAGCAAAAGAGAGAAAGTTGAAGCCTAAAAACGGTACTGAAAAAATAGGAAATTTTAATCAAGTATTTTGATTAAAATATCAAATATCAAAATATCAAATTATCATGAGATATCAAGCCCAACATGTTTTGGTGAAAACCTTATTCAGGGGCCCAATAATTTTCTTTGTAAGGCAACACTCTTAGTGAGGAATGCTGCACGTCAGCTGAGGAAGGTGGGCAGATGACCGGACTGGGAAATGAATAGGCAGGAGCAGTTGCATTTGACTCATCTCCCATATGCCTCTGGAGATGTAAAGGTCTCTGTTCAGTGCTTGGGGTAAAACACAACAACCTGACAGCTGGGTAAAATTTGCCAAATTTTCTCAAGGGTATACTAGTAAGATTAATGCTGGTGCTTAACTTGATAATTCAGAGGGCCAGCTGGGTTAGTGGTTAAGCCTAGTGGCTTCTCAGCTCCAGGCAGTCTTGTGTGATACTGATTATTTGGAGCCATTCTAATCTGGCTTCTGGCCTGGTTTTGGGATGGACCCAGTCTTGGTTGCCCTGGTGGATGACTTATGCTGGGTAATGGATGGAAGCAGGGTGGAGTGCAGTCCTGTTGGTTCTCCTGGACCTCTCAGTGGTATCTAAAAGGAAAAGGATACTATGGTATCTTTCTGGGCCATCTTGATAGGATGGTCTTAGGAGGCACAGTATTATGGTGGCTCTGGTCCTTTTTATAGAGATGGATTTGGAAGGTAGTGCTGGTAGACGTCTGTTCCACTTCATGGCCTTTGGAGTGCCTCCGGTTTCCATCTTGTTTAACATCTACTTGGAACTGCAGGGAAGAGTCATCTGGAGGTTTGGGTTGCAGTGCTTTTCCTTCTATCCCAGGGAGGCTGTGGAAATTCTGAACAGGTGTTTGGAGGTGGTTTTGAGATGGATGAGGACAAACAACCTGAAGCTTAATCCAGAGAAGATGAAGGCACTGTGGGTTGGGAGATTGGCTGATTTGGCTGTCACTGGTTTTGAATTTGGGGTTTGCACTCTCATTGAAGTCCCAACTTGGCAGTTTGGGGATCATCCTGGACTCGACGTGATCTTTGAAGGTATCGATGGTGTTGGTTGCTATGGATGCCTTTTAAGGGCTTAGACTGGTTTGCCAGTTGTGACCCTATCTAGAGAAACTGGACCTTGTCTCATGCCTTAGTTACTCCCAGACTAGACTATTTCAAGTCTTTCTAAATGGGGCTGCTTTTAAAGATTGTTCATAAATGTCAACTGATACAGAATGCAGCTGCTGAGATGCCTACGTTGGTTGCTAATAAGCTACCCAGCCATGCTGAAGGTGCTTATGATGACATGTAAAGCCCTACATGGCTTGGGGCCTGGATACTTGGTGGAGCGCCTTCTCCCTTACATGCCTGCCTGGATATTAAGATTGAGTGAGGATGCTGTCTTGACAGTGCCACATTTGCCTGGAGTTCGATATGAGAGGGGATTCTCGATACTAGCATCTTGACTGTAGAACTCCCTTCCCCCTCATATATGGTTGCTACTGAGTCTTACAAGCTTTTGGTACCAACTAATGACCTATATGTTCACCCAGGCTGTTTGATGTTGTTTTTATTGGCTGCATTGTATAAACTGTTATTTCTTTGTGTTCTTCCCTGTTTGATTATTTTGGGTTGATGTTGTATGATTTTGTTGTGTTTTATAGATTGTGCCCTGCTTTGAATTACATTTCATAAATAAATATTGCATCTATACTATACCGGTTGCATTGGTTATCTGTTCATGTCTGGTCCCCATTTAAAGTATTGTTACTGACCTTTAAAGCCCTAAACAGTTTAAAGTTACTTAAACGGCAATGCGGTTTATGAACCCATATAAATTTGACCAGGCTGTAAGTTTGGTCTCAGAGACCCTGCTCACAGGCCTCCCGTGGGCAAACCAACAGGGCTTTATCGCTTGTGGATGTGTCCCCATCTTAGTGGAACTTCTGAACGTCTTAAAAGCTTTTTCGTTTCAATCTCTTTTTAGTTAAAATTGTTTAATTGTATAAACTGTTGCTGTTTTTAGTTTTGATCTGTTTTATCTGAAATGCTGTGTTGGGTTGTGTAGTGTTATAGATGGCTGTCTTTTACTTTCCTAGCTGTAATGCGGTTGTTTTATCTGTATTCTATGCTTTTAATTTTTGTTTATGTAAGTCGCCTTAGGAGAGCTTTGCCCTGAAAGATGGTCTATAAAATAAATTTTGTAAATAAATATAAGAGATAGCTGTGAATCAGGAAGTCCCCACTTCTGATATGATCTGTCATCAGTTCAATAGGTAGCCTTAGGCAAACCATGCTCTTTCAGCTTTATCCCTACTCTTTGCTATACAAGGATAATAATACTGATCTACTGTACAGGGTTGTTTGTAAAGTTTACTGAGATAATAGAGGGGAAGCCCTTTGAATACTTGTAAGTGCTGTCTAAATGTCATCAAAATGCCAAGTCTTATTATTGTTTCTTTCTAATGGTGCTGCTAATACCCACTTGCTCACTTTTAAAGTGAGGTGGTATTGGGAGCAGAGCTGAAAAAGACAAGGTGTGCACATGAAACTATTGAGAGAAAGAGAACTCTGAGGGTCCTAGAGTGGCAGTCAAATGGACAGGAATCACTCTCAGGAGATGAGGGAGTGAGGTGTGCTGAATACGAATTATGTCCTGTGCCCAGAAGGGCAGCAGTCCTGCGGGTTGTTTCCTTTCTGGAAACCTACTGTGAGATAATGAAGTAGTCCTATCAGGTACTTGTTATGACTTCTTTTATTTATAGGTCCTTATTATCAATTAATATGCGGTCTGTACTGTTGAGCCTTTACCGATAATACGTGTAATATGTTCACAAGAATACTGAAGTGATAATATGTAATATAGCCTGTTCGTGTGTGTATTAAAACAGCAATCTAAAGTATTGCTATTGCAGTTCAAAGTACAGTGTTTAATGGTGTTGTATTGTATGGCCTTAATTAATGCATTTACTGCTAAAAATAAAACCTCTTATTTAGAACCTAAATTTCTCATCTTCAGAAAGAACATCAACGATACTCGAGTCAAGGGCCATCCACACCAGTAATCAAATCAATTGCTTCCACGACAAAGCTTCTACAGTCTGTTACTTTCATGATGTAGGATCTGAAAAATACGCTTTTACATCCTTTAATATCATATAGTCGTCCATTTAGAAATAAGCGATAACTCTAGCGACATCCTGCCTCCTGTACTAGTATGTGTCATCCATATGAGGGGGAAGTAAACAGCCTTTGTATTGGGAGGAGAGTGATTAGGCATGGCTTTGGTATATAAACAGAACAAACGGATGTCTTCATCTCCCAGGTAAACAGATCCTAAAAACAGTATCTTTCAAATTAAACAGCAGCACAGAGGCAGCTGCAGAGTCTTTAGGATTGCACTCAGTGTGGTGGGATAGGGATTCAGCAGTAGGAAACTAGAGCCATGTTTTGGAAACAGTAGCTGCTCCCAATAACACTATGCATTATGGGTATCATTATGGTTCCAGCCCTTGCCCTGCAATCTGTTCTTTCTTCTCGTTCTGCAAATACCAATCTACAGCTGCACAGCATAATTCAGCGACAAGCGCTTGGCCAGTTGTGTGTGCGCATGTGTGAGCAAGAGATCATGGTGGCTGAGATGCAAACGAGGGCATCAGGAAGTTAGCCACAGCAGTTTGTTTACACACCCCTGGAAGCAAATACCAGGCTGTGGCCATTACCTTCATGCTCTGGCTGTGACCTTGCAAAGTATGCAGAATAGAGCTTTACTGGGAGAGCCTTACTCTGATCCAGTAAGGCAGTTCTTATGGACTCTGAGGGTAGGCTGATGCATGGTAAAGTAGTATGAGAATACAACTTCTGAATTCGTATGGGCTGCACATAGCACACCAGTGGTGCTGAACCTGTTTGGAAGGGGCGGGGAAGAAGCAGCTGGTGGTATCTTAAGTAAATGTGCAGATAGGAATGGAAACGTAAGAACTTGCATTGTACCAAGTCAGACCATTGATCTAGCCAGCTCTGTATTGTTTCAGACAGGAGCCTTTCCAAACTGCTGGAGATGTCAGGGGTTGAATCTGGGAGCTTTTGCCTGTGAAGTGTGTGCTGTACCACTGAGCCTACGGTCCTTATCCTGAAGACAGGAGAGAGGCTGGCGGCTCTGAAGAACCTTTAGTGCTAAGGGCCAAATTCAATTTCAGAGAAGCTCTCAGGGGCTGCATTCCAGTGATGGATGAAGTCAAAAACTAAATGGGCAGGGCCAAAATGCCAGCATATTTTAGTTTAAAGCTCTTACAGCCTGTAACTAAGCCTTAGGAGAGGTGTTTCAGCCATTCAGAATTGGGGGGGGGGGCGGTGATGGTGCAAAAATTGGGAAACCACCAAATGGTAGGCGGTCAAGGGGAAAAATGGGAACACCTGGTGACATGGGGAAGGGTGTGTGGCCATCAGGGGAACCTCAGGTGGCCTGGTTTTGACCTTTTGGCTTGAGGTTCAACTGCTTTAGTGGATTCTCTCTGCAAAATGTTTGAGAACTTCTGGTTCAGGATACTTACGCTTGTTCGGTAAGGGAGAGAAACAAGCAGAGTTGAAGAACAGAAGTTGAAGAACCTGGGGTTGAAAATGTGTGTGTGTGTGTGTGTGTGGGGGGGTGGGTGGGGGGCGGCTTCAGTGTGTCTTCAAAGCTTCCAGCAGAGTACTGGATTAGTACTTGTCACAATTATCTTGAATTAAAGACTCTGCAAGGTGTGATACTTCTGTTGAAGGTTGAGGATTACCTGCATATCTTTTTCATATGCGAATTCTAAAAAGATTTGTGCAGCTAAGGCTGCCATCAGATAGAAAGGACTGTTCTGCAGTCCTATGCCAGTTTATTGTTGCTGCAGTGCTAATCACATTTTGTGACATTGTGGTGCTGTAGTTAATAGTATGCCCCACTTTAAGTGGTTCTGTGTCATTGGGCTGTTGTTCTTCAGTTAGTAGCGGTGGTCCAAAAGAAGATGTTATCGGAGCTGGTATACAGTGCTTATAGAAGGGCTCTGAGCCAAGTGTTTTCAACCAACTTGTAGGAGTCCACCCCTTTATTAAACAAAATACTCCTGAGCCCATCAGATCCCTCTGTGGTGTCCTTCCTGATAGGCTCCTTTTATGTATTTGTATTATATATATTTGTATATATATCAGTTGGAGTATCCTATGTTCAAGAGGCTTCTCTCATACCTAAATCCTCCTTTAACTGCAAGTGGCAGAGGGCTCCTTTATGCAGAAATGGATGTGCAAAATCTGAAGGGAAGTGTGGGATTAACGGGAAAAGATTTGTTCATACAAGCCTTTATGAAAGATGGAATTGAGGCTTTGCAGGCAGTGTAAATGGAATGGCAAGATTAGCTATGGGCTTTCCTTGACAAGGGCTCATATTAAGAAGAGAGCTGCCATCTCATGGTAAACAGAGAAGATGTGAATGTGATATTAAAGAAAGGGTGGGTTTTTTTTTTTACTAGGGACAGCAGTGCTGCTAGCTGATTAGAGGGCAAGGGGCAAGGGAGAAAGCCATTTGTAAGGAAAAAGTAATATCAACTGGGTCTTTATGTCTGTCTCCTCCCATGTCAAAGTGAGGCCACGGGAAAGAACTTTACATTAAATTCCAAATATTTGGGGTATTAGCTTTTATATTTGAATTTTAAAAATTTATAGCAGATTTTTTTTAATGCACACCCTCCCCTTTTCCAAATTTTAAAATGGCATTGCTAAAATGACCCAAGGCAACATGTAGTAAATATGTATTACAAGGTCATAGATCGCTTTTGTTGTTGTTGACCGCTAACATTAGCTAAATAGTCAGAGGCAGCATTGGTACTCAAACGTGTTGCTCAACTGACTGGCAGAATAATGGTCTGCTGCCTTTTATTCTATGGATGATTAAGTGCCTGTTATTTTTAAAGTGATGCTAGACCCATTTCTCCTTCCATGTAGTGGAACAATAGCACATAGTGGCGCAGATCTTCGATTTCATTCATGGAAGGGGGCAAAGGCCAAAACGCTTACTGGTGTCTTTATAGCTGCTGAATTGGGTATGTGACATTCAATTCTGTAATCTCACACACTATGGTCTCAAAGAGTTACGAACACTGTTGCTAAAGTATGCAAGTAATCCTTTAGTAGTCTTGTTTGAATAGGCTAGGGAAATATTTAGATAATGTGCCCCACAAAAAGTTGTTCTTTTCAGCCGCATCCCCGTGGTGCATGCAGTGTCTGCTCCCACTCTTAAGAAAGCTGAGATAAGATGTTTTTCCAATACTGTACACATGTGTAAACAAACTGTCCTGTTTTCAGCTGTCTCCACTGCCCTAGGGGTAGAATTAAATGAGCTAATAGCTTTCTTAAGAAGTTATTCTGGACTATGTCAGGCTTTAGTTTAAAGTTCCAACCTTCAGATTCCTACAGCAGCTGACCTTGCAGTTCTTTAATTGCCAGTTGGACCAAATTGGTTCCATACAGCCTGCATTAGCACTACAGCCTGCCTTAATCTTGCTATCAGAAATGTTCTCAAGGGTCTCAGTCCAGCTATCTGTCCTAGAGGAATAAAGTCCTAATACGAGAATGTACTGAGTCTAGTGTCTATTACTATCCTGTGAGTATTTTTGGGATAGGAGCTTCTCCCCCACCCTTTAAGTGATTCTTTTTCTGTATCACAGTTAATTGTAAGATTTTTGTCTGGCAGAAGCAAACTGGTCTAGCGTTATTTTCAGAACCAGCTAGTAATAAAACCGTATTGCTACATATAAGATAAGATCCAGCTTTTGGAGTAGTGAGGCAGAAGGATCTTTATTTAAAATCTTCTCTTTCACTCTCTCTCTCTCTCTCTCTCTCTCTCTCTCTCTCTCTGTGCATGCATGTGTGTGTTACATAGTCCTACCTGAACTATTCTGTCAATCCTGACTTTAGTTCTGGAGTTATTGTTATGACCACAGCTCACAACCTGAATTATATCTGTTCTTTTATTAAATATTTGCATGCGTTATTTTGTGTAAAACCCAACATAAGTCCTACCTAGAGTAGAACCATTGAAATAAATGGGAGGTAGGCTAGCTATAACTAACTTCAGCCCTATTCATTTAAATGGGTTTACTCTAAGTAGGGCGTATGTTGGATTTTATCTTTTTACCTCATACCTCTCTACCTGTTTTCTACTTAGTCCAAAGTGGGCTAAGTGGACAGAAAGCCTGATTTACATGTTACGCTGAGTGCAAGGTGGGGAGGAGAAAAGTGTGCCCTGCCCCTCCTCCCAGCCTTCACTGGTATATCTGATCTCCACATGCACGTGTAGAATCTATGCAGATGTTCATTGGAACATAAGGAGTTTAGGGACAGGAATTGCACGTGCACTCCTGCTTCCCTCACAGTGCATTGAGTGAACATGTGAAGAGGGCTAAAATCCACAAGTTACCATGAGGTTTACTCATGAATACGTGCAACATATTTTGATACTGGATATAGGAGTATGTAAAACTGTTTTAATTTATGAAATACTCTTCCACTAATGCTCCCTATAAGATTGTGCTTAATCTTCCTAGTTAGGCATCAGCCTAGTCTGAAACTTCCCTACTTAAATGTCAGTTATATTAATGATAACATTTAGGGCAGGGATGGGGAACCTCCGGCCTGCAGCCTGATGAGGCTCACCAGGGTTCCAGTTGACCTGACAGCTTCTTGCCCTGGCTCCTCTGCCACAGATAGAAAAGCTGATCAGCAGCTGATTGGAGAGAATTGCTTTCCCTATGTACAAGCACATTCTATGTTTTGAAGACTCGGATATTCTGTGTTTATTAGTGGCCATACACTGATCAGACTTGAATATTGTTTGGCTAAAATTGCTGTCCTACCACTTTGGATCAGCACAAAATACTTCATCAGGGCTAGACACTTCTAGAGATGTATTTATTTGTGTGTGTGCCTGCCTGTGCATTCATATTCAGCCTTACCCATGGGATTGTAAGCAGATCCAGGCTTTTATGCTAGTGCAACTGCTTCTTGCCAGTGCCTCCACATCAGCAACAGACACCATCTTTAGACATGAGACAACACAAAGCTATTATGAAACCTGATGGGGAGAGAATGCTGGTTGGTCTGGAAGGGAATCAGGACTGTTGACTGCTTGGCTATATGCTGTTCTAAAGACATCCGTGTCTCTTCCAATTTACATGCTTAATAGTTGGTTTTAGTAACTGCAAACTGTATCAGTATATATAAATAGATCTACATTTTCCAGACACACTGGAGCAACTTTCTTTAGATGCTCACTAAGGAACATTAAAGATTTAGTTGTCCACTAGATGTTGAGAGGGCAAAGTAGGGAAGTGGCATACCCATAGGAGCAATGCCGCAGGATCTTTTGGTTGCAGACTGATAATTACAGGTGCTAATTAAACACATCCCAAATGAACTCTGTAAAAATAGAAATCACAGAAGGTAGGGTAGAGGTTGCAAGGAAGAACTGGAACCCTTGAATAACTTCGTAACACAATTTTTGTGAATATGATACAGAAGGCTTTTTGGAGGACAGGGAATTTGAGCTGATATCTTCCCCCACCCACTCCAAAAGCTTTTTTTTTTTTTAAAGAGAAACAATAGTTACATTTTACAGGAGATGATAAATAATAGAGCTGTATCTGGACATACCCAGTTTATGGCCTGACATTTTATTTTTTGGATTTGTGTAGAGAGAAAGGATGGACTTCCTGGTACCAGAAGCATTGCAAGACTAGCATCCCCACTTATTCCTGCCAAATCTTACTTCTCTTGCCTAGATGGCCTCCTCTGGCTTCTTCAGAAAGGTAGCCATATTGGTCTGTTGCAGCAAAAAAACACCAAGGCTTGGACCCTAGGACTGGTAAACTTAAGGAAGTTTCCCATCTCATCCTCCTCCCTTCAGTCACCTGCTATCCCTAAAAGTCTCTATGGAGGGTCAGGAGGACATAATGAATAGTGTAGGATGAGGTGTGGACAGCTGCTGCAGGAAGGAGGTTATGGGAACCTTTCCTTCTGGGAACGTTCACCTTAATTTTACCGGGTTCTAGTCCCCACTCAGCCATGGAAGCTCACTGGGTGACTTTGGGCCAGTCACAGACTCTCAGCCCAACCCACCTCATAGGGTTGTTGTTGTGAGGATGAAATGGAGAGGAGGAGGATAATGTAAGCCGCCTTGGGTTCCTTGCAAGAGGAAAAAAGGCGGGGTATAAATGCAATAAATAAATAAATAAATAAATAAATAAATAAATAAAAACTAGTCTGTGAACGTCCTTAAATTAACTTACCTTAGAATCCAAGCCCAAATTGGGATTATTCCCCGCCTCCACTAGCTACCCCCCAGCCAATCCCATATTGTGCAGGAGGGCCTCCTGACCTATAAAGAGGCTTGTTGAGGGATGCTGAAGACAGGAGGGGATGGAAAACGTTTCTTCTTCAAACCTCCTTAAGTGAATTTATTTTAGGGTCTATTTTAGGGTCTAAGCAATAAGTTGTGTGGCATCTTTAAAGAGTAGCATATTTATTGTGGCATAAGCTGACACCACAGTAAATGTGGTCTTTAAGGTGCCATAAGACTTTTTGGAAGCTTCTAGATGAAGCTTTTATTGCCTTGGCTGATTCACAGAATTTTATCCGGGTGTGCGTGTGTGCGTTCAGACAATGCCATCTTCCACTTGTAACTCTCCCATGTTTCCCTGCCACTGCTTCCATCGTTTTTCTTTCCACCGAAAATCTGTCAAGGAGGGAAAGAACAGTTCCATAGTATCTTGACTGGCAGCGCTAGGAGCCTCTATCTGGAAGCACCATTTTGTTGTTTATCCTCAGCTGAGCAAATGAATGCCAGCCAGAGCTCTGTCCTCTCCACGTCCCTTCTACTCTTCCCCAGACTTCCAGCCCTTATACTCCTTTCTCCCTTTTGTTTAGTTTTTCAATGTATCTTTAACATTTCCTCCCCAAATCCCTCTCCTCTAAATTTTCTATTCTCAAAACTATGTTTTAAGGAGGAAGTCAAGTCTCCACCCATCCTTTGGCCAACTATTCCTAGGTCAGATTTTATTCCATTATGGAGATGTTAGTATAATGTGGATGGTATAAAGGTTTACTGATTTGTCTCACTTCAGATAAATTCTTTCGACTGACATAGAAATACAGACTTCATTTTGTGTCAAACATCTAAATATAAAATAAGGGACATCTATTTTTTTTTCATTGAAAGGGGAACATAAAAATTGACAGGCTCTATAAATTAGTGACATTACTTTGTAGAAGGTTTGCTAAGCTCTGAGAAGATGGCAAGGAAGTCCTCTGAAATACCTTTCTTGCTAGAATATTCTATTACCAGAACAATAATATACTAGAGCCTGACACTCACCATTACTTCCTAGTTATCTGTCAGAAATGTAATCTGACCATAGTTGCTAACAAAAGTAATAGTTTCTCTGGCCTTTACACAAGGCACACAGTATAAAGTTCATATATTCCATGGAAAAAATAGTGTAAAAGCATTTAGCTGCATGCTGGATTATTGACACTTATTGGTAATACTCCCTATATTCTGAGAGGATTTTCATTTTAAATTGTTTTTAAAAACATGCAAAATTTGTTAAAGGACACAGATTAAAAGAATGAAAAGGGAATAATTCCATATTGGAAAAGAAGATGTAATGATCCATTTGCATGTTACACAATGATCATAGGAGACCGGTTATGTTCAGTAAACATCAGCTTGTTGTCTTTTCTCTTGCCCAAATATAAATGATTAACTTGATGATTTTTGCCACGTCTCACGGCTAACTCATTTATGATTAGTACAGTTCTACTTACCTTTTTTTTTTTTTTGAAGCTAGGACTTTCACAGAGATAAACATATTAGCAACTAATTCAATATGATTCTTTCCCTAACTGATGGCTGTAGATACCACAGTAAGATAATAAGTGGATTTGATGTTATCAGATATTCTGTTATCTCTTTAATTGTTCTAAGAACATTTCCCTAGACAATTTGAATAGGTCAACCCCCTCCTCCAGTATTAAGAACATAAGAAAAATTCTGCTGGATCAGACCAAAGGACTGTTCTAATCCAGCATCCCATTTCCAACAGTGTCATTTCTTTAAAGGTACCTATTGAGAAATTGAGAACTTAATGCCTTCAGCTTTGCCTCCTTTGTCAATATATTGTTTCTTTTAAAATACAGTCAGGGCCAGAAATATTGGAACAAGGATAACTGTTTTGGCAGTTGGCCTCTGTACACCACCACATTGAAGTTGAAAGGAAACACACCCAGATGGGAGCGAAGTCAGGACTTTCAACTGTAATTCAAGGGGTTTGACAAAAGTGGGGCATGAACCATTCAGGAAGTACAGCCAGTGGCATACACACACCCATGGTTGGTGGCTCATAAGTAATGGAACAAACCAACATCATTTCAAACTTAAGGATTGCCTTTAATACCTGGATGAAAATCCTTTGCAGTCAATGACTGCCTGAAGTCTGGAACCCATGGACATGACCAAATGCTGAGTTTCCTCCCTCGAGATGCTTTGCCAGGCCTTTACTGCAGCTGCCTTCAGCTGCTGCTTGTTTGTGGGTCTTTCTGCCTTCAGTCTTGTCTTCAGTAAGTGAGAAGCATGCTCTATTGGGTTGAGAGCAGGTGACTGACTTGGCCATTTAAGAACATCCCACTTCTTTGCCTTGAGAAACTCTTGCGTAGCTTTTGCTGTATGTTTTGGGTCATTATCCATCTGCAATATGAAGCGGCGTCCTATCAGTTTGCTGAATCTCAGCAGAAAGTATAGCCCGATACACTTCAGAATTCATTCTGCTGCTTTTATCAGCAGTCAGGTCATCGATAAACACCAGTGACCCGGTTCCATTGGCAGCCATACATGCCCATGCCATAACACTGCCTCCACCATGTTTGACAGATGAAGTGGTATGCTTTGGATCATGGGCTGTTCCTTTCCTTCTCCATACTTTTCTCTTCCCATCATTCTGGTACAAGTTAATCTTGGTTTCCTAAGTCAAAAGAATCTTATGCCCGAACTGGGCAGGCTTTTTTAGGTGTTTGCTGGCAAAGGCTAATCTGGCCTGTCTGTTCTTGAGCATTACCAGTGGTTTGCACCTTGTTGTGAAGCCTGTGTATTTACATTCATAAAGCTGTCTCTTGACTGCAGATGTTGACAATGACATGCCTACCTCCGCAAGAGCATTCTTGACCTGGCTAGATGTTGTGAAAGGGTTCCTCTTCACCCTGAGCAGAATTCTGCGGTCATCCCCTTTAGTTGTCTTCTGTGGTCTTCCAGGCCTTTTGCTGTTGCTGAGCTTGCCAGTTAATTCCTTCTTTTTCAGGATGTTCCAAACTGTTGTGATGGCCACTCCCACTGTTTTTGCTATCTCTCTGATGGGTTTATTTTGTTTCCTCAGCCTAATGATGGCCTCCTTCACTCGCATGGACACCTCATAGAATCATAGAATCATAGAATAGTAGGGTTGGAAGGGGCCTTCAGCCTCTTGCTCACTCTTATGCAGGTTCCCCTGTGATTCTTCCTCTGCAGGCTGTCCTCCAGTCTCATCCTCAAGTACCTGGAATCGGTTCCACAGCTCCACTGCTTCCACTGGTGCAGAGTGGCATCTAGTTCTTCTTCTCCTAACTGTCACCCTTTTCCAAGGAGTATCCTCTACTCCATTTTTCCTCACCTCAGCATTTCCCACTTCTGCCTCATCTTGCTGTTGCTCTTCAAGCTTCTGGTCTTCACTTTGCTGCTGTAGTTCCCCCATTCTGTTCAAGAACGCTTCGTGTTCTCTTATTCCCCGGAGGGTCGACAGTCGCCGTTCCAGTCCACTTGCTTTTTCTTCCAGCAGCATGATCAACTTACACTTGTTGCAGGTGTAGGCCATGTTGTTCTCAGACAAGAAAATAAACATTGCACACACCTTGAAGGTCACCACCACTGGAGAGTCTTGTCCTTCCATAGCCTCTATTCCGTTTTTGTGTCTAGCTTTGTGATTGTTCTAGACTAGCCTGTGCCTGCTCCTCTACTCAGTAGAGGTTAAAAGCAGAGTCCCACTGGTGTGAAAGTGTGTGTTACAAGACAAATAAATGAAAAAAAAAAGTTTGTTGAAAAAGAAAAAAAAAATGTTAGGGGCCTCCCCCTTGACCTCCCCTGCCAAAGTCCCCTGGCCAACTCCTGTTTGCTCCCCCTGTTCACTCGCTATGGTCGCTCGCTGATCGCTTGCTTGCTTCTGTAGTCCCTGGACCAGCTGCAGCAGCTTGCTCTGCTCTGCTCAGCTGGGAGGCGGGAAACAGACTGAAACGTCCTGCCCACTCAGCTGCTGGGAATACTCAGGCCACACACCCCCAATTGAGTTGGAGCTCTCAGAAGCACCTGGTGAGCTCACAGCCACTCAGAAGGCTAAAGGGCAGCCCCCTGGGCTTCCTGCAGCCCACTTACCTCTTTGCCTCTGTCTCCTTTGTCTTTGGACCTCATGTTGGGAGTTCCAGTGAACAGCTACCAAATGCAAATGTAACACTCAGAACCACCTCCAGGCCTTTTATCTGCTTGATTGGTCATGGGGTACCAGGAAACAGGCCACACCTGGCCATGCAGCTGCTTGTCAGCCATTCGTTCCATTACTTACGAGCCACCAACGAGAGGTGTGTGTGCCACTGGCTGTCCTTCCTGAATGGTTAGTGCCCCACTTTTGCCAAACCCCTTGAATTACAGCTGAAAGTCCTGACTTCGCTCCCATCTGGGTGTGTTTTCTTTTGACTTCAATGTGGTGGTGTACAGAGGCCAACTGCCAAAACAGTTATCCTTGTTCCAATATTTCTGGTCCTGACTGTATGTACGTATCTATTTAAACATTAGAATATAGTGCCTTTCATTCCAACATCACATGTGAGCATTGCAGTTGTTGGATTTTATGGTAGGGTTTGTTGGTTATTCGCCTTCAGGCATTGTATATTTCGATGTTATTCCATGTACAATGCATATACACTGTGTAATACAATGTACATAAGGTTTGTATCCAAATTAGAGTTCAGTGGTTTAATTGCAGAGGCTGTATACTCTTTAGCACTTGTTGGTTGGTTGTATTCGCTACTATTGATCTCATTTTGTTTTGACAGCAGTGGGCAGCCAGAATGTTCTGGAAAACCCAGAAGCAGGACATGAATACAACAGCCCTCCCTCACTATTGCCCTCCAGAAATTGGTATTCAGTGGTATTTTGCCACTGAACATGGCAGTATTATATAGCCGTCCTAACTAAAAGCAATTGATGGGCATATCCTTCATGAATATATCTAATTGACTTTTAAAGCCTTCTAAGCTGCCACTTTTTGTGGCAATGAATTCTATAAATTAATTATTTGTTCTTGACAATCATGCATTCCTCTAAATGTTATAAATTCTACTAGGAGTTAGGTGCCACAGGTATAACATTATGTTAACAAAATGGGATCTGGCTGGAGCCTTGGCAGGCACATAATTTTAGATTTCCTCCCAAATACAAATCCTAACATCCCCCCACCACTTGCTCTTAACATTATTGGCAAGATTGCTTTCAACTAATAGTAATAACTTGTCATACCTTTTAGGTTAGAACTCCTTAAATTTGCAACTTGCAGAAAGTATTTCAGATACAGTTGGAAGCTTCTGTATTTCCCCACTACCCAAAAATCAGGGCATCTAGGAAGCTTCTTTACCTTACATAAGATTGCGTAAGATTAATTCATTTGCAGTACAAGCCTAAGCATTTTTACTCTCTCTGAAGTAACTCTGAATTCAGTGGACTGGGGTGTGTGTGTGTGTGTTTCCACCAGTGATTTACTCTGAGCTGGCTGCGTTTGGAAGTCATTAGGGGTAGATGACGTGGCCATCCAGCAATCACCCCAGAGCTTATCAGGGGAAAAACAGATTTCCTGAGACTGCTTAAAGTCCAGTTATTTTCCTCAAGTCAAGTTCTCCCCGGTATTGTTACTGTGTCCCCCAACTCCTGCATTGACCTCTGGTATACTAGCCCTGCCTAGGGATGTGCCTTTCACGATGACCCTGGTCAAGGGATGTTTCCTGTCATTGTGCTGAATGAGGCTTGCTGTCTTAATGCCAACAGAACTTACAGAGAACCCCCTCAATTGACAAGGCACAGTGTGATCTTGAGGCTCCGATTCTCTTTTGTTTGGTTTATTGCAATAGGAAGACACTTCGACCCTTTGTTATAGAGATCCTGCGGGTTAAAATGGGAGTTGGTTTCCATCTTTGTGTTTATGCTCTCTTTCCCACAACAAACCCATTAAAGTGTCTCCTCAGAAGTAATTCCCATTGTGGTCAATGAGGCTTGCCCTCTTAATGCCCACAGAACTTACAGAGAACCCCCTCAATTGACATGGCGAAGTTTAAAGCCCAAATTTCTTAAGTTCAGTAAAGTGCGATCTCAAGGTTCTGATTCTCCTTTGTTTGGTTTATTGCATTAGGAAGAAACTACTTCCACCCTTGGTTATAGAGATCCTGCAGGTTAAAATAGGGGCTGGTTTCTGTCTTTGTGTTTACTACTCTCTTTCCCAGCACAAGCATATGTGTGTCTACTCAGAAGTAACTCCCATTGTGGTAAACGAGGCTTGCTCCTGAAATGCAGGTGCAACTGGAGTTTCAGGGGAAGGGGGGGAGAGGGTGGAAAGCCTCACTTATTGGCTGACCAGCCTCTGCCAGTCAGATGATGTTCACTCCAACCCCCACCAGGAAGTATGTTCTGTGAAGCGATTTCTACTGCTCCAGAGAACCTGCTCATGGAGCCCTGCTTGCAGCAAAGCCAATTCCTTAAAAAAAATCCGGTACTCCTCCATTCACTTCTCCTTCCATTGTCATGGAAAAAGGGCCAGGGTGCTGCCAGATGAATAGCTCCTGGAACTACCATTCATAAGGTAGCAGTGCAGCTATTCTGCCTTTCCTTTCTTAAATGATTTTAAGGATGCTTCCAGGTCTCACTGTGCAATTTCACGGCCTCATTCATAGACTTATGGGGGTTCAGATAGCATTCTTTTCCATTTGTAGTCTTCCTGTGTTTTTCCACTGCTGCTTCTGTCTTGTTTTTTTAGCAGAATGAATGCCTTTTGCACAATGCCTTTTGATTATTAGTGATAGAAGCCTCTGTCTGGAAACACCTTTATTCCCTAGGATTACAGCCTGTAGGCTAGGACATAAAAATATAGGAAAGGAAAGGGCCCTACTAGATCAGATCAAAAGTCCATCTGTTCCAGTATCCTGGTTCCTATAGTGGCTGACTTGATATCTCCAGGAATTACAAGCAGAGAGCATAAAGGCAATAGCTAATAGCTCTTGATAGACCTATCTTCCATGAATGATATGACCATCTTTAACCTAGATGGTACAACAAGTAAAACCAACAAAATAATAAAAGATCAATAAAATAAGCACATAAATAAAATGGCAGGTATAGTAGCTGCGCAGTGTCACATCAGATATTTAAATCAAACGCCTGGGAAAATAAAAAGGACACTGAAAGGACACCAATAGGCACCAGGTGAGTCTCCCCAGAGAGAGCATTCCAGAAGTCATCCTGCCTATGCACCGAGGTAATCTTCATATGCTACAACCAAGAGGACTTGTCTTCTCAGTTAAGAACATAAGAGGAGCAATTTTGGATCAGACCAAAGGCCTATCTAGTTTAGCATTCTGTTCATACAGTGGCCAACCAGCTGTGTGTGGGAAACGCATAAGTAGGACATAAGTACAAAAGCACCCTCCTACTCATGTTCTCTAGGAACTCCCGATAGTAGAGTAGCATATCACCATCAGGACTAGTAGCCATTGATAGCCTTATCCAGTAATTTGTCCAATTCCCTTTTAAAGTCATCCAAATTGGTGGCCATCACTACATCTTGTGGAAGTAAAATCCACAGCTTAACTATGCCCTGTGTGAAGAAATACTTCCTTTTATCTGTTCCAAATGTTCCACAATTCAGCTTCATCGGATGACCCTGGGTTCTAGTATTATGAGAGAGGGAGAAAAATGTCTCCCTGTCCACTTTCTCCTCACCATGCATTATTCTGCACACCTCTATCCTGACTCCCCTCACTTCTCTTTTTCCCAAGCTAAATAGTGCCAAATGTAACCTTTCCATATAGATGAGTTGCACCTCAGCTCACCTTGGACACGCAGAGGGAGGCCTCAGAGGCAGGATGATGCAAGACATCTAGTCCAGCTAATACACAATGATACTGATGCAGCTAGGCTATCCCCCTTCCCTTATAGTCCCAAGGGGGCATACAATCAAGTGGCAATTTTACAGTCATTTTGTTGCATTGGTAATCACGGCTTAAAAATTCTTAAACCAGGCATTATCAACTTTCAATTGAGATAGCAAACAGTGCAATACTGAATTTGAAAAGCTGGACAATTATCATACGATTTCTTCTGTATCATCTTCATAAATACACCCAAAGCCTTATGGGTGGTACAAATGTGATAATCATCTTTTGCCTAGAGTCAATATAGAGGATGGAATAGGAGCTATAGAAAAGTAGCATTGGTCTGGGTGTTCATCTTCATTCGTGCTGTTATGTCCAATCATGGTAAATTTAAAGCAGACCATTTCAGCAAGACCTTAGAGATGTTATTTATTGATCCCTTACAATTAGATATAAGAAGTCAGAGTAATTTCAAATTACTGCACATCTCATTGTGGATCAGTGATCTGTCAAGGCAATTTAACAAGAGTTTAAAAATATGTATCAGTGTGCCCAGGGCTGTACCAAATTGACAAGGACAATTTCTCAGCCATTTCATCCTCCTCAAAATCAGCTGTTTTGTTTTGGCTTTATTCAGGGATGAAGAGAACTGGAGAAGCCACCATTTTGTTGCTGCCCCCCCCCCCCCTGGAAAACCCTGTTTGGAAGTGTTTTTTGAATTTTGGTAGAATCAAAATAGCTGCCAACATAAAAAAAAATGGCTTCCTTCTTTGTCATTCACTGGGGTCTATCATTATAGTAGATAGCAGTTGAATATATACAGCAAAACACACATTTTAACAGAATGGGCAGATCATTCCTCCAGTAGCTCAGTTTATTTGAGAGGTGCACAGTGTTAAATATCCCTCCGAAGAAAGGGCAGTGATGGAAGCATATAAAAATATAAAGTCACAATGTGCCATTCAGTGCAACCCCATTTTTAAACCTGAAATACTAGGAAAAGCTCCTTTTTACACTTGGATTTCTTTTTTTAAAATATAAGAATGTATTGCAAAAATCCAAAGATATTTTATTCAAAAGCAACCCAAAGTTTAAAAGGTGTCCCATGCTGTATTTTTGAGTAGCTGAGGGATTGGAGATTACCAGTGCAATTCTATGCATGTATAATCAAAGGTTCAGTGTGACTTACCCACAAGTAAATGTGCTCATGAATCAGCAAAAGGACTCAACAAGTCAAAGCTGTAGGAGACAGTGTCACGAAAAAACTCCCTTCTCTGATTACTGGATCAATTTCACAGAGTTTAATTGAAGCACTGGTTCTCTACAGCCCTATTAGGTACGCAGATGTGAGTCTGATGATACCTCCCTCTTGTGTGTGGATAGTGTCGTTTTGGCTACGTAAACCACAGCACTCTTACTTGAACATTGGAAATAGAGGGAATGATATATGATTAATTTTAATGAAGACAAAAATAATAACAAAAGCTACCTTAGGATAATAATTTATTCTTTTGGAAAAAATTTTTTTTTAGCAGTTTAAAATAGGACAAATGAGACTCCAGTAGCAGGTGGCAGTGAATATACTATTGCAAGGTCAGATGCTTATAATTAGTACTTGACCCTTTATCTTCTGTGGGTGAGTACTAGGGATGGACGAATGTCACTTACCTGGTCCCGCAGCTTGCTTCGCGGTGGGGGGGAGGCGCTCCGTTCCTTCCTGCCGAAATTCTGGCCGGGGGGGAGGCGCCCCGTTCCTCTGGCCGAAATTATGGCCGGGGGGGAGGCGCCCCGTCCCTCCGGCTGCGAATCCTCCTGGCTGGCCGGGACGCAAATGGTGGCGGCCGTAGCTGCCGCCGTTTGCGTCCCTGCAGTCAGCCGTGATAGGCTACGTAAATCCTTACATAGCCTATCACGGCTGACTTTGAAAAAAAAACGCGTACACAAATGGCGGCGCCCATGGGCGCCGCCATTTGCGTACGTGCTTTCCCCCCCCCAAAGTCAGCCGTGATAGGCTACATAAGGATTTACGTAGCCTATCACAGTGTTTTTTGAAAATCTAGCCGTGATAGGCTATGTAAATCTTTACGTAGCCTATCACGTTTGCTTGTTTGTTTGTTTTTTTTACTGGGAAATGGCGGTGGTGGCAGCCGGCCGGAAGATTGGCTGCCGCCGCCGAACCGCTGCCAGGAGGCGCCAGGGACATTCGGCAAAGGTAAGTCCCATTCCGGGGGGTGGCAGGGGGGTGGCGGACCGTTTCTCCACCAATTTCAGGGGGCCAAATGCGTTGGCATTCGGCCTCCCGGAGATTCGTGGAGAAATTCTCCGACATCCCTAGAGTACCCAGCTTGCTGGGGGAATGGTAGCCATGACTGGGGAAGGCAATGGCAAACCACCCCACTACAGTCTGCCATGAAAACGCCAGCGCAAGCGGCGTCCCTCTAGGGGTCAGTAATGACCCGGTGTTTGCACAGGAGGAACCTTTCCTTTTTTTCAGGAAGGTCAGGAGCAAAGGTCTCTAATTCCAGAGCATGGTTTCTGATGGGGAGTTGTATCTCAGGGCTGCTTTGTATGTTACATTTTTTTCCTACTCAGAAAGAACTTCCAGGAACCTGCACTGAGATCATCATGTGCAAAAAATCCTATAGGTGTGTATGTACAGATGCTGTGAGTTTGTGATTGACTGTGACCCAGTACTTGTATAACATATGACCATGCAGCAAAATGTGTATAAGTGGTAGATTGTACGTGTCAGGTGTTACATCTGATGCCGCAATTTACATGTTATTTCCTGCACAAGATAGAATTGCGTTCTCTGCAGAAACAAACAAACTTCACATATGCAGTGGCCCTCGTGTATGTTCATTGTTTGCTACTCACAACATTAGATAGAGGGTTCCACACACATGTAATAGATCAAACTGCAGGCAGATGTTTCGTAGCAAATATAGTGGTTTTTGATGAAGGTAATTCACAAGTTCAACTGCAAGTCAAGTAATGAGACATCAAGTAATGTGTATGCATGCATGTGTGAGTCATCTCACATCTGGAAATCAAAATGTGAGATGTGTGAGAAGTGGAGTGGGTTTCATGGAAGCCATCAACTAGTTTGGTATATCCCTTGCTGATACATTTTAACCTACCTCTCTTATTCTCTGATTTTGAAAGCCTACCAGATGGCAGATAAGGAGGTATCCCTCATAGGATGCCCCCAAATATATAGTGTGTTTCTACATATTTGAGCATTTTCATCTGCTTCTAAGCAAATAAAGCCTTCTCATCAGGTAATGAGTTAAAACTGACAGCAATAGAGAAGGAAGTAGCCATTCACTTAAGAAATTGCATACAAATAAATTAGTAAGTACCCTACTAATGGCCATAAAGCTTCAGTTGGTGCAAAATGTGTCAGCTGAGCTGGTAACTGGTGCATGATAGCATGATCGCATCACTCCAATACTGAAAAACTTGCACTGGTTGCCAGTCGTTTTCTAAGCTCAAGGGGGGAGTCTCCATGAACAATTTACTCTGAGCTGGCTGCGTTTGGAGGTCATTAGGGATATATGACATTGTGGCCATTCAGCAGCCACCCCGGAGCTTATCAGGGAAAAAACTGAGTTCCTGGGACTGCTTTAAGTCCGATCCTTTCCTTAAGTTGGGTTCTCCCCAGTATAGTTGTCGTGTGCCCCAACCCCCGCATTTACCTCTGTTATGCTAGCCCTGCCCAAGGGTGTGCCTTTCACTGTGACCCCAGTCAAGGGGTGATTCCTGTCTCTACACAAATCAGTTAGTGTCTACGCAGAAGTAACTCCCATTGTGCTCAATGAGGCTTCTCCCTGAATGCCCACATTAGAACTTATAGAGATACCCCTCAATTGAAATGGCACAGTTTAAAGCCCAGTTCCCTAGGTGCTGTAAAGCATGATCTCGAGACTCCAATTCTCCATTGTTTGGTTTATTGCCTTAGGAAGTAACTACTTTGACCCTTCATTATACTTTGACCCATACATTGATCCTGGGCAGCATCAGGTTACAATGGGGGCTGGTTTCCCATCTTTATGTTTAGTGCTGTCTTTCCCACAACAAACCCATTAGTATCTCCTCAGAAGTAACTCCCATTGTGCTGAATGAGGCTTGCCTTCTGAATGCCTACATCAGAATTTACAGAGATCCCCCTGAATTGAATACACAGTTAAAGCACTGATTTCCTGAAACCTGTAAAGTGCTTTACCACATCTGCAATTCTCTCTGGCTTGGTTTATTGCCTTAGGAAGTAACTACTTCACATCTTAGTTATAGAGATCCTGCGGTTAGAAAGGGGGCTGGTTTCACATCCCTGTGTCCCCCCGCCCCTCTTTCCCAGCACAAGCATATGTCTGTCTACTTGGAAGTAACTCCCATTAAGCTCAGTGAGGCTCCTAAAATGCTGGTGCATCTGGAGTTTCAGGGGAAAGGGAGGGAGAAGCCTCTCCTATTGGTTGAGCAGCCCCTGCCAGTCAGATGACGTTCACTCCAGGAAGTATGTTCTGTGAAGTGATTTTTACTGGTGTGGAGCGCTCGCTCGTGGAGCCCTGCATGGACCAAGGTGCAGTAAAGCTCCTTCCGTTGTCATGGAGACACAACTGTGGTGTTGGTTTTAACCTTTTAAGCTCTAAACATGTTAGGGCCTGGCTATCTGAGGGAATGCCTGTCTTGGTATGAACTACTTGGTTGTTAACATCAGCAGGAGAGGCCCTTTCCAAGGCACTCATGCTTGCAGCCTGTTTCCCAGGCATGCAGGAAAGGGTTTTCTCTCCTGCTGCTCCCAAACTCTGGAACACACACCCTTTGGAGGTTTGACTTGTCCCCTGGGTTCAGGGAGCAGGGTCAAGACTTCTCTTTTTAACTAAGCTTTTTAACTTGTTACGGGTTTTAAGGTTGTTTTAAGTGTTTACTATGTTTTTATTTGATTATTGTTTTTATCCTCTGATTTTTTTTAAAAAAAACTCCACCTTGGTTGACTTTGGAAAGGTGGAAAAGAAGTACCATAAAATAAAATAAAGGGTTGATCCCTTTCACACAGCCCTGCAACATCAGCCTTTTGCCTCATGGTGCAATCTCAAATAAATTGAGTAGTGAACAAAGGAAGCAATCCAGCCTTTGTTGATAATTTCTAACCCTCATTGACTTCTAACAAATGCTTCAGTGTCTCCCACCGAAATCAATGGAACAGTTACAAGTGCCTAACTTGGCTTGGATTGAGTCCATTGCTATTAAAATCATTTCCATGGCAACTGTCACGGAGGATAATATTTGATGATTAGAACAGTGGTAGAAGAGGTTACCTCTCCTGTGTTCTGTTTCTGTTTCTGTTCACTGGTAATAAGTGACCTCTGGCAAGTTGCTGGGTTTACTGGGCTTCAGTTTCCTGGTCTGTAAAATGTTAAGGGACTGTTGGCTGAACAGGGGAATGAGCTGGATTTCCTTGCTTGCTGAATTTGGGAAAAGACTTTCATTAATTTCTACAGGTGGTTCGGATTAGGCTCTGGATGTGGTGTACAGTATGTGAACCTGAAGAGCTTTCTATTGCAGGTAAAACCTCCTTCAAAACCATTAGCCACTTAAAAAAAAAATTAGCCAGAAACAAAATTTTAGGCATTTTCCTCCTGAATGATCATTGTTTTGAAATTGCTAGCTTCAGACTTCAAATGACTAGGCTTGCTTCCAGGTAGAGGGTTCCTACTAGTACTCCCAATCAGAAGTTATTGTGCAGCTATTCCATCTGTTGTTCCTTAATGGATTTTCAGCAGTAAGAAAAAAGAAGGAAAAAGTGGTGGGAAAACCTGGGGGCGGGGTTTACAAGTGTAAGATGACAATGTCTGGACCCCCTGTAAAAGTCCATGCATGAACCAGGGCGATCGCTCATTGTAATCTTCCACCCCCACTTGGAATTCCCTGTTCCCTCTGAGCTTAGTTGCAATTCTCACAGTAGCTGGGTGGAGGGTGGGGGGGAAATTTCCCCAGCAACAATCCTGTTGTAATGCAAAGTATTTTGAGGTTGCTTAGAATCATAGAATCATAAGGTTGGAAGGGGCCTGCAAGACCATTGAGTCCAACCCCCTGGTCAATGCAGAAAGCCTGATTTCCAGGCAGTCTCCCATCCAAGTTAGGGATGTACGAAACACCTACCTGGCTCCATCCCTCCCCCCGGAATCCTCCCCAGCTGGCTCTACTCTGCAGCAGCTCTGCGGAGCCGCCGGCTGCAGCTGGAGTTTTGGCCGCGGCCAGGCTGCTGCAGCCGCAAATGGCGGCCATCGTAGCAGCTGCCATTTGCGTCCTTGCAGGGCACCGTGATAGGCTACGTAAGTATTTACGTAGCCTATCACAGTAAAAGCAGCCACGCAAATGGCAGCCGCTATGCCATTTGCATGGCTACCTTTACCGTGATAGGCTACGTAAATACTTACGTAGCCTATCACGGTGGCCTGCAGGGATGCAAATGGCGGCCGCTACGACGGTAGATCAGGTATATCCAGTCCTTTGCTCGCCTTGTTCTTGAATGATCAATTAAGACCCATTCACTTAACAAAGGACGTGGTCCTGATAGAGATGAACCTTGTGTTGGGTACCCGGGACAGATTAGGGATTCTGTTGGTGTACCGCCCACCCCGCTGCCCATCAGACTCCCTGCCTGAGCTGATGGAGGTGGTCTCGGACTTGGTGTTGAGGACCCCCAGGATGATGGTCCTGGGGGATCTCAACTTCCATGCCGAGGCCGCTGTATCTGGGGCGGCTCAGGACTTCATGGCCGCCATGACAACCATGGGGCTGTCCCAACATGTCATCGGCCCAACGCATATAAAAGGACACACGCTTGATCTGGTTTTCTCGACTGGGCAGGTGGATGGTGATCTGAAAGTGGAGGAATTAACATCTGTCCCTTTGTCATGGTCAGATCACTTCCTGCTGAGGTTTAGACTTCTGGCGGCCTTTCCCCTCTGCAAGGGTGGGGGACCTATTAAAATGGTCCGCCCCCGGAGATTAATGGATTCCGATGGATTCCAGAGGGCTCTGGGGGATTTTCCTGCTGGTATGGCTGGTGCTCCTGTCGAAGCCCAGGTCGCTCTGTGGAATGCAGAGATGACTCGGGCGGTTGACATGATCGTGCCCACGCGCCCTCTCCCTCTGAGCAGAGCCTGGCCAGCTCCTTGGTATACACCTGAGCTGAGGGCAATGAAGCAAGAGGGGAGACGGCTAGAACGCAGGTGGAGGAAAACCTGTGCTGAGTCTGACCGAACACAGGTAAGAGCCCACTATTGAGCCTACTCTGTGGCGGTGAGGGTGGCAAAGAGGCAGTTCTTTTCCACCAGCATTGCATCTTCTCAGTGTCGTCCAGCGGAGCTTTTCCGAGTGGTTCGCGGCCTGTTACATTCTGGGCCAGGGAGAGAGACGGTGGAACCCTTGGTAGCACGCTGTGACAAGTTTGCGCGGCACTTTGAGGATAAAGTCGCTCAGATTCGTCATGAATTGGACACCACCATTAATGCAGTTCCATTGGTAGAGGCGTTCAGAGCACCGTCTGGTCCAGTTTTATTGGATGAGTTTCAGTTACTGAGGCCTGAGGATGCGGACAAGGTGCTTGGCCAAGTCCGATTGACCACTTGTGTGCTTGACCCTTGCCCTTCATGGCTTATTAAATCAAACAAGGAGGGGTTGTCCGGCTGGGTCCAGGAGGTTGTAAATTCCTCCTTGAGAGAGGGAGTGGTGCCTGCTGCTTTAAAAGAGGCAGTAATTAGACCACTCCTGAAAAAGCCTAACCTGGACCCAGAGGATGTTAACAATTATAGGCCAGTGGCCAACATCCCCTTCCTGGGCAAGGTGCTTGAGCGGGTTGTAGGACAGCTCCAGGCACTCTTGAATGAAACGGATTATCTAGATCCATTTCAATCGGGCTTCAGGCCTGGTTTTGGAACGGAAACTGCCTTGGTCGCCCTGTGGGATGACCTCTGCCGGGAGAGAGACAGGGGGAGTGCGACCCTGTTGATTCTCCTGGACCTCTCAGCGGCTTTCGATACCATCGACCATGGTATCCTTCTGGATAGGTTGTCTGGGTTGGGAGTTGGAGGCACTGCACTACAGTGGTTCCGCTCCTACTTGGATGGCCGATTCCAGAAGGTGGTGCTGGGAGATTATTGCTCTGTGCCATGGCAATTGTGCCATGGGGTTCCACAGGGCTCTATTTTATCCCCCATGCTGTTTAACATCTACATGAAACCGCTGGGGGAGGTTATCCGGAGGTGTGGGCTGAGGTGCCATCAATATGCGGATGACACCCAGCTCTACCTCTCTTTCTCATCAAACCCAGGTGAGGCAGTGGCTGTTCTGAACCAGTGCCTGGGCACGGTAATGGACTGGATGAGGGCTAATAAACTGAAACTCAATCCAGACAAGACGGAGGTACAGTTAGTGGGTGGTTCATCTGCCCGGCTAGGTGATATTCAACCTGTTCTGGAGGGGGTTGCACTCCCCCTAAAGGATCAGGTTCATAGTTTGGGGGTGCTCTTGGATCCAGAACTGTCACTTGAGGCACAGGTGAACTCAGTGGCACGGAGCACTTTTTATCAGCTTAGGCTGGTATACCAACTACGCCCTTATCTGGACAGAGATAGCCTAGCTACAGTTATCCATGCTCTGATAACTTCTCGTCTGGATTACTGCAATGCGTTATACGTGGGGCTGCCTTTGAAAATGGTCCGGAAACTTCAGCTGGTCCAAAATAGGGCAGCAAGATTGTTAACAGGGACTGGCCTGCGAGCTCATATTACGCCAGTACTTTTCCAGCTGCACTGGCTGCCAGTCCATTTCCGGGCCCGATTCAAAGTGCTGGTGTTAACATTCAAAGCCCTTAACGGCTTGGGGCCAGGTTACCTGAAGGATCGCCTCCTCCCATATGTGCCTGCCCGGACCTTAAGATCATCATCAGCGGCCCTTCTCCGTGAGCCCCTGCCAAAGGAAGTGAGGCGGGTGGCTACTAGGAGGAGGGCTTTTTCTGTTGTGGCACCCCGGCTGTGGAATGAGCTCCCTAGTGAGGTTCGCCTGGCGCCTACATTGTACTCCTTTCGGCGCCAGGTGAAGACCTTTTTATTTTCCCAGGCATTTTAGCTTTCTAAATTTTTATCTTTGCTGTTTTAAATCTGTATTTTAAACTCCTGTACTGCTGCTAGGTTTTATTGTGGTTGTATTGTTATATTGTGGTTTTAATGTTCTATATATTTAAATTGTTTTATTGTGTGTTGTTTGGTTTTAATTTTTGTGAACCGCCCAGAGAGCTTCGGCTATTGGGAGGTATAGAAATAAATAAATAAATAAAAATAAATAAATAAATAAAAGATGAAAACAGCTAGAACTGGTTTGTTGATACAGAACAATGCAGCTGCCTGAATTTTTGGACTCTCCTTGGGGGCGTGGCTATGGGGACTGTCATGATGACCACCAGCACTTCAAAATTTACCTCTGCACCACTGCCTACAAAGAATATTCCATAACCTGCTCTTCAAAGTGGGCCCACCTCCTCCTCCTCTATCCATCAGTGATGGTCATGGAGATACCAAATATGCTCTTTCTAATTTTGAAAGCAGAGCCCATCAGTCAACTGCAGAATGACATGGGCTTTATGGTCTCTGTGAGGATGGCTTAAGCTGTGCGTGCCACAAGACTTTGTATTTTATTTAAGGCCTGGTTTCCTGGAGATAGGCAGTAGTGAGAAAGCACAGAATGTCCTTCCAACAGGCATGGCTACACCGAACTTAAGGGCTTGGCAGCTTTTCCTCTCCACCTCGTTTAACAGAAGGTTGTTTTCCATGGTTCCTTCTAAGTGCTTTTTACTCTAATTCAAACAGATCTGGCTGGCCTAGGCTCAGTGGAGCATTCAGAGCCGGGCCGTCTGCAGGTGACATTATGCAGGAAGGATCTGATAATTGTATGCATGTTTACGTACATCTGCATTCCAGATCGTCTCCAATTTGTGCATTTGTCAAAACCAGTATACTTCCATTTTTTAGCAATTTTGCTAACACTTCCTTTCCCTTAACCTCTTCTGCTCCTAGGCAGAAAATAGCTGTTTCTGTAGAGCCAAAAGAGCTGGCATCTTGTATTAGAGGGCTCGCTGACCCGAATGCTTTCAGGATTGCCCTTTTAGAAAGGTCACATGTAGAAATCCACTTTTTATGGATAAACAGGTTCATTAAAGGTGGATTATTAAGAGAAATTTCTCAGCTATATTGTGACTTATTGGGGATAGAGGGCAGAAATCATGAAGCCCTTTTCTTCTTCATTTAAATTCACCTCTGTCAAAGATCAAGTCCCATTCCAGTTCTTCTGAGACTTGGCCCCAGATACACTCTCGCTGAGTGCTGGTGACAGCATGAATCATGAAATTCCGTGCTGTTACACTTCAAAGTTTAAAAATGTGCAATGTCCAAACACTTCTGGATTTTTCCCTATAACATATCCAAAATAAAATGTGATTTTAAAAATACATTAAAATACCAGCATATTGTAGCTTAAAGGTCTTGACTGCCTGTGACTAAGCCATAGGAGAGGCATTTCAGCCTTCAAGGAGGGACAAGGAAAAAGCTGGGAAACCACCAAACATTTAGTGGTTTGGAGAAGGGGTGGGGCCATCTGGGAAACCCTAGAGGGCCAGATTGGGGCCAGATTTGCCCCCCAGATTTGGTTCTCTCTCCCCTGACCCCTGTGTTTGGGTTTTCATCTTATTTGGATTATTTGAATTTTGGAAACCCCAGGAAATTTTGAAAGGCATGCAAGGTGAACATATGACAGACAAGGCTTTCATGGAGACGACTTGTTAATGGAAAGTAAACAAAGCACAATTGTATGGGTACAATACTGCAAGAATATCACTGAGCACAGTTTCTAGAAAACTTATGTCTCTCTTCGACCCTAGGGGGGAAAAACACTGTAGAGAGTGAAGGTGAGAGAAACACAGAAAGGTAAATCATTTAAGCACGGCTGTCTGGGACATGCTAGGAACTGAAGGACATTTTTCTGTCTAAACATGCGTAGGATTGTGCCCTAAGTCACTGTATTCCTGCCAATGAAACCTTTGCTTGTGGGAGAGGGTATAACAATATACTCTTGAGATATCCCTGCCTAATCTTTTTAAAAAAACCCTGCTTCTTGTAAGTGTGTGTGTGTGTGTGTGTGTGTGTGTGGGGTGGGAGGCCCTGAGAAGGCCTTGAAAGTTTGAGTTCATCACAAAATATTATAAGAAAGTTTTTGCTTACTTTGGCATCAGGACCCGAGTGTGGGGTGTGTTCTGGTTTTAGAACAAGCTTCCTCACCTTGGTGCGCTCCAGATACATTGGACTTCAGCTCCCATTATCCCTAGCAAGGATGGCTGTTGCTATACTAGCTGGGGCTGATGGGAGTTCCTGTCTAGCTCATCTGTTGGGCATGCAGGTTGGGGAAAGCTGTTTCAGTAAACCATTCCGTAGAACCAAGATGGATGTGAAGGAGAATCAGGAGCTGTGTCTGCCCTGTGTGTCCCCCTGGGCCAAAAGACTTCAAGTGATTTTCTGTCTCAGCAAGGGACCACCTGGCCCTCCTCCACTGAAAGCACACCAGTAGAGCAGTTTGTATGGATTGAGTATCATGCCAGAATTGAAGTGATGTACTTTCACAGGGGAATGCTGCATCCAGAAAACAGCCCTCTCCCAGGAAGAACACCCTGCTAGTCTTTAATTCATTTCTCCTGCTCCTTTCTTGAGTGCTGGAATTGGAGAGGGAGGCTGGATTAGAGGCTGTGCCTAGTCCAGGGTTTAGTTTGGTGGACCCTCCAAATATCTATGGGCTCTAAGCAGTTGTCTAAAACTTGCTGGCTGCTGGTAGTGGCAGTGAGGGGAATGCTAGCAAGAGCTAAGTATCATTACTGATGTCTCAGAGATGGGCTCAGAGATAGTGTTGAGGTTGACTTCCATTAGCTCTGTCTGTCACACAGCTACCCCCAGAAGGCAAAGAGCACCACGGCTCTCCAGGTGTTGCAATCCCACCCCTGGCTACAGGCTTCTGCTTCTGTTGCGAGGTGCTTTGAAGTTCGGGGGTTAAGGCCTAGCCTCATGCTCAGATTATCGCAAGCATCAGCCAGATGTTTTAGACTACAACTCCCGCCCACCCCAGCCATGATAGCCAATGTTCAGGGGTTCTGGGAATTGTAGTCCAAAACATCAGGAGGGCCCCTGGCCTAGAGGAAAGTGAGGAAGGAGAAGCTGATCCTGAATGCTTAGTTATGTCCAGCATGGGATGTCTTTCCCTCTACTGTATGGTCTATATTGATTCCCAAGGCATCCATGATGAGGCTGTTGATTTATGACACCACCAGTTGTGCAGCCTCCTTTTGCCCAGTCATGGTGCTTGCTGGAGCTCTAGAATCAACCTGGATATTGCAGGGTCCTTGCTGAGCTACACTGCAGTGCTATTACTTCTGCCCGTGATAATGTTTGACGGTTTGCTTTTCCAAAACTGTACATTTCCAATGGATTTTTAATTTGTTTTGTTCTGGTGTCATTTCTTCTTAAAGTTAGCATGGGGTGCACTGAAGCCACTACTACTTCTTGCCTGACCAGTAATTAATTAAGAAGGGATCAGCACTGATAATGCTCTGTAATCCCTTCTTTCAGATCATTTTGCTTGGTAATCCCTTTAATGCTAGCGGCTCTGATGGGCGACAGAGAGGAGGAGAAAAGAAGACATGGCGAACCTTTCTTGCATATTGCTGTGGTTGATAGCTTGCATTGCCCCCTCCCCAGTTGAGGGCTTCAGACTTATGATGTGCAAATAACAGAGTTAAGAAAGGTGTGAGTTAGAGAGCAAAGGGCCCAATTTAGTCAGGGCGTAGACATAAAAGGGGTATCAAAATTCTGTTTAGGGTAGCAAAATGCTACTGCAATGAATTAGATGCTACTGCAAAATGCTATTGCAATGAGTAAACATGCATAGAATTTGGCTGCAAGAATGTTAGCTGCCTAAACGTTATACATATCTGACATTGACTCTGTATTATTTATTTATTATTTATTTCACTTCTATATTGCCCAATCGATGAAGCTGTCTGGGCGGTTCACAATTTTTTTTTTAAAGTATGATTGATTCACTGCTTCTGCCCCTAGGATTCCTGAAACAGGGTCAAGAAAACCTGACCAAACTGAACAAGCTGAGCCATTGCTTCATTGTAAACATAACTGATATCCTGTTCACACCTTTATGTTTTGAGGCATTTTAGGTCCCCCTTCACCCTTCTACTGGCTTTCTTCTCAATGGACATGAGTTGTTGCTTGCTAGAGATGTGGCCCCTTTGTCCTTCCAACGAGGCTTTCAATATTCAATCACCCTGTCTCACTCACAGAATTTTATGGGCAATCCAGAAGTCATTATCCACTTATAATCCTCCCATGTTTTCCTTCCTAACACTTCTTCTGTGTGTTTTCTTACTTCGGAAAATCCATCATGGACGAAAAGATGGAATAGCTCCATAATGCCTTCTGGTTGGTAGCATCAGGATCCCTCCATCTGAAACCACCCAAACCGTGGAAAAGGTTGCCATCATAGACTGGGCATCCTGCAATTTGCCATGGGATCTGGGACACCCCACAACTATGTTTTAGGAGTGAGGTCACAGATGTAAGGAGTGGGCATTGCTTGAGCATATTTACCACTCTTTCACAGAGAACAGCTACTCCACTTCCCCTCAGGCGCATGCCCCCATCCACATCCTTTCAACTGTTATTTCTCTGACAGTCAGTTGGAGAGATACAGTTCTGGAGATTACAGCAACTAAGTAGCTATGAAGGGCCTTTTGTGTGATCAGAGATGCAATTATTAACTCGGACAGCCACAGACAAAGAACTCTCCAGTGTAGGCTTTACTGAGTTAAGGTGCCTTTGATGCAAACGTCTCTTCATCTTTCTTAAACAACAGATAAATTCTGTCGAGGCAGTGGAGGCAAGGCTAAATAATTGAGTACCAGACATCAAGAGTGTCCATGTGGCTGGAGCACTTCTGGGGTGGGTGTTGTTTCCAAAGGCTAAGTGATGTGGCATCCTTTCCTCTGGGATCAGTGTATGTGTCGGACAAGTGCGACTTCCTCCCTTTGGGGTGGATCAAGGACTGAGACGTACTGGCAAGTTCTTTGTCGTAACAGGCAGCTGAATCCGTGTACTAATTGATATGCTGATGTGGAGACCGTTTGCAATGAAAATCCCCCAATCCCCCTTTGCTATGTATTTAATAACGCAGATGTCTGTAAAGCAAATGCCAGCTGATTATTGGAAAACATATTTACTAAGCACGAAAGGTTTGTGATCATCAAACACTGCTGAGAAGCATTTGTACATGGTCTTATAGCAGAGGTGGGGAACATGTGGCCCTCCAGATGATGTTGGACTGCAACTCCCATCAGCTCTAACTGGCATAGCCAATAGTGAGGATGATGGGAGCTGTAGTCCAGCAACATCTGGTGGGCCACACATTCCCCATCCCTGCCTTATATCTTCAGAGACTTTGTGGTGCTCCTGGTAAAAAGAGAATGAGATTTAATCTGTCCAGCACTAGGCTACCAGTGCGAATGCACCCCAAACGACTAGGAGCGGAGACAGACGACCCTCTAATTCAGCAGTGCTTAAACGTGTTTGGCATTGACAGATACATTCGGTATGTTTTGCCACCAAATTTGTCACTGCAGCAACGCGGACAAGACATTTGCTCTTTTTATTTTCTAACATCAACAGACAAAATAATGTATCCTAAAAAAAATTAAATTCTATTAACATTTTTAAAGGATTTTTGCAACTGTTTCCCCAAGACTTCCATTTATTTATTTATTTATTTATTTATTTATTACATTTATATCCTACCTTTCTTCTGTTGTGGAACTCAAGGTGGCTGGATGCAGTTCCCAGGTGGTCTCCCCTCCAAGCACTGACCAGACCCAGACCTGCTTAGCTTTAGCAAGGTGGCTGCTTCATGTCCCTAGTCATCTTATGTTATTTTTATTTCTGTGCACTCTGTCACTTCTGTTTATTTTATTTTTTTAAAAAAGCTGGGCTGTGATCTCTCTCTCTCTCTCTCTCTCTCTGACAGTTGAGCACAATCGGGCTGACAGAGGGGTCAGGGACGTCCTCTTCCCCAGATGACCCTGTAGCGCCTACTGCAATCGGCCAGCTATTGTTCAAAACAGGAGCCTGGGCGCACCTCCCACATACCGATCCAGCTGACTCTCTCTTGACACTCCTGAAACAGGAACGTTCTGGTCTGTGGGGTGCTTACATCTTACTGTAAATTCTCAGGGCTGAAATGTTGCCTGGATGATGAGTGCGTCTCACATAACGCTAAACCATATTTTAGGGCAGCCTTCCCCAAGGTGGCGCCCTCCCTCCAAATGTTTTGGACTACAGTTCTCATAACCCTAACCCCAGTCATGCTGTCTGGGGCTGATGGGAGTTGTAGTCCAGAGCATCAGGGGGGCACCAGGTTGGAAAGGCTGGTTAATTTTTATGTGCACAAGCCTTGAGCGCATACACTCCCCTCTCCCCCTCCTCCTCTGGCTGCAAGGAGGAGGTCAGAAGCTTTTGCTTCTGTTTTCAGCTAACCTCTCATTTTCAGCTAACCTCTCATTATGGTTGAACCTTGACAGCTGTGTTAGTGTTAACTATGGTTTATTGAAACAAGCCAGATTGATACCATGGTTAACCATCCTGGCTTATTTCAATAACAGTTACCACAGTTCCTGGTTTGGACATAATGAGAAGTTGAAAACATGATCTCATCCTTGTAGCCACACTGGAAAAGGAGCAGGGCGGGGGATGCACATGAGCCTGAGCCTTGTACATACAATGCTAAACTATAGTTTAGTGTTTTGTGTGAATGAGGTCAATTCAGGGAAGACTTCCTTGGTTGTGTATAAGGTAATGTACATAATTGCTATCAGTGGGGCCATGTAGGAGTCCCTAAAATTTAACAGTGTATTTTATTTTAAATATGTATACCCCACCCTATCTCCTGGAAGAGATCAGATGGCATTGTCTGTTCTGTCGGAGAATGTTTGGGATGTTTGGATCACCTGCCCACTCCATTTGTGTTGTAACGTATCCAACTAGTGAAATGCCCTTAATGGAAAGAGGTTTTCTTGAAACCAAACAACCCCCATTACCAATGATGATTATCAGACTCATGTTAAAGCTATAATAGACCGAGATGCCACAGTCCCTATGGAGGACATGCCTCCCAGAGCATCTCCTTTAACAGCACAAGCTTATAGGTGTCTGCTCAGAAGGAAATATAGGAGCATAGGAGGCCTTATAACCGAGTCAGACCATGGGTCCATCTTGCCCAGTATTGTCAACACTGACTGGCAGTGGCTCTTCAAGGTTTCAGGCAGGCTTTCCTTGCCCTACCTGGAGGTGCTGAGGATTGAACCTGGGGCCTTCTGCACGCAAAGCAGGTGCTCTGCCACTGAGCCATGGCCCCTGCTAGGGTTTTAACAGCAGTGCTGGCTTTATCCTAACAAGCTCCAGTGGCTCTATTGGTATATGTGTTGTTCAGATTTCTTAGCTTTCCATTCGCCTCCTCTGGACCTGTTAACCCAAGTGTGAATGCCTGCTGCTGTTCAGGTTCTTTGATTGCATTCAACTCACCATCTGATCTATCGGTAAGTGTGAACTTGTTCCCACTCGTAGAGCTGTGTGGAGAACTTGTTGCTGCCCTATCCTAATCCCATACAATATAATAGTATAATCCGAATGAATTGGATGTTGATTTTATTTATTTATTTATTGCATTTATATCCTGCCTTTTTTCCTCTTGCAAGGAACCGAAGGCAGCTTACATTATCCTCATCCTAAGTTGATCCTAACTTCTCACTAAAAAAACAGTCTTTCCCTCCCCCTTTAATGTGGAGTTTGGTTAAAAACGGGGCTGGGGAGGTACATGAAACTGTATGTCATGTCCACTTTAGAGCTGAGCGTATGAAGAATTAAGGTCACAATGCTGGCAAATGGGACTAAGAAAGTAGAAAGATTACATGGGAATGGCTCTGCATAATTGTGGGGATGGCGGAAAATTCCTCCACGGATTTCAGTTTCGCCCCCCGAAACCTGTGGCGGAATGGCCTCCCACCCCCCACCCCCCCACGGATTCCCCCCTAGGACGAAGCTTACCTGGGGCAGATGTTCCGGCGGCGGAAGCTCTGGCGGCTGCTGGTCTTTTGACCGGCTGCTGCGGCCGCCATTTGCGTCTGCTGTTTGCCATGATAGGCTACGTAAGTATTTACGTAGCCTATCATGGCAAGCAAAACAAAAAACCAAAAACCCGCATACGCAAATGGCGGCGGCTACGGTGGCCGCCATTTGCATTCCTTTTTTTTCACTGTTTTGTTGTTGTTGTTCAGTCGTTCAGTCGTGTCCGACTCTTCGTGACCCCATGGACCATAGCACACCAGGCCTTCCTGTTCTGCACTCTCTCCCGGAGTGTGCTCAAGTCCATATCCATTGCATCGGTGATGCTATCTAGCCATCTCATCCTCTGCCAGCCCCTTCTCCTTTTGCCTTCAATCTTTTTAGCCTACGTAAATATTTACGTAAGCTATTACGGCGAAAGAAAAGGGGAATGCAAATAGCGTAGTGGGCGGTATTTGCGTTCCTTTTTTTCTCCGTAATAGCTTATGTAAATATTTAAGTAGGCTAAAATGGCAAAAAATAGGGAACACAAATGGCGAGTGCCATAGCCGCTGCCATTTGCGTATGCTGGTTGTTTTTTTGCCTGCTGTGATGTAGCCTATTCCGGCACCCTGGCTGGACGCAAATGGTGGCCGCTACGGCGGCCGCCATTTGCATCCGCAGCAGCCCGTCCTTGGCCGGAACTCTGGCTGCGGACGGCCCTGGCTGGCTGCTCCGCAGAGCTGCTGTGGAGCAGAGCTGGCCGAGCAGGATTCCGGGGGGGAGGACCAGATCGCATCCCCCACCTGTCGAGGATTCTGGGGGGAGGGACGGAGCACCTCCCCCCCACCATGAATCACATCTGCGAAAAGGTAAGTGACTTTTGTACATCCCTACATAATTGTTGACAGTGCAAAATTACTCATGTATTCAAGTTTCACTCTTGACAGTGCGATCCTGTGTACATCTACTCAGTAGTAAATCCCATTATGTTCAATGGGACTCCCAGGTAAGTGTGTTTAGGGTTGTATCCTCAGTCACCTGTTGTTGTTTTTTCTACCCCACATTTCAGATCAAGTCCTCTGAAGGCAGTTTACAATAAAACATGTTAAAAGCAATAAAACAATGGAACAGATAATAGGTCATAATCCCCTTCTGTGCTTTTTTCACACTTCCACATTTAGCCATCCCATAGAGGAGTGCTACCTGACCAGGTATGGATCTGCATATGCACAGACAAGGCAGCAGCTGCCTCACCTCTCCAATATTTCCAAGCACACTGGATCAAAGGCTTTGGGACAAATCATAAAATAGTAGGGTTGGAAGGGGCCTATAAGACCATCGAGCCCAACCCCCTGCTCAATGCAGGAATCCAAGTCAAAGCATCCCTGACAGATGGCTGTCCAGCTTCATCTTGAATGCCTCCAGTGTGGGAGAGCCCACCACCTCCCTAGGTCATTCGTTCCATTGTCGTATTGCTCTAAAAGTCAGGAAGTTTGTCCTGATGTTCAGCCAGAATCTGGCTTCCTGTAACTTGAGCCCGTTATTCCATGTCCTGCACTCTGGGATGATCGAGAAGAGATCCTGGCCTTCCTCTCTGTGACAACTTTCAAGGACTTGAAGAGCGCTATCATATCTCCCCTCAGTCTTCTCAAGGCTAAACATGCCCAGTTCTTTCTGTCTCTCCTTATAGGGCTTGGTTTCCAGTCCCCTGATCATCTTCATTGCCCTCCTCTGAACCCTCTCCAGTTTGTCTGCATCCTTCTTAAAGTGCGGTACCCAGAACTGGACACAGTACTCCAGATGAAGCCTAACTAGTGCTGAGTAGAGGGGCACTAGTACTTCCCGGGATTTAGAAGCTATACTTATATTAATGCAGCCCCAAATAGCATTTGCCTTTTTTGCAGCCACCTCGCATTGTTGGCTCATATTCAGCTTGTGAGCTACATTCCAAGATCCTTCTCACTTGTAGTATTGTTGAGGCAAGTATCCCTCATCTTGTAACTGTGCATTTGGTTTCTCACCCTCTTTACAAGAAAAAAGCTGGTGGAAATCATAGGGAAGACCCAAGTTCCAGGAACAAAGTTGTGAGGGTCCTGAGAGTTGGGCTGACCGAGCAAATTGATCTGAATCTGTCATCTTGGCAGAATGTGATGTGCTCTTCCTATTGGAGTGAAGATCAAAAGAACATTGGAGGAATCTGTCCCATATAGGGTGGCCTCTTACACATTGCTAAAATAGAGGATAAAAGAGGACACCTATCGGAATACAGTTTGCATAAGTGATATGCATATGTCCAAATTAAGACATAGTGACTAGTATTTAATTAGAAACAGAGTGCATCTCACCCTAGTGGGGAAGACAGTGACCACGTGACCTGTGGGCCTGTCTGCTCTCCGGGTGCTCACTGTTGATGGGCAACCTCTAGACCCCCTCCCCCGCTCTCCCTTCTCGTGGTTCTTTATCTTTAAACTGGACTTGGACTGGGCAGCTGTTCAGAGAGGACATGGCCACCCTAGTCTTATACCAAGTCAGACTATTTTTCCATCTAGCCAAGTATTGTCTGCTCTGTGGCAGCAACTCTGAAGGGTGTCAAACAGAGAATCTTTCCTATCACCTACTACTTGACCCCTTTAACGAGAGATGCCAGGGTCCAGGGATTGAACCTGTGGTCTTTTGTATACAAAGCATCTGCTCTACCACTGAGCTATGGTCCCTTCCCAAAGAGCCTGAAGTTGGAACTGTGTGTGTGTGTGTGTGTGTGTGTGTTTGTGAAGTGAGAGCAATGGTGCAGCCACTGTAGTGCAGCAATCGCTATTTCAAAGCATTTCTGGTTTTGCTTTTCCCCCTCCCTCCCCCAGGCTTGGGACCATTCTAACTAATAATTTCTAAGGTCATTTCTGTGCCAACAAATGTAAAGTGGCTTAATCGTCATTCCCTTTCTCCAGGGAACCTTGGGAACTGTATCTGTCTGAGAGGAGCTTGGGATTGCTAAGAGAGAATTCTCAGCTCCCTCTCTCAACTACAATTTGCAGAATTCTTTTGGGGGACTATGATGGTTAAGCTGGCACAAAACCCATAAAAATGTGTAGGGTATATAATAGGGTATATAATGCAATAAATAAGTAAATAAAAATAAATACCCTAAGAAGAAGGCTGCTGCATGAATGGGACTTGAATGTACTAATTTACAAGTAGGGTGACCAAGTGCAAAGAGGAGAGGGCAAAGGAGTCACGTTGGGACTAGGAGAGATGCCACTTCCTCCCCAGCCCCCCAGCAACTGTCGATTTTCTTGCTACTGTGCATGAGGATCCACCGAACCCAGTTTCCCATTCATAGCAGTGAATTATTACCATCATCATCATCACCATCATCATCATCATCTATATCTCACCTTTTCCCCAATACTGGGACTCAAAGTGGCTTTACAACATTAAAAACTTGTACAGTTAAAATATATACATAGAAATACACAAAAGTTAAAAATATAACTAAATCACCAATAATATTAAAATTGTATAAAATTTGTTGTTGTTGTTCAGTCGTTAAGTTGTGTCCGACTCTTTGTGACCCCATGGACCATAGCACGCCTGGCCTTCCTGTCCTCCGCTCTCTCCTGGAGTGTGCTCAAATTCATATTTGTTGCATCGGTGATGCTATCTAGCCATCTCATCCTCTGCCGTCCCCTTCTCCTTTTGCCTTCAATCTTTCCCAGCATCAGGGTCTTTTCCAGTGAGTTTTCTCTTCGTATTAGGTGGCCAAAATTTTGAGCTTCAGCTTCAGTATGTGTCCTTCCAATGAGCACTCAGGGTTGATTTCCTTTAGGATTGACTGATTTGACTTCCGTGCAGTCCAGGGGACTCGTAAGAGTCTTATCCAGCACCACAGTTCGAAGGCATCAATTCTTTGGCGCTCAGCCTTCCTTACAGTCCAGCTCTCACAGCCATACGTTGCTACTGGGAAAACCATAGCTTTGATTATACGAATCTTTGTCGGCAAGGTGATGTCTCTGCTTCTTACTATGCTGTCTAGGTTTGCCATAGCTTTCCTCCCCAGGAACAAGCGTCTTTTAATTTCATGGCTACGGTCACCATCTGTGGTGATCTTGGAGCCCAAGAAAATACAATCTGTCACTGCTTCCATTTCTTCCCCTTCTATATGCCAGGAAGTGATGGGGCCAGATGCCATGATCTTCGTTTTTTTAATGTTGAGTTTCAAACCAGCTTTTGCACTCACCACTTCCACCCTCAACAAGAAGCTCTTTAGATCCTCTTCGCTTTCTGCCATTAGGGTGGTATCATCTGCGTATCTGAGGTTGTTGATAATTCTCTCAGCAACCTTAATTCCGACCTGTGATTCATCCGACCTGGCGTTTCTCATGATGTACTCTGCATATAAATTAAATAAGCAGGGCGACAATATACAGGCTTGTCGTACTCCTTTCCCAATTTTGAACCAATCGGTTGTTCCATGTCCGGTTCTTACTGTTGCTTCTTGTCCCTCATACAGGTTTCTCAGGAGACAGGTAAGGTGGTCTGGTACTCCCATCTCTTTAAAAATTTGCCAGAGTTTGTTGTGATCCACACAATCAAAGGCTTTAGCATGGTCAATGAAGCAGAAATAGACATTTTTCTGGAATTCTCCTGCTTTCTCCATGATCCAGTGAACGTTGGCGATTTGATCTCTAGTTCCTCTGCCTCTTCGGAACCCAGCTTGTACTTCTGGTAGTTCTCGGTTCACATACTGCTGAAGCCTAGCTTGTAGGATTTTGAGCATCACCTTGCTGGCATGTGAAATGAGCGCAATTGTGCAGTAGTTTGAACACTCTTTGGCATTGCCCTTCTTTGGAATTGGAATCTAAACTGACCTTTTCCAGTCTTGTGGCCACTGTTGAGTGTTCCAAATGTGTTGGCATATTGAGTGCAGCACTTTAACAACATCATCTTTTAGGATCTAAAATAGCTCAGCTGGAATACTGTCATCTCCGCTAGCTTTGTTGTTAGTAATGCTTCCTAAGACCCACTTGACTTCACTCTCGAGGATGTCCGGCTCAAGTTCAGTGACCACACTATCATGGCTATCAGGGACATTCAGATCTTTCCTGTATAGTTCTTCTGTGTATTCTTTCCACCTCTTCTTAATGTCATCTGCTTCTGAAGGTCCCTGCCTTCTTTGTCCTTTGTCATGCCTGTCTTTGCACAAAACGTTCCCTTGAGATCTCCGATTTTCTTGAAGAGATCTCTAGTCTTTCCCATTCTGTTGTTTTCCTCAATTTCTTTGCATTGTTCATTTAAGAAGGCCTTCTTGTCTCTCCTTGCTATTCTCTGGAACTCTGCATTCAGTTGGAGATATCTTCCCCTTTCTCCCTTGCTTTTCGCTTCCCTTCTTTCCTCAGCTACTTGTAAAGCCTCATCAGACAGCCACTTGGCTTTCTTGCATTTCTTTTTCTTTGGGATGGATTGAGTCGCTGCCTCCTGAACAATGTTACGGACCTCCATCCATAGTTCCTCAGGCACTCTGTCTATCAGGTCTAATCCCTTAAATCTATTCCTCACCTAAACTGTATATTCATAAGGGATATGATTGAGGTCATACCTGAATGGTTTAGTGGTTTTCCCTACGTTCTTCAATTTCAGCTGAAATTTTGCAAGAAGCAGCTCATGATCTGAGCCACAGTCAGCTCCTGGTCTTGTTTTTACTGTCTGTATGGAGCTTCTCCATCTTTGGCTGCGAAGTACATAATCAGTCTGATTTCGATATTGACCAATCTGGTGATGTCCATGTGTAGAGTCGCCTCTTGTGCTGTTGGAAAGGAGTGTTTGCTATGATCAGCGTGTTCTCTTGGCAAAACTCTATTATCCTTTGTCCTGCTTCATTTTGTAAACCAAGGCCATGCTTGCCTGTTATCCTGGTGATTTCTTGCCTTCCTACTTTAGCATTCCAATCCCCTATGATGAAGAGGACATCTTTTTTTTGGTGTTAGTTCTAGAAAGTGTTGTAGGTCTTCATAGAACCGATCAACCTCAGCTTCTTCAGACTCAGTGGTTGGGGCATAGACTTGAATTACTGTGATGTTTAATGGTTTGCCTTGGATTCGTACTGAGATCATTCTATCGTTTTTGAGATTGTACCCCAGTACTGCTTTTCCCACCGTTTTGTTGACTATGAGTGCTACTCCATTTCTTCTAGGGGATTCTTGCCCACAGTAGTAGATATGATGGTCACCTGAATTAAATTCGCCCATGCGTGTCCATTTTAGTTGGCTGTTTCCCAAGATGTTGATGTTCAATCTTGCCATCTCATGTTTGACCACCTCCAGCTTACCTTGATTCACTGATCTGACATTCCAGGTTCCTAGACAATATTGTTCTTTACAGCATCGGACTTTCTTTTCACCAGCAGACACATCCACAGCTGAGTGTCCTTTCGGCTTTGGCCCAGCCGCTTCACTCTTTCTGGTGCTACTTGGAAATACCCGCTGCTCTTTCCCAGTAGTATATTGGACACCTTCCGACCTGAGGGGCTCATCTTCCGGCATCATATCTTTTAGCCTTGTGATACGTTCCATGGGGTTTTCTTGGCAAGAATACTGGAGTGGGTTGCCATTTCCTTCTCCAGTGGACCACATTTTGTCAGAACTCGCTGCCATGACCTGTCCGTCTTGGGTGGCCCTGCACAGCATAGCTTATGGCTTCACTGAGTTACGCAAGCCCCTTCGCCACAACAAGGCAGTGATCCATGAAGGGGTTGTATAAAATATCAGAATTTAAAAAGACGACAACATTATAAACAATAATACCAGTCCATCATATTCTCATAGGTCCAGACTTGTTGTTGTTCAGTCGTTCAGTCGTGTCCGACTCTTCGTGACCCCATGGACCATAGCACGCCAGGCCTTCCTGTCCTGCGCTCTCTCCCGGAGCGTGCTCAAGTTCATATTCATTGCATCCGTGATGCTATCTAGCCATCTCATCCTCTGCCGTCCCCTTTTCCTTTTTCCTTCAGGCTTTCCCAGCATCAGGGTCTTTTCCAGGGAGTTTTCTCTTCGCATTAGGTGGCCAAAATATTGGAGCTTCAGCTTCATTATCTGTCCTTCCAATGAGCACTCAGGGTTGATTTCCTTGAGGATTGACTGATTTGACCTCCTTGCAGTCCAGGGGACTCGTAAGAGTCTTCTCCAGCACCACAGTTCGAAAGCATCAATTCTTCGGCGCTCAGCCTTCCTTATAGTCCAGCTCTCACAGCTACTGGGAAAACCATAGCTTTGATTAGATGGACCTTTGTCGGCAAGGTGGTGTCTCTGCTTCTTACTATGCTGTCTAGGTTGGCCATAGCTTTCCTCCCAAGGAGCAAGCGTATATGCCTTGCGATTCGGGGTCATTTGGGGCTCATCTTCCGGCGTCATCTCTTTTAGCCTTGTGATACGTTCCATGGGGTTTTCTTGGCAAGAATACTGGAGTGGGTTGCCATTTCCTTCTCCAGTGGACCACATTTTGTCAGAACTCTCTGCCATGACCTCTCCGTCTTGGGTGGCCCTGCACGGCATAGCTTATGGCTTCACTGAGTTATGCAAGCCCCTTCGCCACAACAAGGCAGTGATCCATGAAGGGGTAGGTCCAGACTATCTATCCCCAAAGGCTGCTGGAACAAAAAACAGTTTGCTTGCCTGCGGAAACATACCAAGGAGGGTGCCATGCCACTCCTGCCTCCCTGGGAATGGAGTTTCAGAGCATTGGGGCAGCCACTGAGAAGCCTGTGATGGTGGCGGGACTGCGAGAAGGGCCTCCCCTGAAGATCTCAGGGCACAAGCAGGCTCATAGGGGAGAATACAGTCTTTCAGATAACCTGGACCTGAGCTGTATAGGCTTTATAGGTCATGACCAGCACTTTGAATTGTGCCCGGAAACAGCCAGTGAAGCTGTTTTAGCAGGGGAGTTGTATGCTCCCTGTAGTCAGCCCCAGTTAACAGTCTGGCAGCAGCTCTTTGAACCAGCTGAAGTTTCCGAACACTCTTCAGAGGCAGCCTCACATAGAGCATGTTACAGTAATCCAAATGGGATGTAACTAAGGCATGAATGGCACAAGTGTCCTGTCCTTCTTTGTAGCATAGTCAGTCTGGCTACAAGAGGGTTTTGGATTGGTTGCGGGTATTTTCCCTCAGGTTCACATTGCCCCAATTGGGGGTTGTCATTTGTGCAACTGAACACTTTAAGATTTGCACATGCAATCCTCCTTTTTGAAAACGGAGCCTTCAGTGTCTTTTATAATATGAGTCACTGAAAGTAGAGCACAGACTTCTATATTTAATTTCGTATTGCCTTAAAAAATCAGCCTGATAGCCTTTTGAAAGAAGAAATCCCTCTCTCTCCAACTCCAGTTACCGATAGGCTATAGAAGAAGGGAACTGTGTGTGCAGAATAAATGTTCTGCCTTAGCTTGAACTTTCTGGCAGGGTCAAATTTCCCCATTGCCATAATGAGAGTTTGTTAGAAAATCTAGAACAGCAAGTGATGCTCTTTTCTCTTGGATCTCTGCATTTCAAGAAACATGTGGAAGGAGGGTGGTTGTGGGGAAGCGGGAAGCTGTGAAGATGGGTGGAATGAAAAACACCTTGAAGGTTTAGATATTTTTTTTTATCTAAGGCACCAAAGATCAGCAAAAAAAATGGATAAAGGGAGCAGGAAAAAGAAGGAAACTCAGAAAACAATCAAGGATCTTTTACTAGTGAACTTTTATTTTACTCCTTTGTTACATGTTAACTTGAGGTTCAGATTCCATGAAGCAAGAGGTCTGGAGTGTAGTGGAAAAAATGTCTGCTACCCCAATTATACCAGCAATAAATACATGTTTGGTGGCATTTAAATTAAAGAAATAAGGATCAGCTGCAAGCTCTTTTTCGATTTGAGAGGAATAAGGTACCGAATTGTTAAAGCAAAAGCAAGAACAGGCAGCTGGCCAGGAGCTGTTTGAAAGGCAGGTGAGAATTTTCTGAAGTCAGAAATATCAGTTCCATGTTAAATTGAAGTGTGCTAAATGAAGATGCTGTAGAGTTAATAATGCAGTGACTCTTGTGGAGGATGGTAGCCAAAGTTAAAGTTTGTGAGTTTTCCCACCGCTACAGGCCTATAGTCCAATGTGGCCATAGGTCTTGGAAATGTGGAATAGGGATGGACAAATCTGTCAATTTTGGGTTCTCTCAGTATCTCATTTTTCTGATCTTAAGTTAGGTTCATCTCAAATTTTGCAAATTTCTCCAGTTTTAAGTTCAGTTCTTCTCAAACCTTGGCAATTTTTTTAAAAAAGAAGTCTGTATGAACATTCATAAGCATTTGGGGGGGGGGGTTCTCCTACTATATACATTTTTGTATACATTTTTGCAGGCAATTTCCTGCATATAATGCATTTTTGAATATTTTTTCCCTTAATACACGCTTTTTTGGTATATATTATTTGGTTAGAGATCTTCGCAAATTTGGAAAAGTGCAAATTTTGAAGAATAAATACGTTCCAGTCTGCACAGCGGTTCGAACGTGCAAAATTAGGCAAAAAAATTTCTCCTGCATCCCTGTCCTCCACAGAAATATCAGTTTAGGGCTCCTTCATGGTCTGTAGGCAGCAATTCAAAACAGGTTTGTTTGCCTGGGTTTTTGATGAATGATCTTTGTTTTAGTTGTGGATTGATGGGATTTAGTTGTACGTTGTTTTGATTTTTTTTGGTAAACTGCCTTGCAGAGGGTCTGTTATTACAGAAAGGGGTGGCTTCAATGTTTGAAATAAATAAAAAGATTCACAACTGCGTAGGGTATTCACGTAGTACTGTCAGTGGAATTACTCCCAGTTCCCCCAGGGCCAGTGTGTGTGTGGGAGGCGTTATAGGGACCTGCCTTATATTGAGTCAGACTGTTGGTCCATCTGCCTTAGTATTGTCCACAACAGGTGTAGGCAGGCTTTCAGGACCCACTTTATTTTTTTTTACTAGCACCCTAAATTGCATCAGCCAAAGCCTGGTGCAAAAGAATTAGAGAATTATTAGCCCAGGGATTTGTTTTGAGTACCAGAAATGACCAGGGCTCACAGTCTCCACGTAAAAGTCCACACCTACTTACCCCATACTTTCTTCATTCCAGCAGCAGTATAATTTATGGCGGAAGTGAAGGGACTCATTTTGTCGCTGCTGTTGTTAAACAATTGGGAATCAGAAATCCTCACTGATCTACTGCATATCACCCAGAGAAGTACCAGTAGATTGAGATCAACCTTCTGCCCAGCCTTGGTGTACACTGGCTGGTAAGTGCTCTCCAGCATTTCAGGCAGGGTTTTTCCCAGCCCTACCTGGAGATGTGGGGGATAGAACCTGAGACCTTCTGTGTGCAAGTCATGTGCTCTGCCACTGAGCTACAGCCCTCCCGCTTTGACGCTTGCTGCTCTGTTGCTGAAGAATAGTAGCGGACAAAGGAAGTGTGCTGGGCTAGAAAGGAGAGATAAGGGGCTCTTCCACGTGGTCCTGCTAGTAGGAGACACCAGGCAGGGGTGCTGCCAAATCCTGGGTGGTCTAGTATGCTACGTTAAATATTTTTCCTATGGTAATAAGATATCTAAGGCTGGCATTGTCTATATATGGTTGCATGGCTACTATAATTTCAGAAAGGTTCTAATGTTCAGTGGGGTCTTCAACATGGGGGTGGGGCGGAATGAGTGCAACCGTATGACATCTCAGTCAAAATATGTCCAGCTGCAGTAATTACTGCGTATTAAACAAAACAGCAATTGGTTATTGGTTAATTTAAATGCTCTAATGAATATCTTGGTGTGAATCTCATGGTATTTAATTAACATGCAGTAGCTGTCCCTGTGTGACACTTTTCTGCATTTATGTGTTAATTTGTGCTTCCTTTTTCTCCCTTAATTTTGGTGAACTGCCAGCAGTATAGGAGGAAACTGTGAATTAAATATAAGTGAGAGAAAGAATTCAAAGAGAAACTAACAAAGTTAAGGGTGGATGAATGACTAGAAACCAGTATTATTTGGGGCAGGAATCTCTTAAGTAATGTGGCACTTCTGGATGCCACGGTTCTGAACAGTAACATCCTAATTTAATCCCAGGGTGATTGGTCAGACATAGATTGATCAATGAACAGACCTCCCAGTATGGATGTATATTAATGACGAGCACAGACTGCTGAGCTCTGCTTCCTTACAAAGTTGCTTCCAGAGGAGGCTTTAATCACATGACCTCCCTGCTTCATTCACAGAATTTTACAGGGTATCTAGATGTCGTCATCTTCCACTTGTAACCCTCTCATGGTTGCCCACTGGTTCTTCCATCTTCTTTCTTTCCACAAAAAAAAGAATAAGTTAAGGAGGGAAAGATAGAATAGCTGCACAATGTCTTTTGATTTGTAGTGCTAGGATTCCTCCATCTGGAATCACCTCAAGGCCCACCACAGTGTAGGGAGGCTTGCATGGAAGCTTTATTTGCTACAATTAGGGATCTACAAGAAGTTGGTTTTAGTTCGTTCTTACCAGAATTTAGCCAATTTGCATCTCCCAGAACTGAACGCAATCTGCAGTCGAAATCCCTACATTTCCGAGCTTACAATGTCATTTGTGCAACTCAAGAATGTGCTCAAAATACATATATTTTTTAAATGCCCAAGAAACGTGCATACGTTTGAAAAACATACACAAACACATTTAATCAATGAGAGAAAAATGTGCACATTTCAAAATGGTGAAAAAATGATGCATACATTTGAAAAAATGTGCATAAAAGTGCACATGGATTTTCTTTCTGCTAATCATGAAATTTTATTTCTCATTTTTTGCCTTGTTGGTTTTAATATGTGCAAAAATAATGGTTTCTTGAGTTTTACACAAATGTTAGAAGTATTAATTGTGCATAGGTTAAAATTGGTTGTGAAATTTATATAATTTTATAGTAATCATTTATTTTAGAAGTGTTTGAGATGTTTTTATATGTTCTGGTGTAACATGGAATAATTAAGATGATGTATGTATATTTTTATTGTAGCCCTTGAAGAAGGAAATCAATATTTCCGAAATGCATCGGGCCAATATAAAAGAACTATAATAAACCTGTTTCTCTAGGCACCTGGGATTTCGTCATTTCCCTTTTTCCCATCATAATAAATCACAATAAAAGGAATTCACTAATTATAAATCTAAGTAGGAGCTCAATTTCTAATGCAAGTGCTACAACATATGAAAGGAGCATGCACAGGTGTATGCCATGTTGGGTCTTTGTGCATAGTAATCAGAATAAACACAGGCAACAATATTTTGTTGGAACTTTATCAAAAGTTTAAAGTGCCTCAGCATAGGAAATGAATGGAAACCATGGTGTCATATTAATATTCATCACATTAGGATTCCTTGCTCACTGCACTTACTGAGTAAGTTTATACATACTCATAGTCTCTCAAATTTTATTAATCCATTTCTGTTTAGTTGGTTGCTTTGGAGACTTCCAGTTACAAGCTATACATAACTTTGCAGCTGTATGTCATTACCTAAGAAGGTCTTTATGCAGGAATCCGGGATTGTTGGGTTCAGAAAGATGAAGCAGCATTGCTTTAGGAGCTACCAGTAGTCTAACTTGAAGAAATTCCTGACAGTAATCAGCACCCATGTTCCAAAATTCCTGCAGAACATTCCCACCAAAGATGAAAGTATGAGCCAATATGACCACACCCTTCCAACAATATTGACTGTAATTTGGATGTATTGGGTGAAGCCTTGCAGGAGTAATGTACCGCCTACTCAGAACTTTGTATTGTGCTTCCTTTATATTAGTGTTGATTGATAAAGATGCAAAAGAAGTCCAAATACGCTGCCAACCATCTTCTTCCAAAGATTCACCTGTCAGTCTCCCATGCCTGCACATAGGATGGCTTGTCCTCCAGTAATGGTGTTTGAAGGGTTTTGTAAATAGATGATATCAAACCTTTATTTAAAGTAACAGCAGCTTCTATAAAAGATTCAAAAGAGGTAAGTTGGCGCTTTGCTGCCTTCTTAATATGATTCAAGCTAAGAAAGTGATGCAATTGCAGATACTGATAAAAGGGTAGTATGGCTGGTTCAGTTCTTTTCAAAACATCTGCATAGGAGAGAAGTTCCCCTTTATCAAATAAATAAAAAAATCTATAAACTTTTGCTGCTAACAATCCCCAAGCACAAAAACCTTGGGGATTGTTATGTGCTGCAAAGTTTGGATGATGCAACACTAACATTAGTGGAGACAGATCAAGAGCCAGCTTTTCCACCAGTGTTCCCAAGTAAATATAGTGCCTCTAACTGGTGGATGCTCAAAGATGCACTTAGGCCTATCACAATGCCTGACCCATATCAAAGCATCAAGAGGGTAGTTGCCCAGTGTTTGTTCCATGAGTGTCCAGTGGTGCTCTGAGGATTTTCATGTCAAAACAAAAAAACAACGCAATCTGATACAGGCACAAGTCAGAAAGAACTTCAAGGTGGAAACTGGAGAACTTCAGTGAGCTTGAGTTTTGCTAATTCACACATCCCTAGCTGTAATTAGGTTGATGAGAGCAGTCTTTAAATGAACATGTGGACTCAATGTGTTACTTGCGTCACTTAGAGAACAGTGAAATGGTCCAGAGGCACCATGTTTGTTTTCTATTGGAAGGAGGTCACTGGATGCTTATGATGTTTTGTAATGTTTACGTTTATTTACAAATATACAGATTGAGCATAGTGTGAAGGCACAACTTAAACACTCTAAGGGAGCAATCCTATGTCCCCTAGACATAGACAGCATCTGGGGAATATAGGACTGTTTGGTTTCTGGGGTCCGAGATTGGAAACAGGGCTCTGACCTCGGAGCCTAGAAACCATACTCTCCTCCCCCTCATAGCCAGCGCAGTTCTAGCTTTGTCTCCATGCTTGGAAATGAAGCATAGAGATGGGAAAAGGAGGCGTTCCCAGGGGTGGGAAGGGGAGAACACTGCGGCGGCAGCCATAAGACATCTCCTATGGCTGCCCCAGCCTCCTTTCCTCCCCCTCTGAAGCATTGCTGCTAGATGGGCAAAATCGCCCATCAAGCAGAAATGTGGGGCAGCTGGAGCACTGAGGTGAAGATCACCTCCATGCTCAAGCCGCCCTGCATTGTATACTCGGCAGCCTCCGAGTTTGGAGGCTGCTGACTATCTTCATAGGATTGTGCCCTAACAGACTTAAACACAACTTAAACTCCACCACCACTGTCACTTTCTAGAACCTGCTCTCTCCCTACTGCTCTTTGTGCGTCTTTGTTGGTTTGTCTCATTCCTGCACTCAAAAGGGCATTGTTTCTTTTCACACAGATACCTGGACTACATCATCCTTAGCTTGGGTGGGTGGTGGTATGTCCACTCCACTCTTCCCTGATATGTTTTCCTATTTAGAGCATCTCATGGTGGACCTGTATCAAGAAACCATTGTCCTGACAGGTACCTCCTATGGAAACACATCACCTGAATATCATGGGCTATTAACACTCCTTTGTCAAGTCCCAGTATCTAGCCAGGTATTGTCCTAAGGCAAACCCATAGTGATAGTTGTATTCAGAGAAATCTGATAGCAAAACCAACAAACATATTCTGATAGCTGTGTGGACCCCAACCCACCTGAGAAATGTTGTTAATCTTTTCTCAAACCTTTTCGGAGGGGTTGTTTTTCCTTTCCTTGAAATTCTTTGGATGTTTCACCTGAGGAGGAACCTCCACATTTACCCTGAAATCTCACTTTAGGGATGTGCAAAACCCCCTTACCTGGCGTCCGCGGGGGGGGGGGGAATCCGTCCCTCCCCCCCGGAATCCTCACCGGCCAGCTCTGATCTGTGGCAAGTCCGTGGAGCTGCCGGCCGGCTCTGAAGTGCCAGTGATACTGCTGCCATTGCTATATTGCTGGCTGGGAAGATTGACTGTGGTGCAGCTGCAAATGGTGTCCGGGATGCCATTTGCGGCCGTAAAGGCCTTAGTTGAAGGTAAATGCAGCCATTTGTAGCTGCAGTCAATCTGCCTAGCCAGCGATACGGCAATGGCGGCTGTATCGTTGGCACTCCGGAGCCGGCCGGTGGGGAGGATCCAGCCGGCGATGATTTCTCTAGGAGGCGGAGGTAAGTCTTCTGATCCTCCACGGACTCCGGGGGGCCGGATTCTTTTGAATCCGTCTTCATTGGGATCCATGGAGGATTTCTCCCCATCCCTATCTCACTTTAGGCAAAAATTGGGGGCAACTCCGATGATGCAGTAAAGAATTGACACTGCCTGTGGGCTCCTGGGTTTTGTGCTAGAATAGAGAAATGTTGAAAAGTGTTTGGTTTGAGGGGAACTTGCAAATGCCATATCTCCAAGATCTTGTGGTAGAAGGTGGGCCTAAAGGTATTTCAAAAATCAACTGGAGATAGTGTCGCATTTTGTTGTTCATTTATTACAAGATTATTTTCACACAGGGGTCTCTCTAGTGAGTCACACAAACGCATACCGTTTCAGACCTGCTCTAGATTAGAGCTGAATTTGTTCAGTCTCCCACTTCTCTTCGCTGCCCTCCCCACATGCTGCATCTTTAAACTGCATAATCTAAGCAGCCCAGCATTTCTGAAGCCCAATTTAATGCTAAGCCATAAATTGAAGAATCAGAATTGGCTGGGATGATGAAACCCTGGTCATGGATTAAGGAGTTTGGACCAAACAGACCTAGAAATGGAACTCGAGCGACTGGACTAAATCAATTTGATTCACCTAAAGGGCAAAACCACCATTCAAATGCATGCGGCAGAGAAGGGCAGGAGCTCCCATTACCATCCACCTAAATGGTGGATGAGACGTTCAAAAGTGCAGGCTGACCTTTTCTAGCTGAAAGGTCCCAAGTTCTCACTTGACTCCCTGTCTGCCTCTTTTATTGCCTTTCTCCTCATCCCACCACCCATAGCTCTGTCAGTATTTTTAGGCTCCTGAGTTAATGATGCTGCCTAAGATGCAATCCTTTTTGCTAGAAAAACCCTTAAGCAGAGAAGGGCAGATCCGATTGCATAATTAGTTACCTCAGTGTGAGATCAAGATGAGTTTTTGAAAAGTGCACTACGAGAAGAGGATGGATGAAAGTGGAGTAGTGGTGCCACTGCATTAGTGCACTCTTGGGTGACTTTCAACCATGAGAAAAAAAGGAGGGCACTTTGTACTGAGCTGGCATTTTCAAAATTTCCTTGACAACCAAGTAATACTGGAGATTCTCAGAAAGTGGAATGAATACCATGTCGTGCCTGAGGTTCCGTGCTGCATGGAGCCCATGTGGTTTTGTACATTATAAATGGCAGTATACTTAAAGACCCAGGGAAGTTCACATGGTACACATCAAAATAGGTATGAGGCTGATTCTCATTCTTCTTGGAAACAAGCTAGTTGGAAGTTCTCCTTTGCAAAACCCACTGAGATGAGCAGGACCTATGCAAGAGCATAATGCACATCTCTCCTTCGTTTTGGTGGGGTTTGGGGGTTTGCAAAGGAGAATTTCCCACTAGATTGCACTCTGTGACTTTCTGAAAATAGAGCTGATTTATGTTTAAAAGTATACTCTGCAGGAGAGCGGGGCAGTTCACATGTAATGTTTTGAAAGAACATCACTTACGGATGTGCCTAAAAGTTCCTTATTTTACAAACTTCTCAGACTGCTCTGTAAAAATAGATACCATAACTTCAAATTGTGCTTTAGTTTTTACTGATGGATGTGGCCTTCCTCTTCTTTGCAATATCTACAAACTTTGCCAGAAGTAGAAGGGTTGAAACAGATCTTACTAATGAAACGAAACCTTTAGTACTCCTGGAGGAACTGCAGGTGGGTCAGCTTACAAAACATACCAAGTTTGGGGTGTGCAGGGGACTTGCATAGTTTCTAGTCACGCATATGCATTCAGGTGCACAATAAACTTCCAGTGCACGGTTTGATTAAAACTCTAACCTATTCTTAGAACTATGTCTTTCTTCCCAAACCCTCCATGAGCAATGAAGACTGACATCTATTCAAAATATTAACAGCTGCTGCTAGGAAACTGATCAGCATGTTGCAGTTAGCTAGCTACATAGGCTCTGTAGATTTAAGGGGATTTTAGAGAGCACAAATTCAGTGCAGGACCAGTTCAGTGGTGAAGTTTCCACATCTCAAACATAGATAAGGACACAAGCCATTGAAAGCATTGGCTACCTCTGGGCTCCTGTGCCTTTTACAGCTGCATAAATTCAACAAGCCAGCTATCTCCATCTCTGCATCTACATGCAAGAAATGCTATATCTACCAATGTATTTAACTGTTATAGAAATGTTTATACTGCTCTTCAACAGGAATTCCCAGGACAATTTTACATAAAGGGACAATTCAAAGAACAATTAAAACACAGGGAAATCAGAACCTCCATAAAACACAAAGACTAAAAGGGCAGCAAGATTTTAAGAGCCTAATTAAAAACAATCTGTAGGGTTAAAATTAAGTCTTAAAGCTCTAGAAAATAAAGTTTTCCCTGGTGCTGAAAGGACAGCAAAGTAGGCACCAGGCAGACCTTTCCAGGGAGAGTGTCCACCTTGCAACTGGCATGGGAACTCTGCTACAGAAAAAAACAACTCTAGTCATGTTGTTTATTTGTTCAGTCGCTTCTGACTCTTTGTGACTTCATGGACCGGCCCACATCAGAGCTTCCTGTCGGCCGTCGCCACCCTCAGCTCCCCCAAGGTCGAGTCTGTCACCTCCAGAATATCATCCATCCATCTTGCACTTGGTCGGCCCCTCTTCCTTTTGCCTTCCACTTTCCCTAGCATCAGCATCTTCTCCAGGGCATCCTGTCTTCTCATTAGGGATTTACGAAAATCACTTACCTTTTCGCGGATCTGCTTCACAGTGGGGGGGAGGCACTCCGTCCCTCCCCCCGGAGTCCTGTCCGGCCGGCTCCGCTCCGCGGGGATTCCGCAGAACCGCTGGCCAGCTCCACCAGCAGCCGGACATCTGGCCACTGGGTAGAAGGGATGCAAATGGCGGCTGCTGTAGCCGCTGCCGTTTGTGTCCCTGTATTCAAACGTGATAGGCTTCATAAAGACTTACATAGCCTATCACGTCTGGGTTAAAAAAAAAAAAAAAGCATACGCAAATGGCAGCAGCTACGGCCACCGCCATTTGCGTTCCTCATTTTTCGCCGTCTTAGTCTATGTAAATATTTACATATTTACTATGTAAATATTTACATAGACTATTACGGCGAAAATAAAGGGGAACGCAAATAGCGTAGCAGGCACTATTTGCATTCCTTTTTGATTCCCTGTTTTAACCTATATAAATATTTACATAGGCTAAAACGGGGAATCAAAAAGGAACGCAAATAGCGCCCACTACGCTATTTGTGTTCCCCTTTATTTTCGCCGTAATAGTCTACGTAAATATTTACGTAGACTAAGATGGCGAAAAATAAGGAACGCAAATGGCAGTGGCCGTAGCCGCCGCCATTTGCGTACGCGTTTTTTTAAAACCCAGACGTGATAGGCTACGTAAGTCTTTACATAGCCTACCACGTCTATGTAAAAAAACCCACACAAACGAACAGACTGCAAATGGCGGTGGCGGCAGCCGGTTGGAAGACCAGCCGCCGCCGCTGTTGGAGCCGCCACTGTCCGGAACATCCGCCCAGATAAGTCTCAGCCCGGGGGGGATCCACGGGGGGTGGGGGGGTGGCAGGCTGTTCCGCCACGGATTTTGGGTGCTGAATACACTGGCATTCAGCCTCACCGAGATCCATGGTGGAATTCTCTGACATAGGGATGTCGGAGAATTTCTCCATGAATCTCCGGGAGGCCGAATGCCAACGCATTCGGCCCCCCGAAATCGGTGGGGAAATTCTCCGACATCCCTATGTCAGAGAATTCCACCATGGATCTCGGCCGACATCCCCGCCCCCCCCGATGGGATTTACCTCGTGCGAATGTCCCTCTCGGCGGTGGGTCCCGGCGGCGGTTCGGCAGCGGTGGCGGCGGCCGGTCTTCCGACCGGCTGCCACCGCCGCCATTTCAAAGTAAAAACAAAACAAAACGTGATAGGCTACGTAAAGATTTACGTAGCCTATCACGGCTAGATTTTCAAAGTCAGCCATGATAGGCTACGTAAATCTTTACATAGCCTATCATGGCTGACTTTGGAAAAAGAAAAAAAAAGCGCGTACAGAAATGGTGGCGCCCATGGGTGCCGCCATTTGCGTTCCTTATTTGGGCACGGGTAGTCTACGTAAAGATTTACGTAGACTACAGCGAAAATAAGGGCAACGCAAATAGTGCCTGCTACACTATTTGCGTTCCCCTTTATTTTTGCCGTAATAGTCTACGTAAATATTTACATAGACTAAGACGGCGAAAAATAAGGAACGCCCATGGGCGCCGCCATTTGCGTACGCACTTTTTTTTTTTTAAAGTCAGCCATGATAGGCTACGTAAAGATTTACATGGTCTATCACGGCTGACTTTGAAAATCTAGCCGTGATAGGCTACATAAATGTTTACATAGCCTATCACGTTGTTGTTGTTTTTTAACTTTACCTTTTTCTTTCGTGGCCGGGGAGGCGGGGCGCTCCCCCCCGGCCAGAATTTCGGCAGTGAGGGATGGGGCGCCTCCCTCCTGGCCAGAATTTTGGCGGGGAGGGATGGGGCGCCTCCCCACCCACCAAGAATTTCGGGGGGAGAAACGGAGCGCCTCCCCCCCCCGAAAAAAGCTGCGGGACCAGGTAAGGGACTTTCGTCCATCCCTACTCTGACATTCCTACTTCTCATTATGTGGCCAAAGTACTTCAGTTTTGCCTTTAATATCATTCCCTCAAGTGAGCAGTCTGGCTTTATTTCCTGGAGTATGGACTGGTTTGATCTTCTTGCAGTCCAAGGCACTCTCAGAATTTTCCTCCAATGCCACAGTTCAAAAGCATCTATCTTCCTTCGCTCAGCCTTCCTTATGGTCCAGCTCTTGCAGCCATAGGTTACTATGGGGAATACCATTGCTTTAACTATGCAGACTTTTGTTGTCAGCATGATGTCTCTGCTCTTAACTATTTTATCGAGATTTGTCATTGCTCTCCTCCCAAGAAGTAAACGTCTTCTGATTTCCTGGCTGCAGTCAGCGTCTGCAGTAATCTTTGTGCCTAGAAAGACAAAGTCTGTCACTGCCTCCATGTTTTCTCCCTCTATTTGCCAGTTATCAATCAAGCTGGTTGCCATAATCTTGGTTTTTTGGAGGTTTAACTGCAACCCAGGTTTTGCACTTCTTTCACGTTCGTCATGAGGTTCCTCAGCTCCTCCTCGCTTTCAGCCGTCAAAGTGGTATCATCTGCATATCTGAGATTGTTAATGTTCTTCCAGCAATTTTAACTCCAGCCTTGGCTTCATCAAGCCCAGCACGTCGCATGATGTGTTCTGCATACAGGTTGAATAGGTAGGGTGAGAGTATACAACCCTGCCGTACTCCTTTCCCATTCTTAAACCAGTCCGTTGTTCCGTGGTCTGTTCTTACCGTTGCAACTTGGTCATTATACAGATTCCTCAAGAGGCAGACAAGATGACTTGGTATCCCCATACCACCAAGAACTTGCCACAATCCACACAGTCAAAGGCTTTAGAATAGTCAATAAAACAGAAATAGATGTTTTTCTGAAACTCCCTGGCTTTCTCCATTATCCAGCGGATATTGGCAATTTGGTCTCTAGTTCCTCTGCCTTTTCTAAACCCAGCTTGTACATCTGGGGACTCTCGTTCCATCAATTGCTGGAGTCTACCTTGCAAGATCTTGAGCATTACCTTACTGGCATGTGAAATAAGTGCCACTGTTTGATAGTTGGAACATTCTTTGGTGCTTCCCTTTTTTGGTATGGGGATATAAGTTGATTTTTTCCAATCTGTTGGCCATTCTTGTATTTTCCAAATTTGCTGGCATATGGCATGCATCACCTTGACAGCATCATCTTGCAAGATTTTAAACCTTTCAGCTGGGATACCATCATCTCCTGCTGCCTTGTTATTAGCAATGCTTCTTAAGGCCCATTCAACCTCACTCTTCAGGATGTCTGGCTCTAACTCACTGACCACACTGTCAAATCTATCCCCAATATTATTATCCTTCCTATACAGATCTTCTGTATATTCTTGCCACCTTTTCTTGCTCTCTTGCAGAGCCAGGGCCTGCAGGAGAAGCCACCACCACCACCGGGGAAGAGGCACGCCTGCTGCTGCTGCTGCTGCTGCCGCCGCCACCGCCGCCTCCGCCACCACCAGGCCTTCCCTGTGGACTTCTGCCTGGCAGCAGAGAGATGTGTGACAGCACAGAGATGTGTGAAGTTCAAGTGCAGATTTCTGTCTTTTGTGCCTTTTAGGGATGGCGGAGAATTTCTCCCCGAAACTTCGGGGGGCCGAGCGCCAACGTGTTTGGCCCCCCGAACAAGTTTCGGGGAGAAATTCTCCGCACCCCCCCGCCCCCCGCATCCCCCCCGGGACGGGACTTACCTTTGGCGAATGTCCCTCCCGGCGGCGGGTCCGGCCGGCGGTTCGTCGGGTCTTCGTCAGGGGCGGGGGCGGCAGCCGATCTTTCGACCGGCTGCCGCCGCCGCCATTCCAATAAAAGAAAAAAAAAACGCCCCTGTGATAGGCTACGTGATGATTAATGTAGCCTATCACGGCTAGATTTGCAAAGTCAGCCGTGACAGGCTACGTAAATCGTCATGTAGCCTATCACGGGTGACTTTAAAAAAAAGAAAAAAAAGCGCATACGGATAATGGCGGCCCCCATAGGGAGCCGCCATTCGCGTTCCTTATTTGGTCGCTGTAGTCTACGTAAAGGTTTACGTAGACTACGGCGAAAATAAGGGCAACGCAGCGTTGCCCTTATTTTCGCCGTAGTCTACGTAAACCTTTACGTAGACTACAGCGACCAAATAAGGAACGCGAATGGCGGCTCCCTATGGGGGCCGCCATTTGCATACGCGCTTTTTTTTTTTTTTAAGTCACCCATGATAGGCTACGTGACGATTTACGTAGCCTATCACGGCTGACTTTGCAGATCTAGCCGTGATAGGCTACGTTAATCGTCACGTAGCCTATCACGGGGGCGTTTTTTTTTTTTTAACTGTTTAGTTCGCGGCCGGGTGAGGCGAGGCGCCTCCTCCCTGGCCTGAATTTCGGCCGGGCGAGGCGGGAAGCCTCCCCCCCCCCGGCCTGAACTTCACGGGGGGAGCAGCGAAGCGCCTCCCCCCCACCGTGAAAAGCTTCGAGGACAGGTAAGGGACTTTCGTGCACCCCTAGTGCCTTTACGTTGTAAATGTGAGGCCTACATTCTGTGCAGACTTACTTGGGATGAAGTAACGTTGAACTCAGTGGGACTTTCTCTTGGGTCAACATGAACAGAATGAAACTGGTCAGATGTTATGTCACTTTTTTGTTTTGCATAGGGACTAGCATGCTGTTGGTGCTGAATTCATGTTAAAAAAATGTAGTAGCAATTATCATTGTTGCAGTTGTAGACACCACTTGCAAATGGATACTTATATGGATATTTGGTCTGCCTTTGTTGAAGTGTATGTATAATTCTTAGAAAACTGTATTTTCATACATATATATACATATATATACACACACACATACACATACACACATGCACATACACACACATTTCATATGCATGTATCAAAACTGATAAATTCACATCTATGTAGTGCCCATTGTTTCCCCTCTTTATGGTTTTGTTATGTTAAAATTTCACGTAAAAATTAATTGAAAATCATTGTTGTAGTTGTAGTGAAAGGGAGGAGGAAATTATCTGTGCCTGGACAATTTCTTCGGGGCATTTGGTTTAATATTTATTGAAGGCATTCATAAGTCTCCTTCTCTGTCAAATGGTGTTTGAAGCAGCATACAATAAAAAACCAAAACAAATAAAACAGCAATACAGACCTTCTTAAAGCAAAAATTCAAAATGACTATGTAAGAAGATGGAGTTGTTTTATCCCAAAGGCAATTATGAACACAGGGAGCTGCCTTCTACTGAGCATGGGTTTATCTAGTGCAGTACTGTTGACGCTGGCTGGCTGTGGTTCTCCAGGGTTTCAGGTGGGAGCTTTTACAGCCCTGCGTGGAGATGCCAGGTATTGAACCTGGGGCCTTCTGCATGAAAAGCTATAGGCTTAGTTGGAGGCTGATTTACACACTACGTTTGCAACACACACCCCTGTGTGTCAGTTGCCAAGCTGCAGTGGTCACACACGTGCATCTCTTTTGCAGCATGAGCCCATGATGGGGAACCAGGGCTAGTTGCAGGATGACAAATATGTTCCAGTCAGTGTTGGTTCAGAGTCTGTTCAAATTCAGCAGCACACTGCCAGAGCTTCTGATTATTAATGGTAATTAATTAATCAGGAACCCACTCTGCACTGAAGATGTATAGCTCCCAGCTTTCTAATCTGGGATGGGCAGGCACGCTCGCCTGTTGTTACAGAATGAACACCTAGCACAACAGAGACCCTGCCAGAGGGCTCAATTTCTCCGGGGGGGGGGGGCAGTCGATAGGCTCCAACCTTGGTCAGCTTGCACAGCCCCCCTCCCGCCGCCCTTAAAATGCAGTGTGGAGAAACCTGGGACGGGCTGGGGGAGAGGAAGAAGGCGGCTCCCCAGCATGTCTCACACAGATGTAATTAAAACCTTCTCTGTCTGCCACTGAGCATATGGGACATGTTAGTGGAGTAATTAAATTTTGTGAAGTGAGTCTTTCTCTTGGAGAGCTGGAGGGTGGGTCGGCGGAAGGCAGGGGAGCAGTGGCGCTGCCATATGCCCGCCTTCGAGAGGGAATGCTGTGCGATTTGCCACCACGGGCCTGATCTCGAAATTGCTCCTTGCATGACAAACAGGGGAAATAATTAAATGCTGGCTCATTTGCATTATGTATTGCTTTTATACATTAAAAAAGGAGAAGAAGAAAACCACGATGGAAGAAGCTGGTCAGAATTCAGAGCAAAGCAGTGTTGCCACCTGGCTGGCTTTAAACTGATCAGCTGGTTTTTGTAACCAGATTTAGCTCTTTCCCCCCCTCCTTTTGTTATGGGTCTTACTTGCGCAGCATCCGTGTTAGGCAATGGGCAGTTTCAAATTTGTATCCATTTTAATTCTATTTACCAATAGAAAAACTCAGATTTCTCACCTTCAGGAAGCATATCCGGGTTGGAAAAGTTATATCGGCGCAAGGGTATGGGGAACTGTGAGGCAAAGTAACAATGATGCCTAGCAACACAAATGGCCTCCATTCATTACAGCTTTAGGCTCTCTTAATACCGTTGATATCAATGGGATTAAGTGCACAACTATGCGTTGAACTGTGGCCAATGAAGCAACTTCACTGTAAAGTTAGGAGGAAAGAGCATATGCTCTAACCCAATTTCCTGGCAATTCTCTCAGTTAAATTTTTATTTTCTCCCTTTTTGTGAACCGCCCAGAGAGCTTTGGCTGTTGGGCAGTAAAGAAATGTAATAAATATATAAACAAATAAACACATTTTGCCTCTTGTGTAGAATTTGGAGATGCCCTTCAAATGGGGGGGGGAGGTGTTTCTCATTGTATATACATAGAAGGGAAGCTGGTGCATCTTACTGTACATCTCTTCCCCATAACTGCCTATCCAAACAATAAATGCTGAACTGGATTTTTTAAGGACTGTTTTGAAATGCCTCCCCTGGTTTCACCAGCTTTTCACAGGCTGGAAATTTGGAGGTGGGATTTTGTTAAGCAGGGTGGGGTGCGGGGGTGGGGAGCGAACCATTAACTTATTGCCAGTGGGTGATGATGGCTGTGGGCCACATTTTTCCTTCCAGCAGGACACAGAGCACAGGCAGCATCACCCTCCCTCCAATTGGCTTCATGATCAGTGGGGGCAATACTTCCTGACCTCACCCTGCTGGGAAGGGGGAAAATGGCAGGTGCCAGCCGCTGGGGCTCCTGGGAGCAGTGGTGTAGTGGAGTTGGGGCTCCCAGGGATGCAGCACCGGTGCTTTTTTATTAGGTGGGACACTGATGTCATCCCCACCCCACCCCACCCCTCAGAATTCCCTGTTCCCTCTAAGCTTAGTTGCAATTCTCATAGTAGCTGAGGAAAAAATGAGTTTTCCCAGCAACAATATAGAGTTGTGAGTTATCCCTGTTGTAATGCAAAGTATTTTGGTGTGGCTTGATCTTGAGTGGGCAATCAAGACCCGTTAGTTTTATAAAAGACCTGCTCCTGGTGGAGATGAGAATGCTAGAACTGGTTTGTTGATATGGATCAACACAACTACCAGCATTTTTAGACTCTCCTTGGGGACACTGGATATCGGGACTCATGATGAGCATGCGCAACTTCCAAATTTGCCACTATACCATTTCCTTTGCTACCACCACGGCCACCACAAATTAGGAGATGGAACCAGCAAAAAAGGTGAGCTGGGGGACAGTTCCATGGAATCACCCTACCCCACCACTCCGGCTGCTTCAAATTTCACTTGAAATGGTTTGAGAAATTCCAGCTTGGCCCTAGTTTGAATTGCAGCAGTATTCTACAGTAAATACAACCCCGATCCGCTGTGAAATTAAACTTCACAGTCAAGACTTTACTTGTTATTTTTTAAGGGAAGCTGTTATTGTCAGTAACCCCTGCTTAAGAAGCTAGTGCTGCATAGATTATTGCAGAGTACATGAATACAATGTATGACAGGCAGAGAAGAGCCTTCAGCAATGTGTAAAAATGTAAAAATGGAAAAGGGTGTGTGTGTGTGTGTGTGTGTCTGGGTGTGGTGCTCAGGCTGTGGTGCTCAGGCTGTGATCCTTTGCAGTGTGAGAAGCCCCTGTTTTCAACTGTGGTGGAGACAGATGCTCTACCCAGTTTCACCTATTTTGATAGATACAGTGCCTGTTTGCTTATAAATCCAGCCCATCTGGGGTCCCCATCTGGCCCACTGGGATTTCCCAGAAGGCCATGCCCTCTTTCCCCCAATCATTCATTGCTTGGTGGTTTCCTGGCTTTTTGTGCAGTATTTTCCCCATTTGAAAAGGTTGAAGTGCCTCTCCTAAGGCTTAGTTACTTTCGGTAAGAGCTTGAAGCTAAAATATGCTGGTATTTTGGCCCTGCTCCCTTTGCCTGAGGCTCCGCCCACCACCAGAATGCAGCTCCTGAGAGCTTCTTCAAAATGGAATTTTGAAAAGAGGTTCTGCACCCCTGCTTTTATAATGTTGGAATAGTGCCGTGTGTGTGTGTGTCTGTAGGACATCATACAATATACTCGGGGTCTTATCTAGGACCCCTTCCCAGTGCCAGCTCCAGTTTCTGTGGTGCCCTTAGGTAACATGTCCTCATATGGCCCCTCTGAGAGCTTTTCTACAACAGTCTAAAATCCCGCAACTTTACTGGGGTTTTCTGCTTCCATTTTAATTTAAATGCAGGATCATGATGGGCTCCCTTTACACACGCTTCCCTTTCCCCCCTTATCTGCGTGTTCTGTATGTTTCATTATACAGCCACTAGAAGGTGCTGTGGTCTAGCTCCTTTTATTGCTGGATTTCCTGTTTTCACGAGGAAACTCAATGTGCTGTGATTTGATAGCTCATTATCTCCGATCTTTTAAAAAAAACTTTTAAAAACTGGGATAAAGGCTGCTTAGCATGGGAGATGCCCTGGAATGTCATGCAGCGGACCCACAAACTTCGGTGAGTAACCAATCTCAGTAGCAGGATAAAAGCCTTGTGTGGAGAAACCCTGAGTGTTCTCACCACCATCACTGTGGCCCATTCACTTGTCCCCTCTCTTTGGGCTCACTTCACATGACTGCCCTGAGGGAAAGGACAAGGGAAGTGGAGGCTGGTGCTCTTCTAATAGCTACTGTCACTACTCACTTGGTCAGAGAGGCCTGGTGAACAGCAATGGCAAGGAGGAGCAACAGGATGGCCTAGGAAGTTCCAGGGTGTTGACCATGGGCCCCCTCCTGATGCTGCTCCTACCTTTTTGCCAACAGCAGCACCCAGTGTTGCATTTAGGCTGGTCACCTACCCGTCACGAAAAAAAGAGGAAAGCCGTCACCCAAAATGAGGACAAGAGATGACACAGATTTGCATAAAAATTGCATAGGCTAATTTATATGTAGAGTTGCAAACTAGAAATCATTACTAAAATTTAAATAGAAATACAGTGCATCTCGCCATAATAGGGAAGACTGACCAGGTGACCTCTGTGCTACTCAATCTGCTGTCAAGGTGTTGTTGATGGGCAACTTCAAAGCCCCTGCTCTCCCTCCTTATGGTTATTTATCTTTAAGCCAGATTTGGGTTGGACAGCCCTTCCGAATGAAGATGCCTTCAAATAGAGGACTGTCTTCTGCAAAGTCAGACACATATTCATCCTAGTTAGATTCCAGACTATTGTGGGTAACTTGCCACAACATGAATCCTTCCCTGCATCTACTCTTGGCAAGTTTGAGAACTAGAAACATTATTCTTTTAAAAAAGAAAAGAGGACATGCCAGGATGCCATATGATATGTCCAATATCAGATTCTATGATTGCACATGGGACACAGAATAAACAGTCCTGGATATGGAATTCCCTGGGAATTCATAGGGAATATGGAAAAAGATAAAATTCATCTTTGAAATATTGCAGGTAGGGATGTTGCGAGTGTCCATTTGGGGGCTCAAGCTCGGCGGGTTCCCGCCAGTTCGGCCCCCCCAGATGCCAGTCTGAGACCTCCTGGGGCAAGCACGGTGGCCCCTGCTCCTTGCCTGACAGCAACGGCAGGATGGGAAACCTTCCTATCCTGCCACCGAGAGCAACTGCGCCCCTCTCTGCCAGTGCTCGGCAGAGAGGAACGCAGTTGCTTGTGACTGTGGTGGCGGCGGCGGCGGCGGCAGCGGCAGCGGCATCAATTGCCAGATCCCTGTGAATCACCAGCTGGCTTGAGTCCCAGTGAGCTGGGTCCAGCAGTGGGCAGGGATCTGGTGAGTGGGTCTCAGGGTGGACTCGCGTGAGTTCGCACAACCCTAATTGCAAGGAAATGTTGCAGTTAAGCCCCATGTTAAGAGTTAAAAGATTAAAGGCGCAATCTTATGGGGATAGTTGGATGCCTCCGAACTCAGAGGCAACCGACTATCCAATGCATGGTGGTGGAGTGCAGAGGGGATCTTCTTCTCTGTACTCTGGCCACCCTCCATTTGTGGCTATAAGGCTGATTTTGGCTGTCTAGCCAGGGCGCCTTGGAGCGGGATGGGGGAGGCCGGATGGAGCATAGGAAGCATCGTAATGGCGTATGTGCTGTCTCCTCCCCACCCCCAGGAATGACCCCTTTTCCACTGCTCTGCACTTCTGGGCGCGGAGCCAGGAGCGAACCATGCCCCCTACAAGGCGGTGGGGGAGGGGGCTGGGAGTTGGTTTTCTGGGAACTGGCCTTGGAGTGCTGGCTCCTTGCTCAGTTCCCAGAAAACTAAAAATCCTATGGCCATCTAGGCGCTGTCTAGCGGCCATAGGATTGTGCTTTAAGCAGCTGTGCTTCTGTGGCCTTTTTTTGGAACATACTTACAGTGTAAAATTTTCTCATATTTTCATGATATACTTGACTGAATCCTTCAAGGGATGATGTGAATGCTCAGCCTGGGAGGATCACAATCAAAATAGAAAAACGGAATTGTAAGTGAATCACTTAGATTGGCTCCAAACCACCGGAGTTCATAGTGTCACAAGGCCCTAAATCCTCAGCGCTTTCTTCTGCAAAAAAGGTCATGCTCTCAGTTGCCTTTGTTCTCCTTTGCTTCTGCATACCTGTTTGAGAAAGGGAAGGTTTGTTTACTGGGAGAATGGATTAAGAATTTTTATGGAACTCTGTAGTAACTATTTAAGAATCATGATCTGTTACTTTATCCTTCAACTCTTTGGCTACCACAGTGCGTTCATAACTTGCAACCCCACCCCCCACCCCAAATAATGTTCTTTGATGAGCTGATCCAATTACATTTCCTCTAGCAGTACTAAAGATTGTATTCCATCAGTATCAAGAGATATTTCCCATCTCTGGTGGAATGTGTTTGGCATGTGGGTCACAAGGTCTCTCTCCATCTGACACTGACTGGGTAGCAGAACTCTTAGAACTGTCATCTTGGGAGTGAGTGACATATATATGAAGGAATACCTTGCATACATTTAGTGGCATATGGAAAATCTTTCTGTAGTCTAGAACTGGCATGGAATCTTGGCATACCTCCCAAGGGCTCTCTGACTCCACCATCCTTGTAAATATAGTGAAGAAGCATAAGAACCAAGCAGTATCTGAGATTAGGTCAAAGAAGCTGAATTCCACAAAGAAAAAGGTTATTCAGGGGCAACTGAAGGGACCATAAATCAGGCATACAAGAAAATAAACATTAAAAAGAGAATGTGGACTAATACACCAGGCCTGCGCACCGTTTTTAATGCACACTCTTAAAGCAACTGTGCCCTCTTTGGTCTAACTCCTTGCACAGCTCACACACAAAAGCATACTGCCCTCACCCTTTTCTTCCCATCTCTTGTTTCCCTTTTATCTTCTGTCTTATTCATTACCTTCCTGCATACCTGATTGCAAACAGAAGTTCAGATTTTCAATAATTCTTCAGAGGTCCATGATTGTAACCACAGGGACATAATTAAATTATCTGAAGCCTCTTTTCTTCCTGATAGTTATGCACCATCCAAAAGAACATTATATTCTTTTCTCAAAACATTCCATTTTTGTTCTAATTTTAGTTATAATACTCCTTCATTCTGTTATTATTCATTGTTATTGTCACTGATAATTAAAAAGCCTTAATAAATTACTGATTAAAAAAAGGTGTGCATAAAAAAAGGTGTGTGGGCTTGGTGTACTAGCTCACATTCTATTTTAATGTTTATTTTCTTATATGCTTGATTTACGGTCTCTTCAGTTGCCCCTGAATCTTTTTCTTTCTTTGCAGGATTCAGCTGTCTGACCTAATCTCATACACTGCTTGGTTCTTATGCTCCTTTGCTATATTTAAAAGGAGGCTGGATGATGAAGTTGGAGAGCCCTTAGGGTGGTATGATGGGATTCCATGCCAATTCGTAGACACTCCCGTGTTCTATTAACCAAAGATGTGGACAGCGGTATGTGGTATGGTAGTGGCAAATGTGAAAGCTATATCAGTGCAAGTGTAAACGTGGTGCAAGTGTGAAAGTTAAGTAAAAGACAGTGCATAGTAGACTGTGCATAGTAAAAGACAGAGGAAAGAAATGGTGGTTCAGCTATTAAATAGATGACAAAGAAAAGGCAGAAGTGCTCAATTCCAAAAGCCAGAAGTGCTCAAAGTGCTCAGTCTTCTCCAAAAAGAGGGTCTATGATCCCTGGCAAAGGTGAAGTACAGGCTGATGGAGCAGGATTGCAGCTTGAGATCGATAGGCATATGGTCAAGGAACACCTAATTACTTTGAATGAGTTCAAATCTCCAGGGCCAAATGAACTGCACACTAGAGTAATAAAGGAACTGGCAGAGGAACTCTCAGAACCACTGGAGGAGGGCTAATGTTGTCCCTATCTTCAAAAAGGGTAAAAAGGAGGAACCTGGGAACTACAGACCAGTCAGTCTGACATCAATCCCTGGGAAAATTCTGGAGCATATGAAGCAATCCATCCGTAAGCACCTTGAAAACAATGCAGTGATTACTCGAAGCCAGCATAGATTTGTCAAGAACAAATCCTGCCAGATGAATCTGATCTCATTTTTGGATCAAGTAACCTCCCTTGTGGGCTGTGGGAATGTTGGGAACATAATACACCTCAACTTCAGCAAAGCTTTCGACAAAGTGCCCCATGATATCCTGATGAGCAAACTAGCTCAAAGTGGGCTCGATGAAACAACGATCCGGTGGATCCACAGTTGGCTACAGAATCGGACTCAAAGAGTGCTGATCAATGGGACCTTCTCAATCTGGGGACAGGTAATGAGCAGGGTCCTGCAGGGCTCAGTCCTGGGCCCAGTGCTCTTCAAAATTTTCATTAATGACTTGAATGAGGAGGTGCAGGGAATGCTGATCAAATTTGCAGATGACACAAAATTGGGCGGGATAGCTAATACTTTGGAAGACAGAAACAACATTCAAAGTGATCTTGACAGGCTGGAGTGCTGGGCAGAAAATAACAGAATGAAATTTAATAGGGATAAATGCCAAGTTCTGCACCTAGGAAATAGAAACCAAAGGCACAGTTACAAGATGGGGGATACGTGGCTCAACCACACTACGAGCGAGAAGGATCTTGGAATTGTTGTCGATCACAAGCTGAATATGAGCCAACAATGTGATGTGGCTGCAAAAAAGGCCAATGCTCTCTTGGGCTGCATTAATAGAAGCATAGCTTCCAAATCCCGGGAAGTACTAGTTCCCCTCTACTCAGCACTGGTTAGGCCTCATCTGGAGTACTGTGTCCAGTTCTGGGCACCGCACTTTAAGAAGGATGCAGACAAGCTGGAGAGGGTTCAGAGGAGGGCAGCAAAGATGATCAGGGGACTGGAAACAAAGCCCTGTGAAGAGAGACTGAAAGAACTGGGCATGTTTAGCTTTGAGAAGAGAAGACTGAGGGGAGATATGATAGTGCTCTTCAAGTCCTTGAAAAGTTGTCACAGAGCAGAAAGCCAGGATCTCTTTTCCATCATCCCAGAGTGCAGGACACGGAATAATGGGCTCAAGTGACAGGAGGCCAGATTCTGGCCGAACATCAGGAAAAATCAGAGCAATACGACAATGGAACCAATGACCTAGGGAGGTGGTGGGCTCTCCCACACTGGAGGCATTCAAGATGAGGCTGGACAGCCATCTGTTGGGGATGCTCTGACTTGGATTCCTGCATTGAACAGGGGATTGGACTCGATGGCCTTGTAGGCCCCTTCCAACCCTACTGTTATATGATTCTAAGTATATTTCTATATTTATTATAGAAGTTAAGTATACTAATTAAGTATGTTTCGATATATTTCGATATTAAAGTCAGCTCTGGATCTGGAAGGTTTTGATGTGGAAAGTGTGTTGGTTCATCTGGACCAGCCAATGACCTAGGACAGGGATACCACCTAAAAAAGCTTACAGCTGCCAGGAGAAGTTATTAAGGTGCAACTCAGAGAAATATACATGAAGGAAACAATCCTGCTGTCTGTGACCTGGTTCACATGTAACAGCCAACTTTGGGTTAACTATCCAGTGGGTTGTCACTTGTCAAGGCCATGCAGGAGCGAGTGAGCACACTGTCTCCTGCCCACTCACCATTTCTGCTTTGCATCTCTTTTAGAAAACAATCCATGAATATCCCAGGTTAAAACTCTGGGTTGTTTCCCCTTCAACAACCCAGAGTTTCAGGTTTGCATGTCACGCCGAGCCACCCAGGAATGGATGTTCCTTGGTTGTTTTCTAAACTGGATGTAAACCAGAAGCAGCGAATGGGCGGGAGGCAGTGCATTCACTCACTTCTGCGTGGCCCCGAAAACCCATTGGTTAAACGACCTGTTACGTGCAAACTAGGTCTGTGGGTAGAAGTTGGGATAAGAGGCTCCCACATGCGAGGCAATGTGTCGTGCCAAAGCACAGCAACCAAGGACTCTGTTCTTGCTACTGGAGCATGCAGCGCCGTAGGCCTCTGCAACCATGTTAGTCAAGGCAGGAGCAGGCAGACGTGGTAGAACTAATGCCATGTATCGCCTTGAGGAGTGGCAGCTACACAGCTGGGCTCCCAGCACTGGGAAGGAGGAAGTATGCTCAGCCACCCTTTTCCTATTTTTCTTCACCTGCCATTCAGTGATGGAAGGTTGTTATTTGTGAGGAGAAGGAGGGAGAAGAAAGCCATCTCAGCCTACCCCTTCCTCTCCACCAGTTTTTTTACCCCCCTGCACCCTGCAAACAGAGACCAGGACTGCACCCAAAATGCACAGCTAAGCCCTAGTGAGGAATCACACTAGCGAGAACTATCACTCAAGTGCATGAAGATCTTCTTATGCGCTTGGGAACTTGCACAGTATTTGCAAGATGTAATTCTTCATTATAACTGGGGGCAAGGGAGAATGTGTGTGTATTTCATAATTGTCTGCACGTTGTCATCAGGCAGACATCCTTGAAAAATGGTGACAGACAGAGTATGTTTCTAGGAAGAAGAACATTTTAGGTTAACAGCATTTGTTATATTTATGACTGCTGCGTGTATAATTTTACATCTTTAAAAATCTAAATATCTGGACATTAGAGCTGACAGTTTATTTTTCAATTTGCTTTCCGAGGCGCACTGCCCTTTTAGCTGTAATTAGCAGTTTGGTATGAGGCAGAAGTCAACGTTTGAAGGAAGGAGTGGTGGCAGATGCCAGGGCTGTCGTTGACCTCATCTAGATAGGGTTCATTCTGTGAATCGGCCACACATCTTTCCTGTTTGGTAGGGTGGATTCGTTTGTGCCTGGTTCAGAGAGCAAGACTTCCCAGAAGAAGGGTAAGACTGTATTGTGGACGAAATGCTGGGGGCAAACTGGTGGGGCTCAGCCCAGTGCCGTGGTCAGAACTAGTCCCAAGTAGAAGGCCCAAGGTAAATCACAAAGCAGCTGTCACCAAGAGCCAATCTGGGAGTCCATGCAATGTGATATCCTAGGAGCTCCAGGCAAAGCAAACTGAGATTAGAACTCCAGGTGGTCAGTTCACACTATTCTCTCTCTTCAGGACTGGGAAACAGATGAAAAAGCAGGTCTGGCAGGGGGGGTTCCAGGGTCAGGCAGAGCAGGTTAGGCAGAGATTGACAGGCAAAAGAACAGAGGCCAACCGGGAGCCCTAAACTCACAGAGCCACTGCAGAGGCACCTTGGATTCTTGAGCAAAGCCTATTTGGATATCCAAGGGGGGTTGCTTAAAGATCTCCAGAAGCCTATCTGGTTGTACCTGATTGACAGATAAGCAACAAATGGCACTGGCAGAAATAGGACCAAAGAAGGGACTTGTTCCTCACGCTAAATTACATGAGACCACCTGAATCACTGGAGGCCTGAGTCCTGTGGATAGTGCTTCTGAAATTTTGAAATTGAACAAAACAAATGGTAGAATTATGAACTAGTAAGTAGAGAGTGATAGTAAGTTGTTGTTGTTCAGTCGTTCAGTCGTGTCCGACTCTTCGTGACCCCATGGACCATAGCACGCCAGGCCTTCCTGTCCTGCGCTCTCTCCCGGAGCATGCTCAAGTCCATATTCATTGCATCAGTGATGCTATCTAGCCATCTCATCCTCTGCCGTCCCCTTCTCCTTTTGCCTTCAGTCTTTCCCAGCATCAGGGTTTTTTCCAGAGAGTTTTCTCTTCGCATTAGGTGGCCAAAATATTTGAGCTTCAGCTTCAGTATCTGTCCTTCCAATGAGCACTCAGGGTTGATTTCCTTGAGGATTGACTGATTTGACCTCCTTGCAGTCCAGAGGACTCGTAAGAGTCTTCTCCAGCAACACAGTTCGAAAGCATCAATTCTTCGGCGCTCAGCCTACCTTATAGTCCAGCTCTCACAGCCATACATTACTACTGGGAAAACCATAGCTTTGATTATATGGACCTTTGTCGGCAAGGTGATGTCTCTACTTCTTACTATGCTGTCTAGGTTTGCCATAGCTTTCCTCCCCAGGAGCAAGCGTCTTTTAATTTCATGGCTACAGTCACCGTCTGCGGTGATCTTGGAGCCCAAGAAAATACAATCTGTCACTGCTTCCATTTCTTCCCGTTCCATATGCCAGGAAGTGATGGGGCCAGATGCCATGATCTGAGTTTTTTTAATGTTGAGTTTCAAACCAGCTTTTGCACTCTCTTCTTTCACCCTCCACAAGAGGCTCTTTAGATCCTCTTCGCTTTCTGCCATTAGGGTGGTATCATCTGCGTATCTGAGGTTGTTGATAATTCTCCCGGCAATCTTAATTCCGACCTGTGATTCATCCAATCCAGCGTTTTTAATGGTGTACTCTGCATATAAGTTAAATAAGCAGGGCGACAATATGCAGCCTTGTCGTACTCCTTTCCCAATTTTGGACCAATCGGTTGTTCCATGTCTGGTTCTTACTGTTGCTTCTTGACCCTCGTACAGGTTTCTCAGGAGACAGGTAAGGTGGTCTGGCACCCCCATCTCTTTAAGAATTTGCCAGAGTTTGTTGTGATCCACACAATCAAAGGCTTTACCGTAGTCAATGAAGCAGAAATAGATGCGTTTCTGGAATTCTCTTGCTTTCTCCATGATCCAGTGAATGTTGGCGATTTGATCTCTAGTTCCTTGGTCTCTTCGAAACCCAGCTTGTACTTCCGGTAGTTCTCGGTTCGCATACTGCTGAAGCCTAGCTTGTAGGATGTTGAGCATCACCTTGCTGGCATGTGAAATGAGCACAATTGTACGGTAGTTTGAACACTCTTTGGCATTGCCCTTCTTTGGAATTGGAATGTAAACTGACCTTTTCCAGTCTTGTGGCCACTGTTCAGTGTTCCAAATGTGTTGGCATATTGAGTGCAGCACTTTAACAGCATCATCTTTTAGGATCTTAAATAGCTCAGCTGGAATACTGTCATCTCCACAAGCTTTGTTGTTAGTAATGCTTCCTAAGGCCCACTTGACTTCACTCTCGAGGATGTCCGGCTCAAGTTCAGTGACCGCACTATCATGGCTATCAGGGACATTCAGATCTTTCCTGTATAGTTCTTCTGTGTATTCTTTCCATCTCTTCTTAATCTCATCTGCTTCTGTTAGGTCCCTGCCTTCTTTGTCCTTTATCATGCCTGTCTTTGCACAAGAGATCTCTAGTCTTTCCCATTCTGTTGTTTTCCTCAATTTCTTTGCATTGTTCATTTAAGAAGGCCTTCTTGTCTCTCCTTGCTATTCTCTGGAACTCTGCATTCAGTTGGAGATATCCTCCCCTTTCTCCCTTGCTTTTCGCTTCCCTTCTTTCGTCAGCTACTTGTAAAGCCTCATCAGACAACCACTTGGCTTTCTTGCATTTCTTTTTCTTTGGGATGGATTGAGTTGCTGCCTCCTGAACAATGTTACGCACCTCCGTCCATAGTTCGTCAGGCACTCTGTCTATCAGGTCTAATCCCTTAAATCTATTCCTCACCTCCACTGTATATTCATAAGGGATATGATTGAGGTCATACCTGAATGGTTTAGTGGTTTTCCCTACGTTCTTCAATTTAAGCCGAAATTTTGCAAGAAGCAGCTCATGATCTGAGCCACAGTCAGCTCCAGGTCTTGTTTGTACTGACTGTATAGAGCTTCTCCATCTTTGGCTGCAAATTACATAATCAATCTGATTTCGATATTGACCATCTGGTGATGTCCATGTGTAGAGTCGCCTCTTGTGCTGTTGGAAAAGAGTGTTTGCTATGATCAGCGTGTTCTCTTGGCAAAACTCTATTAGCCTTTGTCCTGCTTCATTTTGTACACCAAGGCCATGCTTGCCTGTTACCCGGTGATTTCTTGACTTCCTACTTTAGCATTCCAATCCCCTATGATGAAGAGGACATCTTTTTTTGGTGTTAGTTCTAGAAAGTGTTGTAGGTCTTCATAGAACCAATCAACCTCAGCTTCTTCAGCATCAGTGGTTGGGGCATAGACTTGAATTACTGTGATGTTGAATGGATCATTGGATCCATTGCCTTGGATTCGTACTGAGATCATTCTATCATTTTTGAGATTGTACCCCAGTACTGCTTTTCCCACCCTTTTGTTGACTATGAGTGCTACTCCATTTCTTCTAAGGGATTCTTGCCCACAGTAGTAGATATGATGGTCACCTGAATTAAATTCACCCATGCCTGTTTGAGTTAGCTGATTCCCAAGATATTGATGTTCAATCTTGCCATCTCATGTTTGACCACCTCCAGCTTACCTTGATTCATTTATCTGACATTCCAGGTTCCTAGACAATATTGTTCTTTACAGCATCGGACTTTCTTTTCACCAGCAGACACATCCACAGCTGAGTGTCCTTTCGGCTTTGGCCCAGCTGCTTCACTCTTTGTGGCTCTACTTGGAAATTCCCTGTGCTCTTCCCCAGTAGTATATTGGACACCTTCCGACTTGAGGGGCTGATCTTCCGGCGTCATCTCTTTTAACCTTGTGATACGTTCCATGGGGTTTTCTTGGCAAGAATACTGGAGTAGGTTGCCATTTCCTTCTCCAGTAGACCACATTTTGTCAGAACTCGCTGCCATGACCTGTCCGTCTTGGGTGGCCCTGCACGGCATAGCTTATGGCTTCACTGAGTTACGCAAGCCCTTTCGCCACATCAAGGCAGTGATCCATGAAGGGGGTGATAGTAAGTAGAGAGTGATAATTCCTATAGTAAAATGAGTAGGCTGCAGAGACACGAAGGTGTTTGGTCACATTGCATATTGTGGTTCCACTGTCCATGACCTTGGAGCACAGCGTAGGAACAGTGCCCACACTAGAGAGGGACAGGAATGGGACCAGCATGGGCAATCTTTCCACTGGTGCAGAAGGTTTCACTTTTTCATCTTGGGAGAAGGTACCTGATTTCAGCCTACAGTGTAGGAAAATTTGTTCTAAGGATTCATTATTTGGTGTTTCCCAGGGATTGATTGCTGCCATGGAGGTGGTTAGCGAAAGGGTCCTTCAATTGCTAGCCAGCGTCAGTACCTTCTCTCTCCTTTCTTTCCTGGTCAGTCAGGGACTGAAGTGAAACCTGGCATTATGAAGGTGGAGATGACTGACCTGACCAGATGACCATGTTGTGTCTTCTAAAGTCCCTGGCTGATGGACAGGTGCTAAGCTATTTAAATAACATGTTAGTGATCATGTAAATGGAATGATTGAGCTTCTCTTAAAAGCATTCGGTCCTTTCTGTGCTATGCTGGAAATTTCCATCTTCATGCTGAGTGTATTGGCTTCTTAAACACACAGTTAGAACTCATCTTCCTGGGCACGACATGGCCCAGAATGTATTCTTGTAAAGGGCAAACCACATGTAACACTCAAATGTGTGTAATGAGGCTGGGAGAAAAAAAAGGGGAGGGTCACATTAATTCCAGATTAGAAAGGACAAAGAGGTGACTCTCATGAGGTGCTCTCTCTCAAAGGATGAAGAGATGCTTCACTCAGGAACAACAAATGACCATTGTGTCTGATGCAGAGTTGTTACACTTGAAATGCATTAGGCAGAACCACAGAAAATTGAGGTGTTCTGATAAAGAAACTATACTGTTTCCTTCGGCATCTCATGGGGTTAATTTCTTTATACTTTTTCTGGTGCATAACAAAGACCCAACTTTTATAGGAGAAAAGCAGCCCCCCCAAAGCTGCAATTTTGAGCAGAAGAGCAGCCAGGGGTGTGTGGCCTTTCTCGGTGGCCCCATTTCCTGCTCAAATGGTTCGCTAGCTGCTTCCCCCACCCCCGATTATCATAAAAATAAAGGTTACATTTAACATGCAGTTTGCCCCTTACAGTGACACATACAAGGAGAAGTGAGGATCTGGAGCCCCGTGCAGGGGAAAGCAGCTTTATGGATCCATTTTAAGCCAAAAACGAGCTGGTGGGGAAAGGGCCAAGTATCTTCTCCCCCACTTGCTGCTGCTCTGTCCAAAATTGCAGCCTGCCAAGGCTACTTTTCATTTTTTCCTCCAAAGGTCAGTTTTTAACATGCATTTGTATCTAATATAGTTAGGGGATGTGCAGATTTTGTTAAATCCATGCTGTCTGTGTTTCATGGATTCTCAGGCGTATTTTGTTTTGTCATCCACTCATTGATGGAAGCAGATGTTTTTTATCAGAATTTTGTTCGACTTGCGCCAATACGCACATGCGCTAATGCAGTAATGCGCATGAGTTAATGTGAATTAGTGCGCCCTCCCGCAATGAAACACTGGTCCACAGGTCCATGGAATCCACGTGACTTGGAAAAAGCCAGTCTGCAGTGGAATCCGCAGGTCCGATTCATAGAAATCTGAACTCATTTGAATCCACTGCGGCTTCCTCCAACATCCCTAAATGTAGTACATCTTCCTGCATCTGCAGCTTGGAAGACTAAAGGAGGTGCAACCCTCTCAAGAAAGAAATTGTGAGTCTCTTATCAAAAGTGTATTTGCTTCTACAAATATAGCTCAAATGAGCAGGAGCATCCAAATTCCTCTTGCCACTTTGCTGTAGGTGAAATTCAGTGGCAACTCTAGTGAAAATGTAAAGTCTGGAGTTCACCCAACAAGACTGCCTTAATCAGCCTTGAACATGCTGTCAGTTCAGTGTCATTAATACAACTGGGATGAAAGCAAAGAAAGATAGCGCATATGGCCCATTAGCTAAGCAGCACACTAATTATGGGGAGGTGTCACATTACTCACCAAGGGGCCAGATTCTGCCACTGTTATTCCTCCTATGAAACAACCTCTCTGCAGCAATAGCACCATTTCCAGGAGCAAAAGCTTGCCCTACATGAATGGGTAAAAGGAGGCCACATTAAGCCCCTTTCTGTATTCCTGTATGTTGCCCAAGCTGTCATGAAGCAGTTATTAAAAGACATCCAGTTTCTGCCTGCACAGACATCTCTAGGATGATGAGCTATGAGAAGCAGTGTAAATAAAGAGAGGGCCTCAGATATTTATATTTCTATTTCTATTTGATAAACAAAATCAGACAATTATACTGAACAAAGGGATCTCTTGGAATTCAGGCACACTTATTATTGCAAACTGGGGAGGTGGGGTGGTGGTGGTGGGGAGAGAGGGAGAGAGATGGCAATAGACACTGAAACAGGAGAAAAGCATTAGCAGGGAATAATCTAGTCTCATCAGCCCAACTCTCCAGCGGTGCTGAAGACAGGAAAATGATGCCTTTTTATTAGCCTTATTGTCTTTAATTAAAGCATTCAGCAGAACCCTGCGATAATGGACTGTGAGAGAGGTCGGCAGCATTTGTAATAACACAATGCAGGGTTCAATTAAGTTGTACTTTTGCAGTTTTTCATCTCCAATTTAAACAAGCTAGTGATATACGCAGAATGATTACCTTCCCGAACCGAGCGAAAAAAGGGGGAAGGGAGGTGGGAGCTTGGGAGGAGAAGTCACTCATTGCCAGTATAACTGATGCTATAAAATTGCTTGCTGTTTCTCGCTATTGGCTCCGGCACTTCTGGCTTGTATCTTGTGCTGGTCACAGCCATCTGTACTGAAGCTGGGTTGTAATTCGTCAGTTTATTCCATACACTTCAGCATGAGATCCAAAAAGACCTGCCTCACTTGTCATTAGTAGTATGTGTGTGTGTGTGTGTGTGTGATATCTATCTGTATGTATGTATGCACACATTTTTATATATAAAGCTAGGCTATTTTTTTCTGGGATCTGTGTTTTCTCAGAAAAATCAGAGGTGAAAAGGGAGATTTTTTTGTGTGTGTGTGTGTGTGTGTGTGTGTAACAAACATTTGAGCAGGAAGACTCCTGGTGACTGACAAGTATGTGATCTTTCCGCCTTTCCCTCTTTCTTCTGCAGTCTTTCAAATTATTGGTCATAAAGCACTGCAGTTGTGCTCTGACTTTCAGAGAGGGAGGGAGGAAAGCTCAGGAAAGACCCACGTGGCTAACACTTAACTTTTATCTTGCCCATTAAGGAATGCTAAATTAGAATGAAAACACTCTGATAATACAGGTGACAGCTATATGAAGACCAAATGAATTCCCTATGATCGGTACCACTAAAACGAACACCCGAGCAGAATTCATGATGATGGGACACTTAGCTGTGTGTATAATTCACACACACACAGATAAAAGTCAGGCTAAATTTGGTCAGAGTTTTATGTAGGATTAAAACAGAGAGAGAGGGAGAGAGGGAGATACAGCAGTAAAATCATAGTTTTTAAAGAAGCCAGACTGGTTTTTGGGCTCAGTGATGCGGCTATAACTCTACAAGAACCTAGTTTAAAATGGAAATATTCTGCATGCATCCATATATGTAAAAAAGAGAGGAACTTTGTGAGTAACAAAAGAGGATAGTGTGGAGCACAGGACCTGGCTGAATATTATCGTTAAAATGTCCCCAGTTCTATATCATTACAGCAAATACAATTTTCAGATTGAATTATGGCAAGCAGCAACTTTTTGCATGGAATATTTCACTGTTTTGTTGTGGCTGTTGACAAATATATAGCCACTGCTGTACACATCCCACCCTTCAGATAAATAGATGCTTGCTACAAGGAGTGTCCATTGTTTTATTTATTTATTTTGTTGCTTTTGCTTTAAAAATGGATGCTCTACCTTTTCTTCAAAAGAGAAAACATGACTGTTTGATGTGGGATGGCAGTGAAGATGTTAGTCTGCCTGGTATAACCTCTCTGTTCAGCTGTTGATAGAACAGACAGATTTTAAAGTAACTTACAAAGCAGGAATCGTGACCTGGGTAGTGATGTACCAGTGAAAATCCATGGTAACTGGTAGTGAGAATGGAGCCGATGAGTTCTTGATCTTCCAGTGCCTAAAGAATCAAGTCCTCGCAGCCAGATCCTAGGCAGATAGAGATGGCCCAAGCCATTCTGATGCCGGAGGCAGAAAATCCAAGGGGGGGGGGGCTCATGGCGTTAAAAAATATAATTATAAACTCAATGACAATTTGCTGCTTTTAAACAGAACCTTGAAATCAGCCAGATGAGGCAGGCTGCGTCACTCTGCTTAATGGGCCTTTTCTGCAGGGCTGGATTCAGATTTATGAGGGAGGGGAGCCTGGCGAGATTGCTCCAGTGGGCCCCTGCCCAGACACCGAGGGGGCTCAGAGGACGGACCACAGTATTCATTGGCGGGGGGGGGGGATCTTTATTGTCATGCAGAGAGATAGGGCAGGTACTGTTGGCTATTGTTCTTTCTCCTCACTGTTGGTGGGTCCGGAATCAGCACTAGGCTTTCCCAAGGTGCTGAAGCCTTAGTGGCTACCCAAGGATGCCATCCCCTTGGGGGATAGAGCCATAGTTCATGCAGAAGGTCCCAGGTTCGATCCTCATCAACTCCATGCACAGCAGGAAAAACTGCCTGAAACCCTGGAGAGTTGCTGCCAGTCACCGTCAACAATGCTGGACCCATGGTCTGACTCACTATAGGGCAGCTTTCTATGTTCCTGTGTTCCACTGATTCCGGCCCTGCCCGAATGGAAGTGTGTGTGAGTTCAGTGGGCCTTACTCCTTAGAGCAGCCTTTCTCAACCTGGCACCCTCCAGATGTTTTGGACTATATCTCCCAGCATTCCTGACCATTGGTTGTGCTGGCAGGAACTGATGGGAGGTCCAAAATATCTGGAGGGTACCAGGTTGGGAAAGGCAGCCTTAGAGAATATAGGTAGGCATCAGTGAGTAGAGGGGGAAAAGGTTATTGATAATATCTGTGAGATATTATTCACTGAAAAGTTTTCTTAGCTTATGAAAAAGAACAGCTTTTCTTTACTTTTATTATCAGATACTACTTTTTATATTGGTCCTGTTTTTATGTTATATAGGGTTTGTTTCAGTGACTGACTGTTAAAAATTGTGGCGGGGGGGAGATCTCATACTTGTGAAGGTAAGTCAGTCTATATTTATTTCATTTCATTTCTATACTGCCCAATAGCTGAAGCTCTCTGAGCAGTTCACAAAAATTTCTGGGTGGTTCAAATTGTGAACCATCCAGAATACAGTGACCTCATGTACCTGCTTTCAGGCCTGGGTATGGGACGGAGACAGCTTTGCTCGCCTTGGTGGGTGACCTATGCCGGGAACTGGACAGGGGGAGTGTGTCCATGTTAGTTCTGCTGGACCTCTCAGCAGCATTCAATACCATCGACCATGGTATTCTTCTGGGATGCCTCGCTGGGATGGGACTTGGGGGTACCATTTTACAGTGGCTCCATTCCTTCCTAGCGTGGCGAACTCAGAAGGTGGTGTTGAGGGATGCCTGTTCGATTCCGTGGCCGTCAGCTTGTGGTGCCCCTCAGGGTTCTGTTCTGTCCCCCACGCTATTTAATATCTACATGAAACCGCTGGGAGAGGTTGTCCGGGGTTTTGGAGTTCAGTGCCACCAATATGCTGATGACGCCCAGCTCTACTACTCCTTTCCACCAGATTCCAAGGAAGCTGTTTCTGTCCTTAACCAGTGTTTGGCATCAGCAATGGACTGGATGAGGGAGAACAAATTAATCCAGACAAGACAGAGGTGCTCCTGGTCAGTCAAAAGGCAAATCAGGGAATAGGGATTCAGCCTGTGTTGGATGGGGTTACACTCCCCCTGAAGACTCAGGTTCGTAGTTTGGGGGTGCTCCTGGATTCAGCCCTAAGCCTGGATGCTCAGGTTTCAGTGGTGGCCAGGAGTGCTTTAGCACAGTTAAAACTAGTGTGCCAACTGCACCTGTTCCTGGAGATGTCTGATCTAGCCACGGTGACACATGCCTTAGTTACATCCCATTTGGATTACTGCAATGCGCTCTACATGGGGCTGCCTATGAAGAGGGTTTGGAAACCGCAGTTGGTTCAAGAAGCTGCTGTCAGGCTGTTGGCTGGGGCTGGTTACAGGGAGCATACAACTCCATTGTTAAAACAGCTTCACTGGCTTCCAGTCTGTTTCTGGGCACAATTCAAAGTGCTGGCTATGACCTATAAAGCCCTATACGGCTCCAGTCCAGGTTATCTGAAAGACTGTATCCTCCCTTATGAACCTGCCCATGTCCTGAGATCTTCTGGGGAGACCCTTCTCTCAGTTCCACCACTGTCACTGGCATGTTTGGTGGGATCCTGGGAGAAGGCCTTATCAGTGGCTGCCCCACGGCTGTGGAACAGCCTTCCCAGGGAGGCCAGGATGGCTCCCTCCTTGATGTGTTTCCGGAGGTAGACTAAAACATTCTTGTTCCAGCAGGCCTTTGGGACATAGTTGGCACCTGGGGGTAAGTCGCTAAAATGCTGTTTTAATGATTTAATATAATGTTAATTGTATTGTTGTTTAATTTATATTTTAACTTTTGTATGTTTTCATATGTTTTAATTGTATATGTTTTAATGTTTGTGAGCCGCCTTGTGTCCCCAGTCCTGGGAAAAAGTCGGGATGATGATGATGATGATGATGATGTAGCTCAAGAATATCCCCTAGAGTGTCTGGTAAGTCGGCAACATGCCGGGATGCCTGCATGGGATTATCTCATCACTTTATTTCTCAATACGCATTCAGAACTTAAGCTGTTTTGCACAATAGTTCTTCCAGATAGAAGTGGCCAGCTTTTCTTTTAATTCAAGTGTAGGGTTATTACAAAGGTGTGTTCAACAACTAGGTAATTTTCTGATTTGTTGGCTAGGCCACTGACATCACGAACAGAGGGTATCACAGGACAAAACCACAGTCAATCTTCACTAAGTGGGTTGCTTTTGCTGAACTCAAAGAGTCCCATAAAAGTGAGTTTGCTCTTACTCCTGTTCATCTTCCTAAAACTTCTATTTAGAGGCCAAGATGCTCTCTTTCAGACCATCCTCTGTGCATATACTCTGTAACACAAGACTCAGCTCAAGTAGGGAACATGTAACTAGCTACGTTATATTGACTATATTGATTTTATTTGGAATTCTCTGTATGTGATTGTTACCTTTCTTTGTTTTTCCTGCCATTCCTCCCCCGCTCCTTTTTTTAGTATTTGGCCATTTGGCTGCATTGTTTTAAATAGGGATTCTCACTAAAATCTTCCCCATGTGAAGGAATGCATGGCTGCAAAGCTATCTCTTGTATTCTTAGGATTTTCACAAAGTTTTGTTAAGTTCTGTGTGTCTGGGCTTTGGCCAACGAAAACCAAACTGCCTTCCTTTTTATTTGTTTCCTGGGGGAGAACTGATGGGAGTGGTTCTTGGCAAAAGGGCTCAGAAACTCCCGAAGCAGCTGGGCAGATTAGGGTGTGTGAGGATTAGGGATGGCACGGGCACCTGATGGGGCCCTGGAATCCAGTGAACTACCCCCCCGCTGCCCTGAGCTGCACTTGCGAAGCCCCCTGCCTTGCTTGAACTCCCCCTGCACTCAGCGAGCCCCCTGCACTCACCCCAGGCCCAGGTCTGTCTGGCGAGCTCTGTGATGGCCATTTTTCAGAATAAATGTCAATTGCAAAAATGCACACATTTGATCTTACACAAAATGGTGCCGTGAATGGCCAATATACGTAAGTTTACAGGCGTAAATGGCCCAAATGTGCACATTATCATGATCACAGTTTTTTTCCCCACAAAATTGCTATTGCAGAGCTCATCAGATGAAGGGTGAGCACAAGGGGCTCAGTGAGTGCAAGCGGCTTGGGTCCGGGGGCACACAAGCGAAGGCAGAGGCTTGGTGAGTAGTGGAGAACTTGGACTGGGAGGGCAGCCATCCATCTCTAGTCGGGAGGTTCATCCTTACTGGTAGCAGCATATCAGTAATTCTTTTTGGGGTGCGCCCTTGTAAAGAAGGGGTCTTCCAAGTAAGGAAAATCAACAACCCTCTCAGATCCATAACTTAAGGGTATACCAGTTTTATGTTGGTAGTGTTCAAGGTCAAATGGGGATGACATGCACATGCGATGGACTTGTGAGGCGATACATGACTATTGGAAGGAGGGGGCAGGTTTTATTATGGAGTTTATCTTCATATTCATGACCTCTGTCTGCAGTAAGGTTTTTCCTTGGGTATGTAAAAGATCTGATGAAAAAAAAAACCTATTAAGCATAACCTATTAACATGCAATTGTTACCTGCTTAATAAGAACAGCAAATGCCGGTATTGAATATCCTCAATCAAAAGACTGTAACATATTGTCAATGGTTAAACTAACATGTCTGGTAAGATTTTGTGAAGGAATGAAAGAAGAGGTCAAATAAAATAAGAATCTATTATGAAAATGGAATCAGTTTGCAACTTATTGGAATAGATAATTTCATCAGAATGTACCCTTGGAAATATTAGCATTTTGATTGGAATAAGGAAGCTTCCTCTTGACAGATTGAGATGTATATATTCAATTACTTAAAGCTTAAATGTTATTCTTAATACCGAATTTGTTGTTGTCTTTACTTCTGTGCTGATTTCTTCCTTTGTGTGAATAAGAAACTGTTCCTTTTAACAATGTTTAACAGAGCAATCCAATGGTCTTTGGGAAGGCATCCCAGGGACCATAGGATATTGTGAACTTAGACACTGCTACAACCTTGGGAGGGGAAATCCAAATGGGGATTTTTGTGCAACCATATACAAAATGTGCAGTTCCAGGAAAAATATACAATTCCAAAAGAACATTGCTGCAGTTCAAAATTCAACCCGTTCTATAAGTATTTAGATCACAACTGCAGAACCTCTTTTAGCCAGAGGGTTGAGTTCCATTTTGAGGGCCACATTCCAGTGGTGGGTGGGGCCGAAGGCAAAAGGATCGGGGCCAACATACCAAAAATACCAGCCAGTAACTAAGCTCTAGGGGAGGCATTTCAACCTTTTGGGGAGAAAATGCACAAAAGCCAGGAAACTACCAAATGATCAGTGGTTGGGGGAAGGGGGTGGGGTCAGGGGAAGGCGCATGGCTCGAGGGCTGGATTGGGACCCTGGGTGGGCTAGATTTGGCCCCCAGACCTGAGGTTCTGCACTCTTGATTTAGATGTACACACGTTGGGGCAGGAACCTGTCTTATTTGTTATTCAATTCTGAAAAGCATTATGTACAGGGGTGTCACTAAATACATAACATCATGCAGCTTTATGCTTGGAAACATGGAAAAGGAACCTTATGACATGGTCTGAAATCTGTTGAGAGGTTCAACACTGTGTAGTCACTATGAAATGGTGCAGCCCTGTAGCACACAGGATTAAAGAGTGGCTATCGAATAGGCCTCCTCCTCTGTTTCCAGTACCTTCAGCCATGATGTGGCTGCACTGTACCTTGCCAGGTGAAGAAATGCCCCAAATGCTCCCCAATCCCCACCATCCTTTGGAAAGGACTGTGAAAGAGCTGGCCGGGCTGGAAGCTGTCCTGTGCTTCCTTTGTAGCTGTCCCCTAGGCCTGCCCTAGCAGGATGAAGAGATGGAATTGTGTTGTAGCCCATTCCTTTCGGTCACCTTTTTGGAAGGAGCCTTTGCCACATCTTGACACATGAGCTTTGTGTTCTCCTACTGGAGCTCATATACTTTTGGTGATCCCCTAGGATGGCTTGCAGAGTTAAGTTACCCTTTTCACATGAAATGCTCACGGGTTGAATCAATACATGCATGGTTCTGTGCTGGCTGAGAGGCAGTTGGATGGTGGTCACCTGGACCTCTCCATTGGGCTTGTTTCGCTTTGTGCCACCTCCGTGGCAGGCATATTACACCATCAGTAGGGCCGTTTAGGGATGTACGAAAGTCACTTACCTTTTTGAAGGGTGACAATCACGGTGGGGGGGAGGCGCTCTGTCCCTTCCCCCGAAATTCTCTCCGGCCGGCTCCGCTCCGTGGAGATTCCGCAGGGCCGCTGGCTGGGGCCACCCGCAGCCGGACATCTGGCCGCTGGGCAGCCTGCAGGGATGCAAATGGTGGCGTAAAATATTTACATAGGCTATTACGGCAAAAGAGAGGGGCGCAAGTGGCGTAGTGGCCGCCATTTGCGTTCCCTTTTTTTTTTTTTTTTGCCATAATAGGCTACGTAAATATTTACGTAGCCTATCACGGCAAAAAAAAAAAAGGGAACGCAAATGGCGGCCGCTGTAGGTGCCGCCATTTGCGTCCCTGTATTTTGCTGTGATAGGCTACGTAAGTATTTACGTAGCCTATCATGGCACCCCCCCAAAAAAACAGCAAACGCAAATGGCGGCGGCTACGGCGGCCGCCATTTGCGTTCCTTTTTTTTTTTTTTGCTGTGATAGGCTACATAAATATTTACGTAGCCTATCACGACAAAAAAGAAGGGAACGCAAATGGCGGCCACTATGCCATTTGCGCCCCTCTCTTTTGCCGTAATAGCCTACGTAAATATTTACATAGGCTATCACGGCCAAAAAAAAAGGGGAACGCAAATGGCGGCTGCTGTAGCCGCCACTATTTGTGTTCCCTTTTTTTTGCCTTGATAGGCTATGTAAATACTTACGCAGCCTATCACAGCTTCCGCAGGGACGCAAAGGGCGTCCCTGCGTTAGCCGTGATAGGCTACATAAGTATTTACGTAGCCTATCACAGCTATAGTGATGAAGCAAATGGCGGCTGCGGCCATCGTTCGCAAGTCAGCGCGAACGGCAGCAGGTAGGTGTCCCGTTTCGCGCGCCTTTTGCGGGCGGGGGGTTCGTTCCGCCATGGGTTTCAAGGGGCTGAATGCACTGGCATTCAGCCTCACCAAGATCTGTGGTGGAATTCTCTGTCATCCCTAGGGGTGTTAACTAGGGATGGGCGAACAGGCAATATTCAAGATCACCCAGATTCTTCAGACATTGTCTCACCACTTGTCTTGTACTGGATTCCCATTCACGTTTGCCATTGCTGCTCACTCTGCACGAACAGGAACCTTCTGCAAATTGAGCAGAGATTGAAGTTTCCTCAGGTTTGTACCAGTTCCCTAATTTGTGCAAATTTCCTCCATAGAGTGGAGTAGATTCAGTCTACGGAGGAAATGTGCACAAATCAAACTGGGAATCGGGAACCAGATGAACGTAAGCTCGTGTTCGAAAATTTATGAATATTTTTGATGGCTACGTGCTTGTGTTCAGAGCTTAGAACGGGGCATGCTCTCACGTTTTGCAAGCAAAAACAAAATTCTCATACAACCCCTGAATTTGCATAGCATTCTGCCTGCCTGCCATTGCACACCCTCAACTCCTCTCCACACCCCACCTCCACCAGTTTTCCCCCTTGGACAGGGGGACTCCCACCAGCTTCAGGATTATGCTGGTGGTTGTCACCCGTTGGCACAAGGCTATTACTGTACTGGCAAAGCAATGTGCTCTGGAGGAGGGTTAGGAGTGATCTCATGCTGCCCAGTGGAGAAGCCACCTCTTCTTCACCTCAGCCCCCCATCTGCAATATGGGGATAATAATATTTCCCTTGCAGGGTTGTTGTGAAGATTACAACAAAATAAATGTATATGAAATGCTTTGAGGTTTCTGAAGTGCTACATAAAGGCCAACTAGTATGTATTTATAAACAAACAGGGTTGATCCAGTGTTATACAGTCAGGGCCAGAAATATTGGAACAAGGATAACTGCTTTGGCAGTTGGCCTCTGTGCACCATCACACTGAAGTTGAAACGAAACACCCAGATGGGAGCGAAGTCAGGACTTTCAGCTGTAATTCAAGGGGTTTGACAAAAGTGGGGCACTACCCATTCAGGAAGGACAGCCAGTGGCATACACCCCCCCCATCATTGGTGGCTCATAAGTAATGGAACGAATGGCTGACAAGCAGCTGCATGGCCAGGTGTGGCCTGTTTGCTAGGTACCCCATGACCAATCAAGCAGATAAAAGGCCTGGAGGTGGTTCTGAGTGTTACATTTGCATTTGGTAGCTGTTCACTGGAGCTCCCAACATGAGGTCCAAAGAGGTGTCCATATGAGTGAAGGAGGGCATCACTAGGCTGAGAAAACAACATAAACCGATCAGAGAGATAGCAAAAACAGTGGGAGTGGCCATCACAACAGTTTGGAACATCCTGAAAAAGAAGGAATTAACTGGCAAACTCAGCAACAGCAAAAGGCCTGGAAGACCACGGAAGACAACTAAAGGGGATGACTGCAGAATTCTGCTCATAGTGAAGAGGAACCCTTTCACAACATCTAGCCAGGTCAAGAATGCTCTTGCAGAGGTAGGCATGTCATTGTCAACATCTGCAGTCAAGAGACAGCTTTATGAATGTAAATTCAGAGGCTTCACAACAAGGTGCAAACCACTGGTAACGCTCAAGAACAGACAGGCCAGATTAGCCTTTGCCAGCAAAGACCTAAAAAAGCCTGCCCAATTCTGGAATAAGATCCTTTGGACTGATGAAACCAAGATTAACTTGTACCAGAATGATAGAAAGAGAAAAGTATGGAGAAGGAAAGGAACAGCTCATGATCCAAAGCATACCACATCATCTGTCAAACATGGTGGAGGCAGTGTTATGGCATGGGCATGTATGGCTGCCAATGGAACCGGGTCACTGCTGTTTCTTGATGACCTGACTGCTGAGAAAAGCAGTAGGATGAATTCTGAAGTGTATCGGGCTATACTTTCTGCTCAGATTCAGCCGAATGCTGCCAAACTGATAGGGCGCCGCTTTATATTGCAGATGGATAATGACCCAAAACATACAGCAAAAGCTACGCAAGAGTTTCTCAAGGCAAAGAAGTGGGATGTTCTTCAATGGCCAAGTCAGTCACCTGCTCTCAACCCAATAGAACATGCTTCTCACTTACTGAAGACAAGACTGAAGGGAGAAAGACCCACAAAGAAGCAGCAGCTGCAGGCAGGCAGCTGCAGTAAAGGCCTGGTAAAGCATCTCGAGGGAGGACACTCAGCATTTGGTCATGTCCATGGGTTCCAGACTTCAAGCAGTCATTGACTGCAAAGGATTTTCATCCAGGTATTAAAGGCGACCTTTAAGTTTGAAATTATGTTGGTTTGTTCCATTACTTATGAGCCACCAACGATGGGTGTGTGTGTGTATGCCACTGGCTGTCCTTCCTGAATGGTTCATGCCCCACTTTTGTCACACCCCTTTCATTACAGCTGGAAGTCCTGACTTCGCTCCCATCTGGGTGTGTTTCCTTTCAACTTTGATGTGGTGGTGTACAGAGGCCAACTGCCAAAACAGTTACCCTTGTTCCAATATTTCTGGCTCTGACTGTAGTAGACCCATTGAAATGAATGGGACTTAAATTGATACAACCCATTGCATACATCCCAGATAGTCCAATCAGGCTTTTCCTGAATTTGCTAAACTTTAGTCATCTGGCCACAATGGAGTGTGAGGGTGCTAATAGCACCTATTTTGCGTCACACGTGGTGGCTAATTAGAAGTTTTTAGGACATGCAATTTGAGTGTTACCAATTAGCTCAATTGTGGACCAAGACCAAAGCTTTTATTTGCTTTGTCATAGCTGCAGAAAGTCAAATAAACAAATACTTGCATCTTCCTACTGTCTCCCCTGTGTCTTCGGCACAGCTGTGTGACAAAATAATAATAATTTCATTGTCTACTTTCCAAAAAGCCCTCCACATTTAGATCAGATCATTAAAAACAAACAAAAAAACTTAACACATGGTTTATTTTGTCTAATTATTCCAAAATCAGTCTGTAAATCCCTGAAGAAAGAATGTGTGTCTTATTTAAAGAAAAATGATACCAAATGAGGCGTGCACAATGGCTGCATGTATGTGTGGTTTTCTGATAGTGGGTTTCTTGTTTGGGTCTGGGATTTTCAAAAAGAGCTGTTGGGATCAGGCACTCATCAAATGGAGTATGGCACTGAAGCATGGATGTCCTGTTCCTTCTATGGAAAGTACTCAGGGGTAGGCAACCTGGTGCCTTCCAGTTGTTTGGGACCATAACTCCCACAATCACTTCCCATTGGGCATGCTAGCTGGGACTGATGCGAGTTTTAGTCTCAACATCTGGAGGGAACCAAGTTGCCTACCCCTAGATGTATGAGCGTCTTCAATGGGTTTTCAATCTGTTTACCCGGCAAACAGATTTTAATTTTGCGCACGTGTGCGCGCGCACGTGTGTGCTGGAGCAAACCCAGGGTCATAGAGCAGTAACCAGGACTTGGGGGAAATTGGGGACTTCCTCCTGCACCCCCATAAATGCTATCAGTAGATAACATAGCATATTTAAATACAATACATGGGATATTAATATAGTGACCTGGTTCACATGTAATGACTAACTATGGTTTAAACAACCCATAGTTAGTTGGGGCCGTGTGGCAGTGAGCAAGTGCGTTGCCTCCTGCCCACTACTTCTGCTTTGCATCAGCTTTCATAAACAACTGAGGAACACCCCATTCCTTGTTGTTTGATGCAATGTCTGAACCTGGAACTCTTGGTTGTTTTAATCCCATGGTTTGTTGTTGGGCTGAAACTCTGGATTGTTTGTCCTTAAACAATCCAGAGTTCCGGGTTTGCACATCACATCAGACAACCCAGGAATGGGGCGTTCCTGGGTAGTTTATGAAAAGAGATGCAAAGTGGAAACATCAAATGTGTGGAGGCAGCGCACTAGCTCCAGCAGGGCCCACCAATTCCTGGGTTAAACAACCTGTGAGTTTGTTTGTTTGTTTATTTCATTTTTATACCATCCAATAGCTGAAGCTCTCCGGGCGGTTCACAAAAATTGGCTCTATGTGTGAACTGGGTCAATAAATGTATTAGGGGGTGGGAAGCCTCCTGCTTGCATGGTGCAGGGATACAATGCTGCGTTTGTATTGAGGCCTATACCACAGCAGCATGAAATAAAAAAGTTGAATGTCTCTCTGTAGCTTCACTAGGAAGGAACCTCGGAAGCTGTCTATACCAAGTCAGATGATTGGTCTATCTAGCTCAGTATTGTCTACTCTACACTGACTGGGAGCAGCTCTCCAGGTTTTCTGACAGGAGTCTTTCCCCGCCCTACCTCAACATACCGGGATTGTACCTGGAACCATCTGAATGCGAACATGTGCTCTACCACTGAGCTATAGCCCTTTACTGTGTCCTGCTCCATACATACCCCCAAGGTGAGCACAAGAGTCTCTTTCTGTTTGCTGGTGCTTGGCGGGAGTGGCTGCTAAAAATGGCTGTGCACCCCTACTGCATGGATCGCCATTGAAAGGCTTTTCCATTTATTTTGGTGGAAGGGGAAGAGTTGAGCATAGAAAGGGAGAGCTGTGCTTGCACCTCTGAAATGAATAAGGAAACCCTGGATGCACAGGAGCTCCGTGTGCACATGGCAGTGGATGTGGGGCTCTTGACTGGGGCCAGCAATGGTGGTTGTGGAGGAGCAGGTTGCGTGGCTTGGTTGCTTCCGCTGAGCAACAGCGGAGAGGGTTCACACGCTTTCTTTCTAGCATAAGCGGCTAGGTGGCGGCGGCAGTGGAGAGGGTTCTTTTTGGTCACCAGTTCATAGGTTAGTATTGGTCGGAGTCTACTGCCACCCAGCAGTGCCCAAGCTAGGGATGTCAGAGAATTTCTCCACGAATCTTGGGGAGGCCGAATGCCAGCGCATTCAGCCCCCTGAAATTGGTGGAGAAACGGTCTGCCCCCCCACCCCCCCCAAGACGGGACTTACTTTGCTCGAATGTCCCTGGCGGCAGTGGTTCATTGGCGGTTCGGTGGCGGCGGCAGCGGCGGCTGGTCTTCTGACCGCCGCCATTTCCAAGTAAAAAAAAACAAAAACCAAACGTGATAGGCTACGTAAAGATTTTTTTTTTAAAAAAAGCACGTACGTAGACTACACGTGCCAAAATAAGGAACGCAAATGGCGGCGCCCATGGGCGCCACCATTTGCGTACGCGCTTTTTTTTTTTTTTCAAAGTCAGCTGTGATAGGCTACGTAAACATTTACGTAGCCTATCACGGCTGACTGCAGGGACGCAAATGGTGGTAGCTACGGCCGCCGCCATTTGCGTCCTGGCAGGAGACGAGGTTTCGTGGCCGGAGGGACGGGGCGCCTCCCCCCCGGCCAGAATTTTGGGGGGAGGGACAGAGCGCCTCCCCCCCACCGTGAAGCAAGCTTCGGGATCAGGTAAGGGACTTTCGTCCATCCCTACCCAAGACTATGTCTGAGTTGTGTTCAACAGCAGTGGCAATGGGCATTGCCGGCTCCAGGGTTTTGAGGCCCCTTGGGCAAGGCACCCTCAATGGGGCCCCTCCTTCAGTGAGCCTGCCTTCTCACCACCAGTGTCACCATCCCCTGCTGCTGCTCCTCCTCTCTATCACTTGCCTGCTTGATGGGCAGAGGGCCAGTGAGCAAGTAGGCAGGAGCATCTCTTGCTCATCCTTCCACCACCACCGTTGTCAGGGCCAGAGCGAGAGGCAGGTTGACAAACGGGTCGCAATGGTACAGGGGAGCAGCAAGTTCAGGGGGTTCTTTCAATGAGCCCCTGCTGGAGTGTGGGCCTGACCATGCCTGCCCTTGGCACCAGCCATGGTGATGACAGAACAGTGCAGCCTGGCCCTCTACATACGCAACTGCTGTTTTGCCCAAATACGCAGGCATGTAATTTACTTGGATGGCTTCCCCCATGTCTGGAAAAATGACATGCAAGGATTATATGTAATCATTTGGCTTATTTACTAGTGGATACTAACTCTGTCTGCAAAATCTGTACACAGAGTGGTAAGACTGAGGCATTGCTCGCACTGCTTTCAGCGGGCGATGCAGCCATCTGTCATTGTGAACCCACACTGTTTCCCACTCACTCATGCCCACACTGCTGGCAGAGGTAGCAGGAATGAGCACAGGCAACTCAGAGAGGGAAGTCTGGTGGAGTAGCGCTTTCTTTCTGTTTAGCAGTACCATAGTGGTATACAATCTGCAAGAAAGAATGGGGAGCAAAAGGTCAGCTCCTTCCTAAAGGAGTGTTTATGTAGCTGTGTGCATTTGTTTGCATTGATTTTTACCCTGCGGGATCGGGGAGAGGGAGGGAGAGAAAGCAATAATAAGAAAAACTATGGAGTATATTTATCTTGCGGCTTTCAAAATGCACAGATTTGTGTACATTAATGGTAATGTGTGATTTGGCCAATGCAAGAGTTTCCCTGCAATAGCAGAGGCAATACGTAAAATCAGGGCAAGGACTTTGATGAAAAGGAGCCAGGATCTGGGATGCCAGTAAGGAGATCTGTGGGGGACACTGTTGTCATTCAGGTGTCAACTAAAGGTGTCTTTATTTGTACAGGCTTTGGGAGTACAGGCATGTGTTTGTTTTAGTAATGGTTTTATTGTATTTTATTGTATGTGTAATGTTAGAGTTATGATTTTCACTGTGTCTATACATATGGTTTTATATGAGTTGTCAGCTGCCCTGGGTGACTTGTAAGGAAGAGTGGGATATAAATCAAATAAACAGTAATAATGATGTTGCTGTATGGACCAAGCTTCAATATAGCAAACACATGTTGCAGATGAGCTGGAGAAAATTTGGGTTTCTTCCCCTCGGTTAACCTACCCTTTTTGACCTGCACTCGTCTCCAGCAATGGCACCACTTGGTCTATCCTGCTTTGTGCTCAGCACACCACATGTGGATGATGGGTGGGTTGAATGTAGAACTCCAGATGTTTTGGACTTCAGTTCCCAGAAGCCCCTGCCAGCATGGCCAGTGTTCAGGAATGCGCGGGGTTGGAGTCCAGAACATCTGGAGATCTACTTTCTGCCCACCCCTGATCTAGCTGATGGTTTCCCTTGCTCTAAGTTTGGTGCTGCTCTATAGAACAACCAGGAACTTTAGGAAAGAGTCCAGGGCAGGGGTGGATAGTTTGTCCCCCCCAGATATTCTGGTCTACAACACCCATCTGCCCTAGTCAGCATAGCCAATGGTGAAGGATGATGGGAATTGTAGGCCAAAACATCTGGAAGATCACAAGTTGCCCACTCCTGATCTAGTGAAAAGGCAGACATCTTCTCCATGGTGAAAGACCTCTGCCTGAGATCCCAGAGAGCTGCTATCAGTCAGAGTAGATCAGGGGTGTAGAACCTCAGGCCCAAGGGCCAAATCTGGCCCTCCTGGGGTTCCAATCTGGGGGGTTCTCCAGATAGCACCCTCCCTTTCCCCCAACCACCCATTGTTTGGTGGTTTCCTGGCTTTTGTGCAGTATTTTCCCCATTTGAAAAGGTTGAAGTGCCTCTCCTAAAGCTTAGCTACTGGCAGTAAGAGCTTGAAGCTAAAATATGCTGGTATTTTTGGTATGCCTGGCCTCACCCCTTTCGTCTTTGGCCCTGCCCACCACTAGAATGCAGCCCCTGAGATCTTCTCCAGGTTTGGCCCTCGGGCTGAAAGAGGTTCAACACTCCTGGAGTAGATAAAACCGGTCTAGAGGGAGAAATATTCTGACCTAGTATGAATCAGCTTCCTAATGAGATACCACTGCAATGAATGTGGGAAGCCAACTCTGTGGCCTGCAGAGTCTGGGCTGGTTCCACTGTCTGTTTGGCTTGTGGGTCAGCAAGAAAAAGCAAGGATGGAATCACCTTCAATATCTGGTCCAGAAGACTTCTAATCCACAGCACGAGAACCGTCTAGATCACAGAACAGATACATGATTGAAGACATGCAAAACTGACTACAAATAGACAGGTCCATCCATCTGTACTTGTAGCTGCCTTATACCGAATCAGGCCGCTGGCCTACCTAGCTCAGTGTAATCTACAGCAGCTTTCCCCAACCTGGTGCCATCCAGGTGTTTGGGACCTCAACTCCCGTCTGCCCCAGCCAGCATGGGCAATAGTCAGGAATGCTGGGAGTTGTGGTCCTAAACAGCTGAAGAGCCCTGGGTGAGGGAAGGCTGGTCTACAGTAGCCGGCAGCAGGTGTTCAGACAGATGCCTTCATTCATTCTTTTATTACATTTCTATACCGCCCAATAGCCAAAGCTCTCTGGGCAGTTTGGGAAGATTAAAACCCGCAAAATACAATATAACGCCATGCAAAAGCATTTGCATACAAAAATGTAAAACAATTTTGAACCATCAACAATAAAAAATTCCCAAGGCCTGGTAAAAACCTTACCATATGCTGTCAAATACCTGGGAGTAGGGGAAAGTCTTAACCTTGCACTGGGAAGATGACACTTTTGGCACCAGGTTGAGGGGCCACCACAGAGAAGGCCCCACTCCCTTGCTATCATCCTCTGAACTTCCCTCAGAGAAGGTACTTGGAGGAGGGCCTCAGATGAAGATACCAAGAGTGGTGCTCCATCAGGTGTCTTTTCCAGCTCTCCCAGATCACTGTTGCATGATGTTAGGCAGTACATTCATCATAAACCAAAGTCTCATGGTATTCATGTTGAGATCAAAAGCCATGGCCACAATCCAGCATAGAGATACCTCATGCATATCACCCGGCTTAAGGGTGCATATAGCTGTGCTGAACGGTGCTCGCAGGTACAGCGGGAGGCATGGGAGACCTCCTGGTAACAGGGCTAGTGTCAAGGGTAGGTTTGGTTGGGCACCTGCCAAGGGCCCACATCTCAGCAGGGGCCCACTGACAAGACCCCCCTGGACTTGCTTCTCCTCTTCACCATTGCAACCTGCTTGTTCACCTGCCTCTTGATCTGGCCCAGACAACAGAGGTGGTGAGAAGGAGGAGCAATAGATGCCACTGCCTACTTGCTCACTGGCTCTCTGCCTGCAAGCAAGCAAGCAACTGGTAGCAATGATGGGAAAGAGCGAGAGCAGCTGGTGACAATGGTGGCAAGAGGGTGGACTCTCTGAGGGAGGGGGCCCATGGAAGGTGTCTTGCCCAAGAGTCCTCAAAACCTGGGGCCAGCACTGCCCAGTAGTGCTTGCACTCTTGCTTGTGCTGTGCAGTTTTGTTCTCTTCTCAGTTCTTCACTTCCTGAACTCCACCCCTCCCAAATGGGCATATTACATCATTTTAAAGCAGCAATGCAACAGCAACCATGGCAAGGAAGAGGTAAATGTACATCAAAAAAGCCACTCCATGAAGAAGCGGGCCGCCCTCCAGCATACAAGAACAGTCTCCCTGCTGCCCTCGCTTCCTGAGACAGTTGCATTTAATTAGCTGAATATTGTACCTGATCACGGTTGATGTTTCAAGCAAATTGTTCTTTTTCAAGGTAGTGCTGAAATCCAGCTGGGAACCCATATGGAGAAGAAAAATTAAATATATTTTCTATAAAATGGTAATTGCTGTAAAATTTTATTGCAAGAGCAATATGTGTGCTCTAACCCTGTTGCTGAATTATCATCACCATACCCTTGCTTGCTGCCCTGCAGGAAAAAAAAAAAACACCTCTCCTGTGCGTAGCTGCAAGGATGTGTGTTTGTGTGTGTTTAGAAATCTCAGGTATCCTGGGTTTTGGTTTTTTTTTTAACTGCTATTTCATGTTTCTGGCTCCTTGGAAGAGACATCCTCCTTCACTTTCCCTGTGTTTGTGCCAACCAAAAAGCCAATGCGCGGCATTTAAACTTAGATTTGCTTCTCCTTTCCTCTTATTCAAAGGCTGAAAAAATGAAGGAGGTTTTAGCATAATTGTGGGCCATGTTTCCTACTTCCCTGAGCAGTGAGAGATCCCAGGGCAGCTTTATGGGGTTGGTTTCCTCAGTAGGAAAGAGAGAGAGAGTACTGGAGACTTTCAGTATTTTGCAGTGCTGTTTATTTACAGGGGTGTGTGTGCGTGTGTGTGTAGAAGCAAACCTCAATCAAACAGTAGCAGCTTCGCAGCACTCTCCTCTAAAGCTAACCGCAGCATTTGTTCAGCTCCATCTAAAAATGCCTTGGCCCAGTCCCCATACTCGAGGCAAGCCAATTTCTCAGCCTCTTCCCAAGCTGCAGGTGAGCATGAGCTGATTTTTCAAAGGACCGAAGTGAACGGCTTCTTTGATTTGCCTCTTAATTAGCACCCAGTCTCAATGGTTAAACTGTGCCAGAGGTAAGCAACCGATTGCCCTCCATATATTTGGCGCTTCCACTCCCATAAGCCCCAGCCATTGGTCATGCTGGCTTGGGCTGACATGGGTAGAAGTCCCAAAGCTATGGAGAGCACCAGGTTGGATACTTTTAGCAAAGCTAAAGGAAAGCCTTGGATAACAGTACAGTACAGCATTGCAACAACAACAACAATAACATGTGGTGCAATCCTAAGTGGGATTTGGAGGGTGCCAAGTGGGGACTCCTTTGCATCTCCCAAAGCCCTGCTGGCTTGCGTTGTCCAGGGCAGGAGGTGTGTGGGGAGCTGCTCTTACTTGCTCCTCTCCTGTGTGGTTCTTTGGTTTTTTTCAATCTCCCCATTGTATCCAATAGGTCTGAGAAATACGTTGTGCCAACTCCGGGGTGGCATAGGGTCTACTGTCCTAAGGAACATTGAAAGAGATATGCCAGGGCCGGCCCAGCATTAGGCAAAGTGAGGTGGTTGCCTCAAGCAGTGAATGCCGGGAGGTGTTGGCAGAGAAATTGTGTGCCACATGGCTTTCCCTACACCCCTTAAGCCTGCTGCCTTCAGTTGTGGCTAAGGATGCTGCCCCATTCTTGGTGCTGAAGAAAGATGTTCAGTCTTGAAGAAAGGTTTTGTACATGGAAGTGGAGGGGGCACCATCTTGTTCTTCACCTCAGGTTGCAAAACGTCTTGGGCTGGCCCTGAGTTATGTCCATGGGGGCTGCTGTGATGGAGGCAGCTGCTATGCTGACAGACAGAACCTCCACGGCAGTCAACAATACTTCCCACCTCAGCTGACTGCCTGAAGGGCTTCAGATTGCTCTGTCAGTATACAGTGCAGTCCTATACATGTCTACTCAGAAGTAAGTGCCAGTGGGTTCAGTGGGGCTTAGTCCCAGGGAAGTGGGCACAGCATGGGAGTAAGTGTTACTGTTAGTCTATTTATATGTTGCTTTCCCTCACTGGACTACATTCAAAGGGTCTCACAATAAATATCAAATATCAAAATACAGCATTATAAAAACCAGTTCATGACAATACACATCAAGCAAATCCCAGTAGGACAAAGTCAACAGGTCAAATTCAATATCACAATGAAATTATGCAATTGCAGATAATACATATCTAATACAAGAGCACCATCAAAATCCACAGTAAAAAATAAATAGCTAACCCAACTCTCAGTGCTGGTTATCATCTTATTGTACTTCAATAATAACTAAATATAATACTAATGCATTATTAGTCATTAATCATGAAATATGTAGCCAACTCGTGGAATGAGCCAGCAGTGAGCTAATGTGGCATTTCCCAAAGTAGCATATTGAGGGAAATATTCAACTTTTTATATGGCACATTTCAAGAGTTGAAAGTGCTTCCCATACCTTATATGAATGTAAGGTGATGGTCCTGGGGGATCTCAACTTCCATGCCGAGGCCGCTGTATCCAGGGCGGCTCAGGACTTCATGGCCGCCATGACAACCATGGGGCTGTCCCAACATGTCATCAGCCCAACGCATATAAAATGACACACGCTTGATCTGGTTTTCTCGACTGGGCAGGAGGATGGTGATCTGAAAGTGGAGGAATTAATATCTGTCCCTTTGTCATGGTCAGATCACTTCCTGCTGAGGTTTATACTCCTGGCAGCCTTCCCCCTCTGCAAGGGTGAGGGACCTATTAAAATGGTCCGCCCCTGGAGATTAATGGATTCTGATGGATTCCAGAGGGCTCTGGGAGATTTTCCTGCTGGTATGGCTGGTGCGCCTGTCGAAGCCCAGGTCGCTCTGTGGAATGCAGAGATGACTCGGGCGGTGGACACGATCGCACCCAAGCGCCCTCTCCCTCTGAGCAGAGCCCAGCCAGCTCCTTGGTATACACCTGAGCTGAGGGCAATGAAGCAAGAGGGGAGATGGCTACACTACAGTGGTTCTGCTCCTACTTGGATGGCCGACTCCAGAAGGTGGTGCTGGGGGATTATTGCTCTGTGCCGTGGCAATTGTGCCATGGGGTTCCACAGGGCTCTATTTTATCCCCCATGCTGTTTAACATCTACATGAAACCGCTGGGGGAGGCTATCCGGATGTGTGGGCTGAGGTGCCATCAATATGCGGATGACACCCAGCTCTACCTCTCTCATCAAAACCAGGTGAGGCAGTGGCTGTTCTGAATCAGTGCCTGGGCACAGTAATGGACTGGATGAGGGCCAATAAACTGAGACTCAATCCAGACAAGATGGAGGTACTGTTAGTGGGTGGTTCGTCTGCCCAGCTAGGTGATATTCAACCTGTTCTGGAGGGGGTTGCACTCCCCCTAAGGGATCAGGTTCGTAGTTTGGGGGTGCTCTTGGATCCAGAACTGTTACTTGAGGCACAAGTGAACTCAGTGGCACGGAGCACTTTTTATCAGCTTAGGATGATATACCAACTACGCCCTTATCTGGACAGAGATAGCGTAGCTACAGTTATCCATGCTCTGATAACTTCTCGTCTGGATTACTGCAATGCATTATACGTGGGGCTGCCTTTGAAAACGGTCCAGAAACTTCAGCTGGTCCAAAAGAGGGCAGCAAGATTGTTAACAGGGAATGGCCTGCGAGCTCATATTACGCCAGTACTTTTCCAGCTGCACTGGCTGCCAGTCCATTTCCGGGCCCGATTCAAAGTGCTGGTGTTAACATTCAAAGCCCTTAACGGCTTGGGGCCAGGTTACCTGAAGGATCGCCTCCTCCCATATGTGCCTGCCCGGACCTTAAGGTCATCATCAGTGGCCCTTCTCCGTGAGCCCCTGCCAAAGGAAGTGAAGCGGGTGGCTACTAGGAGGAGGGCTTTTTCTGTTGTGGCACCCCGGCTGTGGAATGAGCTCCCTAGTGAGGTTCGCCTGGCACCTACATTGTATTCCTTTCGGTGCCAGGTGAAGACCTTTTTATTTTCCCAGGCATTTTAGCATTTTAGCTTTCTAAACTTTTAGCTTTGCTGTTTTAAAAATCTGTATTTTAAACTCCTGCATTGCTGCTAGGTTTTATTGTGGTTGTATTGTTATATTGTGGTTTTAATGTTCTATTTATTTTAAATTGTTTTATTGTGTGTTGTTTGGTTTTAATTTTTGTGAATTGCCCAGAGGGCTTTGGTTATTGGGTGGTATAGAAATGAAAGAAAGAAAGAAAGAAAGACGGTAAGCTCTGCGTAACTCATAAAAATATGTGAGGGAAATCATCCTGAGTTGTCCTGAAACTCTTCTCCCGATATGTCTCTTTGGGAATGCTACTCTGGCCTGCTGTTGGCTCTTGCACTCGTTGGCCAAGTATTTGCACTCGTTGGCTAAGCATTTCTTGATGCAAGCCTCTTGCCGGATGGCTGTGTGTCGTACTTTACAGAGGAACGTCCTCTATTGACGGCATCCTCTGTTTGAAGGACTAATCATTTGAAGTCCAGTTTAAAACTAAAGTATCATCAGAAGGGCAAGCTGGACATTGAAGCTGTCCATCAAGAGTTAGCCCCTGGACAGCAGACTGAGCAGGCACACAGGTCACCTGGTCACAGCCTTTCCCACTATGATGAGATGTATAGTACCAGTTCTATTCTAATTATTGTACTAATGACAGTAATTGCATCTAAATTTGCATGTATACATATAAATTAGCATATGCACATTTGATGCAAAGCTGTGTCATTTTTTGTCTCCTTTTGGGGTAATGCAGAAGGGGCCACCGTAATCCCTTATGTGGCACAAATAAATCCACACATTGCTGTTTCTGTGTCTAAGTGCACTACTGATGTCCTTAGTCTTTTAGCTTTGCTGTTTTAAATCTGCATTTTAAATCTCTGCATGGCTGCTAGGTGTTACTCTGGTTTTATTCTGGTTGTATTGTTATATTGTGGTTTTAATGCTTTTATATTTTTGTATTGTTTTACTGTGTGCTTTTTGGTTTTAATTTTTGTGAACCACCCAGAGAGCCTCGGCTATTGGGCAGTATAGAAATGAAATAAATAAATACAAAAAATAATAGTATACTATCTCCTTAGCACAGGGGAGGACAGACTTCAGACTTGCAAGATCTACTTTGTTTTATTTTACTAGAATTCCAAAGTCCACCAACTGGAGCCAGATGAACCACATGGGATAACCTGTATTCATAAATACAAATTTTTTATCTGAGTTACTGTAGATCAGGAATTCTAACAGCTTAATTTAGGCCTAACAACAACTGCGTTTGTTAAATCAGTGGAGAATTGGGGTACGTTGCTGATCTACTACAAATCATCCCAAAATCCAGTAGATTCCAATTTACCTTCTACCAACTCCTGCCTTAACACACCGACAAAATTAGTTTCAAAACCTAATATCCTTATATTTTTGCAAAACGGAGCATAAAGATGCATACACAAAAATCACTTATTAAGCTCAGTTTTAGAGATATAGCAATGAATGAAATCACTGCCACTGGGTTGCTTTTATTTTCAGCCCAAACCTGCCACCTGGGGCAGCTGCCTCCCTCTGCCCGGAAAGGTCATATGCTGCTGCTGGATTTCGTTCCTGATGTTTCTGGCCCTTTGTGCTGTTCCCGTTTGCTCTGCTTGTGCCAGATACCTCAGGATCCCCACCGACCATTCTCCAGCTGCTACAATGAGTACAGAGACTCTGATTACTTCCAAAGTTATCGCCAGAGGTTTTCTGGAGAACTTGGCAACTGTGGATCTTTTCCCAGGCTGATGCTGCCTGCATTTGGACTGTCTGCTGTTTTGTTTTGTTTTTTTGCTTTGGAGAAGGGCTACATCATATGCTGTTGACATCCAGCTGCCTGTTCCTGCAGACCATGGTTGTGCAGACAACATCTCCATGGGAATGCAGGCTTCAAGCTGCTGCCTCCCTTCTCTGCCACACTCTCGCCTGCAGGAACCGAACAAACAGCAGGCTCTTCATCACCGTCATTTGCTCTCACTCTTTGCTTCCTTAAAATGACTGTCGGTGTCTCTTCAGACAGCTCATTAGGCCTCAGAAATGCTGGCCTTGAGCCACTACAAAGCTGTCGACTGGCAGTGCTGACATGCTGTCTCGTGGCTTCTGTCCAGCCAGGCCGGCTCCTTCTGGGTTGTGGTGGTGCTGTGTAGCAAGGCATATCGGCAGGTGATTGATTCATTTGTATCTCTAAACTACCCTGGATACAGCATGGCCTTCATGATTATGATAGGAACATAGGCAGCTACCTTGTACTGAGTCGGGCCCTTGGTCCATCTAGCCCAGTATTGTCAACACTGAGTGGCAGCAGCTCTCCAGGGTTTCAGGCAGGATCCCCCCCCCCCCCCACACACACAGTTCTACCTGGAGAAGCCAGGGATTGAACCTGGGACTTTCTGCATGCAAAGTAGGTACTCTACCACTGAGCTACAACCCCCTGCTGATGATCATTATTCTATGGCCTTGCTTAATGTTTTATTTGTTTAGCCGTTTTAGGGCTGGGGCACATTGGGAGTTGTAGGACTTTTTTCTGTCTAAACATGCATAGGATTACACTCATAGTAAAGGTTTGGGATGGGAATGAATAGGGGTGCTTCCAGATGAGGCTTTTATGGCACCATCACCCTGCCTCATTCACAGAATTTTATGGGGGTTTATCCACTCGTCATCATTGTCTTCCACTTATGACCCCCCTTTGTTTCCCCCCTGCTTCTTCTCTTTCCTTGCCATGGAAAATCCATTAAGGAAGAAAAGGCAGAATTGTTACACAGCGGGCATTTCTTACACCAGCCTAAAATCCTGCATTTAAAATGGGGCTTTCTGCTTCTGTTTTAAATGCAGGATCACAACGGACTCCCTTTACACGTGCTTCCTGTCCCCCCTCCCCTTCCCCCCTCCTTCTCCCCGTATCTGAGTCTTCCATTATGTTTCATTGATCTCGCTTCTCTTCTTGCCACTTGTAATTCTTTTCTCAGAGGAAACTGTAGCGGAACACAATGGGGTAATTTGATAGCTCATTATCTGCGATCAATTTAAAAACAGAACAAAGGACACTTAGTGCAGGAGGGTCACGCAGGGTCATGGCGTCATGTAAAGAGCCCGCAAACTTCCATGAAGGAGCAATCTCAATTGCAGGATAAAAGCCTGATGTGATGAAGCTCAGTGCCTCCTTGATAGTTAGCACTTGGAGCCCTTCATCTGCAAATACCCTAGATTAATAATGCACATAGCACAGCCATTTTTCTTAAAAAAAACCTAATACATCAATCCTTGAACATCAGTTCTCCTTTACTAAAGCCTCCCAAAGCCACTCCAGATAGCTTTGTCTTATGACACATCTGAAAGATGTTAATATTTACCTCTGTTGTGTGCCTGCTGTTTCCATTATGTAACTACCATTAGTGCTGCACCTTAAAAAAAAATAATGGGGTGAGGTTGAGGTTCAATTTTCACTTTGAAAATTGCCATTTCAGGGGTTGCCAAATGTTTGTGGAAACCCAGCCTCCACTCCATTCTTTTGCACTTTTTTCCTGCCTGTTCGCAGTCATTATTTTACCACTCTGCTGGTGTGTGTGTGTGTGTGTGTGTGTGTGGTGGGGCGGGGGGAGAAAGCATGGCCATTTCCCAGGCAACGGAGGAGATGCCATACTGCACTAGCAGATTCATTGCCCATCTAAACAGTGCAGCAAAACTTTCCCCCCTATCCAGCTGGAGTTGTGCATCGTTACACATGACTAGTCAAGTCACAATGTGTGTACATGGGGCTGTACGTTTTTCAACATCCCTCCAAATGGGCATCCCATTGAATAATGCAGTGTGGATGGATAACATCCACATTCGGGATATGCAGCTACATTAGCAGAGATGTTTATGGGGCTATGTAGCTTCTATGAAGATGGAAAGGTGCATGCTAACGTAATGTAAGATGGAGTGAACTCCTCTTATACCTTATGTGCAGGATGTGTGATGATGCATCTTGCACAACCCAAGGAGGCCCTTAAGGGAATTCTTTCAGACTCCTTTAGCTGGCTGGCCATGATTTATTTATTTATTTATTTATTTATTTATTTATTTATTTATTTTCTTAATTGCCCATCTGACTGGCCACCCTGCCACTCTGGGTGATGTACAGCAGTACAAACAATCTAAAACAGTAAAATTAAACATTAAAACATCATATTCTAAAAATACTCTAACCATGTCTAAAGGAAGAAAGAACAGTCGCCTCTAGCTCTGAGAGAAATTCTGGGTATCTTGACTCCCTGGCCGCGTCATCTCTTCTGTGTCTTCTAGGTGGCTCTCCAAGGTGCGCACCTTTCCATTTCTTGTACCTCCACTTTCATACTCGCCCATAGGCCCCTACTAGCAAATGGCCTGCAAGGGGTGTTTGTATGACCCCCTCAGATGTCCAGTGAATGCATCAGGGGGACTGAGATTGTGCCTCCTGGTGCGCCTGCTGCCCCCCCCCCCCCGGAAGCCACACATTCAGCATGAGTGGGAAAGGGGACTGATATGCATATGCTCATACTTCCACTGACTGTGTGAAGGGGTTCGTATGAGCCCCTTTCTAGTCTCAGCGCCTTTGGGGCCGCACCACATCTGGAACATTGCACTCCCTTTCTCCAGAGCTGGCTGCTGGGGAGACACAGCTACTTGCTCTTTCCATGGAGGAGCTGCTAGCTACTCCTTCCTCTGAGATTACCACAATTTGGCCACCTGTTTCCTTTGCCCTCAGCATGGACCCCAGAGCTGTATCCCAAGGGCAAGTTAAGCTGGAAGTACCCTCTGCCCCCTGCCCCCCATCCTCTCCCATCAATGCTTACTTTAGTCATCTGCTTGTAAAAAGATGGAAACTATTAACCCTTTGCAATGACTATAGGTACAATTCACCAGAAACATCTGTGTGTGCCCTATTAATTTAGAATAGGAGGGGCATCTTGATATTTAGTCATTTGATTTATACCCTGCCTTTCTACCAAAAAATAGCACTCAAGGTGGCTTACAAAAAACAATTTAAAATAGATGAAAACAATAAAACGCATACAATACAAAATGAACAAGACAATTACAGAATATAAAAAGAAAAAAACAGCACCCAAACCAACAAGACCTACTTATAGGCCAAAGGCCTTCTTGAATGAAGTGATCTTTGCCTGCCAACAGAAGGATAGCAGAGAGACAGTAAACCTTACCTTCCTTGGGAGAGAGTTCCAAAGACTGGGAGCAGCCACCGAAAAGGCCTTCTCTCACATCACCACCAAGTGTGCCCCTGAAAGTGGCGGTACTGAGAGAAGGGCCTCTCCAGAAGATCTTAAGGACCAGGCAGCCTTGTATGGGAGAAGGCAGATTTTCAAATAGCCTGGTCCCAAGCCCTATAGGGCTTTATAGGCCATACCCAGCACTTTGAATTCTACCCAGAAACAGACCAGTAGCCAGTGAAGCCACTGTGGCAAGGGAGTGACAGGCTCCCTGTAACTGGCCCTGATCAACTGTCTGGTTGCCACATTCTGGACCAGCTGAAGTTTCTGAACAGTTTTCAAAGGCAGCCCCACATAGAGTGCATTACAGTAGTCCAAATGTAGACATAATGACAAGATATCTTCTCTTAGTCGTTGTAGATGACTCTGCAGTATTCCAGTTTCAACAGGGGTTGTGCAGTTGATATTGCAGTGTATGGTGCAGCAAGGTTATTGTTTATTATCATGCTACAGCTTCCATATGTTTATTACAATGCCACACAATTAGTTTTCCTAAGTCTGGTGAGGGAAGGAATGGAGCTCAGTGGCAGAATCTGTGTTTTGCATGCAGGAGCTCCCATGTTCAATCCTTGGCATCTCCACTTCGATGTATTTCAGGCATCCGGTGATGTGATCGACACCATGGCTAAGACCCCGGAGAGCTGCAGACAGTCAGTTTAGGCAGTGGAGGCTGGTGGCCAGCCTCCATTGAATGTGTAGACTGGGCCCTGCTGGCTGGGGATGGTGGGAATTGTGGTCTGACATCCCTGGAGGGCACCAGGTTGGAAAAGGAAGGCTGATGTAGACAGTCCTGGGCTCTGTGAGCCAGTGCATTTCTTCATATAAGGAGGCTTCCTGTGTTCCAGTTTATGCACTCAGGCAAGCCTATGAATCCATGTTAATGATACAAAGACATGTCAAAATTGCCTGTGTCTTTCCCATTCAGCTCCAAAGTATTAGAACCTTATGAAAGTGCTCGTTTTCCCCCAAACATATTGGATATTTTGTAGGCTATTTGCATAAATGAACTTCTGCTGTGGGTGTGTGTGTTCTGCTAAAGCAGTGGAGGTATTCGAATGCCGTCACATGTTGATTGTACCACTCAGGGGAAGTGATCCGATGCAGGTGCATTGGCATTCAGACTTCAGGGTTCCTGTTCACTTAAGCACAGGTGTATGTGACAACAGTCACAGGTGTGTGCTAAGAAAGAGTGGCAAATGTGTACAGCATGAAACAAAACTGCATCACATCGTTCCATGTACCCATTGTCTTGTCAAGCACAAAAGGCCCTTTTTAACATTGTGAATTCTAAATTTTCTCTAATGTAATTATAATTTGACAGCACAGCCCGTCCAACATGCTTGCACAAAAGGGAAGAGAGAATTAAAGATGAGCAGGAAATACTAAAAATAAAACAATTTTAAGAAATGAGACAGGAGCTGTTCTGTGAGCAGCCAAGACAATGTGACTTAGGCAGGGGTCCGTCCTTCTGCTTTTCAGAAACATGGCTTTATCCCCCCCCCCCAAGTTCTTAACTTTTCTAAAGTTAGCCACAAGAGCTCCTTAAATATACCTCTGGCCTTCCCGTCTTCATTGGTCTCGCACAACTTGCCTTTCATAGCATTCCCCAAGCTGCTTCTGTTTCACAGCTAGTTGCATCCAAAACTTCCCTTCCCTAATTAACCCAGAATGGGGTTTGAAGAAGCTTTAGCCTCAGAGAATATCAAATTTAGCTCTTAGCCTGGAGCCAGGCTCTGGGCTAAAGAACACATGTCACATTAGGAACTCATGCAACACAAACCTCGACATCTTGGGTTTATTATGTCACTTGCAGAGCTCACCTATTTTCTCTCTCACTCTGTTTCCCTGGCAATTACTAGTGGGTGCTGTGGATGAAATAGGTGGAATAGGAATGTGGTTCCCATTGTGCTGTTCCTTATCAGCCATTGTACCTAGCATAACAGTTACTTGCAAAACCAGTGGTTAAATGCATGGAACTATTTTCCAGCAATATTTAGCTGGAAAAGTATCTTAATCCTTACTTTATCAAGCTTTAAGTATATGTAACTGCTCTCTCTCTCTCTCTTTCTCTCTCCCCCCACCCCCTCTGTATCTCTCTGTCCTTCTGTTGTTTCCATGCTGTTTAGTTTAGATTTTAAGATCCTTGGGAACAAAGACTTGTCTGCTGTGTTGTCTATGTAGCCGTGGCTGTACCCTGTGGAAATGAATAATAATACTAATATTAATAACAACCATGCTCAGTCAATCATAATCATCATCATTAATTTCCATTTGCTTTCTGTATAAAAACGAACACATAGCTTCTTAAATTGTGGTCTTTAGAAGACCAGTGATGGTTGAGAGAATATTCCTTAGAAATATGTGTGCAGGTCACAGAATGTTGTTTTCTGCTCATTGTTTTGGCCCCTGAAAAGAAGCTTAAAGTTGTAGGGATGGCGGAGAATTCTGCCATGGATTTCGGTGAGGCCGAATGCCAGTGTATTCGGTCCCCTGAAACCCGTGGCGGGACGAAGCCCCCGCACCCCCCGTGAAAGGCACGCGAAACGGAGCACTCACCTGCTGCCATTTGCACTGCTCTGCGAATGGCGGCCGCATCAGCGCCTGCCATTTGTTTCATCACTTTAGCCGTGATAGGCTACGTAAATACTTACGTAGCCTATCACGGCTAACGCAGGGACACCATTTGTGTCCCTGCGGAGGCGGTGATAGGCTACGTTAGGGATGTCAGAGAATTTCACCACAAATCTCGGGGAGGCTGAATGCCAGCGCATTCAGCCCCCCAAAATTGGTGGCGAAACGGTCTGCCCCCCCGCCCACCCCCGGGACGGGACTTACCTTGGGTGAATCCTCCTGGCGGTGGTGGCGGCTGTGGCGGCAGTTCGGCGGCGGTGCGGCGGCGGCTGTGGCGGCCGGTCTTCCGACCGGCTGCCACCGCCGCCATTTCCAGTAAAAAACAACAACAACAAAAAAACGTGATAGGCTACATAAAGATTTACATAGCCTATCAAGGCTAGATTTTTAAAAAATACCGTGATAGGCTACATAAATGTTTACGTAGCCTATCACGGCTGAGTAAAAACAACAACAAAAAACTGTGTGTACGCAAATGGTGGCGCCCATGGGCGCCGCCATTTGTGTTCCTTATTTTGGCACGTCTAGTCTACGTAAACATTTACGTAGACTACGGCGAAAATAAGGGGAATGCAAATAGCGTAGTGTCTACGCTACTTGCGTTCCCCTTATTTTCGCCATAGTCTACATAAATGTTTATGTAGACTAGACGTGCCAAAATAAGGAACGCAAATGGCGGTGCCCATGCGCGCCGCCATTTGCGTACGCGCTTTTTTTTTTTTTTTACTCACCCATGATAGGCTACGTAAACATTTATGTAGCCTATCAGGGCTGACTGCAGGGACGCAAACGGTGGCGGCTACGGCCGCCACCATTTGTGGGCCCGGCCGGCCAGGATTCGGGGGGGGAGGGACGGAGCGCCTCCCCCCTCGGCCAGAATTTCGGGGGGGAGGGACGGAGCGCCTCCCCCCCTGGCCAGAATTTCAGGGGGAGGGACAGAGCGCCTCCCCCCCACCGCAAATCAAATTTCATTAAAGGTAAGTGACTTTCGTACATCCCTACGATCATCATGGCAAAAAAAAAGGGACAGAATTGGCAGTGGCTACGGCGGCCGCCATTTGTGTCCCTGCGCAGCCCAGCAGTGGCCGGATGTAGCTGCGGGCTGCCCTGGCCAGCGGCTCTGTGGAGTTGCCGCGGAGCGGAGCCGGCCATCGAGGATTATTTCGGGGGGAGGGACGGAGCACCTCCCCCCCCACCGCAGATGTACGAAATGAAACAGGTAAGTCGTTTTGTACATCCCTAAAAAGTTGTACATATGCAGCCTGGTCCTATGCATATTTACTTGGGAGTAAGCCTCTCTGAATTCAGTGGGGCTTATGTCTAAGTAAATGTGCATAGGAATGTGGCCTTGTTTTGTATTGTTAAAAAAGGTAATGGTAAAGGTGTCCCCAACCAGTCGTGTCCGACTCTAGGGTGCAGTGCTCATCCCCGTTTCTAAGCCGAAGAGCCAGCGTTGTCCGAAGACGCTTCCATGGTCATGTGGCTGGCATGACTGAACACCGAGGTGTACGGAACGCTGTTACCTTTCCCGCCGAGGCGGTACCTATTTATCTACTTGCAATTTCTTGCTTTCTAACTGCTAGGTTGGCAGAAGCTGGGACTGAAGACGGGAGCTCACTCCGTCACGCAGCACTCGGGTCTCGAACTGCTGACCTGCCAACCTTCCAGTCTGCAGTTCAGCGTCTTAACCACTAAGCCACTGCGGCCCCTTTTGTATTGTTAGCCACCTACTATTATTCATGCTGCTGCAAGAATGATTATTGATCATTTACGTCACCCCCAGTAGCGTGGTAGAGGCTAATTATAATGTAGAAATGAGATAGTTTCCACAGTTTCTGATCTAGATCTGTTTCATTTGGGGCCCAGGCCTGGTTTTGGCACAAAAACAGCTTTGGTTGATCCCTGGATAGATGTTTGCTGGGAGTGCGACCTTGTTAATTGACCTGGATCTCTCAGTGGTTTTCAATATCAATATCAACAGGGCAGCAAGGTTGTTAATGAGGCCTGGCCAATATGATGATATTATGCCAGACCTTTATGATCTGAACTGGCTGCCAGTCCATTTCTGAGCCAAATTCAAAGTGCTGGTACTAATTTAGAAAGCCCTAAATGGCTTGGGTCCAGGTTACCTGAAGGAATGTCTCCTTCCATATATACCTGCCCGGACCTAAGATCATTCTCAGAGGCCCTAATCCAGGTGTCCCTCCTGAACGAGGTGAAGGAGAGGACCTTTTTAGCAGTGGCACTTTGGTTGTAGAATGACCTCTTCAGAGAGGCTTGCCTAGTGCCTACATTGTGGTCTTTGCAACACCGGGTGACGACATTTTTATTTTCCCAGGCTTTTTAGCCCTTCAGTTTTAAAAATGGTGTTAGTGTGTGTCAAGGTTGCACTTGTGACTTGGACCCCCTGAGCATCTCCTTAAGGATCTCTTGCCTCCTTAAGAGTCCCAGCTTCCTTCTTTTAAACTTCCCCTTCCCAGTATTGTGGGGTTTAGGCTGTAGACATGTGATGATTGACACTCTAGACACAGGGTTTAACCACAACAGTTTACTAGTAGATTTAAAACAAACAAATTACAACTAAACGTATTTACACAATAGAGCTGAGTGATATAAAAGGCCTTAAAGTAAAAGTTGCAAAATGCAAGTTCCATTACCCTAGCTGTCCTTAGACTTTTCTAGGCTGCTTCTTCCTGCTCACTCTCCAGACTCTGCTCTCTCACTTCAGGCTCTGGCTATCCCTCTGACTTGCTCTTGCTCTGGCTGCAGCCTGGTCTTTCTGACACTTACTGGCTCTCTCCCTCTCTTTATATACCCTCATCCCTCAAAACCAAAAGTACTGCTTCAGACCTGAACGCATGAAACTTAAGTGGAGAAAAGAACTGACACTTACCTGGTGAAATGAAACTTCTCCTCTCAGGGTTACCCCCACCCAACATAAAACTCCAGGCTTCCAAGCCTGACCTTCTCTCCCTTTGCCTCTGTAGGTAGGGATGTTAGAGAAATCCTCTGTGGATTCAAATGAGACTGCAATAAAGCTCGCGCGGTGCTGGGAGTAGCGGGGGGCGGTGGCAGCGGCTCGGCAAGTGCCCGGCAAAGCTGGGTGTAGGTGGGTCCGCCATCCCTACTGCTGGCTTTTATCTTGGTTACTAGTTTGGTTGTATTCTTTCTTAAACTTATGGTTTTATATTATGTTTTATTTAAGTTGTTGTATTTTATGATTTTAAGCTTTGTCTTGTAAATCGCCCAGATTGCTTCGGCTAATGGGCAAGTATGGAAATGTAAACAGTCAGTCAATCAATCAATCAATCAATCAATCATCAACCATAGTATCCTTCTGGATACGCTGCCGATGTTGGAGGTTGCAGGTCATGCTTTTCTCTGGTCTTCCTCATACCCAGGTGTCTGATTCAAGAAGATGGTGCTTGGGGATTTCTGCTTGGCTCCTTGCCATTTATGCTTTAGATTCCCTCAGAATTCTTTTCTATGCACTGTGCTATTTAACATCTACATTGGGGTGGGTGGGCTACTTGTACAGCCGCAAGGGCCACATGAGATGTTTGGTTGGTGGCTATGTGCCACCTATGTGCGCGTGTGTGCGTGCGCGCGCACGCACACACACACACGTAAGCTTCCTGCAGATTGCTGTGGTGTGGAGGAAGTTTTAAGCTGGTGGGATGGGGGCAAGGTTAAAGCCCCCCTGCCCACTGCAGTGATATTGCTGAAGTCTGCTGTGTGTCAGGAGCGCCCTTGCTGCCTTCTGAAATCCTCAAGTAGCCAGAATCAACGCGCAGACGATAGGGCTCTTTTCCAAGGCTTTATTTCCATTCAACCTAATGACGCTTACAGATGCTAATTGCATGAGTCTAATGAGGGAAACTTAAGAGAGCTGCCTATCCGGGGTTTCTAGCCTTAGGGAATCGGTTGGTCTCCGTTTTGGCGGGAAAAGGCAAGAAGCCTCTGAACTTAAGGGCTAGGAGGCAAAAGTCCACCCCTTTCCTGTGGGGCATCGGGGCGCAGCTGTTGATGTCGCGCCAAGCGGGCTGAGTGCCTCCTCTCAGCGCCCTCCATCTCCCACTTGTCCCTACATCGGCGCCTAGCATCCCAAAGCTCCAGTTGTCCCTCCCCCTGCCTTCCCGGGCTGCTAGCACTCTCAGGAATGTGATCAGGGAGGGGCTCTCCCTCTGGCGGCACCTCTGAACAGCACGTGGGTTCTTCTCCCATGGTTTCGATCTCTTCCTCAGAATCAGAACTGCTTTGGGGCTCTCTGGGCTCCGATCCAACCCTGACACTGTGGTGAGGAGGAGGCTTTAGCTCTCCCCCCACCCGCCATTGCAGTTATCTTACTGAGAAAGAAGGTGCACAACGATGACTCTCCTCATGCACCCTCTTTTCCAGCACCCTCTTTCCCTCTTGTCAGTGATGGCAGGGGTTGGGGAGGCTCCACCAGTCCTTCTGAGAATGTTGACTCCACATGGTCCCAGACTGTGCTGAGGACTGTAGTAAGGCCATGTTCATTCTAGTCAGAGGAGGTCATGTCAGATTTGTAGTTTGGATACACTTGGGTCCAGTAGTCAAAAAGGGAGAGAGAAAAAAGGAATCAGAATGGTTTTGTTTCCTGTAAGACTCAGTTATACCCATTGAAAAGAAGTGGGATGCTTTTAGCTCTGCCTGAAAAGAATTGGGATAGTACCTTGCCCCATTTCAAGCACTGAGCATATCATATAACGGATGAAAAACTGACCAAAGATTAGCAATGTAAGGTTGCAAACAAAACGATTCAATGAATCCATTTTGGAGTTTATTCGGAAAAACATCTTAGCCTTTCCAAGAGATGGGAAATAATTCATTTCCTCCTTTGTAATGATAACGTCTCATCTGGAGCACAGTGTACATACAGTTTGGGAAAGGTGGTAGTGTCATCATATTCCAAGGTGAGCAATTACAGCTACATCACACTCGTGTTACACTGGTGTTTCTTGCAGTAAACATGTAAGGATGAAGGACAGACGGATGTTCCCAGATACGCAGCAGATACATGCTGGGGAGCACCAGTCAATCAGAGCTCCCTGAGGCATGTCCCTGGATGGATGTGCATCTATACATTACATTTTCTGGGTTTACTGCAGGGAACATCCAGGGTGACACTAGTAGAGTCATGGCAAACACAATAGATGTGCAGAGCGTGAAGCTGTTCGGCGTCAATAAAGGCATGTGAAACACACATACAGCATTAACTCCCTCAATTATATTTTATATAGAAAAGTGGGATAGAAATGCCAGAAATGAATCCCCCCTGCTGCGGCATAGGTTAAATAAATAGGTATGTGCATCCCAGATATGCCAAGACTCCTTTTTTAAACGGAACGAATTGGTTTCAGTGCTGGTTTCTCTTCCTCCTTCTCACGTTGAATTCTGATATCCTGACTTTGCATTTCATTTTATTTGTTTCACTTAAAAAGCCCTGCTCAGACCTTTAGAACCATCTAGGCTGAATGCTTGTGAAATGGAGGGTGGAAGGGATCACACCTGTTGTCCAGGCCCCAACCTCTGTGCATTCAGCAATGGAGAGTCTGGACAGACCCCTATGCATGTACAGTGGTACACATGTTGGTTCTTCCAAGCAACTGAGGATTTGGAAAATGCAGTTTTCCTGACCACGCATAGAGAGATTACAGGTGGGATCCCAACATTCTTCCCCCACCCTCTCTCTTGCATTCAGCCTATACATTTTTGAAGGTTTGCTTGCTTGCTTGCTTATTTATTTATTTCGGCCAAGGAAGCTCTTAAAAATTCTTGCCTGAAAGCAGAATATTGGATTAGACAACCTTTGGATCCCCTTCTTACTTTGTGATTCTATTTTGAAGACTTACAAGGAACTATGCGAATAACAATCTACAGATCAAAGCAGTTTCTTTTTGCAGAAAATGTCTGGTGGATTACAGAGGATCACAACAGCTTTGAGAAAATTGTGAACAGGTGGCAGATAACTATTGAACAGAAATATATGGACAGCCAAATTATTTGCTCGGAATGATTTGCTCAGCTCTAATAATTGTGCTGCTTTGTCTTTCTGGAGGAAATCAACATGCAAAGAAAATATTATTTTCCTCTGGGACAAATGGCTTCTTTCCAGTTAGAATGTTCCACCAATTTTTTTGTTTTGTTCTCGTAATCTAGTTGGTATAGTCAGAATAAAAGTGGGAAAGGAGAACTCTGTTTCTGTGGCCAAACATCAGCATCTGTGTTTTAAGAAAGACTTTCTGTGGGAACATTTTAGCACAAAAGTAGGGTTCCAATACCTTAGGTGGGCCAAGAAACAATGGGACGCCACATCAAAATCTAGAGGATTTGGTTTTTAATTTGAAGCCTGAAAATGAAAAGTTTCTAGACTTTGGCTGTTAAAAGAAAAACCTCAAAAACACTCAGCATGAAATAACGTAGAGCTTACTTTCCAAGCCTGTAATTTGTTTGGGAGGACCTGGTGTGAACATCCCCCACAGGTTTTCTCTACTAAGATGGGAATTTTTAAAATGTCCAGAATACTTTAATTCCACACACATATAATGTGACTGTGTGGGAGTAATAGTCCTCATCATGTTCCAGTGATGTCATGCATTTTTTGTCACAACTTCTGGCATGCCTCTTTCTCTAAGTGCTAGCAATACGCACACACACCCCACCGCCCCCAAATTTCACAGTGGTTGCTGTGCACACGAGATACCTTTCTTTTGTGCATGTGCGGCATGAATTGGAAGATAAATAATTCAGCAAGGTAGAAACAGCATATACATTTTAAAAGTCTTCTTGCTTCTCTGCAAGATGGAGCCTGAAAATTCTTGTTTCCACCACTGCTGGCCTGGGGGGACTGAGCTTCCACACCTGGGATAGTTCCGTTAGAATTCTGACTGGTTCTGACTGAAACCTGGAGCAGATTCACTGCTCCACTGACATTGGAGCCACCAGCCTCCACTGCGGGCAATCAAGGCTAATGTTACCACGGCTTTGGGCTTCCATAGCTTGCCCAAACAGAAGCTGTGCAATGGAAGGCGTGCAGCTGGTGGCACAGAGAGGAGTTGGATGGTTGACAGACAGCTGCTTGTTTGCCTGCTGGCACTGGATGTGGCAACTAGTTCTGTGTATGTTTTTGCCATGGTTGTGTGTTTAGGGGAGGGGTTCTCATCTAGGTCAGCAGAGGCTACAGAGCGTACATGCTGCTGTGGCCACATAGCTCCCCATCCTATTGGCACTACAACACTGCTGCTCACGCACCCACCCCATTGCCACCACCATGCCATCATCTTCACCGCTCCCCCCACCCATTTGTTACCATCGCCTGGAGGTGTTCTGCCTCTCTAGAGAGCCATCAACTGGAGAAAGTGGTTGATGTGGCTCTTCAGAGAGCTGGCCAGGCCCAAATGCCTGGCTCTGAGGTAGTCCTTCCTCAGAGTGAGCCTTTGTGGGAGAACAGTCCCAGGTGTTTCTTCAGTCCATTTGTCTAACACTTATACAGACCCTGGGCTTCAAGCCCTCAGTATTCTGGTTATCCCTACCGGTCCCACTTTGCTGAAATAATTCATTTGGTTCCAGGCCTCCCCTACATAGACAGGATACCACACTTGCTCTTGAGCGTGGCAAGCTCTGTAGTTTCGTGGTCTCCCAGGGCCTGATACCCCCGCTCTCTGGTTGCAGGGCAAGTCCAGTTGTCCTGGTTGTGTCTAATGGCTTTCACTCCTCTGCTGAGATCACTTTGAGCTATGGAGTGCTGTGGTTCTGCCACATAGCCTCACTAGCTGTTGTCCCAGACCACCTGGTTCTAGCTGCCTAGGTGCCTACTTTAGTTGTTGCAGTGACACACCTGTAGCTTTGCCCAAGGTTTCTCTTGATGCAATCTCAGGAGTTTCCTTGCACCCCAGGTCCATGTTGAGGAAGGATCCATTGGAATCTCAAGGAACGTATCCTTAAACTCTGTTCTATTTTCTGGAAGCCATTTCCCTACAAGTTGTAGCCTCCATCCTTGTAACTGTTTTTCTGTCGTATGCTGGTGTGAGTGTAGAAGCCATCTGTATAAGTGATGTATACACTACTAATGCTGACCATGTGGTAGAAAGGGAGATGGCAAAGACAGGTGATTCTTGATATGCATGCTATGATACGACCTGGTAGCAGAATGGTATTTTCTTGTCACAGTGGCTATGATCTAGAGGGAAGTTGAGTCCCATTGTTGATGGCAATGAATCACAAGCACAGTCAGCGTCTATGCTTATTTCTGAGAATGGCACACTGCACTTACAATACTCTGGATCATAAGCACACACCTTATTGTGGTTTCCCACCTGTGTACGTATGTGCTCAGAGGGGATTATGTGCTAAATGAGCCCTGTTCAGACATTTGCTTGAAGTCATGAGATGAGGCTGGACAGCCATCTGTTGGGGATGCTCTGACCTGGATTCCTGCATTGAGCAGGGGCTTGGACCCGATGGTCTTGTAGGCCCCTTCCAACCCTACTATTCTATGATTCTATGAGGACTCTCAGTGCGACCGAGAACTGCAATCCTCCAATAAATCAGGAACTGCAATCATACTGAGAACTCTGCTCACATTCAAGAAAACATAGAACTCCCCTTCTGACCTTGACAGTTCAACGTGGCAAGATCTGAACAGAGGGGGCTGATGCATCCAGAGATGCAGGTGGCAGGGGCAGCATTTACAGTGTCAGCCCAGTACACACTTTAAGCCCTCCTGCGTTCAAGCAAATGCCTGAACAGGGCTATGGTTTTTCAAAAATCCGTAGCTGGAGGGTAAAACTATTCATAGCTATGAATTAGTTTAGATGTCTGTCCTCCTGAAGGCATGGCTACTAAATGGCAGAGGCCATCCTGTATCCCCAGGTATGGTGGGACTGAGTCATTTGCCATGCCAGACAACTGCAAATAAAGGCCTCATTTGCCAGGTTTTGGAAGTTAAAGGCTGTTGGATAGGATGCAGGTCCTATCATCATATCCTTGCATACTGTACTCATATACCATTGAAAGTGGCACATCCTTCTAGTGTCACACATACTGCATAGTTGGAGATGGATGGAGATGACGTGCAACTTCCTGCTGTGAGCTGTGACTGATGTTTGTTGAATAAGAGTGTTATGCATACAAGAGAAACTGGAGGAAAATTGGCCCTCCTGCTCTGTTTGTGCCATTTTAATGGACTGTTCTTTGTATGAGGTGACAATACAAGGATTTATGGGGTGTGTGTGTGGAGGGGAAATGACTATTTAAGAATTGCTTAGAAAATTATTTTAACAGTGGAAGCCTGTGCGCTCCCTTTATTTTCACTTGCTTTATGACAGTATTTCACAGTGACAGTGTTTTTAAGGAGGGCTCTACAAGTTGAGTCCCTGATGACTTGCGATCCTATGAGAGAGAGTGTTCATTCTGCTGAAGGCATCTCACACTGGAAAGGTGTTAACTTTGATTGCACTGATTTTTATTGGTGGAATCTGCAAGGGTTCATGTCATGCAGAATTCTTTGCTGGGCAGAATGAAAAGATAATTCTTAGCTAGGTAGCTAATCCAGCGAAAAGGGTATTGTGTCAAGCTGCTAACAGCATGATGGGCTTCTGAACCCCATTGTTTTTAGAAATGCCCCCCCCCCGATGCTGCCAAACAAGCCACCATCTAATTTCATGGGAAGCCTTTGATGCAGTGTGAGGAACTGTTGCTAAAAAACAGAAAGAGTACAATCCTGGTGTTTGCACAGGTGGACTCACATGTATCTAAAGGGGTTCTTTAGAATTCAGGAAGGCTTGGTATTAATTTTTATGCAGTGCCCACTTACGAAAAATTGAATACTTTACATATAAAATGCATTAACTGACGCAAAAGCCTACAAAGCATTGCATGGAAATTAACCAAACATAACCAGCAAATTGTTAATAGACTATCTGCAGTTTTCCAAACTGTCAAAATTTCCCATGTGCACGCACGCATGCATGCACACGCACGCACACACAGGCCCTTTTCCTATGAGGTAAAAGGAAAGAGGAAATGTGTGAGATGAGATGTCGTTGCTTGGGGGAGTGCTGTCAAAGTTCTCCTCTTCTTTCCTGTCCTCTGGTGGAACCACAGTAGGGATGTATAAGAATTTTGTTTCAGTTTGCAAATCAACAGAACTTGCCCTGTTCACAACCCTGAACGCAAATGCAAACAGGAACACATTTGAAAAAAACACACCAAAGTTTGCATGATCCAGAGCTTGCAATCACGGTCAGAAAATGCATATTTTTTCTGTTCAAACAACAAGAAAAACGGGTCGCAAATGAAAATGGCAGTGAGGGGAATCAACCTTCAGAGCAGAGTTCAGAGAATTTCAGTGAGTTCAAGCATCTCTGGTTCTCCCATCTCTAAACCACAGTTGAGGTGAATGTAGCTTCTGGCATTGGAGAGAGAAGTGGAGGGCTGACCATCTGTGACTACATACAGGCATGATTGTGCTTGAGTTCACACCTCTGTGTGTGAATGCATATATGTGCTCGAGATCACATATGTGTGTGTGTGGCAGCTGGATTTCGAATCCTTTATGTAGCTGACACCTTTGCTTGGAGGCTGAGGAAATTTGGCACCCCATGGATACTCAGCTGTAGAGCTTGCTGATGCCTGTTACTACTGAGTTGCTTCTCAGGGAACCAAAAAGAGTAAATTAGAAACATTTACTTCAAGTGTTTTAGTGTATTTGGGGATCCAACTTGTCTGGGTCATACATCTCCCTTTATTGGTACGCACCATGAAGGGCTCGTTCCAGCGCAGGCAATTATTAATCTGTGCTTTTTAGAGAATGACAAATATATTATATCCACCCACATGCACACACATTCACTTCACCTGATGTCTGACCCCTGTCTAAACGCTGAGCGCATGGGGCCGGTTCGGTAAATGAAAAGAATTGCTTTGCAAGCTCATTTACTTTGAAGTCTCTCATTAGGAATGAATTCTGCTGGTGCTATCTTACTGCAACACCCTTCATTATAATGACTTTGTTGGGTATTAGCACGGGGGCAGCGGCTAGCAGCTCTCCCACCGGGCATTAACTACAGGTTCCCACAGTTGCGCAGTATTAGACCGCCTTTGTCAATGCACAATTCAGATAGCTGATTGCAATTAATCTGGGTGTAACGGTGCGAAAGAGAAAAGTTGCAGGGGCGGGGGAGAGCAGTCCTACTTCCTGGATGGAGAAGGGAAGCTTCCTTTGAGTTTGATTGAAGGTACTTTCAGTAGCTGAATTCAACGGATTTACAATCACCATAGAAAGGAAGAAAATGGAGGGCAGCACCAATGATGAGAGGAAATAAAAAAGGAGAGGACCTCTTGGTTTACTGGGTGAAATGCTGCAGACCAATGTATTTTGGGTAGAAACTCTTTTTCAGGGGTGACTCCGTTTATTATTTATACTGAATAAACTCCTGAACACCTACAGAAGGGTTTCTCCTGAAATGCATTGGGCCAGAGTATTTCAACATAATAAACCATTTCCTAGTACCTGTTGAGCCCTTCTCATCTCTTGTTCCTTCTAACAGTGATCATTACACAAATATGATGTCCTCCTACCATTATCACTACTCCTTTATGCGCCAAATCTGCGCTGGAGGTATAGCACAATTGTCTGTGGGCTTATATTAGTTGTGTTCCTTACTGCATCTCAGCTGTTTGGATGCCTGCTCCTCCTAGGCGTCTGTTTGATGGGACTGGAGGCACTGTTATATTGTGGCTCTGGTCCTTCTTGGAGGGACAATTTTGGAAGGTGGTGCTGGGGGATTCCTGTCCGATGCTGTGGTGGTTTGCCTGTGATGGCCCTCAGGCTTTCATCTTATTTCCCATGCTATTTTACATATACATGAAACCGCTGGGAGAGATTATCTGGAGTTTTGGGGTTTGGTGCCATCAGTATGCTGATGACACCCAGCTCTATCTGTCCTATCCATCTAAATCCAAGGAAGCTGTTCTAGTTCTAAATCAGTGTCTGATGTCTGTAATGGATGGGATGAGGGTGAACAAATTGAAGCTTAACAAGACAAATTGAAGTGAGACAAGACAGAGGTGCTCCTGGTTAGTTAAAAAACAGACTTGGGAATAGGGACTCAGCCTGTGCTGGAAGGGGTTATAATCGTCCCAAAGACTCAGGTTCACAGTTTAGGTGTACTCCTGGACTCGGCCCTGAGCCTGGATGCCCAGGTTTCGGTGGTGGCCAGGAGTGTATTTGCACAGCTGAAGCTAATATGCCAACTGCACCCGTCACTCGAGATGTCTGATTTGGCCATGGTCACACATGCCTTAGTTACATCTTGTTTGGACTACTGTAACATGCTCTACATGGGGCTGCCTTTGAAAACTGTTTGGAAACTTCAGCTGGTCCAGAATGCTGTGGCCAGACTGTTAACCAGGACCAGATGGCTACAGGTAGCATGTAAGTCCCTTGTTACAACAGCTTCACTGGCTACCAGTCTGTTTATGGGCACAATTCAAAGTGCTGGTTACATGTCTTGGCATGTAAGCTGATCTGTTTTGCTAGGTGCTGTTTTTATTTAGTTAGTGTTGTGTTTTTAACTGTTTTTATTTAATGTATTTGTTTTATTATTGTTTTAACCAATTCTTTAGTTTAGTTCTTTTTTTTAAAGTCCCTATGATTGTTAGCTAGCTTGAGTGCCATTTTGTTGATGGAAAGGGGTGGGGGTACAAATAAAATAAGGAAAATAAATAAATAATAGCACATGGTACATAGTGTACACTGGTATGGTGGTTATTCACTCCTCTCAGTGACCACATATTAGAAGTACATTCTGCATTTGCAGTGCTGGGTTAGCCTAAACCTGATAGGAGTCCTGCATAGATGCACAATATGAGTTGGTTTCTATCTTCCTGTTTTTAGTTTAGTTTTTTAGAAAATCTGATGACCATATCAGAATTAATGTTACATTGGAATCTCCCTGTGCCCCTCGATTTTCTATAGTCCTTCCCCTCAGGCTCTTACAGGATAAACCTGAGAAGATGGCAGAATATCAACAAGAATGAGGGTGATGGATGGGCGCGTAGGTAAGGGATGAAAAAGGTAACAAAGACAAAGCATGTATCCCTGTTGTTTCAAGGAAACAGAAAGTTTCTCAATCAATCACAATGGAGGGTGCTAAATAGTGGGGCCCTCCAAGGATTTGTATTCAGACTGCTGGCTTAATTTATCCATAACTGTTTCTAAGCCAGGGGTGAGTAGCAAGGTAGCAAGGTTTGCGGATGACATGAAATTATTCAAGATAACCAGCCTGTGAAGCATTTCAAAAGGATCTTTCTAAACTAGCTGATAGGGCAACAGAAAGGAAGATCAGAGTCAATGTAACTTAGATTTAAAAAGAAATCCTATCCCCATTTACACTGGAGGAGTCTAAATAGGTTGCAGCCACTCAAGATGTAGGTTCGAGTCTGCCTTATAAAATATTTTTGATAGCCTGCCTGTCCACACATACCTCCAATGGTCATTTGCGGCAGATTGACATCTTGGGCAGGCAAAGGAGTCACTGACTTTCAGTGCTTCCCTGTCTAGCCATCCAGGGGTGAGGCTATCCACAGATGAACAGGCAAGTGGTTATTTATTTACATGCTTGATCACAATGCTCGTTGGCAGGACTTCTGAGGATCAGAGGCAGAGGGTCTTCAGTGCTCCAAAGCTTCCTTTCCTACTAATCATTGCTGGAAAGAACCCATCAAGGAAATCACTCAGCCTCAGGATCAGAATCCAACTCCTGTTTTCCACTGACTTTAGGAGAGAGAAGGGACTTTGGTTTGGGGCAGTTTTAAAGTGACTCCCATTTCAGTGGCAGGTCACTGCTCTTGGCCAGTCCTTCTGCATGTTAGTTGGTCACTGTGGTAGCTTGTCACGTATAAAAATGCGGGGTATAACTCAAAGCCAGAAAGGCGGTGTTTAAATCAAATAGATAAATAAATCCAGGGAATCACTGGCCTTTGTTTTACTTGGTGTTTTCTGTATTCATAACAGTTTTTGCCACAAGCACACATACATTCTAGGCACCACCAGTTTGCCTTGAAATGTGTTCATATTATTATTTATTGCATTTGTATACCGCCCCATAGCCGAAGCTCTCTGAGCAGTTTACAAAGATTAAAAACATTTAGAAATACATTATACAGAGTGTGAAACCATTTATGTAAAAATATATAAACAGACGTCACACACACAGACAACATATATCTGAAATCAATTTTAAACAATCAACCATAAGACAGATCCAAGACCTGTTTAAAAAGTCATCACATGCTGCCAAATGCCTGTGAGAAAAGCCTTAACCTGGTTCCAAAAAGATAAAATGATGTTGGTGCCAGGCGGACTTTGTCAGGGAGACCATTCCATAACTGGGAGGCCATCACCTAGAAGGCCCTCTCCCTTGTTGCCACCTTCCAAGCCTCCCTTGGAGGAGGCACCTGCAGGAGGATCTTAGGTGATGAATGTAGTGTACAGGTAGGTTCATGTCGGGAGAGGTGCTCCATCAGGTATTACTGTCCCAAGCTGTGCAAGGCTTTATGGGTTAAAACCGGCACTTGGAATGTGTCCACACTTGGGCCCCAACCCAGCTCAAGTTACATGCATCCCCATCCACATCAAACAACATATTCAGATGGTCGAAGGGGCCCATATAAGCATTGCAGATGTAGATGCATAACTTATGTGCCTGTATAACCAATGTGCATCTGCCCCCGCATTGGCTGTGCATGCAGAAGCATGCTTCTACTCATAGGTTTCCTCTGCTGGATCAGGGCAATAGAATATATTCAATGTGAACATGAGTTTGTTCCCCTCATTGCGAAATAAAATCCTCTGAAGCCCTGGAGAGGGAATCAGTTATTTATCTGGCTACTTTGCTGCCAGCCCAAGGCCATTCGGAAATGTCCTGCTGTTGAGACATGATTTGAAGTGATAGTGTTAATTTGGTTAATTAGAATTCCTGGGTAGCGTGCGGCGTTTCTTGCAAATCAGCTTAACACTCTAGTCTCACTGCAAAGAGTTATTTGCTGGTGCACAGGGTTATGTACGAGTTTATGACTATTATGATTCAGGACTGTTAATTTTACATTTGAACTGAAGCTGATGATATGGCTCAATTAAAAGCTGCCACGTTCAGCTCACCGCCTCATTGTGTGGCATATGGGACATCCAGACCAGAGCTCAAAAGGAGGGATGCAAATGGCTAGTAAGTGGATGTATAACAAATGAGATGGGATCTCTCAGAAAGAGAGATCCCATGCTTTTAATCTTTTCCATCCCTCCTTTCTTCACTCCATCAAGTAAATAGAGAGCGGTGTGTGCGTACATGCATGTTTCTTGCTTAGACAGTGAAAGATTCTGACCACAGTCCAGCAAGGAATTAAGCATGCATAAACCCATTGAAATCTTAAGCAGGCTTGGCGGCACGTAACTCTGTGTTGGATTATGTCCTATCGAAATAGCTTATTTTAATAGGCCCTTTGTGGCCTATTGCTAACATTTAATAACTGGCAAGTAAAGGAGCAAATCCCCTTCATGGATCACTGCCTTGTTGTGGCGAAGGGGCTTGCGTAACTCAGTGAAGCCATAAGCTATGCCGTGCAGGGCCACCCAAGACGGACAGGTCATGGCGGAGAGTTCTGACAAAATGTGGTCCACTGGAGAAGGAAATGGCAACCCACTCCAGTATTCTTGCCAAGGAAACCCCATGGAACGTATCACAAGGCTAAAAGAGATGACGCCAGAAGATGAGCCCCTCAGGTCGGAAGGTGTCCAATATACTACTGGGGAAGAGCAGAGGGAATTTCCAATTACTTGGAATTTCCAAGTAGTGCCAGAAAGAGTGAAGCAGCTGGGCCAAAGCCAAAAGGACACTCAGCTGTGAATGTGTCTGGTGGTGAAAAGAAGATCCGATGCTGTAAAGAACAATATTGTTTAGGAACCTGGAATGTCAGATCAATGAATCAAGGTAAGCTGGAGGTGGGGAAACATGAGATGGCAAGATTGAACATCAACATCTTGGGAATCAGCAAACTCAAATGGACAAGCATGGGTGAATTTAATTCAGGTGACCATCATATCTACTACTGTGGGCAAGAATCCCTTAGAAGAAATGGAGTAGCACTCATAGACAAAAAAAGGGTGGGAAAAGCAGTACTGGGGTACAATCTCAAAAACGACAGAATGATCTCAGTACGAATCCAAGGCAAACCATTCAACCTCACAGTAATTCAAGTCTATGCCCCAACCACTGAGGCTGAAGAAGCTGAGGTTGATGGGTTCTATGAAGACCTACAACACCTTCTAGAACTAACACCAAAAAAAAGATGTCCCTTTCATCATAGGGGATTGGAATGCCAAAGTAGGAAGTCAAGAAATCACCAGGATAACAGGCAAGCATGGCCTTGGTGTACAAAATGAAGCAGGACAAAAGCTAATAGAGTTTTGCCAAGAGAACACGCTGATCATAGCAAACACTAGTCTAACAGCACAAGAGGCAACTCTACACATGGACATCACCAGACGGTCAATATCGAAATCAGATTGATTATGTCCTTTGCAGCCAAAGATGGAGAAGCTCAGTACAAACAAGACCTGGAGCTGACTGTGGCTCAGATCATGAGCTTCTTGTTGCAAAATTTCGGCTGAAATTGAAGAACGTAGGGAAAACCACTGAACCATTCAGGTATGACCTCAATCATATCCCTTATGAATATACAGTGGAGGTGAGGAATAGATTTAAGGGATTAGACCTGATAGACAGAGTGCCTGAGGAACTATGGACGGAGGTGCGTAACATTGTTCAGGAGGCAGCAACGAAATCCATCCCAAAGAAAAAGAAATGCAAGAAAGCAAAGTGGCTGTCTGATGAGGCTTTACAATAGGGATGTCAAAGAATTCCACCACGGATCTCAGTGAAGCATCCAGCCCCCCGAAATCCGTGGCAGAACGAAGCCCCCCCGCTCCTCCCGTGAAAGGCGCACGAAACAGGACACCTACCTGCTGCCGTTCGCGCTGACTTGCGAATGGTGGCTGCGTCCGTGGCTGCCATTCGCTTCTTCACTATAGCTGTGATAGGCTACGTAAATACTTACACAGCCTATCATGGCTAATGCAGGGACGCCATTTGCGTCCCTGCGGAAGCCGTGGTAGGCTGCGTTAATATTTACGTAGCCTGTCACGGCGAAAAAAAGGGAATGTAAATGGCGGCGGCTACGACGCCCTTTTTTTTTGGCTGTGATAACCTATGTAAATATTTACATAGGCTATTACGGCAAAAGAGAGGAGCGCAAATGGCATAGTGGCTGCCATTTGCGTTCCCTTTTTCTTTTTTTGCCATAGTAGGCTACGTAAATATTTACATAACCTGTCACGGCAAAAAAAAAAGAGGGAACGCAAATGGCAGCTGCTGTAGCCGCCACCATTTGCGTCCGTTGTTGTTGTGTATTTTTTTGCCGTCATAGGTTACGTAAATATTTACGTAGCCTATCATGGCAAAATACAGGGACGCAAATGGCGGCAGCTACAGCAGCCGCCATTTGCGTCCCTGCAGGCTGCCCAGCGGCCAGATGTCTGTGGAGTGGAGCCGGCCTGAGAGAATTTCGGGGGGAGGGACGGAGCGCCGCCCCCCCCACGACTGTCACCCTTCGAAAAAGTAAGAGACTTTCTTACATCCCTACTTTACAAGTAGCTGAGGAAAGAAGGGAAGCGAAAAGCAAAGGAGAAAGGGGAAGATATATTCCAACTGAATGCAGAGTTCCAGAGAATAGCAAGGAGAGACAAGAAGGCCTTCTTTAATGAACAATGCAAAGAAATCGAGGAAAACAATAGAATGGGAAAGAGCAGAGATCTTTTCAAGGAAATCGGAGATAGCAAGGGAACATTTTGTGCTAAGACGGGCATGATAAAAGGCAAAGAAGGCAGGGACCTAACAGAAGCTGATGAGATTAAGAAGATTACACAGAAGAACTATACAGGAAAGATCTGATTGTCCCTGATAGCCATGATAGTGCAGTCACTGAACTTGAGCCGGACATCCTCGAGAGTGAAGTCAAGTGGGCCTTAGAAAGCTTTACTAACAACAAAGCTAGCGGAGATGACAGTCTTCCAGCTGAGCTATTTAAGATCCTAAAAGATGATGCTGTTAAAGTGCTGCATTCAATATGCCAACAAATCTGGAACACTCAACAGTGGCCACAAGACTGGAAAAGGTCAGTTTACATTCCAATTCCAAAGAAGGGCAATGCCAAAGAGTGTTCAAACTACTGCACAATTGCGCTCATTTCACATGCCAGCAAGGTGATGCTCAAAATCCTACAAGCTAGGCTTCAGCAGTATGTGAACCGAGAGCTACCGGAAGTACAAGCTGGGTTCTGAAGAGGCAGAGGAACTAGAGATCAAATCGCCAACATTCACTGGATCATGGAGAAAGCAAGAGAATTCCAGAAAAATGTCTATTTCTGCTTCATTGACTACGCTAAAGCCTTTGATTGTGTGGATCACAACAAACTCTGGCAAATTCTTAAAGAGATGGGAGTACCAGACCACCTTACCTGTCTCCTGAGAAACCTGTACGAGGGTCAAGAAGCAACAGTAAGAACCAGACATGGAACGATCGATTGGTTCAAAATTGGGAAAGGAGTACGACAAGGTTGCATATTGTCACCCTGCTTATTTAACTTATATTTAGAGTGCATCATGAGAAAGGCCGGGTTGGATGAATCACAGTCGGAATTAAGATTGCCGGGAGAATTATCAACAACCTCAGATACGCAGACGATACCACCCTAACGGCAGAAAGCGAAGAGGATCTCAAGAGCCTCTTGTTGAGGGTGAAAGTGGAGAGGGCAAAAGCTGGTTTGAAACTCAACATTAAAAAAACGAAGATCATGGCATCTGGCCCCATCACTTCCTGGCATCTAGAAGGGGAAGAAATGGAAGCAGTGACAGATTTTACTTTCTTGGGCTCCAAGATCATGGCAGACGGTGACTGTAGCCATGAAATTAAAAGACGCTTGCTCCTTGGGAGGAAAGCTATGGCAAACCTAGACAGCATAGTAAGAAGCAGAGACATCACCTTGCCGACAAAGGTCCGTCTAATCAAAGCTATGGTTTTCCCAGTAGTAATGTATGGCTGTGAGAGCTGGACTATAAGGAAGGCTGAGTGCTGAAGAATCAATGCTTTCGAACTGTGGTGCTGGAGAAGACTCTTACGAGTCCCCTGGACTGCAAGGAGGTCCAATCAGTCAATCCTAAAGGAAATCAACCCTGACTGATCATTGGGAGGACAGATACTGAAGCTGAAGCTCAAATATTTTGGCCACCTAATGCGAAGAGAAAACTCCTTGGAAAAGACCCTGATGCTGGGAAAGATTGAAGGCAAACGGAGAAGGGGGCGGCAGAGGATGAGATGGCTAGATAGCATCACCGATGCAACAAATATGAATTTGAGCACACTCCAGGAGAGAGCGCAGGACATGAAGGCCTGGCATGCTATGGTCCATGGGGTCACGAAGAGTCGGACACGACTTAATGACTGAACAACAACAAAAAGGAGCAAATACCTCACGCTTTATTTTTTAAAGGAAGTTTTCTTGGGTGTCGATTGTCTTGCAAGCAGAGGCCCCAGACTAGCTCAAAGCTAGCATGCTTAAGTTCACTGAAATCAATGGGTTTATCTAAGTGCATCTAACATTGTGTTGCAATGTAAAACTCTGATGGTTTTGTCTCTTTCTCCAGTTTAGACAAGGGAATCCCCAGAAGAGATTTAGGAAAAGTAAGCTGAGAGAACCTTTTGGGTGGGTTGTCAGATCGTTGGCACTGTTCTTATTATTGCACGCATTGAGGCTGTGTAAGAAGGCACAGTATTTGCTAGAATCACATGTAACTGTAGCTGGATCTGACATTACCTTGGATTAGTTTTGCCACATGTAGGCAGTCATTGCCCTCACCTCTGCATTAAGAGGAACCAGGTAATATGCCAGCTGTTTGCTCAGGGATGTGCCAGCTAAATCAATTTCTGTGATCTTAGATGTACATGTGGCTGTTCGACTTGGACGTGGAACAACATGCTTCCTTTTGATTTTGCTCTGAAAAGCTATGCCTGAGGAAAAACCTTACAAGCAGTGGTGTAGTGGAGCCAGGACTCACAGGGATGCAGTGCAGGCATTTTTTGTTTTATTAGCAAGGATGCTGATGTCATCCCTCCCCCCTGCCCCCCCTCAGAATTCCCTGTTCCCTCTGAGCATAACTGCAGTTCTCACAGTAGCGGGGGGGGGGGGGAGGAATTTTCCCAACAAAAATATATTGTTCCTTGTTATACTGTGAAATATTTTGGGGTGGCTTGGTCTTGAATGGGCAATTAAGAGCCACTGGCTTTATGAAATATCTGCTGTTGTAGAGTGAAAACTGCTAGAACTGGTTTGTTCATCTGGATCGGGGCATTGTTAAAGGGCCTGCCTGGGTATGAGTCCTGGATCTTTTTTGAGCTGTGCCTTGGATCTTTTTAGCTGTCCTATTTGCCATTTAAAAACAAAACAAAAACATTTTCCCATTGACTTGCATTGGAAAACAGAAATGGCCAAAACCTTTTTTAGTTTGTATGATAAATATATGGAATTTGGAGATATGGTAGGCCCCATGGAGCTAATTGAACCTGCCAAATTTCAGGCAGTTAGGTCCAGTGGCTTTTGTGCTAGCCACAGGTAAAATTAACTTTTTTCAAGAAAATCTGTCAAAGTAAAGAGCTGCAATTTTTTTTGTGCTTCCACATAAGTGCATGGAATTTGGAGACCTGGCAGCCCTCATGGAGCTGACTGAACCTGCCAAAGTTCAGATAGTTAGGTCCATTGGCTTTTGTGCTATAAAGTTTCCTTTTTTCAAAGACTAAAACAAAAGGTCAGAACTGTCAAGCCGCACAGGGGATTAGAGATCCTAATCAGAAGGTGTTTAAGGTGACCATTAGGAGGGCACTATCCTTTATCTCTGGTGTAGGTTTTTTTGAGGTGCAAATAATACTTCTGTTTTGTCAGTCCTGAATCTGCCACTATCCAGCTCCGCTGAATGACCTGAGGCTCCTCATTAAGGGAAGAAAAACATTGACCATCTCTTTGGTTGTAATTCATATTACCTGTGAAAAAGTCACACTGAACTCAGCTTATTTATTGCACTGCTCCACTTTCACTACTCCATATAATTTTATAACCCCTCCCCCCTTATTTGCCTTTCTTCTAAATTAAATAGCCCAAACATTGAAGCTTTTCCTTATAATATAGTGATTGCACCCCACGCTCAATCACCCCACTGTGATTGGAGACTGCTGGCTTAAAAATTCAGCCCTACTGGCAGCTAGATGTCACTTGCTAAGACTCAGGTCCCCCCTCCCTACTCCTCTCCCCCTCCCTAATCTTAAGGAAATTGTTACTGTCAAGAATGGGTTAATAGTAATGGGAGGCACGAGGGCCACTGGGGTAGTCATGTAGGAAGCAGCCACCTGGAGGTTGATGGTTTTTAGCTGTTTCTCAGCCCTGCAGCTCAAGGCCACGGTTTGCTCAGACTTATTGGGAAAATGATAATAGCCATGCCTGGTGGGAAGATGCAACCTCTTTGGAGGGTGGAGTGGGGTGTCCTGGGACTGGGCTTGGATTGGGTGTTTCAAATCTGCCTGGAATTGCTAGGGCTGGGTAATAAAAAGAGGGCTAAAGAAGGGGCGGGTGTCTCTTCTTGGCCCTGACGGTACTAGGGTGTGCTGCTGGTCAATGGCTATCCTGGGAGACCCATACATTGTTATGTATAGGACAGACTAGCTGGCTTCCTTGTTTTGCTCTTGGGAGTGTGTGCCTTGGTGACTGGTAGGGATGTATGAAACCACTTACCTGTTTCGTAAGTGGCATCCGCGGTGGGGGGGGAGGCGCTCTGTCCCTCCCCCCCGGATTCCTCCCCGGCTGGCTCCGCTCCGCAGCGACTCCGTGGAGCCGCTGGCCGGGTGCATCCCCAGCCAGACATCCGGCTGTGGCAGGTCTGCAGATGCAAATGGCAGCTGGCGTAGCGGCCGCCATTTGCGTCCCTTTGCTGAGCTGCGATAGGCTGCATAAATATATACACAGCCTATCACAGCAAAGAGCGGGGACGCAAATGGCATCCGCTGCACCATTTGCGTCCCTGCTTTAGCTGTAATAGGCTACATAAATATTTACGTAGCCTATCACCGCTCAGTGAAGGGACACAAATGGTGGCCGGTGTAGCGGCCATAGGGGTGGACGAAAGTCACTTACCTTTTCTCGCAGCTTGTTCGCGGTGGGGGGGAGCGCTTCGCTGTTTCCCCCGCGAAGTTCAGGCCGTTGCCCTTATTTTCGCCGTAGTCTACGTAAAGATTTACGTAGACTACAGCGACCAAATAAGGAACGGGAATGGCGGCTCCCTATGGGGGCCGCCATTATCCGTACACACTTTTTTTTTTTTAAAGTCACCCGTGATAGGCTACGTGACGATTCACGTAGCCTATCACGGCTGACTTTCCAGATCTAGCCATGATAGGCTACGTGAATCGTCACGTAGCCTATCAGGGGACTTTTTTTTTTTTTCTTTGATTGCAATGGCGGGGGCGGCAGCCGGTCGAAAGACCAGCTGCCGCTCCCGCCCCGCTCGAACACTGGACGAACCGCCAGCCGGACCCGCCGCCGGGAGGGACATTCAGGGAAGGTAAGTCCCGTCCCGGGGGGGGTGCGGGGGGCGGGGGGGGCGGAGGATTTCTCCCCGAAACTTGTTCGGGGGGCCGAACACGTTGGCGCTCGGCCCCCCGAAGTTTCGGGGAGAAATTCTCCGCCATCCCTAAGCGGCCGTCATTTGCGGCCGCAGCCCAGCAGTGGCCAGAGCTGCCGCCGCCACAGCCAGGTAGGCTCTGTTCTGGGGGGCTTCCGTGGGGTGGTGGGGCGGGTTGCTCCATTCCACCATGGATTCTGGGGGCCCGAATTCACTGGAATTTGGCCTCCCTGGGATCCGTGGTGGAATTCTCTGACATCCCTAGTGACTGGCGTTTCTGGTTTTGCTTAGAGTTTTGTACCTTGCTTGCAATTTCCTGTACAACCTACCACCTCTCCCTATTCCTTCCTCTTTGTTCCTTTCCCCTAATAAACTTTTACCCAACTTTTCAGTTGGTGTGGTGTGTCCTGAATAACTTCAGTGCTAAATACAGTGCCTATTGGCCTGGAAGGGAGCTACTGGGTTAATTTTGGGAGAACTTGTGGCCAAGTTGGGCCTGGTCTACCTTGCAGAGTTGTTGGGGTGGAACCAGCAATCCTTCACAGTTACATTTCCCAAACAGGCTGTCTGGGATTCAGAATCATCCAAAGCGCTCTGAAGCAATTCGGACTGATCTGACCCACTTAGGATCTGGATCGATTTGGTCTGAATCACCCCGCTTTGGTTTGGAATTCAGATCCAGATCTGAAGCAGAGCACAGCCCTACTTAATACAAGCCTGCTTCTTCCCTCTGAGCTGAGTTCGGTAGCCTTGACAGACCAATAGGGACTCTAGTGTGAATGCACCGGCTTTTTAAACTGGAGGGGAGACTGCCTCCTTTCCTTCTACACTGCTCATTATTCTTTCTCTCTCCTCCTACTTTTCTGTTGGGAGCCTGCTTGCAATAAAAGAGGGAGAAGGAAGGGAAGAAAGAGCTCCATGTCAGAGAATTCCGCCACAGATCTCGGTGAGGCCGAATGCCAGTGCATTCGGCCCCCCGAAATCCGTGGCAGAACGAAGCCCCTCCGCCCACCCACCCCGCAAAATGGGCCCGGAACGGAGCACCTACCTGTTGCCGTCCGCACTGACTTGTGAATGGCGGCCGCGTCTGCGGCCGTCATTTGCTTCTTTGATATAGCTTCCATATAGCCATATAGAAGAATATGGAAGAATATTCTATATTCTAATATCTAATATCACTGCGGAAGCCGTGATAGGCTACGTAAGTATTTACGTAGCCTATCACGGCTTAACTAAGGGAATGTAAATGCCAGCCGCTATGGTGGCCGCCATTTGCGTCCCCTTTTTTTTGCCGTTTTAGCCTACGTAAATATTTATGGAGGCTATTACGGCAAAAAAAAGGGAACGCAAATGGTGGCCCCTACGCCATTTGGGTTCCTTTTTTTTTTCCCGTAATAACCTATGTAAATATTTACGTAGGCTAAAACGGCAAAAAAAAGGGAATGCAAATGGAGGCTGCCGTAGCTGCCGCCATTTGCATCCGCTGTTTTTTTGTGTTTTTTTGCCATGATAGGCTACGTAAATATTTACGTAGCCTATCACGGCAAAATACAGGGACACAAATGGCTACGGCAGCCGCCATTTGCGTCCCTGCAGGCTGCCCAGCGGCCAGATGTCCGGCTGCAGGCAGCCCCGGCCGGCGCCTCTGCGGAATCTCCGCGGAGCGGAGCTGGCCGGAGAGAATTTCGGGGGGAGGGACGGAGCGCCTCCCTCCCACTGCGAATGTCACCCTTTGAAAAAGTAAGTGACTTTCGTACATCCCTAGTATTTCACACGGTATCTGATTTTACTGCCCCAAACTGGAACCCTTGGCTTCTGCAGAAATTTAGTAGCTTCAGTACAGCAAAGCATCCAATCAGCCTCCACAAACTTCTTTCTCCTCCTCCACTTTAATTTCTCCTAAATAGCTGTAGGACTGAAATTATTCCAAAAGGAGGGTTAGGACTATGTGGCGTCATGATGGAGGAACTGCTGGGGCTTTTAAATAGGTTCTACAGTTTTATAAAAGCTAGAAAAAGCCCTCAGCCACCTCACATCATAATGTAAGTACGTGCAATCCTTACAAACCCCCCACAGCCTCCTAAATTCCTCTGAAGTACCCCTGCTGTGAAAGGAGCCACTTGGCTTAGGGAATTCTCTCTACCCCCCACCCCTACGCACATTTTGAATCACCATTCTTCTTCTCCCCTCCCCTCCCCTCCCCTCCCCTCCCCTCCCCTCCCCTGTTCATTCTTTCTTTCTTTCTTTCTTTCTTTCTTTCTTTCTTTCTTTCTTTCTCTTCTTTATTCCACCCAGAATCGAGGGCCGCTGGGAGGCTGCACCTCCTGTCTCCCAGGAAGAGTATCACGACAAGGGGGGAACCAACCTGGCCCAGTACATTGGTCAGCGATGTATTTGCTGTCTTTCCCCTCCTCCCTCCCAATCCCTTTTCCTTTTGTGTCGTGTCTTTTACATTGTTAAGTCTGAGGGCAGGGGCTCTCTTAATATTAGCCTCTGTAAGCCACTCTGGGAGCCTTTTTCTGCTGAAGAGTGGGGTAAAAATGCTCCAAATAAATAAATAATTCTCTTTGGTGGGCAAGAGAAGTTCTGAACTGTATTTGACTTTATGCAAACACACAAGAGGGCTGGGTTTTCTCCTTCTCACTCAAGTCTTTGAGAAGAGTGGGTTCACATGGTCGCAGAGAAACAAATCTGGGGCTGTTTTGTTTGTCACTTGCCATTATCCAGCAATCGGAAGGGCTGTAGCTGAGTGGTAGAGCGCATGCTTGGCATGCAGAAGGTCCCGGGTTCAATCCTCAGCATCTCCAGGTAGGGCTATGAAAGAATCCTGCCTGAAACTTTGGAGAGTTGCTGCTGCCAGTCAGTGTCAACAATTCTGCGCTAGATGGACCCAGGGTCTGACTCAGTATAAGGCAGCTTCATATGTTCCTATGAACAGAAAGCTTGAATTAAAAAATAGGAGTTTTTGGTTTGTTTTTTAAGTGGAGGGGATAGATACTGCTCATTTATACAATCCTATGTATGCCTACTCAGAAGCCCCATTATGTTTAATGAGGCTTACCCTCAGGAAAGTGTGCATAGGATTCCAGCACAAGTTACTTTTGCAGGGAGGTTTGCACCCTGATGTTCTGCATGTTTACTCAGAAATAAGTCCTGAGTTGTGAGCATGGTACTGCAGGCTTAATACAGTGCCTACCCAATTCTGTCTAATTAATTGACTACCCTTTCAGCTCAGCCCTATGCATGTTTTGTTGTTTGTGGTTTTTTTCATTTTGCATGAACTCTAGCTTCAGTAGTGAGGGAAAAGCACTTAGTACATGATCAGAGTTTCTCCATAACTTAGCCCTAGTTTTGAAAACAGACTCATTGGCTGAATCCTGGTGCAGTCATAGCACAAAATGAAGTTAGGAGGAGGAAGATACAATGAGAGCATGTGCATAACAAGGAGGCGATAGAGGAGAGTTGCACAAAACAAGACATCTGTTTTATGAAGAGTTGCTGGAGGATGGTAGGATGAGGAGGGATGGTTGCATGGAGGGGAAAAGAATTTGTAGGGGAGAATGTAAGTGCTCAGTGCTGAAAGAAAAGCATTCTGCATATGCTCAGAGGCACTCTATATTTAAGAACATAAGAAGAGTCATGGTACATCAGACCAAGGTCCATCTACTCCGGCATTCCGTTCACACAGTGGCCAACCAGATGCCCATGGGAAACCCACAAGTAGGGCATGAGTGAAATAGCACCTTCCCATCCATGTTCCCCTGTGTCAAGGGCTCCTTGGAGGGCTCTCTCAGTCTAATCCAGTAGCCAAGTGCAGACGCAGACAAAGGGATTCTTTTCAAAGTTTATTCTTCTTTTACAACTTACAACTCTACAGGTAGCAACTAGATCTGAGCAGCAGCATCCCCATGCCCTAAGTTAGAACAGTTGGTCCCCGTTTGAAAAGCAATTACTGGCAGACCCCTGAATATAAGGACTAGGGAGAAACCCTCCCCTTTTCCCTTGGATCCTCTGGGCGCAACCGTTCTTTGAGCGCCAACCAGGCGCTACACCTCCTTTCCGCGCTCTCCATTTGGCGCCGCTCTCTGCGTCTGCGCCGCGCATCCAACCAGTCTGCTATCGGTGCTGGGTCACTCCCTGGACTGCTTTCTAATCTAGGAATGTGGGTGGGAGGAATCTCTGTCAGCTGCGGGCCCTGGGAAAAAGGGGCATGCTCCTCTCCCAGGAGCGACTGCTCTTCCTCCGAATCAGAACTACTCTGGGATTCTATGGTCTCAGTGTCCACCCTGACACCCTGCTGCTAACATTGGTGAAATGTAAATAAATTCTAGTAATTCTAAATTTGCATGCATATATAGCCTTCAGAAACTTTGCAGGTTTCTTGCCTGGGGGACACCTCTAATGACCTGTGCATTTTCATACAAATTTACTGAAAAACTATTGGGGAAGGGGTGAAGGGAAGGGAAAGCAAATCACTCCCTCCCCTTCCCCAATAGTTTTTGGGTAAATTTGGGTAAAATTGGAGAACTCCCCTTCCACATGAACTGCTGCACCTATCCTTTTGAAACTTTGCTGGTTTCTTACTTAGGGACACCTCTAGGCTGTCTGTAATTTTCAGAACAATGGTCCACAAGGAGCATAGGGAGATAAGAATGTCCTCTTTTGGAGACCTCAAAATGTCAAGGCCACCCTTGCATAAAACCCCCTGTGGCTGTCATTCTGAAATTTGGTAGACATGATCTCCTCCGATGGGGAAATGAATCCTGAAACGTTTGTCTAATTCTTCCAAGGAAAAAAAATGTTCCTTGGCGGTTCCAAAAATATTGGCAGTTCCCTTTAAACAAAAATCAGAATACAAACCCTGCACCTATTTTTCTCATATTTGGCAGGTTTAATCCCCTTCTAGGGGGCTACTATGCCTGAAATTATCATCCAGTTCTGACCAAGAGAAAAAAAAGTTAGTTTTTTTTTCTAATTTCCCGTGGTAGCCAACAGGAAGCATAAAGACTCATTTTTCCAAACCTTGGCTCAGGTTTGGTGCTGAGCTGAAGTGGACTGACTACAAATTGGCCTGAGCAGAAGTGGAATGTTTTCTAAAATGCTGAATCGGGGTCTGAGTTGAAGTGGGGTGGGGGTCAGCGCACACGTTTTTTGTATGTATGTAATCTATACACACACATGCGCGCACACCACACGTGCCCGTGCGCGCGCGCACACACACACACGCATTTGAGGCGCGCTTAGACTCGGATGCAAATTTGTGTTATGGGCCTGTGCCCTGGATCTTTTAAGAACCTAGCAATCCCCCTGATATGGATCAACACAGCTGCCTGCCTTTTTGGCCTCCCCTTGGGGGTGTGGCTTGAGGGAGTGTCATGATGAGTGCCTGCCTTTCAAAACCGAGCACTGCACCACTGCTTACATGATTCACAAGTTTACAACAGCTAGTCAGCACCTTCATGCCCATGTTCCCCAGCAACTGGCATAAAGGTAGGTAGTATAAAGCCATTGGGAGCTAGCATAAAGCCATCAGGACAAGTAGCTGTCAATAGCCTTATTTGCCATTAATTTGTCCAATCCCCTTTTAAAGCCATCCAAATTGGTGGCCATCACTATATTGTGTGGAAACGAATTCCATAGTTTTACGTATGTGCTGTGTGAAGAAGTGCTTCCTTTCCCCTTTAAAGCCATCTAATCGAAGCATATGGCAGTGGCCACTTGGTTAGATGGCTTTAAAGGGGGATTAGGCTCCTTCATGGAGCATAAATCTGTCAAGAGCTACTAATCCTGATCTCTCTATGGAAGGTCCATTTTCAGAGGCACTGCACTTCTGAGTATCAGCTGCTGGAGAGCAACAGCAAGGTTGGGCTGCTACCCTCGAGCCCTGCTTATAGGCTTCCCAGAGACATCTGGTTGGCCACTGGAAGATGCAGGATGCTTGACTGGATTGATCTTTTGGTCCAACCCAGCAGGACCCTTTGTATGTATTCCTAGGTAACTGAACTTCAATTTGGAGGGTGGGGTAGGGCTTTGTTTCCTTCCTGCCACCCACTACTTTCCCACTGACTTTAAGCTGGGGTGGGCAGGAGGCAGATCTCCAGATGTTTGGGACTTCAGCTCCCAGAAGCCACTGCCAGCATGGCCAATGGTCAGGAATCCTGGGAGTTGAAGTCCAGAATATCTGGAGATCTACCTCCTGCCCACCCCTGCTTTGGGCCAATCCCTCTTTGATTCCTCTTGCCTCAAACTGTGCTGGGATTAGGGCTCTCTAAAATCAGCCTGGATAGAGAGAAGAAGAGTCACTGGGGCAGGGCTGGCCCAAGCCATTTTGCTGCCTGATACAAAGGTCAAGATGCCCCCCCCTTGTACAGAAGCCGACCAAACTGGTAGTTGAAACTTATTCCCATGCTGGTGATGGGACAGGATTGTTCATTGTACCAGAGAGCAGCAGGGTAGCTTAGGGGGCAAAGAGGAGTGGTGTAGTAGTAACTCTCCAAGTGCCGGCATTCATCACAATAGCCGCACACTCAAGGAGAGTCCAAAAATTCAGGGGATAATCAACAAGCCAGTTCTAGCAGCTTTATCTCCACCAGGAGCAGGTCTTTTGTAAAGCTCCTGGGTCTGAATTGCCCATTCAAGACCAAGACACCCCAAAATACTTTGCATCACAACAGGGAACAATGTATTGTTGCTGGGAAAATTCCTTCCCCCCTAGCTACCATGAGGATTGCATCTAAGCTCAGAGAGAACAGGGAAGTCTGAGGGGGGTAGCAGGTGACATCAGCATCCCTGCTGATCAAAAAGTGCTGGTGCTGCATCTCTGCGATCCCTGGCTCCACCACAGCACTGGCCAAGGGCAGGCACATGACACACACCGTTCTGTCCTTCAGTACCTCGTCATCACCCCCAGCATCTGCTGCCTGAGCCGGCTGCCTCACTTTCCTTATATTGAGATTTCTTAAGGGTGCAATCCTATCCACACTTAGATTGGGCAGCGGGGGGTGGGGAATCCTACAACTCCCAGCATTCTCCAACCAGTCATGCTGGCTGGGGAATGCTGGGAGTTGTAGGGCTTTTTTCCTGTCTAAACATGCATAGGATTGTGTCATAAGGTTCCCCCCGCCTTGATTTTATGGATTTATGTGTTTGTTAGCCAACCTTTGGAATGAATGGTAAGGTTACGCATTTTAGACTTGAAGGGGTGATTGAATTCCCAGGAAACGGGAAAGCCGTTCTTGACGAAGTCTGGCTTTTTTCATGCACCGTTTAATGCCGCTGGAGGCCTGGAGCCCCACCAGAAATAAAGGTGGTGCCCAGGCAACTGAAATCATTACCCAACTGGAATCTGTATGTGCAAGGGCTTCCATAGTTTTGTTTATTATCTCCGTTATCTTATCTTCAGCTATTTTGGCCAATCAGCAGTCAAAATGTTAAATTTATTTATTATTTATTTATTGCATTTATACCCCGCCTTTCTCCCTCTCGCAAGTAACTCAAGGCGGCTTACATTATCCTCCTCCTCACCATTGTATCCTCACAACAACAACCCTGTGAGGTAGGTTGGGCTAAGAGTCTGTGACTGGCCCAAAGTCACCCAGTGAGCTTCCATGGCCAAGTGGGGACTAGAACCCAGATCTCCCGGCTCCCAGTCCGTCACTCTCACCACTACACTACACTGGCTCTCAAATAAATATAAATAGCTGGTTTGCAAAATCAGAGAGAAATTCTGATCCAGGCAATCCAAATGAAATAATGGATAAAGATCTCATTACCCATCAGCTCTACTCAGAAGTAAATTGCATTGGCAGTCATGAGATTTACTGAAATAGAAGAACGCGCTCTATGCCAGGAATGAGATGTATTGTTAAAGCTGTAGGTGGGCATGCAGACTAGAATAGCTGAAGTGCAGCTTATTAAGGCATGGGTGTATTGGTGGAACTGTAGGTGGGCATATGGACTAGAAGAATAGCTGAAACGTAGCACTGCGAGACACAGAGATGTACTAGTGGAGTTGTGGAGGTACAACTTGTCCTGAGTGCCCACGTTGTTCCTAATTCTAGATTTTGCTGTCGTGAGCACCATGTTCACTGTGTGTCTTAACAAGAGACCTCAAAGCGAGGTTTGCCAATAGCTGTTTAATGTCACGTGCATTTGTTAAGCCGGTGATAACCGGTTAAATATCAATAGCTTATTAAAAGATATATTTATTGCCAAATAGCTACATCCTTATGCCCCCAGTTAAAAGTAAATCTCTGCAAGAAGGATGCAGCAATGAATTTGTAGCAGAGGTACATACAATAAGTATCTTTTAGCGATCTCACTCTCAATTTCACCAGACAGCTTTATGTTCAATAAATACTGTGAGATTATTAAAAACATATTTATCGCAGATTAACAACTATGAAATAGATACAAATCTAAGCTACTAAAGCTCAATAAACATACTTATAATAATCAATTCTGGTATTAAAACACAATAACTGCCTAGTTTAATCTAAATGAAATGGGTTTTTGGGAGCCTTAACAAGTATAGCCTTTCTCTGCTTGGTTTTACAGCTTTGAACAGATCTTTGATGAGGTTTGGCTATCCTGTGCTGAAAATAAATCACATCTTGGAAAGAAGCACACTCTGCTGGGGTGAAGTTGGCTGCTGTAGTACTCAGCTATTCCTTGTAAGATTCTTTGGGAGAAAAAGGAACTCATTGGTCCAATGAGCATGTCCAAATTGGCACTTTGGGAATGTGAGCTGAGCGGGCCCATGCAGAGTTTGGCACATGGTAAAGCAGTCATGCTGTTGTGTTACCATGTGTCCAGTGATTACAGCTCAACCAGAAACCTGCCGAAAGTGGGTTGATACATAGGCTGACTTGGTAAGTATAGTCTGAATTGCAAGCTGGGCATCACATGGAAAATGTGTAAAGCAGCTTGTTGCTGTTTGACACAGCATCCCCTTAAATGCTCATCTCTAGGAGGAAGCATTACAACCAGTGGTGGCTGGTGACTCCAGTTCCCAAGGGGGTGATTCCATTCAGGGCTTTAGTAACCACCAGCCAAACCTCTAAAGGTGCTATCCAAGGTGCTGAACTTTATCCCCCAAATGGGTACCCCTTATCCCCTTCGATAGCGCCATTAGAGTTTTGGCTGGTGGTAACGAAAACCCTGAATGGAATCACCGCCCCTCTGGAGCTGGAGTCACCAGCCGCCACTGATTACGACGCTATGTTTCCAGGCGTACTTATTACCCATTTTTTCCTCAGACCCGTGAAATGTATCGTAATTAGCTGCACAAAAAGAGTGAATGCCATCAGGGCTAAAACTATGATTGAAGCAAGTGCAACACCAAGATGAGTTTTCCCCTGCAGTGGTAAGCCACCCAAACACAAATTGCATTAGAGTATTTCTGGGTGATTTCCACCACCACCACCACCACCACCCTTGGTCTCAAGCCACACTGGTCATTTAATTCTTATTCGAGTGTTACATCCGTCTATCTAAATGGCCATTGATTTCACATGCATTCGTCCTTATCCACCAAGAGACATAGCCAGATTTAGGCCCCTTTCCAAAATAGCACAGACATTCCCAGGTGAAGTATACATGCTGGTATGTTCATAACATCAAGTACAACTTCCCATCATCATGTTTTGTATTTCTCCACTCTGGCTCTACATCAGGGGATGTAGAGCCAGAGTGATGTTGATGTTGAACCATTTTCAGCCCAAGGCCTGAATACCATCTGGGAAAAGCTTTTGGGGGCTGCATTCCAATGCTGGGTGGGACTGAAGGCAAAAGGAGTGGGACCAAATGCCAACATATTAGCTTAAAGCTCTTTCTGCCAGCAACTAAGCCTTAGTGGAGGCAAACAACCTGTTTTTCCACAGTCTAGAACACCTGATTGGTGGTTGGGGGAAGGTGGTGGAGCCAGGAGACGGGGCATGGCCATCTGGGGAACTTTGGAGGGGCAAATTTGGCCCTCAGGCCCTTGGTTCTGCACCCCTGCTGTGCATTAATAGCTGATCCTGGGGGCAGGGGAGCATAGAATGTGATGTAATTGTGTCAGGTCATGAGTAACTTTACTACACATTATGGAGGAAGGGAACTCGAGATGCCATTTTTATATCTTTCATGTGGTGGGAGAACTAGAAATGGGGCTGCCACTTTTGGCAGCAGCCCCATGTTTCTTGTAACATTGAGCTCTGGCTGAACATCCTTCAATTTTGCCTTTGTTCTCATCATTCTGCCATGCAGTGCAGCTCCCCTTCAGGTGAAGCAATCACATGACCACTTTGGCATGTGCCATATGCACATGTCAACTCACGTGGATTTGTCAACTGAAGCATCACATGCATTTGTGAATGAATGTGGCACATCAATTGTGCACATTTTTGAAATGTATAATTCTTCTATTGTTAAAAGCGTATTTGTGTGCAATTTTCAAAAGCGTGATTTTTTTCATGTGCATTTTCAAATATACACATGCCGTCAAATGCTTTTTTTGGTCTGCGAATCAGATTGCAAGCTCGGGAATGTATGGACATTTCCATACATTGGAATGTGGAAATTTACTGCAGATTGCATCAAAGTCTGTGTTTGGTCCGGAAGGTCGAAACTGGGTATATCCTGATAAAAAATGATCTGAAATGAATTTTTCTTAGCCTCTAATATCAATGATGAATCAAGACTGTGAACCTGAGCCTTTAGTGTGACCCCATCTAGGACCGGCTAAGCACCATTCACCTGGGTGGATGAACCACCAACCAACAATCATACCTGGACTGCATTTCAGTAGCCTCCATCCAGTCTATTATTACTTATCTGTCAGCACCTTCTGTCCATACAGTCAAAATGGTTACAGAATAGCATCAAGACTTTGCATTCTTCCAAGGAGCACTTGGAAGCTATTCTAATCCATGTTAGTGATTGGAAGAACTACTTCAGGGTAATTAATTTAGAGAAAGGTCACAAATTAACAAGCACTCGAGAGAAAGTTTCCATAAAAAGCATGAAAGTAATTGAGAGCATCTATTATAGGAAGAGGTGCAAAGTGGGGGAAGCCATGAGAACTTTGGGAGAGGTACTGTATTTTTTTAAAAAAATATTCATTTGTATCCCATCCTTTCTCCAAAGAGCTCAAGGTGGAACTCATAGAATTTCCCCCATGTTTTCTTTACAACAGCCCTGTGCGTTAGGCTAGCCTGAGATATACTGACTGATCCAAGTGAGCTTCATGGAGAAATGAGGTTTTGAACTTGGGTCTTTTTCCTAGTCTAACTTTCTGTCCACTACATTGGCTCTTCATTTAGTTGGAAATGTAGTTGGAGAGCTTGGAAGAGAGCAAATAATGCCCATGGTAGAAGGCGGCGAAGGGTCTAGTGGCCCTTAAAGCTAACTAATATGGCATAAACCTTTTTGAACCAGAGCCCACTTCATCAAATGCATAGAACGTTATCCTGAGTTGGCAGGTGTATACATGTGGGTGTAGGGAGAAGAAGAAGAAACGTTAGTAGTGAAGGTACGAGGTGAATGAAATGCAAGAAATACAGACAGTGATAATTATGGCAAAGCTTGGATGTATGTGCAATAATTACAGGGACCATTCACAAAGTAGTGTTGATAAATATTGTGGCATTAATTAACTTATCAATACCTGCAGTGTGATTAAAAACCTGTAATCCCAATTCAAGTCACAGGTGATAGAACTGAACTTCTTGATAGGTGTTAATTCAGCAGTTTCACGTTGGATTCTCCCTTTGAACTTCCTTCGCTGAAGAATAGCCACCTTAAGGTCTGCAACAAAGTGTCCTGGGAGCTTGAAATGTTGCCCCGCTGGTTTCTGAACATCACCATTCCTGATGTCAGATTTGGGTCCATTTATTCTTCTGCACAGAAAGTGACCCATTTGTCCTGTGTAGAATGCAGAAGGGCATTGCTAGCAGATGATGGCATGGGAAGATGAGCAGCTGAATGAACCCCTGATGTTGTGGATGGCATTATTGGTCTGGAATTGCATTGGTTGAGTAGATGTGGGGAGAGGCAGGGCACCTTGGTGGGCACCAAGAAAGGTGTCCGGGGTGCGTTGGTGCCCACGGGCACTATGTTACCTAACCCTGTTGTAGGGTCTGGTCCCTATGTTTGCATTTCCGTTGTGTGGCCCTGTGTTGCTGGTGAGCAGCTGTCTCAAGTTAGGGTGCTGTTTGTAAGCTAGGACAGGCCTACTACCCAAGGTCTGTGAGAAAGAAGTATCGTTGTGCATGATGGGATGTAGATTATACATTATACATTGTTTTTGCTGCATGGAGTAACACAGCCACTCCTCTGGAAATGGTAAAAGATGAGACTGTCACTGGAGACTCCCTTACTGGCTGCCCTCCCGGACTCCACTCACCGAACCACAGGGTGCTTACGGACCTACTTGGCGAGCACCCTGCAGCTCAGCGAGCACCTGGCATTTGCCCGTCCTCCCTAGTGAGCCACCATTGTGCACAACAATGGCGGCTCGGGCACTACCGGGTAGGCAATGTTGTGCATTTGGCAGCCATTAAGGGCCCATTTACGCAACATTGCAGACATGGATGGAGCATTCACACCTGTAATGTTGCTTAAAGGGGCCTTTACAGCCACCAAGTATGCAACATTACTTACCCAGAAGTGCCCAAGCCACCATTGTTATGCACAATGGCAGCTCCCTAGGGAGGACGGGCGGCCCTGCGGCTTCTTTGGGCACTCTCTGGGCTGTGACGAAGCTTGCACAGCACCACAGACAGGGGTGGGTGATGGAAGTGGGCAGAGTGTGCCCAACAAAGGCAGGTGCAGGTGAATCCGTCCATCCCTGCTGACTGCGCAGGAGCAAGTGGGCACACTTGCGGGTGGAGGAGCACAAGACATATAGGTGGAACAGAAGTAGCTGCAATACCAGGTGTGCACAACCTGCAGCCTGGGGCCCAAGGTCTTTACTGAGGCCCCTCAAAAATGCCCCCCTGCCAATTCCCCCCCACCACCACCCGCACTCTCCACTCCCTCCCTCAGAGATCCTCACACAGATTGTTCTTTCCCCACCACTGCTAACAGCAAGGAAAGAGTAATCTGTACCAGGATCCCTGGTGTGTGCACGTGCATGCATGTATACATCGGTGTGTGTGTGTGTGTGTGCGCACACACGCGCACGTGTGGCCTCTGAACCCCTAGCCAGTTTCACTTTGGGCTCTCGGGGCGTAAAAGTTTGTGCACCCTTTCACTGTACAGATAAGATCTGAAATGGTTCAAATGGCAACTTCCTTTGAGTGTCACCTGCTCTGATTGGGTCACAGCTTTCAAGTGGCACAGCATTCTTTGTTCATTCAAGAACCAAAGAAAGTAGAAAGTTGAACCGAGCGAAACCCCTTTGAAGAAGCGATGTCTGTATCCCTGAAGCTTACTATCTTATCCTTCCACCACTACTAGTTCAATATAAAACATGATTTGCATTCTACTCTGATGGAAACCCCTCTGATCGGGGTTTATTTGAGCAAGGACTTGCCAGGGTTCAGCCCCAGAAGGTTTAAAAAAAACAAAACTCCAGGATTTTATCTAGTAATGATAAAGAAGGGAGGCCTTTGAGAACCTAAAGCAGGGGTGGGGAACCATTTTCCTGTTGAGAGCCACAATCCCTTGGAGGCTGCATGCTGGCAGCGGCAAACCTGGAGTCAAAAGTGCGCAGGGCCTTTCTCTCTCTCTTTCTCTCTTCTCTTTGCCACTCCCCCTCTCTGCCACCTGTGTGTGTGTGTCTGTCTGCCACCCCGTTGTGTGTGTGTCTCTCTCCTTCGTCTTCTTCCCCAGTAGGCTGGGGAAGATTATTTGTTTGTTTGTTTATATATTTGCTTGCATATTTATTTATTTATTTATTTATTTATTTATTATTTATAAATGTTTATTTATTTGTTACATTTCTATACCGCCCCATAGCTGACGCTCTCTGGGTGGTTTACAAAGGTTAAAACATTAAAAATACAATATGTAAAATTTAAAAATATAAAAAACACACAAACGGACAGTATACACAAAGACAACATATATCTCAAAACAACTTTGAGCAATCAGCCAAACCATAAAACAAATCCAGAATCAATCAAAAGTCATTGCATGCTGCCAAATGCCTGGGAAAAGAGAAAAGTCTTGATCCAGCACTGAAAAGGTAATAATGGTGGTGCCAGGTGGTTCTCACTGGGGAGATTATTCCACAGTTGTGGGGCCACCACCGAGAAGGCTCTCTCCCTTGTTGCTGTCCTCTGAGTAGGGATGTACGAAAGTCACTTACCTTTTTGTGGATTCTGTTCATTGGGGGGGGGAGGCGCTCCGTCCCTCCCCCCAGAATCCTCAACGGCCGGCTCTGCTTTGTGGCGGCTCTGCGGAGCAGCCGGCCAGGGCCATCCGCAGCCGGATTTCCGGCCGTGGACTGGCTGGTGCGGATGCAAATGGCGGCCGCTGTAACGGCCACCATTTGCATCCAGCTAGGCAGCCAAGATAGGCTACGTAAGTCTTTACGTAGCCTATCACAGCTGGGCAAAACCCCCCAAACCCAGCATATGCAAATGGCGGCGGCTATGGTGGCCACCATTTGCGTTCCCTATTTTTCGGCGATTTATCTTACGTAAATATTTACGTAAGGTAAAATGGCGAAAAAAAGGGGAACGCAAATAGCGTAGTGGACGCTATTTGTGTTCCTTTATTTTTCGCCGTTTTAGCCTACGTAAATATTTACGTAGGCTAGAAAGGCAAAAAATAAGGGAACGCAAATGGTGCCTGCAGCTTCCATTCTGGGTTTTAGATACAACCAGCCAGAAGTCTGAAGGAGCTATCCAAGGTGCTGGATCCATTTTTGGGATAAGGTTTTGCACCCTGGATAGCTTCTTAGACTTCTGGCTGGTTGTAACTAAAACCCAGAATGGAATCCCCACCCCACTGAAATTGGAGCCACCAGCCTCTGGGTTGGATTGCAAGCTTTGTTTCTTTTCTTATCTCATGAAAATCCATGCATATTTTTCAAGATGTATGCATTCCTAGCTTTCCCCACCTCCATGAAATTAAGCCTGACCTACAGAGTACCTTCTCCTTACCAGTGAGTGAATGCACACAGCCCCTACACTTGGGGGGGGCGGTTCGTTCCAAGCGGCAGAGGACATGCTAACGGTCTCCCTTTTTCTCTGTCCCTTGGTGTCAGTGGAGTTGGCTTCCCCACTCCCTCCTTTCCTCCCATGATGAATGTGAGTCTCTGTTTGTTGCTCGGCATAATCCGCCCTGATGAGAAGCCCGTTGTTTGGCCTGCATCTGGGGAGCTTTTCCAGCTTAACAGAGGGGTGCAATTACAGAGGTGGCCAGAGACAAAGAAAAGCCAGCACGCGCCGCTGCCTTTAATGGAATGCAATGATTCTTCCGGGCTCCGGAGTAATACAAGAGATCTGGTTTTAATAAATTAACAGCCTACGAGTAACAATCTCAAGCAATTAAACTCCAGGATGAAGGCGAGCACCATGAAATGTATTCAGCAGTTGGTGGGTAGTGGCAAAGGCAAAAAGAAAATAAGCCGTTTAGAAAGCAAAATATATATTTTAAAAAATAAATAAATCCCAGACTACAATGCTCCTCCTCTTCCACTCCTGGAATGTAAATCCTTCACCTTCTCCCAACCTGCCCTTCTTCCCACTGTGCTACTTGGTGGTGGTGTGAATTGATTTATTGGGATGGGCTGTTGGTGGCTTTGAGCAAGGACTTTGTGCCTTCTCTAGAAATTCCATTCACTTTTGCCTGAATATAATGAGCAGTGAAAAAGAAGAAGAAAGCACCCAACTAAACAGCAACCCATCCTGTCATTCCATACTTTCTTTCTGATTCCCCCCTCCTTTTGGAGTGATATGTGCATGGTTGGGAACAGAATAGCAGGGGCTGTCAAGAAACTGCAAAGGAAGAAAGACCCCCCCACACACACACAAACCCACCCTGAGTGATTGCTAAGCCTCCCTGTCTTACATTAATAGCCTGTATGGAATCCTCTTTGCTATAGAATTCAATTTATTTCTATTTAAAAGCTGTTCTTCTCAATCACTGCGCTAATAAATAGCTGCTGATGGCCATGACCCCTGGGCTGAGGAAAGAATGTATCTTCCAAGCCAATTAAAGGGATTGAACAATTCCTTTTAATAACATTGTGGGATTTTTAATGCTAAAAAAATAAAAATAAAGTAAAAATAAAAAATGAAATCCTCCTTCTGCACCTTGCAGAAAAAAGGGTCAGGCAGAGCTCCGAAGGGGTTGGAATTAGATGTTTCAAACGTCCTTTGTGCAGCTTGCAGGGTGGGGGTGCGGGATGGGGTGGGAGTGCGGAATAAAGGCCTCCTCCTGTAAACGCTGAGGTGTGCCTGTCCTTGGCTACCCTTTAAGAAAAAAATGACATGGCAGTGATTTATGGCTCATTGTTTTACAAAGGCATCGCCTGGAGAGGCTTGGAAAGGTTTTGTGGAGATTAAGGTACCGCCGAGGTGGCAGGAGAGATGGAGGCAGGGCAGTCCTGGGCCAGGGTGGCTGTTTATATCAGTCTCTGCTTGTTTGTGTGGAAGTGGGGGAAGTGTTTCACTAAACAAGTTGGGGAGGAAAAGGGGCTGGGAAAGAGGAGAAGGGGAACCGGAATAGTAAGGAAGGAGATTTGCAGTCTCCAGTTTCCAGTTATAGGATTACTGTTATCAGGAGCAATATCCATTCCCAGATGTGGGAACATAGGAAGTTGCCTTAGAGCTTTTCTACACAAGGCATTTATTGTGCACTTGTCATTCCTTACTCAGGGTTGTTTGTGGGTTCTTTAGATGATGTTGTGACCCTCCAATTTCACTTCTGCTTTTAAACAACACTTTGGTGAGGTTTTTTGGAGCAGGGAAAATGCAGCGTTATTTCTGAAATGAAAAGAAAATGCTTTTTCCATGAGTGTATTTGCACTATTTCGCTACACCACAGTGCCACATAGAGGTTATGTAGAGGAAAAATAGAAAAGGAAATGCTCTTTGTGTAATGCTAGGATCTCAGTTCTGTGACAAAACTGAAAGTAGATACAATGGATTGACAGCCTAGTGTAGAAAAGCCCCTAGACTGAGTCAGACCATGGGTCCATCTAGCCCATGCCTAGCAGCAGCTCTCAAGGGTTTCAGGTAGGAGTTTTTCCAGCCCTACCTGGAGATGTTGGGAATTGAACCTGGTACTTTCTGCATGCAAAGCATGTGCTGTACCACTGAGCCACAGCCCTTCTGTGTGCAGATATTTTGTGAATGGGACATCCGGGACATGACGCTGACTAGCTCCCTAGTAAACCTGTGAATTACAATATTTTAGAGCAGCTTTCTCCAGATGGTGCCCCTCCAGATGTTTTGGCCTGCTACTCCCATCATCCCTGATCATTGGCCTTGCTGTCTGGGGCTGTTGGGAGTTGTAGTCCAAAACATCTGGAGGGCACCAGGTTGTGGGCATCTGTTTTAGAAGAGGGGAACCTGTGGCTCTCCAGTTTTTGTTGGACTCCAGTGCCCATCAGCCCCAGACAGCTTGGCCAATGGCCAGGGATGATGGGAATTGTAGGCCAACAACATCTGGAGGGCCACAGGTTTCGCACCTCTGTTTTAGAAAAAATCCTCAGTTCTCAAGCCTGCTGAGGAGCAAGCCAGACACAATTCTCAAACCTTTTGAGTCACAGGTAACTACACTTACTTGTATTCTTCCCTTCCAAACTTTGTCTATGCCTCCTTATCTCTCTGTTGTTTTCTCCATTGTCTGTCTTGATTTGTAAGCTTTTAGGGGACAGGGACCTGCCCATTTTGCCTTTGCAAAGCTCTGCAGGGTGTCACGTTCATCATCATCATCATCTATTTACCAAAACTGAATCAAGATGTGGGAATTATTTGTGAGAATTATGTTATGTCTGGAAAATGTAGCGTGCTAATTGGTCTTCAGAAGGAGGCCTGACTGAACATTAGTTTTGAATTCAATCTGTTTCCTTATTCACTTACTTGTTTGTTTATACTATTTATAATCTGTTCTTCTGCTTAAAAAATAGTATCCAAAGTGCCTAACAAAAACCTCAGAAACGAAGAAAAGAAACAAGTGTATTTTTAAAATCATATAATAATACAATAAAAATCATCATATAGTAAAACCAAAACTTTCACTTTCTCCCTCCCTGTGACTTTTCCGTGAAGTGCGCAATATGTCCCAGGTTATGTATCCAATTCAAAATAGTATCTGCAAGGCAAAACAATGGAAAAGGAATGGTTTATGTATATGTAATTTGCCTAGAGATGTTATTATATTAAGTGGTATATAAGTATTAGTATTAATACATAAATAATAAATAAAAACAAAAGCATTGGGATTTTGTTTGGTTATTTCCATTCACGAAACAAATGGGGTTCATTTTTTTCTCATTCATTTTTGGAATGAATACACACTGGTAGAGATTTGCAAAGCTGGGGTTGAGCAGCTGAGATTCCCATCCCAGGCATGCGTTTGCCCCCTCTCTGGATGGGGGACGGGGGCATGCAGTGGAGTCTGGTGGCTCGGATGTCAGTGGGGCTGTGAATCTGCTCCGAGTTTCAGTCAGAAACAATCAGAACTCCAAAGTAGCTATCCACAGTGCAGATAGCTCCTTTAGAGTTCTGGCTGGTTCTGATTGAAACCCCGAGTGCATTCACTGCCCCACTGACATTGGAGCCACCAGCCTCCACTTGGGAACATTTTCCCCACTGTGTGGTCTTTTTATTGGCTTGCTATACCTATAATCCAATCCTATGCATGCTTTCTTGGAAATAAGACTCAATAAGATCAATGGCAGTTACTCGTTGGCATTTCTTAGTCTTAGGAAATCCTCATGCCTGCTTGTGTCATTCCATGATTTTGGAGACAGGGACTTAGTTCTAGGGATGTCCAAGAATTTTATTTCAGTTTGCACATCATCAGAACTTGCGTTCTGATCAAAATGTTCTCAATGTGAAAGGGATCATATTTTTTCAGGGAAAGCTTGTGCTTCCCAAACTTGCAATTGTGTTTGAAAAATGTGCATTTGTTTTAAAATGGGCATTTTAAAATGTGCATTTAGAAATAATGCATTTTTGTGCTTTGGACAATGGGGAAAAGTACGCACTTTTTAAATATGTGCACGGAAATGCTCACTTTTCCCATTTGTAATGTGCACTTTTCCTGTTCAGATGAAAACAGGTCACAAACTAAAATGGGGACAAGGCAAACTGAGCTTTGAGGTGGAGCTGGAGAATCTCAGTGAACTCAAGCATCCCTGGTTCTTCCATCCCTACGTAGTTCTTATTGGGGTGGTAAAAATCTTGGGCAATGTTGTGCCATTCCAGACTGCCGGAGATGATCGAATGCTGACTTCATTGAATGCTCCTCTGTACAAAATAATGTTAATTAAACAAAAATTCCTTCACATAGAAAACTAGCATGATGATGACAAATAGATTGATTAGGCTGGGCTTCTTTTCTGACATGCTAATTTTGCATGTGCAAGCAACGTTTTGTATCGAGGAGCAGCCAGTCCTGTGAGACATCACCTGCAATCCGAAATGACCCAGCCAAAACACCTAAGTCACCATTGTCACCACATGTTTAAGAAAGAAGGAACCAAGTTTGGATGAGTCTGTAATGGCAATTAATGTTTGGAATGGGCTCTTTGAATTATTAACACCCCAACCCTAAATTGTGGTCAAATTATAGCGGGACATGGGGGAGACCCTTTTGTGATGGCCCCCTTAGCTATTGATTTTAGAAGGTGACATGTAGGCCATTATTTCATTAAGGCAGGGTTTGTTTTTATTCTTCCCTGTTGAAGGCCGTGTTCCCTTGGGGGTTATCTGTCAGGGGCTGTATGCGACGGGTGGACTGAAACTAGCAGTGGGTGGGGCCTGAGCCAAAACGGGCAGGACCTCCCCTTTTTCTCTCATCTCCTTTCCTCTGTTGGGAATATTGCAACTTCGTTTGTAAGTTACAGGAAGGCGGCAGCGCTGCAGTTAGTGAATTCATGGGAATTTTGACCACAGCTAGCCTTAGGATCTCTATAGCCTGCAGTGTGGTTTCCTGTGATTCCTTTCACTCCTCCTTTTCCTCCTGCCCCCCCCCGCCTCTGACTTCCACCATTGCTGGGAGCATATATGTTTGCTCTTGCTCCTGCTGGTGTAATAGAATACAAAATGGTCCGAACAAACCTTTTTGCAACTCTACACTGTACCTGCATTGTATATGCAAGAATATTTGTGAGTAAACTTTCTTTCACTGAAGAAGAGTGTGGTCTTCTTTTCATTAGGCTAAGGTAGCCTGTGCGCATGTGGGACTGGTAAACACACATTCTGTTTTTCCTTTTGTTTTTTACTCTGCTAATTGCCTTTCTAAGAGGAGGCATCATTACTAAATAATCCCATCTTCCTCCTCCCTCTCTCTTTCTGCTAGTCCTTTCTCTATTTTCCCCTCTTCTTCCCTGCTCATTAGGCTGCTGGGGGAGGGCCAGATAATTAATTTCTGCCAAAGGTCTGAAATGATTGCTTGCAGAGGGCTTTTGAAATTTGGTGGAGCATCACACGTAGTCTTAGGGCTTCGTGGAGCCCACCCATGCATTAAAGGACTGCCTGTTCCCCCTCCATAATTTCAACACTGACTCTCAATAGTTTATGGAGCCATGGAACCTGCTTCCATGCAAGACTGCCGATCCCTTTGGCTCTTGAGGAAATTTCTTTTGAGAATCTAACCTGCACCTCAGAAGGAGCATGACAGCACTTAACTCACTTACATTTCTAAAGTACTCAGAGTCTCCCAAGTGATGGTATAAAATGCCTAAATAAATAGATATATCGATTGCTTCTTAGAAGAAAGCAACTGAACCAAGGGAAAGGAATAGAGAACAAGGGTGGCTTTGTCCATTTGCCGCTTGATGTAAATGGTATGTTGCCTGGGGAGGGAGCGTTTATATTTTAAGCCCCCTTTTCTATGTAATCACAATCACATGTTAAGATCCCTTGTACCTAATAGTGGTTTTGTGTCAGTTTTTCATCAACACAGGTAGAAGCTAATTGACCGTCAATTTTGGTAGGCATTTGAGGCCAGGTTGCTCTTTGATCATTTGAAAATCTGCTCCTCCCTTTTTATTTTTTACAGGGTACAGAAGTATTGTTAGGGTGGCCACTTATAAATCACTAAAAAAGAGGAAATGCATCACCAAAAAAGAGGGCAGGTATTTTCATAACTTTTATATATGCTCCTTTACATGCATAGAAACATTTAAAAATTATTATAATTTCAATAGAAATACAGTACAAGTCACCGAAGTGTGGAAGACTGACCAGGTGACCTGTGTGCTGCCTGTTCAGCCTGCTGTCTGGGCGCTAACTGGTGACAGACAATAGTTTTCATTATCTTTAAACTGGAATTAGACAGGAGAGCCCTTCAAATAGAGGATGGTCCTCTGGCGGCCCTTCAAACAGTGCAGGGGTGCAGAACCTGTTTCAGCTCGAGGGCCGAATTCCATTTTGGAGAAACTCTTGGAGGCTGCATTCCAGTGGTAGATGGGGCCAAAGGCAAAAGAGGCAGGGCCCAAAATAAAAAGGTGTCCCCAACCAGTCGTGTCCGACTCTAGGGTGTGGTGCTCATCTCCATTTCTAAGCCGAAGAGCCAGCGCTGTCCGAAGACACTTCCGTGGTCATGTGGCCGGCATGACTGAACACCGAGGTGCACGGAACGCTGTTACCTTTCCCACCGAAGCGGTACCTATTTATCTACTTGCAATTTCTTGCTTTCGAACTGCTAGGTTGGCAGGAGCTGGGACTGAAGAGTGCCGTCATGCAGCACTCGGGTCTCGAACTGCTGTCCTGCTGACCTTCCAGTCTGCAGTTCAGCGTCTTAACCACTAAGCCACCGCGGCCCCTTAGGGCCCAAAATACCAGAGTATTTTAGCTTAAAACTCTTACTACCGGGAACTAAGCCTTTGGAGAGGCATTTCAACTTTTTAGAATGGGGGAAAAAAGCTGCACAAAAGTCAGGAAGGCACCAAATGATGGGTGGTTGGGGAGGGGAAGGGGGGCCAGGGGAAGGGAGTGGGGCCTTTTGGGGAACCCTAGAGGGCCAGATTGGGACTGCTGGAGGGCCGGGTTTGGCTCACGGCTAGGTTCTGAACCCTTGACACAGAGGACTATCTTCTATAAAAGAGGACATCTGGCCATAGACTTTATCTCGTGAATTTCCAAGAATCATGAAAAGAGTTGTTCCTAATGACCACGGGCTGTTCCTACTTCCAGGCCTGGGAGAGCAGGCGGTGGACTCGATGGCCTTGTAGGCCCCTTCCAACCCTAATATTCTATGAGTGTATGAGACAAGGAAGTGGAACGCCTTCCTTCTTGGCATCTGCAGAAAGCCTGGGCACAAGAGTGAGTAACTCTCTTCTTGTGGAGACTCCTATACCACCACCATTTCTTTAGTTCAGCTACACGGCCTGGATGCAGCCAACCTGGGATTTTTCCTGCAGGCACCAAGTCCATTTCCATATACTGCACTTTGGTTGGCCTCATGCATTGTCAGAGAGAGAGAGAGAGAGAGAGAGTGCGGATGAAAGAGGGCAGACATTTGCATAAAATGTGCCTATGTTGATATACGTCTATAGATGAACATTTAGAAATTCTTACTGGAACATTATCACCATGACCAGATGACTTAACCTGGGAACCCGCCCAGGTGCTGCTGTCCAGGTGCTTTCTGTTGAGGGTCAGGTTCAAAGCCTCTGCTGCTCTCCCTCCGCCTGGTTGTTTATCTGCAAACCAGGCTTGTGCTGGTCGGCCTTTCAAATAGAGGACTGCCCTCTGTAAAGTAGGACACCTGGCCATCTCAACTGCATTTGCTTCATTGCCTTGTAAGGGACAAAAAAAAGGGGAAAACCGTGCTGTGGGGTGGGGTTCCCCACCTTTAAATTTCACTTGCTCCTTTTATTTGTATGGAACAAAAGAAGGCTTGCAATCCGAAAATCCTGTTGACACTGAGGCCTGAGGCGGGAGTATGTGCCCCTCTTAACATTTTGGCCAATTGCACAGGCATACCCAATGTCAACTTTTAAAACTGGTTTTGATTATGTTGAAATTTTACAATAAAAAATATAATTAATAAAAAATCGATTATATAAAAATACTTTAAAAACTGGTTAGCTTGCACACGTTGTAACCACAGCTAATACCAAATTTGGGAAGGCCTGGCGTTTAGTGGCCATGATTAAGCTGGATGGGGGAAGAACATGGTTTAGGGTGGAATCCTATGCACCTTTAGGCAGAAAAAAGTCCTGCAATGGTAGGAGTGTAGGGCTTTTCTCTGTCTAAACATGCATAGGATTGTGCCCTTAAACAATGTTTTATATTTGTCTGATTTTAAGTGATCATTTTACATATGCCTTTAGGGTTTTTTTTTTTTTAAGTTTTAACTGACTTGCACTCTCAAGGTGGGGCAGACTAGAAGAATAAATGAGGAAATAATAATTTGTCGAAGGTGTTTGGCATGGGACATGGAAGGTGGAGGAAGAGAGTAAGGTTAGCAGGCCTAGGAGTAACCACCTTTTGGCTGTGATACTTTGCACACTTACTTTGGAGTAGGTTCCGTTGAACTCAGTGGGACTTGCATCTGAATAAACATGCCTAGATTGCGCTGCATGACCCTGATTCTGTAAAGAGATTCCACTGAACTGATTGGGCTAGCCAGTAGGTATCATGTGTCAAGATAATTAGGATCAGAATGGTAGTTGCTCAATCTTCCTTGGGAAAAAATGGGCCGGGAGGGGGGGAATAGAATACGGATTTTGGTGGGGCAGTGAATCCATTCCAGGTTTCAGCCAGAACCAGCCACAACTCCAAAGGGGCTATCCAAGGTCCTGAACCCTACCCCTCAAATATGTTCAGCACCTTGGATAGCTCCTTTAGGGTCCTGGCTGGTTCTGACTGAAACCTGGAATGGATTCACTGCCCCACCAAAATCCGTATTCTATTCCCCCCCCTCTATGAAACCTGGAATGGATTCACAGCCCCACCGAAATCGGAGCTACCAGCCTCTGCTGGGCACAAAGGACTGCCGCACAGAGCACTGAGAGGTACTGAGAGGCTGCCTACCAAGCAATGGAAGTTTTTCAACAGAATGTACAACTTCCTAGGCCAGGGCTTAAATGGAACAATCTTGTCAAAGTGAGAAATCAGTTTAAGCCTTGTGTAGAATGGAGCTTTTGAGTGGTGGAGCACTAATAAATCCACCAGAGCCCCTGGCAATTCATAACTAACAGCTAACAAGTGCGTGTAGATTTGCACGTGGTGCTATTGAGAAATGAGAACATTTCCACTCTGGTGCTTCTCAATTTTGAAGTGAGAAAGGATAGGGTTGAATTTCCATCCTTGCTGTTGATGGAGGAGATAACCAACAGCATAGGTTTTTGAAGAGAGCTGTAACAGCAGCTCCACCTTTTGCAATTTACAGCCTTTCAGGAATGACTTGATTCTCTCCCCCCTCTTTAATGTGAATCTCTCATTAATTAATGGGTGAGAGTTTCCCCAGAGCACATTGGTGTGTGTGTGTGTGTGTGTGTGTGTGTGTGTTTAATGGTTAAGAAGAGTAAAGAACTGCTGAAGAATCTTGTTTTGGAAAGTTGTCGGAGGATGGGGCTTGCTTTGTAGTAAGTTGCACATGTTTGTCCCGCTCAAGGAACAATCTGGGGTTAAAGCAACATCACTTGACCTCTGGATTCTGGTGCTAGGTGCGTATTCCAGTCTCTGATTTCTTACCTGCATCTACTAAATTTGGCACACTTTGGGCAGATTGAGACAAAATGGAGACCATGGCTTCCCAGCTAGGGATGGCAGAGAATTTCTGAGAATTTCTCCACGAATCTCGGTGAGGCCGAATTCCAACGCATTCGGCCCCCCGAAATTGGCGGTGAAATTCTCCGCCCCCCCCGGGATGGGACTTACCTCCTGTGAATGTCCCTCTCGGCGGCGGGTCCCAGCAGCGTTTCGGAGGCGTTTCGGCGGGGGCAGCGGCTGGTCTTCCGACCGGCTGCTGCCGCCGCCATTACAAAATAAAGTAAAAACAAAAACCAAAACCCGTGATAGGCTATGTAACGATTAACGTAGCCTATCACGGCTAGATTTCCAAAGTCAGCCATGATAGGCTACGGTAATCGTCACGTAGCCTATCACGGGTGACTTTGGGGGAAAAAAAATGCGCGTACGCAAATGGTGGCGGCTCGTGGGCGCCGCCATTTGCGTTCCTTATTTGGACAGGGGTAGTCTACGTAAAGATTTACGTAGACTACGGCGAAAATAAGGGAACGCTATTTGCGTTGCCCTTATTTTCGCCATAGTCTACATAAATCTTTATGTAGACTAGACGTGCCAAAATAAGGAACGCAAATGGCGGTGCCCATGGGCCGCCGCCATTTGCGTACGCGCTTTTTTTTTCCTCCAAAGTCACCCGTGATAGGCTACGTGATGATTAACGTAGCCTATCATGGCTGACTTTGGAAATCTAGCCGTGATAGGCTACGTTAATCGTTACGTAGCCTATCATGGGTTTTTTTTTTTTTTTCACTTTTTGTTTCGCGGCCGGGGAGACGGGGCGCTTCTCCCCGGCCTGAATTTCGGCTGGGCGAGGCGGGACGCCTCCCCACCCTTGCCTAAACTTCGGGGGGAGAAGAGAAGCGCCTCCCCCCCCACCGCAAAGCCAAGCTGCGAAAACGTAAGTGACTTTCGTACATCCCTACTTCCCACTGCATGCATGAGCCTGCATGAGTTTCTTGTGAAGGCGCATGGAAGCCATGGTTTCCTATTTGTTTGTTTGTTTGTTTGAAATATTTCTTGGTCACCTTTCAGGGCAGAAGCCTTCCTAAGGCAGCTTACAACAATAAAATACATAAAAACAGTTAAAATATTAAAAGTGATAAAAACAATAAAAAACAGCAATAAAAGCCAACAATAAAAACAGCAAGAATGTTAACAGCATTAACAGCAAAAATAGCAGTCATATCAAGAGAAGGCCAAGGTAAAATAATATGTTTTCAAGGCCTTCTTAAAAGTCTGCAATGATGGGGCATGGCAGACCTCTGATGGCATCTTGTTCCAAAGGCGTGGGGTCACTCTGCAGAGAAGGCCCTCTCATGTGTGATCACCCACCTGACTGCTGTCACGGGTAGGTAAATGAGAAGGGCCTCTCTTTCTGATCTTAGAGTGCAGGCAGGCTGATATGGGAGAAGGTGGTCCTTGGTTCTCATGACTTAGTCGATGGCTGGAACTTGCTTATGTATTTGTCAGGGGAATGTAGAAAGCTGCCTTGTGCTGAGTCAGACCTTTGGTCCATCTAACCCAATACTGTCAGCAGTGAGTGGCAGCAGCTGTCCAGGGTTTCAGGCAGGGGTCTTTTCCATCCCTACCTGGAGATGCCGGGGATCGAACCTGGGACCTTCTGCATGCAAAACACAGGCTCTGCCACTGAGCTGTGTCCCTTCACGTGAGTGGCCTACTTGTATGAGCAAAGTAATGTCAGAGCAGCAAACTCATGCAAAATCACACTTGATTGCCTCTGGTCAACTGAAAATTGCAGGTGGACAATTTCCCAGGTCATTGAAAAGGAACTCTGAGTTCCTGCACCAGTGTTCTACTGCCTACCCAAGCAGACTGCTGTCAGGGTTGGAGCTTTAGTTCATCCAAGTCCTGCAAAAAATAACAAGAGATGGTATTGGGTCCTGCACTATGATGCTATGCACACTTAACCTGGGAGTAAGCCCCAAAGAACACAGTGGGACTTATTTCCAAGGAAACATGCATAGGATTGTGCTGCATATGGACAGTGATCTGGGATAGTCAAGTGCTGGTGCTGAGGCTGGGCATGGCTTTCAGGCTGCATGGATATCAGCATATTCTGCACACACACACACTCACATGTACGTCTTCCTGCGCCTTCTAAAAATGAAGACTGGCCAGATTTTGAGGCAAATGTATGTACAACTGTAGTTGGTGAAAAGTGAGGTCATAATAATAGCAGCCCTGCTAGATCAGACCAAAAGCCTATCCAGTCCAGGATTCTGTTCCCATGGTGGCTAACCAGATGTCTATGGGAAGCTGGCAAAAAGGACATGAGTGGAATAGCACCATCCCACTTGTTGTTCCCCAGGAACTGGTCCTGGAAGGCAAATTGCCTCTGGTACTGGAAGTAATGTATAGACATCATGACTAGTAGCCAGTGATAGCCTTATCCTCCATCAATACAAAGTTAAGCTAAATTCCATTGACTTCAGTGGGAGGGTACGAAGTCTGATCTTAACTCTCACTGAGATCAGCGGTGCTTCATGGGCTTGCTGTTTGCGGATCCACACTCTGGAAATAACTGTAGTCTTTTTCTGTGTCCCGTCTCAGATAACATTCCTAGAGAGCTAGGAAATGCTCTCTACTAGTGTCTAGCAAAGCTGTTTTTATCATGCAATCCCCCCCCCCCCTTGCCCAAGGATTGAAAATAGAAAGTCTGGCCAAAAAAGCCATCTGGTTGTTCAATAGGGCCTGATTTTCGAATGAACTCAGCAACCATTATTTGGTCTGGATTTCAGCGGAGCCCCTCGGTTCCTTTTCACCAAGTGTCCTCAGCTATTTTTAAAAGCTGGCAAACAAGCAAAAACCATGGATAGCTCTCCACTTCTGCAAAGCCTTCTTCGGAGAAGATGGCCAAAAAACAGGAGGGGGACTCTTTAGAAAATCCAGCCCTTCAAGATTGGCTCGTCTTACCATCCTACCATCAGCCAAACAGCAATTTGCTTCTGATGCACAGGACGTCCCTGCTTAAACTAGTTACTTACAAGTGCATCTATAATTATACTGAAGGTCTCCACTCAGGTGTTTGCATGGTGGTAGTACTTTATTACACGTCAAATCCCATGCTGTTTTACAACATAGTTTCTATGGTTACTCACCACCCTCTGTAACCCGCAGAGCCCACAAAGATATGGGATTGCATTTCACAGAGGCAAGAGCTGTCATGTATGGAAAAGGTCTGAGTAACCGACACGAGGCGAAGTGCTAACCCCACTGCGCAGGTCCCACTTGTGAAGTGGCTGCTGTCATGGTGCCAGAAAACACAGAAGGCCAGGTGGAGGGGTGTGTGTGTGACTGAGATGCTGTTGGATCTTGGGACACTGTCGTGAAGCTTTCAACGAACCGACCTCTTACCTTGTTTGTCAGCAAAGCTCACACCTGCCAGCGAAAGCTGGGAGCTAAAGGAACGAGGGAAGGAAATGATTTTGTGCTTCCCACTTTCCTGAATCTTAGGAAATTTGAGGACCCAACCTTTTTCACAGTCCATTTCCTTGGGGAGAGAGAACTACAGGTGTATGGTAACAAATGATTTATTTCCAATATACTGGTAGAGCAGTTGGGAAGCAGGCAGGCACTAAGGTGGGCAATACTAGGGTGGCCAGGTGTCTTACTTTACAGAGGGCAGTCCTCTGTTTGAAGGTGTCGTCTATTTGATGGGCTGTCCAGTCTAAGCCAGGTTTCAAGCTAAAGAACCATCAGGAGAGAGAGCAGCAGGGGCCTTGAAGTTGCTCATCAACACTGAGCTCCTGGCCAGCAGACTGAGCAGACACACAGGTCCCCTGGTCACTCTTCTCCACTATGGGGAGATGTATTTCTATTGAAATTATAGTTATTCTAAACTTGCACCTACACTTATACATTTACATATGCAAATGTTATGCAAATTGGTGTCCTTTTACATACTCTTTCTTTGGTGATGCAATTCCTCCTTTTTGGCAATGCATAAATGGGCACCCTACTAGTCTTGAACAAACACAATTTCCCAAAGAGCAACAGGACATCCTGTCCCCTCCTTGCCAAAGATGCTTCTGGACAAGCCTTTTATTGTGCAATCACCCACCTTCAAACATGGAATTTTAGGCTGCGTTGCGCATGTTTCCAGATGACGGCATCTTCCATTTGTAACTCTCCTGTGTTTTCCCACCACTTCTTCCATCTTTTCTTACCACAGAAAACCCGTTAAGCAGGGAAAGGCATGATAGCTGCACAATGCCTTTTGATTAGTGGTGCTTGGAGGTGTCTGCCTGGAAGCACCCCAAGCCTGCTTCTTGCTTCCAGGTGCAAAAGCTTAATCTCCTCTCTTTCTGTGGCCAGATTTATTGCTGCCTCTTGCTCCTCCCCTCTTGGCATGCATATGCCCAGACAGAGCAAAGGTCTCGGGCAGCTGTGCCTTGCGTTCCTAGCCAGCCTTGATTTTCCTGTCATTAGCCCCAACTGCTAAACAGAACAGCATGGCTCGTAACGATATTAAAAGAGAAAAAGACAGGGTGGCATTATAATTTATTAACTGGAGAGCAGCAAAAGATGATATTAATAGAGTGAATCATGTATGAACCTTTGGACTGAAATCTTCAAAACTTGATTTCAAAAAGCATCACATAATTTATTTCATTGACATTCACCACTTGGCGATCAAATTAATTGCCGTTGTCCCTTGGCTCAGTAAGAAGAGATCTAATTCCAGCAGCTGTCCAAAGTTTCTGATGCATTTTTAGGATCTCTTCTTCAGATGAGAAAGGGTAGTGAGAATAAGTGCTGGTATTAAAAGTTCTGATCTGATTAGTGCTAAATGGCTTGGGGCCAGGTTACCTGAAGGTCGTATCCTCTCATATGTACCTGCCCAGACCCTAAGATCACCTTTAGCGGTCCTTCTCTGGGAGCCCCTGCCAAAGGAGGTGAGGAGGGTGCCACCAAGAAGAGAGCCTTTTCTGTGGTGGCATCCCAGTTGTGGAATGAGCTTCCTAGAGAGGCTCACCTGGTGCCTACATTGAGTTCTTTTTGGTGGCAGGTGAAGACCTTTTTATTTTCCTAGTCCTTTAGTTCTGTTGTTTTAAATCTTTGCACTGCTGCTAGGTTTTATTCTGGTTTTTACTTTTATACTGTAGTTTTAAACTTTTACATTTTTATACTGTATTTTATTCTGCTTTTTGTGGTTTTAATTGTTGTGAACTGCCCAGAGAGCTTTGGCTATTGAGCAATAGAGAAATGTAACGAATAAAAAATGAATATAAATGAATGACCAGTGCATAAAGCATTGATCTCAAGTGGTCAGAGCTGGGGTAGGCAACCTAGTGGCCTCCTGATATTTTGAACTACATTTTCCATCATCCCTTTCCATTGGCCAACCTGGCTGGGGCTGATGGAAGTTGTAGTCCCAAACATCTGAAGGGCTCCAGGTTATGTACCCCTGGGTCGGAGGGTTGGGCTAAGACTGGGGAGACCCAGGTTCAAATCCCCACTTGGACATGAAGATCATTCTCTCTCTCTCTCTCTCTCTCTTTCAGCCTAACATACTGCAAAGGGTTGTTGAGTGGATAAAGTGTGTGCAGGGACACACACACACACGGCGTACGTCACCTCAAGCTCCTTGGAGTAAAGGTGAGATAAAAAAGTAATAAATTTATAGATTTATTTATTTATTTATTTATTTATTTACAATATTTATATACTGCTTCTCATCAGACGATTTCGGAGTGGTGCACAACATGATAAAAGAATAAAACAACGGGTTAAAAGAGTTAACAGGTTTTTTAAAAAGACAAACCCCAACAAAGTGGAATTTAACAAACCACGGCTGGTCATGCAAGGAAGGCTTCTTGAAAGAACAACATCTTCAGGAGGCGCCGGAAGGAACACAATGTTGGCTCCTGCCTGACCTCTAAAGGCAGGGAATTCCACAGGAAGGGGGCCACCACACTGAAGGCTCTGTTCTTGGTGGACACCAACCGTGCCATGGGTCCTTGTGGAACCACAAGGAACATGCCCTCTGATGACCCCAGTGACCAGGCAGGTTGGCAAAGAAGGAGGCGCTCTCTCAGGTATCCTGGTCCGAAGTTGTTTAGGGCTTTGTACACTAGTACTAATACCTTAAAGCTGGCCCGGTAGCGAATAGGCAACCAGTGCAGTTCCCTCAGCAGAGGAGTTACATGCTGAAAAGGGGCAGCTCCCGACAACAGCCGAGCTGCTGCATTCTGCACTAGCTCCAGCTTCCGGACCAGCCTTAAAGGCAGCCCCACATAGAGTGCATTGCAGTAATCCAGTCTTGAGGTTACTAATGCCTGTACCACCGTGGTCAAGCTATCCCTGTCCAGGAGAGGCTGTAGCTGGCGAACCAGCCTAAGCTGGTAAAAGGCACTCCGAGCTAGGGGCATACGAACCCCACCTACCTGGCTCCGCTGGGTGTCTGTGTGGGTGGGGAGGCAATCCGGTCCGCTCTCCCCGGAATCCTCCCTGGCAGGCTCTGCTCCTCAGCAAGTCTGCAGAGCTGCCGGCCGGGGCTGGCCGCTGCCGGACTTCCGGCCGGGGCTGGTCTTTGGATGCAAATTGTGTCTGGTGTAGCGGATACCATTTGCATCCCTCTGCCTTACCATGATAGGCTACGTAAAGATTTATGTAGCCTATCACAGTAAGGGGAAGGGATGCAAATATATGCACTTTTGTGTGCACTTTTTCCTAATGCACGTTATTTGATTGGAGAAATCCATTGCAAAATTTGGAGAAGTGCAAATTTTGAAGGCTCACTGGTTTGAAAGTGCAAAATTAGGTACATTTACATTAAAATGAGAAATGAATTAATTTTCCCTTCATCCCTAGTTAAGCTCTTTCCTCCTTTACACGTTCTCTATATGAAGGGAAAGAAGGTGTTTGAGTCATTCACACATTCTCTGTTGTGCCTTCTTCCATATCCTTAAGTAACATGAAAGGCCGCTCCAACTCAGACTGTGTTTAAGAAGGAGAGGTCAAGAGGTCTGGCGAGGACCAGCCAGCTGGATAATTATGTGAGATGCAGGAAGGCTTCACATTCGTGGCATATTGCAGTGCTCCTGAAACAGCAGAATCACAGCTTCTGCTGAGGAAGGGGGAATAGAATTCCCATGACAGGGATGATGAACCTCAGGCTCGCAGGCCAAATTTGGCCCACCAGGCATTCCAGTTAGAGAAGTACAGATCCCCTTACCTGAGGTCCGTGGGGGGGTGCGCAGGCGGGGGGAGGCGATCTGGTCCTCCCCATGGACTCCTCCCTGGCGGGCTCCTCTCTGCGGGGAGTCCACGGAGCCGCCGGCTGGCTCCAGGCGCTGCTGGACATCTGGCCGCAGCCGGTCTGTGGATGCAAATGGCGTCCAGCGTAGGGGACGCCATTTGCGTCCCTGCCATTAGCTGTGATTGGCTACGTAAATATTTACGTCCCTGCTCTTTGCTGTGATAGGCTATGTAAATATTTACGTAGCCAATCACGGCCAACGGCAGGGACGCAAATGGTGTCCCTTATGCTGGACACCATTTTGTTCCGCAGACCGGCAGCGGATGGCTGCGGAATGAAGACGGCGACCCAGACCAGCTGCTGTCAGGTAGGTTCCGTCCTGGGGGGATTTCAGGGGGTGGCGGGGGGGTAGTCTGTTCCGCCACAGACTCCGGGGGGCCGGATTCCAAAGAATCCAGCCTCATTGGAGTCTGTGGCGGATTTCTCCGCAAGGAATCACAGTTCAAAAGCAAACCATCCCAATTTTAAAATGTAGGGTGTTTTTAATTGTCTGCGTTCATAGGGATTTTGCTTTGATATATATTCAGTTCCAGAAGGGCCAGGGAAGCAAAAAACCAACCGTGCAGACAGTGATGGATTGGAGTGTGCCTGGAGAAGAACAAGGTGCTAGAGAGTGTGATCTGTTTGGGGAAAGTCAAGCAGCTATCTGAGTATAAAAGATGACAACACGTCCATGTTTGTAGTGATGTGATAACACACGAAAAATATAGAGATGGTGTAAATTTGAAGGAGGCAGAGAGGAATTATGTGAGTTCTGCCTGGGGGTGTGATATATTTTGTTAGTGGGAGATCCCAGTAAAGATACAGGGACTTCCATGGTATCTAAACTTCGGTTGGTTTTGAGTGGGAAGGCCAGGTTATTGACTGGTACTGTCCTGAATGTATCTTGCTGGTATTAGGCTTCCATAGGCCTCCAGTCTGTTTCTGGGTACAATTCAAGGTGCTAACTTTGGCATTAAAAAAACCCTGTATGGTTTGGGACTAGGCTATCTAAAGGATCATTTGCTTCCATATGGATCTGCCTATTAATTAAAATCTACTGTTGCCTAGGAAAGAGGCAGGTGAGGAGGGAAATAACAACCAGAGGTTGATTTAGAGACCACCATAATCCCTCATGCAAACTGCCTGAGTGTGAGATAGAGAATAGTACCCACGTGAATGAGTTCATTGCAGGTGTTTCTGGTAGTTGTTTCACATTTGTGGCCTTTTTGGGACACATATATTGTATTTCTATTTACTGATACATTTGTCTTTACAAGCTTGTTGTAAGACGCTTTGAATTAATTTATAAAGAAAAGCAGAATATAATTTTTTAAAAATATTTTTTCTTAAATAAAGAGACTATGTTCCTAAGAAAACCCAATTGTTTCTGTGTCATTTATGTTCTTTTTTTTTTTTAATGGATTGAAATTTTATCTGGGCAGTCATGAAAGACCTTTAAATCAGTCTAAAACCTCTGAAAGAGCAGTCACTGTTTTTCATACAGATGTCAGAGCTTGCTTCTTAATGGTTTTGTGCCAGACCCCTGATTCTGCTTATGTGTGTGTGTGTGTAGGGAGGGGGCGGGGGATAAAATGTGGGAGTAGCACAAACTTTCCTCGGAAAGGGTGGGTGCTAGAAAGCAAGTGGAAAGGAATCACAAACTGAAGGCTTTCCACATTGTCTAGAATTGCCAAAAAGTTTAGTTGTAACCTTATCAAGTAGGTACGTGTTGGCATGGACTTGTTCCTCTATTAGCTCCACTTTTCCTAGTGCAGGCTGGTGCCTAAAAAAATGAAGCATTTTCAGCGGCGGTGGGAGGGGTGGGGAGGAAGAGAGAGAATATGTAGTGTGTGAATCCTTCAGACTTGTTACCTGGTTCCTTTCCTTTGGGGTTAATTAAGATATTCAATGTGGCCGTAAGAGCTTCTGCGAGTGGGAGAAACTCTATGCAATGTTCAGCAGACTTCAAAATCATTCCTGTTCTAACTGTCTCACTGTTTGTTCTTTAACACCTGTGATGTTAAGAGCTCTATTCCAGCCCAGAGATCAGGTTTCCTTGGGAAAGAAAGACTGCTTTAGCTGGGGTGCTAGGTAGCCATGTGTCGTGTTTTACAGAGAACAGTCCTCTATTTAAATGGCTGCTAGAAGACAGTCCTCTGCTTTGAAGGCGCCCTCTATCTGAAGGGTTGTCCAGTCCAAGTCCAGTATAAAGATAAAGAACCATCAGAAGAACCACGATGGGATTTGGAGTTACCTATCCACAGCACCTGGACAGCAGAATGAGCAAGGTACACATAGGTCACCGAGTCACATTCTTCCTCTTATGGTTAGATGTACTGTATTTCTATTTAAATTATAATAATTCTTGCTAAATTTGCATCTATACATATTCATTAGCATATGCAGATATGTGCCCATTTTCGTGGTGATACTCTTCCTCTTTTGGGGTGATTCATAAGTGGCCACCCTGGGGGTGTGCTGGCAGCCCTTTGATACATAGGGAACTGGGCCAAGGAGCTCTTATGCCAAAGGCCAGAGCTGCCCAACATTCCTAGGCTTATGGTAAGTGTGCAGGAATCTTCATATTGCTAGACATGCTCCTCAGTGGTGTTTCTCCTTCCCTCCACAACTCATTAGTGCTCTGGGCTGGCATCAGTGGAAGGCATGGTTGGGCACTTGCTACGAACCCACACTCCAGCAAGGGCTCACTGATTAGAGCCCCCTGGACTTACTCCTCCTCTTTACCATCGCAGCCTGCTTGTTCACCTGCCTCTCTCTCTAGACCAGACAAGAGACAACAGTGGTGGTGAGAAGGAGGAGCCGTGGATGCCACTGCCTACATGCTCCCTGCCTTTTAAGCAAGCAAGCAAGTGCTAGCAAGGATGAGAAAAATGCAAGCGTCCAACATGGGAGCCCTCCCACACACGATCTAGCAAATCTCACGAGATCAGGACAATAGCTACATTGAGGGAAACATGTGACCATGTACGGTCTACAATTTAACCTAATTTTTACTCCTCAGAACTAGGCCACAGTAAAATGTACTCCCCCACTGCTTGGCTCCTGTCTGTGTCTTTAAGCTAAAGGATGAATAGAAGGCAGGAACTCAACAAGGAACTCTCCCATCATTGAGATACAGCACTGGGCAAAAACTGGTCAGTGCTGTCTTGGACTGCTTTTACAACTAATGGATAGAGTGTTGGATTTGGGTATAGATATGGATGAGGGAGAGCCACGGTCAGACCTACTAAGCCATGAATCTCACTCGATATCATGCTGGATACATGCTGAGTTGCAAAACCAGTTGCAATTCAGTTATACTGCAAATAATTTTTTTGGGTGCTAAAGTGTGAGAAGGCTTTGATCACGCTTGGATCATGGTGCGGTGGGTGGGTGGGTGGGGAGGCAGGATTAGAATTCTTTAGTTTCTGTACCCCCCATGACTGTTTTTAGAAAGTGTGTGTGTGTGTGTGTGATGATATAGCTGAAACTGGTGGGAGTGAGGAGGTTTGGCTTGTGAATTTCATTTAGGGCTCCCTAGCATTTCCTTCATAATGCACCATTCACTATTTTATTTTTTTTACAGATCCCCATGGAATTCCTCACAGAAGCCAAATCTTCTTGAAAAATGGCCTGTGTTTAGGGCATATATTTTTGGTCAAGGGGAATCTTTACAATAGACAGGGGAGCGGGTGGAATTCAGCAAGTCAAACTTCAAGCAGGGGTGTGTGCATTGTGTAAAATCCGTTCCGTCTGTGTTTCACCAATTATCAGCTGCCTTTTCTTCCATCGACCACTCATCGACAAAATCAGTTTTTTTTAGTTTCTGAATTTGCGCAGATTCACATTTGTGAAAATGCACAACCTCCCCCCCAATGTGCCAATCCCCCCCAAATGCATTTTCACATCTTAGTTTATGTGGGAAATGTGCATTTTTGGCTGTTTTTAAAAATTGTGCATATTTTTCTATTACTAAATTTGCACAAAAATTTGGGAAAGTTAGAAAAATGGTCTGCAAGTCTGCAGAATCTGCCCGACTGAGGAAGAGCCTCCACTGCAGAAGCCGTGGGTCGGATTCATAAAAATCCAAACTCATTTGATTCCACTGCAGATTTCTCTGACAACCCTAGCTTCAAGTCCATAACATTGTCATTTCACGATCATAATCAACTTGAAAGTTTTGAACTTTGCATTTCATCCAGTCAGTGGTGGTGTTTCCCCCAGCATTTACAATACCCACACATTTGATCAATTAGATCTAGAAAACTTGGTTGGTGAGTGTATGCATGCACGCATGAAATGCAGCACTCAAGAGAGTATTTTAACATAAGCTCATCTCTGGGAATAAATTGAGTGAGTTACTGCTGGGTCTGAATGTACACACGGTCGCTGCTTTCAACTAAAGTTCACATGCAAAGACCACAAGTGCTCATTATCAATTACAGATATTGTTCCCATTGTGAAAATCCTCAGGCTGCAGGAGATCTAATGTTCTTTGCACTTTGTTCTGCGGATCTATTGTGATGTGCCCTTTTCAAGCGGCAGCCAACTGCATCGAAATCTTGACTGACACATCTTATCTGATAGGGTTTGCTTTTCCGCTAGCTGCTTTTTAGAGTGATAAATGTCAGAAGTTTTGGAGTTTCTTGTATCGGAGTGTTCCATCTGAGGCTTTGAGGCAGGCAATTATCCCCGGATCCACAGGACTTTGTGATGCATTCCAGGGCAATGCTTGTTTTACAGAAGCTTCAAAGATTCACATCATCAGTGATGGGTGGGGTGGTGGAAGCCTGCTCAGGACAGAGAATGGAATAATGGCTTATGAACAACAATTAAAATAAGGATTCCCTCTTTTAATTCTTAAGTGAGGTCCATAGGACTAGGTGTGATGGCAAAGTTGTGAAAAGAGTTGTCATCACAGTCTGAACTGGAGATGGAGAGGGTTTAAATATACCTTCTATTTGTGTCCCAGTCCGGCAGGAGAGACGCTCATGTGGCAGTCTGTTCTTTGTGGATTCTCTGACTGGATAAAAAAAGAAAAACCTGCACAGATTGACTGCTGATGCCCATCTCTCTGTGCATGCACATTGTGAGGCATATCTGAATGCAAACTATCCATTGCAATCAGGGATACCCTTTCCCATCTGTCTTGCAAGTACACATTCCCACCCTGCTCTTTGAGAAGGGACTTCTCGTCATGCGCTGCAACAAACCTATCTCTAGGTTATGGCCAAGGGGCTGGAGGTAGTGTTTCAGTGCATCAGATCCCCACAACTGAACACATGGGGAGACACCCCCCCCCCCGCCAATTTCACATGGCAGGTTCCATGTGGCCTTTGCAGTCTTCATAGCTGGGTCCTCACTTTGAGGACAAAGGAGTTATCAGGACAAACCTTTTCTTGAGACACTTTCCATGCTCCCAGCCATGTGCAGTCAGTCGTGCTCCGACCAGGAGCATGAAGAGTTGCCCTCTGGGATAGGTCCTTAGTAGTCCCATGTATAACTATTTTTCTGTCAGGATTTATAGGCCTGGTAGTTTAGCACCCCCAACTAAGCCCCTGTTGGGAGGGTATATATAACTGAGGTATATACATCGCAACAGTTATTAGCAATCGTTATAAATACCCAGTCAGCTCCTTCAGTGATGCCACTTCTCCCATATGATACCATGTCCACTGTTGCGACAAGGGCTGGCTGCAGGTTTTTCTGGGGCCCTGGAGGGGACTCCACAGCACACTGTCAGTTCAGGTGGGGTGCCAGTCAGACTGGCAGCAGTGTGGATTGTTTCTGCTCTGGCTGGCTCCCATGCAGAGTCTGGAGATTCTCTCTCATGCTATCCAGGGCCCCGCAAATGCTCTTGGTGTGCCTGACACCGAGCCACTGGGACCACTACTAGCTTGGATCATGGACTGATGTGGGACGCTCTCTCTGGCTCTGGACCCAGTGCCTGGGTATTAGTAATGGCATCCAGATTTCCTACCAAGCTCCCTTATGCTGCATCATACCATTGGACCATGTAGCTCAGTACTGCCTACTGACTGGCAATTTCTCTCCAGGATATCAGGCAGGAGTTTTTCCCAGCCTTACATCATGGTCCAGTCCCAAATGCCCTCAAAGACTGAGGAATCTGGCGACAGGAGATGTTGGAACCAGCCCCCAGTCCTTCTGAACTGGAGCCCTCCACCTCGGACCTCTTGTGCATGAGACGCCTGGGAGCTGCTGCTACCCTGTGATTCCAAGGGGTGGACCTCAGACTCCTCCAGTGAGCAGGGAGCCCCCAAGGAACACTCTCCAATCTGCTCCTCACTCCTCAACCCTTACCCCCACCCCCCAGGAAAGGTCGGCAACTACAGAGAAGACAACTGGCCCTTTAACAGCCAGAGACAGCACTTGAGGGGGCGGAGCTTCCAGAATGACCCTCCTGGCCTGGCTATAAAACCCTGTCAGTTACTCCACAGTCCCAAAACTGAGCCTAAAGTCCCTGGCTGGTACCTGCAGTACTGGCTGTGGTCCTGAATCTGCTCTGGCCTGAGCCTGCTCCCATCGGCTGCCTCCCATCATGCCTTCTTGCCTGAGCCATTGCCTAGGATGGCCAATGGACTCCCCAGTGGATGACACCCTACTTGGAAATGCTAGGGGTTGAAAATTACTTACTAGGGAGGGGACCTGGGGGTCTTTTAAGGTCTAGTAGAGGCAGGTGAGCATGGTGGGCAACTCCCCCCCCCCCCGCATAGAGCCAACTCTGCATTACACTGTGTTGCGTGCGCCCATTCCATTTTCTCCCCTTTCTCCCCCGTGCATCTTTCTTGGAGGGGGGTGGGAATTAAAATGACCACTCTCTTGCTCACTTGCTGCAGCCAGCTGGTTGTTCTCTCCATGCCAGGCAACAAGAGAAAAACAATTCTTAAAGGGGTCTGCCCTGCCCAGTGTAACTGCCTGCCTTGGGATGGGTGGGCTCCTTTAAGAATTCACTCCCCTTGGCGCCCAGCACTGAGGGGACAGCCGTGAGACTGCAGCGAGCAACTGAGCAAGAGAGGGAAGGAATAACATTTTAATCTCTTCCCAGCCTCCATATTCTATTTTCACCGTTGGTAAGAGTTCATGTAAATTCCCTTTGTTGCAAACTCCACTCTCCTGTTTGCATCATTTATAGCTGGGGAGCTGAACCTCTTTCAGCCTGAGGGATGAATTCCATTTTGGAGAAACTCTAGGGGGCCGCATTCCAGTGGTGGGCGGGGCCAAAGGCAAAAGTGGCGGGGCCACAAATACCAGTGTATTTTAACTTAAAGCTCTTTACTGCCAGTTAGCAATCCTTAGGAGAGGCATTCCAACCTCTTAGAGTGGGGAAGCAACTGCAAAAATAAAGCTGGGCAGCCACCAAATAATTGATGGTTGGGGGAAAGAGGTGTGGTATGAGAAATCCTCATACCTTACCGAGGAAGGTGTGGGCAACCCCGGAGGGCCGGATTTGGCAGGCTGGAGGTTCTGCACCCCTGATTTACAGTTTGCAGGGGCAAATATCATCATAAATGTCAGCATCTACTCCAAACTTTATACTTATCTGAGAAAAGAATGTATGAAGCAAATAGCTCTGGTAAAGGCAGACTTTATTGGCTAGCCTGTCCATTTGCAACAATAGCATGCTGCTTTACTTTTTTGTTGATGTTATGAAGATAATTTGCTGCTTTGGAAACGGCTTATCCTGGCAGGTTGTATTCTTCAGCTCAAGAACACGCACTAGGAAACTGCGTAATATCTTGGCTTTCCAGTGTGTCTATAAGGTTGACAAAAGCCATGCTGCTATTCATAGATTACAAGGCACATGGTTTTTGGGATTCGGTGTTTAATCTCCATATGGAAGTGATTATCATATAAAGTGATCCTGAAATTAAAGCTGATGGGAAAATAGTCAAAATGCGAATTTCTGGCCATTCTTTCATTAAAGGGAAAAGAGAGTCACAATACAATAGTTGTTTGTATTGTGTTGTTTTATTATTTTATTGTATTATACCTGTGGCATATTGTTGCCTTTGTGTTCTGCTATCTGTTAGGATGAGGGGTAGTTTAAAAATATTTTCAGTAAATAAATAAATTTATGACCTTACTAAAATGTCTTTCACTTTTAGGTAGTCCTAAGTTCTGATGCTCTTTTAAGCTAAAATGTCAAATCCAAAAACTACTACGGGGCAAAAACAGTGCATGATCATAAGATAGTGGCGACATTTAGCCACTGTTAGTTAATCTCTGTTCATGCTAACTTACATGTAAAGAACTCCTACCCTTACCTTCCTTGTCCTTCTAGACTAGAGGAACATTTTTGAGAGCTGTGACTGTCTCCATAGCTTCCCCTTCCCCTTGTGCCTCAGCCATTTTTTAAGCTGTACACCTTAGGTGAATTTACACTGGGCTGTGCTCAAAACCTTCTGAAAACTGCTGGGTTTTGCCTTGGGTCCACCAAAACCCATGGGGCTTTGCCTCCAAATAGCAAAGATGATTGAGCTCCCTGCAAACTGTTGAAAACTGCTAACGAAACTGAGAGCAAGCTATAGAACAGGAATGCCTTCTCTCAGGCTACCGGCAGGGGTAATGGAGTCCATTCCACACAGATGTGAGGGAAGTAATGGGAAGCTGAATAAAAGTTTTTTGTTGTCACAAAGGGTGCTTCCAGATGAAGCTCTAATTGTGCGATCATGAAATGTTACGGGGTGGTGTTATTCAGACGTGGGCATCTTCCATCGGTAACCCACCCTGGTTTTCCCACCCCTTCTCCCATCTTTTTTCTTATCATAGAAAATCTGTTCAGTGGGGAAAGACAGAATAAGCCCCACACTGTCTTTGGATTGGTAGAGCTAGGCGGAGCCCTCCACTTGGAAGCACCCAAGGACAAGTTGGTGTCTGCCTGTTAGTGAGAGACTAGAGACCTAACCAGAAATGTCAAGAGTCGGCAGCCCTAGTCTGCCACCATCCCTCACTCATTTCCTCACACAGTAAAACAAATTGAAATTTAATTTGTGTGTAGATTGTGGTCCTGCAGAGAGCCCAGCTGTCTGCTTTGAGCATGCTACCAGCTGGGCCAGGTTCCCTGTCTAGTCAGAAGTGAGTGGAAAGGCAGCTTCGTATTGTTATTACCTCTGAAGCTAGAAAATCTGTTAGATCCAGTTGTGACTGGTGATTTCCTGCCGGGTTCAAGTGTTATGGCACTTGCATTATTTTGTATGTTTTGTCATTTTGAAATGCATATTATTCTGAGACAAATTTGATACGTTTTGTAATTGTTTAATAAAATCTAATTTTTAAAAATGGAGGCAGGTTATGATCCAACTGCTAGAAAATGGTGGAAGAGAAGCTAGGGTGGCCAAGTGTCCTCTTTCACAGGAGTCAATCTTCTATTTAAAGGGCTGCCAGAGGCCTGTCCTGTATTTGAAGGCCTGCCCTGTCCAAATCCAGATTAAAGTTAATGAACCATAAGAATTGTTGCCCATCACCAGCCAGCCCCTGGACAGCAGACTGAGAAGGCGCGCAGGTCACCTGTTCACAGTCTTCTGCAGTGTCAGTTTGGTGAGTTGTACTGTATTTCTATCTATCTTATAATTATTATTTCTAAATTTGCATTTATCAGTATACATTAGCATATACAAATAAGGACAAAAGGACACTTTTGTCCTTTGTTTTGGTGATGCATTTCCTCTTTTTGGTGATTCGAAAGTGGCCACCCTAAGAGAAGCATAAGAATCTGAATCTCTGTGGTGGTGGTGAGGGGGGGCTTGGCGGAGTCAGGCTCAATGGGGTCAAAGGTGGGGTTAGGTTAGAAGTGGCAATGAGGCTTAGACAGAGACCAGGTGTCGGTAATATGCTATGGCTCGTTATGGGTTATTTATGCATATATCACCCCAGCTCCAGAGCTGTTGTGTCATGTGAACCTGGTGAGCGTGGGTTGTGGGAGGGTTAAACAACCCTTGCATAACCCATGCTTACCAGGTTTGCACAACACGACAACCCCTGAGCAGGGGCTGCATATTCAAAATGCTGGTTGACCGCACCCCTCATGCAGCACAGCCTTACTGTGGGTTAAATAACCCACGGTGGGCAGCCATGTTGTGTGAACTAGGGCTGTGCATGGACCCCCCCCCCCAATCTGCCTCAGAGGCCTCTTTGGGACTTCTGAGGTGGACCCGATTCACTTTAGGCTGATTCTGGGGGCCCACAACCCTCTTCAGTTTACGGAGCTAAAGTGGGATTCAGACATCTGAATGGCGCTTCACTCCCCCTCTGGATGCACTGCCCAACCCCCAGCTCCTTACCTGGGCCCTTAGACTGCCAGCCATCTTGTTTGGGGGGGGGAGCCACTGTTGCAGCTTGCTCTTAGGTCTTCTGGACACGTGCCAGCAGCTGTCTTGATGTTTCAGGAGAGGAGCCATTTTTAAAATGGAGACTATTTCCAGAAATACAGGGAATCACTATTTTAAAAATGGCTCCCCCTGTTCCGGAAGAACAAGATAACTGCTGGTGCGTGTTGAGAGGACCCAGGTAAGGAGCTGGGGGCTTGGCAGCACCAACAGGCGAGGCGTGGAGGCTGGGCTTCTGGATCGTGCCAAAGCGCACCAAAGTTCTTTGGAGCGACCTGACCTGCTTCGTGCCTCTTCGTGCCCCTCCACCTCACCTCGGAGGTGACCCACAGCGGCCACACTTCGTCTTGGAGCTCAGGCTTTGGGACGAAGTGGTGCACAGCCCTAGTGGGAACAGTCCCAGACTGGAGTGCTATGACTCTGTTTTATTTTAAACTGCGCTTAAGAGACAGTGTTATACAGTATGATTCTGATATCTGAGCCTGAGGCAAAACCAGTTATTGTAGCCATTCTGCTTTAGAGAAAGCCTCTCTCTTTGATCTGCTTTTGCATTGTGACTTGCCCTATGCAAGCAGAAAGCAGCTGCAAAACAAATCTGCATTGCCGTTGTGCTTGCAGTGCTAAAGGCTGAATTAAATATTTTGCCAAGTACACAGTAGCATGAAGTCAAATGTAATATGAAGTCCCAGGTTATTTATTTATTTTATTACATTTATATACTGCCCAGTAGAGGCTCTCTGGGCAGTCATGTGATGCTGCCCCACTCCAGCCTCACATGTTCATCTAGCTGTTCAGCTGAATAGGGCTTTTATAAAACCGTATTTTAAAAATCAGGTAAAGACCAGATCTCCCCCGCCCCCAGTGTCCAATCCTTCTTTATTTGAGTTGGTCCAAGGCACAAGGGTCAATGTGATGATCTCTCTTATTAGACCCATATATTTTAGTTTGAGAGATCCTGCCCAAAGAAGATCCTTGTGAGTTCCAGGGATTTGCAAAGTCTTACGATCATAACTTTGTCCAAGAAATAAAAATGACTCACACATTAAGCGGCACATTTTCAAAGATTCTCCATAGCCAGCAGCCCTGACTGTGCTACGAATAATGACAGGTTGTAGATCTTCTCATGTATGTATATATAAAACAATCCTCAACATTCTAGTCCATTCTCCCAACATTCTGTCCCATTCCAGTGTGACCAAAGCCCTCTTCCGAAGAGCGTTCCATACATTTAGGGAACACATGGAAGGGGGAGTGAACGTTCTCAGTGGCACTGGCCCCTGACCTCCACACATTCTGCGGAAGGTCTGTAGGGGGAGCCTGCCTGCATGCAAGTGTATGTGCATGGGCTCCCCCTTCAGGACCTCTGTTGAACTGCAGAGTTCAGTGAGGCACAGCCAGTGGGGATGTTCATGCGGCAGATGGGGCCGCTCCCCCTCCATGCATTTAGTGAACATGTAGGGCAGCTTTCCCCAGCCTCGTGCCCTCTGGAAGTTGTAGTCCAAAGCATCTGGAGGGCACCAGGTTAGGGGAGGCTGGTATAGGGGAAACATCTGAAGAGGACTCGAGAACAGTCTTAGGATGGGGCTATGGGGTTGGCAGACTTGATTCTCGGTCACCCCAGACAGGGGGCAGGCCTAGTCAGTACCCCTACTTTGTACTGCTATGAGGAAAAGTCAAGTGATGCCATGGGGGACAATCCTGTGGTGAAGGCAAAACCTGCCTTTATCTCTGAGGGGGGGTGCATAACCTTCAACGGCAGGGCTCCTAAAGGGGATCTCATTCCCGCCCCCACCCTCACCCTCCATTCTGGATCCTTACTATAGACGAGCCCTTCCTCCCCTGTTGTATTTACGGTCATCTTGCTACTGTTTAAGTAGGGGTGGATCTTTATTGAAGTCTGTGTTGGAATGCCTTAAAATACCCTGGAATGCTGTAACAGGCGGGCTGGGTCCCCCTTTGAAGCTCGGCAGCCGCCGCAGCGTTTCCAACAAAAGGCGACCCATCTGCCTCGCGTTACTTTCCATGCCTCTCAAGCAGAGCCAATGCCTTTTTTTGGTTCTCCGCTATCCCCTTGCTAAATTGGGCTCGGCAAAAATGTGAGGCATTCCGAAGTTGAGGACAAAGAGCATTCCTTGAATGTTCAAACTCCTTAGTCAGATCGTCGAGGAGCTTTAGGGTACCAGTTGTTTCATCTGCGCGTTTCCCCTACCTCCCTAACATACCCTTTGAGCTGTTCTTTAATTGAAGTAAATGTAACAGCTGCTACTTTGTGTGTTGTTTTTCCCATTTTCCCCAGTGAGTCACACATTTCCTTCCTTAATGTCTCTATCTTCTATCGTCCTCTGCTAATGAAGCCCCGAATTTCAGTGGCTGATGTTTCCGACATTGTACGCCTGCAATCTTTAAAGCCATTGAAACCAATTTCTTACTTTCCTCCTAGTTCTTCTTAATTGTCTTTGGGTTGGGCCTTCATTACCTAGCATGGCTCGGAAAAGGCCTGGTGGGGGGCGAGTTCCTAAATAGCAAAAGGGTTGGGGTCAGGGAGAAGGCAACTGCAGCAATCCTGGCTGGTTGCCAAAGAGGTAATCAAAAGCAAAACCAAGAATGAAAGCCGTTGGCTGAAGCTCGGCAAGTGGCCTATCAGGAGCGAGGCACAGCACAACATGCAGGGCAGATGGCAGCTACTTTGATCTTCGCCAGGGTCCAGTTGCTCAGACTTGAAAGAAAGTTCTAGAGGTTTATGACGCAAAGTGTCATGTCGCTGGTCCCCTGGGTCACTTGACAGACTGTTGTGTTGGCAGGCCTGAGGCTGGCTTCTGGTTTGCAATTCCCTCTTCCAGTCAGCTGCTCTGAGGAGAGTATAGGTGGCTATGGCTCCCTCGTCACATCAGCTGCAGCAGGAAGTATGAAGCTGGTGTTTGGCTGCCATGACAGACCCTGCCCACAGGCATACAATTTAAAACAGGGGTGGAGAGCCTTAGGCCTGTGGGCCAAATCTGACCCTCTAGCATTCCCCAGAAGGCCACACCCCTTCCCCTAGCCCCACCCACTTCCCCCAACCAACTGCTGATTGCTTGGTGGTTTCCTGGCTTTTGCACCCCCCTCCGCATGTGAAAGGTTGACATGCTCCTTCCAAGGCTTAGCAGCGGGCAGCAAGAGCTTTCAACTAAAATGTGCTGGTATTTATTGTGTTTTGGCCCCGCCCCTTCTGCCATTGGTCCCACCCACCCCTGGAATGCAGCCACCGAGAGCTTCTTCCAAATTTAATTCATCCTTCTGGCTTGAGGGGTTTTCCCACTCCTGATCTAAGAAGACAGGACAAAGGGGGGAAAGCGGTGGAAGCTGGTAGCTCCAACATCAGTGGGGCAGGGAATCCATTCCGAGTTTCAGTCAGAACCAGCCAGAATGCTAAAGGAGCTACCCAAGGCGCTGAACCCTACCCCCAAAATGGTTTCAGCACCTTGGATAGCTCCTTCGAAGTTCTGGCTGGTTCTGACTGAGACCCAGAATGGATTCACAGCCCCTCCGAAATTGGAGCCACCAGCCTTCACTGGGAAAAAGGGATGCGGGGGGAAGGGGAAAGAAGCAAGTGATCTTCCAGCAGGGCTGGTAGGATGGCCCTGCTTCACCTCTTATCTCCCTCTGCTGCAGCATTCATATTTCGATAGGTGAGTCAGAGGTGTGGCAAATGGCAGCCCATTCAGGAAGACCCAGCTAAATTTTGGTAGGGATCCGTATGTTCCTCCCTTCTATTCTGTCCTATCCATTTTTGTCACATCCTTGCTGTTGTCATCTCCAATGGACTTAAATAACCCACACTGCATGATCCAGGGGCAGTCAAGGGCAAACCTCAGTGTGCTGACAAGCTTAACTCTTCTTCTTTCCCATACGAAGCTCATTTTGTCTCCACTCTGAGAGGAATGCTAACCAAGTTCGTGAGGAAAATAATTTTACATATGGGTGACATTTCTACATTTAGCGCCCATTGATCAGTGTCAATCCCTCTATGTCACTCCGGTCCTGTCTATTGTGCAGAGCCTGCCTGTAAAAATTGTACACACTTTTTTCATGTCTCAGTTTGTCAGGTGCAAAATAAAGTTCTTGTGTGTACAAACCAGGGCTTTTGTGTGTGCATGCATAGCCACTTTAACTCCTCTTGGCTGTGACTATCATTGCCAGTTTCCAGGAGGAAATTGCAGAAATATGCAGGAAGAGGCACAACCGGCACACCAATTTTTCCATGTCATCTAGTCCTGTTTATTACTTTTTAAAAGTGGTTGCATTTTTTCCATGCAAACATTTATTTAAAAATAATTTTAAATGCTTTCTATTTTTTTCAGCTAGAGTGCAAATTAATAGTCAATATAAAGCAAATTCCTGTTTTGAAAGTCCTCCAGATTTTAGAAAATGTTTTAGAAAATGTTCTTAAAGGTTGGTCTAAAATGATTTGTAACAGAGTAAAAATAAAAATGCCTTTAAATAAAAATAAAAAATAAAAAGGGACAAATGCCTTGAGACAATATGATCATTGTGACCATGTTATCTTTTAAAAAGATTTTCTGCTGTGTGTTCATTGTAAAATGCATGATGCAATATATGTGATAGGAATACTGACCATATTATCATGCATATGCTGCTTTTTATGTTATTGTACCTTTTAGGAAGAGCATTACAGCTTGACATACACTGGGTTTTTTAAGAATAGAAGCAGCTTCCTGTAGCACCTTTGGATATATTTTCTTAATTTTATGTGTGTGTGCATTGGATCAGGGCAGCAACATTTTCCCTGCAACCTTCTTGTGGGACAAGGAATATAGGTCAGTTCCAGTCATTAGAATGGTAGGACATCAGCAGCAAAAGAAAATCACACAGGGTATGGCTGGGTTAGGGTTATCGTCTATTCCCCCTTCTTTCTTTCTTGCAAAGTCTCTGTACCTTCAACAATTCCATGGCAAATTTCAAAGGGTTCAGCCACCTCTAGTACAGAGGTGACTTTGGGGTTAGGCTCAGCAAACCAAGGTATCTCCCACCACCGCAATAATTTTGTTCCCAGTAGGGATGTCAGAGAATTCTGCCACGGATCTCGGTGAGGCCGAATGCCAGTGCATTCGGCCCCCCGAAATCTGTGGCGGAATGGCCTGCCCCCCCGCCCCCCTGCGGATCCCCCCCGGGATGAGACTTACCTGGGGTGGACCTTCTGGGCGGTGGCGGTGGCGGCGGCGGCGGCTCCGGCGGCAGCGGCCAGTCTTCTGACTGGCTGCCGGCACCGCCGCCATTTCCAGGCTTGTGAAAAAAACAAACAAAGACATGATAGGCTATGTAAAGATTTACATAGCCTATCATGGCTAGGTTTAAAAAAAAAGAAAAAAAAAGACGTGATAGGTTATGTAAATCTTTATGTAGCCTATCATGGTTGGGGGTGGGTTTAAAAAAAAAAAACGCGTACGCAAATGGCCGCAGCTACGGCCGCCGCCATTTGCGTTCCTTCTTTTTGGCCGTCTTAATCTACGTAAATATTTACGTAGACTATGACGGCGAAAATCAAGGGGAACGCAAATAGCATAGCGGGCGCTATTTATGTCCCTTTTTAATTCACTGTTTTAGCCTATATAAATCTTTACGTAGGCTAAAACGGGGAATCAAAAAGGGACGCAAATGGCGCCTGCTACGCTATTTGCATTCCCCTTGATTTTCGCCGTCATAGTCTACATAAATATTTACGTAGATTAAGACGGTAAAAAGAAGGAACGCAAATAGCAGCGGCTGTAGCCGCTGCCATTTGCGTATGCGCTTTTTTTTTTTTACCCAGAGCCCTCCACGGCTGGAAATCCGGCTGCAGATGGCTCTGGCCGGGCCGGGCCGGGCCTGGCTGGCTGCTCCACGAAGCTGCCGCAGAGCACAACCGGCCGTTCGAGGATTCCGGGGGGAGGAACGGAGCGCCTCCCCCCCCAATCAACATAATCCGCGAAAGGTAAGTCACTTTCGTACATCCCTAGTTCCCAGTCCAATTCTTAATTTACGTCCTGTCGTATTCCTGACGATGTCATCAGGAACACAGTGAGGTCTGAATACCTCTCCCCATCCCTTCTGTGATCCTCTGAACTGATGGGAATTATTTGGTATTGCTGCCTCCTGTTAAAAAGGCAGTTAGCAGAGAAAACCAAAAGGCAGAACAGAATGAGCATTTACCAGTCCTACATGCACACAAGGCTAAAAAGGAGACCACACCTTCTTTAGTGAAGAAAAGGTAAAATGGTTTACTCAAAATATTCTTGCATAAAAATGCAGGTACAGCATAGAGTTTCAAATGAAGTTTGTTCAGGCCATTTCTTTGTGTTCTATAACCCTGGCAGGGGAGAGAGCAAACACTTGTGCTCCCAGTAATGGAAGAAGGAGGGGGGGGAGAGAAAGGGGAGGAGCATATCACAGGAAACTACACTGTAGGCTATAGGGATTCTAAGGCTAGCTATGCCCAAATTCCCATGAATTAACAGCAACACTGCCCCCTTCCTGTAACTTGCAGAAGAGGTTGCAGTATTCCAAACATGAACTTCCCATGAAGCCTCTAAACCCTTCCCTGCTAATCCCCTCTCTGCAGTTGTTGGTGGGACAGCAGCAGCGATAGGAAGGTGTCATTGGAGGACTCTCGGCAAGACATTACTCCCTGGATTGTAACCCATGTACTGGGGAATATGGGAAACGTAGTTCTTCAGCTGCCTTATTGGCAAATTAAAAATTAATAAATCACCTGATCCGGATGGTATTCACCTGAGAGTTTGCAAAGAGCTCACGTGAAATTGTTCATTTTCTAACAAAAATACATAACTTGTCCTTAAAATTGGCCTTCTTATAAGAGGACTTGAAAGCAACCAATGTAGCCCCAAATTTTAAAAAGGGATCCAGGAAATTGCAAGTCTGTTAGCTTAGTGCTTGTTTGATGTAAATTGGGTGAAAGCAGTATTAAATATAAATTTATCACGTGTACAGAAGAACAAGACTTGCTGAAGAAGAATCAACTTCTGCATAGGCTAGTCATGTCTCACTAACTTTTTAGAGTTCTTTGAAAGTGTCAGCAAACAGCGGTGATTTGGCAGACAGTTTATACAGCTTTTGACAAAGTTTCTTACCAAAGGCCCCTGCCTAAACTTGGGATTTTGTTCAGGCTGCATTTTTATGTGAACTGACTTGACTCACACTTCCTGGATTAATGCAAGGATTGGAACACAACTGTTCTACAGTTTTTCCACTCCAGATTTTATGATTCAGTACTCACTTCAAATATATACCAAAATGCATATAAAAGGGTAAAACTGCATATTTTGTGGGAGGAAATATTGAAAAAAAGAATGCACATTTTTTTGTGTGGATTTAAAAACACACACATGGATGATCAGAAATGGGATGGAATGGACTTATGAATGAACACATGTGAAACTGACATGGGCTGGAACTATATAGATCCCTCCCTCCCTCTAGCATCTGGTTGGCCACTGTGGAAAGAGGATGCCAGACTAGATCGCCTTCAGTCTGATCCACCAGGGCTCTCCTTACATTATTATAAAATAGCTTGCAGCTGCCTCTTCAATTCTGTCAAACCTCAGTGTTATCATTCTCATTCTTGCTTTCCAACCCAGCAGCCTTTCTTTTCCTGAAATGTTATAAAACAAAATAAAGTAGCACCTTTCTGAGTCCACACCCCAAAGCACAATAGTTCTGAATTTCTAAGGGCTAAACTAAATGTTCTGCTGATCATGCAGAGCAGAGCTTTGCCTGATTAGCTTGCTTACTTTAGAGCACAGGCCTGATTCGGATCGGGACTGTGGCAACTCAGGAGAAGGGATTTAAGCTTCCCTCTCCCATTTTCGGCTCGAAATTCCACAGCTCCATGGAGCATGTGTGTGTTAAAAAAAGTCTCCATTGGATTTCAGTGGAGCTTAACCCCCACCCCCCGCGCCATCACCATGGACCTGATCTGAATGAGTACCTAAAGTAAGTAAGGTACTCATGCATAGCTCTATTGTGTGCGATTAGCAGAACATTTAATTTTGCCTCCCAAGGGTGCTTCCAGATGAGGCTTTTATCACACCATCACACTCCTTCATTCACAGAGTTTTATGCAGGGTCCAGAAGACATTGTTTTCCTCTTGCAACCCTCCTGTGTTTTACCACCACTACTTCTGTCTTTTTTCTTGCCATGGAAAATCTGTTAAGGAAGAAAAGATTGAACAGCTTCACAATGTCTTAGGACCCCTCTGTCTAGAAGCACTTTAAGTCAGCAAACCCATAGGTTTTAGTGTGTTACACACCTAATGAAGTTCCAGATGCTGTGGTGACAATGGTGGAATGATGCTGGAATCTTGACTGATGTGTCTACTCCATGTTTTAGTCCATGGCCACAACATTTTTCTAAGCACAACATTTTAAAAACCATTATGTGTGTCATGTTTCATATGCATATAATGACACTGTGACTGGGTAAATTATTCCTTTAGTACTAGATCAGTCAAACCTCTAGATCCAGACACTATAACATAATGATGTGGAATTGGACTCGAATATCTTATAGGCCCCTTCAAACCCTACTATTCTATGGGGACGCTGAAGTCATGATCTGAAGCTTTGTAGCTTAAATGAAAACTGCCAAGTTTTCACCCTCAAACATTTTTGGACTGATGAATGTGCTTTCAAGGGGTGAAAAAAGCATGCTGGGAAAAAATTGTATCACCCACTTTTGTGGATCAATCCCATTTTTAAGTATCAGGGACTGATTGGTTCCCTCACATATTCTAGAAATTAAACCCCAGAGGGAGTGGAGCAGATGTATTAGTCTGTCGAACCAAAACCACTGATGAGTTTAGTGGCACCTGAAACACAAACAGTTGTCTTCGACAACACTGGCTGGGTTCACACAACATGCTAGCCTACACTCAGGGGTTGAGTGTGGGTTGTTGTTGAACTGTGGGTTGTTGTTGAACTGTGAGTTATCGTGTTGTCTGAACACAGAGCATTTTCTGCTGGGTGGCTTGTTAACCATGCAGTGTGGTTGGTTAACCACCCTGAACAATCCAGCAACAAACCATGGATTCTCAAGGTGGCTTGTTTGAGAAAAATAAGCCACACTGCATAGTTAACAAGCCACCCTGTAGAAAATGTGCTGCATTCAGACAACACGATAACCCACGGTACAACAACAACCCACACTCAACAGCTGAGTGTGGATTAGTGTGTTGTGTGAACACAGCCAGTAATTCTGTTTGCCTTTACATTGTCAAAAGACTCTTTGTTGTTTTTCTAGGAATTAAATGTTGCTTTTAGTCTGTGGCCACTGTAAGATCTGCAGAGCCTGGTGCAAGCTGAAGCAGACTTCCAATAGTGCAACCTGCTCTGTCTGAGATGTGTGGCAGTGGGGCTAGATGAAGCCAGAAATGTTCTCTCATTGTCTGGGGAGCAAGGGGACTTTAGAAAGGAGGTGAGTAAGGGGGCACGCTAGGGGTGTATAAAACTATGCCTGGTGTGGAGAACATGGTTAGAGGGAGGTTCCCCCCCCTTTCACAAGACTGGAACCTGGGGTCATCCAGTGAATCTGTCAAGATTCCCTTAGCCCCCACTTCACTTCAATGCCCAAACATACACAGATGAGAGGCGTCAGTCTACAGCTTTTAATCCATTACTTCACAGGGTCATACAGATGCAAATTCTCAGAGAACTCTCCGTCTATGAAGGAATGCCTTCAGGGGATCCAAATGGAATTTACGAGAGTTGCCCGCCATTTGAAGAGGGAGGTGGTCTCGCTAGCCTAACTTAAGGGGGGGAGGTCCCTCTCTTCTCGTGAGGCCTCTAAGCACAGCTTCTCACGCAAGGCCAATCGGGTAGACCATCTAAGTTCCACCCCTGCCTTCTCCCTCTTTGCTCTGCGCCTGGCATCTATTAAGTCAACCTCCTGTTCGCTGCCTCTCGGGGGGAGGGGGAGGAGGGACCCTCAAGCTCAGCCATCTGTATGTTTGTAACCTGAGAAGCAGGCCTACTCATATCTGGACTAGCCTGGGAAAACACCTCCCCCATGTCTGATGGTTCTCCTTCAGAATCTGAACTGCTATCCCACTCCCTGTGCTCAGAAACACCCCTGACAGAACATGAAAGGTAGGAGATTCACAACTGACAAAACAAAGTAGTTCTTTACACAGTGCTTAGTTAAACTGCAGAATTCACCTTCTCAGGATGTGGCGATGGCCACCAACTCAGACAGTTTTAAGGAGAGATTTAGACACATTTATGGATAATAAGGCTATCAATGGTTATTAGTTATAATGGTTATAAGCTCCCTCCAGAACCTGAGGCAGCATGCATCTGAACACTATTTGCTGGAGAACAACAGCAGAGGAGGGCTAGTGCCCTCATGTCCTGGTTTTGGGCTTCCCAGAGGCATCTGGTTGGCCCTGTGGGAAACAGGATGCTGGACTAGATAGGCCTTTCGTCCGATCAACCACAGCTCTTCTTCTGGCTATACTTGGTGGGAATGTTAGGACTCTAAGGTCATCAGCTGCTTTTGAGTGGATGGTGGGCTTGCAGTCTATGGCTATGAATTGGGTTGCTTAAACTGGTGCAGTTCAGTGGAGGGTCTGGATTGCACCACTGGGATGATACATTACACTGGATAGGAGATAACAGAGGAGTGAAGTCTGGAGAAGATGGCCTGGTTCGTACAAAACACTAACCCATGGTTTGTTGCCCTGGCAGATGACTGAACAAACTGTGGTTTGTTTTCTCAATCTCTGGGTTGTTTGTTTCTCTCCTCCTTCGGCCACGTTCTCCCTGAATCTCAAATGCCTCTGTGGTGCTGTAGTACTGGCATATAGAGCAGCTGGGTTTTTTGTTTTTTTACCACTCTTGCCTGTCACCGCTGTAGCCTGGCGAAACACCTCATGAAAATCCCACAGTGCTGAGTTCACATGTAATAACACTCTGTGGTTAAAACAATCCAGAGTTGACAACCCAACAGCAAACCATGGTTTCCCTTTCTGGATTGTTCATGGTTAACAAACCATGATTTGTTAGCATGGCCATATTCACACATCACAACAACCTAGAATTTAACATGTGAGATCCAGGCCGATGTGTACTACAGAGTCAGCTCCAGGTTTGTATTGATCCTCAAGAAAGAAGGCCTGTGAGGACATGGAGCCAGTGAAAGGTGGGCACAAATTGAGGGTATCGGGGAGTCTGCAGGGACATGTTTCCACTTTGGACTGCAAAGATGGCACAGTGAGAGTGGGCCCTTAACCTGAGACTTGGTCTTGGCAAGTGTCCAGCTTTGCTAACTGCTGGCACCGGCCATGGTGTGCCCTAGTGCACATGCATATTTGGAACGTCTTTCCAAGGATGCTTATGATTCCATTTTTAAATAATGAAAATGTCAGCACTAATGAAAATACTTCTTGGAAGGGCATCTAATTGATTTCCCTGCTGCCCCTGAAATAGAAAAGCTACCAAAAGAATTGGTGTCTCACTCCTGATCCTTGTAAACGACTGTGTTATCAACAGAGGGCGGGCTGTCAGTTCCCAGAGGGATTTTCTTCTTGATTTTTAATTGCTGCAGGCCCCTTTCTTAGAAAACACACAGAAAAGCTCAAAGCAAACAATAAACAAAACATTTCTTCCTTTGGTTGGAGGCCTCCCATAGATGTCCCTTCATCACCATAGAGATGTGGCTGCTTGTGAAGAAGAAAAGAGCTATTGGAATTCAAACTGGACCAGAAATTTTAAAAAGAGCCTAACAACAAACAAACCTATTATAAATCTTCAATTACTTTCAAACTGTTGGGTCTGATTAAAAAATGTAAATGCCCCCTTCACACTGGCAACACTTCTATAAAAATGCATGAAGCTAAAAGCCGGGAGCGCAAAAGAACGGGCCTTGGAGCTGATGCAATGTTATCTGCTCTTTTTGTCGTCGCCCCCCCCCCCCACAACCCACATGGAAATTCATAAGTTCAAAGGCAAGTGAAAGGCATAATTTCAAACAGTATACATGTGGACACCCTGCTAAATGTTGAACAGACAACTTAGGTGGATTCACCCATGAGTTTACACTATTTAATGCATTGCAAACATTTTACCAGTGAGACAAGCAATAGTGGAATGATCAGCTGTAGCTCTAAGAGTAGTTTCCATGATATCTTAACCCTCTCTCTCTCTCTGGCTGAATCTACACATAGCAGTTATACTGTTATCATACCGTTATCATAACTATTGGTACATATGACACCAATGGGCACCAATAGTTATGATAACCGTATAACTGCTGTGTGTAGATTCAGCCTCCCTCCCTCCCTCCCTCCCTCGCGCACACACACACACACACACACACACACAGAGTGACATGAGGTTTGCTTCCCCATAGTGGTGCTGGAGAGCGTGTGGGAATAAACCAACCATGTGGGCAGGGCCCAATCACTTGGGTCCAGTGGAGGCTGGTGGTTATGATTTTGATGGGGCTGTGAATTCATGCTGGGTTTCAGTCAGAACCAGCCAGAATGCTAAAGGAGCTATCCAAGAAGCTGAACCTATTTTGAGGATAAGGTTCAGCACCTTGGATAGCTCCTTTAGAGTTCTGGCTGGTTCTGACTGAAGACCAGGATCCACAGCCCCACCAGAATCGGAGCCACCAGCCTCTGCTGCTTGCATCTTTCCCATCAATCAGTGCTCTCCCTCCTTGACATTAGGAAGGGTGTGGAGATGAAGAAACTGCATGAGCTGAGCCAACCATATGGGTCTTTCCTGCTCCCAACATTATCCTGGCACACCGATTGGCCACCCCCCCCCCCCCATGATGGCTTCATTCACGCACGCCTACTCCCCGGGGTGTGGGATCACAAGCAACTCCTGTGTGCTTTTGTGGCAGGGGGCCTCATTCTCCGTGCCTCATCCTACGAAGCTGGAGGCCTAAGCTAAGAATGACAAGTGAGGGGGCTGCAGCTTCTCTCTTTTCAATGGAGTCAACAAAAAGAGTTCATCTCCACAGACACCCCTTCCAACCTACCCTTCTCTGTCTCTGCTGGCTCACTGCCCATCACTGCTATGCACTAATAGGCCACTTATTTAATATACAGTTTTAGGCTGAGCCTCAATTGTTTCTGAGAGACAGGTAGGCTCGCAGGGTGGAATGCCGGAATAAATTTATCCTAGCTGGTGTTGCAAGTCAGATTCCAATTCTAGGCAGTTGAATGCGCCCTGCGCTTTTCAATATTTACTGTTCACCTCAATGGAACCATTTTTCTATTAATGTTTTTCTTTCCCTTTCTCTGCTCCCCTCACCTTTTTCTCTCAAATTTTCTCTCGCTTCTTCAGCTATTTTGTTATGCCGGACATTTTGTACAGGCAGGGGCTGGCTTGCCATGGCTCTTCCATTAAAATTTGGCACATTCTTATCTCCCCCATTAAAAGGGAAATAGAATAGAGAGGGTGAAACAGCCCCAGAGCAGCCAGCATCAAAATCGTTATAGGCTGAGGCCCGTTAGGTGATCACTACGTAATGAAGCTCAATGGTAGCACCATCCTAATGCAGCCTTCCTCACCCTGGTGCCCTCCGTGCTGGCTGGGTCATGGTGGGAATGGTAATCCAACAGAATTTGAGGGCACCAGGTTGGGGAAGGCCACCCTAATCTTATGTGGATTCTCATGCCTTTCACAGAGCTTTTCTGTTACACAGAACATCTCTCTGGCTCTGCCAAGATGGCTCTCTACCTTCTTGGTCTGTGAGTCGAGTGGCCATTTACACCTTGCCAGCAAATAAGAAATGCATCACCAACAAAAAAGAAAGAGAGAGGACAACAGAGGGCACTGATTTGCATAAAAATTGCACATGCTAATTTGTATGTATAGATGCAAATTTAGACATAACTATGACAATTGGTGTAGAAATACAATGCATCTCTCCACAGCAGGGGAGACTGTGACCAGGTGAGCAGTGAACATGGGCCCTGCCTCAGACACTGGAGATCCGCTGCCATCCACACTGGATAGCACTGGGCACAGCCTCAAATGTTTTCCTTGTGTAAGACAGTGGGACAGAGCAGAACAGGCCTTCCCTATCCCTACCTGCCTCTAGAGGCCATTCCACACGTTACAGGTTTTCTACATGGAGACAGGGTAGCCACTTACCCAAAAAAGAAAACATGCATCATCAAAAAAAAAAAAAAAAGAAGAAGACAGAAGAGGACACTGATTTGCATACGCTAATATATATATGTATAAATGCAAATTTAGAAAGAATGACTATAATTTAAATAGAAATAGAGTACATCTCACCATAGTGGGGAAGACTATGACCAGGTGACATGTGTGCCTTGCTCAGCCTGCTCTCCAGTTGCTGTTGATGGGCACCTTCAAGGCCCAGCTCTTCCTTTGGATGGTTCTTTATCTTTATACTCAATTTGGACTGGACAGCCCTTCAAATAGAGGACTGCCCTCTATAAAGTAGGACACATGTCCACCTTACCTGGGAGGTATGGCTAGCCTCCTCCCTTCTGCCAGTGTAGCAAGGTTTTGTCATGCTGAGCAGATAATGTTTTTATCTGTTGAGCCTGTCTTGACTTTACACCGTTTTTTAAAATGCTGTTTTATTATGAGATTATGATATTTTAATTGAGTAAGCTGCCTTGTGTAATGCATATGCATTGGAAGGGTTGGAAATACAGTTATGAATTCATAAATAAAATCTCACTTTTCTTTTGCCCCAGTTCAAGAGATTCAATAAAATAAAGATCGAGACGGACACCCCCCCCCCCCACCATGCCAGGAGAGTATGCACTCTTATTTTTTTCCTACTCTGCTACCGACTCTGCTTCAACATGTTTTGGAAGTTTTTACAGTGCATTAGAAGCCTCCAAACCTGTTTGCCCAGAGACAATGGTGTGACAAAATAAGTGAGCGTGTATGTACACCATCCCACTTTCATTTCTCGTAGCTAATATCTGTCTCCAGCCAAAAAGAAAGCACTCCCCACCCCCAAATCTCTCTCTCTCTCTCTCTCTCTCTCTCTCTCTCACACACACACACACACACACACACACAGTGGTGTAGTGGAGGCAGGGCTCGCAGGGACGCAGCCCCGGCACTTTCTCATTAGCAGGGACTCTGATGTCATCTGCCACCCCCCTCAGAATTCCCTGTTCCCTGTGCGCTTAGCTGCAATCTTCACTGTATCTGTGTGGGGAATGAATTTTTCAAGTAACAATATATTGTTCCATGTTGGAATGCAAAGTATTTGGGATGACTTGATCTGGAATGGGCAATTAAGACCTATTCGCTTTGCCAAAGACGTGCTCCTGGTGGAAATGAAAACTCCTGGAACTGGTTTGTTGATATGGATCGACACAGCTGCCTGAAATTTTTGGACTGCCCTTGGAGACTGTCACAATGAGCTCCTGCATCTCCAAATTTACCACTACACCTCTCTCTCTCTCTCTCTCTCTCTCTCTCTCTCTCTCTCTCTGTGTGTGTGTGTGTGTGTATTCAATCCAGCTGGGTGTGTGGACATTTCTGTTGGAGGAGGAGGGGGGAGATATAATGAAGGAGCTTATGGAAGGCTAATAGATAATGTTGGGGCACTAAGGATGTGTGCAAGGGGGCTGTTTAAATGAGAAGGGATCTGTCCATGAAGGCTGAGTTGAGAGGGTGAAGCTTCCATAGAGTATCATATTTTGAAAACCTAAAATGTGTGCGAGCAAGTGAGTGAGTGAGTGAGTGAAAAAGATTTTAACTCCCCTCCATTTTTCCTCAGACGTCCAATTTAAATACCACTTCCTTACTCTCAGCTCCACTGTTTTTGGATCCCAGTTGAAGGCTGTGTATCTTACAAGGTTGTATAATCTTAGAAGGGGGTGTGGCTGTGAGGGGGTGTGGCTGTGACTGTCATGAAGGGACCCTGCACTTGTGAATTCACCATTACACTACTGTATACACACACACACACACACACACACATTTGGGTAGATTTAAACTCATCTTAATTCAATCAGATTCAGATTAATCTGTTTGCATTACATGTTAACTTTGAGTCTGAAAAAAGATGTCACTGGACAAACTATGGTTCTAGAGAACTGCATCTACCAGCAAGCACTCTTTATGAGTAACACCAAACAAGTTTTCCCCCTTCTTCTTCTTCTTCTTCTTCTTCTTCTTCTTCTTCTTCTTCTTCTTCTTTTTTTTTTTTTGTAATTCTAAATATGTATACTCAATTATGTGCTCGAAGCTTTCCACCCATACTCTTCATGGGAGGTCCCCCAAGGAAGAAGTCATCTGGATCTCTTGTGTTGCCCTTGATTTCAGAATTCAGTTTTGTCTGTCATAACACCCCTCTGGCAGATGTGCTCTGGCCCCAGGCACAGGGCTGGAACATTCCGTAGATACAGTCAGGGCCAGAAATATTGGAGAAAGGATAACTGTTTTGGCAGTTGGCCTCTGTACACCACCACATTGAAGTTGAAAGGAAACACACCCAGATGGGAGTGAAGTCAGGACTTTCAGTTGTAATTCAAGGGGTTTGACAAAACTGGGGCACTAACCATTCAGGAAGCACAGCCAGTGGCATACACACACCCTCATTATTGATGGCTCATAAGTAATGGAACGAATGGCTGACAAGCAGCTGCATGGCCAGGTGTGGCCTGTTTCCTGGGTACCCCATGACCAATCAAGCAGATAAAGGGCCTGGAGGTGGTTCTGAGTGTTACATTTGCATTTGGTGGCTGTTCACTGGAACTCCCAACATGAGGTCCAAAGAGGTGTCCATGTGAGTGAAGGAGGCCATCATTAGGCTGAGGAAACAAAATAAACCCATCAGAGAGATAGCAAAAACAGTGGGAGTGGCCAACACAACAGTTTGGAACATCCTGAAAATGAAGGACTTAACTGGCAAGCTCAGCAACAGCAAAAGGCCTGGAAGACCACGGAAGACAACTAAAGGGGATGACCGCAGAATTCTGCTCATAGTGAAGAGGAACCCTTTCACAACATCTAGCCAGGTCAAGAACGCTCTTGAGGAGGCAGGCATGTCATTGTCAACATCTACAGTCAAGAGACAGCTTTATGAATGTAAATACAGAGGCTTCACAACAAGATGCAAACCACTGGTAACGCTCAAGAACAGACAGGCCAGATTAGCCTTTGCCAGCAAACACCTAAAAAAGCCTTCCTAGTTCTGGAATAAGATTCTTTGGACTGATGAAACCAAGATTAACTTGTACCAGAATGATGGGAAGAGAAAAGTATGAGAAGGAAAGAAACAGCTCATGATCCAAAGCATACCATATCATCTGTCAAACATGGTGGAGGCAGTGTTATGGCATGGGCATGTATGGCTGCCAATGGAACCGGGTCACTGGTGTTTCTTGATGACCTGACTGCTGATAAAAGCAGCAGGATGAATTCTGAAGTGTATAGGGCTACACTTTCTGCTCAGATTCAGCTGAATGCTGCCAAACTGATAGGATGCCACTTCATATTGCAGATGGATAATGACCCAAAACATAGAGTAAAAGCTACCCAAGAGTTTCTGAAGGCAAAGAAGTGGGATGTTCTTCAATGGCCAAGTCAGTCACCTGATCTTCACCCAACAGAGCATGCTTTTCCCTTACTGAAGACAAGACTGAAGGGAGAAAGACCCACAAAGAAGCAGCAGCTGAAGGCAGCTGCAGTAAAGGCCTGGCAAAGCATCTCGAGGAAGGAAACTCAGCATTTGGTCATGAGATGGCTAGATAGCATCACTGATGCAATGAATATAAAACTGAGCACACTCCGGGAGAGAGTGGAGGACAGGAAGGCCTGGCGTGCTATGGTCCATGGGGTCATGAAGAGTCGAACACAACTTAACGACTGAACAACAACAACAACATGGGTTCCAGACTTCAGGCAGTCATTGACTGCAAAGGATTTTCATCCAGGTATTAAAGGCAATCCTTAAGTTTGAAATGATGTTGGTTTGTTCCATTACTTATGAGCCACCAACGATGGAGGTGTGTATGCCACTGGCTGTACTTCCTGAATGGTTAGTGCCCCACTTTTGTCAAACCCCTTGAACTACAGCTGAAAGTCCTGACTTCGCTCCCATCTGGGTGTGTTTCTTTTCAACTTCAATGTGATGGTGTACAGAGGCCAACTGCCAAAACAGTTATCTTTGTTCCAATATTTCTGGCCCTGATTGTAGTTGCTCAGTGGCCGGGCTCCCTTTCTCCCTTTTCCAAGAACGTAGGTGATACATTTCCAGAGTGAAAGGACAACCAGAGTTGACTTGGTGTTAATGCCAAACTTTAAATGTTTTGACTGTAAAACTAAAACACCATTACCTATTCCCTGAAGAGTATGATTCTGGCTCCCCCCCGCTTCTCCCCTTCTCCTTTCCACACTGTAGCCTTTTGTATGTCTCAGGCATTAATCCCTCACTGCCGGGGTGTGTAAATTAAAGAATAATAGAGCTGCAGAGGCATAAGCTCGCAATGATGGGGAATGTGTTTGTCTGCTAAGAAGCAATTTCAGCGAAAATTAACTCAATTTCATCTGAAATAGTCAAGACCGGCATAAGCTGGCAGATCCCCGAGGACAGTAAAATTACTTCATCAAAACTCTGCTTGCTAAAATTAACCAAGCAAGCACTCCAAGTTATTGGTGAGGTGCTGGTAGTAACTAGGTTTTAATGAACAAAAATAGCTTTTTGGGTAAATAAGGAAAGTACAAAATATCCTTTGCATTCTGCTGATACCTGCAACCAGGTACTCTTGATGGCAAGACCTTCCATGTTCCATTATCTACCGCATCTTCTTGTGATGATGATCCTTGGTGTATGACTTGTTGCGAGGGCATTTTTGATCAGTGAAATGGTAGCATTGGACAGACTGATACAAGTCTGCATTGATTGGCTACCATCAGGCTCTGTCTTGTTGAGTGATGCGACTGGAGAAATGTCAATGAAGTTTTTTTTTTTTAAGGCTGCCCTACAAAGTCTTACCCTAGACAGCCTAGATCTGGCTACAGATTAGTGCTGACTTCTGAGTGGAAACTAGCTGGGGGATCAACCTGACCCTCTTAGGCCAGGGGATTTAGCACTGCAGATCTGAGGCTAGCCAGTGCCCTTTCTTCTAGGGAGGCAGTGTGTCCTACTGTACAGAGGATAGTCCTCTCTTTGAAGAGCTGTCATGGGCTAGTAGTATTTGAAGGTGCCCTTTGTTTGAAGGGATGTCTAGTCCAAATCCACTTAAGGACCACACGAAGAGAGAGCAGGGGCCTTGAAGTTGCCCATCAGCACTTAGCCCCTGGCCAGCAACTGAGCAGGCACACAGGTCACCTGGTCACAGCCTTCCCCATGATGGTGAGCGGTATTTGATTTCTATTTAAATTATAGTAATAATTTCTAAATTTGCATCAATACATATAAGTTAACATATGCAAATTTTATGCAAATATGTGTCCTTGTTTGTCCTCTTCCTTGGAGATGCATTTTTTTCTGCATGCGTCTCTGGCACACAGTGAGAGTGGTAATATTGCTGCCCCTTGGGTATGCTGGAGCCCATGTAGCAGGCCTAGTATGACCTGGGAAGCCTTCATTCATTGCCCTGCCAAACCCATTCAGAGCGAAACCTAATGGGCCCACTCGGACCTTTTTCAAGCTGGGATGGGCACAGGTCTGACTTGCAACTGATTGTTGTTAAATACTCAAGGATTCCATCAGCATTAGTGGGAAATATGGATAAAGCCAAACAAACAAACAACAACACAAGATATACAGCCTTATTCTATGCAGAGATGGAGCACCCAACACCATGGAAGCCTCCAATGCCTCCCACTCCAAACTGGGACTTCTGGTTTCCAGGTCAAACTGGATATGAGCAATTTAATTTGCATAGGAAAAAGTGACAAACTCATCACAGTGAAAAACAATGACTCTGGATCTCCACTTTATTTATATGTACAAAGACTAGCTCATACAAAGGCTCAGGATCTGACCATTTCTTATCAATGGCAATTAGTAAAGGTACTGCTTATATCAACGGCCAGATAAAATGAATTTGCCTTACACCAATGCATCCCCTGTAAAAAGAAGAAAGAATACTATAAGGCTGTCCCAGTCAATATCGTAGCTTGCTGAGTTGTGAGTGGCAATTTTTTATGGGTACACTTGGAACTAGAGCTGTAAATTGACTGACTGGCCAAGCATCAGAGAGGGAATGAGATGAATAAGCAAATTATTTATTTCCACATAACTTATATTTCTTTATTCTCTCTCTCTCTCTCTCTCTCTCTCTCTCTCTCTCTCTCTCTCCTTGTCTCTCTTGGTGTGTATGTGTTGGCATATTTCTGCACAATAGGTTGGGAAAGCCACTGTGTAAGACTTGCAGAACCTTTCACTAATAAAAGTGTTTCCCTTGCAAATAAATCTTTCCTCTTGCTGATGCATATTTATTATTCAGGAGTTGCCTGTTCTTCAGATAGGTTGGGGTTATATTTTCTTAGCTGTTTGTCTGACTCAAATGTCAGAAGGAGAAACCTAGAGAATAACCTGCTACCCACTGCAACGCCACTGAGGTGGCCCCACCAGGGAGTGAGTCACCAGCCCCTCTGCTCATAAACAAAAATGTAGGGTAGTAAATTCAGACCCAGTTCCCAGTTCCCTTTCATAGGATTAATTACAGTGATGTTGCCTGTTGTCATTAAAAGCAGCAAATGCATTCAATGCAAGAAATAAATTGCTGACCGGGTGACAGATCATCAGCGCCCCTGATGTTCCACCGGGACCTTTTGTCACAATATGCTTCTGTCTGGTGGTTGTTTTTCATGTTTACTCATCTTCCCCATTAACATGGTGCTTATGGCCAGAAGGGTATCTCTGTTTAAAACAACAACAACATAAAACCATCCCTTGATGTTTCTCTTCTTTGGCCGCAGCCTGTTTTACCTCCTTAGTTAACTGCTAAAGCCAATTTCCCCTGATTTTCGGCTTGGCTGAGGCAAGCTCAGTGCAATAGTGCGAACCGAAGGTGCTGCAGACAAAAGTTCTGGCCTCTAGAGATGCTTTGCCAGAGGAGATGACTGGAACAGAAAATGGATATGCAAGTTCCAGATGGAGGTTGTAACATCTGGCCCATATGGACTATCTTGTTTTGAACTTTATACAAAAGGGGGACGATAGTAGGCCCCAGGGGTACAAACGGGCTGGTCAGTTAAATGCACACAGAAGTCTTCTCTTGCAGCACCACCATCACTGAGCATGCAAGCTTGTGGTGGGAATTCTTCAAACAGTACATCCTTATATTCAGGGTGAGGGTTGTTCACAGCGTGGTTGAAAGGATGGGGGAATATGGAAGCTAGCAAGATGGGAGCATGCGGGTAGGTGGGAGGGGCGCATCCTAAGAGAACGAGGGGAAGAATATTCAATTGTTTTGAACTAATAATGTCATTTTATTATAACAGAATATCTTCGTTCCCTTTCTTCTAGATGTTGGTTACTCTGAGATCTAGCCCCTTGCGCTATCTAACAGATGTAAGAGCATGGCTTTAGTAGTACTGAATGTATGGGACTTCTTTCTAAGGAGGCCAACCAGAGCCCTGGGTTTCTAAGAAGGTTTGTGGCAGACTGGGCTCCTGTAACACAGCCCAAGGTGGGGTGAGGCAAAGACAGAGAGGGAGGTGAGCAAAGGCAAGTGTAACATATATGAAGAGGCCTCTCTGTTGCAAGGCTGGTGTCAAGGGCAGGCATGGTTGGGCACTTGCCAAGGGCCCACACCAGGCAGGGCCCACTGACAACCGCCCCCTGGAGTTGCTCCTCCTCTTCACCATGGCAGCCTGTTTGTTCACCTGCCTCTCACTGTGGCCCGGACAACAGTAGTGGTGAGGAGGAGGAGCAGGAAAGGCCACTGCCGACTTGCTCCCTGGCTCTCTTCCTGTCAAGCAAGCAAGTGGGAGCAATCTCCGGTGTACCCTCAGGTGTACCAATTTTATCCTAAGCTGGATACCGATGTTTGGATCTCCTTGATGAGTTGCCTTTTAGACATCTCATCATGGATGTCCTCCCATCAGTTAAAGTTGACTATGGACAAGATGGAAGTCTTGGTTTTTCATCCTGATCATCCTGCCGGTCCCTTGAGTGTTTCTCCCCTTCTCCTCCAGGGCTGTCAGGTGACCACTGTCTCAGAGGCCATGGATCTTGGGGTTCTGGTAGATGATCAGCTGCTGCTTTGCTCCTTTGTGAATGCAGCAGCCAGGGTATGTAGTTTTCATCTTGTGAACATCTGCTGGCTCTGGCTTTTCTTGACCCCCGAGATGGCGGGGTTTCTCCCTCATGCCCTGGTTGTTTCCTGCCTGGATTACTGTAATAGTTTTCTGTCAGGTCTTCCTTCTTCTTCACTCCATCCTCTTATTCTAGTACATAACCACTGTACGTACTGTATTAGATTTGCCCTGTTATTCCCATGTTTCCCACAATCGTAGGGCATTGCATTGCTTGCCTGTCAGGGCAAGGGCACATTTTCAACTCCTTGTCTTGGCTTTTGAGGCCCTGTCTTTCCCTTCCCAGTTCTTTGGTGGAGTTGTCTGTGTGGCATGCTGCTCTTAGGAGAACTTGGTCTGCAGATGCTGGACTCTTGGTGGTTCCTTGGACTAAGGTGGCAATCTCTAGGCTCTGGGCATTTTCTCATCTTGCGCCGTGATTGTGGAATTCTCTCCCTTTATACCTCTGTGTGGAACCAGAGCTGGACAGATCTAAACGAGGCCTGAAAACGAATTTGTTCAAGTCAGAGCCATAGGTGTCAGTGTATGAAGTGAGGAACAGTCAGTTTGTAATTGGGTTTCAAATTGGTTGGTTGTTCTAACTTGATTGGTTGCAAGTAGTTAAAATTTTGATCAGTAATTTATTTAATGTGTAATTATTGTCCTTGTTTATATTATTGTGTTGTATGTTTTGGGGTTAATTGGAATGCGCTCTGGTATAGAGCACAAAATATATTTGTATTATTATTATTATTAATAATAATAATAATAATAATATAGCAGTCATGAGAAAGAGGATGATGAGTAAGGGGAGCTGATGACAATGGCAGTGAGAAGGTAGACTCACTGAGGGAGGTGTCTTGCCCATGGGCACTCAGAAGCCTGGAGCTAGCCCTGCTTTGTTGGTCAGACCACTGAACAAGCCTGACCCAGAAGATTTTAGAGTTGGTGGTATCACCTGACCTGGCCTAGCATATTGCCTCAAGAAAGCCTCCTTAGCAGGGAAGGCTTGTTCCTTCAGTCCGCTCCTTCGACCCAAGTAGGGTGGTAGACAAAACACAAGTTTTGTCCCAGCATGATATCTTTTGGGTCATCAGTTTGAGACTCGCTGTGGGCTTGAATCCTGACATTTTGTTTTGCACAAATGATGTTTGTGTGCTTGCATTCGCATGAATATAATATTTCACCTCAGTAATTAAGATTAAATTGGTCATCATTAGCAAGACCTACATAAAATGTCATGGTTATTACAATTGTATTTTGAACAAGAAAAAGCTCCAAATTGCTCCTGACAAACGGGAAAAGGGTCCAGAAGTGAGTGAGTGAGTGAGAGAGATATCTACAAGGGTGATCAAGAATTTAGAAGGCAGGTGATATGAAATAAGGCTCAAAAAAACCAAGCCTGGAAAATGGAGATTACAGAGGAGAATATTGACAGTTTTCAAATATTATTCTCAGTCTGGACATGAAGATCAAGGTGTGTGTGTGTGTGTGTGTGTGTGCTCTCATGAACCTCACACTATATAGAGAAAGGTGAATAGTAGAATGGGTTGGTGAGGGAATGTTTCTGGAGAAACAGAGGGAAATAAAGAGGTAAAATAAGTAAATAAACAAGACATGGAAGACAGAGCAAAGATTAAGGCTGCACTTCTATGTAGTGATTGTGTCAAGACTTATAATAGGGTGGGTGGGTGTTTGGAATGTTGAAATTGCTTTTCCTGTCACCCCTAAGCCAATTACAGATTGGGCCCACATACTCTTGAGGTACTGGTCTGGTTAATAATGGGTTTGCCTCATCACAGGCCTTCCCAATGGCCACTGCTCTTCACTTCCTTTGGCCTCATTTATTTTTATTTATTTCTTTATTGCATTTATATCCTGCTTTTTTTCCTCCAAGTAACCCAAAGCAGAGTACATAAATAATCCTCCTCCTCTCCATTTAATCCTCACAAAAACAACCCTGTGAGGTAGGTTGGGCTGAGAGTCTGTGCCTGGCCCAAAGTCACCCAGTGAGCTTCATGGCTGAGTGGGGACTAGAACCCAAATCTCCCGGCTCCCAGTCCAGCACTCTCACCACTGCACCACACTGGCTCACTTAGTGGCAGGGAAGGTTCACTGGCCTCTGTTAGGCCCCAGAAGGTACTTTGACCATACATGGCATTGACCAGAATTATCAGGAACCATGAAAAATGTAGTTACCATGCTCCCTAACTTCCCCACTAGGAAGCCAGAAACCATGAGAACTACATCTTCCTTAGTTCTTTTGGCTCTAGATATTGTCATCCCTATTAGGGGATCATGAACAACAAGGACTACATTTTCTTTGGTTCCTGACTGAACCAGATGCTGCTGAGCATGTGTGAAGTTCCCATGGCTCCTTGCTGTCCTGGACAATCGTTTCAGCCTAAGAGAAGCCCCACTGTGAGCCTTCCCTCTCACTAGGTAAGGAAAAAGGAAGTGAACAGCAAAGAGGTTTCATAAAGGGCTTGCCATAGGGTTGGGATTGGGGAGGCTTTGTTATGGTTTCCAGTGGCTTTAGGAGTACAACAGGACCTTAGTTCTGAATGGGCCCAAAATAATTTGCTTGAGGTGTGGAGTTCTGCACTGCACACCTACTTGGCAATATGTTAAGAACATAAGAAGAACCATGCTGAAGCAGTCCGAAGTCCATCTAGTCCAGCATTCTGTTCACACAGTGGCCAACCAGCTGCCCATGGGAAACCCACAAGAAATACATGAGTGCAACAGTACCCTCCTCTACCCAAGAGGGAGGACCTCTGGAAAACTCTAGAATACTCACCTGCAGCAGGTAGACCCATTGACCCTAGTAACTATAGTGTAAAAAATAGATAGATAGATAGATAGATAGATAGATAGATAGATAGATAGATCCATCCATCCATCCATCCATCCATCCATCCATCCATCCATCCATCCATCTTTGGCTACTGACGGGGGGCTGATTCAGACTTCAGTTTACTCCCCTAGGGAGTGTAGTTGTGCTTGTAGCCTTGTAGGGCAATCCTACTTGTCAATTCAGAGGTAAGTACCATTATGTTCAATGGGGTTTACTTCCAAATAAGTGTGAATAGAACTGCAGCTTTAAAGGAGTTGTGAATCACCACTGACTAAGTTCCATTTATATTAATGGGGCATTGCTTCACACCTGGTTGCAATGGCTCTTCATAATAATAATAATTAATTGTTATTATTATGTTTCTTGAATTAAAAAGGACTAACCTTTTTAGTCCACACTGGAGGCATTCAAGACGAGGCTGGACAGCCATCTGTCAGGGATGCTGTGGCTTGGATTCCTGCATTGAGCAGGGGTTTGGACTCGATGGTCTTATAGGCCCCTTCCAACCCTACTATTCTATGATTCTATGAAAATAACTTACTGTGTATAAGGAAGCACCTCTCTGGGAGAGAACAGCTTTCTTCTGGTAGTTGTGCCTGAGGTTAGGTTGGAATTTTAGTGTGGCCAGTTGTCCTACTTTATAGAGGACATGCCTCTATTTGAAAGGCTATCAGAGGACAGGCCTCTATTAGAAGGTGTCCTCTCTTTGAGCCTTCCCCAATCTGGTACCCTCCAGATGTTTTAGACCACAACTTCCAGCACTCCTGAGTCCTGACCATTGGCCATGCTGGAGTTGAAATTCAAAATATCTGGAGAGCACCAGGTTGGGGAAGGTTGCTCTATTTGAAAGGCTGTCCAGTTTAAAGATAAAGAGGGAGAGCAGGGGCCTGGAAGTTGTCCGTCAGCAGTTGGCACCTGTTGACTAAGCAGGCACACAGATCACCTGGTCCGAGTCTTCTCCACTATGGTGAGATATACCATATTTCTATTTAAATTATAGTTATTATTTCTAAGTTTGCATCTATGTGTATACAGATTTTATGAAAATTTGGTGTCCTCTTTTTTGGCAAGGTGTAAGCGGCCACCCTAGCTGGGAACTAGCAAACTTGAAGTACCAAGTTCCATGGCCTGTTTTCACCAAGACCCAGTGCACTTTTTAGGCCATCCCTATGTTTCTTTCCTTCTTTTTGTTAAGCTTCTTGTAATGGTGCCATTCAAAGGATTGCATACCAGGGGTCATGTGGGAATGTTCCTGTGATCTCTCCTCTCTCCAAGGAAGATTTGGAACATTTTAATAAAGTAGATTATAGGGACTTGGACACAAAAGCAACCTGTTTCCTTCTGACAGGAGCTTTAATCTTCTCCCTGGGCTGCTGACAAAGGCTTTTTCTTAAAGAAAATCCACGAGCACAAAGAGGAAAATAGAAGAGAAAGAGAATAGACACACAGAGAGGTGTGAGATGTTGAAAGACACCCATGAATTGAAGCAGCGCGGGTGTTAATTGTGTCGTCTTTACCCAGGGCCTATTTCCCTTTTTTCTTTACCAATTCTGGATCAATGTTGGAGGCAGGTGAGCCAGACGGAGGAAGGAAGAGGCTTTGATTACACAATCTTAGAGGTAAGGAAGGTATTGAACGAGAAAGCAGAGTCAATGCAACAATTAAAAGGTGAAGCATCTGCTGTTCCTTTGAAAGCAAGAGACCTCAGCTTCGTGGAGGGAGAATCACTCCCCCCCCAACCCTGCCCCCCACGTTATTCTGGGAGAAAGTACGCGACCTAAAAAAGTGTCCCACTTTTGCGCTGCTATCTGCATGCATGGGGCGACTGTATCCTGTGCATTTATCCCGTAACGAAACCAGACCACCAAGCTGATTGTCAAATCCATGCCATATCGCAAAGGGAATACACGATCAGCGGTTGAATCCTGATCCTGGTATTGGATATTCACCAGATAGTAGAACACAGAATGCTTTCTTTTCCCCTTTAAAGCCTGTTAAGAAACACGTGAATCTTGTTGTGGTTGTGGTTGTGATTGTATATATGGCTCTATCAAGATTTTTTTTCTCCTGGTTTTTGTTTTTGTTTTAACCAGTGCCCTGGAATAATTAGATATGATCTTGATAAAACATTGCACAAAAAGAATAGATGCAGTGTACAGCTGCATCTAGGTTGGCTGGGTTTTGTTTTGCTTTTTGCAGTACTTCACCAGTGCACTTGTACACACTGGCACCGCAGAGGGGGGAATGACGTAATGATTGTCACACACCGGGAAGAGAAAGGTTGAGCCTGTTGAGGTGCTCTTGTCGGATTGGGGTCTCTGTAAGACCACTTCTCTAAGGCAGGGATGAGCGACCTGGGCCTCCCAATGATTTGGACTACCAATCCCATAATCCCTCACCATTGGCCATGCTGGCTGGGGGTGATGGGCATTGTAGCCCCCCAAATATGGAGAGAATCAGGTTGCTTCCTCCTACTCTAAGGAATTAGGCAGCTTTGGAAATGAATCTCCGTTGGTGTGCTTGAGTATCACAGGAACCTCTGCAAAGGAGATGATGGACATTTGTACCCTGGTGTATCTCATTAATGGATAAAGCGTTGAAGCTGGGCTGGAGAGAGACAGGTTCCAATCCTTGCTCAGTTGTAAAGCTCACGCTGTGGTTTTGGGGCCAGTAACTCTCCTCTCTCAGCCTTTAAAGCCCTAAACAGCTTGGGGTCAGGTTACCTGAAGGGTTGTCTCTCCCATATTTACCTACTCAGACATTAGGATCCTTGCCTGAGGCTAGGGATGTACAAAAGTCAGTTACCTTTTCGAAGGGTGACATTCGCAGTGGGGGGGAGGTGCTCCGTCCCTCCCCCCGAAATTCTCCTCGGCCGGCTCTGCTCCGCTCTGCAGTGACTCCACGGAGCCGCTGGCTGGGGCCACCCGCAGCCAGACATCCAGCCACTGGGCTGCACAGGGATGCAAATGGTGGCCACCATAGCCGCTGCCATTTGTGTCCCTGTATTTTGCCATGATAGGCTACGTATATATTACGTAGCCTATTGCAGCAAAAAAAAAAAGGGGGAACGCAAATGGCGGCGGCTACGGCGGCCGCCATTTGCGTTCCTGTTTTTTGCCGTGATAGGCTACGTAAATATTTACGTAGCCTATCATGGCTATAATGAAGAAGCGAATGGCGGCCATTCGCAAAGCAGCGCGAATGGCACCAGGTAAATGTCCCATTTTGCATGCCTTTCGCGGGGTGGAGGGGCGGGGGGCTTTCTTCTACCATGGATTTTGGGAGGCCGAATACACTGGCATTCGGCCTCACTGAGATCCATGGCGGAATTCTCTGACATCCCTACCTGAGGCTGTCCTGTAGGAGCTCCAGCAAATGCATGGCTACAAGAGAGCCACCCACCTCGCCTCGTCATTGTGTTGATGATAAAATGGGATAAACTCCATGTATTGCCATAAGATCACTGGAAAAAGCTGAGGATAACACTATTGTAAACTAAATAAATGAAATGAAAAGGGGCTCCTCTTTTCCTAATCTATCAAAGGCATTGGCTGTGTCAAAAAAGTATTTCAGTTAAGGATGTCAGAGAATTCCGCCACAGATCTCGGTGAGGCTGAATGCCAGTGCATTCGGCCCCCCGAAATCTGTGGTGGAACGAAGCCCCCCCCCCATGAAAGGCGTGCAAAACGGGACACCTACCTGCTGCCGTTCGCGCTGCTTTGCGAATGGTGGCCGCGTCTGCAGCCGCCATTCGCTTCTTCATTATAGCTGTGATAGGCAATGTAAATACTTACGTAGCCTATCACAGCTAATGCAGGGATGCCATTTGTGTCCCTGTGGAAGCTATGATAGGCTGCATAAGTATTTACGTAGCCTATCATGACAAAAAAAAAGGAACACAAATGGTGGCAGCTACGGCGGCCGCCATTTGCGTTCCCTTTTTTGGGGGGCCATGATAGGCTACATAAATATTTATGTAGCCTATTACGGCAAAAGAGATGGGCGCAAATGGCGTAGTGGCCACCATTTGCACCCATCTCTTTTGCTGTAATAGGCTACGTAAATATTTACATAGCCTATCACAGCCAAAAAAAAAAAGGGAATGCAAATGGCGGCCGCTGTAGCTGCCGCCTTTTGTGTTCCCTTTTTTTTTTTGTCGTGATCGGGTACATAAATATTTACGTAGCCTATCACAGCAAAATACAGGGATGCAAATGGCAGCGGCTACAGTTGCCGCCATTTGCGTCCCTGTGCAGGCTGCCCAGTGGCCGGATGTCCGGCTTCGGGCAGCCCCGGCTGGCGGCTCCGTGGAATTGCCGCAGAGTGCAGCCGGTCGGAGATAATTTCGGGGGGAGGGACGGAGCACCTCCCCCCCACCGCGAATGTCACCCTTCGAAAAGGTAAGTGACTTTCATACATCCCTAATTTCAGTTTGGTCTTGGGTTTGTTCCCAAATGGTTGATGATTTTTTGGGTTACTTCCAATGGCGCTTCTGAAAATGTGGCTGATTTCAAAAAATAAATATGCATTACCACCCCTATAAGACGATTCTCTGCTCTGGACCATTGGGTATCAGGATCATATGCCTCCAAATACTGTGTGCTGAATCTAACCGTGCCTATCAGAGTCGGAGAAAGAAGCAGTGGCCATGGAGGTGTCACCGGCAGCGTTGGTGGTAACAGCTAGCGACAGCAGCGAGGCAGAGACAGCAGGGAGAAGTGTCAGGTGAGTTGCTGCCTGCAGTTCAAATGGAAAAATAGCTCCCAAAGGGAAACACAATTGTTGGGAGCCCTGGCCCTGATCCAGCCCTGATCCATCCCTTTCAGGATTGACCAACACAACTATGTTTTGGAGAGGCTGTCTGTCGCTGTACACTGAAGGTGGGACTTTTCCTGGTGGAGCCATAGAGAGAGTAGAACTGCTGTGGGAGAGCTGAGGCAGGGGAGGAAAGGGAAGGGAACAACTGGGGGCGGGAGGCTTCATAGAGCCCCAGGACTCCACCTTCCTTAGAGTTGCTGTTGTTTACATTTATATCCCACCTTTCCTCCCAAGGTGGTGCACCTGATTCTGTATCTCGTTGTATCCTCACAACAACGCTGTGATGTAGGTTAGAATGAGAGAGTGGCCGGCCCAAGCTTGTCCAGCGAGCTTCCTTCCTGAGGGGATTGGCACGCCTGCCGATTTTCTGAAAGGGCGGTGTGCCTGCAGCCCTGTTGGGACAGGGACAGTGTGCATCGTGTGTGCAGGGTGCAGCTCCTCATCGACCTGAGGATGCCCACGCGCACGCCTGCCTCCTTGAGTATACTCCTGCTAGATGGCTTGCGGTGGGTGTCTTCCAGCGTGATACCTCTGTATATGGTGTCTGGCCGTTCATATCGTTGGCCAGATTCTAGGTCACGCTCCCTCCCGAACTTCGTCACCTCAAACCCTGCCAGGGCTTTGCTGCAGCCCACCAGGCCCGTCACTCTCTGCGGAAGTGTTTCCTTTTTGTGGATTCTGTGCTTGCCACCTCTCATTGTCATTGAATGCCCCTATTCTTTTGTTATGGTTGAATGGCAAAAAGTAAATTAATTTTTAATGCACTTTTAATTTTAATATCCTTGGGTGCTACTGTGTAAATGTTAAGCACTCAGATATGACGGTGAGAGGAGCACGTGTATGCACCCCCGAACAGACAGACAGGAGCCTTTTGATGGGAATAGGATTTTGAAAAAAAAATCTTGACAATGGCTTTGAAATACAGACCCTCCCCACGCTTCCAGTTTGTCACAGAATTAGATGTCTCCCCCCTGCCCTGGTACTTGACATGAATGTTGAGTGAGTCATCTGGTATTGAAAGTGAGCAAATATTTTGGTGTATGTTTTGCTAAGACCCTCTTTCTCTGTACACTGACAGTCAGACTTTTTTCCTGGTAGAGACACAGGGACTCCAGTCTGACTGGGCAAGACAGCAATTGCTCTCATTTCTCCTCTCTCCTTCAAAGACTGTTTCAAAAGTTTCTTCTTATTGTTTTTAATTAACCACTAAAGCTCTATTTTCTGCCAAAGGAAGAAAATTCCCATCCTTTATGTTTCTTTATTTGGCCTAGAGATTTGAAATCTGCCTTTCAAAGACATTCCTGGCCGAGAAAGAATTGCAATAGAATAAAAGCAGTTGAAACATATAAACAAATCTGGTAAAAGCAGCAATCCTTTACAGCAGCATCCTTTAGGGCCAAACTAGATGTTATATCTAAATGTAGCCAGTGCAGACTGGTGGCTCTGATTTTGGTGGGGCTGTGTATCCATTCAAGGTTTCAGTCAGAACCAGCCAGAACTCTAAAGAAGGTATCTAAAGTGCTGACCCTATCCCCCAAGTAGGTTCAGCACCTTGGATAGCTCCTTTAGAGTTCTGGCTGGTTCTGACTGAAACCCTGAATGGATTCACAGCCCCACCATAATTGGAGCCACCAGCACCACTGAATGTAGCCCTGTTCAGGCGTTTGCTGGTACCCTTGAGGGCTTAAAGTGTGTACTGGGTCAGAGTCGAGCATGCTGGCCTAAGCCCCTAAGTCTCTGGGCACACTGGTTCCACCTGTCTCAGTTCAGACCTTTCCGCGTTGAACTGGCAATGTCTGAAGAGGAGCTCTACTCGCATTAATGGCCCTGAAGTTAATGTCATCCCTCTGTGAAACCTCTGCATTCTCATCTCCAGTAAGTAATTCACCTCAATCGCCTTTTCCATTCTTAAGGCATGGGGTGGGGGGAGAAGAAGAATCAGTTCCTCCCGTGTCTAACCAATGTTCCTGATTTTTCTCCACATTTTTATTTATTTATTTATTTCATTTCATTTCTATACCACCCAATAGCCGAAGCTCTCTGGGCGGTTCACAAAAATTAAAACCAAACAACATGAGATAAATGAACAGGGGGACCAGTCTCAAAGGAAGAGAGTCTCTCCGTACTTTGTCGAAGACATAATTCGAACAGGTGGGCCTGCACAACAAGCTACGTCTGCTGAAATTCCACCCTCCACCAATGGTTAAAGCAAGAGGAGTCTCTCTCCTCTCGTCACCGTAGCCATGTGGGCAGCTTTATATTATTATTATTATATTTAATAATAATAATTCTATACTGCTCCCTGGGTGGCTTAAAAGGCAGCTTAAAGGCAGCTTAAAAATAATTGTAGATAGATAGATAGCCATCTTTTTAACCCAAGAGTATCCCTAGGAACAATGCCTTATCATCACATAGTGTCATCCCATGTGTGTTCCGGCCCAGGAAACATGGCTGGGAGGCTGTAGTGAGCCTCACTGGTAATAAGAGTGGTGGCAAATGTGAGGAACCCCACCTTTCCCCTTCCGTCTAGAATGTCTCTGAATAAAGAACGTGCCCAGGCATCTGTAGGCAGAGAAACCTGCATTACTAGACCCATCCAAGGCTGGCTCTCCCCCTCCCGCCTTATGATTCTGCCTTCGGTTCAATGGGTACAGGCAGGAATTGCCTGGAGGACACATGATCAGGTTGTCTCAGGCATTGACTGGTCAGTCTGAAGTCCCAGTCCTCTTCTGGGAGTTGTCCAGCCGCTGTAGAAATGGCTTTGTTTGAGTTTAATGAAGTTTTTAAAAAAGAAAATACTGTTGTGAAATCTTCCTTTGTCTTGAGCAGCTGGCAAGGCTCAAGGCAAGACTGAGGCACATTGCCGCCATCCCCTCCCTCCGGCAAACTGCTTCGGTGAGTTATTCACAGGGCTTTGAATTCCTTCCTGATAGTAAAGTCTTAGTTAGCTAATTCTATGGTTTATTTTATTTTAAAAGCAACTGACCATTTCTGAACCTTGCTGTGGTTTGTTCTTGATTTAATATATTTAGGGCAAAATCCTATGCATGTTTAGACAGAAAAAATGTCCTACAACTCCCAGAATTCCCCAGCTAGGGAATGTGCAGCAGCAACAGCAGAGAGAGAGGCGGCAATCCCAGCATTCCCCAGTTTCAATTGGAAACTCGAATTGATTTAGGGTGCAATCCTATGGCCGCTAGTCAACGGCTAGACGGCCATAAGATACGTCGGTTCCTGGGAACCGACCTTGGAGCCCGCACTCCGAGGTCAGTTCTCTGAGAACTGATCTCCACCCCCTCCTGCACTGCCTCATAGGCAGTGTGGAATGGCCCTGCCCTCTGCGCTCGGAAGAGGAGTGTGGAGCTTCGAAAACGGGGCGTTCCTGGGGACATGCCGGGGCATGGAGGGCAGAAACGCTGTTCTAATGCTTCCTGTGCATCATCCAGCGTCTACCCCGCTGCTCCAACCTCCTGTGACTAGACAGCCGAAATCGGCTGTTTAGCCGCAAATACAGGGCAGCTGAAGCACGGAGGGAATGATCCCCTCTGCACTGCTCCTGCCCTGCATGGGATAGGCAGTCGCCTCCGAGTTCGGAGGCAGCCGCTTATCCTGATAGGATTGTGCCCTTAGTTAGTTACTTTGCCTAGCCTAAAACTGGTTTTACCCAACCAGCCTAAACCACCTGGTATATTCTACCACTGTTTTAAGGAGTTTGAGGGTGCAATCCTATGCACCCTCAAACAGAAAAAAGTCCTATGATTCCCAGCATGCCCCAGTCAGCATGGCTGGTTGGAGGGATGCTAGGAGTTGGAGGACTTCTTTCTTTAAACATGCATAAGATTGCACCCGAAAACAAGCTCTGGAAAAGGGGCCTGCCATTCTCCATAAAGAGAAGCCGTCTGCCTGGGTCCTCATGTGTGCAGGCGAAAAGGGATTGTTAATCATGCAAGTGGTGACCGTTTGCCTCTGAGAGGTATGACGAAGGGTGACTTTCAAACTGTCCTACCTTGAAGGTTTGGAGGTGCAGACACCCGTTTGTCACAGTGGGGCTCTTAAAAAAAGTAAATAAAACAAAATAAAATAAAAGTCCACTTCAAGCTTTTGTCATAAGTAAGGTAAGCATACCCCCTGAAATTTCTATGTTCCCAAAGCAGCTGAATATCCCCTTGAATGATCCCACAAAATGGGGGTGGGGTATTCAGCAGGGCTTGGCCATAAATGGAGGCTTCTTTTTTTAAGCCATTTAGTTAAGCATGCCAGAACGCGATCTCGAGGCTAGGCGAGATCTGTATGTCATATTGATACAGTCCCATCGTGGTGATGCTATATCCCTCTTGGGCATTCATACCTCGTAGCACACACAATGACATCTGTTGCAGTATTTTGGATAATACCGAATAAAAAGTGGGAAATTAATTCTAGAAAAGCAGCATGTGTAATGCGTAATGTGCCCCAACAGTTCTCAGTGCACTTCAGTGCTAATAGAAAGCAATAGTGTAGATCTACCCTAGATGAACCACTTTGCTAGTTATGCTATCACTCCTAGAGGTCACTGCCTCGAGATTTGGCAATGCCTGAAAGAAAAAAGGTTTAAAGAAATTCATGGAGGGTGGGTTGATCAATGGCTTTTTGCCTTGAGAGCAACATTTTGTTTATTTTATTTTAAATGTTGTATGCTGCCTTCCATTCATGGTGGCTTAAAGTAACCGATTGTTAAACACCTCAAAACCAATCATTTTAGAAGCAAAAACAGTAGATCACACACCAGTGCACACTAAATAAAACAGTGCAAATTGGAGAGTGCACTTCATTCATTCATTCATTCATTCATTCATTTATTCCATTTATATCCCATCTTTCCTCCAAGGAACTCAAGCAGCATTTCCCCATTTTATCCTCACAGCGACTCTGTGAGGTAGGTTAGTTGGAGAGATGGTGACTGGCCCAAGGTCACTCGGTGGGATTCATGGGTGATGTGGGATTTGAACCTCAGCACTCTTAACTGCTCTGCCACACTGGCCCTGGGAGGGATATTGTTGGGTCCTGATAGTCGGAATGGGAAGAGGGCGGGTATTGCATTCTGCAGTAAGTTGTATTTCACATTTCTCTTTCCTTTGTCCTTGTGCTGTTGTTATATCTCAGTGCCTCACACAAAGGGATATGGATTGTCCATGCTTGCCTTGTTCCGCTATGTAAGCGGGGGTGTAGGGGAAACAGACACAAAACCCCTGTTGGTTTAATAGGCTAGCTATACAAGAGGAAGCAGGAAAAAAGAGAGCAGAGGCATTGTAAATAGACTAGTCATCAGCTGGCAACACAGCACGCCCTGCCTCCATTTTTGTTTAGCTTGTCCTTCAGCGATCACCACGCTGGCACCCCCATGTTCCTTTCCTTGCTTCTCTTGTAGGTGCTGTGCATCGCTTTGTCTTGAGCTGTGTTGTACAGGTGTAAAGTGCCGATACAGCAGATAACAGACTTAGGATGTGGTTGTCACATCTTTTAATGGAGAGTGTCACAGAGATAGCATTCCTTGGTGTGTAGTTCCCCGTTTTGACTTCCATGGTGCACATAGAGCATCGCATGTTGGAATGATCAGAAACTTCAGAAACTGCTTGGTATCTGAGGGCTGGAGAATCCAGCAAAATCTTTCCTTCCATTTCTTTCACTTTACCCGACATGAGTCATTTTGTCAGGAGAGGCTGGTGGATCCGATTGTGGTGGGGTGGAGATTCCACGCTGGGTTTTAGGTACAACCAGCCAGAAGTCTAAAGGACCTATTCAAGTTTTGGACCATTTTTGGATATGGTTCTGAACCTTGGATAGCTCCTTTAGCCTTCTGGCTGGTTGTAACTAAAACTCAGAATGGAATCTCTGCCCCACTGAAATTGGATCCACTAGCTTTTCCTGCATTTTGCTGAGATTCAAATGTCTGCTCAAAGCATGTGCATCACTGGAAGGTGGAGGTTACAACCCCTAGGATGTGGCTGTTTTGTAGCATCCATCATGATGCATCCTGAAGACTAAATCAATGGCAAAAAAAATTATGTTGATGGCATAAGGCCAGGGTGCTGAACCCCTTTCAGCCTGTGGGATGAATTCAATTGTGGTGAAGCTCCTGCAGCTGAATGCCAGTGGTAGGTGAGCTTGAAGGCCAAGGAGGTGGGGCCAGTGGCTAAATGGGCGGGGCCAAATGATAAAAAAGGCAGCACATTTCAACTTAAAGCTCTTTTTGCCAGGAAACCTTCAGAGCAGCATTTCAGCCTTTTAGAACTGGGAGGAAATGTGCCAGATCTGGGAGACCAACAAATTTTTTTGGGGTGGAGGCGGGCCAAAGTGGGAGCTACCTGGTGATATGGGGAAGGGGCGTGGCCATCTGGGAAACCCCGGAGGGCCAGATGGGCACCCTAGGCAGGCCTGATTTGGCCCCTGGGCCTGAGGTTCCACACCCCTGATATAAGGGGGGTTCATGTGAACTTCTCATGTGTTCATTGACTGCATGAGGTGGTACCTGGGACAGGCCCCCTGGTTGTGTCCCCCTGGCAGCCATGCATTATCTGTTAGTGAGAAAAGGGACTGAAGGACATGCAGTACTGATTGGCCAGCATTCCCGATTGGCTGCAGGGATGCTACATGTGTACAGCTGGATGTGTGTAGGATCCATTGGCAGCTGGTGACTCCAGTTCCGGTGGAGTGGTGATTCCATTCTGGGTTTTAGTTACCACCAGCCAATGCTCCAAAGGTTCTATCCAAGGTGCTGAACCTTATCCAATGAAAATGTGTTCAGCATCTTGGATAGCACCTTTAGCGCTTTGGCTGGTTCCAACTAAAACCCAGAATGGCCTCACAGCTCCTGCAGAAATGGAGTCACCAGCCACCACTGGTAGGATCCCTTTCTCACGAATGCTGAATGTATGGCCCCTGGGGCAGGGGGCACGCAGAAGTGTTGGTTTGAGAGGGTGATGGCCAGTGAGTATATATCCCCACTGTGCCCTCATGCAGTCATTGAACATTTTTGAGTGGGTTTGTTTGAACATCGCTGTCAGGAGCGCCCTAGCTGCCTCTTGCAGTCCCTTCCAATAGCCAACTCAGGACACAGACGACGAGGATTCTTTCCAAGGCTTTATTCCTTTATTACTTTATGACTCTTTCAGATACTAATCACTAACAACTAAGCAAGGAACAGCACTGGGGAAAGATAGCAGAGTAGCCTAAGCTCCAGGTAAGGCAGTTGGTCCCTGTTTGAAGGGGAACCATGGGAAGACCCTGAACCTATGGGCTAGGGAGAGATCCTCCCTCTTTTCCCTTGGGTCCTCGGGACGCGACCATTGTTTGAGCGCCAAACGAGCGCTACACCTCCTTTCCGCGCCCTCCATCTGTCGTCGCTCCCTGCGTCGGCGCCGAGTGTCCAGCAAGCCCTCCTCCAGTGCTCTCTCGCTGCCAGGGTCACTATCTATCCCAGGAATGCTGGCAGGAGAAATCTCTGCCAGCTGCTGTGCTTGTGAGAGATGAGCGAGCTCCTCTCCCACGGATTGCTGTTCCTCCTCAGAATCAGAACTGCTCTGGGGCTCTATGGGCTCAGTTTCCACCCTGACAATCACCTAGCGATGGCTATTTATACATGCTGGTCTAAAATCAACAAATTGATTTTTCTGCAACTGAGATATCGAGAAGAAGGCAGGCAGGCAAAGGCCATCTCAGAGAATGCTCCACCTGGACTGTCCCTCCCTCCACCACATCACCAACTGCCCCATGGAAAGGACCCTAAAGACCTCCATTTTAAAAACATTTTTATTTTCTGATTGTATTCATGCCTTTTCCTTGTAACTAGCCTTGGAAGGATTTGTATCCTGAATGGCAGGATATAAATAATTGCAGTAAATCATAAATAAATAAATACATACATACATACATTCCAAATACAGAGTCAACCTTGGGCTCCTTCTCCCTGGGCATGACCTGATATGCCTGTTGAAAGCCTATCAGCCAAATACAGAGGCAGCTTGAGATGAGACTCCTACTCTAAAATGTGAGGGGCGAGCACTCAAGGACACCTACCCACCCACATCATAGCCCATGCCCACAGTCAGCGATGCAAGGAATACAAAGCTCATGTGTAAAAACAGCAACTGAGCAAAGCTAATCAGCATAATAAGACATGGTAGAAACCTTTTATTGGATTTGTGTGTACTTTGCATTGATCCCTGCTGTGAGCCAGCCTGCTCATAGCTTCAATAAAGACTAATTGGTTAATGCTGATAAGTATTCTATTTTAGGCCCATCTCCTAAGTAATGTTTGGCAGCTTTAGACCTATGGAAAACAGTAGCTGTGAAACCAGTGACTTCAACTGTGCATGCTTATTTAGATGGCCGCTTCACACATTCTGAGAAGCAGCAAAAAGCAGATGGGGTGCACTTTTCACACTTCTGGGATATTAATATCAATTATACTGCACCATCAATTTACAAAGTGTTACAGAGTTCCCTTAGCCAAAAAAACAAAAAACAAGGTCCCTGCCTCCAAAGATCTTACAATCTAAATACAGAGGAGAAAATACAGGAGACAGCAGAGGGATTAACAAGGGTAACAAAGGAATGTGAGCAAACAGACTTTGTGTGGATAGTGTCATTATACAGTTTAGTCAATAGGTGGCACTGGACCTAGTTGCATTTGGGTGGAGTTAGGTGTTTCCTGTTGTTCTGTAATTGTTTGACAAAGACAATATTGAGCTTCCTGACTGGTGTGTCCTCTAAACCAGGGGCCGGATAATGCCCCCCCGCCCTCCATTGGCTGAGTGACATCAGTGGATGGGGCCATGGCCCCTGATGTCATCCGGCCCCTGGCTGAAGCACCATATGGAGTGCCTCAGTTTTGCTGCACGTGGGCTTTCCCTAGCTGGCCTGACTGAGGCACCAGCTGGTGCTTCAGTCAGGGTCCAGCTGCACTGCACGCAGGCTTTCCCAGGCAGGGAATGCCTGTGCATGGTGACGCGGGCTCCCTGACCAAGGCACTGGCTGAAGGAGGGCTCCTCCAGCCAGCCCCTTGGCCAGGCCAGCTTTGCCCACCCTTCACTTTCACCCACTGGGGAGGACATGGGGCAGGCAAAGCTGGTGGGAGTTGCCCTTCATGGGGTGGGGCTTTGGAGAGGGGCCTCAGCCAAGGTCCCGCTGGCCAAATAAGCTGGCCTGGCAGGCCAAATTAACCCATGGGCTGGCGGTTCCTCATCCCTGTTCTAAGCTTTCCATGGTAGACTTGCGTTCATTCAAATGTCATTTGAACTGATCGCTTCCTTATTCACTTCTGTCATGGGGTTACTGCCCATGTCATGTCAAATGTAATAGAAGATACCGCTAATAAAGCTGTGGCCTGTTTTTGTTCAGCTTGGTTCGTGTTTCCTATCCCTCACCCCCTGCTCTTTTCTCTGCTGCAAACAGGCACAACTTCCGCTATCAATGGAACACTTCAGATTTTGAAGCCAACTTTGAAACCTGGAAAGCAACACTGTTCTGTGGACCAAGCTCACATGAAAGCATTTTGAGACACTCAATTGCTCTTGAGTGTAGCTGAACTGCCGAGAGGGGAAATATCCAATATATACCAAGGATTTAATAAAGTCATGGTATGCAGGAGTGGCGAACCTGTGGCCTCTAGATACTGGTGGGCTTCAGTTCCCATCACGTCTGACTGTTGGCCATGCTGGACAGGGCTGATGGGAACTGGAGTCCAACAACCTCTGCAGAGTAACGAGTTCCACTCCCCTGATTTAGTCCAATCCCATATCCTGAAGGCAAAATTATTACCTTGCCAGCCCCCCATTTTGATCAATCTATACATTTCACTGCCACATAGATGTGTAGTTGTTTTAGTTGGCTTTTGATTTTATTGCAGATTGTATTAGGCTTTGTTTTTATATGAAATTTTGTATATGTATATTGTTTGTATATGTATAATGTTTAAGCTGTTCTGAGAGCTCTGTTGTGGTCATATGGTGGAGTATAAATTCTGATCATTAACAGCAACATCAGAGAAAGGAATACTGTTGAACGTGTTCAAGCAAAAGAATCACATTTCAAGTAGGAAAGACAACCTACTCTATCACTAACCCTAGTGATAGTGGCCAGTTTGTAAATTCCTTCCAACCTCCAACCAGTCAAATTCTGAACATGAGCAAAAACCTTCCACCAAACTATGACAAAGGAAACTTCCAGCACTGCAGTAGACCCGAAGTTAGGGTCAACAGGCCTGGCCCGAGCTCTCTTGACTCCTGAAGCAGAACCTGCACTAGCATCCACTGCGCAACCCTTCCTGCCTCCCTCCCTGCTGTTGTCGCTGCTGCACGTTTCCCCCACTTACCGTCGCCGTGGCACAGGGGACACTCTGGAGATCTTGTGAGGGCTGTGGTGCTCTCGTAAAATCTTTTCACGTGGCTGAGATCTCGTGGGATATGGCCAAGATCTTGTGACAGATTTTTCTTACTTTATTTTATTTATTTAAAATATTTCTTGGCCGCCTTTCAGGGCAGAAGCCCTCCCAAGGCAGCTTACAACAATAAAATACATTCAAACCATTAAAATACTAAAAATACTAAAAACATAAAAATAAAAACCATAAAAGCTGACTATAAAAACAACAAAACCAACAATGATGTTAATAGTAGCAACAGCAGGAGTCCTATCAATAGAAGGCCAAGGTAAAATACTATGTTTTCAAGGCCTTCTTAAAAGTCTGCAATGACGGAGCATGGCGGACCTCCGATGGAAGCTTATTCCAAAGGTATGGGGCCACTGCAGAGAAGGCCCTCTAACGTGTGTTGACCCACCTGACTGCTCTCATGGGTGGGCAAATGAGAAGGGCCTCTCTTTCTGATCTTAAAGTGTGGGCAGGCTGATATGGGTGTAGGCAGTCCTTCAAGTAACTTGGTCCCAAACCGTTTAAGGCTTTAAAGGTCAAAACCAGCACTTTGAATTGGGCTTGGAAATAGGCGTTATATGATTGAATCGCCTCGCCCCCACCAATACTTGGGTGGCCGTATTCTGCACAAGCTGGAGTTTCTGAACCATATTCAAAGGCAGCCCCACATATAGCACATTTCAGTAGTCCAGTCTGGACATGACTAGTGCATGGATAACTGAGGCAAGGTCCGTCCTCTCCAGATATGGCTGCAGTTGGTGTACCAGCCTAAGCTGGTAAGAAGCACTCCCGGACACCGCAGCCATCTGGGCTTCCCCAGTTAGCTCAAAGTCCAGGAGGACTCCCAGACTGCGCACTTGGTCTTTCAGGGGGAGTGCAACCCCATCTAAGGCCAGGTGTAAACCTCCGTCCGAAGTAGTTAGTTTCCCAACCCACAGTACCTCCATCTTGTCTGGATTAAGTTTCAGCTTGTTCACCCTCATCCATCCCAAAACAGCCTCCAGACGTTCAAGAGTTCCACAGCCTCCCTGGGATGTGCAGATGGAAACGAGAGGTAGAGCTGAGTATCATTCTCATACTGATGACATTTCAGCCCAAACCTCCTGATGACTTCCCCCAGTGGTTTCATGTAGATGTTAAAAAGCATGGGGGACAAGATAGAACCTTGCGGCACCCCACAGGCTAATGGCCATGGGGTGGAACTGAAGTCCCTCAGCACCTCCTCCAGAAAGGACCGGAACCACTTTAAAACAGTGTTTCCCAAGCCCAATCCAGATAAACAATCCAGAAGGATACCATGGTCGATGGTATCGAAAGCCACTGAGAGGTCCAGAAGAACCAACAGGGTAGCACTCCCCCCATCCATTCACCAGCATAAGTCATCAACCAGGGCTACCAAGGCTGTCTCTGTCCCATAACTAGGGGTGCACGAAAGTCCCTTACCTGTCCTCGAAGCTTTTTGTGGTGGTGGGGAGGCGCTTCGCTGCTCCCCTCGCAAAGTTCAGGCCAGGGGGGGAGGCTTCCCGCCTCGCCCGGCCGAAATTCAGGCCGGGGGGGAGGCTTCCCGCCTCGCCTGGCCAAAATTCAGGCCGGGGAGGAGGCGCCTCGCCTCGCCCGGCCGCGAACTAAAAAGTTAAAAAACAAACAAACACGCCCCTGTGATAGGCTACGTGATGATTAACGTAGCCTATCATGGCTAGATCTGCAAAGTCAGCCGTGATAGGCTACGTAAATCGTCACGTAGCCTATCACGGGTGACTTAAAAAAAAAAAAAGTGCGTATGCAAATGGCGGACCCCATAGGGAGCCGCCATTTGCGTTCCTTATTTGGTCGCTGTAGTCTACGTAAATCTTTATGTAGACTATGGCGAAAATAAGGACAACGCAAATAGCATTGCCCTTATTTTCGCCGTAGTCTACGTAATCTTTACGTAGTCTACAGCAACCAAATAAGGAACGGGAATGGCGGCTCCCTATGGGGTCCGCCATTTGCGTACGCGCTTTTTTTTTTAAGTCACCCGTGATAGGCTACGTGACGATTTACGTAGCCTATCATGGCTGACTTTGCAAATCTAGCCGTGATAGGCTACGTTAATCGTCATGTAGCCTATCACGGGGGCGTTTTTTTTTCTTTCTTTTATTGGAATGGCGGCGGTGGCAGCCGGCCGAAAGACCGGCTGCTGCTCCCGCCCTGGACGAAGACCCGCCGAACCGCCGCCGGGACCCGCCGCCGGGAGGGACATTCACCAAGGGTAAGTCCTGTCCCGGGGGGGGTGCGGGGGGCGGAGGTGTGTGTGGAGAATTTCTCCCTGAAACTTGTTCGGGGGGCCGAACACGTTGGCGCTCGGCCCCCCGAAGTTTTGGGGAGAAATTCTCTGCCAACCCTACCCATAACCAGGCCTGAAACCTGATTGGAATGGATCTAAATAACCAGTTGCATCCAAAACTGTTTGGCGTTGTGAGGCCACCACACGCTCCAGCACCTTGCCCAAGAATGGCAAATTTGACACAGGGCGGTAATTATCTGGAACCAAGGGATCTAAATTTGGTTTCTTCAGCAAGGGTCTCACCACAGCTTCTTTCAAAGCTGTGGGGACCTTGCCGTCCCTCAAGGAGGCATTTACCATCTCAGAGGTCCAGATATCCATCCCAGCTGTGGCAGATTTCACATGCCAGGATGGGCAAGGATCTAAAGGGCAAGTAGTAGGCCTCAGTCCTCAAAGCAGTTTGTCCACATCCTCAGGTTGCACAAGCCGAAAGGTATCCATAACATGACTAGATGGTGCACCAGCCCCAGCCATATCAGCCTCTGTTAAAACAGTGTCATCCAAGTCAGCGTGAATACGAGCGATTTTATCTGCAAAGTGTCTGGCAAATTGTTCACAGTGGGCCTTTGAGGGTTCGAGGTCTTGTGTTCCAAGGCCTACACCCAAGAGGCCAGAGCCCTGCAGCAACAGAGGGCCGGCGGCTGCTCCAAACAGCCCCGCTGGGTGCTTTCTTGCTGTGGCAAATACCTCCGCAGGAAAGCGGCTGGTGGGGCTCTCTAGAACACCCAGTGGAAGTGGTGGTGGGCTCTCCAGCTGGGGACGGAGCAGGGGCGGTGGAGCAGCACAAGTAACCACTCTTCCAGCTCTGCTGCCTCATGTAGGCACCTCAGTGTGCTTCATGGGTAGGCTGTAGGGATGTACAAAAGGTACTTACCTTTCGGGGATTATGCTGATGGTGCAGGGGGAGGCGTTCCGTCCCTCCCCCCGGAATCCTCACCAGGGGGGGAGGCACTCCGTCCCCCCCCCCCCCGGAATCCTGGCCAGCCGGCTGTCCTCCTCAGCAATTCTGCAGCGCTGGCATTCAGCCTCCCCAAGATCTGTGGCGGAACTTTCGTACATCCCTAGTGGGCTGGCCCTGATGGTCACAGTTATTATGAACCCTTTGTGGGCAATCAAAATATGTGGATAATGGGAAAACGCAGATGGAGAACCTCCAGCCCGTGGGCTGAATTCAGCAGCTAGGCCCATGAAGTCCTCCAGAGTGGCCCCTCCCTGCAGCTATGCCCCCTCAGAGAACGGAGCAGGGGTGGCACAGAGGCTCCTGACTGAAGCACAGCCTTGCAGAGCACCCCTCAAAGCTGCGGCTCAGTGGGCTTTGCTCCCCCTCACCTTTCCCAGTCAAGAAAGCGTGGGGTGAGCGAAGCTGAATGATGTGTATATGTGTGTATGTTTGCATGTGGGTGAAGAGGGCGTGTGTCCCTGTGTGTGAATGGGATGTGTATGTTTGAATGGGGTGTGTGTGTGTGACCATGAATGGTGTCTGGGAAAGCACCTGGAAGGCAAGCCAGCAGTGGGGGTAGATCCTCCCACTTCTGGCCTGTGGTGCCTGATGTGCTTGCTTGGAGCCAGTTTGGCCTGTGCGTCAAAAAAAGGTTCCCGCCCCTGATGTATAGGTTGGGAGGGAAGGCCAGGCACATTCATTAGCCGTGGGTTTTGACTATGATGCTGTTCTCAAAGCACAGGATCGACTAGTGCTCTAAAGGCCCAACAGCTCAGTCCTACATCTGTCTGCTCAAAATCAAGTCCCATCACTTCCCATCCAAGGAGAGCTGCAACAGACTAATGTCTAAGAGAATCGTGGAGAGAAGTGGGCTGCCAGGTTACCTGTCTGGCCTCAGGGGAAGTGCTACTTAAATGGTTTTAGGATTGACTTAGAAGTAAGTCTCCCTGACTCCAGCAAGAGTGCTGAGAAATGCAGCATAATTCAGATTAAAGTAGGGATGGACGAAAGTCACTTACCTGATCCCGAAGCTTGCTTCGCGGTGGGGGGGAGGCGCTCTGTCCCTCCCCCCGAAATTCTGGGTGGGGGGGAGGTGCCCCATCCCTTCTCGCCGAAATTCTGGCCGGGGGGGAGCGCCCCGCCTCTCCGTCCGCGAAAGTTCTGCTTCTGCTGGGAGGCCCGGGACACAAATGGCGGCGGCCATAGCCGCTGCCGTTTGCGTCCCTGGCTTGCAGTCAGCTGTGATAGGCTATGTAAAAGTTTACGTAGCCTATCACGGCTGACTTTGAAAAAAAAAAAAGTGTACGCAAATGGCGGCGCCCATGGGCACCGCCATTTGCGTACGCGCTTTTTTTCCCCCAAAGTCAGCCGTGATAGGCTACGTAAACATTTGCGTAGCCTATCACGGTGTTTTTTAAAAATCTAGCCATGATAGGCTACGTAAATCTTTACGTAGCCTATCACGTTTGTTGTTGTTGTTGTTTTTTACTTGGAAATGGCGGTAGCGGCAGCCGGTCAGAAGACTGGCCACCGCCGCCCCGCCGTCGGGAGCTGCCGCCGCGAGGGACATTCGCCAAAGGTAAGTCCCATCCCGGGGGTGGTGGTGGCGGGGGGTGGCGGATTGTTTCTCCACCAATTTTGGGGGGCCAAATGCGTTGGCATTCGGCCTCCCGGAGATTCATGGAGAAATTCTCCGACACCCCTAGATTAAAGACAAGAACACCCCTCTTAAGTGGCTGGGGGTAGAATTCCTTGCTAAGAGACATCCCTACAGAGCGAGCTTCATTTTCCTTGTGTGTGATGCCGCCATGGCTTTTTACAAACGCCGATTCACCTTTCTCACATCCTCCATCTCTCACCTCCTAACCCTTCCCATGTTTTTCTCCTGGGGTCCTTCTTTCTCAAGTTTTATGAATAAAACAATCGTAGGAATGCTGGGATTTCTCTCTCTCCAAGCACACGTTTTGTTTTGATAAACTACAATGTTTTCTCTGTAGAAAAGTATTAACCGCTTACATCTATTTTCTCAAAGACCATGCATGAATATTAAAAGGGATTTATTCTTACAATGGCTTCGGGCAGTTGAGTAATCCATTATATGCTGTCATATCACACTGTGGTAATGTGAAAAGCTGCTAGTCCCTCCAGTACTCTTGATTAGCAATATGGGGGCCATTTTTTTTTTTGCTGTAAACACATTTTCTTCCCCTGTGTGCCAAGTTCACATTAAAAATTAAGATGTGATTCTTAATCCATTGCTTTGTTTTAATAATAATAATAATAATAACAACAACAACAATGATAATAATAATGATCTTTTCTTTTTAGAAAATAATGGCTAACAAGTGCATTTCCTGCTGGTAAAAGGTGCTAAGTTACATTTAATCAATCAATTAATTAATTTCAATGTATAATATGTGCCTCTCCAAGGCTCATGTATATTTCAGTCCCATACAAATTCATGTAAAACTTTCATTCCTAAATCCTAATCCAGGTTAACAATTAACACATTTCCAGGCAATCAAGCATCAAAGCAGAGCAGAAGCTCTGCATGCCACCCACAATAAGGAGATTCAGCCCATACTGAGGAGAGAAATTTCGGTCTTTGCTCCTAATGTCTAGGGTTGCCAGTGTTTTGTCTGGAAAAAGTCTCCAGTCTTTGGTCCTGGTGAAACTGACAGGAGTGCTCACCTTTTGCCTGGTGGGGATTTTATTTATTTACATTTATTTATTTCAGCCTTCCCCAGCCTGGTGCCCTCCAGATGCTTTGGACTTCAACTCCCATGAGTCTCAGTCACATGGCCAATGGACAGGAATGCTAGGAGGGCACAGTGTTGGAGAAGGCTGATTTATTTAAAAAAATGTTTATATCCCAAGACAGCTAATAACGTTCTTTAAAATCTGCAGTATAGCTTGGCTTGTTTGCCTTTAACAGCCACATGACTGGGGCGGGGGGAGGGATCCTCAACAGATGAGCTTTTTTCTTCCCCAAGAAGATGAAGCAATAGGGGACAAAAGCGTCGCCTCCTGCTTTTCTTTGCCAGTTATGAAAAGAACAAGCCATGCTGGCCCAAGATATTTTGCTGCCTGAGGCAAAGGACAAAATGGCACCCTCCTCCCAATGCCGTATACAGACACTGACCAGACTGGCAGTTCAATTGCACTTTGACATTGGCAACAGAGCAGAATTCTCCACCACATTTGAGGGCAGGAGGCTGCACAGCACACATGGCTCTGTCCTCTGGTACCAGGCAGCTGCTCCCGTCGCCTCCCAGCATCCGCTGCCTGAGGCAGCTGCCTCACTTTGCCTAATGGTGAAGGTGGCCCTGAGAACAAAGTCTGTAGTTATGCAAATGTCAAAGGCACAACAGCACTGCTAGAAAGACAGTTGGCAGTCCTACTGATGAATTAGTTAGCTCATTGATGGTGAGCAGGCAGCTGCCAAAAAGCAAGTGATCACTTATGTGCAGGGAGTTCATGCGTGCCAGCCCCGAACTATACTGATTAGGCTAAAATCCAGTGCATAATGATGTCTGCTTAGAACCCATGGAAATCCTCTTGAAATAAATGTGACTTGTGTGTATGCAACTGTGTGTCAGGCTACGTCTAAAGACAATGGGGCCAGGAAGAATGAATCTTTGAGCCAGGGGGAGACGGACAATATTTCCCTTGAATGGAAATGTGAGCACTGGTGAAAGTGGTGTGCTGATGTCCCATATGGGCTGTGTGGCAGCTCCAGTTCTGATGCCCAGGGCCTTCTTTCTCATTATTTCTCTACTTGCTTCTTTATTTCTTTATTTCTTTTGTTTATTTATTTACAGAGTAATCCTATCCGGAGTGGAGTGAAGATCCAGAGGCAGACAAACCGCCTCATCCAAAGCCCTGCTGGGCTCATGCTGGCAGAGCAGAAGCGATGGGAGAGCAGTATTTCTGTCGGTTTCTTTTTCAAATGAATTATCAATCTGTGCCACCCCCAAGGCTGGCAGAGATGAAGAACTGGTTTGGTGGAGGTCCTGGGGTGCCTGTGGCTCCACACGCTCTCCCAGCACGTCCCCCAGCCCACCTCCGGCTAATTCCAACATCAGAAAGTATCTGGCCACAGAGGTTTCTGCAGGGGCTGGGAGGCAAATCCAAGGCCGGATCTCTTCCTCTGAAGGTGAATCTCTCTCCCTGCCCTTGAAAGGAGAGATCCCTCAAATCCTATGGCACTGGGACATCCTCCTAGGGCAATAGGATTGCAGCCTTAAAGTATTTATAAGGTGTCTCATGGCTCTCAGAAAGTAGCATACACAATGAGATGAGAAACACTGAGATGCATTAGAAGCATCAGATCATAAGAACACATTATTGTAAGAAAGCACAGAGTCTCAACAACCAGCAGTGTAAAACAGAAACAAGCCACTGTTCATGAAAGGCAGCCTGGAACTGGTACATTTTTAAAGTCCATTTGAAGGCCTGCATTATAGGGGGTCATGCACATTTATAATTGATATGATAATTACATAATTGATTCAGACCCAGATTCTAGCCTCATTTGTAAGTGATGTAGAAAACTGAAAGTAAATTATCTTTACATTTTTGTAAATTTGAGTTTGGAGAATGTATTCTAGAATATTTCTCCCTTTTCCCCAATTTAATCCTGCTGTAGGGCTGGCATGTGTATAAACCACTGTTGGAAAAGGAGCTAGGAAGACCCTGGGGCAGGAGAGGATGGATCTATATTTGATGTGCATTGGACTCAATAAATATACTTCTCTGCAGCTGGGAAATTCCTGCATTTGGTGCTAGGGTGGCCAGGTGACCTACTTTACAGAGGACAGTCCTCTGGTTTGGCGAGCTGGCCAAGGACAGTTCTCTATGTGGAGGTGTCCTTTATTTCATAGGCTGTACAATCCAGGTCTGCTTTAAAGTCAATGAATCATAAAGATGGAGAGCAGGGGCCCTGAAGTTGCCGATCAACAGTTAGCTCCTGGACAGCAGACTGAGTGAGCAGGCAAACAGATCACCTGGTCAATCTTCTCAATGATTTGGGGATGTAGTATAATTCTGTTTAAATTATACTTATTTTAAAATTTGCACCTATGCATATAAATTTGCACATGCACATTTTCTGCAAGTTGGTGTCCTCTTTTTGGGTGATGCATTTCCTCTTCTTTTTGGCAACACAGTGGCCACCCTATTTGGTGCTTTCCCATTTTAATCTTTCGAAACCAGTGTTAGGCTGAAAGTCTGCAAAACTGAATTTTCAGCCTGAATTTGGACAAGCGTCACATGCTGGATGTACCTGATCTCGTCTGATCTCGGAAGCTAAGCAGGGTCAGTCCTGGTTAGTGCTTGGATGGGAGACTGCCTGGGGATCAGGCTTCCTGCACTGAGCAGGTGCTTGGACTCCCGAAGATTTGTGGAGAAATTCTCTGCCAACCCTACTGGCCGCTGGGCAGCCTGCAGGGACGCAAATGGCAGCTGCCGTAGCCGCCGCCATTTGCGTCCCTGTATTTTGCCTTGATAGGTTACGTAAATATTTATTTATCACGGCAAATATTTATAAATATTTATTTATCACGGCAAAAAAACACACAAAAAAGCGGACGCAAATGGCGGCGGCTACGGCAGCCCCCATTTGCGTTCCCTTCCCCCCCCCGCCGTTTGGGAAGCAACTGGCGTCCCAGCGTTAGCCGTGATAGGCTACGTAATTATTTACGTAGCCTATCACAGCTATAATAAGGAAGCGAACGGCGGCCACACATGCAGCTGCCATTCGCAAGTCAGCGCGGACGGCGGCAGGTAAGTGCTCCATTTTGCACGCCTTTCATGGGGTGGGGGGTGGGGGGCTTTGTTCCGCCATGGATTTTGGGGGGCTGAATGCACTGGCATTCGGCCTCACCGAGATCCATGATGGAATTCTCTGACATCCCTACTGAAAACATGGTGGGCATTTTAGCTCAGTGTTAGTGTTTGGGATATGTGTATTTTCTAACAATTTTGAATGTACTGTGTGTACATTTTTTCTTCTTCAAGGGAAGTTCGTCTTTTCAGCCCTGTTCCAGGTATGTGTTATCTAAACTCTGGGAACTTGCAAATGTGACATTTTCTTCAGTCCTTCAGGGCAGCAAAGTTATGATGAGTTAAATACACACCTATGACATCATCTTGCAGAGGAGGAAGATATATGAACCATGAGAGAGAAAATCATTGTTGAAATACAGCTGATCATAGATAATGCATAAAGAAAAAGAACATAAAGAAATAATTATCCTAAATTGCATGCAGATATATAAAAATGGTTTAAGATTGTCAGAATTATCATAATAATCGATATGGAAAATCAAAGCAAATCTTTGGAATTCCCCTTGATTGAGTTGTTGGCCACCAGTTGTTGGCCATCGTTACAAACTTTAAGATGTTAGTTTAACTCATATAAACTTTTTAAAAAAATTAATGCAACTATTCATCAGGAGTCATTGATTTTTCTTCTGCTCTGTAAAGTTCCCCGTTTCCCCTGGATTATTATTAAAATGTTCTATCTGTGGATTGCATTCTTGTCTAGTTTTTGATTCTTGTATCATCTACTCTGAAGAGATCTGCGGGTACTTTGATAGATGGAAGGAAAGACTTGATTTTGTTTTCCCCATGGTCTGTTAAATAGCTCTACCCTCTGTACCATTGGACCAACCAGGGCAGCATTGTGCATTCTGACTGGCAATCTGCTGACGAGATGGATGTGCCCCCACTTTCATCACTGCTTACAGTTTTTGCTCAAGCGAGAAGGAAGGTCTGAGAGACCAATTTCAAACATGCCACTTAAAGCACTTTTGTGCCTCAGTCCTGTATGGGCTGAATGAAAATGCATCCCCTCCAATTCTCCAGCCCACTTGCAGATTAAAAATTGGGTAGGGGGGCATTTCAGTGATTTTTCAGGGGGAATAAAATTGTTTGAAATGATCATGGGGGGCAGGCGGGCTTATAATTGGTGGTGGCACTCCTTTCTTCTTCTTTTAAATGTAGTTTTAGCACTACCACTATATTTTTGTTTTGTAGAATGGCCCAGATGTAATATTATTCCAGGGAATTCTAGGGAAAAAATGGTGGACATCAATTCCACCCCCCACCAATAATGCCCAAGAATCATGCTATGTCGAGGGCATTCTGGGAAACAAAAAATGATTGCTGCCCAGGGGACCCCTGGCATTGCCTGTAGTGGCAGTGCTTAAAACGTGTTTAAAAAAGCAGAAAAGGCAGCTGCCACCTCCACCGCCATTCCCAAGGGTGACCCCTTTGAACATTTCACACCATTTTTCTCTCCTTTTAAAAGTGTCTCCCAAGTCCCCCACACCCTGAATTTCCCCCACTAAGAACTTTCAGCTCAGCCTTTTCTCCCACCATTGGTGTACATGTGTGAAAGAGAGAAAAAAGGAATTGCCATATTAAAAGTTAAAACACTGTGCCATCCTTGAGAATGAAGGCAAGGGACATTTTTCTTCCTCCCTCAAAATACTACAACCCAGGGTCATCCTATGAAGGGGACTGGTGGGAAATTCAGGGCAGATAAAAGGAAGGACTTCTTCACACCGCGTGTAGTTAAGGTATGGAATTCGCTACCACAGGATGTAGCGACGGCCACCAATTTGGATGGCTTTAAAAGGGGGTTGGACAAATTCCTGGAGGAGAGGGCTATCAATGGCTACTAGTCTGATGGCTATGTGCTACTTCCAGTACCAGAGGCAGGGAGCCTATGTACACCAGTTGCTGGGGAACATGGGTGGGAGGGTGCTGTTGCGCTCATACCCTGCTTGTGGGTTCCCGGTCGACAGCTGGTTGGCCACTGTGTGAACAGAATGCTGGACTAGATGGACCCTTGGTGAGATCCAGCGTGGCTCTTCCTATGTTCTTATGGACTAAACAAGCCTGAAAATGTAGCCAAAGAAAAGGGATAATGTGTGGTGACGTTTAAAGTGGGTAAAGAATAACTTGTGAATGGTGGTACTGCGCAGGGGAGAATTCCCCAGTGAAAATGGAAGCTCTTTATAATGTAGGGATGTACAAAACTCTTACCTGGCTCTGTGCTGGGCAATCCGCGGTGGGGGGGAGGCGCTCCGTCCCTCCCCCCGGAAAAACTCCCTGGCTGGCTCTGCTCCACGGCGACTCCGCGGAGCCGCTGGCCGGGGCCGCCCGCAGCTGGACATCTGGCTGCTGGGCTGCACAGGGACGCAAATGGCGGCAGCCATAGCCGTGATAGGCTATGTAAATATATACATAGCCTATCATGGCTAAAGATACGGACGCAAATGATGGCGGCTACGGTGGCCGCCATTTGCGTTCCTTCCTATTGCCGTGATAGGCTACATATATATTTATGTAGCCTATCACGGCAAAAGACATGGATGCAAATGGCGGTGGCTATGCCATTTGCGTCCCTGCCCTGAGCCGTGATAGGCTATGTAGATACTTACATAGCCTATTACGGCTTGCCAGGGACGCAATTGGTGGCCGCCGTAGCCACCGCCATTTGCGGCCGCAGCCCGGCAGTGGCTGGAGCCGCCGGAGCTGCCGCTGTGGCCGTAGCCGCCACCAGAGCCGCCACTGCTGCCGGAGCCGCAGCCAGGTAGGCTCAATTTCGTGGGGCTTTCGCAGGGTGGTGGGGTGGGTTGCTCCGTTCCGCCACGGATTCCGGGGGGCCGAATTCACTGGAATTTGGCCTCCCTGGGATCTGTGGTGGAATTCTCTAACATCCCTATTAAAATGAGGATTTTGGCCTTAGAAGTCAGCATGTAAATGTTGCATTCTGCCTTTCTAAGAGGCAGGTCTGGGAGGCCTGAGGGTGAGCAAGTTGTGTGACTGAACTACAAGAAACAGTTTCACTTTAAGAGCAGATGCTGGTATGACTGCGTGGTTGGGGCTGCATAATCTCCTCAGGGACCAGAACGCTCCTGGGCCTATATGGAAGAGTTACCTTTTCCATTTAAGTTGCACTTGTTTTTTTGCCCCTTACAATTTAAGTTTTCTGCCCTGGGCTTTCCCAGAGAGTTGTGATAACAAATAGTAGAGGGTGTTCTTTTAAAAAGAAAAAGTCTGGGGTATGCTGCTGTTCTTGCTACAGCGGGGCACAAATGGTCTCTTGAAATTCTCCACCCTATTTGTGGGCAGAGAAATTTGACTGAATTTCTCCAGGGGGAGGGGAAATTCTCCAACAGTTTCTCATGGGTAGGACTCACCATTGGCAAAGCACAGATAGGACTCACCATTGGTTGTGGCACAGCCTCCTTCATTTTTCCTAAGGGTTTTTGCTAGTGACAGCAGCAGCAATCCTGTTGGGAGCCTGGCTCCAATTTTACATCATCCACAATGCCCCAACTTGCATCATACCAGGCCATGGGCATGAATGGGGGGGGGAGAGGGAAGGCAACCACTCCTCCCCCCCAAATGAAGAACATTTGAAGAAAATTCTGCAGTTTCCTTTTATTTCTAGGGGAGGAGGAAAAGAGAAATCTCAGAACTTTTCTCAGAGACATTTCTTCTGAGAAATTTTGGCTCAGCAGTAGTTGTCATTTTTCAGGGTTCAGCACCTTCCCCAGGGTCTTCCAAACATTAGCTTTTTGGGGGGAGGTTTGTGGATACATCTTGTCCCTAATGCAGATGTTTAGAATACCACTCCTTCCCTGCAAGCCCTGTAGCAGGTGTGAGGGGGGCAAAGTTGTGTCCAGCTCCAGAAAAGAGGTGGAGCTAGCACTGTGCCAGAATCTGTCCTTCAATTTCCTGAAAGCTTTCTTCCCCCATGAAAGGGGGAAGAAATTCCCATTTTTCTGCCTCATTCTCAGGGTGTTTTATAATTTATTTTGGTAGTTTTTTTTTTACCTTTCCTAATGACCGTGAAGTGGCTGAGGGTACTATTTGTGTGTGTTTTCTTTCTAGAACACATCTTTCCATTGCTGTGCAGTCTCCCAGGCTGCCTGAGTTTCCTGATCTGAAAACAAGTTCTATGGGAAGAATGATCTCATGATGTCTTCCCCTGGGCTTTAATTGAAGTGTGGGAAGCCAAGGAGGCTGCACACTGCAGGACAGATGATTGTACAATGAAACACAGGACACTCACACACACTCCTTGGCCACCTCATAACTAAGGTAAGCACACGAACCCCAAGCCCAGCCTGTGAAAATGTCTTTGAAATGTTCTTCTCTTTTGATTTTCTTTTCAATGGCAATTTATTTTCTAACAAACTGAGTGAGAGTGGCCAAAAAAAATATGGAAGAAATTTTGGGCACAGCACTACTTCTCACACATGCAATAGTTACTGTAAGCTACAGTTTTAACTTCTATGGCTTAAATCCAACAATGCATGAGCAAACCTCCACTCATGCAACATGTCTTCCCCTTGCTCTCCTCTCCTGTAGAGCCCCCCATGCAGTCCCCTAACCTTCCAGATCTGTTTTTTTTTGGCGGGGGGGGGGGAGGCTGCAGTGGGAAGGGAAATCTGTTCCTCCATGGATGGGCTGCATGCATTGGATCCAGCCCTATTTGTCTGAACTAGTGAAAGCCAATTTACCCTTATACAAGTCTATGGATAGGGTTTGGAGGGAACATACTTCTTTTTGTTCTGGAAGTTGGAAAGTCCCAAGTTAAAAGAGAGAACAGCTGGGCCACATCAAGACAGAGCAGCAACCTTAGCCATGATCTTTACTATGGGTCGCGTCATGGCATATTATGTGTGCACTGGTTCTGCTGGGCCGTCCCACAGTCCTCGTGGATTAGAGGTGATGGTTGATTAGCAAGAAGCACTTCAGGCAATCAGCACTGCAGTCACTCTCTGCTGGAGAAGGCTGATTTGCAGCGTCTGCTCTCCACACTGAGTGCACTGCTTAGGAATATAAATACTGTTAATCCCTCAGGTTAATATCAGCTTTCATCGTCCTTCCCCATTATCATCTCCTTGCTGTTAATGAAACAGATAGCCATAGGGGACAGGCAAGGGGGAACTGGCCTAATCAGTATACATGGTGGTTGGAAATACTGTAACTAAATTGACAGGCCTGGGAGATTAGGGAGTTGAGGAAACCTAAAAGAGGTGATGTGAAATAAGCACTTCCAGATTTTGTTCCTATTGAAGCTAGGATCATATGACTAAAATAGGCCTGGTTGTCGTTGCTGTGGTTGTTGTTTTCAAAGAAAGTAAGTTCTTGGCTCCATTCATACCCTGGCTTCACCCCTTTAAGGGGAAAGACCACAGCTCAGTGGCAGAGCACCTGCTTTGAATGCACAGGGTCTCAGGTTCAATCCCTGTCATCTCCAGGTAGGGCTGGGAAAGACTCTTGTCTGAAATCCTGCAGAGATGTTGCCAGGCAGTGCAGATCATACCAAGCTAGATGGACCTATGGTTTGACTTGGTATAAGGAAGCTTCCCACACTGGATCCCATCTTGATTTGGAAGGGGAGTTGGGAGACCTCCACTCACGCAACCATACTGTCATATGATAGTTGCCATCATCATAACAAATGTATACGACTGGGCTGCAGGAATAGGCATCTGCTTATTTTGTGTGTGGGGTGGGTGGGTGGAGACAGTCTTTGTGTGCTTCAGAAAGGCAGCTGAAATTAATCCACGCCATCTCAAAGAAGAGCAGCTTGCAGCACCACATCATGAGAGGTAGGGGAGCATGAAGCAGGCCTCAATGGCTGATGGGAGTTCAGGGCATCCACAGCTATGTCCCAGTGGAGCAAGGCCTGCAGTGAGCCATCTTCCTTGCTGCTAGGACATTCACACACCTGATTATTCCCTGCAGTGCTTTGTGATTAATGCTAACAATTCAGACAGGCCATGGCAATGTCTGAGGTCCACTTGATGTTGCCTTGCCTTTGGTGATCGGTTTCCACCAGGGATGAAGTGAGTATTTGGATGAGGGATGGAAAAGTGACCCCTCTACGTGAAAGGCTGTCAGCATATCATGACTACCCCACTTTGAGCTGGATCCAGACCACATATGTATGTATGTATGTATTTATTACATTTATATCCCACCTTTCTTCCATCATGGAACTCAGGGTGGCCACATGTGGTTCCCAGGTGGTATTTGGATGAGGGATGGAAAAGTGACCCCTCTACGTGAAAGGCTGTCAGCATATCATGACTACCCCACTTTGAGCTGGATCCAGACCACATATGTATGTATGTATGTATTTATTACATTTATATCCCACCTTTCTTCCATCATGGAACTCAGGGTGGCCACATGTGGTTCCCAGGTGGTCTCCCCTCCAAGCACTGACCACACCTAGACCTGCTTAGGTTCAGCAAGGTGGCTGGACTGAAGCTACAAACAGGGCTTGCTTTCCACCCCACCTGGTAACCCTCTCCTGTCAGTACCCCCCCCCCCAATTTGCAAGGAAAACCACCTCTGAGAAGGTGAGAAGGGGGAGGGAGCTATTTGCAGTGAGAGGAAGCCTGGATTGGTCAAGAAAACAAAGTTCCTGGCTCCCTGCAGGAAATGATGCTTCTGAGCATGATCAGTATCATTTCAAGAAGTTCTGGAGTTATTTCAAGAAGTTCTGGAGTCTGCCCGCCAGGCTCGCTGTCTTGTACGATAGTGAGCTGGACTCTCTCCTGCCTTGGTCTGCCCACTTTTGTTTTGCTTGCCAAGGAAGCAGGAGTCTATGCTATCTCAGTGTTGTGGCAGGCATTCTTTGCGAGTGCTTGTAAAACCCGTCAAGGTTTTGGGTTTATGTACGTTATGTACAAAGAATGCTTGCAAAATCCAGATGAATCTTGAGGGGAGCAGCAAGGTGTTTGCCCGTCCCTAGTTTCCACTCAGGATAGAAATGAGAAAGGAAGACTCATTCTAAAATAAAAGGGAGACAATTCCCCCCCCCCCGAAAATATCCAGAGATGTGGGTTTTCTGAAAAATTTCCCATTATGAAAATTTAATTTGCATAATGTTATTTGAATAGGAAAAAAATCAATTCGCATTGGAAAATGTTCTGATGCCCTATAGCAGGGTTGGGCAACTTGTGGCCCTCAAGATGTTTTGGCCTAGAACTCCTATCATCCCTCACCATTGGCTATGCTGGCTACAGCCAATGGGAGCTGAAGGTCAAAACATCTTGAGGGCCACAATTTGCCCACCTTTGCCCTAGAGAGCTCTAATTAACATGTTTATTTCACGTGTATTTAGTAACCAAAGCTAAAAGAAAAGTATTGTCCCAATACACCACAAGTATTTGAAATATCTGAGGGAAAAAAATTAAAGGATGCTTAGGACGCTATCCTATGCATGTTTAGATAGAAAAAAGTCCTATAATTCTCAGTTGGGAACTGAGAAAGTCCTACAACTCATGCTTCTAGTTGGGGCATGCTGGGAGTTGTAGGACTTTTCTCTGTCTAAACATGCATAGGATAGCACCCTTAATCTGATTTAAATGTTCTATTATGTAGAATTTTTTATTGGAATACTTGTAATTTTTTAAAGACAATAGCATTTACTTCCCTTCCATTGTTTGAATTTAAGAAAAAAACATACACAAAGGCAGTGAAAAGTGTGGATACATTAATTAATTTTAGCAACCCAAAGAACTTTGCATGATATGCTGACAACCACTCATCTTTTTCAGCAGAGTTCAGCTCTCTTCCACTAATGTTCAGTCTCCCTGTCACTATTTATTACGTCTATTTTACACTGAGACATATATGTATTTCAGTGATATGTATGTATTCTTTCACATACTTGTTAAGGATAATCACCTGAAAAACATTAATTGCAACTTTGAAACTGTCAAGCTTCCCTAATATTGCATTTGCAATTGGCATCCATTCATTTTTTAGTAATGAACTTATTAAACGGATAATTTTCCATGGAAAAAGAAAGTACTAGAAATTTTCCTATCCCACATCACTGAATATAACTATATTATACTGCATGAAACTAAAATGTAGAACTCTCAGGGATGTGTATATATGCTTGAGCTATGCTCAGGTTAGTGCCCCACTGTCTGTGGATGATGGGAGTTGTAGTTGAAGACATCTGGAGGGCACCAGATTGAGGGTGGCCAGTGCAGACAAACTGTTCTACCCACTTATCCATTCTCCCTTTCTTCCGAATGTAAGTTTTTCGTTAACATGGAAAAGAGAGTGCCAAATCCCCATGCTTTCTGCAATTTCTGGACATAAAAATGAATGGTGCAAACAATAACACAGCAATAGCTCTGGGAGACATATGAACATCCCTAATCACATCTCTCTAATAGAATCAAGTGCAGTGGTCTCTCACACTAACACTCATCACCATATAATATTGAAGGATACCCAATACATATACACCATTCACATAAAAGGGAATCCAAATGTCCGCTACTTGGAAAAATGGCTTGTTATTTACTACCATTTCATCTTCACACTCTTATACAAGGAGCATCCCTTTTCTGCAGCAAAAGACATTCCTGGGCTGAGCTTCACGTTTAATTTCAGGAAGGAACTTGCAAGAACAGCACCAAGTTTTGGGCAGGCCAGAAAAGGTCTTTTGCTACTCAGCAGCTCATCAAGGAAAAAGAGAACAGGATCAGCCGAGACCTCCAATGATTACATTCTCTGCGGCTGGCTGGCTGGCAGGCTGGCAAGCTATGTAGCTGTCTAATAAAATGGTTCTCTTGCATTAGTGTGAAGCCAAAGTGACATCCAATACCTGGTTAGGGTAATCAGACTGGATGTTCACTTGGGCTATTCAGGTGGACATAGCCTAAAAGGATATTTGCCAACAGTTCTAGATTTTGAAATGCTGACAAGTTTGGAGCATGTTCCCCATTATAGAAGCCGTTTCCCATTCACAGTTGTGGCACTGCATCTCCTTTTCCTTGCCTATTTCTTAAATAAACAAGCCATGGCTGTCCATATGCCATGATTTCGCAAGCATGCCATGCAAGCATGGGAAGTTTTATTAGTTGGGGAATTCAGCATTCTGAGAATCTCAGCTTTTCTTTTTTAGTATTTCTTTTTGTAAAAGCAAGATTTTAGCCCATAAAGGCTATGAACTATGGCAAATGGCTGGTACTATTTCAGAAGCTATTGAGAGGGAAGTCTGAGCAGGATTGCTAGTGATTGGGGTCTAACATCATTGCCTGGCATTAGGGATGTTGGAGAAAACTGCAACGGAATCAAATGATTCCAGATTTTTATGACTCCGACCTGAGGATTCTGCAGAGGACTAGCTTTTCCCCAGATGGGCAGATTCTGTGAACTTGTGGAGTGTTTTTCTAAATTTCCTGAAGTTTGCACAAATTCAGTAATAGAAAAATATGCAAAAAACCCCCAGCTGAAAATGCATATTTCCCTTATAGGCTAAAGCATGAAAATGCACATTTGGGGCGATTTGTGCGTCTTGTGGGGATTTGCTCATTTTTGTAAGTGCAACTTACATGTGAACTTGTGTGAATGCAAATTTGCACAAATTTGGAAATGGAAAGAAAAACCTGATTCCATTGATGGCGAAATGACAGAATGAAAGGCATGTGACAATCTGCAAAATGCAGACAGAACAGATTTTGCAAAATCCATACATCCCTACCTGGCATAGCATAATTCTTTGTCCTTCCTTATTATGACAAACAAAAGCAGAAGCAAATTTGTAAATATGCGTAGTGAATACATGTCACAATGATCTGCAGTTCTTGCCAGCAACTTCAGGTGTGTGTGTGTGTGTTTTAGTGCAGAGTGCATATACCCCTTAGGAAGTTATCAACATGGAAACAAGCTGTTAACAGGCCATCTGATGAATTCAGTCTGTGCTTCTTCTAGAGAAAATTGTGTTTGGACTCAATCATCACTTCAGTTAACATGATGCTCCTTGGAGCTCTGGAAGACTGTTTTAAGTGAGGCATTTCCAGAGGGGTAGTCATGTTTGTCTGATGTAGCAAAAACAACAACAGAGTCTTGCGGCACCTTGCAGATGAATAAATTTATTCTAACATAAGCTCTGGTGGACACTGCCCACTTACATGAGATGAAAGTTCCTAGTTGCAAACTTTCGCCCCCAAATTGGGAGGTGGGGTAAGAGACCGCCTAAAAAGGTCATTGGGGGTACACCAGGCCCCATCATTGCAGGATGTTAAGAAGGCCCTGAAAACACGATTTTAATTTGGCCTTCCCCTGGTATGCTGGCTGTTGCTGCTGTTTTTATTGCTGTTTTCATTGCTGTTTTCATTGTTTTTACTGTGTATATTGCTTTTTAAGACTGTATCAGTTTTATTATGTGTTTTATTATTGTACGCCGCCTTGGGAGGGCTTCTGCCCTGAAAGCCTGCCAAGGAAAAAATTAAACAATAAATAAATAAAATGTGTGTGTGTGTGGCTGAACATTTCAAATATTTTATGGGTGATGGTTACCATTGATGGTGGCATACTGTTTTTCATTTATTTTTGTTGTATTTTATGTATGATGTTGCGATGACTTATGGCTAATGGAAATAAAATGTATATTCTATTCTTTATTTGCCTCCACTGGAAAAGGTGATAGCAGTGGCAGAACTCCTTGCAGTGGCTATCTGCCAAAAGCCACCATTTCCCTTCCAGAATGATGCTACGTTATGATGTGGTGTAATTCTGAGATGCATTTGTGGGTTGGGGGTGGGTGGGGAAATTGCTGCCTCATGGAGATCCACCATCAAACCAAGATAGAGAGAGAAAAAGGAAAGGCATGTTCAGAAGCCACTGCTTCTTGGGACTGGGCAGAAAGACTCAGGGAAAATGTAGAGGCTAACCTGTAAGTGAGCCCAGTATGTGAGAATACAGAACACGTTTACTGTTTACATGGCCTTGAAGTTAAAGTGGCTACTGTAACTTAAAATTTCCATGCTTTTGGTGCATGACTTTCTTTCTTTCTTTCTTTCTTTCTTTCTTTCTTTCTTTCTTTCTTTCTTTCATCACTGCTGCCCTGGAGGTTTTATTCCAGAATTTTACACCTCATCACTTGAAATCCAAATCTGATTTCAAATTCCACCCTTAATGTATTAATGGCCAATCTGTAAACCATTGCTACTTGAATCTGTTATCTTCTTTGTCCTGAAAAGCTGCCTCTCCCTCTGCTTTTCCTTTGATAGATTTATAGTATGCACTCATATCACTTATCAATCTCCTCTTTTTCATAGAGGAATGTTTATCTTGCCTCTCAGTCATTGTCCTCACAAGCTGGTTCTAATTTTGTTCTTTAGGGGTGGAATGCCACCATTTTATGTTTCCCTGAACAAGTGAAACCATAAAGAATGACCAGAAAACCCTGACCTTCCACCAGCATGTTCCCTTGGCAACAGCCAATTTGCTATTATGGTATTGAAAGTGAAATTCTAGTCTGTTCATAGAAAATAACAGCTACCTATTCAGACTAGGTCATAAGGAATTCAGAAGCAGATCTGGTTCTTTGGAAACAAGAACAAATACAATTCCATTGGGAACTAATTGCCTTCCACAATGCTAGGTGATGTGACCTGTGTTACCTTAAGCTCTTTATTTTTATTCTGTGACTGGGGAAGAAATAAAGATACATTATAACCAGACTGGTAAAATGTGGGCTAGATGATGCTACTGTTACGGAGACGAAGGTAACGTTCTGCATTTAGATAGGATGAACTGGTTGCACAAACACTGGATGGGTGACACCTGGCTTGGCAGCAGTGTATGTGAAAAGGGTCTAGGGGCTTTGGTAGACCACAAGTTAAACATGAGTCAGCAGTGTGATGCGGTGGCTAAAAAAGGCAAATGCAATTCTGTGCTGCACTAGCAGATGTATAGTGTCCAGATGGGGAGAAGTAGTAGCACCACCCTGTTCTGCTTTGGTCAGGCCTCACTCGGAGTACTGTGTCCAGTTCCGAGCATTGCAGTGTAAGAAGAATAATGACAATGGAACGTCTCCAGAAGAGGGTGACAACAATGGTGAGGAGGCTGGTGACCAAGCCCTATGCAGAAAAGTTGAAGGAGTTGCGTATATTTAGCCTTGAGCAGGAATATACGGATTGTGTAAAATCTGATCTGACTGTGTTTCATGGATTCTAAGGCACCTTTTGTTCTGTTGTCTGCCCACTGTTGTCTGCCCACTGGCGGAATTGGATTTTTTTGTTTCCAGATTTGTGCAAATTCACATTTGCACGATTTTGCATGTGTGCATTTTCATCTTAAGCCTACAGGGGAAATGCACATTTTTGGCAGGTTTTCTTTTATTTTGTATATTTTTCTATGATGAAATCTGTGCAAAATTCAGGAATATTAGAAAACCACTCCACAAGGTGCAGGATCTGCCTGTCAGGGGAAAAGCTGGACTGCTGCAGAATCCACAGGCTAGCCTTGAGAAGGAACAATTGAGAGGTAACACAATAGCCATTTTCAAATATTTGAAGCGTTGTCACATAGATGATGGAGAAAATGTGTTTCTGTTGTTCCAGAGGGTAGGACCTGAGCCAATGGGTTCTAATTACGAGAAAAGGGGATTTCAACTAAACAGACTTCCTGATGAGCTGTTTGACAGTAGAACAGACTGCCTCAGAAGGTGGTGGGCTCTCCTTCATTAGAGGGCTTTATTGTAGTGGATTTACTGTGTTGGCAGGAGGTTGGACTCGATGCCCTTTGAGGTCCCTTTCAACTCTATGATTGTATTATTCTATGGCCCCACATGGGAGGGATGGCTGCAGAAACCTTGTGCAGCTGTGAGGGAAGGGGAAAGTGCCCTGGCGGCCCTGACAGTCTTAAACCCTTGGCCTCCTCCACTCCTTCTCTAGAGTTGTGGCAGAGCAGCATCCACCTGCTTGGCCAGCATTGGCTGAGCTGCTCGCCAGTTATTAGGAATGGGAAGAGCTTCTTAAGCCCACTTGGCTCTTAGGCTGGTAGGGATTTTTCACACTGGGTGTGCCACACTGATCTGGGGCGGAGGCCTGTTTGAAGGGTGGTTTGCAAAGGATGGATTCTCACTATGCAGGTTCAAAGGGAAGAGAAACATCTTTGGAGATCACCCTGAGGCTCCCTGAGACCTGACTTTTCAAGGCTAGAAGGATGAAATACCACTTAACGGAGATGATATAATATAGTAGTATAACACTATAACACTATTAATGCTACAATGCCCACATGTGTGTGTATGTGTTTACACTGTAATGTGTGTGTATTGTTGTTGTTGTTCAGTCGTTCAGTCGTGTCCGACTCTTTGTGACCCCATGGACCATAGCACGCCAGGCCTTCCTGTCCTGCGCTCTCTCCCGGAGCGTGCTCAAGTTCATATTCATTGCATCCGTGATGCTATCTAGCCATCTCATCCTCTGCCGTCCCCTTCTCCTTTTGCCTTCAGTCTTTCCCAGCATCAGGGTCTTTTCCAGGGAGTTTTCACTTCGCATTAGGTGGCCAAAATATTGGAGCTTCAGCTTCATTATCTGTCCTTCCAATGAGCACTCAGGGTTGATTTCCTTTAGGATGGACTGATTTGACCTCCTTGCAGTCCAGGGCACTCGTAAGAGTCTTCTCCAGCACCACAGTTCGAAAGCATCAATTCTTCGGCGCTCAGCCTTCCTTATAGTCCAGCTCTCACAGCCATACATTACTACTGGGAAAACCATAGCTTTGATTAGACGGACCTTTGTCGGCAAGGTGATGTCTCTGCTTCTTACTATGCTGTCTAGGCTGGCCATAGCTTTCCTCCCAAGGAGCAAGCGTCTTTTAATTTCATGGCTACAGTCACCGTCTGCGGTGATCTTGGAGCCCAAGGAAGTAAAATCTGTCACTGCTTCCATTTCTTCCCCTTCTATATGCCAGGAAGTGATGGGGCCAGATGCCATGATCTTCGTTTTGTTAATGTTGAGTTTCAAACCAGCTTTTGCACTCTCCTCTTTCACCCTCAACAAGAGGCTCTTTAGATCCTCTTCGCTTTCTGCCATTAGGGTGGTATCGTCTGCATATCGGAGGTTGTTGATAATTCTCCCAGCAATCTTAATTCCGACCTCTGATTCATCCAACCCGGCATTTCTCATGATGTACTCTGCATATAAGTTAAATAAGCAGGGTGACAATATGCAGCCTTGTCGTACTCCTTTCCCAATTTTGAACCAATCGGTTGTTCCATGTCTGGTTCTTACTGTTGCTTCTTGACCCTCGTACAGGTTTCTCAGGAGACAGGTAAGGTGGTCTGGTACTCCCATCACTTTCAGAATTTGCCAGTTTGTTGTGATCCACACAATCAAAGGCTTTAGCGTAGTCAATGAAGCAGAAATAGACGTTTTTCTGGATTTCTCTTGCTTTCTCCATGATGCAGCGAATGTTGGCGATTTGATCTCTAGTTCCTCTGCCTCTTCGAAAGCCAGCTTGTACTTCCGGTAGTTCTCGGTTCGCATACTGCTGAAGCCTAGCTTGTAGGATTTTGAGCATCACCTTGCTGGCATGTGAAATGAGCGCAATTGTGCGGTAGTTTGAACACTCTTTGGCGTTGCCCTTCTTTGGAATTGGAATGTAAACTGACCTTTTCCAGTCTTGTGGCCACTGTTGAGTGTTCCAAATTTGTTGGCATATTGAATGCAGCACTTTAACAGCATCATCTTTTAGGATTTTAAATAGCTCGGCTGGAATACTGTCATCTCCGCTAGCTTTGTTGTTACTAATGCTTCCTAAGGCCCACTTGACTTCACTCTCCAGGATGTCCGGCTCAAGTTCAGTGACCGCACTATTATGGCTATCAGGGACATTCAGATCTTTCCTGTATAGTTCTTCTGTGTATTCTTGCCACCTCTTCTTAATCTCATCTGCTTCTGTTAGGTCCCTGCCTTCTTTGTCCTTGATCATGCCCGTCTTTGCACAAAACGTTCCCTTGAGATCTCTGATTTTCTTGAAAAGATCTCTAGTCTTTCCCATTCTATTGTTTTCCTCGATTTCTTTGCATTGTTCATTTAAGAAGGCCTTCTTGTCTCTCCTTGCTATTCTCTGGAACTCTGCATTCAGTTGGGTATATCTTCCCCTTTCTCCCTTGCTTTTCGCTTCCCTTCTTTCGTGAGCTACTTGTAAAGCCTCATCAGACAGCCACTTGGCTTTCTTGCATTTCTTTTTCTTTGGGATGGATTTCGTTGCTGCCTCCTGAACAATGTTACGGACCTCCGTCCATAGTTCCTCAGGCACTCTGTCTATCAGGTCTAATCCCTGAAATCTATTCCTCACCTCCACTGTATATTCATCAGGGATATGATTTAGGTCATACTTGAACGGTTTAGTGGTTTTCCCGACGTTCTTCAATTTAAGCCGAAATTTTGCAAGAAGCAGCTCATGATCTGAGCCACAGTTAGCTCCAGGTCTTGTTTTTACTGACTGTATGGAGCTTCTCCATCTTTGGCTGCAAAGGACATAATCAATCTGATTTCGATATTGACCATCTGGTGACGTCCATGTGTAGAGTCGCCTCTTGTGCTGTTGGAAAAGAGTGTTTGCTACAATTCTAAAAATTGGTATTCTGGCATTGTAATGTTAAAGGGGCCATGGTGGCTTAGTGGTTAAGACGCTGAACTACAGACTGGAAGGCTGGCAGGACAGCAGTTTGAGACCCGAGTGCTGCATGACGGAGTGAGCTCCCGTCTTCAGTCCCAGCTCCTGCCAACCTAGCAGTTCGAAAGCAAGAAATTGCAAGTAGATAAATAGGTACTGCTTCGGCGGGAAAGGTAACAGCGTTCCGTGCACCTCGGTGTTCAGTCATGCCGGCCACATGACCACGGAAGCGTCTTCGGACAGCGCTGGCTATTCGGCTTAGAAACGGGGATGAGCACCGCACCCTAGAGTCGGACACGACTGGTTGGGGACACCTTTACCTTTAATGTTAAAGTGCAAAAGCATTCTTTCATTTAAGTAGTATTTCACACACACACACACACACACATTCATTCATAGCCCTGGAAAGGTGTTGTAGCACTAATTAAAAGATCAATTAAAAAACAAACAGGGTGATAAAATGGGATCTAAGCTGAGCTTCAAATAGCTGCACAGGTGAATTAGACCTTCCTACCTACAGCAACTATGTCACATACACTGTTGTGGAATATTGCAGGATGAACATATCTCCAATAATGTGGGAAATCAACTGCAAATCCACTTGTAGCTTACAGTGGAAGAGCAATGCTTATTTGCACTAGGAGCCACCTGTTTGGAAGCAGCCTTTATGTGTGCTAACTAGGAATGTGTAGATGTCAACAGAACATTTATAGATGCTATACATCACATTCCTGCTGTTCTTCCTCCTTAGGAAATGGATTTCACATTTAAGTAGAACTGTATTGAAACTTGTCAGGGATGCTCTGACTTGGATTCCTGCATTGAGCAGGGGGTTGGACACAATGGTCTTGTAGACCCCTTCCAACCCTACTGTTCTATGATTCTATGATTCTCTCAGTTGCTCACCCCTCGCCCCATTTACTAAAACATCTCTTGATCTGTTTTCCTCAACAGTCTTTTGTTCCTCTGTTTCAAAAGTTTGCCAGCAGTCTTCGGAAGACATGGCATTGCCATTGCATGATGAAGTCACTCCACTGTGCTGAGCATCATTGGCCAATACAGTGACAACACTGTATTTTGATCAATGTGATTGCTTGATCTGTCTAAACTGATCTGACAGCGAGTTGGCAGTGGTGGGACAGCCACAAGTGATGGTGTTGGCAGTGGCTATACAAGTGACAGAGCAGTATGAAAAATAGCACCAAAGCAGTGCAGATGGAACCTCAGACTTCCAGAAAGTTATGTAAGCATCTTGCTTCACTGAACATTTCTTTTACGTTGAAAGCCTGTTTAACAACAAAATGCAAACTAATGGACAAATCCATACAAGACATTTATGAAAATGTACACCCACATTTATTTATAAGAGCAATTCCCATTTATTTGTTGTGGTGGGTAGAGGTAAGACTCTCTCGCAGCTTTCTTGTCAAAACCTCTTACTCCTAAGGCTTTCTAAATATGTCATGACCAAGCCTGTGGTGTTTGCATTGCATTGGCAGAGGAGTAGCGACAGTTCTGGGGTCACAGATGGCCCCGAAAATTCAGTCTTGAAATATATCAAAGAACCAGGCAGGCCAATAATGACCGTGATTTCTGCCAACAGTTCAGAAAGAGTTTTATGGGATTTCAGTCAATAATTCAGAAAAAGATGCTGTTCATTTCCTACAGAGACACAATAACAAGGCAAATGGTAGGCAATTCTTTTTGGCAAGATCATGCGGTGATTCAGTGTCAGAGTTCAGAATGGAATGGAATTCAGAATCTCTGCAGTGGATACCGATAAACATTTGTCAGAACCCAATAGTAGGGGTGTACAGATTTTATAAAATCCATTCTGTCCACTTTTCGCAGATTGTCAGGTGCCTTTCATTCCATCATCTGGTCACTGATGGAATTGGATTTCTCCCCCCAGTTTCTCAAATTTGCACATATTCACATTTGTACAAATGTGCACTTGCAAAAATGTGCCAATCCTGTCAAAATGCACAAATCCTTCCCCTCCCAAATGCACAAATTCACCCCCCCCCCAATGTGCATTTTCATGCTTTGGCCTATGGGGGAAATGCACATTTTTGGCTGTTTTTTTTTTAATTATGTATTTTTTATGACTAAATTTGTGTATAATTTTGGAAAGTAAAAAAAAAAAAACAAACCGTCTGCAAGTCAGTGGGATCCATGCAACTTGGGAAATGCTGGTCCATAGCAGAATCTGTGTGGGTCAGTTTCATAGAAATCTGAACTCATTTGATTCCATGGTGTATTGCTCTGTCATCCCTACCCAATAGTTACAATATAGGAATGGCTCAGGAACAGTCTTAGATACCATCCTCATGCCTAATCAAATAGCTGCCCCAGGCATAGAATACAAATAATATTGGAATGGTTCGTATTAGCAGAAAACCATACAGATGAGCTGATAAATCATGTTGAAAAATTTTATTGACAAACACTCTGAGATTACTACAACAACCCAGCAGTTGTGAAAAGCCTCAATGGCTGGATGTGCCCAATCTCATCTGATCTCAGAAGCTAAGCAGGGTCAGCCCTGGTTAGTACTTAGATGGGAGACTGACTGCCTGGGAATGAGGCTTCCTGCACTCAGCAGGGGGTTGGACTCGATGGTCTTGCAGGCCCCTTCCAACCCTACTATTCTATGATTCTATGTTTTTATAAGAAGGGCAGCAGGTATGGCCTTTGCCCTCAGTGTTGACATATAATGGAGGTAAATGGGCATAGGGATAAAACCTTCGGCTATCTGCAGTGTGTGTGTATGTGTGTGTGTGTGTATATGTGAGTGTATGTGTGAGCACCTTATTTTTTCAGTGGATATCTTTTGTCTTTGGAAAGGACACAGCCCGTTGGCGTCCTGCTTCAACCTTGCACAAGGATACCAGACCACTATGGTGGGAAAGTTGTACAATTCATTTAAACCAGTCATTATCCTAGTTTTGGGAAATTACAAACAGCCTGATTCATGCTTAATCTGAAGCCCCCAAATCCTCCCAGCATTCCTGCCATTTCACGTTCACCCCAGTACCTACACCCTTATCTGTTAAGTGATACATTTCATAGAATCATAGAATATTAGAGTTGGAAGGGGCCTATAAGACCATCGAGTCCACCCCCAGTGACATGCAACCTATTGGGCTGAAACTGTAGGAAGATCCACCTCAGATTAATGGTTGGAATCCAAAGTGCTACTTCAGGCTTGCTAAAGAGTTGGTGGATGCCCAGTGGGAGTGTATGTCTTTTGTTTCCTTTGTATGTCAGGTCACCATGCTATGCTATGAGAGACTTTCGAAGCTCTCTGGAATTGTGGCATTGGTTGCTGTTGCTGGAGAAGTCTGGGCTTGAATCCGTGTGTATTCATCCATATTTGTGGTGCTGAATAAGGGTTGCCACTTATTTTGATATGCTCCTCATCTTTAAAGAAATCAAATGCACAGTTACAAGATGGGGGATACGTGGCTCAACCACACTACAAGCGAGAAGGATCTTGGAATTGTTGTCCATCACAAGCTGAATATGAGCCAACAATGTGATGTGGCTGCAAAAAAGGCCAATGCTCTTTTGGGTTGCATTAATAGAAGCATAGCTTCCAAATCCCGGGAAGTACTAGTCCCCCTCTACTCAGCACTGGTTAGGCCTCATCTGGAGTACTGTGTCCAGTTCTGGGCACTGCACTTTAAGAAGGATACAGACAAGCTGGAGAGGGTTCAGAGGAGGGCAACAAAGATGATCAGGGGACTGGAAACAAAGGCCTATGAACAGAGACTGAAAGAACTGGGCATGTTTAGCCTTGGGAAGAGAAGACTGAGGGGAGATATGATAGTGCTCTTCAAGTACTTGAAAGGTTGTCACAGAGAGGAAGGCCAGGATCTCTTCTCAATCATCCCAGAATGCAGGACACGGAATAATGGGCTCAAGTGACAGGAATCCAGATTCCAGCTGAACATCAGGAAAACCTTCCTGACTGTTAGAGCAATACGACAATGGAACCAATGACCTGGGGAGGTGGTGGGCTCTCCCACACTGGAGGCATTCAAGATGAAGCTAGACAGCCATCTGTCAGGGATGGTTTGACTTAGATTCCTGCATTGAGCAGGGGGTTGGACTCAATGGTCTTATAGACCCCTTCCAACTCTACTGTTCTATGATTCTATGCTCTTCTCCATATAGGGATCCTGGAGAAATTTGAGACAGACTAAAATGAGCTCAGATTGCTAAGAATCCAACCTGCAGAATTCACTGTGGAGCAACCCTCTCAGCCGTGTGGAGCCTGTGGACTTTTGGATGATTTTTTTTTACTTTCCTTTACTTTCAGTTTCTGTTGAGGAAACATTGAATGGAATGGGGGATGATACACTAAATGTTATGTACTAAAGTAAATTATGTAAATACTTATGTAAACACTTACGTAATTATTTGCGGATTTTCCACATGACCAACCCCCGCCCCAAAACATTCACATCTGTTTGTGGGCAGATGACGGAACAAAAGGCACCCGACAACCTGTAAAACACAGAAGGAGCGGATTTTACACAGTCCGTACATTCCTAGCTGGGAATAGCTTTGCTGTCTTAATTTGACCTATGCAGATGGATAAGAAATTCATTTGGTTTTCATTATTGATTTTACCAAAATTCTCAAATTTCTTCATAAACAGGACAGAAGATTTTGTGATTAAAAAAATTGAATACGGGAGAAGTAAAAACTGACAGATTTGCCCATTCCAAGACAATGGCACAATTCTTTGTATCCTGTCCTTCTTTCTCTCCTTTAGAGGTGTGGAATGAAGGAATTATAGTCAACAAAGAAGGCCAAGTTTGAAAGATGTAGCACTAGAGGGAGGCAAGACCCAGAAGTGTAGAGGATTGGTAGAACTCGACACTTCTCTCAAAACACAGAGCTCCATTGCAATGCTCGGGTTCCAACTTCTAGCTAATTCATTACTGTTCACAAATCTTTGCAGAGACACCCAGTGATTTATGGTTTCACATCAGAAACATATAAAATTCATGGATGCAGAGCTCCACGCCATTTGTCACTTGAATTTGCAGCCTGGGACTTCTGCTGCTGTTTGATCATTCAGGCTGACTTATTTAATTTGTATCCAACCAGGGAGGTAAAGTCAGTTTTTCTTTTAATTTCATGAAAGTCTGGTGAAATAGCCTTGTTCAATCCCAGTTTGTACACACAGCTCTTGCCATCTCCAGGTGACAACTGTAAGCAAGGGTGACTATGTATCCCGCAGACACCTGACCCCCCACAGGACTGTAGGCACTGGCAATTTCACCCCATGCTGATCTGCCATCCCTTCTTGCCCATCCACATGGTGGGCAGGCGAGAACTGTGGCTGGCGCAGACTGTGCAATTGACATGGCAGGACTTGTGCTATGGTAAGCCACCTAAACGTTGAGCTGGGGAAATGAAGGAGGAGCTGGAATTATGTCAAGGGGGACCTTTAGATGCATTCAGATGCGTTCAGATGTGATAGAAGTCAGGGGAGGATCCCTAGCTCATAGGGCTGGCCCAAGAAATTTTGCTGCCTGAGGCAAGCAAAATGGCGCCCCCCTCCAATTCTTGGTACAAAACCCTTTCTTCAACACTGAACATCTTTCTTCAATATCAACAATGGGACAGCATCTTCTGCCTCACCTGAAGGCAGCAGGCTAGCTTAGAGGGTGTAGGGGAAACCACAAGGTACACAATTCTCTCCTCCAACACCTTGGTACCACCTCCCAGCATTTGCCCCTGAGGCAACCACGTCACTTTCCTAATGGTGGGGCCGGCCCTGCTAGCTCAGTGGTTGAGCACATGCTCTGTGTAGTCCTAGGTACAAGTTGGCACCTCTAATTAAAGGATTTCAGAGGTAAGAAAGGCCTTCTCCTGAGACCCCACATGTCTACTGCCAGTCAAAGTAGACAATACAGGGCTAGACAGACTGATGGTTGGACTTAGTATAAGGCAGCTTCATAAATGTTCCTGTTATTTTTGGTGGCATCAGCTGGTGATCAGGATGCATGAGAAATTAGTTTCATTTCATTTTTTATCAGAATTTACCCAATTCGCACCTCCCTGACCAGCATGCAAGCCCAAACACAATCTGTGGTCAAAGTCCATACATTTCTAAGCTTGCAATGTGATTCATGGAACACCCCCCCCCCCCAGAAGTGAAAAATGTGCATGAAAAATGCATACTTTTGAAAAATGCGCACAAATGCACTTTAAGCGATGGGAGAAAAATGTGTACATTTCAAAAGTGTGCATGATTGATGCATACATATAGAAAAATATGCACGAAAATATGCATGTGTTTTCATCGCAAAGAACAACAGCAGCAACGGCAACGCTATATGTTGTTCTTCGGCTCAGTCTTCTCCCAAAAGAGGGTCTATGACCCCCCCTGGCAAAGGCGAAGTGCAGGCTGAAGGGGCAGGATTGCAGCTTGAGACTGATAGGCATAGGGTCAAGGAACACCTAATTACTTTGAATGAGTTGAAATCTCCAGGGCCAGATGAATTACATCCTAGAGTAATAAAGGAACTGGCAGAAGAACTCTCAGAACCGCTGTCTATTCTCTTTGAGAAATCATGGAGGACGGGGGAAGTGCCAGATGACTGGAGGAACCTGGGAACTATAGAGCAGTCAGTCTGACATCAATCCCTGGAAACATTCTGGAGCAGATGATAAAGCAATCCATCTGGAAGCACCTTGAAAATGAGGCAGTGATTACTCGAAGCCAACATGGATTTGTCAAGAACAAATCCTGCCAGACGAATCTGATCTCATTTTTGGATCAAGTAACCTCCCCTGTGGACTGTGGGAATGCTGTGGACATAATATACCTCGACTTCAGCAAAGCTTTCGACAAAGTGCCCCATGATATCCTGATGAGCAAACTAGCTCAAAGTGGGCTAGATGAAACAACGATCCGGTGGATCCACAGTTGGCTACAGAATCGGACTCAAAGAGTGCTTATCTTTGGGATCTTCTCAAACTGGGGAGAGGTAATGAGCGGGGTACCGCAGGGCTCAGTCCTGGGCCCAGTGCTCTTCAACAATTTTATGAATGACTTGGAGGAGGAGGTGCAGGGAATGCTGATCAAATTTGCAGATGACACAAAATCAGGTGGGATAGCTAATACTTTGGAAGACAGAAACAGAATTCAAAGTGATCTTGATAGACTGGAGCACTGGGCAGAAAAGAACAGAATGACATTTAATAGGGATAAATGCCAAGTTCTGCACCTAGGAAAAGGAAACCAAATGCACAGTTTAGGCATGGCGGAGAATTCTGCCACGGATCTCAGTGAGGCTGAATGCCAGTGCATTCAGCCCCCCGAAATCCGTGGCGGAATGAAGCCCCCCGCCCCCCCCATGAAATGGGCCTGGAATGGAGCCTACCTTTGTCAGCCGTTCCAGTACTCCTCGAAGGGTGGCTGCATCTGCAGCCGCCATTTGCATCTTTCAAATGGCCATGATAGGCTATGTAAATACGTATGTAGCCTATCACGGCAAAAAAAGGGAACGCAAATGGTGGCGGCTACGGTGGCTGCCATTTGCGTTCCCTTTTACACTGTGATAGGCTACGTAAATATTTATGTAGCCAATCACAGCCTCCACAGGGATGCAAATGGCATCCCTGCATTAGCCGTGATAGGCTACATAAGTATTTAAATATTTTGCATCCATGCTTTAGCCGTGATAGGCTACGTAAATATTTACATAGCCTATCACGGGCCAGCGTAGGGATGCAAATGGCATCCCCTACACAGGACACCATTTGGGTCCTCAGCAGCCTGGCAGCGGCTGGAGGCCTCACTGAGGGTTGGGTTGGTCTGGCCAGCGGCTGCGCAGCCTGGCCACGGAGCGGAGCCAGCCGGGCAGGATTCCGGGGGGGAGGAACGGATCGCCCCCCCCCGGCGAGGATTCCAAGGGGGGAGGAATGGATCGCCTCCCTCCACCTGCGGAACCCGGCAGTAGGAGTGCACGAAAGCCACTTACCTGGCCTCGCAGCTTGTTCGCGGTGGGGGGGAGGCGCTTCGCTGCTCTCCCCCTGAAGTTCAGGCCGGGGGGGGAGGCTTCCCGCCTCGCCCGGCCGAAATTCAGGCCTGGGAGGAGGCGCCTCGGCTTGCCTGGCCGTGAAATAAAAAGTAAAAAAAACCACACGCCCCCATGATAGGCTACGTGACGATTAACGTAGCCTATCATGGCTAGATTTGCAAAGTCAGCCGTGATAGGCTACGTTAATCATCACGTAGCCTATCATGGGGGCGTTTTTTTTTTTTAACTTTTATTGGAATGGCGGCGGTGGCAGCCGGTTGAAAGACCGGCTGCCGCCTCTGCGCCCTGTCGAAGACCTGCCGAACCGCTGCCGGGACCCGCCGCCGGGAGGGACATTCGGGAAAGGTAAGTCCCGTCCCGGGGGGGGGTGCGGGGTGCAGGGGGGGGCGGAGAATTTCTCCCCGAAACTTCTTCGGGGGGCCGAACACATTGGCGCTTGGCCCCCTGAAGTTTCAGGGAGAAATTCTCCGCCATCCCTACCCGGCGGAGCCAGGTAAGCAGGGTTTTGTACACCCCTAGCACAGTTACAAGATGGGGGAGACATCGCTCAACAACACTACAAGCGAGAAGGATCTTGGAATTATTGTGGATCACAAGCTGAATATGAGCCAACAATGTGATGTGGCTGGCTGCAAAAAAGGCAAATGCTCTTTTGGGTTGCATTAATAGAAGCATAGTTTCCAAATCCTGGGAAGTACTAGTTCCCCTCTACTCAGTACTGGTTAGGCCTCATCTGGAGTACTGTGTCTAATTCTGGGCACCACATTTTAAGAAGGATGCAGACAAACTGGAGAGGGTTCAGAGGAGGACAACAAAGATGATCAGGGGACTGGAAACAAAGGCCTATGAACAGAGACTGAAAGAACTGGGCATGTTTAGCCTTGAGAAGAGAAGACTGAGGGGAGATAAGATAGCGCTCTTCAAGTCCTTGAACGGTTGTCACAGACAGGAAGGCCAGGATCTCTTCTGTATCATCCCTGAGCACAGGACACGGAGTAATGGGCTCAAGTTACAGGAAGCCAGATTCCGGCTGAATATCAGGAGAAACTTCCTGACTGTTAGAGCAGTACGACAATGGAACCAATTCCCTAGGGTGGTGGTGGGTTCTCCCACACTGGAGGCATTCAAGATGAGGCTGGACAGCCATCTGTCAGGGATGCTCTGACCTGGATTCCTGCATTAAGCAGGGGGTTGGACTCGATGGTCTTGTAGGCCCCTTCCAACCCTACTATTCTATAATTCTATGATTAACAAAGTTCGCAATCTTATACTAACATGAGATAGAACAAGCTTTGAAGTGGAACTCAGGGAACCTTGACAAGTTTGTGGTTTCCTGAATTGCACTTCCCTAGCTGGTGAGTTAACATTGTGTCCTCTGCAGCTGCTGGTTCAAATTAGGAGTGTGAAAATCCCCCTGTTTTGCTATTTATGTATTAAAATCACATTTCTTTTTGTTACATTTGTTCCTCCCACTTTTCTGCCTTTGTTTTTTGCTGCTACCTGTGGCAGCAGCAGAAGTCCTCATTGCTGCTGTTGTTGTTATAATTATAGGTTATTTATTTATTTATTTATTACATTTCTGTACTGATCAACAGCCAAGGCTCCCTGACTAGTTCACAATCATAAAATGTTGTTCAGTCGTTAAGTCGTGTCCAACTCTTCGTGACCCCATGGACCATAGTACGCCAGGCCTTCCTGTCCTGCGCTCTCTCCCGGAGTGTGCTCAAGTTCATATTCATTGCATCGGGGATGCTATCTAGCCATCTCATCCTCTGCCGTCCCCTTCTCCTTTTGCCTTCAATCTTTCCTAGCATCAGGGTCTTTTCCAGTCAGTTTTCTCTCCGCATTAGGTGGCCAAAATATTTGAGCTTCAGCTTCAGTATCTGTCCTTCCAATGAGCACTCAGGGTTGATTTCCTTTAGGATTGTCTGATTTGACCTCCAGCACCACAGTTCGAAAGCATCAATTCTTCGGTGCTCAGCCTTCCTTATAGTCCAGCTCTCACAGCCATACGTTGCTATTGGGAAAACCATAGTTTTGATTATATGAATCTTTGTTGGCAAGGTGATGTCTCTGCTTCTTACTATGCTGTCTAGGTTTGCCATAGCTTTCCTCCCCAGGAGCAAGCGTCTTTTAATTTCATGGCTACAGTCACCGTCTGCGGTGATCTTGGAGCCCAAGAAAATAAAATCTGTCACTGCTTCCATTTCTTCCCCATCTATATGACAGGAAGTGATGGGGCCAGATGCCATGATTTTAGTTTTTTTAATGTTGAGTTTCAAACCAGCTTCTGCACTCTCCACTTTCACCTTCCACAAGAGGCTCTTTAGATCCTCTTTGCTTTCTGCCATTAGGGTGGTATCGTCTGCGTATCTGAGGTTGTTGATAATTCTCCTGGCAATCTTAATTCTGACCTGTGATTCATCCAACCTGGCATTTCTCATGATGTACTCTGCATATAAGTTAAATAAGCAGGGCGACAATATGCAGCCTTGTTGTATTCCTTTCCCAATTTTGAACCAATCGGTTGTTCCATGTCTTGAACACTTAGTTTGAACACTCTTTGGCATTGCCCTTCTTTGGAATTGGAATGTAAACTGACCTTTTCCAGTCTTGTGGCCACTGGTGAGTGTTCCAAATTTGTTGGCACATTGAGTGCAGCACTTTAACAGCATCATCTTTTAGGATTTTAAATAACTCATCTGGAATACTGTCATCTCCGCTAGCTTTGTTGTTAACAGTGCTTCTGAAGGCCCACTTGACTTCACTCTCGAGGATTTCCGGCTCAAGTTCAGTGACCGCACTATCATGGCTATCAGGGACATTAAAATCTTTCCTGTATAGTTCTTCTGTGTATTCTTTCCACCTCTTCTTAATCTCATCTGTTTCTGTTAGGTCCCTGCCTTCTTTGTCCTTTATCATGCCCGTCTTTGCACAAAACGTTCCCTTGAGATCTCCAATTTTCTTGAAAAGATCTCTAGTCTTTCCCATTCTATTGTTTTCCTCGATTTCTTTGCATTGTTCATTTAAGAAGGCCTTCTTGTCTCTCCTTGCTATTTTCTGGAAATCTGCATTCAGTTGGATATATCCTCCCCTTTCTCCCTGTCTTTTCACTTCCCTTCTTTCCTCAGCTACTTGTAAAGCCTCATCAGACAGCCACTTTGCTTTCTTGCTTTTATTTTTCTTTGGGATGGATTTAGTCACTGCCTCCTGAACAATGTTATGGACCTCCATCCATAGTTCCTCAGGCACTCTATCTATCAGGTCTAATCCCTGAAATCTATTCCTCACCTCCACTGTATATTCATCAGGGATATGATTTAGGTCATACCTGAATGGTTTAGTGGTTTTCCCGACGTTCTTCAATTTAAGCTGAAATTTTGCAACAAGAAGCTCATGATCTGAGCCACAGTCAGCTCCAGGTCTTGTTTTGACTGACTGTATAGAGCTTCTCCATCTTTGGCTGCAAAGGACATAATCAATCTGATTTTGATATTGACCATCTGGTGATGTCCATGTATAGAGTCACCTCTTGTGCTGTTGGAAAAGAGTGTTTGCTATGATCAGCGTGTTCTCTTGGCAAAATTCTATTAGCCTTTGTCTTGCTTCATTTTGTACACCAAGGCCATGCTTGCCTGTTATCCCAGTGATTTCTTGACTTCCTACTTTAGCATTCCAATCCCCTATGATGAAGAGGACATCTTTTTTGGGTGTTAGTTCTAGAAGGTGTTGTAGGTCTTCATAGAACCGATCAACCTCAGCTTCTTCGGCATCAGTGGTTGGGGCATAGACTTGAATTACTGTGATGTTGAATAGTTTGCCTTGGATTCATACTGAGAACATTCTATCGTTTTTGAGATTGTACCCCAGTACTGCTTTTCCCACCCTTTTGTTGACTATGAGTGCTACTCCATTTCTTCTAAGGGATTCTTGCCCACAGTAGTAGATATGATAGTCACCTGAATTAAATTCGCCCATGTCTGTCCATTTTAGTTCACCGATTCCCAAGATGTCGATGTTCAATCTTGCGATCTCATGTTTGACCACCTCCAGCTTACCTTGATTCATTGATCTGACATTCCAGGTTCCTAAACAATATTGTTCTTTACAGCATCGGACTTTCTTTTCACCACCAGACACATCCACAGCTGAGTGTCCTTTCGGCTTCGGCCCAGCCGCTTCACCCTTTCTGGTGCTACTTGGAATTGGAAATTCCCTCTGCTCTTCCCCAGTAGTATATTGGACATGTTCCGCCCTGAGGGGCTCATCTTCCAGCATCATCTCTTTTAGCCTTGTGATACGTTCCATGGGGTTTTCTTGGCAAGAATACTGGAGTGGGTTGCCATTTTGGCAGTGATCTATGAAGGGGAATTATAAAATACAACATGATAAAATATGATATAAAACTTAAAAGTGTAAAAATAGCATGTAAACCCAAAGTAAAACCCAACAGCAATTGCAACCCAGTGAAAACCTGGGTGAAAAGAAGCATTTTTAGGAGGCATTTGAAAGATGCCACATTTTCTGCCTCCTGAACTGTGTGGGGGAGCATTTTCCAGAGGGTGGGTGCCACTGCAGAGAAGGCCCACCATTGTGGTTCTTCATTCCTTTGTTTTGGAATGACCATCAAGGCCTCCTCTGATGATTTAAATGTTGCCTGGGTATATATAAGGAAAGGCAGTCTGCTAGATATCTTGGCCCCAAGTTTAGGGCTTTGTATGACAATAACATAACCCTGTATGTGGCTTGGTAGCTAATACGCAGCCAACACAGTTCTTTTGACGTAGGTGTTATGTGAGCATAGCTTGGTGGGCACCTAGGTGCTGCATTGTGCTCTAGTTGCAGTTTCTGAATCACGCATGAGGGCAGCTCAAAATAGAGCACATTGTATTTTGTCTAATGGTGAGGTTACTGTGGCTAGGCTATCCCTATCCAGGAATGGGCATAATTGGTGTACCAGCTGAAGTTGGTAATGGGGGCTCTGGGCCACCGAGGCTACCTGGGCCTCCAGTGACAAAGATGGATCGAGGAGCACCCCCAAATGATGGACCTGCTTCTACAGAAGGAGTGCAACCCCATCCAGAACAGGCAAGCACCCCAATTCCTGGAACTCCTGGAACAATTCCAGGTCTCTGTATTATAGGGATTCAGCTTCAGTTTAATGGCCCTCATCTAAGCGATAACTGCATCCAGGTTCAGAACATGCATGGCCTCTCCCAATTCAGTTGTAACAGAGAAACAGAGCTGGGTGTCGTCAGCATACTAGTGACACCTTGCCCCAAATCTCCTCTTGACTGCTCCCAATGGCTTCATATAGACATTAAATAACATTGGGGACAAGATGGTGCCCTGAGGTACCCCACAGTTCTGCTGCCATAGGGCTAATGTGCAGTCACCTGATGCTGCTCTCTGGAACTGACCCCACAAGTACAAATTGAACCACTGTAGGATAGTGCCTTCAACTCTCAACTCATGGAGGCAGTCCAGGAGGATACCATGGTCAATAGTATCAAAAGCTGCTGAGAGATCAAGAAGAGGTAATGGGGTTGCACTCTTCCTGTCTGTCTCCTGAAGCAGGTCATCAAATGACCAAGGCTGATTCCATGCCCAAATTGGGCCTGAATCCAGACTGGAATGGATCTAGATAATCAGTTTCATTCAAGAGCACCTGCAACTGAGATGCTACCACTGTCTTGAGCACCTTACACAAGAATGGAGTGTTTGTGATTCTTGTGATTACAGATTGACTTGATGCTAACTGGGAGAAACAGAATGAAATCTGTCAGGGCTGAACTGGAAAGACCCATCAAGTTTTCACTCCCCCAAACAGAATTCCCATATATCCCTATCCACAAAAAAAATAATGTGTAATTGTCAGTTGCCAATTTTTTGTAGCCTGAACATTCCATAAGGTTTCTGCCTGACAGAATGGTTTTCTGCCCTCTCAGCAGAGGCCGCATGTTGAACTTTGTATTTAGCAGATATTCTTTCAAATGGTCAGATCAATCCCAGGTTATATGGAAGCAACAATCTAGAATGTCTCCAATGTCCAATTGTTGGCAAGGTTCACTGCCATATCACTTTTCTCCTTGTCAGAAGCAAGTTATTGAAAAGTTTCCTTCTAGATTATGGATTTTTGGAGCTGAAGTCTGCAAGAAGGGACTGAGAGAGAGCGAGAGAGCGAGAGCGAGAGAGAGAGAGAGAGCGAGAGCAAAGACCTATCTAAACTTCCACAGATGATAAGCCTGATAAATCTATCCACACACATTGAAAAAACAGTCATGACCTTTCAGCTTCCAAAAGGCATGGTTGTTGGACGTCTCGGCTCAAGACAGGACAAGTAAGGAAAAATAACCCAAGTGCTACTGAAAGAAAAAGAGCACTGGTCTCTTGATTCCTTTGTAGACAGCATGGCATCTCAGACTGGATTGCTTTTGCTGCACAAGGGAAGAAAGCCCAGTGAAGCATGAAAAGAGAGTGTGATAAAGATACACTGGCTGCCATTCTCTCTCCATAAGAAACTGGTAAAGTTTTTGGATGATTTTTCTCAAAAAGTAGTGCTGGGAAAGGAGCAGGAAGAGAAGCCAACTCCTCCTCTTCCACACCCCCTTGTTTTCAAGCTCATCTTTTCATTCACTTTTTATACTAGAGCAGCTCCCTGCAAATACATTTTACTTGGTTTTGTGCCACCTGTCACCATCAGGCCATAGGCAGCTAAGCACCGAAGGTATAATTCCCAGCAGAATGGGAATGGGACTCTCAGCCAGGTCCCACAGGGAGGCCAAAGCAGAACATGAGGAAAATAGCTCGCCCCACATCCTGCTACCTATTCCCCCCCCAGCACCCATTCTCCCCCCCCCCGTTATTGTCCTGCTCCATCTGGGCTTCCATCATCTGCTGTGGGCAACAGCTCAGGCGAGGAGGTGTAACGTGGGACCAGGGACCAATCTACATGGCCGATTGAGTGTGGGCTGACGCCACATTGGGGTCATTTGTGGCAGATGATGTTGTCGCCAATCCGCAGCCGCTCTGCAGCTTCCCTGTGGAAAAGCTGCATTTTCTGAAACTCCCTTTGGCATGTGCTTTCTTACTTAAAGTGGCTCCCAAGCAGTTCCGCTGCAACGTGCCCCTTCCCCCCACATTAACTCCTGGGAGTGTCTCTGTGATGTGGCTGTGACCTGGCAGTGCCATGGTCTAGGGTGGGGCCGCCCCTTCCCCCCCTTCCTTCTTTTCCCTGCAGTAGGGCACACACACAGTCTGCAGCCTATGTTTCCCATACCAGTTGCACGTTTTTTGAGCCTTCACAATGGTGCAGTAGTTGCTTTTGCCAGTCAGAGTATCTGGCCCGGCTTTCTCATGCATAAAACCGCCATGGTGCTGTTTCAGGGCTTCGGATTTCTGTATTTGCTGCTAACGCCACTCGGAATGTGTGGCCTGCCTTTCTCAGTGCTCTGCTCTCCCCGCTTCCCTGCCAGAAGGGCCCACCGCTGCCTCCTTGTCACCTTGGCTGTGGCTGCAGCCAGAGCTGCCGCTGCCTGCCCGGCCCCTCGCTTGGCCTCCCTCCCTCCAGCCGCTCTTGCATTGTGCCTCAGCTGCAGGGATCTTGCGAGAGGTCGCCCCCTCCCCTGCCAGCAACAGAAATGGAGGCACTGCCCCAGTCTGCTGAAGGGCAGCCCCGGCTCCAGGCCAGCTCCGCTCCCATTTGGCATGCGGGATGGTGGCTCGCTGGTGTTTCTTGCGCCAACTGCCAAGGCAGGCGCACGTGGGCAGGGTGAGTGGAGCCCCGGGGGGATGGTGGCAGCTGTGAGTCTTGCAATGGGGAAAGCAGGCAGCAAGGGAGCTGCTGGCTGATGGACTGGCCAAGCAAGAGAGTATGGGGGGGCAATAATCCTTGGGTCAGAACTGCCTGGCTTTCTCACTCGTAAGATGGCTGCTGCGCTGTTTCGGGGCTTCAGATTTGTATTTGTTGCTTTGGCCATGCGCAGCAACTAGCCTCTGTCACCCATTCATAAAAGCGTGGGCAGGAGGAGGAGGCTTAGTTTGTGGTCAGGAAGCGTAGGTGGCAGTGGCAGCGGCCCTGCTGCCGGCTCCAGCACGTTTAGGGAAACTGACTACATTACTCCTCTGTGAAGCTCCCCTGAGCAGAGGAGCATGGAGAGGGGTGGGGAACCAGCCTCTCTCATTGGCTGAGCAGCATCTTTGGGGGTGATGATGTTCACGTCTACCAGTGGGACTCTGCCCACTCAACCCCAAAAGGCGATTTCAGTGGCTGTTTGACCTTTGGAAAGAGGGTTTTTAGGTACTGTTTACTCCACTTTCTTGCTCTGACTGCTGCTGATGGACCAGTGCTGATTTCATGAAAATCCCAGGGACATCAGAGAAATCCGCTGCGGAGTCAGATGAGGCCAGATTCTTTGGAATCTGGCCTCAGGAATCCACAGCGGATCGGGACCACTTACCTCTGCTCCAGGAGGACTGGAAGTGGAACGGCACTCGGCTGCTTCTTGCCAGCCAGAGCCGTTCGCCTCCTCCCAGCCCCTGCCGATCTCCATTTCTTTTCTTTAAAAAAAATGAAGGCGATCGGCAGGATGTGCCCATAGACTTAGATGCAAAATAGAGTCATGGATCTTGCATATAAGCATATGGACACATAGAGTTATACGCAAGATTCGTGACTCTATTTGCGTCTAAGTCTATGGCACATCCTGCCAATCGCCTTTTTTTTTTTTTTTTTTTAAGAAAAAGACATGGCAATCAGCTGTCAGGGTGGAAACTGAGCCGATAGAACCCCAGAGCAGTTCTGATTCTGAGGAGGAACAGCAATCCATGGGAGAGGTGCCCGCTCATCCCTCACAGGCACAGCAGCTGGCAGATAATCCTCCTGCCAGCATTCCTGGGATAGATAGTGACACTGGCAGTGAGATAGTGCTGGAGGGGGGCTTGCTGGATGCTCACCACAGACACAGGGAGTGACAACAGATGGAGGGTGCAGAAAGGAGGCACAGCGCTCGTTTGGCACGCAAGCAACGGTCGTGTCCCAAGGACCCAAGGGAAAGAGGGAGGAACTCTCCCTAGCCCATAAGTTCAGGGTCTTCCCATGATTCTCCTTCAAACGGGGACCAACTGCCTAACCTGAAGCATAGGCTACTCTGCTGTTCCTTGCTTAGTCACTGGTGATTAGCATCTGAAAGAGTCATTAAGTTGTAAAAGGATTAAAGCCTTGAAAAGAATCCTTGTGTCTGTGTCTTGAGTTGGCTATTGGTATAGACTGAAAGAGGCTGCCAGGGTGCTCCTGACATTGGCAGGGACAGGGAGGAGGTGAACGGCTCTGGTTCCCCCGCCCCGAATCCTCACGGAGTGGAGCCACTCTGGAGGATTCTGGTGGGAGGAACAGACCGGCCCCCCCAGGAATCCCCACTGGAACAGATGGTGGGGAATCTGTACACCCCTAGAAAATCCAGACAATTACCCCAACACACTTCTCATTCCGTTTTCATGTGGATTCCCCCCAGATCACTGGATTACCTCGGGGATTTGGGTTACATTCAGGACCACGGACAGCAATCCTATAAGTAGAATACTGACAAGTTACCCCCAGCACTGACTGGGAGCATCTGGCAGGGATTTACAGTCGGGTCAGGAGAATCCTTCTGGAAGTCCCACCTCCGCAGGGGCTATATCTGGTTGTTACAGGCCCAGCAGACTTTTTCTATAGGTGTTGGTCTCTCCTGGGGAGTGAAGGAGCCAGTTGGGGACTGCTTCTCAAAGTCTCCCTGCTCATTAGAGGAGTCTGAGGTCCATTCCCCTGAATTAGGGGGCAGTGGCACATCTTGGAGGTTGCATGGATAGGATATGAGGTCCAAGGTAAAGGGTGCTGGTGCAGAAGGACCAGGGACTGGTTCTGGTGCCTCCTTGGATGACTGTCACCGGTGGCTTTTTTCTCATAACAGTGAAGCCCAGAGTCATTCCATGAAGCTGATTGGTGGGAGTTTCAGGACAGATACAAGGAAGTACTTGTTGATGCAGGGATGGCTTCCAAGTTGGATGGCTTGAAAAGGGAATTGGACAGATTCATGGAGGAGAAAGTTATCAAAGGCTACTTGCTACCTTTATTATCAGAGGCAGTATGCCCATGTACACCAGTTGCTGGGGGGTATGGGCGGGAGGGTGCTGTTGCACTCATGCCCCGCTTGTGGGCTTCCCATGGGCAGCTGGCTGGCCACTGTGTGAACAGAATGCAGGACTAGATGGACCCTTGGTCTGATCCAGCAGGGCTCTTCTTATGTTCTAGGCCCCTGAGGCCCCCGGTCCTGGGCCAATACTGTTATCTTATTAAAGAAGAAGGCACTTTTCTGCAATTGGCCATGAACATACAAAGCTGCCTTACACGGACTCAGGCCACTGGTCCATCTAGGCCTGTGCTGTCTACTCAGATTGGCGGAAGTGCTCCAGGGTCTCAGACAAGGGCCTTTTCAGCTCGGTATCCCCTTGAGAGTTGTTAAGCTTGTGACCATTTGCTTATAATTCATGTATGCTATAACTTCCCAAATAAGGTACAGCCTCCCCTTCCCCTCTTACAAGGAAAATCCACAAGGAACCTGAAAATGGGTGTTCATAATTAATGGACAAATGAACCGAATCCTGACAGTAAGAAATGGGTCCTGTGGCCAGTTTAGAGTCCATCCCTAAGGCTTTCCTTTGAACTATCTAGTTAATACGCTGCCCCTTCTCTGGTCTTTGAGCCAAACCTTTTCACTCCGTATCAGTGTGTTTGATTTATTAAGCTAAGCTTGGATTTGGCCTATGCGTCTTCTTTTAGTTAAATGGGCTCCAGACAGGACTGGAACACCAGCATTTCTGGCTCTGGGATATTTTTTGTTTATACCAAGTAGCAAATGATTATGTCTTTGCAATTTAAATAGCAGACATGAACTGGCAACCAAAGGGAATGAATTAGAAACTTTTTTTTTTTTTAAAGAAGGGCTTTTAAAAATCCCACCATTCCTCACTTGCTTTTATTTCAAATTCTTTCCTGAATACCCCACATACCAGACTTATGTCTTTACTCTGAGTTCTCTTGTGTATTGCTTTTACTATCTTGAATGTGAACAATGCTGAGGAAATAAGGACGAGGGGGGGGGAATGAAGGGGAATTACTTGCTGGGAGCTGATGCTAAGGACAACTGGAGCACTTCGTGTGAAAAGTAGTTCACTCTTTTCGCAGCTCCTTAATAAGTTAATAACTTATCAGAGATTAACGTAACACCTTGAGGCATAGAAGACATTGCCTACTTCTTACATCACCATGGCTCTATTGTAATTCCTTTATCTCTCCCCCCCTCCCCAATTCAGCCATTGTATAACCACCTGGGGCCATACTAATATAACAACATAAGATTCAATTACAAAAGATTACAATAGGAGTACAAAGTACCCTTTCTAGTGCATCAAATTGGTGCTCATCACCATTAATTATTGAGTGACCACCAGAAATTGCATTTCTTAAATAGCAAGGGATAAAAAAACAATTGCACCATAACCATGCAAATATGTATATCAGTGGGTTCTTAATGAAGACATCTGGAATGAAATGAGGTATTTATGTATGTATGTATGTATGTATTGTATTTGTATCCTGCTCCTCAGCCAAAAAGATTCCTGGAGAACCTTACATGCAATCAGTAAAACTAGACAGTCCATGCCTGAAGGCTTACAATCTAAAAATACATGATACTCAAGGGAAAAGGGATGGGCAGGGAAGAGGAAAAACCTAAGGAGCCTTTCAGCAGAGCTGGAATGGGCCTGCTCCCCTCTCGTTCCCCCCCTTCATCTCCCTCTGTCCAGCCTGCTGCTTAGGGCTTAAGAAGGATGAAGAAATAATATGGGGGTTCTTTTTCTCACATTATGCTTTTATTTGTATATATACAAATTCAAATGTAATATGTGCACATGAAAATTCTTGTATAATATAAAAGTATATCAGCTATGGAGCCTTCAAACCCATGTTTAACGCCACATAGTGGCAGATCTGACTCTGGAACAAGCAACGTTTTTGCAATATCTCTCAATTTGACCGACTAGGGATCAAACTGCACTATCAGCCTTTTTTTGCTGCACAGAACTCTTTTTCAGTCTGGATGTAGGAAGAGTTCTGTGTTAGTCAAAAGCTTGCACCATGCATTTTGAAGGGTAGCTGGTCTAGGAAAAAAAAAATACTGTGTCAGTCTGTAGTTTCCAGAAAGAGCAAGGAAGATAACAAAGGGGAAGAAGCAGAACAGTAATGGTTATATGAAGGGGGCTGGGTGGGGTGGAATTTGACAATAGATAAAGATTTCAAGCTGGCTTGAGCATGCAAAGAATGAATTCTTTTCCCAACACGTTTTTGAGAAGTGGGCTTCTAAGTGTAATGATACAGACCTCTAGGGGCTAGGTGCTGAATTCAAATCCCAAAGTGAACTGGGGTGCTTCAGGGGTGCCTCGGTGCCATTTGAAGCAAATCAGACCAGCACCAAGGTGCTCCAAAGCAGGTCACCACCGAAGCGCCTTGGTCTGCCTCAGATTCGGAGCTATTCTGATGCCTCCTGAAGCCCAGATAGCCTGTCTCTAAAATGTATCAAGTTGAGAAAGATCAGGGAAGGGGAGAAGAGGAGGAGGAGGAGGAGGAGGAGGGAGGGAGCTTTGGCAAATGGCAACTCCAGTTGCCAAATTAGGGCTGAACGTAACCCAGCAGTCTCCAATCAGTGACAGTGGTGGAGGAGTGTGCGTGCGTGAGAGGGGAATACAGGATATATTGGAGATCAGCCAGTGTTTGTTTCATTGTGTGTGAGAGAGCAGGTGGTTGCAGTTAGAGCTGTGTCGGTTAGTTGGCTAGATCTATGGTGTGTGTGTGTGTGTGTTGTACTACAGCTTTGTTCTTATTCTTTTCCACCCAGCCCTTTTCAATACAACTGTTCCCTTTCTTTTTTAGAGAATTTATTTAAAAAACCAAAAACATTAGTTTCCTCCTTTCCTTTCCTTGTTCTTTGGCTACCCCGCCCCCGTCCTTCTGAATTATTCAACCATTCTTATTCTCTCTCTCTCTCTTTCTAGATTCTTTTAAAAAAAAACACCCAAGAACAATTTAGTTTTAGTTGCCTTGCCTTGTTCTTTGGCTCTCCCCCTGCACCACATTCTCAATTCAACTCCTTCTTTGTAGTTTTCTGTCTTTCTTGCTAGATCATTTAAAACAAAACCACACACACACACACACACACACACACACTTAGAGAGAACTTTCCTGCTTTCCCTTGTTCTTGGCTCTCCCCCCCCCCTCAATTTCTGCATTCCTTCCCTTCCCATTTTTGAACTGTATATGTTTTCCCTGAAACAAAACAAATTACAAATCCTTTTCTTTGCTTGTAGCTAGTTCTGTATTTGCTTTTCTTTTGCTCTTGTGTGTCTGTGTCTGTGTACGCTTGTCCTGTGGTCAAGCAAAGCACTATACACATCCACATACAGTGGGCAAAGCACTACACACATAACATCTATTATTTAATACTACTACACTGTGTTGCAAAGCAAGCCCAATATGAGGCACCTTCAAGGTCTTGGCACTGGGGCTGCCCATTGCCCAGATTTCATGCATTTCTGTGCAACCAGTGAACTCTTTGCTTTGAGAGTTTGCCAGCCTGTTTTCCCAGATAATGTGTGTATTTCATTCAGTCAAAGAGAGCCTGAGGTTATCCACTGTGAAGCTGAATAGGAAAGGGGAGAGTGGTTATTTGCACTTCAAAGAAACCTACAGCAGAGATTAGGGATAGTGATCTCCTCCTAATCACTGCTTAAACACCTAACTTCTCTGATTATTGCTTTATGACCTTTGGTTTGAGTTTCTGGGAACAGCACATTTTATTTGTGCCTAGCACAAAAACTACTTGGACAAACTGTCTGACCTTTGGCAGATGGAATCCCCTCCATGGTTCCTGACAGTTCCCCAAAGTTCATGTATTTATCATGAAAACTGAAAAAGTTATGGCCATTTCTGTTTTCCAATGCAAGTCAATGGGAAAAATCAAATTGAAATGATTCGGATATCTTAACATGCATAAGACGCCGCCCTAATTCCTGTACTTTTAAATGTTCTTTTAAACTTTCCAAAGTAGAGACATTATTGTAGAATATGAGCAAAACAAACACAAAAACACTGAGCTGAAATGAATTTGGTCTCAAAATTTGCCCCCCAAAATTATATGTTGGAAATGTTGATGCTGATTGTTCTTCCGGGAATTCACTGTCTGTTTGGATAATCACTGAATAGTTGAATAATAGACACCCAGTGATATTTCATCTCAGTGTTTGGTATGTGGCAATATTTGACATGCAATGGCATTTGGCATTTGACCAGGCTGACAGGTGACATGCAAGTGTTTTTCAAATGTTCTTCATTCAGATAATACATTCCTCAGCAACTGTGCAGCCAAGGAACACCTACGTGTCTGTCACAGAACCTCTGAGCATTCTGTGTTCTAGGGTGAATATGCATGCTGTTCAATATCAGACTGCACCAGGTCCTGTAGCCAGATATTTTGTGGTGATGGGACCTGGGATGGGCAGAACAGCTAGAACATAATACAGGCTCCTGATGTATTGAAAGTTACTCATAAGAACATAAGAAGAGCCCTGCTGAATCAGACCAAGGGTCCATCTAGTCCAGCATTCTGTTTACAGTGGCTAACCAGCTGTTGACTGGGAAACCACAAGTAGGACATGGGTGCAACAGCACCCTCCCACCCATATTCCCCAGCAACTGGTGTACATAGGTTCACTGCCTGTGTTGCTGGAGGTAGCACATAGCCATCAAGACTAGTAGCCACTGACAGCCTTTTCCTCCAGGAATATTGTCCAACCTCCTTTCAAAGCCATCCCAAATAGTGGCCATCACTATATCTTGTGGTAGTGAGTTCCATAGTTCAACTATGCACTGTGTGAAGAAGTCCTTCCTTTTATCTGTCCCAAATCTCCCACCCGTCAGCTTCATGGGATGAGCCCGGGTTCTAGTATTATGAGAGAGGGAGAAGAATGTCTCCCTATCCACTTTTTCCATGCCATACATAATTTTGTACACCTCTTTTTCCAGGCTAAACAATCCCAGCCGTTGCATTGTTTCCTCATAGGGGAGTTGTTCCAGCTCTTTGATCATTTTAGTTGCCCTTTTCTGCACTCATCTGTATTAGTCATCTGTATCACTTTTAGGGAGTAATTGGGTCGAATGCTTCCTTCATGATTTCACTTATATCAGTAGTACAAGTAAAAGGACAGAGACGTAATTTTCTTTTAAAAGCTGAACATTCATGGACGGAGCCTGGAATATGTCTAAGGAGGCCAGCCGTGCTGTGGCTATGTCCTTGGGCCCCATCCGCTGTGAACAGAACATTCCCCAAAGGCTGCGCCTTATGGAGGCAGATTGGCAGTGGTGGCTTAGCTGTCCTTTCAAACAGGAGTGCTGAACCTCTTTTAGTCCGAGGTCTGCATTCAGTTGTGGAGAAGCTCTTGGGGGCCGCATTCTGGTGGTGGGCCAGGAGTGAAGGAGAAAGTGGTGGGAGCAAAAACGCCAGCATGTTTTAGCTCAAAGCTCTCACTGCCAGTCACGATGCCTTAGGAGGGGCCTTTCAGCCTTTTGGAATGGGGAAAAAATGCACAGAAGCTGGGAAGCTGCCCAATGCTCTGTGGTCAGGGGATGGCGGTAGGGTTGGGATAAGGGGGCCTGGCCCTCTGGGGAAGGTTGGCTTTGGCCTGCAGGCCTGAGCTTTGACACCCCCATATAATCAAAGCTATGGTTTTCCCAGTAGTGACATATGGCTGTGAGAGCTGGACTATAAGGAAGGCTGAGCGCCGAAGAATTGATGCCTTCAAACTGTGGTGCTGGAGAAGACTCTTACGAGTCCCCTGGACTGCAAGGAGGTCAAATCAGTCCGTCCTAAAGGAAATCAACCCTGAGTGCTCATTGGAAGGACAGATACTGAAGCTGCAGCTCAAATATTTTGGCCACCTAATGCGAAGAGAAAACTCCCTGGAAAAGACCCTGATGCTGGGAAAGATTGAAGGCAAAAGGAGAAGGGGGCGGCAGAGGATGAGATGGCTAGATAGCATCACCGATGCAATGAATATGAACTTGAGCACACTCCGGGAAAGAGCGGAGGACAGGAAGGCCTGGCGTGCTATGGTCCATGGGGTCACGAAGAGTCGGACACGACTTAATGACTGAACAACAACAACAACTTTAAAGCTTGCTGGCCATGCCTGCTTTTCATATTGAAGAGTTTCTGACTCTGAGAATGGTCCAAAGAAATCGGCAGCTGTATCTGTATAGCTGTAGCCCCTTCCCCATTGGTTCTGCAGCTGCTTGTTCCTAGCAGGCCTCAATGGAGTGGGGGGAAGGAAAGGAAGGAGGGAAGAGAGGAAGGGAATAGAGGCATGGATCCCACGTTGTCCTTGTGCAAACGGTAGGGCTGCTTCCATGAATCCATTCACAGAAGGGATTCATGCAGTGCTGGCTCCCATTAGTGAAAGGGGGTGGGGTGGGAATAGTGATTTTCACTCATCCTCCCTTCCCTCTGCTGCCCCCTGGCACCACAGCCTATGCTGTTGTGGAAAGTCTCCCAATCCTCCAGAGTAGATGTGGGGGGAGGACTGGAGGCTGCAGAGGGGCAGGGTGGTGCCAGCAGGAGTACCCTGTGTGCAGTGTTCCATTTATGGGAAACTAGGATCCCAGACAGAAATGGTAAGAAACAAAATGTGAGTAAAGAAACAGCTTCTTTGTGTCCAAGTCTTGCTTACTGTGTTCTCCCTACCAGCACCAAGATACAAAACCATATTACAAATGTTTGATGATTGGCATCCAATAGTATTTAAAGTTTTTAATAGTGGCTTATATGTGACATGTAATATTACTTCTTTTTAAAGATGAGAACTTTTCTTTTTAATCTAATAGAGAACATGCAATGGCATTTGGTATTTGACATCCTATAATTCAGCATCCTGTATAACTTTGCTTCCCCTTGTTCACAATGTAGTTGGGTGGGAAGTAATTTCTGGTTTGTTGCATTGAGCTTTCATGAACCTGGTGACGTGTTAGCACATTTCATTCTTTAGCCAGCTTTTGAGCTAGCTTTCTACCGCTGTGCAATACAGAGGTGGTGAAACTGATGAATGCGTCTGTCAGTCAGGAACTCTAGAGGGCAGGAGCTCCCTGGCTTTTTACTAACTTTGGAATACACGCAACATATCATATGTCTGCATGACTTAAAGCAGATCAAAAGAGCCGGGGATCTAAATAAGTAACCGGCCATTTCAGATCCCTTCCCACCACTTTGTGTGTCTTGGGCTAAAGAAAATAAAAAGTTTATGACCTAATGAAAGCACTGGAACTGGAATTTAACAGTACTATGTTTAGTTTTTTATACACTGAGGATGCAATCCTATTCAGATAGGTGGCCGCCTCCGAACTTGAAGGTGACCGCCTATCCAAGGCAGGGCAGGAGAAGCACGGAGGGGGTTGTTCCCTCTGTGCTTCTCCTGCCCTGCTTTTTTGGCTAGACAGCCGATTGTGGCTGTCTAGCCATGGGAGAGCTGAGCAGGGGGGGAGGCTGCTGCATGACAGATTGGATGTTTCGTACAGGCCTTTATACCATCCCCACCCTGGAATGCCCCTTTTCGGCCACTCCATGCTCCTCTTGCGAGTGTGGAGGACGGGGCTGTTCCACACTGCCTCTGAGGCAGCACAGAAGTGGGGGGAGGTTGGTTCTCCAGGAACCGACCTTGGAGAGCAGGCTTTGAGGGCCGTTCCCAGAAAACCAGATATCCTATGGCTGTCTAGCCACTGTCTAGCGGCCATAGGATTGCTCCCTGAGTGTGTGTGTGTGTGTGTGTGTATATATGACACACAAATGAGAGAACACTTCCTAGTTTTGAGAACTGCAAAGAAAATCTCAGCACTTAGAGTAGATCACTCAGAACCAGTGTAGTGTAGTAGTAAGGTGTGCTTGGAGAAGAAGTGGCATATAAATATAATAGATAAGAAAATAAAAATATAAATCCTCGGCATGATACTGTTGCACAATAAAGGTAGATGTAATAGCAAACACTTTGTATTAAAAGCATGAGAAAATGGTTAGAGAACTTGGTCACCACGATGTAGGGATCATACCTACAGATGGAGGAGACAATGCAGATGGCAACAAAACTGATGATGAAAGGTCAAGCTATGCATGATGGTAAATGTGGAACTGCCACCTTAGAATGGCAGCTGTAGGCCTAATTGTCCCCTCATCCTCTGTAATGTCTATGGCTTACCATACATGATGGTATCCTGCAGTTCCCAGTCCCCCACCATTGGTATCCAATGATTTGGAGCAGAGACAGGGAAAGACAAAAAAGGTGGTCATTGGCATTGCTACATAGAAGGAGGAGGAGGAAATGAGGGGGGTGTTGGCAATTGTTGGAGGGAGATGCATGTTTACCACCATGTCTCGTTTAGCCCTGAGGACCTGCTGCACTGGGCATGTTTAGAGAAAATAAGATGGAAAGCTTGTAATGTAAGTTTTCAAATATCTAAAAGACAGTCATAAAGAAGACAGAGAATGATTGTTTACCAGAAAGCCTAATGGAAGGACAAGAAGCAATAGCTTCATCTTGCAGCAAAGCAGATTTAGACTGGGTAACAGGAAACCCTTAACTGTAAAAACAATTTAGCAATGAAAAATGTTGCTCAAGAAAGTGATAGAATCCCCGGAGGCTATAAAAGAGAAACTGGAGAAACATCTGACTGGGAGGCTTTAATTCGGAGGAATTCAGCTATTCCAAGGTGTTGGATTCAGTGACCCTTATAGAATCTTCCCAGTTCCACAGGCAAATAATTCTGTGAAAATGAAAACCAGTAATTTACATAACGAAGAACGCCACTGAGATTAAACTTTAAAGACTGCTTCTTAAACATTTCCTGAAAGCATTATTGTTGTTGTTGTTGTTGTTGTTGTTGTTGTTGCAAATAATAAAATGAATGGGACAAGATGTCTGTTGGTATGTGTCACATTGACACCCCATAAACAACACGGCACATATCCCAATCAATAATCCCATAGATTCTCTTCTCTGATGCACATACATCATCAGAACTTTTGCATATGCAGAGAACCCATTCTAATGCAAATTGGATGTGCACAAAAGAATAAATGGGGAAACTAAGATAATGGGGAAGCTGTTCTGGGTGAGCGTGTTTGCTCCAAGCTACTGCTCACTGGACACACTGCTAGTCCAGGGTGACAGATCACAGACAAGTGAGGTCCACCAGCGGTGCCTGGTGCAGTTACAATTAATGACTTATGAGCTCAGGAATTTGTTCTCTGAGTGCCAGAACTAAATGCAGCTCACAGTCCTTCCACACAAAAATCCGTTCCTACTTACCCAAGCTTTCTTTTTCCCAGCAGTATAATATAGGGGCATCGGGGGGAGGAGAGAGTCATTTTCTTGCGGGTACTATGAAATAACTGGGAGTCGGAAAGACTTGCTGCAAAAATCACCCAGAGATGTACCTGGGTGGGGATTTGAACCTGGGTTTCCTCAATTCTACTGGAACACCCTAACCACTACACTAAACTGGCTGTCACACAATGCTTTCTTCTTAGGTTACTGCTAACTCAATACTGGCTGAAGCGAAGCCCCCTTCAAATGTATCAACGCATGAGCAGGGAGCAGGGCAACATCTGCAGCATGGCCCCGATGCTGTGCTTTCCAGCTTGCCCCAGCCTCTGGTGTCCACAGGTATAGCGCAAACATCTAGAGAAGGGAGCCATTTCTGTGTATAGCTATATGTGTGAAGGCATCCACATGAGGAGGAACCCTGTGCGACTGGGGCTCTAGGTCGTTTGGAAGCCTTTCCGCGTACACCTGCATGCAGATATGTTGATACAAAGTGTGAGCAATACTTCGGAAGAGAGTAGGGCTGGGCAAACTCACCCCTGTCCATGCTGTGTGCAGCTTGCTGGACCCCCGCTGGCCACTCAGCCCTGCTTACCACGTGCAGCGAGCCACTGGGTAGTCCGCTGGTGCCCAGTGTGTGGCATCTAGGGCTGTGCGAAAGTCACTTACCTTTCGCGGATTATGTTGATGGGGGGGGAGGGGCTCCATCCCTCCTCCCGGAATCCTGGACGGGGGGGGAGGCGCTCCGTTCCTCCCCCCCCAGATTCCTGGCCGGCCGGCTGTGCTCCGCAGGGATTCTGCGGAGCTGCTGGCCGGCTCCGCCAGCAGCCGGACATCCTGAGCCACTGCCGTTTGCGTCCCTGCAGTCAGCCGTGATAGGCTACGTAAATGTTTACGTAGCCTATCATGTCTGACTTAAAAAACAACAACAACAACGCGTGTACGCAAATGGCGGCGGCCGTGGCTGCCACCATTTGTGTACGTGCGTTGTTTTTTTTTTTAACGTCAGACGTGATAGGCTATGTAAATATTTACGTAGCCTATCACGTTTTTTTTTTAAACCTAGCCACGATAGGCTACGTAAATCTGTACGTAGCCTATCATGTCTTTTTTTTTAAAACTGGAAATGGTGGCAGCGGCAGCCGGTCGGAAGACCGGCTGCTGCTGCCACCGAACTGCCACCGAACTGCCGCCAAACCGCCGCTGAACCGCCGCCAGAGCCGCCGCTGCCAGGAAGATCTGCCCCAGGTAAGTCTCGTCCTGGGGGGTGGCAGGGGGCAGACCGTTCTGCCACTGATTTCGGGGGGCCGAATGCACTGGCACTCGGCCTCCCCGAGATCCGTGGTGGAATTCTCTGACATCCCTAGTGGCATCCCGCTGCTCTGGCTGAGCCGCTGTTCTGTGCAAAATGGCAGCTTGGCCTTTTCTGTAAAGGCTGATTTTACGTGAATGGTGGCAGTGAAGAGGTCTGGTTATGTAACATTATAGGCATAAATGGTCTAAATAATGTTGCATAAATGAGCCTCTTTATGGCCGCCATTTACGTATGTAAAATCGTCCTTTACAGAAAAGGCTGAGCCGCCATTTTACACAGAATGCCAGCTTGGCAGAGGAGCAGGGCCCACCACACTTGCCCGAGTAAGCGCGTGCCAAGTTGGGCAAGTGTGGCGGCCTGTGGACTCCAGTCTGGGGGGCTGAGATGGAGGTAATCCACTGCGCTTAAGCCCCCAAACTGTCTCCACTGCCATCCCTAGAAGGGAGTGTAAGTCTCCAATCCCATATATACGCTTAACTGGGAATAGGTTCCATTGACCTCAATGGGGCTTACTTCTGATTAGGTACGTGAAGGATTGCACTGTTCCTAATTTAGGGTGCAATCCTACGCAAGTTTAGATGGAAAAAAGGCCTACAACTCCCAGCATGCCCCAGTCAGCATAGCTGGCTGGGGCATGCTGGGAGTTGTAGTCCTTTTCCCCATCTAAACTTGCATAGGATTGCACCCTTAGTTATTCCACAGTAGCTGCTCTAACAGTTGCTATAAAAAGGGCACAGCTTTTACACTGCTGTTTCATATTATAGCGCTAATTTTTAAAATGGCTTCATTTTACTGAATTTGTAAGTTTTTGTGAGCCTCCCCTGCCCCCATCCAAGGGAAGCTGTTGAAAAATGGGATCTAATCAAATAAATAAAAATAAATAAAATAATCATTGGAAGGTGCAGAACAACTACCCTGAATTTTGACATAACCAACCAAAGGAAATATAATTGGTAATATCTCTCATGGTCATATTTTCTGATAGACATGTGTCTTTCATGCAAGAAAGGAGGTGAGCCTGTGTTGATGCGTCATTCATCCTGCGGCATGTTGAGACAGCATGGAGCTGCCACCTGCTTTAGAGTCATGTGGTCCATCTGAAGTTGCTACCAGAAGCCAGTTTCTGCAACAACCTCACCTTTCTCCGTGGTTCCTTTCCTGCAACGTCTATTACAAGTCTTTGTGTCTAATTAAGACACATTGTCCAACCAATTGAGAAGAAGGAACTAGCTGGAGCTGTTTTACAAATAGAAACAATCCTTGTTCATTATCCCTTAATTGAGGCAACAAAAAGGTGCTGGAAAACATCCATCAGAGGCACATTCATATACATCGTTGGAGGGGATTGGATTTAGGAACTCACAAAAGGAACATCAAATGTTCCAATCAAGAGTTATACAGGCAACAGCGAAACAAAGACTTGGAGACACAAATACAGCAGAATTAGCCCAATTACAGATTATATGTTTCCGGAAAACACATTCTTTGGCTTTCTTCCAAGATTTCTTAAGCATACTTTCTTCCTTTTATAGTCACGGCACAAAAAGTTGATGCTGTATATTTCTCCTTCATTACCTCCAGATGTGTTCTCATTGGGTGAATATGTAAACCAGCCCCAAAGATAGCTAAGAATGAGGTAACATTGAAATAAATGCCAAGAAAACTCTCACTCACATTTCAATGAAGGCTATATTGAGGGGTGGAAAATTCAGCTGAATTTCCACTTATTTTGGCATTGCTTTGTTTCTTTTTAAAATATATTTTCTAGTGTGTGTTTGCATTTTAGCTACAAGCAGCACTGTTAGAATGAGCTGATCTGTGGGGAAGTTTGAGCAAGATTGCTAGCAGTAGAAGCGTAGGAAGCACCAGCTCAAATGTAAAAGGAAACGAGTCCTTGCTGAACCTGACTTTGCTGTTCTTCATCCTGGAGTAATTCTGTTGAGTGACTGACAGGCCCACCCTCTATTCCTAGAGCATGTTTTACCAGGGGCTCCAATCACTGTGCCTTTGGGGAGGGCTTGATTTGTGACTCGTTGTGTGAGTTTAAAAGGGTGTGCTTCTAAGCTTTCTCTGCTCTTTGTTAGGTGGCTTTCGCTGTGTGAAGTACTTGGGTGTGGTGTTAGGGATGTCAGAGAATTCCACCATGGATCTCGGTGAGGCCGAATGCCAGTGCATTCAGCCCCCTGAAATTTGTGGTGGAACGAAGCCCCCCCACCCCCCCACCCCGCAAAAGGTGCGTGAAATGTAGCACTCACCTGCTGCCGTTCGTGCTGCTTTGCGAATGGCGGCCGCGTCTGCAGCCGTCATTCACTTCTTCATTATAGCTGTGATAGACTACGTAAATACTTACGTAGCCTATCACGGCTAACTCAGGGATGCCATTTGCATCCCTGCGGAGGCCGTGATAGGCTAAGTAAGTATTTACGTAGCCTATCACGGGGGAAAGAAAAGCGGGGGGGGGGAACGCAAATGGCGGTGGCTACGGCGGCCGCCATTTGCTTTCCTTTTTTTTTGCTGTGATAGGCTACGTAAATATTTACGTAGCCTATTACGGCAAAAGTCAGGGGCGCAAATGGCTTAGTGGCTGCCATTTGCACCCCTGTCTTTTGCCGTAATAGGCTACGAAAATATTTACGTAATCTATCACGGCAAAAAAAAAAAAAAAAGGGAATGCAAATGGTGGCTGCCATAGCCGCTGCCATTTGTGTTCCCCACTTTTTTTTTTTTTTGCTGTGATAGGCTACGTAAATATTTACGTAGCCTATCATGGCAAAATACAGGGACGCAATTGGCGGCGGCTATGGCGGCTGCCATTTGCATCCCTGTGCAGGCTGCCCAGTGGCCAGATGTCTGGCTGCGGGTGGCCCTGGCTGGCGGCTCTGCGGAGTTGCCACGGAGCGGAGCAGGCCAGGGAGAATTTCGGGGGGAGAGATGGAACGCCTCCCCCTCACCGTGAATGTCACCCTTCGAAAAGGTAAGTGACTTTTGTACATCCCTATAAGCAGTAGAGCAGGGATGCAGAACAACTGGCTCCCCAGTCCAGCCCACACAGCCTCTTGGGGTTCCTCCAGGGGGCGGGGCTTAGGCTCTAAGCTCCACCCCCTGGAAGAATCCCCTCAGAGGGCGTCCCTCGCTGCTCTCTGTGATCTGAGCTCCCCGCATGTATGTCAAATCCCCTTCTCCTTCGTGCACCCCATGTCCTTCCCATAATGGGTGAAGGAAGTGGTGAACTGGAAGTGGCTGAGTCCCCTTAGCTCCCCATCAGACAAGCAAAGGGGACTCTGCTGTTCCTTCGTGCACCTCACCTACCTCCTGCAATGGGGGAAGGGTGGATGGCACGTGAAGTTGGGGTAAAGCCGAGCTACACTCTGTCACTCCCCATTGGAGGAGTGATGGGGGCCAGTGGAGGCTGCTGGCTCCCATCTTGGTGGGGCTGTGTTTCCATTCTGGGTTTCAGCCAGAACCAGCCAGAACCCTAAAGGAGCTATCCAAGGTGCTGAACCATATCCCTCCAAATAGTTCCAGCACCTTGGATAGCTCCTCTAGAGTTCTGGCTGAAGCCCAGAATGGATTCACAGCCCCACCCAAATTGGAGCCAGTGGTCTCCACTGATGGGGGCTAGTCCAGCTTGGCTTGGTTGTGCATGGGGCTTCCCTAATGGGGAAATCTCACATGGAGCAAAGCCTGGGCCCTGTCCCAAGTGCCAGGTGGAAGACCCACCCAGTGCTTGGGCCAGGCAGCAAATGACGCCAGGCGGGTGTGGCCCACTGATGCCAGGCACATGGCCATGCTGACCTGACCTCATACGGCCTGCTTCAGCCTCACAACCAAAAGTAGTTCTGCACCCGAATTGTTCTCTGGTGGCTTCTTTTATTCCTGTTCCTGTTCCTGATTCTGATTCCTCCTTTTAGCTCCTTTCTCCTTCCCTAATCATTCCTTCTCCCCACGTCTTCTTCTGCACTGCAACCTTGTTTCTTCTGGTGGTTTCTTACCTGATCCTTTCTGCTATTTCTTTGTAATCTTTCTTTAGTACACTCTCTCTCTCTCTCTCTCTCTCTCTCCCTCTTAAGAATGAGTATAGTTTATCCTCCTCCCCCTTACCCTGTTAGGGGGGAAATACTTCTTAAATTCAGTTTGTTCCTTGTCCTTCAGTTCTTTTCCCTTAGTGTGTCTGTGCGTGTGCGTGTGAGCACACACACACACACACGTGTGTGTGTTACTTTTAATTAGTAGTAGACTAGCATTAGCTTTAGTTAGCATATTTATTATTAATCATTATCCTGTCATTTGTTTTCCAATCCAGGTTTTCAGTTAGTTCTCCCAATTGTATTTTCAGTTTCTCCATCCTAGTTAAATTCCTCCCCCCCACCCTCACCCCGTAATTTTCATTTCTTTTATCAGCATTCTGTCTTGTGTGGGTGGGTTCCTTCTGTTGTGTGTCCTGTGTGTATGTGCATTACTTTCACACACATACACACACACACACACACACACACTGCTGTCTGTGTGATCTCATCACTTGTGCATCCAAGCATTGTTTTTTTCTAATGAACACAGAACTATTCTGAAACCAGCTTGTGGTGTAGGCAAGGCATATGGTGTCAGCAGCAGCAGTACTATTACTAGGGGGAGAGGGAGAGGAGGCAGAAGGACCAGGAGAGCTGTTGGTACGACCTTGCTGTCAGTTCTCTCCACCCCACCCCAGATCAAATGGCCCTCCTTTGCAGCAGGCAGCAGCAGCATGTGGGAGCATTCAGAAGCTTCATCTGAGCTCCGTGTGAGTGGGAGCCAGCCCACCCAAATGGCAAAGTGGGCTCTTTCTGCAGAGGAGGCAGTAGGCAGCAGCACCACACCAGTGATGGAAGAGGCAGGGGGTGGTTTATGCTATCAGACCGTGCCCTCAGTCTCTTTTTACATGCTCAACAAACACACGGAGGCAGGGTGCAGGATGGATCATGCCGAAAGCGCACTGTCTCTGCTCCTGACCTCCAAGCATTCAGCTGAAGGTGAAAATGGAACCTATATGTTTATAAGTTATATGCATGTAGGCTTTCTCTGTAAAAACCAGGGCCCCTTGTCATGCGTATTGTTTTATATACTAAATTCTGTTTAGATCTTCAGCTGAATGCACTGAGGTGTTATACTTAGGGATGGGCGAACGCCCTGACATCTGGTCTGGGGGCGGGCAGTGTCAGTCCACTGCAGGGGAATCCGGGCCGCTTGAGACTCATCGGATTTCCCCAGAGCCCTGGTGCTCTGGCTTTCATGGGGCATTTTTTCCGGCTTTCAAAAAAGCAAGATATGCTAATTGTGGCTGCAATTAGTGTATTTTGGGTAAACTATGGTCCTAAATTCTCTATTTTATGCCATTTGTGGCTGTAAAGCACTTACTTTGATGTAAATTGCAGCCATAAAGTGCTTACTTATATAAAATTTGTGGCCATAAATTGCTTACTGACAGAATTTACATGGAAGTAAGTGCTTTACCCCTTCATGGATCACTGCCTTGTTGTGGCAAAGGGGCTTGAGTAACCCAGTGAAGCCATAAGCTATGCCGGACAGGGCCACCCAAGATGGATAGGTCATGGTGGAGAGTTCTGACAAAATGTGGTCCACTGGAGAAGGAAATGGCAACCCACTCCAGTATTCTTGCCAAGAAAAACCCATGGAACATATCACAAGGCTAAAAGAGATGACACCGGAAGATGAGCCCCTCAGGTCGGAAGGTGTCCAATATACTACTGTGGAAGAGCAGAGGGAATTTCCAAGCAGCTCCAGGAAGAGTGAAGTGGCTGGGCCAAAGCCGAAAGGGCACTCAGCTGTGGATGCGTCTGGTGGTGAAAAGAAAGTCCAATGCTGTAAAGAACAATATTGTTTAGGAACCTGGAATGTCAGATCAATGAATCAAGGTAAGCTGGAGGTGGTCAAACATGAGATGGCAAGATTGAACATAGACATCTTGGGAATCAGCGAACTCAGATGGACAAGCATGGGCGAATTTAATTCAGGTGACCATCATATCTACTACTGTGGGCAAGAATCCCTTAGAAGAAATGGAGTAGCGCTTATAGTCAACAAAAGGGTGGAAAAAGCAGTACTGGGGTACAATCTCAAAAATGACAAATGATCTCAGTACGAATCCAAGGCAAACTATTCAACATCACAGTAATTCAAGTCCATTAATTCAAGTCAACCACAGAGGCCAAAGAAGCTGAGGTTGATCAGTTCTATGAAGACCTACAACACCTTCTAGAACTAACACCAAAAAAAGATGTCCTCTCCATCATAGGGGATTGGAATGCTAAAGTAGGAAGTCAAGAAATCACCGGGATAACGGGCAAGCATGGCCTTGGTGTACAAAATGAAGCAGGACAAAGGCTAATAGAGTTTTGCCAAGAGAACACGCTGATCATAGCAAACACTCTTTTCCAACAGCACAAGAGGCGACTCTACACATGGACATCACCAGATGGTCAATATCAAAATCAGATTGATTATGTCCTTTGCAGCCAAAGATGGAGAAACTCCATACAGTCAGTAAAAACAAGACCTGGAGCTGACTGTGGCTCAGATCATGAGCTTCTTGTTGCAAAATTTCAGCTTAAATTGAAGATCGTAGGGAAAACCACTAAACCATTCAGGTAAGACCTAAATCATATCCCTGATGAATATACAGTGGAGGTGAGGAATAGATTTCAGGGATTAGACCTGATAGACAGAGTGCATGAGGAACTATGGATGGAGGTCTGTAACATTGTTCAGGAGGCAGCAACTCAATCCATCCCAAAGAAAAAGAAATGCAAGAAAGCCAAGTGGCTGTCTGAGGAGGCTTTACAAGTAGCTGAGGAAAGAAGGGAAGCGAAAAGCAAGGGAGAAAGGGGAAGATATACCCAACTGAATGCAGAGTTCCAGAGAATAGCAAGGAGAGACAAGAAGGCCTTCTTAAATGAACAATGCAAAGAAATCGAGGAAAACAATAGAATGGGAAAGACTAGGGATCTTTTCAAGAAAATCAGAGATCTCAAGGGAACGTTTTGTGCAAAGACGGGCATGATAAAGGACAAAGAAGGCAGGGACCTAACAGAAGCAGATGAGATTAAGAAGAGGTGGAAAGAATACACAGAAGCACTATACAGGAAAGATTTTAATGTCCCTGATAGCCATGATAGTGTGGTCACTGAACTTGAGCCGGACATCCTAGAGAGTGAAGTCAAGTGGGCCTTCGGAAGCATTACTAACAACAAAGCTAGCGGAGATGACAGTATTCCAGCTGAGCTATTTAAGTTCCTAAAAGATGATGCTGTTAAAGTGCTGCACTTAATTTGTTCCAACAAATTTGGAACACTGAACAGTGGCCACAAGACTGGAAAAGGTCAGTTTACATTCCAGCTCCAAAGAAGGGCAATACCAAAGAGTGTTCAAACTACCATACAATTGCACTCATTTCACATGCCAGCAAGGTAATGCTCAAAATCCTACAAGCAAGGCTTCAGCAGCATGTGAACCGAGAACTACCGGAAGTGCAAGCTGGGTTTCGAAGAGGCAGAAGAACTAGAGATCAAATCGCCAACATTCGCTGGATCATGGAGAAAGCAAGAGAATTCCAGAAAAACGTCTATTTCTGCTTCATTGACTATGCTAAACCCTTTGATTATGCCTTTGACTATGCTAAAGCCTTTGTGTGGATCACAACAAACTCTGGCAAATTCTTAAAGAGATGGGAGTACCAGACCACCTTACTTGTCTCCTGAGAAACCTGTGCGAGGGTCAAGAAGCAACAGTAAGAACCAGACATGGAAGAACAACCGATTGGTTCAAAATTGGGAAAGGGGTACAACAAGGCTGTATATTGTCGCCCTGCTTAATTAATTTATATGCAGAGTACATCATGAGAAACGCCGGGTTGGATGAATCACAGGTCGGAATTAAGATTGCCGGGAGAATTATCAACAACCTCAGATACACAGATGATACCACCCTAATGGCAGAAAGCGAAGAGGATCTAAAGAGCCTCTTGTTGAGGGTGAAAGTGGAGAGTGCAAAAGCTGGTTTGAAACTCAACATTAAAAAAACGAAGATCATGGCATCTGGCCCCATCACTTCCTGGCATATAGAAGGGGAAGAAATGGAAGCAGTGACAGATTTTATTTTCTTGGGCTCCAAGATCACTGCAGACGGTGACTGTAGCCATGAAATTCAAAGACACTTGCTCCTGGGGAGAAAAGCTATGGCAAACCTAGACAGCATAGTAAGAAGCAGAGACATCACCTTGCTGACAAAGATTCGTATAATCAAAGCTATGGTTTTCCCAGTAGCAACGTATGGCTGTGAGAGCTGGACTATAAGGAAGGCTGAGCGCCGAAGAACTGATGCCTTCGAACTGTGGTGCTGGAGAAGACTCTTACGAGTCCCCTGGACTGCAAGGAGGTCAAATCAGTCCATCCTAAAGGAAATCAACCCTGAGTGCTCATTGGAAGGACAGATACTGAAGCTGAAGCTCAAATATTTTAGCCACCTAATGCGAAGAGAAAACTCTCTGGAAAAGACCCTGATGCTGGGAAAGACTGAAGGCAAAAGGAGAAGGGGACAGCAGAGGATGAGATGGCTAGATAGCATCACCGATGCAATGAATATGAATTTGAGCACACTCCGGGAGAGAGCAGAGGACAGGAAGGCCTGGCGTGCTATGGTCCATGGGGTCACGAAGAGTTGGACATGACTTAACGACTGAAGAACAACAAGTGCTTTATGGCTGCAATTTATGTAGAAGTGCTTTATGGTCGCAAATGGCATAAAATATGTAAATTACGGCCATAATTTCATAGAATCATAGAATAGTAGGGTTGGAAGGTGCCTATAATACCATCTAGTCCAACCCCCTGCTCAATGCAGGAATGCCTAAGATATGCTAACTGTAGCAGCAATTGCCTTCTTTTAAACCTGGAAAATAGCCTGCATGACATCTGGAGGATGTGCAAGTAAGGGGAGTTGGTCTGTGTGGACTCCAAGGTTAGATTCTTGGGAATCTGACCTCACTGGAGTCCACAGTGGATCTCTCCAGCATGCTTCCCCTGGAATTCCTGCAAAGGTGTAGGAGCCATACAATATAGTTGGTTCCTCCTTGATTAGATTAAATACAGTTGTTCCTTGTGACCGTGGAAACATGCCCTCCTGAATTCCACTGCCCTTCTGGCTGCCCATGCCCCATGATGTTTGAAATGGCCAATCAAAAGCCCCAGTGGGAAAAATGGCATCCTTTCTTCAATGAAAAAGTAGCAAGGTCAAGCACTACCTGAGCACCTCTAAGGACACCTTTTGATTTAAATATTGCACTATGCTGCTCTGTATAGACAGCTAGATGTAAAATAATCAAGGGGCAAGGAGCCTTATAGTCAGTTGCTGGCCCCAAACCACTGTTTCCTTTTGCTTTACCCCATCCTGGGCCCAGAGTCTGGACCTTCATGCTCTTTGTTCTCTTGGTGTAGAACTCTGCAACTGCCTTGGAGTTTAGGCACTCATTCATTCTTTTTGCTTGTCTATCTCTCACACTGATGTGGTTCAGCTTTGAGAATAACTTTTCACCTGAATGGCTTTAATATAACTCCTTGTGACTCTTTCCTATCATGATTCTCTGTTCCGCTCTTGTGCCTATCCCATGTTTCCCAAGACCAGAGTTTCCTTTTGCACTTTCTGATTGAACTACCTTTTTGGTGCATTTGCCCAGAGAGATCTGTTACCTTGTGTAGAGGGAGAGAGCTTTACCAATCCTGGTAAAATGCCCACTGAATCCCAAAATTGGGTTCCAGTGGAGGTGTGTGATTCCGTCCTGGGTTTCAGTCAGAACCGGCCAGAACTCTAAAGGAGCTATCCAAAGTGCTGAACCCATTTTGGGGATAGGGTTCAGCACCTTGGACAGCTCCTTTAGAGTCTCGGCTGGTTCTTTTTTTTGGGGGGGGGATACTTTTTATTCTATTTTTTTATCTTTATAAATGAAATAAACGATAGCAACAACCCGGTCATTATCTACAGTTTCCAACAATACAGTATTCTTAAGAGGATACAGCAATAATGAGAGAAGGAAAAAAAAGAGAATGGAAAAAATCAGAAGAAAGAAAAGGAAGAAGGAAGCAGAAGGGGAAAAGAAAAAAATATATAAAAAAGTTACTTCAAGGGATTAAATTTAAACTGCATTACACACAAACTTCAAGTATCATTCTATTTAAAAATTATACCTATATCATTGTCAATATTACACTTCAGTACAGGGTAATCAACCTTAGAGTTCAGTATCATATCATCAGCAAGGAAGCAAGCATACAATTCATTTCCACTAACCATATATTGTTGTTGTTTATTCGGTCAGTCACTTCCGACTCTTCATGACTTCATGGACCAGCCCAACGCCAGAGCGTCCTGTCGGCTGTCGCCACCCCCAGTTTCCCCAAGGTCGAGTCCGACACCTCCAGAATATCATCCATCCACCTTGCCCTTGGTCAGCCCCTCTTCCTTTTGCCTTCCACTTTCCCTAGCATCAGCATCTTCTCCAGGGTATCCTGTCTTCTCATTATGTGGCCAAAGTACTTCAGTTCTGCCTTTAATATCATTCCCTCAAGTGAGCAGTCTGGCTTTATTTCCTGGAGTATGGACTGGTTTGATCTTCTTGCAGTCCAAGGCACTCTCAGAATTTTCCTCCAGCACCACAGTTCAAAAGCATCTATCTTCCTTCACTCAGCCTTCCTTATGGTCCAGCTCTCACAGCCATAGGTTACTACAGATAATACCATTGCTTTAACTATGCAGACCTTTGTGTGCAGATCAGTGTGATGTCTCTGCTCTTAACTATTTTATCAAGATTTGTCATTGCTGTCCTCCCAAGAAGTAAACGTCTTCTAATTTCCTGGCTGCAGTCAGCATCTGCAGTAATCTTTGCGCCTAGAAACACAAAGTCTGTCACTGCCTCCATGTTTTCTCCCTCTGTTTGCCAACTATCAATCAAGCTGGTTGCCATAATCTTGGTTTTTTGGAGGTTGAACTGCAACCCAGCTTTTGCACTTTCTTCTTTCACCTTCGTCATGAGGTTCCTCAGCTCCTCCTTGCTTTCAGCCATCAAAGTGGTATCATCTGCATATCGGAGATTGTTAATGTTTCTTCCAGTGATTTTAACACCAGCTTTGGCTTCATCAAGCCCAGCACATCGCATGATGTGTTCTGCATACAGGTTGAATAGGTAGGGTGGGAGTATACAACCCTGCCGTACTTCTTTCCCAATCTTAAACCAGTCCGTTGTTCCATGGTCTGTTCTTACTGTTGCTACTTGGTCGTTATACAGATTCCTCAAGAGGCAGACAAGATGACTTGGTATCCCCATACCACCAAGAACTTGCCACAATTTGTGATGATCCACACAGTCAAAGGCTTTAGAATAGTCAATAAAACAGAAATAGATGTTTTCTGAAACTCCCTGGCTTTCTCCATTATCCAGCGGATATTGGCATTTTGGTCTCTAGTTCCTCTGCCTCTTTTAAACCCAGCTTGTACCTCTGGAAATTCTTGTTCCATGAATTGCTGGAGTCTACCTTGCAGGATCTTGAGCATTACCTTACTGGCATGTGAAATAAGTGCCACTGTTCGATAGTTGGAACATTCTTTGGTGCTTCCCTTTTTTGGTATGGGGATATAAGTTGATTTTTTCCAATCTGTTGGCCATTCTTGTGTTTTTCAGATTTGCTGGCATATGGCATGCATCACCTTGACAGCATCCTCTTGCAAGATTTTAAACAGTTCAGCTGGGATATCGTTGTCTCCTGCTGCCTTGTTATTAGCAATGCTTCTTAAGGCCCATTCAACCTCACTCTTCAGGATGTCTGGCTCTAACTCATTGACCACACTGTCAAATCTATCCCCGATATTATTATCCTTCCTATACAGATCTTCCATATATTCTTGCCACCTTTTCTTGATCTCTTCTGCTTCTGTTAGGTCCTTGCCATCTTTGTTTTTGATCATACCCATTTTTGCCTGGAATTTACCTCCGATGTCGCTAATTTTCTGGAAGATGTCTCTTGTCCTTCCTATTCTATTATCTTCTTCCGCTTCCGCGCATTGCTTGTTTAAAAATAATTCCTTATCTCTTCTGGCTAACCTCTGGAATTGTGCATTTAATTGGGCATATCTCCCCCTATCACTGTTGCCTTGCTTTCCTTCTTTCTTGGGCTGCTTCCAGTGTCTCAGCAGACAGCCATCTTGCCTTCTTGGTTTTCTTTTTCCTTGGGACGTTTTTTGTTGCCGCCTCCTGAACAATGTTACGAACTTCTGTCCATAGTTCTTCCAGGACCCTATCTGCTAAATCCAGTCCCTTAAATCTATTCTTCACCTCCACTGCATATTCATTAGGAAAATTTGTGAGCTCATATCTAACTGATCTGTGGGTCTTCCCTATTCTCTTTAGTCTGATTCTAAATTGTGCAATAAGAAGTTCGTGATGTTCTTAATGCACAATCAGCTCCAGGTCTTGTTTTTACCAACTGCATAGATGTCCGCCACCTTTGGGTACAAAGGATGTAGTCAATCTGATTTCGGTGTCGACCAACTGGTGAAGTCCATGTATAAAGTCGTCTTTTAGGTTGTTGGAAGAGAGTGTTTGTTATGCACAGTGAGTTGTCTTGGCAAAATTCTATCAGCCTATGTCCCGCTTCATTTTGTTCTCCCAGACCATGTTTGCCTGTAATTCCAGGTGTCATTTGACTATCCACCTTAGCATTCCAGTCTCCTGTAATGAAAGTAACATCTCTTTTTGGCATATTACCCAGGAGGTGCTGCAGATCCTCTTAGAACTGATCTACTTCTGCTTCTTCAGCGTCTGTGGTTGGGGCGTATATTTGGATCACTGTGATGTTAAATGGCTTACCCTGAATTCAAATTGAGATCATTCTGTCATTTTTTGGATTGTATCCAAGCACTGCTTTAGCCACTTTATTATTAATTATGAAGGCTACTCCATTTCTTCTGTGGTCCTCTTGTCCACAGTAGTAGATCTGGTGGTCATTTGATGTGAAGTGGCCCATTCCAGTCCATTTCAGTTCACTGACACCCAAAATGTCTATATTTAATCTTGACATCTCCCCAATAACCACATCTAATTTGCCATGGCTCATAGATCTTACATTCCAGGTTCCTAAGGTGTGTTGATCTTTAGAACATTGGATTTGTCGTTCACCACCAGCACCATCAGCTGCTAGCTGTCCTTTTGGCTTTGAGCTAGCTCAAACCGTATAAAACCATATATATAAAACCATATATATAAAACCATATATTGCCCTTCAGTTAATATGTAATAATAACAGAGCTTAAAATTTAGCCAGCCAAAGATATTACTAATCAAAGTCTCATAATAATGAAAGTAATAATAATAGTAAAAAAGAAAGAGATTTTTTTAAACAAGGATAAAAAATAATAACAAATCACTAATATATTTTATACTATCTATATTTTAGATAATATCATTTCTAGATGTATATATGAATGTATACATATCTATACACACCCAAATAAAATTTTTATGTACAGTACATCATATCTAATATAAAAAAGAAGTAAGAAGAAAACAGGAATATATCTATAAACAATCCTCTGCACTGGCGTACTGCCCGGCCCTTGTAGTCTAAACAAATCTGAAGAGCAATCTTGATTGAAGAATTCTCAGCTCATGAAGCTGGAAAAGATGTCTCCTGTGTTTTACTTTGTATGCCACCAAACCAAGCCTCCGCCAGGTGTGTGATTCCATCCTGGGTTTCAGTCAGAACCAGCCAGAACCCTAAAGGAGCTATCCAAGGTGCTGAACCCATTTTGGGGATAGGGTTCAGCACCTTGGACAGCTCCTTTAGAGTCTCGGCTGGTTCTGACTGAAACCCAAGATGGGATCACAGCCCACCAAGATCTGAGCCAGCAGCCTCTACTGTCGGGTTCCATATGGTCAGAAATGCAGTTGGACCAGGAGGGCCACACAGGCATTCTTTAACCTCCATGTGCGTTGTCACTTTTGAGTAGGGGTGTACGAAACGCCTCTTACTTGGCTCCGCCAGGCTCCGCAGGTGGGGGGAGGCACTCCGTCCCTCCCCCTGGAATCCTCGCTGGGGGGGGAGGCGCTCCGTGCCTCCCCCCCGGAATCCTGGCTGGCCGCCCGCAGCTGGACATGTGGCCACTGGGCAGCCCTTCAGGGATGCAAATGGCGGCTGTCGTTGCCGCCGTCATTTGCATCCCTGCAGTGAGCCATGATAGGCTACATAAATATTTACGTAGCCTATCATGGCAGGGGGGAAAAAAACCCCAGCGTACGCAAATGGCGGTAGCCGCCACCATTTGCGTACACTGGGTTCCCCCTCCACCGTGATAGGCTACATAAATACTTATGTAGCCTATCATGGCCTCCGCAGGGACGCAAATGGCGTCCCTGCATTAGCCGTGATAGGCTACGTAAGTATTTACATAGCCTCTCACGGCTGAAGAAGGAGGAAGCAAATGGCGGCCACAGGACAGCCTCCATTCGCACAGCAGCGCGGACGGGAGCTGGTAAGTGCTCCATTTCGTGCTAGGGATGGTGGAGAATTTCTCCCCGAAACTTCGGGGGGCCGAGCGCCAACGTGTTCGGCCCCCCGAAGAAGTTTTGGGGAGAAATTCTCCGCCCCCCCCGCCCCCTGCACCCCCACCGGGACGGGACTTACCTTTCCCGAATGTCCCTCCTGGAGGCGGGTCCGGCCGGCGGTTCGTCGGGTCTTTGTCAGGGGCGGGAGCGGCAGCCGGCCTTGCGACCGGCTGCTGCCGCCGCCATTCCAATAAAAGAAAAAAAAACACGCCCCCGTGATAGGCTACGTGACGATTAACGTAGCCTATCACGGCTAGATTTGCAAAGTCAGCCGTGATAGGCTACGTAAATCGTCACTTAGCCTATCACGGGTGACTTAAAAAAAAAAAAAAAAGCGCATACGGCTAATGGCGGCCCCCATAGGGAGCCGCCATTCACGTTCCTTATTTGGTCGCTGTAGTCTACGTAAAGATTACGTAGACTACGGCGAAAATAAGGGCAACGCTATTTGCGTTGCCCTTATTTTCGCTGTAGTCTACGTAAAGATTTATGTAGACTACAGCGACCAAATAAGGAAAGCGAATGGCGGCTCCCTATGGGGGCCGCCATTTGCGTACGCGCTTTTTTTTTTTTTAAGTCACCTGTGATAGGCTATGTGACGATTTACGTAGCCTATCACGGCTGACTTTGCAAATCTAGCCGTGACAGGCTACGTTAATCGTCACGTAGCCTATCACGGGGGCGTTTTTTTTTTTAAAAACTTTTAATTTCGCGGCCGGGCGAGGCGAGGCGCATCCTCCCCGGCCTGAATTTCGGCCGGGTGAGGCGGGAAGCCTCCCCCCCCGGCCTGAACTTCACGGGGAGAGCAGCGAAGCGCCTCCCCCCCACCGCGAAAAGCTGCGAGACCAGGTAAGTGACTTTCGTGCACCCCTATTTTGTGCACCTTTTGTGGGGTGGGGGTAGCGAGCACTTCGTCCCGCACACCTTTCGTGGGTTGGGGGGGTGGGGGCTTCGTTCCGTGATGGGTTTTGGGGGGCCGAATGCACTGGCATTCGGCCTCACTGAGATCCGTTGCGGAATTCTCTGACATCCCTACCTTTGAGTCCAAAGGAGCTGGTCAAGAAGTGAGAGTAAGGTATTGGGACGTAACTACCAAAAAGATTGAAGCTGAACTAGTAATGTGCAGATTTTGTTAAATCTGTTCCATCTGTGTTTCACAGACTGGCAGGCATCTTTCATTCTGTCATCTGCTCATCAGATCTTTTTAGCCAGAATTTTGTTCTACTTGCACGACATTCACTAATTCGCATTAGCGCCACTGCACACATGCGCTAATGCTCTAATGTGCAGTTGTGCTAATGCTCTAATGCACAGCAATGCGAATGCAAAGTAGCCCAAATCCCGCCCCCCCAGTGAAAAAATGGTCCACAAGTCTGCAGAATCTTCATGACTCAGAAAAAGCTGGTCCCTTGCAGAATCCTCAGGCTGGATTTATGGAAATCCCAACTAATTTGAATCCATTGCGTATTGCCCTCCCATCCCTAAGGTGAACGCAATACTCTTAGAAACTCTAAAGTGAAGCCCCATTTGCTGTGCTCCCTGTCCAAGTGCATTTTGAACCAAATTGTTGTGGCTCCAGGATCCTGAATAATGCTTTAGTCTCCCCATCCTCCTCATCCTCACTCTCCCTACCCTCACCAGACCACAAGCCATTCTTTTGAATCTTTTTTGACAACAGGGCATTCAGGAGTGCCTTTATGTGGCTTGACTCTATTGCCCCACTTTTGTAAAACTGGAACTAACTCTGAGAAACCCGAGGGTAGTCTGTGCCTATAGCATTTTTCTAACTTTTTGCAACCAGCCACAAAATGAAATCCTTTGGATACCCTGTCTTCCTATGTCATGTAATTACAGCCGCTCTTGCTCTTGCTCTTTTTCTTTTCCTTCTCTCTTAAATGCATCCATTTCTATCTAGGGATGGTAGAGAAATCTACTGTGGACTCAAGGTCAGATTCTCAAGAAGTCCGCAGTGGACTGACCCCACTCACCTCTGGGTCTGTCTGCTTTCCCGTGGGGCATAAATGGCCACAATTTACACAGAAGGAAATGCTCTATTGCCACAAATGCCATTGTTGTTGTTGTTCAGTCGTTCAGTCGTGTCCGACTCTTCGTGACCCCATGGACCATAGCACGCCAGGCCTTCCTGTCCTGCGCTCTCTCCCGGAGCGTGCTCAAGTTCATATTCATTGCATCCGTGATGCTATCTAGCCATCTCATCCTCTGCCGTCCCCTTCTCCTTTTGCCTTCAGTCTTTCCCAGCATCAGGGTCTTTTCCAGGGAGTTTTCTCTTCGCATTAGGTGGCCAAAATATTGGAGCTTCAGCTTCATTATCTGTCCTTCCAATGAGCACTCAGGGTTGATTTCCTTTAGGATGGACTGATTTGACCTCCTTGCAGTCCAGGGCACTCGTAAGAGTCTTCTCCAGCACCACAGTTCGAAAGCATCAATTCTTCGGCGCTCAGCCTTCCTTATAGTCCAGCTCTCACAGCCATACATTACTACTGGGAAAACCATAGCTTTGATTAGACGGACCTTTGTCGGCAAGGTGATGTCTCTGCTTCTTACTATGCTGTCTAGGTTGGCCATAGCTTTCCTCCCAAGGAGCAAGCGTCTTTTAATTTCATGGCTACAGTCACCGTCTGCGGTGATCTTGGAGCCCAAGAAAGTAAAATCTGTCACTGCTTCCATTTCTTCCCCTTCTATATGCCAGGAAGTGATGGGGCCAGATGCCATGATCTTCGTTTTTTTAATGTTGAGTTTCAAACCAGCTTTTGCACTCTCCTCTTTCACCCTCAACAAGAGGCTCTTGAGATCCTCTTCGCTTTCTGCCATTAGGGTGGTATCGTCTGCATATCGGAGGTTGTTGATAATTCTCCCAGCAATCTTAATTCCGACCTCTGATTCATCCAACCCGGCATTTCTCATGATGTACTCTGCATATAAGTTAAATAAGCAGGGTGACAATATGCAGCCTTGTCGTACTCCTTTCCCAATTTTGAACCAATCGGTTGTTCCATGTCTGGTTCTTACTGTTGCTTCTTGACCCTCGTACAGGTTTCTCAGGAGACAGGTAAGGTGGTCTGGGACTCCCATCACTTTAAGAATTTGCCACAGTTTGTTGTGATCCACACAATCAAAGGCTTTAGCGTAGTCAATGAAGCAGAAATAGACGTTTTTCTGGAATTCTCTTGCTTTCTCCATGATGCAGCGAATGTTGGCGATTTGATCTCTAGTTCCTCTGCCTCTTCGAAACCCAGCTTGTACTTCCGGTAGTTCTCGGTTCGCATACTGCTGAAGCCTAGCTTGTAGGATTTTGAGCATCACCTTGCTGGCATGTGAAATGAGCGCAATTGTGCGGTAGTTTGAACACTCTTTGGCGTTGCCCTTCTTTGGAATTGGAATGTAAACTGACCTTTTCCAGTCTTGCGGCCACTGTTGAGTGTTCCAGATTTGTTGGCATATTGAATGCAGCACTTTAACAGCATCATCTTTTAGGATTTTAAATAGCTCAGCTGGAATACTGTCATCTCTGCTAGCTTTGTTGTTACTAATGCTTCCTAAGGCCCACTTGACTTCACTCTCCAGGATGTCCGGCTCAAGTTCAGTGACTGCACTATCATGGCTATCAGGGACATTCAGATCTTTCCTGTATAGTTCTTCTGTGTATTCTTGCCACCTCTTCTTAATCTCATCGGCTTCTGTTAGGTCCCTGCCTTCTTTGTCCTTGATCATGCCCGTCTTTGCACAAAACGTTCCCTTGAGATCTCCAATTTTCTTGAAGAGATCTCTAGTCTTTCCCATTCTGTTGTTTTCCTCGATTTCTTTGCATTGTTCATTTAAGAAGGCCTTCTTGTCTCCCCTTGCTATTCTCTGGAACTCTGCATTCAGTTGGGTATATCTTCCCCTTTCTCCCTTGCTTTTCACTTCCCTTCTTTCCTCAGCTACTTGTAAAGCCTCATCAGACAGCCACTTTGCTTTCTTGCATTTCTTTTTCTTTGGGATGGATTGAGTTGCTGCCTCCTGAACAATGTTACGGACCTCCGTCCATAGTTCCTCAGGCACTCTGTCTATCAGGTCTAATCCCTGAAATCTATTCCTCACCTCCACTGTATATTCATCAGGGATATGATTTAGGTCATACCTGGACGGTTTAGTGGTTATCCCGACGTTCTTCAATTTAAGCCGAAATTTTGCAAGAAGCAGCTCATGATCTGAGCCACAGTCAGCTCCAGGTCTTGTTTTTACTGACTGTATGGAGCTTCTCCATCTTTGGCTGCAAAGGACATAATCAATCTGATTTCGATATTGACCATCTGGTGACGTCCATGTGTAGAGTCGCCTCTTGTGCTGTTGGAAAAGAGTGTTTGCTATGATCAGCATGTTCTCTTGGCAAAACTCTATTAGCTTTTGTCCTGCTTCATTTTGTACACCAAGGCCATGCCTGCCTGTTATCCCGGTGATTTCTTGACTTCCTACTTTAGCATTCCAATCCCCTATGATGAAGAGGACATCTTTTTTTGGTGTTAGTTCTAGAAGGTGTTGTAGGTCTTCATAGAACCGATCAACCTCAGCTTCTTCGGCCTCAGTGGTTGGGGCATAGACTTGAATTACTGTGAAGTTGAATGGTTTGCCTTGGATTCGTACTGAGATCATTCTATCATTTTTAAGATTGTACCCCAGTACTGCTTTTCCCACCCTTTTGTTGACTATGAGTGCTACTCCATTTCTTCTAAGGGATTCTTGCCCACAATAGTAGATATGATGGTCACCTGAATTAAATTCGCCCACGCCTGTCCATTTTAGTTCGCTGATTCCCAAGATGTCGATGTTCAATCTTGCCATCTCATGTTTGACCACCTCCAGCTTACCTTGATTCATTGATCTGACATTCCAGGTTCCTAAACAATATTGTTCTTTACAGCATCGGATTTTCTTTTCACCACCAGACACATCCACAGCTGAGTGTCCTTTCGGGTTTGGCCCAGCCGCTTCACTCTTTCTGGCGCTACTTGGAAATATCCTCTGCTCTTCCCCAGTAGCATATTGGACACTTCTGACCTGAGGGGCTCATCTTCCGGCGTCATCTCTTTTAGCCTTGTGATACGTTCCATGGGGTTTTCTTGGCAAGAATACTGGAGTGGGTTGCCATTTCCTTCTCCAGTGGACCACATTTTGTCAGAACTCTCTGCCATGACCTGTCCGTCTTGGGTGGCCCTGCACGGCATAGCTTATGGCTTCACTGAGTTACGCAAGCCCCTTCGCCACAACAAGGCAGTGATCCATGAAGGGGACAAATGCCATAAACTACACAATTTATGGCCACATTTTTCCTGCGATTGGCTAATGGTGGCTGCCATTAGCTGATCGCACCATTTTGAATGGAGGAGAGCTATCCCACAAAATCCAATGGACATGTTAAGGGTCCAGGGAAATCCTCAGGGCCCCAAATGGCCTGGATTTCCCTGCTGCAGACACCCCCCAAATAAAAAATGCTGTCAAAGGACTGAATTTGGAGCTCTGCTCTGCATCAGAAATCGAATAATCTCCAGATAAGAACCTGAGAGATTCAGCCCTGTGCAGCTTTGGCATATTTTTTTTTTCTTGTAAGGACTTGGAGGTTGAGTGGAGTGATTGTATGCAATGCATCAGCCGCTGCTGCGGCCTCCTGAGTGGGACTGATTCAGGTTTGTGTGGGAGCATCCCTGTGAGGCTTGCTTCAGCCATTCCTGCCACAGTTGTGACTTTGATTTTTTTTTCTTCAGCGCCGTTCCTTGTTTCGAAATCCCTCCTGCTTGCTATGGAAAGTGTTTGCATTGTGGCTGGGAGTTTGTTGATTTTCTTTATGTGGCTTAGCCCTGCAGGCTGTTCTCATTATTTTTTTATTAGCCAATTTGAATACTCATTTAGCCTCACTAAGCATGCAGTGGTTTTAAAATTCTTCCTTTGGAGGTGTTTGCATAGAGTCTGTCCTTGTTGCTCCATAAAAGAGGCTCACCTGTTCTAATGGAGTGTGTTTATGAGGGTCGGTGGACAAAGTGTGGAAGGGGAACTTTGCTAACCAGCACTTGACAGGAAGTAGGACATGATGAATTAACTCACTAACTAGACATCCTAGTAAAAGGAATGCATAACATGACATCAGTACATCCAGCTTTTACCCAATCCCAGCTCCAGTTCATTGGTTACTGCTTGCAGGGAACAGGGCAATGTTCAACATGATTCTGTCATGTGAGTTAAAAATGGGTGAGGATTTTGTTCAGTTTGGTTTTTAAATAAGAAATTGGCCACAAATTTCTTCATGAACAGGACAGAAAGAACTTGTGAATGAGAAAAAAAAAATCTGGGAGAAAGTGAACCTGACAGTGAACCTGAAAGTGAACCTGACAGATGCGTCCATCCACGTAGAGGCCTTTGATTGCCAAACTCTTAAAAGTCTCGGTATGAATTAGCAATGTTGGAGGAATCTGCAATGGATTCAAATGAGTTTAGATTTCTATGAATCCGACCTGCGGATTCTGCAGGGGACTGTCCTTTTCTGAGATACGTGGATTCTGCAGATTTGAGGGGATACGAATAAATTTGCATTAGTTTATGTGCATTAGCACTGATTTGCATTCACTAATGTGCATTTGCGCAAGTGCACATTGGTGCTAATGCGCATTAGTACATTTGTGCAAATTAGCGGCAATGCTAATTAATACAAGTAGAACAAAATTCTGGTAAATTAAAATTCCATTATATATGAAGGAGCAGATGATGGAATGAAAGAAAGATGCCTGACAATCCGTGAAACAGACATGACGAGTTTAATAAAATCCCTACATCCCTAGTTTGAGTCCCTGCGTATCAGCCATGGTTGTGGTGCTCAATTAGGATTGCCACCTCTTTTTTTCTGACATGCTCCTCATATTTAATAGCTACATGGCAGGCAGGTACAACATGGTCCTCTCCATGCTGGGAATAGCCGTACCTATTGAATTGACTGGTACAGATGGGCGAGAATTTCATTCGGCTCTTTTTTTTAGTAAGAATTAGGGATGGATGAAAGGGACTTACCTTGTCCCGCAGCTTGCTTTGCGGTGGGGGGGAGGTGCTTCGCTTCTCCCCCCAAAGTTCAGGCGAGGGGGGGGAGGCGCCCCGCCTCGCCCGGCTGAAATTCAGGCCGCGGGGGAGGCGCCCCATCCCTCGCTGCCGAAATTCAGGCCGGGGAGGAGCGCCCCGTCTACCCGGCCGCGAAAAAAAAAAGTAAAGTAAAACACACACACACACACACACCTGTGATAGGCTACGTAACGATTTATGTAGCCTATCATGGCTAGATTTCCAAAGTCAGCCGTGATAGGCTATGTAAATCGTCACGTAGCCTATCACGGGTGACTTTGAAAAAAAAAAGCGCGTACGCAAATGGCGGCGCCCATGGGGCGCCGCCATTTGCGTTCCTTATTTGGTCCCAGGTAGTCTACGTAAAGATTTACGTAGACTACGGTGAAAATAAGGGAACGCTATTTGCGTTGCCCTTATTTTCGCCGTAGCCTACGTAAATCTTTACGTAGACTAGACGTGCCAAACTGAGGAACGCAAATGGCGGTGCCCCATGGGCGCTGCCATTTGCATACACGCTTTCCCCCCCCCAAAGTCACCCGTGATAGGCTACGTGACGATTTACGTAGCCTATCACGGCTGACTTTGGAAATCTAGCCGTGATAGGCTACGTAAATCGTTACGTAGCCTATCACGGGTGTTTTTTTTTTTTTACTTTACTTTTTTATTTTGCAATGGCGGCAGTGGCAGCCGGTCAGAAGACTGGCCGCCGCCGCCGCTGCCATGCCGCTGGGACCCGCCGCCAAGAGGGACATTCGCACGAGGTAAGTCCCATCCCGGGGGGGGTGGGGGCGGGGAGATTCGGGGAGAAATTCTCCGCCATCCCTAGTAAGAATCTACCAAAATTCGCAGATCATTTCACTGAGATTCAAAGAGAACTTGAGATGAAGAGATTTACCCTTCCTTAGTGTGGATGGGTTGATGTGTGGGAGATGTGGGTTGAAGGCAGTCATGTGGCAGCCTAATGCCTAGTGAAGCCTGGAGTCAAAAGGTACATCCATTCAGTAGCTTCCTATGTGCCCCTAGCTTATGTATGTATGTATGTATGTATTTTATTTTTAATACTTATATACCACTTAATCTAATAAAATCCCTAAGCAATTTACATGTAATAATATTAAACTCATAGCTTAAAACACAGTATTAAAACAATTTCAGCTACAATAACAATAAATGTAATACAAAAACAATAAAACGAAGCAGCAGCATGATTAGTTGTGATCAATGGCAAGCCAGCGAAACCCTACTTAAACAAGTGCATTTTAAGGAGGTATTCAACATTTTTTGCCTCCCAAACCACATGGGGGAGGGTTTTCCAGAGGGTGGGTGCCACTACTAAGAAGGCCTGCTTCTGAGATGTTATGTGGAGACATTCTGTTGGCCATGGAATGACCAGCAAGGGTCTTAATGGTTGGCTGGGTGTATATAGGGAAAGGCAGTCTGCTAGGTATACTGGTCGTGAGTTGTTTAGGGCTTTGTATGTTCACAACATAACCTTGAATATGGCTCTGTAGCTAATAGGCCACCAGTGCAGCTCTTTTAACAAGTGTAAGGTGAACATGGCTGGGTGCCCCTTAGCACTAGTTGCAGCTTCCAGATTGGATGCAAGGGCGGCTCCACACAGAGTGTGTCATGGTAATCTAGTCATGAGGGTAATAGTGCATGGACTATGGTGCCTAGGTTATCCCTATCCAGGAATGGGCCTAGCTGTCTCTCAAAATATGCATTTTAAGAAGTGTTTTGATACATTTGTTTTGAGCTGAGGACTACATCAGAACCTTTAAAGAGTGTGAAAGCTAAATTCAGTTCTGATCCACACATTAACCTGGGCGGTGTAGATCAGATCAAGTGCAAGGATCAAATTCTTCAAGCATCCCTAGTTCTCTCCAACCTGTTACCAAAGCAAATAATTAAATGCTGGTCCACCTGAGCAGAGTGGCTAATGAATAAGGCAGAGAATGAAGACGTAAAACTGTACAAAACACTGTCTTTTGGATGGCGGCTAAGACACATTATCAACAACATCTGATGTTGGAGGCTATTCTCTGGATGCACAGAGAATGACTTCATTCTGTGGAGCTGGCTATCACTCCAGCCGTTTCCACCTCAGCTAAATTTATTCTGTCCATCCCTGTCTTTCTCCTACACACACAGACACACACAGACACTTACTCAAGGCCTCCTCAAGTATCTTGGTTACTATTGTGCACTAACTTACCAAGGAACTGCTCAACTATTGACTAATGCTTTCGCTTGCGGTCAAGGTAAGAGCTCATTTATTTAGGGGGCCCTTCAAAGATAAGATGATGTTGTATTTGTACAATCTGTCAGCACTCATGCTGGAGACAGGTTAACAAACATTTGCCCATTTTGCCAGGTTCAAAGACAGGAGACAGCAGGAGACTGCTACAGACAAAGTATACAGGTCTCACAGACTTGTATAACAGGAAAAGCACTCATTTTTTAAAGTTTCGGAATGTGTGTGGGTCAAACCAAAGGTTACCTTTGATATGTAGCATGCCACTACATCTCTTCTTTTTTCTTACTCAAAAATAAGTGCAGGAGGCCCAATTTGGAGCAGGACCTTAGCATGTGAGGTGGGGGCTGGGTGGGGGGAGAGAAACCATGTAAGCTGGTCTGTTGGGTTGAATGCTGTATCTATTCTTTTATTCTTGTGCTTTTTAATTATATATTTAATATATTTGATCTACGATTGTTTTCATTAGGTTTTTTATTTTAAATGTTGCCTTTGACCATGAACCACTTTGAGCACCATTTCCTGGTAGAAAGGCGGGGTATGAATTAATTAAATAATTAAATGGTAAAACTTGCCCCATGCTGTGATCTTCATCTGGATTGGCCCACTGTACCTGCAATTTGCATAAGAAAAATGCCCCCATTGATGTGAATGGAGGCCTTTTTCCTATGCAAATTGTAGATGTGGGAGGCAGGTATCCAGATCGGAGCAAAGGGTTAAAGTCCCCCTACCTCCTCATGGTAGGATCTGATCCAAACTGGGTCTCCCACACTTACTGATGCCTAAGAAAAAAAAGAACAGACATAGTGGTGTGCAACATATTCACAGTAATGTTTAGTTTGATCCACCGTCATTCTGAAACTTGAGAAAACAAGTGCCATTCCTGCTATACGAGTCATGCACATGTATTAAAGTTCAGTGGAGACTGGTGGCTCCAGTTCAGTGGGGCTGTGAATCCATTCTGGGTTTCAGTCAGAACCAGCCAGAACTCCAAATGAGCCATCCGAAGTGCTGAACCTATTTTGGGGATAGGGTTCAGCACCTTGGACAGCTCCTTTGGCATTCTGGCCGGTTCTCACTGAAACCCAGAATGGATTCACAGCCCCACTGAAATCGGAGCCACCAACCTCCACTGTTAAAGGTAAGGCGCAGTTGCTAGTTTGTAACTGGGAGGAGACAGGCCTCTTGCATAACTGCAGGCTGCACTTCCTACTTATCTTCAGAGCTGCCTGTTAACAGCCATGTTAGAATGTTTCACAACTGGTCTATTTATTTTCACCGCATCCCACGTAAGGGAAGCCTGTGCCACTGCCATTATCCCTGCCTTATAGGTGGGAAATTGACACACTGAGTGTGTTTTGACGTGCTCTGCTTCAGTCATAGTCATCACACCGTGGCCCGGGGTGAGAAACCACGATCACTGATGATGCATCCCATGCCGGCAGATTACAGCAGCTTCACATGTTTCATTATTTACTAGTGTAATACCTGTCATTAGGATGGCAGAAATGTTATGTGGGGAGGCAGAACTTCTACCCTGCTGGAACTCCAGTGTTTGTGGGTTAGATGGGGATCTGCCTTCCTCAGGGGAAAGGGCTCCACTTGTGGAAAGTTCCTCTGTTCAAGGGATCCCCCTCCACCCCACGCCACAGCTGACTCCATTCAGCAGGGTCTCCTGACTCTCTGTGAAGCATTTTATTTTGATTTCATTGTATTTTATATTAATTAATTAATTACATTTCTATACCACCCAATAGCCAAAGCTTTCTGGGAGGTTCACAACAATTAAAACCACAAAATGCAGCATAACATACTTTATAAAAAATCAAAAGATTAAAACTACAGTATAAAATAAAAGTAAAAACCAGAATAAAACCTAGCAGTAATGCAGAGATTTAAAATACAATAACAGTGTTAAAAGAACAGACTAAAATACCTGGGAAAATAAGGTTTTCGCCTGGCTCCAGAAAGAGTATAATGTTAGGCGCCAGGCGAGCCACTCTGGGAAGCTCATTCCACAACCGGGGTGCCACAGCAGAAAAGGCCCTCTTCTTGGTAGCCACCCACCTCACTTCCTTTGGCAGGGGCTCCTGGCGAAGGACCACTGAAGATGATTGTAGGCCCAGGCAGATACATTTGGGAGAAGACAATTCTTCAGGATCAGGGGGCTGGAGGGGCTGCCAGGGGAAGGAGGGGGCAGCAAAGGCTACTTCTGCCAGCACAGTAGATCTAGGGATGTCAGAGAATTCCGCCATGGATCTCGGTAAGGCTGAATGCCAGTGCATTTGCCCCCCTGAAATCTGTGGCAGAATGGCCTGCCCCCCCCTGCCCCCCTGCGGATCCCCCCTGGGACAAGACTTACCTGGGGCGGATGTTCCGGGCGGCGGCGGCTCCGGTGGCAGCTTCGGTGGCGGCAGCTGGTCTTCTGACCGGCTGCCACTGCTGCCATTTGCAGTCTTGTGGTTTTTTTTTTTTTTTACAGAGACGTGATAGGCTACGTAAAGACTTATGTAGCCTATCACATCCCGGTAAAAAAAAACAAAACACATACGCAAATGGTGGCTACAGCCGCCACCATTTGCGTTCCTTATTTTTCGCCGTCTTAGTCTATGTCAATATTTATGTAGACTATTATGGCGAAAATAAAGGGGAACGCAAATAGCGTAGTGGGCACTATTTGCGTCCCTTTTTGATTCGCCACTTTAGCCTATGTAAATATTTACGTAGGTTAAAACGGTGAATCAAAAAGGGACGAAAATAGCGCCCACTACGCTATTTGCATTCCCCTTTATTTTCGCCGTAATAGTCTACATAAATATTGACATAGACTAGATGGCAAAAAATAAAGAACGCAAATGGCGGCGGCCATAGCCGCCGCCATTTGCGTATGCTTTTTTTTTTTTACCCAGAGCCCTCCACGGCCGGAAATCCAGCTGCGGATGGCCCTGGCCTGGGCCTGGCCGGCTGCTCCGCGGAGCCGCCGTGGAGCACAGCCAGCCGTCAAGGATTCCAGGGGGGGAGGACTGGATCGCCTCCCCCCCTGTCGAGGATTCCGGGGGGAGGGAAGGAATGCCTCCCCCCCCCCATGAACAGAATCCGTGAAAAGGTAAGTGACTTTTGTACATCCCTAAGTAGATCTAGCTTAAATCTTGATTCAGCCCTGGGTGTGCATATAGGCAACATGTCTTTGTGGGCTAGGTCAGCCAGTGCTGGGGTTGTGGGTAGGTTTTGCTCCCATCTAAACATTGTCCCCAGTGCTTTACTTTTCCTAGGAATGAATGTTGGGTCATCACTTACATGGGAGAAAGGAAAGGGATCTCACTCCCAGCATGAAAGGTCAAGCCTGCCCCTGGCCACATATCTTCAGCCCTTCTTTTTGGTCACACTGAAGTGGGTATATTGGCAAATTGCGCAGGATTTGGGGAATGAACTTGTACATGTTCAGATTACACTCATATAACATTATGTTCCTCCAAGAGCTTAGAGCAGCATATATCTCTATCTCTATCATCTCTATCTCTATCTATTTATTTCTATATCTGGCAAGCCTGGCTATATGGTGCCAGGAGTGGGGGACAGGGGTGTGGTCCTGCTCCCTGGTAAATTCGTAATGTCTGTAATCTAAAGTGTGTCTGTGGAATTTGTATCCAGGCTTCTTGGTCTAGGCCTTGGTGTATGCCTTGATTTCAGGTTGTATGCCTTGACCAGTATCCATCCCTATTCTTTAGCCTAGCCTTCGTCATCCTGGTGCCTTTCAAATGTTTTGGACTTCAACTCCCATTAGCTCCAACCACCATGGCCAATGGTCAGGAATGCTGGGAGATGTGGTCCAAAACATCTGTAGAGCACTAGGTTGGGGAAAGCTACTTTAGCCTTTGGTGGTCTCCACGATGCAGCAAAACTCTTCTCTTTACACCAACTCTGCTAGTCACCTGGGGTGTTACGGGGCATTATTGATTCTCATTACAGAAGACTCATTGTGTCCAGCTGACAGGATAACTGGGTCCCTGGATGGGAGAGTTGTCATTACCTGCTAATATTTACAGTACTGGCTAACTGAATAGTCTGGTGACTACCAAAGATAACCCTAATAATACCAATACGAATAAAATACGGAATATTTTATTCTCAAGATTCCCACCGGCTTTGCAACAGTGGTCATCAGCACTAGGACTTTACATGCAGTGAAAACAGTGATGTGACTTACCTGTGCTTGCAGGCAGTGGAATAAAGCTCTAGATTGTGGAGCTGCTCTAGACAGCCTAGGACTAGTGCTGGCTTTCTCTGCAATGCAAGGTGGCTTCCTATAGCAGCAATTCATAGGGGCAGTATCTTGGTTGCCACACCATGTGTAGGATGCTTCCCCTTCTTAGCATCACCTTGGTGCAGAGGTTTCTGTTTCTGAAAAACAGGCATTAATCAATGATGGCGGGGGGGAATCTGATAATATAGCAGGCAAGAAAGGACTAGAATTTCAGGGCTGATGGGAAAGCTAAAAGCCATCTAGTCTTTCAACCCATTCTGTTTAATGGTGCACCAGAAGCCCTTATCACAAAGACCTGGATGACAAGGGAGGCATGGGTTGGGAGAGGAAGGACATCTCCATGTTTCCACATGTTCTGTTTTCAGATTGCAGGAAGTAAAGATAGAGGTGATGAGATTTCTACAGCATCTATCCTCCTTAAGGATGTAGAAAATGTAAGGATCCTCTCACTGCTGTGTCATGAGGACTCTAGATTGCAGAGGTGATGGAGGCAAGAAACAGCAAGAGCGGCTGACCCCTCTGGTCCCAGCTGCAGCCCTACACTCTGTTTCATTGAAAGCATGAAAGCTAGTGTGGTTCATTTATGAGAAGGGCTGTAGCTCTGAGATAGGGCACCTGCCTTACAAGCGGAAGGTCCCAGGTTCAATCCTTGGCATCTCCAGGTAAGACTGGGAGAGATTCCTGTCTGAAATGCTGGAGAGCTGCTGCCAGTCAGTGTAGGCCAGGGGTGGGCCTACACTTGGTCTACCTAGGTCAGTACTGCCTACACCGGGGCTAGGCAAGTTGGTGAACATAAGCACCTAAGAAGAGCCATGCTGGATCAGACCAAGGGTCCATCTAGTCCAGCATTCTGTTCACATACTGGCCAACCAGCTGCCCATGGGAAACCCACAAGCAGGACACAAGTGCATCAGCACCCTCCTGCCCATGTTCCTTAGCAACTGATGCACATAGGCATACTGCCTCTGATACTGGAGGTAGCATATAGCCATCAGGACTAGTAGCCATTGATAGCCATCCCTGCCCAGAATGTCTGGTGCCCTTCAGATGTTTTGACTACAACTCTCATAATCTCTGACCACCGGTCATGCTAGCTGAGGCATATGGGAGCTGTTGTCCAAAACATCTGTAGGCACCAGGTTGACCCCTGTATAGGGAATACTGAGCTAGATGGACCAAGGGTCTGATTAGGTAGAAGGCAGTTTGCTATGTTCCTATTCTTCTGACTAATGATGGATGGAAAGGTAGGATATGTGGAAAGACAGGAAAGCCACCATATAGCTTTGTACTTAAGCCTTGAGACATGGGGACAGAAGGCATAATGGGAAGAAGATGCTTGTGTGCTGTGAACAAAATTCAAGCTTACCGTCACTGCTGCAGTCAGGATGGAAAAACAGACAGTGTCTTCCTATGCAACCTGCATTCCAGCTGCCTGAAGCTACCGAGCCTTGCTTCAGAAGCCTTCGTCTTGAACTGATGCCAAGCAACCTTTCCAGCTTTTGCTTAAGTTATCCTGGCATTTTTAAGTAATTTTTAAGTACCACGATGGGGAGAACCCAATCTCTTCTAACGATTTTGACATGGCTGACTATTATGTCCAAGGACTTCCTTTTTGAAATTGATCATTTTAACCTTTTCTGCTTTCAGTTATGTATCTCTTACCCTACCTTCAGTCACAGCAAACATCCCCAATGTTCAATAATGAGATTGGGATGTCAGCAAAAGTCCAATCTACTTCGGATACAAAAGATTGGATCGAAAGTAGTGTGGGCGGCTTTGCCACACAATCCCTTCTCCGCCATCATGCCTGTTGCACCAGATAATTCAAATACCTAATATGGGGGATGGCCTTCCAAAGTAGAAGGGAAGTAGTCGGGATGTCCATCGCTGGGAAATCTGGCCCATTTGGGGGCTCACTGGATTTCCATGGTGTCCCTGACTTGGCTTGCATTTGTGAGCCGAACCTCAAGTTTCTTCCTGAAATCCATGATCATTTTCATTATTAAAAAAAGCATAAGTAGCAAGTGCAATTTGTGTGGTTTTTGCAAATTTAGGGGAATTTTGCATAATTTGCACAAATTACAGCCACGATTTCTGCAAATTAGGCAAATTATGGCCGCAATTTGTGCAAATTGCTATTTAGGCCAATTTTTTAAAAACCAAAAATCCGTGAGCTGGCCCAGCTCAATACAGATCAAGCTGGGCTAGGTCACAGGAAAAAAGCGGAAATCTGGGGGCTGAGCTGGTGAAAGCTCAGTGAGCTCTACCCGTGGATGAATTCCTCCAACATCCCTGGAAAGGAGCCACTAATGCTGTTCTGCAAATGCTTAAAGGTCCATGCAGTGCCAGGACAGGTAGGTTCTACAGCAATTCCCACACTTCTCCTTGTGCAAAGGTTGGTACGAGCAGAACAGCATCTCTGAATTTAGTTTCCTTTTCTCACATAACACTCTAGTGCAGGGGATAAATTAGCCCTCCCATGAGCAGAAGGACACCAAGCTTTGTGTGCAAGAAGCTCCAGGTTCAAACCATACTAGTCAGCTTGGGAGGACTCCTGTCTGAAACCTGAAGGGCTGCTGCCAGTCAGTGTGGGCAATACTGAGTTAGATGGACCAGTGGTCTGAATCAGTATAAGGCCCTTTCCTGCAATGCAGGGGTGGGCAACTTGTTGCCTTCCAGATGTTTTGGCCAACAACTCTCATCAGCCCTTGCCAGCATAGCCAGTGGTGAGGGATGCTGGGAGTTGTAGACCAAAATAGCCCAGAGAGGTTTGGCTATTGGGCGGTACAGAAATGTTTTTTTAAAAAAACTATATCTTTTTATGAATGGGAGTTGTAGGCCAAAACATCCCACAAGCTGCCCTCCCCTGCTGTAAAAAGAGAGTGGGGGAAAGTCCCTGCCCTTTTAATTCAGGTTTCCTCATCTCTGCCCAAAGACTCCTGCCGCCCATGAAGAGACAAAATGTAGGCACTGAGTGGTTGTTGTTTTGCTCCAGCATACAAGAACATACCTGGGAAGGAAGGGAGAAAGAAAGACATCCCCCCAATTTACACCTCTCTGCCCCACTTACCTGACATACACAAGGTGTTAATTATTTATCGCCATTATGTGGATGTGCAAATCCTGTCTGATTGGATCTTTCTCATCCCCCTCCTTTCTGAAAGTCACCCCATTTGGGGAAATAGTTTGCTGCTGGCCCAAGGGAACACAGTTCGTACTCTTCTGCCAACAGCACAAATAGGCTCCATCTGTAAGATACGCTTTTACATGAGTTGTTATAAGTATTGGCGGTTCCCTTGACTTTTCTTTCTGTATGTTCTGTTTCTTTAAAAGTAGGGATGGCAGAGAATTCCGCCACGGATCTCGGTGAGGCTGAATGCCAGTGATTTGACCCCCCAAAACCCATGGTGAAATGAAGCCCCCCACCCCCCCGTGAAAGACGTGCAAAACAGAGCACTCACTTGCTGCCGTTCACTCTGCTCTGCGAATGGCAACCGTGTCTGCGGCCACCATTCGATTCACAATTTTAGCCGTGATAGGCTACGTAAATACTTACTTAGCCTATCACGGCTAATGCAGGGATGACATTTGTGTCTCTGCGGAGGTGGTGATAGGCTACATAAGTATTTATGTAGCCTATCATGGCAAAAAAAAAAGGGAACGCAAATGGTGGCGGCTATGGTGGCCGCCATTTGCGTTCCCTTTTTTTTTTTTTGCCATGATAGGCTATGTAAATATTTACGTAGCCTTGTCGTTGTTTATTCAGTCAGTCGCTTCCGACTCTTCATGACTTCATGGACCAGCCCATGCCAGAGCTTCCTGTCGGCCATCGCCACCCCCAGCTCCCCCAAGGTCGAGTCCGTCACCTCCAGAATATCATCCATCCACCTTGCCCTTGGTCGGCCCCTCTTCCTTTTGCCTTCCACTTTCCCTAGCATCAGCATCTTCTCCAAGGTATCCTGTCTTCTCATAACGTGGCCAAAGTACTTCAGTTCTGCCTTTAATATCATACCCTCAAGTGACCTTTGTTGTCAGTGTGATGTCTCTGCTCTTAACTATTTTATCAAGATTTGTCATTGCTGTCCTCCCAAGAAGTAAACGTCTTCTGATTTCCTGGCTGCAGTCAGCATCTGTAGTAATCTTTGTGCCTAGAAAGACAAAGTCTATCACTGCCTCCACGTTTTCTCCCTCTATTTGCCAACTATCAATCAAACTGGTTGCCATAATCTTGGTTTTTTGGAGGTTTAACTGCAACCCAGCTTTTGCACTTTCTTCTTTCACTTTCTTCATAAGGTTCCTCAGCTCCTCCTCGCTTTCAGCCATCAAAGTGGTATCATCTGCATTACGGAGATTGTTAATGTTTCTTCCAGTGATTTTAACTCCAGCCTTGCCTTCATCAAGCCCAGCATGTCACATGATGTGTTCTGCGTACAGGTTGAATAGGTAGGGTGAGAGTATACAACCTGCCATAGTCCTTTCCCAATCTTAAACCAGTCCGTTGTTCCGTGGTCTGTTCTTACCGTTGCTACTTGGTCGTTATACAGATTCCTCAGGAGGCAGACAAGATGACTTGGTATCACTATACCACCAAGAACTTGCCACAATTTGTGATGATCCACACAGTCAAAGGCTTTAGAATAGTCAATAAAACAGAAATAGATGTTTTTCTGAAACTCCCTGGCTTTCTCCATTATCCAGCAGATATTGGCAATTTGGTCTCTAGTTCCTCTGCCTTTCCTAAACCCAACTTGTACATCTGGCAATTCTCGTTCCAGTCGACCGTCTGGTGAAGTCGATGTATAAAGTCGTCTTTTAGGTTGTTGGAAGAGAGTGTTTGTTATGCACAGTGAGTTGTCTTGGCAAAATTCTATCAGCCTATGTCCTGCTTCACTTTGTTCTCCCAGACCATGCTTGCCTGTAATTCCAGGTATTGTTTGACTACCCACCTTAGCATTCCAGTCTCCTGTAATGAAAATAACATCTTTGTTTGGAGTACTATCCAGTAGGTGCTGCAGATCCTCATAAAACTGATCTACTTCTGCTTCTTCAGCATCTATGGTTGGGGCGTATATTTGGATCATTGTGATGTTAAATGCCTTGCCCTGAATTCGAATTGAGATTATTCTGTCATTTTTTGGATTGTATCGAAGCACTGCTTTAGCCACTTGATTATTAATTATGAAGGCTACTCCATTTCTTCTGTGGTCCTCTTGTCCACAGTAGTAGATCTGGTGGTCATTTGATGTGAAGTGGCCCATTCCAGTCCATTTCAGTTCACTAGCACCCAAAATGTCTATATTTAATCTTGACATCTCCCCAATAACCACATCCAATTTGCCCTGGCTCATAGATCTTACATTCCAGGTTCCTATGGTGTGTTGATCTTTATAACATTGGATTCGTTGTTTGTTTTCCCAGTAGTAATGTATGGTTTCCCAGTAGTAATGTATGGCTGTGAGAGCTGGACTATAAGGAAGGCTGAGCGCCGAAGAATTAGGGTTGGCGGAGAATTTCTCCACGAATCTTCGGGAAGCCGAGTGCCGACACATTCGGCCCCCCGAAAGTGTTGGGGAAATTCTCCGCCGGCCCCCCGCCCCCCCGGGATGGGACTTACCTTTGGCGAATGTCCCTCTCGACGGCGGGTCCCGGCAGCGTTTCGGCAGCGTTTCGTCAGGGGCGTGGGCGGCGGCCGGTCTCCCGACCAGCCATTGCAAAAAAAAAAAAGTAAAGTAAAAAAAAACACACCACACCCGTGATAGGCTACGTAACGATTTACGTAGCCTATCACGGCTAGATTTCCAAAGTCAGCCATAATAGGCTACATAAATCGTCACGTAGCCTATCACGGGTGACTTAGAAAAAAAACCAAAAACCGCATATGCAAATGGCGGCGCCCATGGGGCGCCGCCATTTGCATTCCTTATTTTGGCACGTCTAGTATGCGTAAACATTTACATAGACTACAGCGAAAATAAGGGAATGCTATTTGCGTTGCCCTTATTTTCGCCGTAGTCTACGTAAATCTTTACGTAGATTAGACGTGCCAAAATAAGGAACGCAAATGGCGGTCCCCATGGGAGCCGCCATTTGCGTACGTGCTTTTTTTTTCTTTCTTTCCCAAAGTCAGCCGTGGTAGGCTACGTGACGATTTACATAGCCTATCATGGCTGACTTTGGAAATCTAGCCGTGATAGGCTACGTAAATCATTACGTAGCCTATCATGGGTGTGTGTGTGGTTTTTTTTTACTTTTTTTTTCATGGCCGGGTAGATGGGGCGCTCCTCCCCGGCCTGAATTTTGGTGGCGAGGGATGGGGCACCTCCCCCCCGGCCTGAATTTTGGCCGGGCGAGGCGGGGCGCCTCCCCCCCCTCGCCTGAACTTCGGGGGGAGAACCGAAGCGCCTCCCCCCCACCGCGAAGCAAGCTGCAGGACCAGGTAAGTCCCTTTCGTCCGTCCCTATGAAGAATTGATGCTTTCGAACTGTGGTGCTGGAGAAGACTCTTACGAGTCCCCTGGACTGCAAGGAGGTCAAATCAGTCAATCCTAAAGGAAATCAAGCCTGAGTGCTCATTGGAAGGACAGATACTGAAGCTGAAGCTCAAATATTTTGGCCACCTAAAACTCTCTGGAAAAGACCCTGATGATGGGAAAGACTGAAGGCAAAAGGAGAAGGGGACGGCAGAGGATGAGATGGCTAGATAGCATCACCGATGCGATGAATATGAACTTGAGCACGCTCCGGGAGAGAGCGCAGGACAGGAAGGCCTGGCTAGGGGTGGATGGAAGTCACTTACCTTTTTTTGAAGCTTGTTCGCGGTGGGGGGGAGGCGCTTCGCTGCCCCCACCGCGAAGTTCAGGCCGGGGGGGAGGCTTCCCACCTCGGCCCGGCCGAAATTCAGGCCGGGGAGGAGGCTTCCCGCCTCGCCCGGCCGCGAACGCGAAAGTTAAAAAAAAAAAAAAAATCACGCCCCCTGATAGGCTACGTGACGATTCACGTAGCCTATCACGGCTAGATTTGCAAAGTCAGCCGTGATAGGCTACGTCAATTGTCATGTAGCCTATCACGGGTGACTTAAAAAAAAAAAAAGCGCGTACGCTAATGGCGGCCCCCATAGGGAGCCGCCATTCGTGTTCCTTATTTAGTCGCTGTAGTCTACGTAAATGTTTACGTAGACTACAGCGACCAAATAAGGAACACGAATGGCGGCTCCCTATGGGGGCCGCCATTATCCGTACACACTTTTTTTTTTTTTTTTAAAGTCACCCGTGATAGGCTACGTGACGATTGACGTAGCCTATCACGGCTGACTTTGCAAATCTAGCCGTGATAGGCTACGTGAATCGTCACATAGCCTATCAGGGGACTTTTTTTTTTCTTCTTTTATTGCAATGGCGGCGGCGGCAGCCGGTCGAAAGACCAGCTGCCGCTCCCGCCCCGCTCGAACACCCGCCGAACCGCCGGCCGGACCCGCCGCCGGGAGGGACATTCGGCGAAGGTAAGTCCCGTCCCGAGGGGGGGTGCGGGGTGTGGGGGGGTGCGGAGGATTTCTCCCCGAAACTTGTTCGGGGGGGCCGAACACGTTGGCGCTCGGCCCCCCGAAGTTTCGGGGAGAAATTCTCCGCCAACCCTAGGCCTGGCGTGCTATGGTCCATGGGGTCACGAAGAGTCGGACACGACTGAACGACTGACAGATTCGTTGTTCACCACCAGCACCATCGGCTGCTAGCCGTCCTTTCGGCTTTGAGCTAGCTGCGTCATCACATCTGGGGCTAGTTGAACTTATCCTCTGTTCTTCCCCAGTAGCATTTTGACCATCTTCTGACCTGGGAGTCCCATCTTCCAATGGTATACCTACCGACATATCTCTGGTTGTACTGATCCATTTAGTTTTCATGGCAAGAATACTGGGGTGGGTTGCCGTTTCCTTCCCCAAGGATCGTATTTAGTCTGACCTCTCTGCCATGACCTTCCCGTCTTTACGTAGCCTATCGTAGCTTTACCTAGCCTTACGTAGCTTATCACGGCTAAAAAAGGGAACACAATGGCAGCTGCCATATCCTCCGCCATTTGTGTTCCCCCTTTTATTTTTCTGTGATAGGCTACATAAATATTTATATAGCCTATCACGGCAAAAAAAGGGGATGCAAATGGCAGCGGCTATGGTGGCCGCCATTTGTGTCCCTGCGCAGCCCAGCAGCAGCTGGATGTCGCTGTGGGCTGCCCCGGCCGGCGGCTCCGCAGAGTTGCTGCGGAGCGGAGCCAGCCGCCGAGGATTTCAGGAGGAGGGACAGAGCACCTCCCCCCCCACGGATGTACGAAACAAAACAGGTACATCGTTTCATATATACCTATTTAAGAGTAACATCTCAGTTCTCTCTCTCTCTCTCTCTCTCTCTCTCTGCCTTAACTCTTAAATAAATATACTTTAATTGCAGCTCTGGAGTTGAAGTTTCTTTGCTTAGCCACTGAACCTAGTCTTCCTTACATTGCCTTAGGGCACAATCCTATGCATGTTTAGACAGAAAAAAGTCCTACATAGCTGGCTGGGGCATGCTGGGAGTTGTAGGACTTTTGTTCTGTCTAAACAGGCATAGGATTGCAACCTTAGCTGTTTTGCCCATGCTCCAGAGCAGGGATCCCCAAGCTTTTTGGAACCATGGGCACATTTGGGAATTTGAGAAACTGCTGTGGGCACCACCACAAAATGGCACCCACGGAGGATGTGGCTAGTCACATAATGGCTGCAATGGGGGTCTGGCTAGTCAAGAGGTGCTAGTGTGCAGGGATTGAAACAGCGAGGCTAAAGGCTTGGAGGGAGAAAGGGAGTGGGAAATGGAAAGAGTTGCTTACTGGCCCACTCAACCTTCTTGCATCCACACAGACCTTTCTCTTTTGCTCTCCCTGTCCCTCTCCACTCCAAGCCTCTAGCCTAGGGATGTACGAAAGTCACTTACCTTTTCGCAGGGGTGCTTTGCGGTGGGGGGAAGGCGCTTTGCTTCTCCCCCCAAAGTTCAGGCGAGGGGGGGGAGCCATCCTGCATCGCCCGGCCGAAATTCAGGCCGGGGGGGGAGGCTTCCCACCTCGCCCGGCCAAAATTCAGGCTGGGGAGAAGCGCCCCATCTCCCCAGCCGCGAAACAAAGTGTAAACAACAACAACAACAACAACCCCGTGATAGCTACTTAACGATTAACATAGCCTATCATGGCTAGATTTCCAACATCAGCCATGATAGGCTACATTAATTGTTATGTAGCCTATCACGGGTGACTTTGGGAAAAAAAAAAAGCGCGTACGCAAATGGCGGCGTACAAATAAGGAATTTGTGTTCCTTATTTGGTCCCGGTAGTCTATGTAAAGATTTACGTAGACTACGGTGGAGTCTATGTAAATCTTTACGTAGACTACCGGGACCAAATGAGGAATGCAAATGGCGGCGCCCTATGGGCGCCGCCATTTGCATACGCGTTTTTTTTTTTCAAAGTCACCCGTGATAGGCTACGTAACGATTAACGTAGCCTATCACGGCTGACTTTGGAAATCTAGCCGTGATAGGCTACGTTAATCGTTACGTAGCCTATCACGGGGGGGGGGGGTTACACTTTGTAATGGCGGCGGCAGCAGCAGCTGGTCGGAAGACTGGCTGCCGGCCCCGCCCCCGATGAAAGGCCGACGAACCGCCGCCGGGACCCGCCGCCGGGAGGGACATTCACCAAAGGTAAGTCCCATCCCGGGGGGGTGGCAGGGGGGTGGCGGAGAATTTCACCGCCGATTTCGGGGGGGCCGAATGCGTCGGCGCTCGGCCCCCCGAATATTCGGGGAGAAATTCTCCGCCATCCCTACTCTAGCCTCACTACTTTTCTCCACAAACTCCTTTCCTCACTATTTCTCTCGCTTCCTCACCCCTAGCCTTCTTCCTTCTCTCCCTCCTAGCCTTGCTCTTCCACTCACCCCTTTGTCTTGCTGTTTCTCCCCCTCTGAGCATCTAGCCTCACTCTTTCTCTCCCATCTACCCCCCTTGCCTTGTTTTCTCTTCCTGCCTGCTGAACACCTCAGTGGCAGGTTCAGGGACAGGAAGGAGAACCTCGCGCATTCACATTTTCAACTTTTTTATTTAAAAAAAATATTTTCGAAGGGGGCAGGGAGTGAAGAGCTCTATGGCCACTGTTGGAGGTGGTTGTGGGTGCCATGGTGCCCACGGGCACCACATTGGGAACCCCTGTTCCAGACCTGAACCAATGGGGATTTTCTGAAGAAAGGGGGTCTCGACTAAACATTAGGAAATACTTCCCGATTGACAGTGGAAGAGATTGCCCCAAAAGGGGAAGGCTCTTTTTCCTTCATTAGAGGCTTTCTAACAGAGGCTGGATGGCCACCTATCAGGGATGCTGCAGATTTCCTGCATCCACACGGGGTTAGACTAGATGACCTCTTAGGACCCTTCCAAGTCTATGATCCTGTGTGTGTAGCTGCCGAACAAAAGAAGACAGAGACAGTCTGGCAGCAGGACAAGAGAATGCCTTGCGTTTGCTTGTTGTCACATTGAGGATTCATTGTTCCCTAGAGGCATTTATATTCTTTGAGTAGGTCTGAACTAAGTGCCTTTTTGGGCCTTGATGAAGTATTTATCTACATTCAGAAAGCATAGTGTCATCACAATTAAGGCCACAAAAAAGCAGCCAGTTCAGGGCATGTACCAGGAACACAGATCGTTGGCTGCATATACTGAAAGGAGCAAAGGGCCTGTTACTGAACCCTGTGGGACTTCAGCCATCCATCCTTCCAGAACATGCTTTAGAACCCAATCAGCATTTGCTCTCCTTTAAGTGGTGTACCACTGTCTGTAAGCAGCATGTGTGCAGAAGCTTGTTAATTAATAGACCAGAATCAAAGGAGGGGCGGCTACATTGCCACTGAGCAAGATGGCAGGCTGCCTGCGTCCTTCTGCCTCGAGCACTGAAGAAACAGCCATAGTGCGATGGCGCATGAGCTTTGAGAGGGGGGAAGGGACTAATGGAGGGGAAAGGGGGCAACATGCTTGAAAACTGGTGCTTCTGCCTACTGTTGGGAAGGAAGCCCTGAATAGGGCAGCCAGCAGCCTTCCTCAGTGTGGTGTCCTCCAGATAGGGATGTGCGGGCTGTGTAAAATCCATTATGTCTGTGTTTTACGGATTGTCAAGTGTCTTTCGTTCCATCATCTGCCCATTGATGGAACTGGATTCTTTTTTTGAGTTTCTGAATTTGCACACATTTGCATTTGCACAAATTCACACTTGCAAAAATGTGTGAATCCCCCCCCAAATGTTCAAATCTCCCCCCAATGCTCATGTTCACACTTTAGCCTATGGGGGAAATGCACATTTTTGGCTGGTTTTTTTTTAAATTTTGCATATTTTTCTATTACTAAATTTGTGCAAAATTCAGGAAAGTTAGGAAAATGTTTTGCAAATCCATGGAACCCATCCAACTGGGGAAAAGTAGGTCCGCTGCAGAATCTGCCAGCTGGATTCATAAAAATCGAAACACGTTTGATTCCATTATAGATTTTTCCGACATCCATATCTCCAGATGTTTTGGACAGCAACTCCCAGCATTCCTGAGTTTGGGCATGCTGGCTGGGGCTGATAGGAGGGCACCAAGTTGGGGAAGGGTGGACTAGGGAGCCTGATGCACTGCATTGGTCCCTCCCCAAAGGGCAAGGATGGGCAACTTCTGGGGGTTGATGGGTCGCATTGCCACCATGGGACCCATTGGGGCCAGCAGGCCACCTCTGCCACGGCTGAATTTGCTGTGGCAGCAGACACAATTGCACCAGCTTCACAGGGAAACCTGGCATGTGGGGAACGTGCACCTTCTTTCCAAGGAGAGGAGGCTTCTGGGGGGCTTCTGGGAGCATGATTCTGTTTCCCAGCAAAATCACCAGGATTTTTGCTGCAGAGGCTGCAAAACTGATGGAGGGTGGCATGATTTCAGTGGCAAGACTGCAGGGGCTGGCAAAACAGCCATGTGGGGCAGCACGTGGCCCACCTATTGCTCATGGGCCTCTGGTTTCCCACCCCTGCCTGCAGTAGCATTAACTTGTCTCCTAAAGTGTGGGGGCGCCCTGAATGTTCCTTTGCATATATTAATTCATTTAAATATATGAAAATTAATAACGGAGTCTATCCAGAAGGCAGAAACCCTATCCAGGAGGCAGGAAAAAAACAAAGCTTGGCTTGGCTTAAACCTATCCAGGTGGAAATCCTATATCAAAGGGAGGGTTTCTACCTCTTTGCCAGGGCTCTGCTCATAGTTAGTCACAGAAACAGCTCGTTTTCTCACAAACTCATTATTGCTGGCCATTGCCAAGCTCTTTCTGCACAGCTTAGTCCTGTGTCTTGAGGGTTCTGGTGAGTATGCAGCTGCTTGGAACAGAAGCACATTCACGGAAAGGCAAGGTGGAAGTCAGGGGGTAAGAAGCTGAGTTAGGATAAAAGAGCCACACAAATCTGAGGCAGCTCATCCTACAGAACGAGGTCCAGACATCGCGCTTCTGTCAGAATTAAGCCAGGCTATCAAGCTGCAGTCTGTATCAAAAGGAAGTCCAAAACTGAACCCAGGCACGAATGTGTATGTGGTCAGTGTGAGGTTGGAGGCCTCAAAGGAGAGGCAATGAATCATGACTTCTCACTCACACTGTGTATGCCAAGTAAAGTCTCACGTTTGGGAGAAAGGAAGCAAGTATTCCTAAAATGGCCTCTGATCAGTAAAGGTTTGTGGGTACAGTCAATGCTTGATTCTTCAGAAGGACATTAGGAACATAGGAAGCTGCCTTATACTGAGTTATACCACGGGTATCACATGGGTATTGCCAGCAGCTCTCCAGGGTTTCAGGCAGGCGTTTCCCAGCCCTGCCTGGAGATGCCAGGGATTGAATCTGAGACCTTCTGCATGCAAAGCAGGGGCTCTGCCGCTGAGCTACATCTCAGTCCTTTCACTGCATTAGACTGAGTCAGACCACTTGGTCTACCTAGCTCAGTATTGCCTGCCAGTCTCCCCGAACCTGTTTTGGAGGGCAACTCCCAGCATTCCAGACCATTGGCCATGCTGGCTGGGGATGATGGGAGGTGAAATCCAAAACATCTGGAGGGCACCAGATTGGGGAAGGCTGGTCTATCGTGATTGTTCTCCAGAGTTTCAGACAGAGATCTTTACCTGCTCTACCTGGAGAAGCCAGGGACTGAACCTGGGACTTTTGCATGCACAGCGTGTGTTCTGCTGCTGAATAATGGATGTTCAAGCCCAATAGTTTACATTTAGCCAAAAGGGAATTTAGCCATTTAAAGTAAATATGGTTAAAGCCAGCATGTATTCTGCTAAGTAGCTGTGCAGTTATTGCAGTTCAGAGATAACAGGGTGGATTCCTCCAGGGGTAGTGGAGGCTGGTAGCTCCAATGTCCAATGGTGGTGAATCCACTCTGGGTTTCAGTCAGAACCAGTGAGAACTCTAAAGAAGCTATCCAAGGTGCTTTGCACATTGCTCCATACCTTGGGTAGCTCCTTTAGAGTTCTGACTGGTTCTGACTGAAACCCCGAGGAGATTCACTGCCCTACTGACATCGGAGCAACCAGCCTCCACTGTCCAGGGGGCAATTCCTCCAGGGAGTGGGGACTTGGAGGCCAAGTCCCATCCCTGGAGGAGTACAAGGAGGTTCCATGGGCTGGATGGGGAACCTCTGTGGGCCCCGAGGTTCCCCATCCCTGGTGTAGAACAAATGACCTAGGGAGGTGGTGGTCTCTCCTCCACTGGAGGCATTCAAGACGAGGCTGGACAGCCACCTGTCAGGGATGCTCTGACTTGGATTCCTGCAATGAGCAGGGGGTTGGACTCGATGGTCTCATAGGCCCCTTCCAACCCTACTCTTCTCTGATTCTATGATTCTAGAATGATCCCAAAGAACTGGGAGAGAAGTCCCAAAGAACTGAACATCGGGGTGCAAGGTGTCCAGATGTAGAAATCACATCTCCCTCAGCCTATCTCTGTGGAAGATATTTTGACTATTCCTGTTAACATTTCAAGTTTAAATGAAGTTAATTGAATATGCTAATGAAGGTGTCCATCATCCTGATAAAAGAAAAATATTACTTAGCACACTATGTCTCCAAGTATAAAACGGGTTCTCACAGCCAGCCGTTGTTGTTATTAATGGATAAGAATTGCTATTTCCAACCAGTCTGAAGCAACAACAACAACAGCACACCTGGATCTTGACAATGTTTTCGTCAAGTGCAAAAAAGAACAGAGGTTCTAGATATGAAAATAAGGAAGTTAGCAGGTACATTCAGAACCAGAGCAGTGAGGAAATGACAGTCAAGGGGGCAACCCTAGACTCAGTTATTAGGGAGCAAGTCTCATGGAGCTGAGTGGGACTTACTTTTGAGGAAACCAACCAAGGACTGAGCTGCACAGGTGCAATCTTAGTCCTTAGATGCGATCTTAGTCCAGTCTTAGTCCTACCTGGGACTAGATCCCACTGAACACAGGGGGACCATTGGAGGTTCCAGATGGGAACCAACCCTACTACCCCCGAGTCATTGCTATTTTACTAAAACAGGGGTAAGCAACCTTTGCGTGGTCATCAACCTAAGTTCAAAAACCCTCTGCAAGCAATCAGTTCAGAACTCTGGCAAGCACAGGGGTTTATCCCTCTTTTGGCAGCCTGCTGGACAGGGAGGAAGAAAGAGGGCTGATCTACATTGCACCCACCATTGCAACGAATTCGGTGTCCTGTCGGGTTAAACGCTCTCGCATCAAAACATGATCATCCACACTCAGCCATTTTCCCTGTTGCGGTGCTTCATCAAATGTAGGGATGGCGGAGAATTTCTCCCCGAAACTTTGGGGGGCCGAGCGCCAATGTGTTTGGCCCCCCGAAGAAGTTTCGGGAAGAAATTCTCCGCCCCCCCCGCCCCCCGCACCCCCCCCGGGACGGGACTTACCTTTCCCGAATGTCCCTCCCGGCGGCGGGTCCCGGCGGTGGTTCGTCGGGTCTTCGTCAGGGGCGGGGGCGGCAGCCGGTCTTTTGACCGGCTGCCGCCGCCACCATTCCAATAAAAGTAAAAAAAAAACAAAAATGCCCCCGTGATAGGCTACGTGACGATTAACATAGCCTATCACGGCTAGATTTGCAAAGCTATTTGCGTTGCCCTTATTTTTGCCGTAGTCTACGTAAAGATTTACGTAGACTACAGCGACCAAATAAGGAACGCAAATGGCGGCTCCCTATGGGGGCCGCCATTTGCGTACGCGCTTTTTTTTTTTTAAAGTCACCCGTGATAGGCTACGTGACGATTTACATAGCCTATCACGGCTGACTTTGCAGATCTAGCCGTGATAGGCTACGTTAATCGTCACGTAGCCTATCACGGGGGCGTTTTTTTTTTAACTTTTTATTTTGCGGCCGGGGAGACGGGGTGCTTCTCCCCAGCCTGAATTTCGGCCGGGCGAGGCGGGAAGCCTCCCCCTCCGGCCTGAACTTCGGGGGGAGAGCAGCAAAGCGCCTCCCCCCCACCGCGAAAAGCTGCGAGACCAGGTAAGTGGCTTTCGTGCGCTCCTAATCAAATGTGCAAGCTCGGTTCACACTCAAGCGCTGTGCTGTTTTCCTGCTCTTAAAGACAGCGGCTATCATTGGAGGATCAGAAACTCTTCCTGTTTCTGCTGATTCCATGCCCACCTCATGGCAGTGGCGCAGGAGAGGCTTGTCGTTTTCCACATATTTTCCTGGCCTTGGGGAAAACGACCAGCTTGCCCCTTGCCACTGCTGCTGTAGCAGGTGGGGGTGGAGGGAAGAAGGAGGCACCTATCCTCTTCTCCCCTCCACCTATTGGAGGCTAGGGCGAGCGGCTGGGGGATGTCTGCCAATGCTCTTTTCCCTGCACCAGTCCTTGACAGCTGGTGCAAGGAAGAGGGGCAGTGGCAGTGGCACCCAGCGCTTGCATTTGGGGTGTGTGTGATGGCACCTTTGAAGATTCAAAGCTTCACGTCGGCCCGGTCAGTAGTTGGATAGGCAACCTCCTGGGAATCAGGCTTCCTGCACTGAGCAGGGGGTTGTTCTATCCCTTCAAATGAGACTAAGTTTTACTCCCTTCTATCCCCCACTTTGGCTTTTTTAAAAAATTAAGGCGTTATCTTCGAAGAATCGTGGCTTCTCCACAATTTTTTTTTTCTAATTCAGGCATGATCTTTGAAGATTCGAAGATTTAAAGATGTGAAGCTTCACAAAGGTTCCACAATAAGCATTTATTCTGGAATAGCTATGATTTTGTTTACTCACTTTTTAGGGGAAGCCACATTTAGGGATGGGTGAACCCCCGGAAGTCCACTCCGGGGGGCGGGGTCCACTGTGGGGAAAGCTGGGCCACTTGGGCACAATGGATTTCCCCACAGCACTGTACGCGTGTGCCAGATTTTGCGGGACACCTTTCCAGTTTTAAAAAGGCAAGGTTGCCTGCCGTTCATGGACCTTGGGAAAATCACAGCTGTAAATGGTGTATTTTTTGTCTTTTGCAGCTGTAAAGCACTTACATCTACATAAGTTTCAGGGCTTTTGCCCTGAAAGGCAGCCAAGAAATAGAATGAATGAATGAATGAATGAATAAATTAATAATTGCCACCGTAAAAGCGCTTTTGTGGCTGCAATTTACATAGATGTAAGTGCTTTACGGCTGCAAAAGGTGTAAAGTCTGCAATTTACGGCCATAATTTCCCCAAGGTCTGTGAATGGCAGATGACCTTGTCTTTTTAAAACTAGAAAGGCACCCACGAAATCTGGCACATGTGTGCAGGGCTCTGGGTAAATCTCCCATGTCAGTGGGGTGGTTAATCACTTTCTTGAGTGACTGAATTCTTTTAGTGGTCTACCGGTTGGTAAAGTCAAAATAGCCCACTAAATTTGTGGGTTAAGAATGAGATAATCCCCCTGGTTTTTCCAGTGCTCTTTCACTGTGATATGGTCCCTCTGTATCTGAGTAAACCTGCACAGGATTGTGCTGTAAAGCACATAGGTTGCAAGAAGAAACAGGAAAAGAGAGAATCTCTACAGGAGATCCATGCGACTTCCTCTGGAGTAACACATGCTTCTGACATTGGAATAAATTGGTTTCCTACCACTTGTGGAGCTCTTTTCCTTTCCAGTTCCTTCTATTCAGTGGCGCTCCCTATACTCCATTTTTTCTCCACATGAACCACTAGGCCATAACAGCTCTTGAGACTGGGAGACAGAAATGCCACTAAAACTTCAAATGGAAACTAGGAGTCAAAGCTTAAGAGGAATAAAATGTGCAACGCACTTTAGAGCAATTGGCTTAGAAACCAGTCTGTAGGTTGTTGTTTTTTTTAAAATAGCCAATAACAACCTTGTCCCATTGTCACTCAGTGCACAAATAATTAACCTCAAGATCCAGATGTGCTCATGCCATGCATCTCCTCCTCACACCCACATCAAGCTTCAGCCCATGCTGGTTACACATCTAACAAGTGGGGAGATTGTAGAGCAGCCTTCCCCAACTTGGTGCCCTCCAGAAGTGTTGAACTACAACTTCCATAATCCCCCAGAGAGCTGAGCTGGCTGGGGGATTATAGAAAACTTGCAGTCCAACACAACTGGAGGGCACCAGGTTGGCACAAGTCCGTTGTAGAGCCTGGGTGGGTTATACTGGCTGGAGGGCACCAGGTTGGGGTGTGAGTGTGTGTCTGCGTGTGCGTGGGGGCTGGGGAATATTACCTGCTGAGTCCTTGACTATGTGATCCAGCACTGACATAGAAGCATTGGCAGTTGCCATGCCACACGGCCATCGGTCGCACAATGTCTATTCTGTGTTGCCAAAAGGCCTGGCACTCATTCTGCCAAACAAGGAAAAATGTGCCTTGCTGTTCAAAACGCAGGTCACAGTAGCCATCTGCCAGCAAAACGCCAGCATCCTTAAATAACTGGAATGCTTCTGATGCGTTTGGCACTGAATGCTCTTCCTCAGACATATATTAAGTAGTCCCTCTGCAGAAGGCCATAGCAGGCCTGTCACACGTGTGATGCGCCTCGTGCATCCGGACACCTTTTTTGTTGCTGAAATACACCTGGTGCATGCCAGCAATACCGCAGCTGCCACCTGCTACGTACCAGGACCATTTAGCAGCTGTCAAATATTTAATGATTCAGGCTGAATGGTTGCATTGCCCAAGAGATACACAACTTCAATATAAAGAAGATGAAATGAGCACCACGCTATCCTGACGGTTCCCGCAAAGGAGAATCCTGCCTACTGAGGCGATTGAATCTGAACGCTGAGAAAAGCCGTAGAGCTTTAAATTAGCAGGTAGATGCCTTTTTACTTGGGCAACATCAGTGCAGTACAGCTGACTAGCTGTTCCCAACCTAGTGCTGCATGAACCCACTGTAAAATGTCTCTCATTGTAGCCCAGAGCATCTCTTCTGCCGTGCTCATGTATTTCATTTAGAGGGACACGAACAGCAGTGAATTTGCCATTCATTAAAAACAAATAATATCTTTCTCGGGTAAACGTTGCTCATAGAAGTGCTGCTTTGCCTTCCCCTTAATATGGTTCCCAGTGATAAATGCAATTTGTACGGATGATTAAGACATTTCATTATGTTTTAATGTGTCTTTAGGCGTGTGTGTGTGTGTGTGTGTCTGGTAGTAACAACAACCATTTCCGCTCCCCTCGCCCACCCGCCCGCCCAACAGCTTGATGATGCACTACTTACAGGGAAGACTTTACTGTAATGGGGTGCTCAGCCATGGTGGAAGCATTTGTGTACATACACAAGGAAAGCTGGTCTGCAGCAAAAAAGGCAGTTTGAAGATCAGACTTATGGATGGATGAACTTGTCAGTGCTGGTTTCTCTCAGTTTCTCATTGTCATAATCTCAAGTTTAGGTTCGACCTGAACCTTCTGATTTTTTTTTTAAAGTTTGCAATAATATTCATAAGCATTTTTATGCACATTTGTCCTAATACATGCATTTTTGTAGGCATTTCTCCCCCTAATATACACATATTTTGCAAGGAATTTTCCTAATATAAGGCATTTTGAACATTATTTCCCCAGATCTACACATTTTTTTGATCGGAGGTACACTGTCACATTCAGAGAAGTGCAAATGTTGACAGGTCACTGCATTTTGGTTCACATAGTTCTTCGAAAGTGAAAAGTTAGAAGCATGGCTGGCTGGGGCATACTGGGAGCTGCAGGACTTTTTCTGTCTAAACATGCATAGGATTGTACCCTGAATGTGTTAAGCTGCCTTCTGTTCTAAGCTACAGCATTGCCTGTAGCTCCTGTTTGTTTCACTCTCAACACTGAGTGTGCATTATCTGGGATAAACCTAGACTTGCCATGCCACGTATCCGAAACCAGGGCCAGAGCTACACCTTGTGTCATATCATTATGTCATATGTGACGTACCTTGTGTCATATCATGGCAATGCTGTATCCCTCTTGTGCATTTGTACCTTGTAGGACACACAGTGACATTTGTTGCAGTATATTAGATAATGTGGAATAAAAATCAGGAAATAACACTATGATAGCGGTATACAGAATGCGTAATGTGCCCCAACAGTTATCAGTGCACTTCAGTACTGCTATAAAGCAGTAGTGTAGATCTGGCCCTGGAAATAACTCCTAAAGCAGGTGATGCCCTTGTCTCCATTCTTATAAGTATAAAATAATAGCGCTGTTTGGACATAAATGAGCTCATTTCTCTGTGGCGATGAATGCATGGAGCAAAGGTGTTGAACCTCAGGCCTGTGGGCCAAATCTGGCCTGCCTGGGCTGGAAGCTTTCCCAGATAGCCACACCCTCCTTCCTCAACCGTTGATCATTTGATGGTTCCCTGACTTTTGTGCATTTCCCCCCCCCAAAAAAGAAGGTTGAAATGCATCTCTTAAGGTTTGAAGCTAAAATATGCTGGTATTTTTGGTAGCTTCACCTTGCCCCTTTTGCCTTTGGCCTCACTCACCACTGGAAGTTTCTTTGAAAAGGAATACAGCCGCTACACTGAAAAGGAGTCAACACCCCTCCGGCATGGAGATTGAGGGGAGTGGGATCACACCAGCCTGACCTCCAAGCATTCAGTACCATGTATGAAAGAGACCCCCCCCCCAAGCAACACTGTATGGGTGAAAGCCACCCTCCACTTGATCGAGAACCTGCTTTTTTCATATGCTAAATAGATTTAGAGCAGCCAAAGGTTTAAAATCTTTTACTCAATTGTTGTCTTTTGGTGATGTTCGCTCCTATTTCATAGTTGTTTTGGCATCAGCTTGTATAGGAGACACTTGGTGTGTGAAGAGCTGCAAGAGATCAACAAATGACACGTTCCCATCTGCCTCCTGGGTGGGCTCGATTTCCCGTCTGCAGTGACCTTGAGGAGGGACAGTTGCTGAATTCCCACGAAGCGGTCATTTTGGATTGTGATCCATATGGCTTTCTTCATAACGGTGCTTCTACCAGCAGTGCTCAACCTGTCAAGGTTCAAGCCATCAGGAAGGTGACGCAAAGACCAGGAACAAGAAAGAAGCACAACAAATCATGGCTCTCTGGCCAAACAGTGGGGTTCATTACTTCAGTGCGGGGGGAGGGGGGGAGTAACCTCTGAAGTCCTGTGTCAATTTCTGTATCAATCTTCTGCAATGATAAAAGTGAGAAAATACCAGGAGTGTGTGAAATGAGAGCAAATTTGTATTCCAAAAAAGCAGGAACATCCCATACAACAAGAAACTCTTGTGAACTTATTTCTAGCCCAAACCCCTAATAATAACTATTCTCCCCCACACCCTCCTTACACCCCCTACTACAGTAAAGCTGGAATGTAGTAAAGTAATAAAAATGATATGTTTGAAGGAGTCTTTCATTTGTAGGGGAATAAAGAGCTACTTAACACGTGGCTGATTTTGTTAGCCAAGAGTAATGTAAAATGCAGCTTTTATCCTGTTCTTTGTTGTGCTATTTTATTAAAGTTTAAAGTGCTACTGGGTGCGGAGGGGGTGGAGAGAGAAGGGAAAAAGGAACCCTTTCCCTCTTTAGTTTTCCATCCTACACAGATGTCAGTAACTGCATAATAGGGCAAGGGGAATAATCCTATTTATTAAATGCGAGAATTAGGGGGCTGATTCAGTTGGTCCCTTATAAATGCTGTTAGGGGATGTAAGTCCTGCAGTGAGTATAGTTCTGAGCTGGTGGTCTATGGGATATGTTCCCACCTTCCTTTTCTGGTGATGATTGGAAGAAAGGGAGGATCAGTCCTCCTGGAGGAAGCACAACTGTGTGGTCCTAAGGAGTGATTCAAGGTAGATGCAGACACTACCAGTGGAGGCTGGTGGCTCTGGGTTTCAGTCAGAACCAGTCACAGCTCTAAAGGAGCAGATTCACCACCCCACTGGCATCAGAGCTACCACCTCCACTGGACACTACATAACCAGCAGGAAGGCTTTAGGGCCCAGCCAAGTTGCCATTTCTATATCATTGAGTCAACTTTTAACTTTTAATGCGCTAAACAGCTTGGGACCAATGTACTTCAAAGTCTGTCTTTTCCCACATGAAGTTGGTATTAAATTCATCCCAAGGGGCCTTTCTTTGAGTCCTCCTGCCTTGAATCTTGGAGGTGGGGAGGATGAGAGTGAAGGGCACACCTGCTGATGTTTTGACTTGTGCCACTCTAATAGCTAATGAAAAAGAAAATATCAAAAGATAGCCATTCCCCCTCACACTGAGTGGTGGCTTTTGTTTCTTGAATGATAACTTATCTGACACAACATCCTTCAATATCTGAAAAACACATCTATATTAAGGTGTTCATAATATGGAAATGTATTTAAATTTAATCAGTTAATTAACCAATTAATTGGTTTAAAAGCATATGATTAATCAACTAAAATTATTTAATCAGTTGACAGCCCTAAAATAAAGTGATAGAAGCTATTATATAGTGAAGAGCTTTTGCACATACCTGAACATGGGGAGGAGCACCAGGGTGAATAAGTCGCACTTGTCGGGTTTTGCTTTTTGCAGCTGGGACAATTTTTTTTTTTTTTTAAAATGAATTTGAGAGTCGGAGATGCATAAGCTCTGGATGTGGAACTAGCGTACCTCTGCATCCAGCTATGTTGTGAAGCAATCCGTGTAGGATGGTTTGAACAGGTACTATATTCGCTGAATTACAAACTGCCTGAGCATCCTGGAAGGATCAGGTTAATCTGGGCATCGCTGGACATTTCAGTCCAAGCCACCATGGCTGCACACAGCTGTGTGAGAGAATCTAGACCTGGAAGGCATGTTCTCAACCTCTGACTGGGCATGTTTAGCCTTGAGAAGAGAAGACTGAGGGGAGATAGGATAGCGCTCTTCAAGTACTTGAAAGGTTGTCACAGAGAGGAAGGCCAGGATCTCTTCTCGATCATGCCAGAGTGCAGGACAAAGAATAATGGGCTCAAGTTACAGGAAACCAGATTCCGGCTGAACGTCAGGAAAAACTTCCTGACTGTTAGAGCAATACAACAATGGAACCAATTACCTGGGGAGGTGGTGAGCTCTCCCACACTGGAGGCATTCAAGATGAGGCTGGACAGAATTTTCTGTCAGGAATGCTTTGACTTAGATTCCTGCATTGAGCAGGGGGTTGGACTCGATGGTCTTATAGGCCCCTTCTAACCCTACTGTTCTATGATTTTATGATTCTACAGCTCACTAGCCTAAATCCCAGCCTGATACAAATCCATTGGTTCTGTGCTGAAGCCCTGGAAACTGTGACAAAATGAATGTAATAGCTCAGGGGGGAGCTTAACGGTCAGTATGTTAGGCTCAAGAACATAACCATGAAATCCAGCCTTTTTTTGCACTTGCTGGATTTCCATAGTACCCCTGACTCAGCTTGCATTTGCGAGCCAAGCCTTGGGCTTCTTCCCGAAATCCAGAAACATTTGGGTTTAAAAAAAAATGCATAAAAAGCAATTTGCACAAATTACATAAATTATGATTGCAATTTGCACAAAGTAATTTGTGCAAATTGCTTTTTATGAAAATAACACCCCCACCCCTGAAAATCCACAAACTGGCCCAACTCAATGCAGACCAAGTCAGACCAGCTTGTGGGAAAGCTAGCCAAAGTCCAGGGGAGTGTGTGTGTGTGTGTGTGTGTGTGTGTGTGTGTGAGCTGATGGAAGTCGGCAAGCTTCACGCCCTGGATGGATGCCTCTGACATCCCTAGATGTTTATAATTGTAATGATAAAAGTGATGAGGTTTTATAATTATTATAATTATAACAGTTACTTTTTTTTTGGAAACCACTAAACTGTGTTGGAAGTGACTTCCTGGATGCAGAACTTTACTCAGGGTGCTTAATGGGGCATCTCTCCAGACCATTTTATTCCCCTATTGTTGTCCCCTCTGCCATCACAGCTGCTGCTCTAAGTCCTCTTTCTCCATTGCTACATCATGCAATTACTCCTCCCTCCTCATTTTCCCCTTGCAACATGAGTTGGCACCCTCAGAAGGGCCCTATCTAAGCCTTGAGAACAAAGCACTAAGGACAATACAAGACCCTGGATTTGTGGATGGAAAGATTCAAAGCAATGCCTTCACCCAATTCCTCAGAGAGAGTGGATATTATTATTATTATTTTATATATAAAGAGAGAGAGAGAAAGGAAGGAAGGAAGCAAACATTGAGTGTATCCACACGCCTAATTCACATGTCTTTAAAGCTAACAACCATAATAACTTAATTATCCAGGAACAACATATATTCCACTATTGTAGAATGGCTCATCAGCAATATACATTAAAAGGGTGGGGGAGAGACCCTATAGTTGAAAATGATAATACATCCCTCATTCAAAACATTGTCTCCCGATCACCATGGTTACTGCCAGGTTTTCCGCAAAGGCCCAGCATATTCATCTGTCAAGTATGCTAATGGAGAATGGACCCTGTCACACAAAGGAGCAGGCTATTCAAACTTACACTTGGCAAATAATTGTACATGTCAAAAGAAAGATGCTTGTTATTTGCCTAATATTATCCCCCAGAAGTGGGAAATAGTTCAGCTCTCAATGCAAAATGGCTTGCCCTTATCAAATAGGCAATTTGCTGATAATTTAGACTATTACGTATCTTGGGGTGGCCAGGCAAAGAAGGGGGGTTGGCACGATAAGTAGCCTTTTATAACTTTACTGAAAAGCAAACTGGGGCATTAGGAGCACTGGAGGTTGTTGTAACAAGGAGCATCATGGGACATGCTGCCAGCCAATCTGTAGGATTGCTAATGGAACCCCATTTCACCTCTGTCAGGTAGCTCTTGATGGGTGGTTAATTATAATTTAGAAGAAACAGTTTTCTCGACTGCATTTTTATTGCTATTTGTCTTCATGATGGGCCAATTTCCAATTTGTCTATTTCGGTAATTAAGCCAAAGAAAAATGTTCTTGCTGAATTCCCCTATGCTTCTAAGCTCCTGATGCTAGCAGCTGGAAGTGTCAAGACTGGCTTCTCCCTTTCTTTCTTTCTTTCTTTCTTTCTTTCTTTCTTTCTTTCTTTCCAGAATTGTTTTGCATGCAAGCTAATGGAGCAACTTCTTCCTCTCCTATTTTCTCTGGGGAATAGGTCCACATAGAGATAGCCCTCTTACAAAGCCCCCTCATTCTCCTTGCAATGTAGCTTGAGCCTCACTTGCAGCACCCCCTTGTTATTCAAATTCCATTTATGTACCCCAAGTCTGCCAGGGTCCATCAATGTCTCCCTGCAGTCCTGCCTGCCATGGTATTCTAGTCCCTCTCTCCTCCTTGACAGCTTTGCCAAGCCATTTCAGTCTCACCCTGAAGCACCTGCTTCTCCTTGAATCCCGGACTTCTGCATTCACCGCACCTGTATTGCAAGCCTTTTTATCTCAACTAGCCCCTGTTGTGTTGTGCCTCCTCCCCTATTCATTAAAGCCAGTGCACCTGCAGCAAGCCCCTTGTCTTCCAATCTGGACTTCTTTTGAACAGAAAAGCCCAGCTAGCCCAGGATGAATGTAAATGTATGGGTAGAGAAATAAAAATACCATTAGGAGAGGGAGCTGAGAATGTGAAACTAGGTATGATAGAAGAAGAACCTGAGTCCATCCCCACCCCCACTCCCCCGTCACAAAGGTGAGGTTTTTATTGTTTGCGAAAGGAGGGGGGAGAACTGGCAAACGAGGGGGGAGAGTAGGGATGCTGGGGAAATCTGCCATGGACACGAATGAGGTAGGATTCCTGGGAATTCCGAACTGTGGAGACTGCAGCGGATCAGCTCTCTTGGCTGGCGTGCCCCAGGGGAGAGTATTTGCGACCCTTTTGGAGGATTGATCAAGACATAGATCTAGATTGGCTCCAAGTGGGTTGCAACATTTTTAAACTGAGGATTTCACATTTCTGCGCCCCTTCCCACTCAATTCGACTACTCCTCCCACTTCTAGCTATAGGAGCTCTGTCCTCCTTTGCACCCAGTCACCCTACCTATGCAGTATCTTCAGAGATAAAGCTCCACCACATTTTCTGGGTGAGCCAGGATGAAATATTTCTTGGGGAGTGGGGGGAGGGTAGTGCATTTAAGAATATTAGTGGCCTTTTGTACCTGTTTGTAGGCCGATTTGCTGCACCATTTCATGTTGCTGTTGTTGCTGGAGTAGTAAGGGCTTCTTTCTCCTTCGTCATATGACCCTGCCCAACCAGGGATCGAGTAATGCACTTGATGATGCTGGTGCACCAGGGCTGGATTGACACCTAGTGTCATATCGGTACAATCCTTGTGAAGCTTTACGTCATAGCGCACATACTGTCATCCATTACGGTATTTTAAATCCTTTATTCCATTAGCACAAGTCACATTTTCTTTAACTGAGCACTCATACCACCACAACAGGGCAATCATCATGTCCCCTCAATCACGTGTTCTTCACAAAATCCTGTGTTGCAACACCATTTTCTTTCTTTAATATTTCCTGATGTCTGGGCACCTGTACATGTATGAATTAATCCTGTGGTTCGGTGTGTGCCCTTCTGCGCAGCTATGAAGGTGCACAGGTAGAAGCTTATTTTTTTTAAAAAAATAAGTGACTAGGAATAGGAAATTACTTCCGAATGCTGCGAGAAATGGCGGAGACCACGCAGAGAACCACCCTAACGAGTAAAGGTGAACCTGCCGAAAACCCCAACCCATGCCCACTTCACAGCAATTGGCTATCAGAAATACACTGAACGTTAGAACACACCCAAGACAGGCGACGAGAGAGTGCAGCTAGGACACACAACTGCACATACTGCACAGTTAAAGTGGTGGAAAGCCTATATTTGTTGCGAATTAGGTTTGGGATAATATGGAATAAAAAGCGGAACATTCCACTAGAAAAGCGGGATACGGACAGCATCAACAGTTATCGCTGCACTTCAATAACGATAAAAAGCACAAGTGTAGATCTGACCCAGGTTACCAGTTACACTTGCCCATGTGATGATGTCACTGACAGCAATAGAAGCTATGCCTAAAACATTTCTCTAACTCTCAGTGGGTGTTCAGGCAGGGGGAGGGAATGCTTCCCTACTGCCAAAGCGCTCCCTGTTTTTCTGCACTGCATTGTAGAGGCTTGATTGGTCAACCCCTGCCACAGTTGGACTACAACTGCCAGCAGCGCAACAAGACTGGGAGTGTTCGCCACTTGCCCACCAGTGAGGATGCATTTTCTCCCACTGAAACCCATATCCGTGCCATTCAGTGGCAAAACCCTGTTGCCCCATGACAAATTGCCAAAGGAGGACCTGTTTGGCAGGGAGGCACGAGGATTCCTCCAAGGCAGCTCCTCTTTCAGCTCAGCCCTAATAAGGGCACTTCGAGGTGACGTTGTGGTTGACATGGCTAAGTGTGGGAAGGAGGGGGCAATGTCTGGCAGAGGAAGCCAGGCTGCCAAAGAGGTGAAGCAGGGATAACTGAGGGGCAGGGATTCCCTTTCTACTTTGGTACTTCTCAAGTGAATTCTATTAAAACAGGTGACTGGGCTACTCTGATACCTAGGAGGCCATAGCATTTCATCTTTTTGTCATGGGAGTACTGTTTTGCATACTGAGTCTAGGAGAAGCTGTGCTACAGCCATCTCCCGTTATGGAACCCAATCTCCTGAGTGGAATAGGCTGACTCTCTACATCCTTGAATGTGTTAGTGCAACTGCGACAAATATCTATCTCAGGAAGTAGGTATTTTCCCCCCTTCTGTCCTCTCATGCCCTCTGTTTGACAGTGATCTCAGAAATGTGAGGAAATCCAGATGTCTTGAGGACACAATATCTTCCTTGGATTCTGCTGTACTGCCAGCACCTTTACTGAGACCATGTATTTGAAGTGTGGTAAACACCCTGAATGCACAATATAAATGCTAAGTATTATTCCCAAGCTGCTGCAGCCATCACACAGAAAGAAAAGCTCAATATGGGGTCCTTGTTCCCTCATGATAAAGGCACCTTGCTGTTTAGTGCTGTTCCCTTCACCAGAAGTCCTGGATCTTCTGATCAAAGACCCCAGTGTCAGAAGAACATATGGCAATGGTATTGTTGTACATATGGAATGGTGGCATCTAAACTTTATAGCTTTGGGGAAGTCTTACTGAACAGACTTGTCTGTCATGGAATCCCTATGTGTAGCAGAGGATTCTGGGAAGTGGCTTAGGATGCACACTCAATTTATAAGGGTGCTGGCCAGACTTGTTGGACTCCATCATCACCCTGCATGAAAGGAGAGTGTAACCTGGAATACTCTCTACATCTCTGCAGTTGCATATTTCAGAAGTCAGTCACTTTTCAACCCTAACTAGCCTGGCTTGCCTGAGGCTAGAACAGTCTTCCACAACTTGGTACCCCCCAGATGTTTTGAACTACAAGTCCCAGCATCCCTGATAATTGGCCATGCTTGCTGGGGCTGATGGGAGTTGAAGTCCAAAATGACTGGAGGGCACCAGGGTGAGGAAAGTCTGGGCTAGAACCTCTGTGTAGTACCAAATGGCACACTAGCTCATTCTTCTTCCTCACAGCCAACTAGTCCCTTTGAGGTTTGAGAAGATATGCATTGCTTCTGGGGAGGCTGAGATAACACAGAGCAATCTCATGCTCAGCATGCAACATTATTTGCTAGATGTTGTTGCACTGCAATTTTGCTCAGTTGCAGAATTTAGATTGTTAACCTCTTGTACATTGTATCACATAAGACTAAAAAATAAATTTCATTTTCATCAATGTGGGATAAATTGGGGAGTGTTGCTGTTAAGGTGATGGAACGCACTGAGGAAGGTGGTGTTGTGTGTGTGTGTGTGTGTGTGTGTGTGTGATCTGGATAAGGCTACGCAGAACAGAGAGAGGCACTGGTGCACAGGAGGTTAAAGGATTGGCATCTGTGCTTCACTGTGGAGATGGTTGTTTCAAAATGCCAATTACCTAATGAGCAGGAGAAAAGCAAATGATCTAATCGGCTATTAAAATATTTCCAAGTGGCGAAATTAATACAATTCCCTCCTCATAATTTACTTGCTTCTGTACAAAAATTAACATAGATAAATAAATTTTAAGAAGGAAGTGAAATATATTTTCCATTAAAATGTGATAATGGCTTGAAGAAGATGCTCTAGCGCATGAATCTGGTTGTATTAATTCGCCCCAGTGTAATTGACAACATTCAGCCTTTGGCTTTTCCACTGAGCAGCACAGCAGACCAGAAGTAATATCCTGGGTGCTTCATACCTTCTTGCTAAACAGTGTTACCTTCTGGTAGTTGGGTATTAAATGTTAAAGGGCCACTTCTAGTTACTCGCAGCTGATGTTGCTGAAAAACCAAATACAGACAATGTGTTCTTTGTGTGCATTTTAAGTCTCTGGTTTTTCCTGGGATAAGTCACTGTGAAACTGGTGGACTATACATATAAACCAGGAGTGGCTAACCTCCAGCCCATGGACTGGATGCAACCTATGGCACCACTGGATCTTGGCTGCCCTCAAGGAGGCAAATAGACTGATGAAAAAGCCCTCTTATTTCCCTATGCCTAATGGCCATCTATGTGATTTGAGGCAGAGTGGGGGTGGGGAGAGGTTAGGTGAGAGGGAAGGGTTATTTCTTTCTCATTTATACTGTGCAGCCGTCGGCGGGGTGGGGCCAGTGGGCATGTCAGTGTTGGAGTTGGAGTTACTGGGCATGGTCCTGCTGGTTCTTATGAGCACCACATTTGTGATACAGAAGTGCTGATATCCCTGCTTTGTTGTTGAAGGCCTCAGATGACAGAAAGATGCTTGCCTTAGAGTCGCACGTGGAATCTCTGTGGTGAGATGGAGCACAGCTTACTGTCTACAGAATACAGAACATGAACGGTCGCCTCTTTCTAATTCCTGCCCCTTCTTTTCCATGCTTCCACCCTAAGACCCTTCCCTATTCTACTTCCTCCTCTTTCCCAGCCTTCCTATACAGGAATTTACAACATTCTGTCAGTCTACTCTCTGGAGTGTGTGATGTGGTTCTATATGTTGTCTTAGGGCACAATGCTGTGCATGTTTAGACAGAAACATGTAGGGTTTTCTTCTGTCTTAACATGCACAGATTGTGCCCTTAGCCAGTTTAATGCAGGGGTCAGCAATGCCACACCCACCAGAACCCTCAAGTGCATCCACCAGACATCCTTATGCTCAACTCTACTCCCGCCCCACACACACATCTGCCAACTTCCAGCTTCCTCACTGCTGAGGTAGGCAGAAGGAGTGGTGGTGAGAGGAAACGAAATCCTGAGTCAGGGAGGAGGAGCATGGCGGTAGTTAGGCAGAAGAAGTGGCGGGTGGGCGGGGCGGAGGGAGAAAGAAGAAAACGGAAAGAGAAGCAGCAGTGGTGAGGACAGGAGGAGGAAGAAAATCCCAGTAAGGGGAGGGGAGAAAAGAGAGAATCCAGGTGGTAGGGGGGCAAGAAAAAAAAGATTCCTAAAAAAAAAAAAAAAAGACAGATGTGCCCACAGGCCCAGGGAAAAAAATGACAAGTGCATCTGTGGGGCCCAAATGTTTGCCAGCCTCTGGTTTAATGGCCCAGCACTTGAGAGCTCTTAGTTCAAATTGGCAGGAAGGACAGAGAACTCAGAGTGACAAGGGTGTGTGTGTGTTCACACAACATCCTGTATGCATTCACTGAATGCATGAGGTGCAGCATGATCACGGCCACTGAACATGTCTCCTGCATGCCTTAGCATGTGCTGGACATGCTCCTGGAAATTAGCATATCCTCACTTTATAGGAGAAGAGAGTCAGAAGCTAAAAGTATTACTAAATGTCAGACAAATTACTAAATGTCAGATCCCGACTGTATAGACAGCAGTGAATGAATGAATGAATGAATATAAAACATTCCCAGGGCTGTAGACACCTTTCCTTGGCCCATCCTGCAACCTGATCTCAGCTGAGGAGCCATTATTACTAGATGCTTTCTTCCCTTCTTATATTTTTCATATTCATCTTTTTTAAAAGTTCAGGGAAAGAACAACAACGGCAACAACATAAAGATCTGGGGAAAGGGAGATATGCCACTCAGCTGCCACGAGGTAGGTACTCCCTTGACATGGCAGAGGAATAATGCAGGTAGCTCTGTTCAGAGACGCATGATGACCTTCAACAGATGGAAGGGGCTGAAGAATGGCTATTTGCCTCTGACAGTGTTTATTTCCTCACTTTCTGCTTTCTCCAGGTTTCACAGGAATAAGGGTGCTGTGTTTCCCCTGAGCATGGGCAGGATAAGCTGTGATAACATCAGAAGTGAGATGAGAGCAGAGGACAGCTGACCCAGGAATGGAAGCCAAACAACACCTCTGCATTGAAGGCATTGGGCCCTGTCCCTGGTGAGCAAAACAGAGGGAAAATGACACATTCTACTTTACACATCCCATGTGTCCATAAGAGAACCAATGATCCAATCATGTCAGGGCTGCTAAGGGGGACCAGGTAGAAGAAACACCATTCCGAGCAGGATTGTACACAGGAGCCAAGCATGACGAGAAGGAGTAGGCTAACATCAGCATAGCTGTATTTGTTTGGGTTTTGAGGCCCAAATGTCTCGAAGGCGAGTTCGGAACTGCAGAGGTGGAAACATTCCAGAGATTTCAAGGGCCATCTTGATCTGAAGGCACAGATATGGCAAGGGATGATAAGTTCGTGTTTTGTAACCTCAAAGGAAGTTACGATTTTTGTTAGGCTGCATTGTGCGGTTTATAAACTGGCCCGTAGCCCAACTGTACATGAATCAAGGTATTGTTTGCCATTCAGTGTTGTTTCATGACAGCCTCCCACAGACTCACTGTATGGAGTTGTCTTGACAGAATAATAGAATTAGGGTGGGAGATACCAAAATGTTATCTTGCCTAGCCCTCTGCCCAGGAATCTGGAACCAGAGGGAAGAAGGGATGACTCCCTGGGCTCCTCCCACCCTTGTTTACTCTGGCACATGTTTTCCTCTGGCCTGGCTCATCTTCATCAGCAATGGGTGTGCATGTTTCTGGAGAGCAGATCTTGCTTGCTCTAGTCTCCCCTTCCCACATATGAGGGAGGATCAACTGTGCTTGAGAAAACAGGGAAGAAAAGACCCTGGTGAGCCAAACACAGGACTGAGAATATCAGCGTACCTGGGAGGTGATTAGCACCCTCTGCCCCAAACTGGCAGAGAAACAGATCCATTATTTGGCAGACACTTGTCTAACCTTCCCCTTTTGTGGTTTGGCTATCTAGGGGCTGCAGCTGGCAGTCCCCTATTCTTGCTATAATTGCTCCCATTCCGGCAAATAACCAATGTATGAAGCAGGATTTCTCTTTACTGTTGTTATTTGTTTAGGATTTTTTTTAATGGCTGTTACATCATAAAGAAGTGCCTCCCATACTAGGCATAATAGCACTGCTTAAGCTACAGGCAAGAGAGTCATCACTACACTAAGTCTCTGAGAGCAGCCTCCAGTCTACAGAATGTCTATGTGAATATATCACCCCCTTCCCGTGGCAGTTCTCCGAGTGAAGCTCTGACAATGGGACAAAAAGCAATCCAATAAAAAGCAATTTACTCTGCTGACTCTTTCCGTTCCCTCCAGAGTTTCTGCTGAAGATGTTACCATGCATTTGAAGGAAGCCGATATTCCCTTGCCCCTTCACAGTCTCAGGCAGGTACATTCTGCTCTTCTCTGCAGGTTTAAATCTCTGCAGCTTCATACCCCAGAAGTATTCAGTTGAATATGGGCCCTGTCAGTCCCATAATTTATTTTATTTATTTATCTGTGAGATTACACTCCATGTTTTGGCCAAACAGACCCCCAAGGTGACTTGACCAATGTGGGGAACTGGTGGGGCATATAAAATCCTAAAATCCCCACTCCATCATGGAACTCACAGGGGTCCTGGGAAAATCCCTCTCCCTGAGCCAGTGTACCTCATATGGTTGTTGTGAGGACACTGTGGGATAACCCTGTGTGTACAACCCTAAGCCAAAATGTCTTCTTCCACTACCTTTTTTTGCATGCTGCAAAGTTGGGGGTGGCATTTTGGTGATGGGGGTGGGGTGGCGACTTCCAAAGGCAGTGAGGTGTGCAGTGAAATGACTGACAAGCGGCAGTGACAGGTATCCTGGACACTGGAAGTGGATATGGGGCTGCACCCGAACCCTAAATTACTTCAGCTTCAATCATCTCCCCCACCCTGTTTCTTCAGGAGACTTTCAGGATCCCAAGGGTGGAAGAGGTAGAAGAGTCATAGTCATGGGCAGGGGCACATTGGAAAATAAAACGGGGACAGGGATTACTTAGATCTTTAGGAATCTGAGTGTGATTTAGTTTTTCTCTAGGCAGTGGTGGAGATCTCCTAGGCTGCTGCTTTTTGTGAAAGAAGTGTCATTCTGCTCTAGCACAATATTCTGCTTTGCTTTACTGAATGCTTTTGCTTACTTTTTCCCCTTTTCTGTCATGGCCCCTGACCTTGCTGCCCCACAGTGCTTTGAGAAAGACCCAGATGAAGTTCAAGCTACTTTCCCTATGGGAGAACCTTCAGTACCATCTAACACCACATCAAACCATAGCTAAGTGGAAGATGAACCCACCAAAACGGTCGTTGTCACGACCAACCCTGACTATGATTTCAATAAATACTGAGGGATTTTCTACTCATAAGAGTATTTTATTAGCATTTAGCAGACATGTGCAGGAAGCACAAATGTGATATACTTTTAGTTCGGGAAACACATTGGGGAATGACTAGTCATAGACCCAGAATTGCAGGAATGGAGGTGGCGATTGAGAGACCACATGACCAGTATGGGAGCGTAATTTTTACACAGCCTGGGCTTCATCAATGGCATTGACAGAAAGGAATAATATAGAAGTCCTTACTATTCGAACTCCCAAATTCTCAGTTACTTCGATATATAAGCCACCAAAAACTACCTTTGTTTTTAATGAACCAGATAATTTTATGTATGATCAGATAAATTTTATTATGGGTGATTTTAATTGTAATAGTGAAGCATGGGGATATACCCAGACTAATGAAGATGGGGCACAACTTGACGAATGGGCAGATGCCAATGATTTTCAACTTATTAATGACCCAAAGCTGCCTGCATCCTTCAATAGCAGCAGATGGAAGAGGGGATATAACCCAGATAACATCTTTGCGAGCAGGAAAATGGCAGCACAATGCATGAAATTTGTTGACATCCTGATCCCTCGTATGCAACACAGACCTATTGGATGTGTGGTTAACACCTAGGGATGTCAAAGAATTTCGCCACGATTCTTGGGGAGGCCGAATGCCAGCGCATTCAGCCCCTGAAATTGGTGGTGAATAGTCTGCCCCCCCGCCCCCCCGGGACGGGACTTACCTTGGGCGAATCTCTCTGGCGGCGGCGGTGGCGGCTCCGGCGGCGGTTTGGCGGCGGTTTGGCAGCGGTGGCTGTAGCTTCGGCGGCTGGTCTTCCGACCGGCTGCCGCCACCGCCATTTCCAGTAAAAAAAAAAAGTGATAGGCTACGTAAAGATTTACGTAGCCTATCACGGCTAGATTTTTAAAAAAACACCGTGATAGGCTACGTAAATGTTTACGTAGCCTATCACAGCTAAGTAAAAAACAAAAACCGTGCATAGACGCTACGCTATTTTCATTCCCTTTATTTTCGCTGTAGTCTACATAAATGTTTACGTAGACTAGATGTGCCAAAATAAGGAATGCAAATGGCGGCACCCATGGGCGCCCATGGTGACATTGGACTTCTTGGTTCCACAACCCCTCTGCAGGGGTGGAGGACTCATTAAAATGGTCCACCCCAGGCATCTTATGGATCTGAATGGATTCCTGAACGCGCTTGGGGATTCTCTGGAGCACGCCAACGGCCACTTGGTTGAGACCCTGGTGGGTGGCTGGAATGCCGCAATCACTGGGGCATTAGATTGCGTGGCTCCGAAACACCCTCTCCCTCTGAACAGGGCTCAGACTGCACCATGGTTCAATCCACAGTTACGAGCTCTGAAACAGGAGGTGAGATGGCTAGAGCGCTGGTGGAGGAAGTCTCACTCCAAAGACGATCAGACACGGGCTAGAGCTGTATCTTCAGCCTATCACGTGGCGGTGAAGGCAGCAAAAAAGGAATATTATGCTGCCTCTATTGCGTCTGCAGAGTGCTGTCCCAGGAGGCTGTTCCAAGTGGTCTGGAGCCTAGTCGGTCCTGTGGCTCTGGAACCACTGGAGCATTCTAAGGCCTCCTGTGAGGCCTTGGTAAGGCACTTTGCAGATAAAATTGATTGGATTAGGAGTGTTACTCCGTGCGCTGTGGATACAGTTAGTGAGCAAGAGGCAGCCTGTGGCAAACCGGTTTTGTGGGATCGGTTCCAGCTTCTTCCTTCTGATGAAGTGGACAAGGTGCTTTCATCTGTAAGGTTGACCACCTGCTTACTTGATCCTTGCCCATCTTGGCTCATTATGGGCTGCAGAGAGAGACTGGGTGAGGGGATCAGGGCAGTGGTGAACACCTCCCTTGAGGAGGGAGTGATGTCATCAGCCCTCAAGGAGGCAGTGATAAGACAGCTCTTAAAGAAGCCCTCCTTGGATCCCCAAGTTCTGAACAACTTTCGCCCAGTCTCGAATCTGCCATTTTTGGGCAAGGTGATTGAGCGGGTGGTGGCGATGCAGTTGAAGGCACACTTGGAAGAAACCAATTATCTAGACCCATTTCAGTTGGGCTTCAGGTTTGGGCATAGGACAGAAACAGCTTTGGTCGCCTTGGTGGATGATATGAGGAGGGCTCTGGATAGGGGTGAACGCTCCTTCCTTGTTCTCAACCTCTCAGCGGCTTTTGATATGGTTGACCACAGTATCCTCCTGGACCGCCTGGAGGGGTTGGGTATTGGAGACACTGTACTGCGGTGGTTCTGGTCCTTCCTCTCTGGCAGGTACCAGGGGGTATCACTGGGAGATGAGGTTTCAGACCCATGACCACTCACTTGTGGGGTGCCACAGGGTTCCATCCTCTCCCCGATGCTATTTAACATCTATGTGAAGCCACTGGGGGCTATCATCAGGAGGTTTGGGGTGCGGTGTCATCAATATGTGTATGACACGCAGCTCTACCTCTCATTCAAATCTTCACCAAGGTTGGCTGTAGAATCCCTGTCCAAAGGTCTGGAGACGGTGAGTGGCTGGATGGGGAGGAATAAGCTGAAGCTGAACCCTGACAAGACCAAGATACTTTTGGTGGGAGACAAGAGGAGGCTGGGGGATGTTGACCTGGTGTTGAATGGGGTACAGCTACCCTTGAAAGACCAGGTCCGCAGCCTGGGGGTCATTTTGGACTCTCAGCTGTCCATGAATGCTCTCAGGTGTCAGCTGTGAGCTGGACAGCGCTGTATCAACTGCATCTGATATGGCTGCTGCACCCCTTCCTTCCAGACCATCTGCTCCCATCAGTAGTACATGCCCTGGTCTCTTCTCGTTTAGACTACTGTAATGCCCTCTACGTGGGGTTACCCTTGAAGATGATTTGGAAGCTGCAGCTGGTACAGAACGCAATGGTCCACCTGATTAAAGGCAGCTGCCGGCGAGATCACATCACTCCAGTGCTGAGGGAGTTGCACTCAGGTTACCAGTTGTTTTCCATGCCAAATTCAAGGTGTTGGTTTTGACCTTTAAAACCCTATATGGTTCCAGCCCAGCCTATCTTAAGGAGCGCCTCCAGCAACACCAGACAGGCCGCTTAGCAAGATCAGCCTCGGATGGCCTTCTCTCTGTCCCATCAGCCAGGACAGCTAGACTGGTAGGGACGAGGAAGATGGCCTTTTCTGTGGTGGCCCCCACTCTGTGGAACTCCCTCCCTAGGGAATTCCGCCATGCCCCCTCTTTAATGAGCTTCTGCCATGCGTTAAAAACGTGGTTGTTCAGGTAGGCATTTGGGGTGGGTTAGGGTATTTTAGAAAATGTTTTTATTGTAGAATTTTATTGTATTAAATTGTTTTATTATATGCTTGTTTATTGCCCAGAGTGGCTGGGTGACCAGCCAGATGGGAGATTAATAAATTTAATAAATAAATAATAAATAAAATAATAATAATACTCCCACATCCAGAGAAGTACGATCAGTTCACTGACCTTGTGAAACAAATCTCAAAGAAAAATATCCCAAGAGGATGCCATGCCCATTATATCCTGGGGCTGACTAAGGAGATCAAACCCCTGCTAGATAGATAACAGTCCTTATTTGATCAAGATCCTTTTAGGGAGGATACAGTTGAGGCTGGGGAACAACTAATGGAAGCAATTGCTGAAGATAGGAGATTATGATGGTGTACGTTAGTAGAGAATCTTGATATGAAGCAGAATAGTAGATGTACCTGGAAACTGCTTAAAAATTTAGGTGGGGATCCAACTAAACCTCAACCAAACCAAATCAATGTAAAAGCAGAACAAATAGCTAGTCAGCTCCTGAAAAATGGGAAAATTCAAGGGAAAAAAGAACAAGAACCGGCTATCAGAGCGGAAGAGCAAAAAGACAGATTCCTCAGTGCTCCCTTTACAATACTTGAATTAGAAGGAGCCATAAAGAGCCTGAAGCAAGATAGAGCTGCGAGCATAGATGGCTCCGGCAAATGATGAACACCAGTATTACTGAACTTAAGATTCCGAGGCTTTGGAGACAGGCTAGAGTGGTAGCCTTGTTGAAGCCAGGAAAGGAACCAACTGATCCAAAGAACTATCGACCAGTATCACTCCTCTGTCATCTTTACAAGTTATTGGAGCGAATGATTCTTAATCGAGTGGCAGAGACTGTTAATGTAAAGATCATGAATGAGCAAGCTCGTTTTAGACCAGGAAGGTCATGTTGTGGACAAATACTTAATCTCATACAGCACATAGAGGATGGTTATTTAAGAAAACTAATTACTGGGGTGGTATTCATTGATCTTACTGCGGCATACAATATGGTCAATCATAGAAAATTGCTGCGCAAGATAGACAACTTTACTGGAGACCATAAGCTCACCAGGGTTAAAATAGAAGGTTTTATGTGACTCTGAATGGTAAGAACAGTAGATGGAGGAAGCAAAAGAATGGATTACCACAAGGCAGCATACTCTCTCCGATTTGATACAATATATATACTAATGACCAACCCACCCTGGCCAATATGCGAGTGTTCATATAGGTGGATGACACAGCGGTGGCCGTACAAGAACCGAGTTTTGATGAGTGTGCTGCAAAATTATCATGGGCTCTAGAAGAAATGGAGCAGTATTATGATAATAATCACTTAAAACCAAATCTAAGTAAAACTCAAGTATGTGCCTTTCATCTTCGTAATCAAGATGCAGGAGTTGAATTGGATATTATATGGAGAGGGAATAGATTACAACATTGCCCAACACCTAAATATTTGGGTGTTATGTTGGACAGAACGCTTTCTTTTAAGCAACATTACCTGAATACCAAGGCTAAAGTATGTGCTAGGAATAACATTATCCAACGATTGACAAACTATACATGGGGAGACCAGCCAGCTATGTTATGAGCATCAGTTATGGCCTTGAGTGTCTCTACTGCTGAATATGCAGCACCAGTATGGAATGCATCAGCACATGTGAAGCAATTAGATATTGCTGTGAATGAGGCAATGCGCATAGTGATGGAATGTTTCAAACCGGCACCTGTTAATAAACTATATTCTCTTGTTGGCATTGCCGCACCTAAGATTAGAAGGGAAGTAGAAGCAGATACTGAAAGAACTAAGCAAGAGACTGATTCTCGTCACCCTTTGAGTGGATATATTTCCCCAATTCGTCAACTTAGATCTAGAAAGAGTTTTATGTCAAGAACTAATATCCTAGAGGGGACCAAAGAACAGAATCGAATAAGTACATGGTGGAATGAGATTACTGACTTGAGTATTTTAACGAAGCAAGAAATGGCCGCTGGAAATACTCTCCCTTATATAGTTTGGAGGACAATGAACAGGATGAGGGTAGGGGTACCAAGGTGTAAGATGAATTTATTTAAGTGGCTGTTGGCTGACAACAATATATTATGTGGATGTGGAGAAATCCAAGACCCAGCGCATCTGATGGTGTGTTGATTACTGTCAGAGTCTTGTACTGTTGACGATCTGCAGCAAGCTAATGACAAAGCTGTGGCGGTGGCTACATTTTGGCAGAGCAAAGTTTGATTTGGATATGAAATTAATAAAAATAATCTCCTGATCCCTCCTGGCCAGATGACAATTCTGCAGTGGACTTTTCATTTCCTAGACTACACAGAAACCAAAGGATTCAGAACCAGGCAAGGGCCCTTTAAGGAACACAAATCAATCCATCAGGAAGTTTGGGTGTAATGCAAAACAGGCCTTTTCTACCTTTATAAGGGCTCAGATGGCTTCATCTCTCTGCTGAGCCAACTTCCTTCTATAGCTCAGCCAGCAGGGCCTACTGGGAGCTTTATTTGCAAGCCTGAAGGCTCAGCAAAACAGAATAGCAAGAAACTTCAGAGTGCCGCTGCACTGCCAGGTATTGGATGTGTTGTCACTTGAACTTTGAATGGATCCAGGCTCCATTCAGATGTTGATAACTAGCAGGTTAATCAGACAGAGTTATAGAACTTTGACCTGGAATTCATAATTGATGCTGTAATGTTGAAGAGTACACAGAAAACCCGCCAAACATAATCCCTCAGTAGCACATATTGTGTACCAGAAGGCCTTTGATTCCATGGAAGACTCCTGCTACTTAAGTGCTTAGGGAACACAAAGTAATTCCACTGTTACAGAAATTAAAATAGCAAAATGGAACATAAAACTGGACAACAAACAAAAATATGTTGTTCGGATTGAGAGGGGCATTTATCAGAGGCACCCTCTAAGCCCATGGTTGTTTGGTTTAACGCTTGTACCAGTCTCACCCCTATCAAATGAATTGCTGGTTACCAACTCCGAAACGGGAGAAAGGAACTAGAATCGCATAGTTTTCATATATGGAGAACAGAAATGCACTCACTGATTCTCCAACTAGGTTAGAAAGCCTCAAACATGTTCATCCAAACATCTGAATGGAGCCTATGGATGTACACATTGTATGAGACTGGATGTGTTTCTGAGTGGATGTGCATAGGATTGCACTGCTGGTTTCTTAAACCATAGTTTCCCATGACGTCCAAAACCTGATCTCATATCCTGGTTTGTACGGAGACTTCAACCATAGTTTCCTGGTTTGATTGTCACTGGAAACTGTAGTTTAAGCAATTAAAATAGCTTTCCTGAGGGCAGGCACAAAGGGGAGGAAAGGGGTGAAGAGGGACTGTGTTGGTACAGAGCTTTGTTCCTGGTCTTATGAAGCATGATTTTTTGGAGCGAGATTTAGGGATGGCAGAGAATTCTGCCATGGACTTCAATGAGGCTGGATTCTAAAGAATCCAGCCCCCCGGAGTCCATGGTGGAATGGAAGACTTACCCCCGCCTCTGCGCGGAATCCTCTTCGGCTGGATCCTCCTACTCCAGATTGCTAGTGATACGGCCGCCATGCTGTATTGCTGGCTGAAGGGAACTGACTGCAGATGCAAATGGCGTCCAGGATGCCATTTACAGCCGTAAAGGCCGTAGTTTAAGGTAAATGCAGACATTTACGGCTGCATGTACCTTAAACTAAGGCCTTTATGGCTGCAAATGGCATCCCAGACGTCATTTGCGTCCGCAGTCAGTAGTTCCCTTCAGCCAGCGATACGGCATGGCAGCTGTATCGCTGGCACTTTGGAGCTGGTCGGTGGCTCTGCGGAATTGCCACGGAGTGGAGCTGGCTGAAGAGGATTCCCGGGGGAGGAACGGATTGCCTCCCCACCCCGTGGACAGCCCCCCCCCCCAGACTGGCAGGTAGGGGATTTGTACATCCCTAGTGGGATTGTTATGTCAACAGGGCCATTTTTTATTTTTATTTTTTATTTGCAGTGAATACACTAATCAGGCAGCCACTGCTTGGCTAGGTGTTAGGGTTTGGTAGACCGCTGGCCAAAGGACCATTATTAGGTGTTCACTTCTAGTTGTCTGTTCTTTTCCTGCTTCACAATGTACATCTCTCAGTAGGGAAGTGATCCTTGCATGGCAGACATTGGGTGATAGAGTATCTCTTCCCTTTCATTTGCCTCAGTCTTATCTAGGGATGTACGGATCGTGTAAAATCCACTCCGTCTGTGTTTCGCGGATTGTCAGGTGCCTTCCCCCCCATCGTCTGCTCACAGACGGATGAGAATTTCCCCCCAATCATGTGGAAAAATACATAAATAATTACATAAGAGGTTTCATAACAATTTACATTATTTACCTTAGTACATAACATTAAGCATATTGTCCCCCATTCTGTTCCAGTTTTCCTCAGTATTAACATGCATATTTTCCTACTAATAAATATGTGCAAATTTTGGGAAGGTAAAAAATAAATAAATTCAAAAGTCCACGGACTCCTCGCAGCTTGAGGGGGTCACTCCACAGCAGATTCCATAGGTGGGATTCTTAGAAGTTCGAGCTCATTTGAGTCCATCTGGAATTTCTCCAGCATCCCTAGTCTCATCTCACTTTGCAAGCCAAGGCTTTCAACTGAGAGGCACATTGCTAGTGCAAAGTGGAGGGGTAGGCTGTGTGGCCCTGCACAGACACTGCTGGTTACTTTAAAAATTCCATAGGCCAAGGGCTCTTGATTTTTCTTACCAGTTCCCAGGATAATAGCATAAGGGCCATGGATATCCCTGCAATCTATCAGCCAAGGGACTCTCAGGCAGGGTGGTAGCAGAAATCCCTAAAGGTTAGAGCTGTCTGTGGTGCTTCACCCCATCTCGCATGGTCATTGTGCACTGTGGCTCTGTGATAGGGTACTTAATACAAGAGGCCATCTCCAAACAAAAATACTTCCCTACCTCTCTGAGGGGGGCTTTTCTGCCTCTGTGGGCCTAGCACTAAGGTCTGCTTGGCCCAAAGTCTTGAGCCCATCACAAACCACTGTTTATTTCAGCAACAACAGTACCTTCATGCAGGATGTCATCGAATGTGCATGGAATGTATACTGTGTTGGATCCAAGTTCTGCCTTCTGTTGAGGGCTCCATTCATGGAAGATGTCTCCACCTTACTTTCAGGGATCCCCCTTCCTCTGCACCACAACTCACCCCATTCAGCAGGGCCCCCTGATCCCCTGTGTAGCATTTTCAGGAGGCTGGAGGGGTTGCCATAGGGAAGGGTGTGCAGAGGTCTGCTTCTACCAGCCCAGTTGCATGAGCCTAAATTTGGATCCGACTCTCTGTCCAAAGCAGCCCTTACTATGTTATTCTTCTCCTAAATAGTTCAATTTCAATTCTCCTCCGTAAGTCCCTCTTTTGACAGGCAAACATTTCTCAAGTACAAGAAGCAGTGTACAAGATAGGAATGAGAGAGAAATTCATTGGTTCATATTTTAATGTGAGCTGACCTAGTTTCGCACTTTTGAACACACACACACACACACACACACACACATATATATATATTTATTATTACATTTATATCCCACAATTTTTCCTCTTTAAGAAACCCAAGGCGGCATACATAACCCTCCTCCTCTCCATTTTAACCTCATAGAAACAACCCTGTGAGGTAGGCTGGGCTAAGAGTCTGTGACTGGCCCAAAGTCACCCAGTGAGCTTCCATGGCCAAGTGGGGACTAGAACCCAGATCTCCTGGCTCCCAGTCCAGCACTCTAGCCACTACACCACACTGGCTCTGCGAACCAAAACTCAGTTATCCTTCAAAATTAATACTTTCCTGAATTTTGAATGGATCAAAAATGCACAAAAATGTGTGCATCAGGAGAAAGTACATACAAAATGGATGTATTTGGACAATGTGCACAGAAATGTGTACAGATCTTCATGCACACATTTTTAAAAAATCTCAAAAGTTCAGAACAAAATTGTCAAAGTTTGAGGTGAGCTGAATTTCAGACTGGAAAAATGAGAAACTGAGAGAAACCAAAACTGACAGATTTGTCTATCCCTAGTACAAATGTCAATTAAAAATAAAAATGGAGTGAGTACTTGGCCAGTATTATGATTCATCACATGGAGAACGTTTCATGGTATTTGGCATCCAGATGGCGCTGAATACTTTAATACATCCTTAACTTTTAGAGCACAAGAATGCACATTGTTGTAAAATGAAGTGTATTCCTTTGTGCTTCATTGGATTGGGGTCTTAATCTCTGCCCCAGGAAGTCTTACCGAGTGTGCTGCTTGTTTATTTACTAGTATATATAGCTGCCTTCCTTAGTTAATATGATCTAATCCAGGAGGTTCCTGGGTCACCGCTGCTTGAGCTTTTGCAAGCCAGAATATCAGTGTAAACAGTGATGCAAATAGATCTTTGGGATAACCTTTGTATGCCACTTCCTTTCTGACATTTATCACATTAGTGATGCATCAGGCAACTTGGTACAGTTTGGTTCCACTGTCAGTCTTTACTCTAGAGGCACTAGGCTTCAGAAGAGGAGGAGTTCAACAGGTCAGAACAGAAGTATATTGGCAACAGGGATTTTTTTTAAAAATGGAGTCATGTAGACAGGATTGCTGACATGCTGACAAAAAAGGCAGGGGCTTGGGAGTAGCAGACCAATCAATGCTGTTTTTGAGGACGAATCCTTAAACAGTGTGTGAACGGATGCAGAGGCCATGGCAATGGTGGAGACTTTATCCACCCTGTATTTGGGCATTGGCAACTTTTCTCTGCCAGAAATGACCCCCCAATTTAGCTGGTGGGTAATGTATCAACATGTTTTATTAGATGGTGCCAATCTAGAGTGCTCTTCATCTGATTGATTCATAACAAGATAACCATTGCCAAGAATAAATACAATTCTGAAAAGGTATGATATAGATTTGTTTTCATCTGTGCAAAAGTAGACAAATAAACTTTAAAGTGTTTAAAGTGAACACATAGAACCATAGCTAGGATTTTACATATTCCAAGATATATATTGGACAGGCCTGGCATCAAGGGCATCTGCTGAGGGCCCACACCCCAGTGGGGGCCCACTGACAAGAGCCCCCTGGGCTTACTCCTCCTCTTCACTGTTGCAACCTGCTTGTCCACCTGCCTTTCATTCTGGCCCAGGCAACGGTAGTGGTGAAAAGGAGGAACAGTAGCTGCCACTGCTTTACTTCCTCACTGGCTCTTTGCCTGTCAAGCAAACAAGTGGTAGCAATGATGAGAAAGAGGATGAGAAATGACAGCAGCTGGTGATAATGGTGGTGAGAAGGTAGACTCAGTGAGGGAGGGGGCCCATTGAGGGTGTCTTGTCCCTCAAAACCCTGGAACTGGCAGAAATACACACAGGCCTGGTTTAGCTATAACCAACTTGGGCCAATCAGCTGTGCCTGAGAATCTCTGAATGAGCAGTGTGCCCTGCACGCCTCCTCACTGTGTGCAGGTCCACTAAGTACTGATACTGTGGCTTACAACCCAGTTTCCCCTTACATTTGAAAAGGGACACTGATTACTAAACAGGATATGAAAGCAGGATCTATCATTGTGAGGATCTCTCCAAACTGCATGACTGGACAAAGGAAACAAAAACTAACATTTATCATAAGCAAGTGCAAAGTGATGCATGTTAAGACAATGAACCCCTATCTTCACATGTACACTAATGGATTGTAAATTGGCTGTAATTAGCCAAGGAAGAGATCTTGGAGGTCATAGCAAAAGGCTTACTGAAATAGTCATCTCAGCATGCGACTGCAGTGAAAGGAAGGGAAGTTCAGTGTTAGGAATTATTAGGAAAGGAACTGAATAGAAGTAAATTATTCTCTCTCAAAACACTGGAATTCAGGGTCATCCAATTAAATTGATTGTCAGTAATTCCAGGACAAATAACAGGAGGAACATCTTCATACAATGCTGCACAATTATTTGTGGAATTCATCATCACAATATGTTGTTATGGCTACTAACGGAGATGGCTATGACTACGGATATGACAAATTCATTGTGCTATCAATGGGTATTAGCTGTGATATTGAAATATCGAGCCTCCACATTCAATGACAATATCTCTCTGACTATGCAGTGCAGTCAGTGGTGGACCCTACTGGAGCCCCAGCAGCTGCCCAAGTATTCCAGGCGCTAATGCCAGCCCCCCCCCCCATCAATCCAAATTGGTAGCACCATGCAACTATGTTTAAGAAGTTAACGTACATATCAGCATCACAGTTCATATCCCATGAATAAAATGTAAATATTCACTAACCCAGTTGAAAAACTAACAGTTCATGCTTCCCAGATACCATTAAATCTGAGAACTGTTGGGGAGATCTGAAATGTGTGCCCCATTATACTGAGACACTTTTAGGCAAATATATTGTAGTAGAATTGTGAGTAAAATAGAGCAACTTGCTTCACTATTTTTCAAATGTGGTGCACAAATAGCAAGGAAGAAGAAAGGGAGTCTCAAAAACCCTTAACCAACCTCCTGCCATAGATGCCTCTTATTACAAAAGATGCCAAAGCCTCCCATATAACTTAATGGACTGGACAGTCTTTATTTCAAAACCCTCCAGAACCATAGCCCTGGAATTCTGCATAATGTTTGGCAGTTGATTGATGACTACACACTGCAAAAATAGTTCTTTCACTTTTCTTAGCATTTGCTTGTGTTTGAGAGCTGTTCCTTTTTTACACAATAGTTTCACTGTGATTGCAGCTAAGTAATGCCCATTAAATCCTATAGAACTAAGATCAACAAGAATGGCTTCTGGTATCTCCAATTTACATACTTTGTTTATTTTAAAATTCTGAGATTCAACATTAATAAAAATAAGATCCTCTCTTTGACATTCATTTATCCCAAGACACCAAAATAATTGAACAATAGCATCTAGACCAGATGTTTACATTCAGTACATATCTCTTATGTAGCCTGAATCTTTTAAAATCCAATGTGAGTAGCACTCCTGTTCATGAAATATCTACATATTTTACATGCATCTACACCATCCAGTTAAAAGAGATAGTATAATACACCACACCATTTCAGCTAAGGCAGGGGTTGGCAACCTGGTGCCCTCCATATGTTTTGGACTTCAACTCTCATAGGTCCTAGATAGCATGGGCAATGGTCAGGGATTGTGGGAGCTGTATTCTGAAACATCTGGAGGGCACCAGATTGCCTATCCCTGATGTGAAGTCTCTGGTAGACTAGTGAAAGGTGATTTTTGTTCATCCTTACTTCCCCCCCAAAGCTCCATGTCAACCCCACACTCTTTGAAACAGTCCCCCCCAGCCCTCTGGAGCACCAGCAGGAGTATCTCATGAGCTTCATTCAAGGGAACTGAGGATCCAAAACACACTTTTGGAGATCTGTGACATACACTTCTGTTCTTTATAAATATGACTACTCTTGTCTCTCTTTGTCTACTCTCTCTTGTCTAGTCTCTCTTGTCTACTCTTGGAACTTGTCACTCTTGTCACTCTTGTCACTCTTGTCACTCTTGTCACTCTACTCTTGTCTATTATTGTCTACTCTTGTCTACTCTACTCTCTCTTTGTCTACTCTCTCTTGTCACTCTTTGTCTACTCTCTCTACTCTCTCATTGTCTACTCTCTCTCTTTGACTACTGTCTCTCTTTTACAGGCTCGCTGTAGAGAGATGGAACAGATTCAGTCACTATCATGTATTTTTGAAGGCATGGTTGTCTATTTAAACAAAACAATGCAGTCTGAACTGTGAGCTTCCAAATACAAAAAAAACTACTTAGTCTTCTACTTTACTTTTGACTGCCCCAAGATGCCTTACTCCCCATTTTTGCAGAACTACTTATAGTCCAAAATAGGAGAGAATGTTTGTGGGACATTCTCACACATTGTGGCATGTTTCAGGGTGCATGGGGTGGTTACTTTAATTTTTTTTTTTTTTTTTACCCAGAAGCCCCTATCAGCTGAAAGTTCTTTTTCTGAGAATTTTTAGGCCAACTACAAAACACCGTGAGGGGGTTGGTGGATTAAACTTCTCTCCAATTACTGTTCGAGCCTCAGAATTCTGTCAACCATTAATCGAAACATTTTGTGAAGGACAAGGATGAGTGCATTGATTATTGCCTTGATAAGAAGAACCAATCATATGCAGAACAATGGCCAACTAGGAAGTGTTCTAGACTTCATCTGGCTGCTGGAGGTGGATGGGAAGTTGGCTATGACTTCAAGCAGTCACTACACCCATTCGTCTCTAATGGGTAAAATCACCCATTGACAGCTGAGCGTGGAGTTGCCCTCTCCATGCAATGGTCTTTTAAATTCAGATTTAATGGAACCATAATTGTGTTTATTGAATAAATACCAATGTCTGATTAAGACGATATTCATCGAGTTTCCACAGTCAAGCTGCAGCTTCTGCATACCTATTACAGGGCTGTTAAGCCTCACTAAATGTGTTTGCAATAACTACCCAGTATTTCCTTATTAAACAATAACTCTCTCTACTGAGTCTAAATTAAATCCTTATTTGAAACACTTCATTTAAAGCATTATTGGGAAACCAAACTGGAGGGGGGCGGGGAGAGAGAGAGAGAGAGAGAGAGAGAGAGAGAGAAAACCCAACCCTACTTTATGTCATATGCTATTGTCTTATGTGTAGGTCTCTGAGGAGTGCTGCACTTGCTACAAGCATGCATACATGGTGTTTTGAGGAAGAGGTCAGGAGCGGAGCAATGCAGCTGGGCCTGGCTGGCTGGAGGGCATAGAGGGGATGATGTAGCAGTTCATATATGCAAAAAATGAAAACTTGGAAAAGTGGAGAGCTTTCGCCTGAGATTGGATGGAGGAATTTAGAACTTGGGGAGCAAATTCCGTTTTCTGTTGGGGTAAGTTCATCTATCACTAGTTACAACAATTTCACCTGTCACTGGTCTGTTTCCAGGCACAATTCAAAGTCCTGGTTATGACCTCTAAAGCTCTATATGGCTTGGGACCAGGCTAACTGAAAGACCACCTTCTCCCATACGAGCCTCCCCGGGTTTCAAGTTCTCTGGGAAGGCCCTTCTCTTGGTACTGCTGCTTCAGGGGCATGTTTGGTGGGACCTAAGAGAGGGCCTTCTCAGTGGCTGCTCCCAGGCTCTGGAAGTCCCTGCCAAGGGAGGCTAGGTTGGTGCCCTCTCTACCAGCAGGTAAAGATGTAATTATTCAAGCAGGCCTTTGGCATGTAAGCTGGTCTTTTGCTGAAGTGGGTTCTACTGGGTTGGGTGCTGTTTTTATTTCTTTAATTGTTGTGTTTTCAAATTGTGTTTTCAATCTATTTAATCATTGTTTTAACTAAGTTTTTTTATTTTTTTTAATTACTGTTAACCGCCTTGAGCACCATTGTGTTTGGTGGAAAGGTGGGGTACAAATCAAATAAACAATTAAGCTAAATAAATAATGTATAAGGTGGCACAATTGTCACATGGTTTTTTTCCCACCTCATTTTTAGGCGGGAAGCCATTTTGTTCTGAAATTATCCTCACATAAATATGTGATGCCAGAGGAAATTTGCCTTCTAATGTAGTAGGTGTCATGTTTCCCTTGGCCCCTCCTTCCTCAAGCACTCACACACACAAATAGAGAGGCTTCAGTCTCATGCCTTTAATTCATTATCAACAGGTTCGTTACAGATGCAAATCCTCAAAGACTCTCAGGCTACAAAGGGATGCCTCCAGCGGATTCAAATGGGAACATTGAAGTTGCCTGCAGTTTGAAGTGAGGCTTGCTGGTTAGACTAACTTAGGGAGGGATGTCCCACCCTTCCAGTGATGCTTCCACGCGTCGCCTCTCACGTATCGCTAACCAGGTCAACTGTATGAGTGCCACCCCTGACGTTTCCCTCTTAGCTCTGCGCCGAGCCTAGCATCTCTTAGGTCACAGACCCCACTCTCCTCCTCCTCCTCCTCCTCCGCCTGGCTTTTCACAGAGGGGGGCAAGGGGGGGCTTTAGGCCTGGCCATCTGGGAGTTCGTAATCTGAGAAGCATGCCTACCCATATCTGAACTAGGGATGTACGAAAGTCACTTACCTGAACCCGAAGCTTGATTCGCGGTGGGGAGGAGGCGCTCCGTCCCTCCCCCCGAAATTCTGGCTGGAGGGGAGGCGCCCCGTCCCTCCCCCCCAAATTCTGGCCGGGGGGGAGGTGCCCCGTCCCTCCCCCCCAAATTCTGGCTGGGGGGGAGGTGCCCTGTCCCTCCGGCTGCGAATCCTCCTGTCCTGCCGGGACTCAAATGGTGGCGGCCGTAGCTGCCGCCGTTTGCGTCCCTGCAGTCAGCCGTGATAGGCTACGTAAATGTTTACGTAGCCTATCACGGCTGACTTTGAAAAAAACAAAACAAAACACCGCGCATATGCAAATGGCGGCGCCCATGGGTGCCGCCATTTGCGTATGCGCGGTTTTTGTTTTGCTTTTTCACTCAGCTGTGATAGGCTACGTAAACATTTACGTAGCCTATCACGGTGTTTTTAAAAAATCTAGCCGTCATAGGCTACGTAAATCTTTACGTAGCCTATCACGTGTGTGTTTTTTAAATTTTTTTAACTTGGAAATGGCGGCGGCGGCAGCTGGTTGGAAGACCGGCCACCGCAGCCACCGCCGCCGCACCGCCGCCACACCGCTGCCACACCGCCGCTGGAGCCGCCGCCGCCGCCAGGGACATTCGCACAAGGTAAGTCCCATCCTGGGGGGGGGGCGGGGGGCAAACCGTTTCGCCACCGATTTCGGGGGGCCGAATGCGCTGCCATTCGGCCTCCCCGAGATTCGTGGAGAAATTCTCTGACATCCCTAAGAACTGGCTTGGGAAAATGCATCCCCCCGTTCTGGCTGTTCTTCTCTGAATCTGAGCTGCTAACTATCTCCCTGCGCTCAGAATTGATCCTGACAGTAGGCTTCATGGTTTTCATATAGGGATAGCTTCAAGCACACACTCCACGTAGCGATGGCAGTTTCCCCATCAGCTTAACTGTTCACCAATTTTGAATGTGTGAAAAAATAACTGCTCTTTTTTAAAAGAGAGAGAAAGAAGGAGAGGGGGGCAGGAAGACTGGCTTGCCAAGCAGAATGCACAACGTTTGTTGACTTGGGCAAGCCCTGGCATCTGTGTAGACCAGTGGCAAGTCAGTGGAGGCTGAAGTACCCCAAACATTGCAGCTATGGGGATAGGATATGCCAAAACGCTGTACCTGATCTTTAACAGTAGAAAGATTTGTAGGTCCTGTTACATCACAAGCAGGGCTACCGGCAGCTGGAAAATTTTGAGAAAAGAAAAGAAAAGGTATACTGAAGGTAGATTCCTGCATGATGTGTTTTGGCAGTTTTTCTCTCTTGTATTGCTTGCTGACAAAGGAACTAACTCATGTGAAGGGAGATAACATGCTTCCACACACCACAGCAGTGAAAAGCAGCCCTGTCATTGCTGCTTTCCATGGGTGCTGTAGAAGGAGCTGTGTTACTAAGGTAGACAGGAGGATCCGCTCCATTTGTGCATGCTTCTGTGTCATGGGGACCCTCATGCAGAGAGAAAAGAAAATGCATGTGGGAAGTCTGCCTTAGCCTAAGCAGGAAGTACATATCTTATTGGATCTCTTCTTCATCATCCCAGAGTGCAGGACACAGAATAATGGACTGAAGTTACAGGAAGCCAGATGCTGGCTGAACATCAGGAAAAACCTCCTGACTGTGAGAGCAATACGACAATGGAACCAATGACCTAGGGAGGTGGTGGGCTCTCCCACACGGGAGGCATTCAAGACGAGGCTGGACAGCCATCTGTCAGGGATGCTCTCTGACTTAGATTCCTGCATTGAGCAGGGGGTTGGGCTTGATGGTCTCATAGGCCCCTTCCAACCCTACTAGTCTATGATTCTAGAATGATCCCAAGGAATTGGGAGAGAAGGCGACTGAACATTGGGGTGCAAGGTCCCTTCCAACCTTACTATTCTATGATTCTATTATCCATTTTAAAATGGAGAATCATGACTCTTGGAGTGTTTTGCATGCCCTCAGACATTTGCAGATGGCAAGAGGAAGTGGATTTAGGCTCCTCCCTCCATAACCCTAAGCTGGGGGTAAGCAACCATTTGGACCCATTAGCACGTTTGGAAGTTTGAAAAACTGGCCTGGGCACAACCAAAAAATGGCTGCTATGAGTGGGCATGGCTAGGCACAAGGGACAAGTAACTTGCCCAGAGGCATTAATTGGAAATTAAGATGGCAGCACCTAGAGGCTCCCACCTCACTTTGAAGCAATCTCAGCTGCCGCCTGCCAGTAAGAAAATATAAAAATATTTTTAAAATAAATATTGGGAGGAGTAAGGTATCTTGGTAAACACCAAAGAAGGTGCCGGGAGGCACATTGGTCCCCTTGGGCACCATGTTGCCTTCCCCTGCTCATGGTCCCTCTTCCCACCCACAGCCTGGACCGGACATTTCTTGGCTCCTCGCTGTGGAGAGTGAAAAGGCTCCTTTCCATGACCCACTACAGGCTCCTTTCCCTGACCTCAGCAGCCTACTGTAAACCATTTCCTTCTTCCCTCTCCCCTGACCAAGACGTCTTCACACCTTGCTCCATGCTGAAAATAATGGCAGTGAACAAACTGTGTCTTCATTCATTCAGACTGTGTACCTACATCTACATTTAAAACTACCAAGAACCCATCACTATGGTGGGCTGAATTTCATTCTGTCATAAAATCTCCTTGTCCCCTAATAGAGCCGTATCAAGAATTAGCGGAGCTTGGTCTATAACGGTAGGCTGGAACACAATTAGAGTGCCACTATTCAAGAGGAATATGACATGAAGCTTTCCAAAGTTCAGTTTGTGTAGGCAGCTTGGTTCTTGTATGAATTATTTCATTCTCTGCAGCTACGCAGCAGCTATTTGCCTCTCATTGTCTCAGTTGTGATATACGCTACGGGCACGATCAAACACAGAGTTAAGCACACTTAAAACCATTTATTTCAATGCACTTCAGCAGGCTTAACTCTGCATTGGAAGATGTGGTGGTCAAAGTGTGAGTTGTATTATTAGGCATACAGGTGTCCAGAAAATCCTCTCTTTATGAAGCAGCGATGCAACCAAATGCAGAACAAGTGAATGTAGATACGAAAGTGAGAATGTTTTCACATGCACAGATGAACACACACAATACATAACCCAAACAGGCCCGACAGAGCTAGTAATAAATCCAATAACTTGGCAAACACCACTATCCTTCTGTTGTCCATAAATAATTAACTGCTAAGATGCTTGTAGGAACCTTCTGGATACACGGAAGGAAGCTGCAACTGCTACTTTGCCCCCGCTGACAACTTCATTGGAAAGGATGTTGAGCAGGGGGCTTGCTGCTGCTATTTCACTTGGGGATCATTAATCCAAGAACACCCGACCCAATCCACAGACCCTAAAATGCTGCATGGAGAGGGGACCGGATCCTCCAAAGAAGTGATAGGTAGCTATCAAGTTACCTGTGTGAACTGAAATACTGAGAACCACCATGCAAGAAGGCCAGAGGGGTGGATGAAGGATTTTTAGCTCATATAGCATCTTTCTGTATATACAGATCCTATCCAGACAAGAGGGGTGTGTGTGTGTGTGTGTGTGTGTGTGTGTGTGAAGAAGTTTGCTTCCGCCTATGAATCACCCTGGCTGGATCAGAGCTCATCATCACGCAACCACGCATCTGTCCTTGGGTCAGGGCCAGCATCAGAGTGTGGCATTGTTGGCCACTGACCGAAGCTCATGCCTCAGTAAAGGGCCCGTTGCTGGCCCTGCTGCTGCTGCTCTTGTTCCTGGTCCTCATCCTTGGTCTCACTGCCTGTTCTTGGGCCTTCTTTGAGCAAGTGAGCAGTGACGGGAGCAGGGAGAAGGAGCTGGAGTCTCCACGCAATTTCCCTTATTCCTGAGGTATCCATGTGTCCTCCTTTACAGAGGACAGTCTACTCTCTGAAGGGCTGCCAGAAGACTGTCTTCTATTTTGAAAGCATCCTCCATCTGAAGGGCTGTCCAGACCATGTCCAGCGTAAAGATAAAGTACCATCTGCCGGGTCTTGTTGCCCGTCAACAGCATACCTGGACAGGAGAGTGAACAAGGCACACAGGTCACCCAGCCACAGCCTTCCACACTTTGGTGAGATGTATGTTCTTTCTGTTTAAATGATCACAATTCATTCTAAATGTGCATCTATACATATAAATTAGCATACGCACATGTTATGCAAATCGGTATCATCTTTTGTCCTCTTTATTGGTGATGCATTTCCTCCTTTTTGATGATTCAAAAGTGGCCACCCTACCTCTTCCACAAGGGCGATGGTATGTGGATTGGGCCCAGATGGAGAGGGTAAGCAAAGAAGCAGCAGTGGCAGCAGCTAAAGAAGGGGGCATTCAGGAAGCATCTGTCTCGCCCAAAGGCTCTTAAAGCCGAGAACTGGCACTGGATGACTGGTTCAAGCACAGGGCATCTTTGGTCTGTCAATTCACAGCATGGCATAATAAGGGGATTGGTTCAGTGCCACTAAATAGGAATCAATCCATAAAGATTTCTCTCCCCACCCCCTGCAGACATTGGGCCATTTCCACCTGAAGTTCCCAAACATTTTTTAAAGTACCTTAGAATGAGGAAAGAAATATTACCAGATCAATTAATATTTGCACTCTCTTCCTGTTGCACTGTTTGACCTGGACCCCAAACCTTTTAATGTAATCCCAGTTTTTCTGCAGTTTCATCAGGATGGGAAAGGTCAATTTCCCTCATTTTTCTTGTAAACATAACAACAACAACAACAACAACAATATTAAGTACATAAAACTGGAGAGATGTGCGCACTGGAAGGAATGGAGGATTTTATAGCGGTTGGTATAAGAGGAAACGGACTCGGGTGTCCAATTCCCTTTTGTATCCTGAAGTGTTTTGCACAAACCTGCAGGAATAGGGTGCAAAGTTCCTCTGGGAGCCTAAAAATAAACCGGTTAATTGAGTCTTACTGCACTGCTTTTGCAATTTGCTACAAAGGGAAAAGGTCCTTCTCTTCTTCACAGTACAATTTTCTGTCTTGAAAGGCTTGGACAATTACTGTGTTTTTACCTTTTTCGCCACCACATGGACACTTCCTTCTTTTTTAAAGAGGCTATGAACATTTCAGCTTCAGCTTAATAAGAAAAGACTGATGTTTGCACTTTGCTGGGAGGTTGTATGTGCTGAAGTTTCCACTTGTATTGCTAAGAGGATAATTGAAAAAGATTCATAAAATGTGTGAACAAAGCTTTTCAAGTTTTAGGGAAGCTGGTGGAGGTTGATGGGTTCTTTAAATAAATATTACAAAAAAAGAAGGAAGGAAGAAAGACGTTTCCTGCTCGTTTGCTTTTCTCTTCTTTCTGATTCTCCATCTTGGCACTTAGTACTGTAGAGACATGCCTGGTGATCTAGCTGGTAAAAACAAACAAACACTCAAGATGTAATCCAGCTTTCCCCCACTTGGTGACACACACTGGCTGGGGATGATGGGAGTTGTATTCCAATGCATCTGGAGAACACCAGAATGGGGAAGACTGACATAATCCTATTCATGGATTACCATTTTAGGGAGCAATCCTATGGTCTCTGGGAGGGTGTTGCAAGGGTCATAGGATATAGCAGATTTTATCTTCGAAAGATAAAGAGAGAGGACTGCCCTTGGAAAGGGAGGTTTGACCTTGGGATCTGCTCTCCCAGTTACTGCAGAAACCCCTGTGGTGGCTTCCTCCCTGAGGTCAAAGGTCTGACCTTGAGGAGGGGAGAAAAGAGATTGGAGTCCTGCCTGTAGCAGAAGGCAAAAGTTACACCAGCCCTGGAGTTACACCAGCCCTTTTTATTTTCTGCCACCAAAACCCCATGGGGGGGAATATTTTTTTACCCTCCCCCCCCCCAGTTCCCTCCAGACATCTGCCTTGCCAGCAAAAGCCTGGCAGGGGTTATAATAGATTGGAGGCTCTGATATTGAAGTGCTCCATCACTTAGCATAGGATTGCTCTCTTAGTCAAGGTTAAAGAACATTTCAAAATAAATGAATGAATCTGGGGTCCCTTCGACTACCATTCACTGTATGAATTTGTGGCCATGCCCCCAATGGAGCTTAAAACCAAACTAAATGTTAGTGCAACTGACTTCTAGCAGCCCACTATTAAGAAACATGTTTACCTGGAAGAAGAGGCTACCCTTGCACCCTGATGAGGCAGATGACAACAGATACAGCCTGCAGCCCTCTTTCAAGCAAAAAGCCCTCCCTCCATCCCATCACAGATTGGATCAAGTCTGACTGATTTCATGAGACCGATTTCCATGAATCCCAGGTCACACTAGCCAGAAGATGTGTGTATCCTTTACACTTCCAGATCCAGGGGGACACATGAGTCTTTCCCAGTGCTATTGTTTGCCTCCTGTCTACTCTGTGGCACACCTGGATTTCCTGCGCATCACTCTGGGTGGTGGAACTGGTGGGAGAAGCCATGACCGCCTTGTCTCCTGCTGAATCAGGAAATTTAAAGGGACAAACATATTCTTGAGATCGTAACACTACTTATGTCCTGGTGAACATACTCAGAATTTCAGCTTTGGGCTGTGATCCTGAGCCCCTGTACTAGGGAGGAAGTTCCATGTCGGTCAGGACTTATTTCTGAGTAAATATACTTAGGATTGTGTTATATATAAAGCAGGGGTGGGCACCTTCTGGGGTTCCAGGGGCCAATTATGCTCCCCCCCAACCCACCAGGGGCTGTCCCCTGCCACTGCGCCACTGAATTTGCCTCCAAATTCCGGCGGTGTGGCAGCCTGGTGGCAAAAGCGGCCTGATTTTCCTTTAAAGCAAGGATGAATTGCCCAGCGAATTTCAGAGGCCATTGCAGCAGTGTGTGAGGTGGAGGGATGGTTGGGGGTGGTGGTGGAGGATGTGTGTGTGTGGGGGGGGGGAGGCCAAGAGGGGCCACATGCAGCCTGTGGGCTTTATGTTACCCACCCCTGATATAAAGTGTCCAGGCTGATATCACAAAGCTTCTCTTTCTTATTTCAAACATACTACTACTGTAACTGTTTGGGAAAGTAGCCTTAGGGCAGCCTTCCCCAACCTCATGACCCCCAGATGTTTTGGACTTCAGCTCCCATCAGCCCCAGCCAGGATGTCAAATGTTCAGGAATTCTGGGAGTTGCAGCCCAACACACCTGGAGGGCACCAGATTGGGGGAGGCTGCCTGAGGGAAATGCAGTGAATGCTTTCTCCTGCCCGAGGACTACTCCAGTTCAGCTGTCTTCCATCAGGTGTCCAGAGGAGTTGGTGAGTTGATAAGCCCAAGTGTGTTCACTGGGGCTAGATCCAGTGTCGGCAAATGGCATCCTTAGGCAGTTGCTGGGCTCCCAGACCCCAGTCCCCTGGGGCATTGTGGGAAATTGCTGCTGTAGTTGCCACCACCAGGAGAACCTGGTAAACCCACCTGGCCCCACTGATATAGGAGGCAGTGTGGCCATGTGTCCTCTATTACAGCAGACAGTCCTCTATTTGAAGGGCTGCTGGAATATTTTCCTCTATTTGAAGTTGTTCTCTGTTTGAAAGGCTATCCTGTTCAATTCTGGTTTAAAGAACCATAAGACCTGTTGCCCATCAACCGATAGCACCTGGGCTGCAGACTGAATGGGTGGGCACACAGGTCACCTGGTCACAGTCTTCTGCACTATGGTGAGAGGTACTGTATTTCTATTCAAATTATCATAATTATGTCTAAATTTGCAACTGTGCATATTACATTAGCATATGCACATTTTATATACATCAATGTCTTCTTTTGTCCTCTGTTTTGGTGATGTGTTTCCTCTTTTTTGGCAATTCATAAGTGGCCACCCTCATAAGAGGGCCCCCAGCAGTGGGCAATTTGCAGGCCACTCAGACCGGAGTCAGTCCTGATTGGATTTTGCTCCCTGGCATAGCCTTAGTTACATAAGGAGGATTTTTCTACACTTTGTTCATTAAAGCTGGAATCGGGCCTGAATTCTGATAAAAGCCACTTACTTGTTGCCACAAGCATGTTGCAAGGGTCGAAATAGTGGAAAGGGAAGCTTAACTTAGCACGATCGTCATGGAGACCACGTCTGCATGCAACAGCTCCAGTCGCTTTCCTCCAAGATGCAGACTCTGAGAAGGGTGCAGCAGTACCATGGAAACCTTGGGAAGCACTGGCATGTTTCTAGGAGGCTGCCCGTCAGGCTACCTGAGTTCTGGTAACCCTTCATAACCCCACCAGTAACCTCCCGTGGCTTCGGTGGTACAATCTGGAGGTGTGCCATCACATGCCTTGGAAGATGACCCACTTCATTTTAAACGGATCCCCAGATTTTTTTTTTTTTTAAAAAGCATTTCAGTGTGCCTGCATTTTTATGAAAATTGAGCAAAGCATGGCACGCAGAATTCAATCTCCCATTGGAGATAAAGCGTGTCCATTTAGCCGCTCAGAAAATCAATAGCTGTGATCTGATATGAGCATTTCTATTCACTTAATTCTTTTCTATCACAGAGGCATGCAGAGGAGAACAGGAGAGCTTTATTTAATGCAGTGGAGTTTGGGGTGGAGTGGTGCAAAGAGAATTGTATTTTTCCAATCTGCAGGAATTAATTCTTCTTGAGGGCATTCAGGCACACACAAACGCAGACACACAAACGCAGACACGCACACACAGACACGCACACGCAGACACGCAAATGCAGACACGCAAACGCAGACACGCACACACACACAGACACGCGCACACACATGCACACACACACACACACCATACTTCTTTTGCACATGTGAACCTGCGTATGTACACAGGTTCACACACACACATACAGGAGGACCCATGATGGGAAGCAGAACAAAACTAGGGCTTCAATCCTATACCTATTTACCTAGAGGCAAGCACCACTGAACTCAGTGGCACTTAGGTCTGAGTAGAAATGAATAGGATTGTTGTGTTGTAAAATGGCTTACCTTGCTTTGTCTTCATTGTCATCTATTTCAGAAAGCACTGTTCATTCTTTATGATTTTGGGCACTCCTTGTGAACACACTTGCATTCTCTTGAGTCTGTTAGGGATGGATGGGCACCCCCCTCTCAGTTCTCCAGGTGCCGCCGAGCCACTGCCCTTGCTTGCACAACCCTGGACCTGCACTCCCCCCCCCCCCCCGCACTTGCTGAACCACCTGCACTGGCCAGGGACCCATTGGCAAGCGCCACGATTGCCATTTTGAGGGAAAAAATGGTGATCACGAAATATGAGTACATCTAGACTTTGGCAAAATGGCACAGTGAATGCCCTATATATGCAAGATTACAGACATAAATGAGCCATTTATGCCTGTAATCTTGCATATATGGGGCATTTACAACACCATTTTGCAGAAGTATAGATGTGTGCATATTTCGCGGTCGCCATTTCCCCCCTCAAAGTGTTGCTCACAGAGCTTGTGGATGCCTCCCTGGGGAGTGTGGGCAGCTCAGCGAGCACACGGGGGGGGGGAGCGTGAGCAGGGGCAGGGGCTCAGTGGGCATGGCTTGGGGGCAAGGGCAGGGGGGAGTCCACCGGACTCCCGGACTCAGTTGGCCACCCACACAATCGCTAGATGCTGTTCTCTGGAGTTCTATCTCCCATCTTCATCTTTTCGTCCACTGTCCTCAGCTTCATTTACCCATGCTGCCATGTAATTCTGTTGGGAGTGGTGACCTGCCTGATTTTGCCAATGGTATCACAATGCTTTGCAGATACTCGTAAACAACATCAGGAAGGTTTGCTAGAGCCAATTGGATTAAGAGCAAATCTGAGTAAAAGAGGTCACAGATAGTGAAGACAAAGAAAAAGAAGGAAAATGGAAGAAGTAGTGGCCAGGGGAATAAAGCAGTTGTGAAGAGTACCAGAACAATATGAATGTTCAGAAAGGTGGGTCATTTCTGTGGTCCTTTGTTGGCTGCATGAATGTGCTACTTTAAATTAGGGACTCCCTCCTGCTTATGCCTCCAGCCTGCTCCCACCAAGCTGCTCCCCTGTTGCACCCCCCCCCACACACACACATACTCGCCGAGCCACCCGCACCTACCTGGAGCTGTTTGTGAGCACCCATCGTCATTCCAGCGGGCACCATTTTGTGAAAAATATGGTGACTCAGGAATTTCTGTAAATTGCACACATAGCAGCCATAAAGGCCTCATCTATGGAATATTACATTGCATAGATGTACCATTTACACCTGTAATATTACGTAGATGGGGACTTTACAGCCGCTATGTGCACAGTATTACATTTATGGAAGTTCCCAAGTTGCCATTTTTTTCTGCAAAATGGTGACTGCAGGAATGTCAGGAGCTCACAAAAGGCTCAGGGTAGGTGCAGGTGGCTTGGTGAGCAGGTCTGGGGGCATGCGAGTGGGGGCAGCATCTGGGCAAGCGCCCAGAGAATCTGGACAGGGAGCGTCTGTCCATCCCTACTTTCGAAGCACATAAAAACATGTGGCATAGTGTGGTGTAAGGGTTAGAGTGTTGGACTGGGACTCAGGAGATCCGGGTTCTAGCTCCCATTCTGTCATGAAAATCACTAGGTGACTTTGGACCAGTCACTGACTCTCAGCTTAACCTTCCTGACAGGGTTGTTGTGAGGATGAAATGGAGAGGAGGAGGATCATGTAAGACATCTTGGGTTCCTTACAAGAGGGGAAAAAAGCTGGGATATAAATGTAATAACTAAAGTAATAAACTACAGCTCTATTTTATTTATTTATTGAAATATCTATAAGTTGCTTTTCTGACCAAGTCCACTAAGGTGGTGAACAAAATACTATAAAAATAAAAATGCTGTTTCAAAGCCAACGACATGCGTACAGAAGCCCGTTAGTGCAATGGGACTTTTGTGCAGTTTTTCCCCATTCTAAACGGCTGAAATGCCTCTCCTAAGGCTTCGTTACTGGCAGTAACGAAATACCAATATGCTGGTATTTTTGGTATTTGGACCCACCCCTCTCGCCATAGGCCCCATCCACCACTGGGATGCGGCCCCCAAGAGCCTCTCCAGAATGGAACTCAGCCCTTGGGATGAAAGAGGTTCAACACCCCTGATGTAATCACTCAGGTCTGACTCCATGACAGTGCCACTGCTACTAGGAAGAAGGAAGTTGATCTTTAAACAAAGAATTACACTGGAGCTGCAGTCACTTGGGCGAGTGAACAGCACAATAGTGAAAGCAAACAATGTCTGCAAATAATGGATGTCCGCACATATAGGGAAAATTATTATGGAGAAAGACAGCTTATCGTCTGTTACAGAAACACATCTCTAATATGATTACGCCATCACTGACCCCTTGTCCTGAGAATGAATGAGCTTATCTTTGTAGAATCTGCTGGATTATTTTTTTTTTTTTAAAAAGAGGAATAACTAAGCAGCAATCTGGAAACAATAGACTGAGCAGAGAGTTTAGCATTTCACATTTTATTGTGTGTTTGTTTTCTCCTGCTGGTTAACCTGTTGTCAGCAAGGGCAGGATATGCCAAGAGATGGTTATAATGAGCTACTTCGTGCAGGGGATTAAATGCTTGCAGATTTTGTAGGGGAATCCAGAGTTTTACTTTCGCTATCTCCTTCTACTGGCTGGAGAGTCCCCTCAGTGTGAAAGCCTGTGCATACTCACCCCTGCAGTAGTTCACCTACTAAGTGTGGGATATCATTGTGCCCATTTTGGGGTATAGGGCTGCCTTCTCTTACCCTGGACATCGTCGATGTACTTTTCGAACTCCTCATGCAGCAGGAGAGAGGGTGGCTGCAGCTCCTGCTTCTTCACTTCCTGGTCCTCTACCTGCCGGCCTCTGCCCTCTTCTGCTATGTGGCACACCTGGAGATCTGCTTACCCTAAGAGATGAGAGAGGGGAGCAAATGACAGGACTGGGGAGAGAATGGTAATTGCTGGAGTTCTCTAGATAAATCTGGTTCATCCAGTTTCTGAAGGACTTCTTTCCTGCTTCATCCAGGGATTAAATGGTACACTTCTGGTGTCTGGTGGCAATTTCTTTGTGCCTCTCTAAGACCAGAGGTTTGATTTGACCAAACTGCCTAGGGATGCTAACATGCAGCAGTGTTACTTCTTGTGTTCTTATCTGCCTTCCCCATCCTGGTGCCCTCCAGCATTTTTGGCCTGCAGCTCCCACCAGCCTCAGGCAGCATAGCCATTGGTCAGGAAAGCTAGGAGTTGTACTCAAAACATCTGGAGGCCATCAGCTTGGGGACAGCTGCCCTTAACATGGAGAAGTCTTATAGGGTGTAGAATTTGATTTACAGCCATTTCAGAGAAGTGGGGGGCTAGGATTGTCCATCTGCCTGACACATGGAGTGTGCTTACATCTGAAGAATAAATGAGCGGATTGTTCTGGATCCGTGTGCTTGGACGGGAGCTGACACAGCCCCTCCTATCTCTTCGCCAAACCTTGGCAGCAGGTATTAACAAGCGCTGTAAGAGAGCCATCTGACAATGCCAAGGGGAGTTGCCTGTCATATTTAAGAGGCACTGTGAATCCCCCTTTGCCAGTCCTGGACAGCCCCGCTTGTTGCCTCCTTCCCTGGTGTGGGGACAGAGAGAATAATCAGGATGTAGGAGAGGGAAATAAATAATGAACGAGCAGTGCCAGCTCGTCAGTGTTCAGGAACTGAAATTAAGAGCGCTGACCAGCACTGACCTTTTGTTTACATTTCCCTCTGAAATGGGGAAATAATTGCAGTTTCTATATGATGCTGCCTTCAAATTACACCCTCTTTCCCTGCTTTGTTCGAGAGCAGCCAGTGATGACATTAGAGTCCTGAATCAAAACTAAGTGGTTACTATGGTGTCAGGCTGAAATTATGAATCTCAGAGTCCGCCAACTTGTAGAAGGCGCAGCGATGGACACATAATTAAAACGGGGGGGGGGGGAGAGAGAGAGAGAGAGAGAGAATAGAAACCACATTGTATCTGAACAGCGGCAAGATTACACTTCCTAAGCTCCGGCTTAGGGGAAAAAATGGATGTGCTTAGAAATGCAGTAAAATGCATAATCAAGAAACAGAAACAATTCACTCGGCTTGTATTTTATTGCTGGCCTCAGCTTTACCACCTAGCTGCTTGTCCGCCACCCCTCCCTCCCTCCAAACGGTTAGTGTTGAGAATAATAATTTTCAAAGGTAGTGTAACAATGCATTTGGCACTTGGAAAGGGCTCAAGTGCCCTCCACTGAGGTTCCTCCCCACAGAGAGCAGCGACAAGCCGCGAGATGATTGAGGAGAGATGCAGAAGAAAGTCTGGGGTATTGGGAAGCAGGACTGATTTTGTAATTTCAGCTGTCATTAGCTGAGCTCATTGTGGGCTTGATAGATCTGTGCTGCTTTGTTACAGTAAGTGGACTGATTGTGGAACACAGAAACATTTTTAGTGACATGACGGCTAATTTAGAAAGGGGGAAAGAAAGAACATGCATTATTCTGTAATTGAGTCTCACTCCCCAAATGGCCCTGTAGCTTATGTCCCTTGGGAATTTGACACTGGCCTTGTATGCATACAACAAGGAGAGGGTGAGATTTTTCTTCGGACAATCATGCTGTATCAAATGCCATTTCACCCAGGGGCCGGGTCGATGAACTGCCACGAGCACTGGCATCTTCCCTCCAACCCTTTCTCCTGTTCTGGAATTGGGAAGAGAAAACAGCAAAAGCGGAAGCAAGCGTTGCTTTGATTAATTGCATTTGTAGCCCACCTTTCCTCCAAGGAACAGTGTAGATAAAGATTGTGCCATTTGATCTTCACAACAGCAACTCTGTGAAGGTAGGTTAGGCTGAGAGATAACCATTTGCTCATGGCCGCTATCGGTGGAGGCTGGTGGCTCTGATGTCAGTGGGGTAAGGAATCTGCTATGGGTTCAGTCAGAACCAGTCAGAACTCTAAAGGAGTGATCCAAGGGGCAAAGCAATGTGTAAAGGACCTTCGATAGCTCCTTTAGAGTTCTGACTGGTTCTGATTGAAACCCAGAGTGGATTCACCACCCCACTGACATCGGAGCCACCAGACTCCACTGGCTGCCATTCACTCAGATTGGTATGTGACTGGGGGATTTGAACAAAGGTCTCTGTCCCCCGGTGCTTGCTCCAGGTTTTGGAGGGTCCTTGCGCAAGATACCCTCAATGGGCCCCCTCCCTCAGTGTGTCTACTGTCTCACTCCACTGTCACCAGCTTCTCTTGCTCCTCCTCCTCTTCCTCATCATTGCTCCCACTTGCTTGCTTGACAGGCAGACAGCCAGGGGGCAAGCAGGCCGTGGCATCTCCCGCTTCTCTTCACCACCACCATCACCATTGCATGGGCCTAGGGATGGCCATCGCGGGGAACTCTGGCTCTTTTTAGGATTTCCCCAGAGCACCCGATGTGTCTTGCATTTGTGAGATGAGCAGTGGGCTTTCCCCCCAAATCCAGGAACTCTTCTTGGGTGCCCCGCCTTAAATCAACATTTACACAAATTGCAGCCACAATTTGTGAAACGTGCACACATTTTGCCCATAATTTCCACTATTTGCAGCCGGGATATGCTTAAATTGCACAAATTATGGCCACAATATGCAAATGGAAATATGCAAATGGAAGCCACAATTTGCATAAATGTTGACCCCCCCCCCCCCAAAAAAATCCTCCAGCTGGCTGGACTCGATCTGAATTGAGTCCAGCCAACTCGTGGGTAAGCAAGTTGAAGTCCAGGGAGCTGAGCTGACGAAAGCTCAGCAAACTTCAATCCCCAACCCTCCCTGGATGGATTCTCCTGACATCCCTCTGTGGGCCAGAGCGAGAGGCAGGTGAATGAGCAGGTTGCATTGGTGAAGAGAAGAATCCACTTCAGGGGGTTCTTCTTATCAACGGGCCCGGCTGTGCTGTGGGCCTGGCACAGCAGTTACTTGGCTTTAAGTCCTCAAAGTGCTGACCTGAAATACATCAAGCTGAAATACATTCACTGAAACACAAGTAAAGATTTGGCCTCCTACCCTGCTAGATTCCTGGGACAGAGCATTGGTACTTTTATATCTCCATCTGTGCTTCAGCATCTTTACAGTTCCATTGTCTGTGGAATTTGTTTTAAATCCCCTGCCTGTCATCTTCTCAAGTACTGCTCTCATGCAGCTCCAAGCTCACCTAGCCACAAGAAAAAGTTAATCACACCCATAGGAGGCTGGTGGCTCCAATTTTGGTGGGGCTGTCAATCCATTCTGGGTTTCAGTCAGAACCAGCCAGAACTCTAAAGGAGATATGCAAGGTGCTGGACCTATTTTGGGGATCAGTTTCAGCAACTTGGATAGGCCCTTTAGAGTTCTGGCTGTTTCTGACTGAAACCTGGAGTGGATTCGCCGCCCCACTGACATCGGAGCCCCCAGCCTCCACTGATCACCCCTTAAACATCCCAAAAATGTTGCACACATTCTCTCCAAAATGCCTTTGTCCTCGCTGCAGTGGTGCTGCCAGGGCTGGGCTTTGGGGCAGAAGTCCAGAGTCCCGCTGAGCAGAATGAGGAGGAGGGCCCCCAGATGCAGCAGCCAGGGATGGATTATCACCTTTTGCAGTAAGAAAAACAAGACACATTGCCATGTAAAGAGGGCTCCCCCATAAGACCATTAGTTCCTAAGTCTAACATTGCCTGACTGCACCAGACTCTAACTGTGCTTTACACACTAAGATGTAATTCACAGGTGCAGAACCTCAAGACTGGGGGCTAAATCCAGCCCACCCAGGTTCCCAGGTAGCTACAACTGCCCTCCCCTGGCCACTGATTGTTTCATGGTTTCTTGGCTTTTATGCAGTCCCCCCCCCCTTCTAAAGCATTGAAATCCCTCTCCGGAGGCTTAGTGACTGGCAGTAAGAGCTTGGAGCTTGAATATGCTGGTATTTTTGGCTGGTCCCTTTTGCCTTTGGCCCCGCCCACCACTAGGGTGCGGCCCCCGTGAGTTTCTTCAAAACGGAATTTGGCCCTTGAGCCGAAAGAGGTTCTGCACTCCTGATGTAAGTGGGGTAAATCATTTAGGGAAAAGTCATATGCATGACTAGACAGACAAAAGGACCTGCATGGGGAATGTCCTGCTAGGGCATGCTGGGAGCGGTAGGACTTCTGTCTGTCACAACATGCAAAGAATGGCACTAGGGTTGTGCACCGCTTAGGCCTGAGGCCCAAACCCCAAGTCGAAGTGGGCTGCTTCGGATCACTTTGAGCCCCTTCTGAGGTGAACTGGAGGGGGCATGAAGTGACCCAGAGTGGGTTTGGGGCTCTCCAAAGTGCTAGGTGCACTTCGGAGCTTCAGCACCCTGGCCCAGCCACGCCAGCACCTCCAGGTCCTTACCTGAGCTGCCCACCTCCTCCGCCATCACTTCCACCGCCACCTCTGCCTCCACCACCTTCTCTGCTGTCGCCACCTTCTCCTCCTCCTCCGCCATCATCGATGCTGCCATCTTCTCCTCCTCCTCTGCCGTCTCCACTGCCGCTGCCTCTGCCACCGCCGCTGTCATCACCACGGCCACCATCATCACTGCTGCCAGGTTCTGAGGCCTGGATGCGCAGCGACTTGTCTTCTTGCAGAGAGTCACCGTTTTTAAGATGGCAACTCCCTGCAATAAGAGTCAGCGTGCATCCAGGCCTCAGGAGCTGTGGCAGCAATGGCGGCAGCGGCAAAGGCGGAGAAGGCGGCAGCAAGGAGAAGGTGGCAGTGGCGGTGACGGAGGAGGTGGTGGTGGCGATGGAGGAGAAGGCGGCGATGGAGGAGGAGGAGGTGGCAGCAAGGTAAGGAGCTAGGGGTTTACGTGGGGGTGTTGGGGGGGGTCCCGAAGCAGGGTTTGGCATCTAAATCCCACTTCGGGTTCAGGGGCGAGTTTGGTTGCCCCCCCACCCAATCAGCCCGAGCCAAATCAGGCCCACCTCTGAAGCCACAAAGTGGCTTCTGAGTCGGATTGAGGGGTCCCTGCACAGCCTGAGATGGCACCCTTAATCTCTGTGAGTATATAGCCTGGCTCTGTCACAGCTGCACTGACTGGGAAACAAAACCAGGCCTGCACAGCTTTTGATCTACTAACCAAATGTGTCCCACTGGCCACCAATTTCATTTGATTTTTTTTCATCTAGATATGGATTGCAGAAACCGGAATTGTCAAGCATCTGGCAGACCCCAATACAAAACTTAGGGTGGGAGCTTAGGAATGAACCTAACAGAGGAAATAGGTTGCCAATTGATCAATTCAATAGATAGAGGACAGAAGAGGGCATTGATTTGCATAAAATTTGCATATGCTAATTTATATGCAAAGTTGCAAAATCAGAAATAGTTATTATAATTTAGGGTGCAGTCCTATGCATGTTTAGACAGAAAAAGCCCTACAATTATAGTAGACTTTTTTCTGTCTCAGCATGCATAGGGTTGTGCCCTTAATTAGAAATACCTCTCACCATAGTTTGGAAGACTGTGGCCAGGTGACCTGTGTGCCTCCTTTTCAGACTGTTGTCCAGGTGCTGACTGGTGATGAGCAATAGTTCTCTTGGGTTCTTTTTCTTTAAACTGGAATTGGACAGGGCAGCCTTTCAAATAGAGGACACCTTCAAATAGTGGACAGTCCTCTGGCATCCCTTCAAATAGAGGACTGTCCTCTGAGAAAGAGAATACATGGCCACCTTGGCAGAACTGGTGCACTATGTTTGGCTTAGTGGGTGACAAGTTTCCTAGGCCTGATTTAAATGGATACCAGTGTGATGGAATTAAATCAAGTCCAAATTGATGAAGGCAGCTCTTCAACGCTCAAGTCCCTTAAACATCTTCATTTCAAATCTGAGTATTTGTCAAAGAGGAGGATATTCACATCTGAATTAGTAATCTGAAAAGCACTATTTGTTTCAGCTCTATTGACGACTTCGTTAACTAAAGTCTTGATTCAGAGAACTACTCGAGAATGTATTGAAAACTCATTGACTGCAATAGACTAGACTTACATACTTGAAGTTAATAACACGGCTCAGTGCTTCCTTGTATGGTGATGCTTTTTATAACTAAGTCATAATTGTGAAAGTGTGATCTATATGCACAAATATGATTGCAGAACTATGATCTTGGGTTAAATTAATAAAGGGTTAAAATATTATTAATGACACCTTATCGACGCCTATCAATTGATTTAATCTCTTATGGATTTCTGTATATTGCTCACAGCCCCTTTGAACACTTTTGTTGCTACAGGATGATCTCATTTTATCCAGTGATTTAGAAAAGGGAAAGGAAATACGGTATCAGGCTTATTTCATTTAAAATAATTTTAAATTGCTGCTTGTTTTATTTTTAATTATATGTCTAAAGCTGCATTTTTAATTAGCCTTTTCCATGTTTTAGGTGCCTGGATTTTAAAAATTATTTCTTCTTTTTAAATTATTTTAAATGAGCATTGCTGCTTTCAAAATGTTTAAAAATTATTTTGCAGAGCAATCCTAGGGTCCCTGGAAGAGCATTTCAGGGACCAAAGGATATTTTGGATTCACCCTCCCAAGGCTGTAGACTAGGGATGGATGGACTCTCCCATGCCCAGCTTCGTCGGGTGCTCGCCAAGCCACAGCCACCACCTTCCCCTGCTTGTGCCACCGCTAGTGATGTTAGAGAAATCCGCTGTGGATTCAAATGAGGCCAGATTCCAATGAATCCAAAGAATCCTGCCTCTGGAATCTGCAGCAGAACAGCTGCACTTACCTCCACATCCAGAGGATTGTCTGTGGAACGGCACTTGGCTGCTTCCTTAACAGGAGCCGTTCTGGTCCGCGCCGATTGCCTTTTTTTTAATGGCAATTGGCAGGATGTGCCCATAGACTTATACACAAAATAGAGCCATGAATTTTGCATATACGTCTATGGACACATAGACTTATACACAAAATTCACGGCTCTGTTTTGTGTATAAGTCTATGGGCACATCCTGCCAATTGCTTTTTTTTTTTTTAATGGCGATCGGCATTGAGGAGAACAGCTCCAGGTATGTGGCCCTCAAGCTGGGTGGCTCTACGGAATCCTCACGGAGTGGAGCCACTCTGAAGGATTTGGGGGGGGGGAGGAACGGATCGCCTCCCCACCCCGGGCGGATTCCCCACCGGAATGGACGGTGGGGAATCTGTACATCCCTAGTCACCGTGCACACTTCATCATGGCCTAGCGAGTGCCTGTAATGTTGCATAAATGACCCCTTTACAGCCGCCAATTATGCAACATTACCTACCTAGAAGTGCCTGAGCCGCCACTGTTGTACACAATGGTGGCTCGCTAGGAGGATGGAGCAGCTGCTGAGTGCTCGTCAAGCTGTGGGGTGCTTGCTGAGTGGGTATACAAGTGCCCTGTAGTCCATTGGACTTCACACCCCTGACCCTTGTGACATTCTTACTGTAGAGACTCCTACGAACTCAGGAGGGAAGATCTGACATTGGATCCTTGCCACACACACCCCGTCCCCTGCTCCCTTGCAGATGCCATGGTAAGCACAGTGCCGGCTGCTTTCCCAGGTTGCAACAGCAACCTTAGACAACCTCAAAAGGGGAGTGTTCCAGTGGGCAGGGAAGTGAGGAGGGGGAAGAGGCCAGGAACCACAGGATCCTATGGCCTCTCGGTCACCAATCCCCACCCACCGCTGGTAAGTGAGTTAGATGGGTTAACAGGCCCAGCTAGCTGCAGAATCACTTCTGTTCTCCTCCTGCCCTGCCTGGCTCTTGCTGGCAGGGCATAGGATAGATGGATGGGCTTCAATCTATTAATGACTTTTGTCATTGGTTTCATTGTATTTGTTTTTATTATATTATGTATGTTGCCCCGAGAGCTTTGGCTATAGGCCAATGCATAAATTGAATGAATGAATGAATGAAAGAAAGAATGAATGAATGAATGAATGAATGACTGTTCTTAGCCAGTGCAGGTCTTTTGAAGATCAGTTCTGGAGGACATTTCTAGTGAAATGAGGAATGAGTTCTGATTCCAACTAATGGACAAATTCTCCTTGGCTCAATTAGAAACCAGCTCAGTGCTTACAGCTTGCTCAGGGAGCATTCAGAAAAGTATGTTTCTGAGAGTTGTCCCCTGACTTCCCATGATGGTGCCCATGTGCTGATTGTGTTGTGTGCCTGTCATCACTGCTCCCTAGGAACTGTAGTTCCCAGCACCAGCCATGGCTGAGAACCACTTGGAAATTCAAATCCGCCTCCTTGCTTGCCAAGACAGACACATCCAGTAACATGGGAGGGTTTTGTATCTATATGGGAGATAGCAACCACATAAAACATTTTTTAGGAACTTCTGTGAGAACTGGGCCAATGCCAACCAGAGGGAAAAGACTCACCAAACACAAGGCTGTTTGTTCAGGTGGTCTGGTTATCTAAGTCAGAACAATTATCTGAGAGTACGGGGTTAACATTACAGAATTTCTGCTTATGTACCTACAAAACAGCCTAGTCAGTCTAAATGCTGTCCACAGCTGTACAGAAGAATCTCATTCTATGTTCTGAGCAAGAGAAGCCATTTTGTGGGAACTGACACCTGATTTGTAATTATTTAAAATTATTTTAGGCCGCCTTTTACAGTAAAACCCTCTCAAGGCAGTGTAATACATCTGAGCGTTACAAGCTCAATGAACTAGAACTAGGCATGAGACAATCAGCAAAACTCGAGCTTGCTGAAGTTCTCCGAATTCCATCTCAAAGATCATTTCGACTTGAGTCTGTATCAGATTCCGAGCTTTGTTTTGTTCTTTTCACATGAAAATCTGTGCGTTTGTTTGCTTGCTTATTTATTTATTTCATTTCATTTCTATACTGCCCAATAGCCAAAGCTGTTTTTCCAAATGTATGCATCCACTATGTGCATCTTTGAAATGTACGCATCATTCTCTCGCTGATTAAGACTTATTTGTGTGCATTTTTCAGAAGTACACATTTTTTCATGCACATTTTTCACATGCTGTAAAACATACTTTTTTTGGTTCGTGAATCACAGTGCAAGCCTGGAAATGTACGGACTCTGACTGTGGATTGTGTCCAAGTCCATGTTTAGTCCAGAAGGTGCAAACTGGGTAAATTCTGATCAAAAACGAACTGAAACAAAATTCTCATACACCCCTAATTAGAACATAGGAAGCTGCCTGTACCAGGACGGAGACTAATTGTCCATTCAGCCCAGTATTGTCTACTCTGGCAGCATCTCTTCAGAGACCCAGGCAGAGCTATTTCCCATCACCTGCTACCTGAACCGTTCAGTTGGAGATTCAAGGGACTAAGAACCTGGAATCTTCTGTACACAAAGCATATGCTTTACCATTGAGCTATAGTTCCTTACTGAATCCAATTATTATTAACTTGGTTGTCATCTCTAGTTAGTGATGGGCAACCTCCCTCCAGACTCCTTTTGGACTAGGACCAGCAATGATGGGCGAAAGTAATACACACTTCAAAAAAGTCTTCCCCTTCCCCTGCCCAGGGTTCTAAACTGATTCGTAGTCACCAACTCCAGTGTGTAAGCTCCCAACCCCCTCCCACACAACTGAGGAGGAGAATGAGCAGCAGCCAGTTAAGATGGTGGGTAAGTGAGTTAGAGGGAGGAGTTGGAGAAGAATTCTGAGGCTGTAATGCTCACCTCATATTGAAGGCAAGTATTATGAGTTGCTAAGGGCACAATCCTATGATTGTTTAGACAGAAAACAGTTCTACAACTCCCAACATTTCCCAGCCAGCCATGCTGGCTTTGGAATGCTGGGAGTCGTAGGACTTTTCTCTCTCTAAACATGCATAGGACTGTACCCTAAGCCAGGGAATTATGAACTTCAAAGACCTCACTAGAATTAATTTTTAAAATATTCCTAGTTAATTTAGAATGCAAGAGGAGTAGAATATAAGGCACATTGACCCATGGAACAATATAGGAACAGAACAGGGAAAGTCCTCTAATGAATCACAGGGGAGGGGGAAGAAGAGGCATACACCTCAGAGGCAGGTATGGGGCAGAGAGGGGATACTTCATTTTATCCTCACAACAAGCCTGTGAAATTGGCTAGGCTAAAAGATAGTGACGGGTGCAAGGTCACTTAGGGCATAATCCTATGGGGATAGGCGGCTGCCTCCGAACTCGGAGGTGACCGCCTATCCAATGCAGGGTAGGAGAAGCATGGAGGGGATCATTCCCTCGGCGCTTCTCCTACCCTTCATTTGTGGCTAGACAGCCGATTTCGGCTGTCTATCTGCAGGAAGGTGGAGCGGGGGAGGAGGTTGCCGGACGACACATAGGATGTGTCATACCAGCATTTCTGCCTTCCCCGCCCTGGAACGCCCCCCGGAGCGCCCCGTTTTGGCTGCTCCGTGCTCCTCTTCGTAGTGCAGAGTGTGGGGCTGTTCCACTCTGCCTGCGAGGCATCACGGAAGGGGGGGGAAGGTCGGTTCCTGGAGAACCACATATACTATGGCTATCTAGCTGCTGACTAGCAGCTATAGGATTGCTCCCTTAGAGAGTCTGCAGGGCTGCAAGAAGCAGCAGTGGCAATGCATCCCACTAATTTCTGCCCCACAGTGCTGCTCAAAAACATTAGAATTGTGTTACTTAACTGTTCTGTGATCAGACCTAACTTGCCTCTGCACTACGCCTACTTCTGTCACATGCTGCCATTTTGTGACTCTGTGATTTCATGACTGGCTCCACCCATGTGCTGCCATTTTAATCGTGGACCTGAGTAATTTTGAAGTCTCTTAAGTAACAGTGGTATGGGGGTGGGAGAGAACTTATTTGGTCCACAGTTTAAAGTGAATCAACCTAATTCACACTTCCCAAACTAATAGCAGGATCCTTTGGATTGCACACCTCTCTGAATTTTGCAATGCACTTCCTGGCTCAAAAATTGTTTATAAAAATGCATATATTAGAAAAAGTTGCATAGGGGTAATGTGTTTATCGGGGGGGGGCAGAATTGCATACAAAGTGCACATGTCTGAGAAAATTGCACACACAAATAAATGCAAATTTTCATGATTTTTTTTCTTAACTGCAAACTGATGCAGAGAGTGGACAGAAGGTTGGGGAAGACTGGTATATAGGCTGGTTCATCCATCCCTACTAAATTTTGTGAACCTCTGTTCTAGCCCTTACCTGTGGGGAATGCTGACGGGCCAGGTATGGCTGAAGGCTCAGCTATTTCTACAGAAGGGGAGCCATACAGTGGAGGCTGGTGGCTCCGATGTCAGTGGGGTAGTGAATCTGCTTTGGGGTTCAGTCAGAACCAGTCAGGACTCTAAAGGAGCTTTCCAAGATAGTTCCTTTAGGGCACAATTCTATACATGTTTAGACAGAGAAAAGGCCTACAACTCCCAGCATTCAATGCTGGGAGTTGTAGGCCTGTTGCCTGTCTAAACATGCATAGGATTGTGCCCTTAGAATCCTGACTGGTTCTGACAGAAACCAAAAGCAGATTCACTGCCCCACTGACATCAGAGCCAGCAGCCTCCACTGTATCCATAGCAGACATAACGTTGTCAAAGAAGTATGCTTTAATTTACATAGACATGCATATCACATACATGTAAACCAAACACATACCTGAGGGATCTTTTGGTGCTGAACTCTGGGTGCTTAGGAAAACCTGGGTGCTTAGGAACCCCCCCCCCCCAAGTTGACAGAGTCAGAGACTATAACAAGTTCTTTGAAAGCAATTCTTTGATTTATTAAAGGGGAATTTAAAATTAATTAAAATCACACATCAGGGGAATTAGAACTATACATACATTTGGGGAATTAGAATCATACATTAACACTTAGAAGGTTAAAGATAAGCATTTAAAGTCAATAATGAAGTACACTGGGATGCACAGAAAAGTGTGTGTGTGTGTGTAGGAGAGAGAAAATAGGGGCAGGGGAGGAACTTTCAACTTGGGATATTTGAATGGGGGAGTAACAGACTGGGGGGACTGAGAGAAAACGTTTTAGAGCAAATGCAGGGTTTGGGAGAAAGTGGATGGAGAAAGAGCCTAGGAGTTTTGGAGTTTGGTATTGGGTGGAATATTAAGAAAAGGGAAGAAAAGAGAGAAGGGGAAGAAAAGATGATGCAAAGATCATCATCTGCTGTCTTGTAAAGCGATGGGAAGCTCTATTGAGTTCCTTCTCTGGGAAAGAAGGGGAGAAAGAAGGGAGGAAAAGGGGGGTGGGGTTGCTCTTCTGAGCAGAAAGGATGGAAGGAGTCCTCTTTCCTTCTTTCCCTTGCTGCTGTTCTATGAATTTGGGTTGCTGTTTTTATCCTTTCTCTCTCAGGATGTAATAATCAGAATAAAACAAAACAAGTCTTCCTTTCAAGATTATTCAAGGATGTTGGAAAATGGATTTTTAGGTGTCATAAATTAAGGGAAGAAAGAAGACAATGGGATTCTCTTTCTTTCTTGATGTGAGGAAAGGATGGGAGTTGATGGGTGTATATTTCTGGCTTTCACAGGTCCAGGTGAGCAAGATAGACAGGGGGATTTTGGTGATGGTCTTAAGCAAAGGTGACAAAAGAGTCACGTAGGCATGCTTCCTTACAGAATATTGGGTTTCTTACAGCTTTAAAAGGCATTGAATTCTTTATTTTTCTTTCTATTTGGCTTAAAAAGGAAGGTTAGAAATCAGCATAAAATATTTTCATGGTGGGGGCTTCTGTAGTTGTTGTCCTGAGGCAAGATCTGAAATTTGCAAGTGCTAACTGAATTAAGGCAATCAGAGCACAGTGGCTGGCCAGAAAGTTTATGCAAGAAGTCTGCATCTCCTCTTGGGCTGTGCAAGGCCTTAACATCCTATGGGACCTGTTTTTCTGCCCTTCTCCAAGACCAAAAAAACCTTAGTCCCCATCCATATACAGGCCACATTTCCCCGGACCAGCAGAATTTGGGGGGACTTCATAACAAAGTGAAGCATTCTGATAAATGTTAATACTAGCATCCTGAAGCCACTACCTTCTTGGGCAGTGAGGTAGGGATCTGTGCATTTTGCTAGTCAGGACTTTTGGAAAGCTGAGGCTAATTACGCCAAAGAAACTCGTTATCTTAACTGCAGAATTGCCAGTAATATGACTCCTTGACACTCAGCCAATTTACAACTGACTAGGAAAGGATATGTTGAGCACCAGACATCACATTTCCGCAATCAATACAGCTAAAGTAAGAAGTTCCTCTTTGTATTTTTTACTTTGCATCTTTTAGATCAAACTTTTATGTAGAAAATGAAGGAATCTAAAATGCAAGTGCAACAGTTGGAAGCTGTGCTGTCCACAGCACAGGAATCACAGGCCAGTGATTCCTTAAAGCCTGGCTGCTAGTTCCTGGGTTATTTCTAATATAGTCTGGGTTCAACTGTCCTTTAAATTTTGCTCCCATTAAAAAGGCCATATTAACTCAGGTAATTATTATGTCAACATTGTTCATCGGAGGTAATTGCTCCCTCCAACACATGAAGAGGGCTCTTTTGAGGCCCTGCCAAAGAACTAGAGTCCAATTGTTGCTTAGGCAGTCTGTGAGAGTCAGCTGCATAATCTTACAATGCAGCTGGTGGAATGGAGTAAGAAAGAATGTGCAACCTAGATTAGGATAGGAATGGGCAACTTGTAGACCAGAGTCTAGATTCAGGAACTCTAGGAAAACTGGCCACAATTTAATTAATCTGGAGTAAAAGGTCAACTGGGTCAACTAAGTCAACTGGGACTTAGACCAGATTTAAGAGTGGACTCTGCCACTTCAGACTGCAGGTAGTAGATCAGTTCCAATGCTATATAAAACCCCCCTCACATCTCTATATAAGAAGAAAACTAATCTATCACGAAGAGGGAAAAGGCCATAGCTCAGTGGCAGAGCCCCTGCTTTGTATGCAGAAGGTCCCAGGTTCGATCCCCAGCATCTCCAGTTAAGGCTGGAAAAACTCTGGTCTAAAACCTGGGAAAGCTTCTGCTGGCCCGTGTTGATGATATGGGCTAGACGGACCAATGGTTTGACTCAGTATAAGGCCTCATTCTATGTTCCTAAAGGTTCTAGCTCAGCCCTCTCACTGCAGTACTGCTTTCCTGGATATTTTTTAAATGTAGGGAAGCATTCAAATATGTGAGATTTCCTCTGCAGTATGGAAATATATTCCATTCTATTGGAATTCACCTGCATCATTCTACTTCATGTATACATCCAGTTAAAGAGTTATAAAGGCAGTTAAGGAGTAATAAAGGGGAAGATTTTACTCCAGATATCCAAATGGAAATTCTAAGGTTCTGTTTATACCAGCGGTGATTTGACCGCAAACTGTTTTTTTTTTTTTTTTTTTTTGCTGCTGCCTGCCACCGAATTCGACAGTGGCAGCAGCAGGAGTGCAACATGGGGCAGGGTCTGAGGGGATGAAAAGTGGCCCCCAGACTCCCCAAAGTTGCCCACTCCTGTTTTATACACATACAACAGAATGACATTGGGACAAGGTAGTTGGGACGAGAGTCAGTGTGGTGTAGTGGCAAGAGTGTTGGACTGGTAGCCGGGAGATCCGGGTTCTAGTCCCCACTTGGCCATGGCAGCTCACTGGGTGACTTTGGGCCAGTCACAGACTCTCAGCCCAACCCACCTCACAGGGTTGTTGTTGTGAGGATAAAATGGAGGGGAGGAGGCTAATGTAAGCTGCCCTGGGTTCCTCGCAAGAGGAAAAAAGGTGGGATATAAATGCAATAAACAAACAAACAAGATAGTGGAAGGACTGTACCACTTCAAGCTTCAGGTGCAGGATACCATTTCTGAGTGCGCTCTCCTGTAAACAGCAACACTGTATCTGCCCATAGAGAACTAGCACAGCAGGCAGAAAGGTGCTCAGCCATTTGCCAGCTGTTCCGAATGTCTGTTTTCAGGGAGTACGTAATGTATCAGAGCATTCAAAAATGTGACCCCTCACCAGGAGATTCAAGTGGTGCAGTCCATTCTATCACCTTAGCATTCCACCTCTTCCTTCTGCTGGCCCAGGCATAAGGGTGTGTGTGGTGATTGTTACACTTGTTAGCTACTCGTGGTCCCTTTTTCCTGTGTGGGAATTTTATATAGGGCACTGTGTGACAAGGGGGTAGCAGCTAAGAAAGCCAGATGCAAATATCGGGCAGTCACATCATAGAACTAGGCTTGTCCTCAGAGGAAACACTTTGAATGTTTCACACTCTGGCATGGACTTAAATACATTTTCTCTTGAGTAGTTCTCTTTCAGCTCTGGAGGGGGCCTTACAGGTTGAGAAACTGGATATCCCTTCAATCTAGCGTTGCCCCATCTGGAATGCATACTTGGAGTGCTCTTGAAAACAATTCAGCCATAATACGAATCTGGGTTGGTCTCTCAGACCTCTGCTTCTGTGTAAGGAAAGTCTGCAGGCTGTAGCAGACTGACTCCTACACCTTTCTCATAGCAGCGTGTGAATTGTATGATTAAGGAAAATGCTTGGGAAAATAGAAATATTTGGCCAATTCTGTGGAGCTTTAATTAAAATTAATACTATACCTTATTGGAGCCGAAAGCAGAAAGCTGCACATGTAGCTGAATATGTTGAACCAATTAGCTAAGCCAAATAGGGCTGTCTAAACTTAATTGCAGACCTCTCCATTCCCCTATTACGTCAAGTATGGCTAATGCTATTATGCTTTTGACAGGTGGCCCCTGTTAAAATGAGCAAATCAATAATGTATCTGAGCCCAGGGAGAAGAAGGGGGAAACTCAAATACCATTTGCATTGCTGTCAAGGATTCCGAAACATTTCGGCTAAAACTCATTGTGTCCCTCTGAGCTAAAGTTGGCATCGCTAAGTGCCTTTTATGAAAGGTAAAAGTAAGAACACTGAGATTAAGAGCTTTCCTGGTATTAGAGTTGACTTAAAATCCCAGTGAAAACAAGGCACTAAGGTTTTACTTCAGTGTAGCATAACATCATAAACAATGGTTAGGGGGACTACAAGATGTACCTATAGGCATTAATCTTGCCTTCTAAAGCTAGCTTTTACTCTGTATTTAAGGGCTCCATGTGGAAAACCTGTTCTTTACATGAATCTCTACAATTCACACACAACGGTTCTGAAATATATATAAAGGCATTTTTAAAAAATTCTTTTGGCAGGAGAGCATTGAGAGCAGCCAGAAATAACTCTACCAAACTAAAAATTCAATAAAAGAACATATTATGGCACTTCTGGGTCTGTCCAATTCTCAGAATGCAGGTGGGACATTTCATATTTTAATGTTGCCTCCTATAAAGAACTGGTTGCACATAGAAAACCAGCATGCCAAGGAAAAGAGTAAGCTACAGGCTTTCTACCCAGCATGCTAATTATTGACAGGGATGAAGTTTGTGATGTAGAAAGCATTCAAATATGTGATCCCTTGCCTGAGCTTTGAAATATGGTTCAAAAAGAGCTGGATCGTTGTGACAGGTTTGCTGCAATAAATTAGATATATTTATTTATTACATTTCTAAACTCCCCCAATAGCCGAGGCTCTGTGGGCGGTTCACAGCAATTAAAACCATAAAGTACTGCATGATAAAAACATGCTAGAAAATCTTTAAAAGTTTTAAAGTATTTATTTATTCCATTTTTATACTGCCCAATATCCAAGCTCTCTGGGTAGTTCACAAAAATTAAAAACACAAAATATAAAACGAAAGAAGAACCAGCAGTAGTGTAAAGACTTAAAAATACAGTCACATATTTTAAAACAACAAAAACTGAAGGACTAAAATGCCTGGGAGAATAAGATCTTTACCTGGTGCCGAGAAGACCACAATGTAGGTGCCAGGTGAACTTCTCTGGGGAAGGCATTCCTTAACTGGGGTGCCACCAGTGAAAAGGCCCTCTTCATAGTAGCCACCTGCCTCACTTCATTCATTTTCATTTTCATTTTCATTTCATTTCTATACCGCCCAATAGCCAAAGCTCTCTGGGCGGTTCACAAAAATTAAAACCAAACAACACACAATAAAACAATTTAAAATATATAGAACATTAAAACCACAATATAACAATACAACCACAATAAAACCTAGCACCAGTGCAGGAGTTTAAAATACAGATTTAAAACAGCAAAGATAAAAATTTAGAAAGCTAAAATGCCTGGGAAAATAAAAAGGTCTTCACCTGGCGCCGAAAGGAGTACAATGTAGGCGCCAGGCGAACCTCACTAGGGAGCTCATTCCACAGCCGGGGTGCCACAACAGAAAAAGCCCTCCTCCTAGTAGCCACCCACCTCACTTCCTTTGGCAGGGGCTCACGGAGAAGGGCCGCTGATGATGATCTTAAGGTCCGGGCAGGCACATATGGGAGGAGGCGATCCTTCAGGTAACCTGGCCCCAAGCCGTTAAGGGCTTTGAATGTTAACACCAGCACTTTGAATCGGGCCCGGAAATGGACTGGCAGCCAGTGCAGCTGGAAAAGTACTGGCGTAATATGAGCTCGCAGGCCAGTCCCTCTTAACAATTTTGCTGCCCTCTTTTGGACCAGCTGAAGTTTCCGGACCGTTTTCAAAGGCAGCCCCACGTATAACGCATTGCAGTAATCCAGACGAGAAGTTATCAGAGCATGGATAACTGTAGCTAGGCTATCTCTGTCCAGATAAGGGCATAGTTGGTATACCAGCCTAAGCTGATAAAAAGTGGTCCGTGCCACTGAGTTCACCTGTGCCTCAAGTGACAGTTCTGGATCCAAGAGCACCCCCAAACTATGAACGTGATCCTTTAGGGGGAGTGCAACCCCCTCCAGAACAGGTTGAATATCACCTAGCCGGGCAGACGAACCACCCACTAACAGTACCTCCGTCTTGTCTGGATTGAGTTTCAGTTTATTGGCCCTCATCCAGTCCATTACCGTGCCCAGGCACTGATTCAGAACAGTCACTGCCTCACCTGGTTTTGATGAGAAAGACAGATAGAGCTGGGTGTCATCCGCATATTGATGGCACCTCAGCCCACACCTCTGGATAACCTCCCCCAGCGGTTTCATGTAGATGTTAAACAGCATGGGGGATAAAACAGAGCCCTGTGGAACCCCATGGCACAATTGCCATGGCTCAGAGCAATAATCCCCCAGCACCACCTTCTGGAATCGGCCATCCAAGTAGGAATGGAACCACTGTAATGCAGTGCCTCCAACTCCCAACCCAGACAACCTATCCAGAAGGATACCATGGTCGATGGTATCGAAAGCTGCTGAAAGGTCCAGGAGAATCAACAAGGTCGCACTCCCCCTGTCCGTCTCCTGGCAGAGGTCATCCCACAGGGGTACCAAGGCAGTTTCATTTGCTGGTTCTCCCAGAGGAGGGCCTCTGACAACAATCTCTTGGTCCAGGCAGGTATAAACAGGTGGAGGTGATCCTTCAAGTAACCTGGCCCTGAGTAATTTAGGGCTTTGAAAGTTAATACCAGCACTTTGAATTGGGCCCAGAAACAGACTGGAAGTCAGTGCAGATCACAAAGCACTGGTGTAATATGTTCATATTGACCATTCCCCGTTAACATTGTTGCTGCCCTAATTTGGACAACTTGAAGTTTCTGGACTATTTTCAAAGGCAGCCCATGTATAATGCATTGCAGTAACTGAGGTCTGAGGTTACCACCACATGGTTAACTGTAGCTAGGCTATCTCTGTCCAGATGAGGATGTAGTTGTTATATCAGCCTAAGCTAATAAAAGATGCTTCATGCAACCAAGGCCATCTTTGCCTCTAGTGACAATCCAAGAGTACCCCCAAACTATGAACCTGATCTTTTAGGGGGAGTACAATCCCTTCCAGAACAAGCTGAACATCACTTAGCCAGGCAGACAAACCAACCAATAACAATACCTTGGTCTTGTCTGGACTGAGTCTCAGTTTATTGGTCCCCATCCAGTCCACTACTCTGCCCAGGCACTGATTCAGAACACCCACTGCCTCATGCAGATTTAAGGAAAAGGAGAAAGAGCCAGGTGTCATCTGCACACTGGAGACACCTCAGCCCACACCTCTGAGTAACCTCCCCCAGTGGTAGATGTTAGACAGCATGGGGATACAGTAGAGCCCTGTGGAACCCCATAGCATAGCTAGCAGGGCGCACAGTGCAATAATCCCCCAGCACCACCTTCTGCATTTGCCATCCAAGTAGGAGCAGAACCACTGCAGTGCAGTGCCTCCAGCTCCCAAGCCAGACAAGCTATCCAGAAGGAGACCATGGTCGATAGTATCGAAAGCCGCTGAGAGGTCCAAGAGAATCAATAGGGTCACACTCCCCCTGTCCTTCTCTTGGCAAAGGTCATTCCACAGACTGACCAAGGCAGTTTCTGTTCCCAAACCAGGCCTGCCGCCTGAAGCCTGATTGAAATGGATCCAGATAATCAGTTTCATTCAGGAGTGTCTGGAGTTGACTGGCAACCACTCGCTTGTTAACATCTTCCAGGACCACATTAGGCTTCTTCAGGACTGGCCTAATTACCACCTCCTTTAAACAGGCTGGTGCTACTCCCTCACTCAAGGAGGAATTTACAACCTCCTGAGCCCAGCTTGACATCCCCTCCCCATTAGATGTAATGAGCCATGAAGGGCAATGGTCAAGCACACAGGTGGTCAATTAGACTTGGCCAAGCACCTTGTCTGTATCCTCTGGCCTTAACAGCAGAAACTCACCCAATAAAAGTAAACCAAATGGTGCTTTGGGCACCTCTACTAATGGAACTGCATTAACTGTGGTGTCCACATCATGACGAATTTGAGTGATGTTATCTTCAAAGTGGAGATACTCATCACAGCATGCTAGGGATGTTGGAGAATTCCACCACGGATCTCAGTGAGGCTGAATGCCAGTGCATTCGGCCCCCCGAAATCCATGGCAGAATGAAGCCCCCTGCCCCACCACCCCACGAAATGCGCGCGAATGGATTGCCATTCGCGCTCCTTTGCAAATGGCGGCCGCGTCTGCAGCCACCATTCACTTGATTATTGCTGTCATAGCCTACGTAAATGCTTACATAGCCTATCATGGCTAATGCAGGGATGCCAGTTGTGTCCCTGTGGATGCCGTGATAGGCTACGTAAATATTTACGTAGCCTATCACAGCAAAACATGGGGCACAAATGGTGGCCGCTACGCCATTTGCTCCCCTGCCTTTCCCCGTGATAGGCTACGTAAATATTTATGTAGCTTATCACGGCAAAAAAGGGAACGCAAATGGCGGCGGCTGTAGCCGCCGCCATTTGCATTCTTGTTTTTTTTGCCATGATAGGCTACGTAAATATTTATGTAGCCTATCACGGCAAAAGACAAGGACGCAAATGGTGGCAGCTATGGCGGCCGCCATTTGCATCCCTACGCAGCCCAGCGGCTGGATGTCCGGCTGCGGGCGGCCCCGGCCAGCGGCTCCGCAGAGTCGCGGTGGAGCGGAGCCAGCTGGGGAGAATTTCGGGGGGAGGGACGGAGCGCCTCCCCCCCACCATGGATGTCCCTGGACGAAACCAGGTAAATGTTTTGTACATCCCTACAGCATGCTACCAAGGGTTCCACCATCTCTCTCCCTGGCCCAGGTTGCAGCAGCAGGATAAGTAATCCCTGTCTGCTCATGCACAGGACTACTTCTAACTCTAAGTCACAATGGCCTGGTTGGCATGCAATGACAACAAGCCACTGAACAAGCCAGCTAGTCCCCATGGCTTGAGCGTTCCCGCTTGGATCTTTCTGCCAGAGGGAGCAGCTAGACAAGAATGCTTGATAACTGGGTTGCTTATTGTGACATCTGAACCTCGGATTCCAGCTTGTCTTTCCCCTGAGAAGCCAGAGTTAGAGCCCAGGGCTGCCACTGCATTCTAGGCCACCGCATTCAATGGGGCTTACTTTAAGGAATATACACATTCCTAAATGCACTTATTTATTAGAGAGCAAAGCCCCATTGGACACAGTGTAACTTACTTCTAAGAAAACATGCAGAGGAATACACTCTAGGGCTTGTTTCTGTTACCTTTAAGAAAAAGGAAAGACTTTCATTTGCTTCCACAATCTTGATCCATGTATAGCGCTGCAATAAATCTCTTTGGAGTTCAGTATTGCCTTGTCCAATTGAGATTAACTGGGCATGAATGAGATGGCTGTTTCTTCTTCTTTTCTTTGGCGATTTCAGATGAGTCTTACAGAACAAAGTGTCAGGAACCTTGCCTCAGATTCACCCTGAATTAGAATGACACAAAGGGAATGTTGGAGGAGATCCAAAAGTTGCTCAGCCTCTTCCACTGAATTAGGATCCCCAAAGGGGCCCTTCTGGGCATTGTGGTGTTCCTTGCAAGAGTGCCAAACCAGTCTCACACTGGAGCAAGGGCAGAAAGCATTATCTCCTGCCCCTGCCCTCACACAGAAGCTTCGTCACAAGCCCATGCGGCTGTCATGAAAACCCCGTGTGAGAGCAGGACCAGGACCTAACACTCCCTGCCTTCACTGTCAGTGGTGTCCCTCTGACTTTACCTTGCGGCTGAAGTCCAAGGCCCCGCAGACAAGGCCCCTGCCCCCCCATAGAGCAGCGGGAGATGTGGGCAGTGACAAACAGGCCTGGTGCCAGCACCTGGGCCAGCATGGGCCTGCCGCGGCTCACTGGGCCTGACTCCACTCTCGAGACCATCCTGTTTTCTTATTTAAAAAAAAAAAACATTTTATATGCAGGAGGTGGCCTGCCCAGCATGTACATGCCTAATAGACACTCATTTTTATTATTTTTACTTTAGAAGATATTTATTTATTTATTTATTACATTTATATCCTGCCTTTCCCCCCTCTTAAGGAACTCAAGGCAGCTTACATAACCCTCCTCCTCCATTTTATCCTCACAACAACAACCCTGTGACTGTGAGGTAGGTTGGGCTGAGAGTCTGTGACCAGCCCAAAGTCACCTAGTGAGCTTCCATGGCCGAATGGGAACTTAAAAGATATATGATCCTTTTCTACAACAAAACGGTGCTTTGTTGTAAATTTGTTTAGCACGAGGGCAGCAGAAGCACACGTGATTTTATTCCTGTGGTCATGATGGTGTTACGGTTTGTGTTTAAAGTGTGAAACTACATATGCTCAGAACATTTCTTTTTTAAAATCAGGGTTGGCAAACAGTGGTGGGAGTTTTTGTGCTCTAACATATCAGGAATTTAGAAGCTAGTAGTGCAGCTAGGTAAGTTTAGATGCCGGACTTCATGATTTTATGGGGGGTCCTTTCATGGGGGCCATGTGTATTACTTCAGTTGTGAAACACACGAGTAGCATTTCTCTTCTTCACGCTCCCCAACCGCTATTCCGTGCTTTACATATGATATCTTAGAACAACATACGATATGTTAGAACAGATTGATACGTTAGAACTACAAGAAAAGTGTTTGCCAACCCTGATATATTTTTTTTTAAATAGTACTCTGAGCACGTGCATTTTGGCATTTTAAACTCACTTACATGACTACAGGAATAAAATGGGAGTTTGTGTCTACTGCCCTGCTGCCCTCATCTGCTAGGTGGTCATTCCTGGGGTCCCCCAGGCTGCAAGGCCCTGGATTTTGCCTCCAAGTTCCATGATTCCATCCCTAGCTGTACCACTGATAGAATCAGTCGTAAACCAAGAAATGGTGCAAGGGGAGTGGGGAGAAGAGAAATGTGGCTGTGTACTTCTCAACTAAAGTAATGCACATGGCCATCTAAGCCCATTAAGTGGAGTGAGCACTTATAAGTAGGATCCATAGCTCAATATGTTGTAGCACATGCTTTGCATAGGGTGACCACTTATGCATTGCCAAAAAAGAGGAAGAAAGGGGATGTTGATTTGCATAACATTTGCATATCCCAATTTGTATGCATAGATGCAAATTCAGACATAATTATTACCATTTAAGGATACATTACATCTCAGCATAGTGGGGAAGACTGTGACCAGGTGACCTGTGGGCCTTGCTCAGCCTGCTGTCCAGGTGCCAAGTCTGAATGGGCAGCTTCAAGGCCCAGCTCTGCCTTTGGGTGGTTCTTTACCTTTATACCAGACTTGGACTGGGCAGCCCTTCAAACAGAGGATTGTCCTCTGTAAAAAATGACACACGGCCACCCTAGCTTTGCATGCAGAAGGTCCCGGGGTCAGTCTCTGGTATTTTCAGGTCAGAAGGACTGGAGAGTTGCCACCAGCCAGCACTGAAGTAGATGAACCAGTGGTCTGGCTTATGTTCTTCCTAAGGCAGCTTTCTGTGTTCGTCAGTCCCTACACTCCCCATCACCAAAATGGCAGCCCAGCTTCTGACCTTGCAGCAGGGTGGCAGCTGGCAAACATGGGAGGAAGGTGGGGGGAGGCATTTCAGCTTTGCACTAATCCATGTGAAGGACATGGAAGATGAAGTTCAAAGGGAAACAAACTTCTGACGCAGCCTGTCCTTGTATGTGGAAATATTTGACAGACTTTCCACATTTTCGATTCTATTGTGTCTAACTGGAATATCACCTGAGGTCCCCCTACCTGCATTTCTTCTTCTCAGTTCTTTGAATGTAACATCTACCTACCCCTGAATTCCAGTAGCTAAAGATGAGAAAGCACTGTTGATGATGGATTGATCTGCTGTGCATAAAGATTTTGACCCCAGCAAAGGAGATCTGGTAAAACTGCAGAGTGTGCTTAACAATTAGTGCCTCCTTAGTGCTGGCTAATGGTTGTTTCTCTCTCTCTCTCTCCCCCCTCCCCCTCACTTCATCCACTTTCACTGTATCACAGAACTGCTGTCATTTAGCCCGTGATGTTTGCATTGTAGATCAATAGGTGATTAACACTTTTGATGCACCCAAGCGGGGCTGAGATTTGCTTAATACAGAAGGATCAAATTCCTCAGACCCACAAGCATAGTAACATAACATTTATTTTTCATTTTAATCACTTGTACACATAGGTGATTTCTCAGATCTGTATACATTGCCAAGCAAACATTTTTTCCTTTTTTTTTTTTAGTGGATCCTTCCAAAAGCAAGAGTGATATAAAAACGACAGTCTGAAAACAAACACTTGTAGTGTGTCCAGGATCAAGGAAGGCACAAAGGAATGCAATGTGTGTGTGTGTGTGTGCGTGTGTGTGAACAGGATCACATGAACATTTGGGGTTACCTTAGACTGAGTAAGACCATTGGCCCATCTATTTCAGTACTTTTTACACTAGGGATGCCAGTCCCTGGGAAATCCGGTTCTTTTTTGACTCAGCTGAGTTCCACCACAGCATGTACGACTTGCTTTGTATTGTGAGTTGAGCTGTGGGCTGTTCTCTTTGTGCAAAGTACAACTGAATTTGTGCAAATTATGCAAATACAGCTGTAATTTGTGTAATCTGTGCAAATTCAGCTGTAATTTGCACAAATTGCTCAGAAATGTGTGCAAATTACAGAACCTCTCCCCTCAAAATGCACAAAATTTTCAGAAAATCTGTGAATTGGCTAGGGATGTACGAAAGTCACTTACCTTTTCGCAGCTTGGCTTCGCGGTGGGGGGGGGCACTTCGCTTCTCCCCCCGAAGTTCAGGTGAGGGGGGGGAGGCGTCCCTCCTCGCCCAGCTGAAATTCAGGCCGGGGGGGGAGGTGCCCCGCCCCGCCCGGCCGAAATTCAGGCCGGGGAGAAGCGCCCTGTCTCCCCGGCCGCAAAACAAAAAGTGGGAAAAAAAACAAACCCGTGATAGGCTACGTAACGATTAACGTAGCCTATCACGGCTAGATTTCCAAAGTCAGCCGTGATAGGCTACGTTAATTGTCACGTAGCCTATCACGGGTGACTTTGGGAAAAAAAAAGCGCGTACGCAAATGGCAGCGGCCCATGGGCGCCGCCATTTGCGTTCCTTATTTTGGCATGTCTAGTCTACGTAAAGATTTACGTAGACTAGACGTGCCAAAATAAGGAACGCAAATGGCGGCGCCCATGGGCTGCTGCCATTTGCGTACGCGCTTTTTTTTTTTTTCCCAAAGTCACCCGTGATAGGCTACGTGACGATTTACGTAGCCTATCACGGCTGACTTTGGAAATCTAGCCGTGATAGGCTACGTAAATCGTCATGTAGCCTATCACGGGTGTTTTTTTTTTTTTACTTACTTTTTTATTTTGTAATGGTGGTGGCGGCAGCCGGTCGGGAGACCGGCCGCCGCCCCCGCCCCCCATGAAACATTGCCGAACCGCCGCCGGGACCTGCCGCCGAGAGGGACATTCGCTGAAGTTAAGTCCCATCCCGGGGGGGGGGGCGGGGGGCTGGCAGAGAATTTCCCCAACACTTTCGGGGGGCCGAATGCCTCGGCACTCGGCCTCCCGAAGTTTCGGGGAGAAATTCTCCGCCATCCCTAGAATTGGCCCAACTCCCTGCAGATCTAACCAAAATGAAGTCTGGGGGTCAAGCCTAGGAAAACCCATTGAACTCCACCCCCAAAATGGATTTCTCCAATATCCCTAGTTTACACTGACTGGTGGTAGCTCTTCAGAGTTTCAGGCAGGGGTCTTTCTCAGCCTTGCCTGGAGATGGTGGGGATTGAACCCGGGACCTTCTGCATTTAAAGCATGTGCTCTACCACTGAGCCCCCTCTCCTGCCGGTCTTGCCCCTGAACCTTACGCATCAACAGAACTTGTACACAGGGGCATATGTATGTACACCCCAAATTGCATAGGCTCTAAACAAATGATCTGTACTCTGCAAAAATGGGGAATGCAGATCATACATAGATAGGTTCCTGTGTACAACTGCCAATTGACACAACTGTTTGAGCATCTGTATAGGTCTATGTATTTATTTGTTAGATTTATACCTTACCTTTCCTCTAGGAAACTTAAGGAACCATACATGGTTCTCCCCCACCATTTTATCCTCACAACAACCCTGTGAGGTAGGTTAGGCTGAGAGAAAGTGACCGACCCAACATCATCCAGTGAGTTTCATAGGTGAGTGGGGACCTGAACTTGGGTCTCCCTTGTCCTAGTCTGATACTCTAAGCATTTGCACAGCAGTGCATCTCAGAATGGTCCTCTCAAGATGCACATTCCACAGTGCATCCTGTTCAAAGAATCCTTGACTGGGTCCCCCTGAGGTCAGTGCCTCTTCTCCCAGCAAGATTTGTTTCTGTGTAGCAGGCATTTACTGAAACACCCCCAGGCAGACATAGGATGCTTCCAGACAGAGGGCTCATACTGATACCAGTCAGAAGACAGTGTATGGTATTCTGTCTGCTCCTCCTCAACAGATTTTTTTTTTTTTTGGTAGAAAGAAAAAAAGACAGAAGAAGAGGAAAGCATGGGAGGGTTACAAGTAGAAGATGAACCTGTCAACAGGATCAGGCAGCTGCCAGGGCATGTGGGACAGATGGGGCCCACTGCTAACCAGAGCAGCTCATAGCCACCATCTTTGTTTGGCCTTGTGGTCATGCTCAGAGACAGGCAAACAAGGCTGCATGAACCAACCAGCCTACAAACCCAACTAGCTGCACAGAGCTAAGCGACGGGGTTGTTGTTGCTGCTGAGCTGGAATGGGTATTACTCCTCTCCTCTTCCTGGCAATGCAGCAGCCGCAGTGGTAACATTTCTGCCATTAGTGCTGCTGCCAATTTAATAATTATCCCTGGTCTTCTTCAGCAACAGCATGCAGCCATCACGCACAAACACCAGGCCCCAAGTCAGGGCTGATGAATCCGTGGCCCTCCAGATGATGTTGGACCAAAACTCCCATCAGCCCTGACTTGGTGTGCCTGATGGGACCTGCTGTCCAACAATATCAAGACAGCCAGAAGTTCCACAACCCTGCTATCCAGTGGTGTAGTGGAGCCGGGGCTCACAGGGACAAAGCACTGGCACTTTCTGATTAGAAGGGATGCTGACATGATCTGCACTCAGCCCTCCCTGAATTCCCTGTTTCCTCTGAGCTTAGCTGCAATCCTCACAGCAGCTGGGGTGGGGGGAGGGCTGGGGAATTACTATTACCGGCAACAATATATTGTTCCCGGTTGTACAGCAAACTATTTTGGGGTGGCTTGGTCTTGAATGGGCAATTAAGACTTGTTAGCTTTGCAGAAGGCCTGCTCCTGATTGAGATGAGAACTGCTAAAACTGGTTGGTTGATATGGATCAATGCAACTGGCTGGATTTTTGGACTCTCCTTGGGAATGTGGCTGTGTGGACTGTCATGATGAGTGGCTGCATTTCAAAATTTACCAGTACATTACTGCTTATCCACTATGCAGCTCTGCAACGGTCACCAGCACACCCTGCAGTGGAATCCATTGAGACTTTCGTTTGGCTTTGTTGTATGTTTATAAATGGAGGTAGGAATTCAGGTGCAGTGGTGTTTTATGCACATCTGCAGTCATATCTAGCTAACCTTTCCTTCATACGCACATGCACTATACTGTTCTCAGCTTGAAGTGATTTGCCAAAAACCACTTGAAACTTAAGTGGCACATTTTAGTTGACATTAAAGACAGTTCAGAATCTAACTCCACCCAGATGATGCCATGGGCTGTCCTTTTGAAGAGATGATGTTTGTGTAACACTTGCCATCCTTCACTGGTAGATCTTATAAGTAAAGATAAATAAGGGCCAAGCTATATTCTACATTATGTTGTTTGATGCTGTGTATTTTTTTTTCTTAAAACATAGCAGCCACGGACAGTGCATGCATGTGATTAGGCTCAGGGCTACTGTACATGGGGGAAGTTTTAGAAAACATTTTCCTTCTATGTTGTGTTCCTGAGGAAAATCACCATCCCTCTGGGCTACTTGGCATGGGAGGGAAATTGCCATTGGTGCCAATGGGCAGATGTCTTCCCCTGCCAAATAACAGCTGGGGTATGTGCGGGTATTTTCATCATGGCCATGGCATGGGACAAAAAGGTTGAATCACCCATCCTGCAGCTGCTATTTAAAGTTGCATGGAGGAAATCACACACCATCAAACAACATGTTAATTCGGCCCACGGAATCAGAAGACAAAGACCATAGCAAGGTGGGTAATATGCATATTGCTCAGTGTTGCAGTAGCACTGTATAACTGAAACATTCAGAGACCGGCTCAGGCTTGGCCTAGGGATGTCAGAGAATTTCTCCACGAATCTCGGGGAGGCCGAATGGCAGCACATTCGGCCCCGCGAAATCGGTGGCGAAACGGTCTGCCCCCCCGCCCCCCCCGGGACGGGACTTACCTTGGGCGAATCTCCCTGGCGGAGGCGGCTCCGGTGGCAGTTTGGCGGCAGTGGCTGCGGCAGCCGGTCTTCCAACCGGCTGCCGCCGCCGCCATTTCCAAGTTAAAAACAACAACAACAAAAAACGTGATAGGCTACGTAAAGATTTACGTACCTATCACGGCTAGATTTTTTAAAAATACCGTGATAGGCTACGTAAATGTTTATGTAGGGTACGTAAATGTTTACGTAGCCTATCACGGCTGAGTTAAAAAAACCAACCAAACCGCACGTATGCAAATGGTGGCGCCCATGGGCACCACCATTTGCGTTCCTTATTTTGGCATGTCTAGTCTACGTAAACATTTACGTAGACTACGGCGAAAATAAGGGGAACGCAAATAGCGTAGATATTAGCTATTTGCGTTCCCCTTATTTTTGCCGTCTACGCTATTTGCGTTACCCTTATTTTCGCCGTAGTCTACGTAAATGTTTACGTAGACTAGACGTGCCAAAATAAGGAATGGAAATGGTGGCGCCCATGGGCGCCGCCATTTGCGTATGCGCGGTTTTTTGGTTTTTTTTTTAACTCAGCTGTGATAGGCTATGTAAACATTTACGTAGCCTGTCACGGCTGACTGCAGGGACGCAAACAGCGGCGGCTATGGCCGCCGCCATTTGCAGACCTGGCTTTCCAGGATTCGCGGCGGGAGGGATGGGACGCCTCCCCACTGGCCAGAATTTTGGGGGGAGGGACGGAGCGCCTCCCCCCCACCGCGAATCAAATTTCGTAAAAGGTAAGTGACTTTCGTACATCCCTAGCTTGGCCTTATCTGATCAGGATGCGAGCACAGGAAAATCCATGCACTATCTATTTGATACTTTTGTGCCAATTTGAAAATGCTTAAAAGAGATACCTTGATAAAGGAAGAATGTTGCTTCCCAAGTGAAAGTATGACACCTGCCACAGGCTACATAATCCACATTTGCCCCTCAATCACTCCTGTCTCCAGTGTACCTGAAAAAGGACTATGGATGGACAGATCTGTTGATTTTGTTCTCACTGAGATTGTCAGGTTTTCAGGCTTAATTTTGTTCCTTCCTATTTCCGTATGGGTACGTGGTTGTTTTGTTAAAAAAAAGTCTGCACACAAATCCATAGTTTTGCGTATGTGCTTTCCCCCCAAATGTATGCATTTCTATGCGCATTTTTCAGATATGTGCATTTTCCCAAATACTTTGTGGGTGAAAGATGTGTGTGTGTGTGTGTGGAATAAAGAGATGAGACACAAGTAGTTGGTATAAAATTTGGGCCACGATTATTGAGATTGATCTGCAAAGGGAAACCGAAGTGAGCAACTTCTCCAAGCCAGCGACTAACCTTGCATTTTATCAGGTGAGACATTAAATGCCTGTAGAGTGGTGTCTTAGATCACCACTCCTCATGTCTGCCCAGTTTGGGGACGGGAGGCCTTCCCTTGTCACTGCCCCCCAGGCTGTGAAATTCTGAGTGGGTGAGGAGGGTTGGCTTCAAAGATAATCCTTATCTTCCAACTGGGGTTGCAAAACCCTGAGCTGGAAACCACAGGCCTTACCAGTCACCAGAAATGGTGCCTCCAAATGCTTACCAACCCTATCCCTCACAAAAAGTGCCCGCACATACCTGCCTATTTTGCAAATGTGACCAAATCAATCTACGTATTCACATAAGACCAAAACCACCTGAAATCAGCTCCGAACCCCACCTACAGTGTGAAGTAGGCAAAAAACACATAGCCAAGGCCAATCCAACTATGAGCCCAAAATTCCTGTTTGGCCCCCAAAAGGACGACCAGCATAGCCCATGCTGCATACAGGGAGGGAGGGAGCTGCACTTTGAAAAGGGCGATGGGAGGGGCTCCATAGCCTAAAATGACAGGTAAGCCCCTCCCCTCCCCAGTGGTGCCACTTCTGAATGCCAATGGTGTTCCCCTCGTCCCTGCCTCCCCCCACCGCACCAAAATCCTTCCCGTGGCCTGGCAAGCCAGGAATGGAGAAAGTTCCTTTCTATTGATGTAAAGCAGTTTTGCACACACTTTTGTCTCATGTATGGCATTTGTGCACACTTTCCACTAATATGTGCATGTTTGTGCACATTCTTTTCCTGGCAAACTACATCACCAAGCCAAAGTGCAGATTTGGCATGAAACTCTGTCTCAGCTTGCTTATTGGCTTGGGAGGTGCGAATTTAGTAAATGTGTATAAAAATCTTGATGACTCTAAAAATCACACATTTCTCACCTGTCCCTTAAAGGGACATATCAGAGACCACTGCAGCCAAAGTCACTGGTGTACATTAACTGTTAGTGTTGGATGCAAGGCAGATACACACATCTGCCCCTTTCATAAAGCACTATAGATACACACATATACACACGGCAAAGCTTAGATTGTACCCTTGTAAACCAGTGTAATAATTCTGCTAAAATAAATGGGATGGATTTTGTTAGGGGATACTTCACTTCCTTTTATCAAAGAAGCGACTGCAGGCTTTAACCAACACATCTGAATCTGGCTCACTAAGCTTTTTCCAAAGGCTTCCTGACCTTCGCCTATGATGCTCTGATCTTTTAAAAGGGTTCCCTGTCTTTTGTTTGGAAACACAAAGGTAAAGAACTGCAAATGCACTCAGAACAGGGAATGATACTCAGAGGAATGAAAGGGAAAGATAACCAACCACCCAACACCCCCTCCCCTCACAAGCATCAGAGTGTGGTCAAAGGCAGAGAGTTACAATAACAACAGATAAAGCCTCTCTATATGATTCAACACTTTGCCCTAAACTTAAACTGTGAAGCTGTGTTGAAGAGCTCAGGAGAAAAAATTCTAAGGGGACAAGAGAATGGAAAGAAAAGCATAACTGAGAAACATGGAGGAAGATATGGAGGTACGCTCCCCCTGAATTTAGGTGTTTACAGAATGTGGAGGGAAATGCCCCAACCATGCGGATAAAAATCCCATGATGCCTTCTGAGCAAAACCTCTCCTGCTCTTCTTCCTGCAGAGAGGAGCTTTTTCAGATAATGATGTTTCTTCAGTGCAAACTCTATTTTGAACTCATTGTGAATTAAAAGAGGGGAATCAGTGAGGGGGAAAAAGAGTAGGGGGTAAAAAATCCCTATGTTATTTACTCGTGTGCAGCTGACATTAAAGGGTTCCTTTAAGGGCCAGTGGGTTATTAACTTGCTGTCGCCTGCCACAGTGATATGGTGTGACATATTGTCACTGCATTCTAGCGAAGCTTTAAACATTAATTGGGAAGTAAGATGAGTGAAGCAGCTTTAATGAGATACCTTGTTGTAACTTCTAACTTTACACATTATTTACAGTGATTCCACTAATGGTTCCATCCATCAGAGAGGAGGAGAAGGTGGAGAAAAGGAAAGAAAAGGGAGGATAAATAAGAGAGAGAGAGAGAGAGAGAGAGAGAGAGAGAAAATCTGTGGTAGTGGCAACTGCAGAACTCTTGGAGGATGTAGGTGAGCGAGCTGCTTCATTATCTATCGCTGTGCTCTTTTGAATGTATGCCATCTTCCTACAACCTCCTGAACAGCACAAAATGGAGGAAGAGAAAGGAGAACATAATCCATTCTATTATTTTTCCTGCTTTGTATCACTGTAGCTCAACTCAGAGCTCCCATTAATCACATTAGGGCTCAAACCTATACATGTTTAAAGAAAGCCCTGCAGAGAGCTTCAGCTTCAGCTATGGGGAGGCATAGAAATGTTAATAATAATAATAATAATAATAATAATAATAATAATAATAATACAACTCCCAGCATGCTTTTTCTGTCTGGATTGAGCCCTTAGAGGCTAAAGGTGTGTCTAATTTTTTCTGGTCAATATATGAAAGTCAGTTGTCCTCACCTATCTATCTGCTCTGTAGCACATCTTCCCAATTCCATCAACAACACCACACAACCCTTTTTGTATGAGGCTGTCTCTGGACAAGGACATATTTTGATCTAGCCTCTTTGTGGGTGTGAACACTACAGCTTTAAAGCACCTTGAAACCAGCTTAACTATCACAGCTTTCTCCTAATGAATCTTAGAAATGGTGGCTTTGTGAAGACATTGAGCACTTTTTTTTCTGTCAGAAGCCTCCAGGCTTTTCACAAAACCAAAGTTTCCAGAGATGCTTGTTTGGGAGCAGATTTAACATTGATTACAATGTAGATATGTCCTAAAGCACGCCCCTTTTCCAGTTTTCATGAATAATAACTACTTTCCTCCGGCCCCATCCACATCCTTTGATTCACCATTAGATTTGTATTTGGTCATCTTGGCTCATTTCCTCCCACATCTCATATGGTCTCCTATGGCTGTGTGATGTCACGTCTCCTGACTACCAACCAGTATGAATTTTACTTCAATATTATTTATTCTTTCTGTTCATTCTGCACTATCCTTCATTTATTCCAGTGAGTCTGAATGGACATATTGCTTGGTTTATGACCATGAGGAGTTTGCTTGATGAGCTCATAAAAATAAAGGATTTCATATCTGGCTTTGAGACTTATGAAATAGCTAAATTTGACTGATAGGAGCTTCATTGCAAATATTCCATTCAGCTTTCTCTACTTATCTCACATAGCTCTGTTTTGTAGTTTAATTAGATCTGTCAGTTCCATGTTTAAGCAGTGAAATCAGTAACAAATGTCAAGTCTATACCAGGAAACAGTTACAGAAATAAAGATCCTTGTGCTAACATTATAAGGTCCCACTCTCACCACAGGGAGCCAGACTATATATATGTATGTATGTATGTGTATATATATATATATAGAGAGAGAGAGAGAGAGAGAGAGAGAAAGAAAAAGAGAGAGAGAGAGAGAGTGAGTTTATTTTTAACTTCATGCCAAAGATGGTCAGGAGTTTGTGGTGAAGAGTTGAATAAAAACTCTCGTAGAATCATGTCTTTAAACACCCAGCAGCTTTTCTACATTAGCTCAGTTCTGCTCTCCAAGTATGATACTTTTTTTCTTCAAAACAGCCAGGGCACAATGTGTGTGTGTGTGTGTGTAGGAGGCTTTTCTCTTCCACTGATCTTAGGGTGGCCACTTATACATTGTCAAAAAAGATGCATTACATCACCAAAAAAGAAAAAAAAGAGGGCACCAATTTGCATAATATTTGCACATGCAAGTGCACCCTGTATAGGTGCGAGTTTAGAAATAATTACTATAATGTAAATAGAAATACAGTACATCTCACCATAGTGGGGAAGGCTGTGACCAGGTGACCTCTGGGCCTGCTCCGTCTCCTATCCAGGTGCTCACTGCTGATGGGCAGCTTCAAGGCCCCTCTCTGCTCTCCCCTCCTGACAGTTAAGAACATATGAAGAGTCGTGCTGGATCAGACAAAGGGTCCATCTGGTCTAGCAGTCTGTTTACACAGTGGCGAAACTGGTGCACACAGGGAACCCACAAGCAGGACATGAGTGCAACAGCACCCTCCTGCCCATGTTCCCCAGCAACTGGTGTATATAGGCATACTGCCTCTGGTACTGGGGGATAGCACATAGCCATCAGGACTAGTAGCCATTGATAGCCTTCTCCTTCAGAAATTTATCCAATCCCCCTTTAAAGACATCCAAATTGGTGGCCATCACCACATCTTGTGGAAGTGAATTCCATAGTTTAACTATGCGCTGTGTGAAGAAGTATTGTCCTGAATCTCTCACCAATCAGCTTCATGGGATGACCCTGGTTTCTAGTATTATGGGAGAGGTAGAAAAATGTCTCCCTATCCACATTCTCCACACCATGCACGCACCTTTGACTTTAAACCAGAATTGGACTAGACACCTCTTCAAATAGAGGACACCTTCAAATAGAAGACTGTCCTCTGTAAAGTATGACATCTGGCCACCCTAGCTGATCTCCAGGGCTTCCGGTGGATCTAAAGCCGCTGGTGCTGTGCCCTGGACCATCCATTAAACACCCCATTCCAGAGTTTTCCACTTGGGGGCAACAGGGGCCTCTGCTGTGGTGGAGCCCTCCCCCTGCCACTGGCAGAGCTTCTCCGCACAGGCAGAGGCTGGCCAAGGGCCACCTCCACACTGTCTAAAACCCCTCCAGACAAACGGGGAGGGGGCAGGATTGCACTGTAAGATTTGTGTATTTTAAGGCCTCTCTCGACTTGAGCCTCCCCTGCTCATTAAGAAAATCAGGTAGATGATCTGCTCTGCATTCCATCTTTGTGAGTGATGAGAAGAAGGGCAGCAAGGCGCAGGGCCAGGGGGGTTTCTGCCCTAGCTCCTGAGCTGTGGAATGACTTTGCACCGGAAGTGTGGCAACGCATCTCTCTCTCTCTCCCCCCTTTTAGGAATAAGTGTAAAGATATTTGAAGAGGAGGCTGGAGGACTGAGTAGACTACTGCATATTTTTTAATGACATCATTCAATGATACGGTATATTGGATTATGTCTGGATGGTTGCTTTTTCGACTGTGTTTTTATAAATGTTGTAAACCACCTCGAGCGCATGTAGGAAAGGATGCACATGTTATCAGTCCATACATGAATAGGTAAATTGTATTGAATACATGCCTAGTGCTACTTCTTGTCTTATGAGTATCTCTGTGTTTGTTCACCCTGATCTCCTGTGCTCTCTTGCAGCACTCTGTAATTACGGCTCGATCTTGGGTTACGTTCATCTGCTGAATGGGTCAAACCATTAGAAGAGGGCATGTCAGCGAGTGCGGCCAGCCATGTCACATTGCTGCAGGGCTGGAGGAAATGTTCATGTGCCAAAATTCCTCCTTCTACAGTGGTTAAAGGTACAGGAGCTTTCTGCTCCTTTGAATCTGGTCACCTTACTAGTTCGAGCCCAATTATTCTAGTATTCCAGGTCCCTTGTGTTAATGCAAAACATCTTACTAGTCAACCTAGGAGGCTGAATTTCTCTGTTTATTCCCAGAACAGCTGCAGGCTATGAAGAGGCAAAAACAAGCTGCTTCCCTACATTCTTACTAATTCATGGGTATCCAGAGGGACTCCAGCTTGAGCAGTGGTGTTCATTACCCAGCCCTCAGGATGGATGAAAATTGGCCCACAGGATGGATGCAAAGTGAATGCCACCAGTCTGCACGATGGGAATGTAGCTCATTCTTTATGTCCCAGCTGGCACTGTGACAGGCCAACCTGTTAATGGCCTTGATGGCTTTTGTGATGGGAACACCTATATAAGGCAAAGCAAGAAGAAGGTCAAACAGGATGGGAAATGGCACAAAAATCACACACTCAGAAATAACTGGAATGGCTCTGCATGGTCCGAATTATATTGCTATTGGATTACAACATAAAGAAATGGTTAATGAATGGACTGATTAATTTGAGAGCCAGTATGATGTGTAGTCGTTTGCGCATTGGATTATGTCCAGGGAGGCCGAGGTTTAAAACTCCAGTCAGCTATGAAACCAACTTGGTGATCTTGGACCAGTCACTCTCTCTCTCTTTCTCAGCCTAGCTTGCCTCACAGGGTTGTGAGGTAAAATATCACTAATTAAAAGAGCAATCTTATGGTCCCTGGGCAAGCATGCCAGGGACCATAGGATAGTTCAGATTCCCTACTCCAACCAGCACACCAACCTCAGAAGGGGGAATTGGAGAGCTGCCCCCACCACTCCCTTGCAGCTGGCAAAGAAACTTAACCTCAGAAAGGAGGAAAAGGGGGTATTCTGGTGGGTGGGGAGGGGAGGAGACTGGAGAAGCCAGGATATGATTTATCCTGATCCTCCTCCAACCTCCTTCCCTCCCACTCTGAAGCACCCTTGCTAGACAGCCTGAAAAGCCTGTCTAGTGAAAAATAAAAGAATGGAGGGTTGGGGGGGGGGCAAAAGTTCATCTTCACTGCTCCCCCTAGCCTGCCACCTTCAGTCCAGCAGGGCATAGGAATCTCAGAAGCCCACAAGTTCAGAGGCTTCCAAGCAGCGAAAGCGCAATTGATAGGATTGTGCCCTAAAATATAATTGATAATTTTGCCACTGTGGGCCTAGGGGTGCTGGTAAAGCGACACTACACCCTTCTCATTTTATTCTAGGGATGTCTGTTGCTGTTTTAGGCTCAATAGAGCACCCTGGTGAGCACCCAAACTGGCTCACATTTGTGGACTGATCAGTGGGGCTTTTCTCGAAATCTGGGAACCTTTTCCGGTTTTTAAATTTTAATGTAAATAGAAATGTGTGCAAATTACACAGTGCAATTTGCATGATTTACACAATTTTTGGCTGAAAATTGCGTGATTTACCTAATTTTTGGCTGCAAATTGCATAATTTATGCAAATTGTGCTTGCAGTTTCCACAAACTACAGCCAAAATGTGTGTAAATTACACAAATTCCTCCTGCAATTTGCACACATTTCTATTTATGTGCATAACTCTGCCCCCCCTGCCCCCCAGAAAGTCCGTGAGCTGGCCTGACTCAATGCGGAGTCGGGCCAGCTCACGGGGAAACAAGCTGAAGTCCGGGGGGGCAAGCTGATGAAGGCTCAGGAAGCTCCACCCCCAGGACAGATTCCTCCGACATCCCTGTGTTATTCTGATAACAGCTCTGTGAGGTAGATTATTATGAGAGAGCATGACTTTGGGAAGGCCAGGCTGTGAGCTTTGCAGATGTGCAGGGATTTTAACCCAGTTCTCCCCCTCTCCAAACTGAACAGTTGGGTGAATGCCCAGGGCTCACCTTATGTGCAGAACTGCAGATTAGAATTTCTACATCAGCCTTCCCCAACCTGGTGGACAATGATACACAATCTAATTGGAATGTTAAGGAATGCATGGACAACTTGCAGTCTTCTTTCCTTGTTGTATTGTAAGAATCCTCCAAACACTACATTCAGATACTTAAAAGCTTCTTTATTCCAGGCACTCACTAAAACTAAAACCAACTTTGCCACCACCTTGGCTCTTCCCTCCACTTCCTCTTCCTCCCAGCTCCTTTTCATGCCTCTACTACAACACTGGCATGCAATTCACCTAGAACAATACCACACCTATGTTTTGCAAAGGCTTCCCTTCTTTGACCTGCTGATGCCATCCAATCTAACCCTTTGAAAGCATTCTGGACTTTCCCAAATAGACTCTGATAAAGATGGGCTCCTGAAAGGCAAAGGTGGATTTCCAGAAGATCTATTCCTTGTTTAAGGATGGTCTGCATCACACTAGTCACAGTTCACTCAGCAAAGGGAGATATGGGCTCAGCAAAAGAACAAGGTGATGTCTTCTCATTTTTGTACTAGCTGTAGAGATCAAAGAATCATAAGAGTTGGGGCGGGTCTCGTGGACTATCTAATCCAGGGCTGGGGAACCTGTGACCCTCCAAATGTTGTTGGACCTAACCAACTTGTCCAATGGTGGTGGATGATGGGAGCAGAAGTTCATCAATACCTGGAAGGTGACAGGTTCTCCAGCCCAATCTAATTCAATCCTCTGCTAGATGGAGGAAATCCAGGGCTAGAACATCCCCAACAGATGCCTGTGTAGCCTCTGCTTGAAGATCTCCAGCATGGGAGAGGCCCCACCCAGGTAACTGATTCCATTGTCAAATTGCCCCTACCCTCAACATGTTTCTCCTAATGTTCAACTGAAATCTACCCTTTTTGTAACTTAAGTCAATTAGATCTAGTCCTGCCCACCGGGACAGCAGAGAACAAGTCATTGCAGCACATGCAGGCTTTGTTTTCTTTTCTTTTCATCGTTTGTAGAGTCCATCACATAAATGCTGCCCTGAAGAACTTAGTTTCACAGTATCTGCTGCTGGGCAATGAAATGTTGGCAATAAAGGTGACAATGAGAGTTAATTGCATGTTTGGTTATGAGAAAACAGTCAGGGATATGTAGAATGGAGAAGCTGAAGGGAAATATGTGTTTGCATCACGCAGTTAGGCACTCAGGTACAGCAAAGGGCTTAGGGTCCCTTAGAATGTGAAATTCCACACTCAGCTGCAGCTACCTGCAAAGGTTGGCGTGTCTTTTAATTATAATGTCTGTGTGCTTCTGTAGGCACCATTTAATTCCCTCTGACAGCCACCCATTTAAATTAAAGTCAAACATTCAGAACTTTGTTGCAGAATGGAGTCACACAAGAGATGAGCTAATTGCCAGATGTTGTTAATTTGACTCTGATCTGCTACCAAAAAGAGAAATTAAAAAACAATGGAAGAAAACCCAGAGTAGCTGTTTGTTCAAGTCGATGCTCTGTTAAGTAACTGACAAGTGCAGAGCAGATAGGGGTATTCTTGCACTAATAGCCTCATAGGCCAAGCCACTTTATGCAATGAACTGTGGAGTTCCCCTCTTGGGGGCCAATCTTCAATGGATTCCAAGGTTAGTAGGGAAAATATCTCCCCACAGAGCAGCCATCTGTAGCTTGTCATTTGGCATTTCCAGCAGCTAATCTGCTGCATATGGGAAGAAAAATTTCCAGTGGGCTTGTGCCTCTGGAGAGGAAGAGAAAAATATGAGTTGTAGAGCCCCAGCACAGGCTATAAATACTTAGAATATGATTAATAGGATTCTCTGATCACTTACACTAGTTTAGTCCTGTTGAAGAGAATAGTTCTACTTCAGTGTAAGTGGTCAGATAATCATCCCATATGGCTTCTTTCACATGTCAAATTTACCTTGAGGCATTGCTGAGGTAAAACAAAACCTGGGACATTCTGTTGATAATGTCCATCTTGTCATGGTAGTCATGCGTATCGCTATTATGAACGACTGACAGCCAGATCTATAAGCTGCTGCACTTGTACCCAGGCCTCCTCCAATTCACTCCCCAGCCCAGCCTTAGATACATTAGGCCCCTACCCACTTTGAACAGCTTTGCTGGAAAGCACTGTGCAGATGTGATGGTGGTGAAGGTGCCATTGCCATCACTACCACAGAGAAGGCTCTAAGACAGGGTGTTGTACCTCTTTCATCCCAAGGCCCAAATTCTAGTTCAGAGGCGCTCTTGTGGGCCACATTCCAGTGGTAGGTGGGGCCAGAGGCAAGGCGGGCAGGGCCAAAATGCCCCAAATACCAGCCTCTTACTGCAAGTAACTCAGCCTTAGGGGTAGAGCTGTGCACAAATGGCCTCTCAAAATTCTCCAGCCTATTTGTGGGCAGAGAAATGGGGATGGGGCGACAATTTCACTGAATTTCTCCTCGGGGAGGAGAAATTCTCCAGCGGTTTCTCACAGGTAGAGCTCACTATTGGCAGGGGTTGTAGCACAGGTCCTTTCTTTTTTCCTAAGGGTTTTTGGTTTATTTCAGTCCTCCTGCAAGTGGCAACAGCACCAACTATGGTGAGGCTTCCACTTTTCTGAGGCAGAATTTTAAAATTCTTTTGGTTTTTGAGCTTACCTAATCGCTGCTAGGTGGCTGAGGGTGCTGTGTGTTTTTTTCTCTCTGTTATACATCTTTCCATGGCTCTGCAGTCTCCCAGGCCACCTGCCATTCCTGGACTGAAAAAGCCCCATGGAAGGAATTGCCTCATGATGTCTTCCTCATGATAACTTTAATTGAACTTTGGGAAGCTGAGGAGGCTACAGGCTGCCACAGAGATTATTGTACAATGAATCTCTGTACGTTCCTCAGCCACCTCATAAGTAAAGTAAGCACAAGAATCCCAAACCCAACCCATGAGAATTTCTCATAAATTTCTCCTCCTTTGAATTTCTTTTCAGAAACAATTTCTTTTCTATCAAATCGAATGAGAATGGTAAAAAAAAAAAAGTGGGAGAAATTTTTATAGAAGGGGAAGAAATGGAAGCAGTGACAGATTTTACTTTCTTGGGCTCCAAGATCACCGCAGACGGTGACTGTAGCCATGAAATTAAAAGACGCTTGCTCCTTGGGAGGAAAGCTATGGCACACCTAGACAGCATAGTAAGAAACAGAGACATCACCTTGCCGACAAAGGTCTGTATAATCAAAGCTATGATTTTCCCAGTAGCAACGTATGGCTGTGAGAGCTGGACTATAAGGAAGGCTGAGTGCCGAAGAATTGATGCTTTCGGTGCTGGAGAAGACTCTTACGAGTCCCCTGGACTGCAAGGAGGTCAAATCAGTCCATCCTAAAGGAAATCAACCCGGAGTGCTCATTGGAAGGACAGATACTGAAGCTGAAGCTCAAATATTTTGGCCACCTACTATGCTGTCTCCTTTCCCAATTTTGAACCAATCGGTTGTTCCATGTCTGGTTCTTACTGTTGCTTCTTGACCCTCATACAGGTTTCTCAGGAGACAGGTAAGGTGGTCTGGTACTCCCATATCTTTAAGAATTTGCCACAGTTTGTTGTGATCCACACAATCAAAGGCTTTAGCGTAGTCAATGAAGCAGAAATAGACGTTTTTCTGGAATTCTCTTGCTTTCTCCATGATGCAGCGAATGTTGGCGATTTGATCTCTAGTTCCTCTGCCTCTTCGGAACCCAGCTTGTACTTCTGGTAGTTCTAGGTTCACATACTGCTGAAGCCTAGCTCGTAGGATTTTGAGCATCACCTTGCTGGCATGTGAAATGAGTGCAAATGTACGGTAGTTTGCAGACTCTTTGGCATTGCCCTTCTTTGGAATTGGAATGTAAACTGACCTTTTCCAGTCTGGTGGCCACTGTTGAGTGTTCCAAATTTGTTGGCATATTGAGTGCAGCACCTTAACAGCATCATCTTTTAGGATCTTAAATAGCTTGGCTGGAATACTGTCATCTCCACTAGCTTTGTTGTTAGTAATGCTTCCTAAGGCCCACTTGACTTCACTCTCTAGGATGTCCGGCTCAAGTTCAGTGACCGCACTATCATGGCTATCAGGGACATTAAGATCTTTCCTGTATAGTTCTTCTGTGTATTCTTTCCTCCTCTTCTTAATCTCATCTGCTTCTGTTAGGTCCCTGCCTTCTTTGTCCTTTATCATGCCCGTCTTTGCACAAAATGTTCCCTTGAGATCTCCGATTTTCTTGAAAAGATCTCTAGTCTTTCCCATTCTATTGTTTTCCTCGATTTCTTTGCATTGTTCATTTAAGAAGGCCTTCTTGTCTCTCCTTGCTATTCTCTGGAACTCTGCATTCAGTTGGATATATCTTCCCCTTTCTCCTTTGCTTTGCGCTTCCCTTCTTTCCTCAGCTACTTGTAAAGCCTCATTAGACAGCCAATTTGCTTTCTTGCATTTCTTTTTCTTTGGCATGGATTGAGTTGCTGCCTCCTGAACAATGTTACGGACCTCCGTCCATAGTTCCTCAGGCACTCTGTCTATCAGGTCTAATCCCTGAAATCTATTCCTCACCTCCACTGTATATTCATCAGGGATATGATTGAGGTCATACCTGAATGGTTTAGTGGTTTTCCCTACGTTCTTCAATTTCAGCTGAAATTTTGCAGGAAGAAGCTCATGATCTGAGCCACAGTCAGCTCCAGGTCTTGTTTTTACTGACTGTATAGAGCTTCCCCATCTTTGGCTGCAAAGTACATAATCAATCTGATTTCAAGGCCATGCTTGCCTGTTATCCCGGGGATTTCTTGACTTCCTACTTTAGCATTCCAATCCCCTATGATGAAACGGACATCTTTTTTTGGTGTTAGTTCTAGAAGGTGTTGTAGGTCTTCCTAGATCCGATCAGCCTCAGCTTCTTCAGCCTCAGTGGTTGGGGCATAGACTTGAATTACTGTGATGTTGAATGGTTTGCCTTGGATTCATACTGAGATCATTCTATCATTTTTGAGATTGTACCCCAGTACTGCTTTTCCCACCCTTTTGTTGACTATGAGTGCTACTTCATTCCTTCTAAGGGATTCTTGCCCACAGTAGTAGATATAATGGTCACCTGAATTAAATTCGCCCATGCTTGTCCATTTGAGTTTGCTGATTCCCAAGATGTCGATGTTCAATCTTGCCATCTCATGTTTGACCACCTCCAGCTTACCTTGATTAATTGATCTTACATTCCAGGTTCCTAAACAATATTGTTCTTTACAGCATCGGACTTTCTTTTCATCACCAGACACATCCACAGCTGAGTGTCCTTTCAGCTTTGGCCCAGCCGCTTCACTCTTTCTGGTGCTACTTGGAAATTCCCTCTGCTCTTCCCCAGTAGTATATTGGACACCTTCCGACCTGAGGGGCTCATCTTCCGGTGTCATCTCTTTTAGCCTTGTGATACGTTCCATGGGGTTTTCTTGGCAAGAATACTGGAGTGGGTTGCCATTTCCTTCTCCAGTGGACCACATTTTGTCAGAACTCTCCGCCATGACCTGTCCGTCTTTGGTAGCCCTGCATGACATAGCTTATGGCTTCACTGAGTTACGCAAGCCCCTTCGCCAAACAAGGCAGTGATCCATGAAGGGGTGTGATTAGGTACTGCCATTAAAAAACAGTAAATCTAAGGTATGCACACAAGAGAAAATGTGAATTGTTGCTTTGCTCATGAAACAAAAAAGAGCCCTAAAATTCTGGATCTGAATGCATCCTCAGTTGGAGGTGAGCTTTGCAGCTTGGTCAGTCTCTCTCTCCCTCCCTCCCTCCCTCCCTCTAGACAAGGTGAAACCTGGGAATTCATTATAGAGGCAGCCTTGAAGCTCCTGCCTTCTATTTCTGTCCCTAAGATGTGACTGAAAAGGCTTAGCTTCCTTATAAGATATATTTGGATTTGGAGCACAGAGAATGGCTTTGTTTAATAGATCTCCCCTCGCATCAGGTCAGCCTTCTCATGGTTTGTCTTTTTAACTCGCTGAGAGTTTATGCCCTAACAGGCCAGACTGTATTGTTGGATGTTGCGTTCAAGTAGGCTTTGCTGCATTACTTGCCTCAGTTCAGGGGAAATCAATTCCTTTCCTCAGCTCAAATGGACTAACACCCTTTAAAGGCATTTCAAATAGATGGCAATAAAGCTGCATTCATTTTGGAATACTTTGGGTCAATGTCCCATCATCTGGTGTACATTTTCTGTACAATTTTAAACCAAGGCTGCCTAATGTTGGAAACAAACAGGCAAATGGGCAAAGCCTTCTCCCCACCGAAAACCCCAAAACAAAACCATCCATCCTTTCGGCTGTTAAACAGGAGGTGAAGAAAGGAAATGTACTGTTCTTATCGTAGCACTCCCAGGTACTCACTGCTAGATTTTGGCTGGGGCTTTTAGAGATCACTTCCCTGATCATATGAGGGGTGATACGTGTTTGGAGGCAGGCCTCTACATGTGTTTCCATACCTAGGTGGGGAACTATGGGCAAGGGGGTACTGCATGTGCAGTTCCACTCCTTGGCTTGGATCCATATTTAAGATGGATCAACTGTGCTGGCAGAAGTGGTCTTCCCTGCCCCTTCCTTCCCATGGCACCCCCTCCAGCCCCCTGAAAATGCTACGCAGACGATCAGGGGGACCTTGCTGAATGAGGTGAGCTGTGGTGGGGTGGATAATTTTTGTGAACCACCCGGAGTTCGGTTATTGGGCGGTATAGAAATGAAAACGATGATGATGATGATGATAATCTCACAAAATCAGGTAGAGGGAACTTCTCCCACGAGTGCAGCCTTTCCTTTTGTGGAATGTCCTTTCCTCTCACAGAAGGGAGATCCTGGATCAAACCCCATGATTTAGCCATTGGGGCTGTGTATGAGAAGCCGTGTGAGAAAATGGGTGGTAGTACCAATCACCTACTTGGGAAGGGGACCAGGAGGCCTGGATTTAGTTCTCATGCTACCTCTTCTCCATGAAACAGCCAATCAACACTGCTGATTTTCTGAAGGGGCTGCACACTTATGCTCAGCCTTGACTGCTGTACATACTGTTGTTGCAGTAGCACTATCAACGTGCAGGACACTTCGCAGAGTACAAGAGGGCAGGTCCCTACCCAGAGAGCTTACAGACTAAATTTTACACAGGAAGACAACAGAGTGAAGGAGAGAAATGGAGGCAGAGGTCAAAAGAGAAAAACTATCACACACACACACACACACATATATATATATATATATATATATATAGAGAGAGAGAGAGAGAGAGAGAGAGACACTATGGGGAAAGTTATCCATGGAGTAGTCTGGGAATGTGTTTCCATGGAAGCTATGAGCTTCCTTAACTCTTCAGAATGGCTACGAAATACCTGAAAGGGAATATGCCTTTCTCTTCCCACCCCTACCAGTGCATGATGCAATCCAGATCTCTGTGTGCATGGGGTGTATGTGGAGGCCGTTGGCCCAATTTCAAAAGCATTCTGCCCAGTGGAGGCTGGTAGGTCTGATGTCAGTGGGGCAGAGAATCTGCTCTGGGTTTCAGCCAGAACCAGTCAGAACTCTAAAGGAGCTATCCAAAGTGCGGTTCTGACTGAAATCCAGAGTGGATTCACTGCCCCACTGACATTGGAGCCACCAGGCCCCACTGGTTCTGCCAGTGATGAGTTCAGTCCTCTGGGAAGGGCACAGTTAACATCTACATGAAACTGCTGGGAGAAGTCATCCAGAAGTTTGGGCTGAAGTGTCACTCAGCTCTATCCCCCATTTCCATCTACACATCCCAGGGAGGCTATGGAACTCCCGAACCAGTGTCTGAAGGCTGTTTTGGGGTGGATGAGGCAAACTGAAACTTCATCCAGAGAAAATTGTAGTATTGTGGTTTTGGAAACCAACTACTCTCTGGATGAGGTTTACAACTGGTCTTAAATGGGGTTGCACTCCCCAATACACCAAGTGCATAGTCTGGCAGCCCTCCTGGACTCTGCAGTAACTGGGAAAGCCCAGGTCGCTGCCGTGTCCAGAAGTGCGTTTTACCAGCTTAGGCTGGTGCACCAGCTGTGGCCCTATCTGGAGAGGATGGACCTTGCCTCAATTAACCATGCGCTAGTTATGTCCAGGCTGGACTACTGTAATGCATTGTATGTGGGACTGCCTTTGAAGATGATCCAGAAACTTCTGGTGGTGCAGAACGTGGGTGCCTGAGTGTTGATGAGGCAGTTAGATCATATAAAACCCAGTGGAGGCTGGTGGCTCCAATTTGAGTGGAATTATGAATCCACTGTGGGTTTCAATCAGAACTTTAAAGGAGTTATCCAAGATGCTGAACCCACTCCCCCAAATGGAGATATACTGCACCAGCTGCACTGGTTACCAGTGTGTTTCCAATCCAAATTTAACATGCTGGTTTTGACCTTTAAAGCCTTACATGCTTCGGGACCAAATTACTTGAAGGACTGCCTTCACCCTTATCAGCTTGCCCACACTTTAAGATCAGCAAGAGAGGCCCTTCTCACTTGTCCACCTGTGACGGAAGTTAGGTGGGCAAGTACATGAGAGCAGGCCTTTTCCACAGTGGCCCCACACATCTGGAACAAGTTGCCATCAGGGGTCCATCAGGCCTCATCATTCATTGCAGGCTTTCAAGAAGGCCCTGAGGACCTACTTCTTTACTCTGGCCTTCCCCTGATTATGTTTTATCAGACTGGGTTATAGCTGCAGTTGCATTGTAGGCTCTGTTTTTTGCTGATGTTTGTTGTTCTGTGGAACTTTTGCTGCTTTTATTACTGCATCATTTTCTTTATTATGGATTTTATTATATGCATTGTATTGTTGTATGCCACCTTGGGAGGTCTCCTGCCCTGAAAGGCGGCTTATGCATATTTTAAATGAATGAACGAATGTAGCTAGCGACACTGGCTTTTAAAGGTGGCATTGCTTAATTTTCAAAATGCAAACATTTTAAATTCAAATCCTAACTTTCTGCTGACTGTCTTTGAGGGTGTGTGAAATTTTGTTTGTGCTTTCATTGTGATAGACAGAAAGATCTCTCCCTTTTGGTCCAAAGAGTTGGTGGAATCTCCTCCTTTGGAAGTTTTCAAGAACAAAAAGCTTGTGCTTCTGTGGTTGCTTTAAGCATAGATTATTTTGGCTTAGTGTATGGGTGGAACTTTGAGTAGATGATCTAGCGGACTCCTCCTCCAACCCTAGTTATATTATTGTGGTCCACATAAAATATTCTTACTTCAGTCTCATGATAGACAGTGATGTGTAGCAAAGAGAGCAAAATACAGTAGTTTCTACTAATGCTGCTATGTCCGGCACTCTATTGGGCTGTGCAGAATTGCTCCCTAATGGCTTATTTTTAGTGCTAGTCAAACATGTACCATTATAAATAAACAGATTGTATTCTGCTGTTGGTATTCTGTGGAGTATATTCCATTTTGAAAGCTGGATATGTTGATATGAATGCTCTTTACATACCCACATAACGGCATGTGTTCCCACTGGACACATCCCATTTCCCAACTGAAACGTTCTCAGAGCTACTTTGCATTTTCTGGCACAGAATCTTGGGGGAGTTCACTGCATTTGCTACTGATCACATTTCCCAATATACAATCCCAAGATGCTGCATTGCATTATCCAGTGTAAACATCTAGAACGGTAGTGAAGACGCATTTCCGACCGCTTTGGTTTCTGTGAACTGCACTGCCTTTAGAAAACTGAACAGGAAAGAAAAAAAATACAAAACAAAACAGGTGAATCGAAACAATGAAGTAGTGATTAATTATTTCTGTGAGGGAGAGTATCAGTGAACCAGTCTTTGCCAGCCTTAACCAGCAAGGAAGCAACCCTATTAGCTAAATGATATTTGTCCTAACATCTCCCCCCTCCCCCACATCCCTTTTGTTTTGTTTTGACCTCAAGGGCTTGTGCTGTTGCCCAGTTGTATGCACTTGGCCACAGCTTTCTAATAATAATACCTTTGGTGACAGGCGGGCATGGGTTTTCCACTGTATAATGTGTGAAGCACCCCTTAGTAAGTGTATTCATTATACCTCCTGTAATGACGCCATTGTGGTCATGCATTTTGATAGCCCTGATTCGTGACCAGCCGCATGTGCTTGAAAGATCCTTTTTTAGAACAATGTTCTTCCAACAATAACACAAACATTAACTCCCTGTTCAGACGCATTCCTGAGCCAAATATGGTACTTCTAAATATGGTTCATCCTAAATACATTTGAGACACATCTGAAGTGTTAAGAACCAGAGAGTTGGCTTTTAAAGCTGGCACTTCGTTATTGGGCTGGTCTGCCTTTCAAGGAGGCTTTTTGAGTCATCTGGTGGCTTCAACAACAAAAATAAGTCAGTGCTTCTTGGGCAAGAGTCCAGTTGCAGAAAAGAAGAGAGCAGCCGGCTGTCCCACCATCACCCACTTATGGAGCAGATGCATCAGACTGTGGAAATGTTTTAGCGTCGTTGGCTGGCGTGTGGTAGCAAAAAGATGCCTTCATTTTCTACTCCCATGCCTTGCTCTGAAAAACACAGCCAGGAAAATGGATCTAAAATATAACATGGAAAATTTCAGATGACAGTATTCACAATATCTGCATTTTGAATCATTACGTATAAGCCCATTCACTGAATTGATGGCATGAAAGTTGACTCTCACAACCAAAGGCACTGTCCAATATGACACATTAGCTAACATGAATTGCATTGTGCTAGCATGACGGACCTCTAGCGCAACTTTAGCTGGCGTGGTGGGATTCCCTGGAAAACCTGTTGCACCAGCTAACATTATTGGCATTGCACCTGAGGTCCCTTATGCCAGCACCATTTATTTTACATGAGCGCTTGTTTTGCGTGGGATACTGCCCCATGTTCCCCGCACCTCCTGTCACTTGACGAATGCAGTTATCCTGTATAAGAAGTGGATGCATGAAATGCTTATCAGACCGTGGCTGTAGTGAAGATGGTTTTAGGCTGCAATCCTATAACACTTCCTTGGGAGTTAGTCCTATTGAACTCTGTTAGGCTTACTTCTGAGTAGACATGTGTAGGATTGCACAGCTAGCCATGCAACAAGGCAGAAGTCAGCAGTGGAAGAAATGTTTGCCTTGTGTGACCTCCTAAGGTTATCATGTCCAACACAGCGTAGAGATGATGTCTGAATAATCCTAAATTTATGTCAGTTGACCATTTCCAGCCTGTTGGATGAGATAGTTAGTGTAACTGGCATAATGCCTTTGCCCCATTGGTAGGATCTGGGCATATCTGCATGGGGTGTGTATTTCAGGGATGGGATCAACTCATGCAGCTGTCAGAGTGGATCTTGTCATGCCTACTTGATCTCCTGTAGTCCTCCTACTTTTCAGGAAGCACAGTGACTCAGTCTGGCCTTGGGAAATACAAAGCTGGCCCAACAAGCCCTCAGTAAAGGCCGGACCAGCTCTAACTCCTCCACTTACAAAACTAGGAGCCAGTCAGAGATCATGAGGCTTAGCCCAATCCATGACTTGTTGCTACTTTTGCATAAGAAGCCCCAGTTTCCTCGTAATCCTTCTTGTTTCAATGTCAAATAACCTTCTCTACAGGGTATAACCCAGTTCCAAGCATAGTGAAGCTAAGATGTACAGCCTTGAGAGAGGGAGTGGAGCCAGCCTCTTTAAAGGAGGCAGCAATTAATTAGGCCACTCCTGAAAAAAGCCTAATCGGGACCCAGAAGATGTTAACAACTATAGGCCGGTTGCTAATATCCCCTTCATGGCCAAGGTGCTTGAGCGGATGGTTGCCGGTCAACTCCAGGCACTCTTGAATGAAATGGATTATCTAGATCCATTTCAATCGGGCTTCAGGCCTGGTTTTGGAAAAGAAACTGCCTTGGTTGCCCTGTGGGATGACCTTTTCTGGGAGAGAGATAAGGGGAGTGCGACTCTGTAGATTCTCTTGGACCTCTCTGCGGCTTTCGATCCTATCAGCCATGGTATCCTTCTGGATAGGCTGTCTGGGCTGGGAGTTGGAGGGACTGTCTGCACCGCAGTGGTTTCACTCCTACTTGGATGACCATTTCCAGAAGGTGGTACTCGAGGATTATTGCTCTGTCCCTTGGCAGTTATGCCATGGGGTGCGACAGGTCTCTATTTTATCCTCCATGCTGTTTAACATTTATATGTAACCCCTGGGGGATGTTAGCCGGAGATATGAACTGAATTGTCACCAATATGTGGATGACACCCAGCTCTATCTCTCCTTTTCATCAAATCCAAGTGAGGCAGTGGCTGTTCTGAACGAGTGCCTGGGTGCAGTAATGGATAGGATGAGAGCCAATAAACTGAGACTCAATCCAGACAAGATGGAGATACTATTAGTGGGTGGTTCATCTGCTTGGCTAGGTGATGGTCAATCTGTTCTGGAGGGGGCTGCATTCCCCCTAAAGGATCAGCTTCATAGTTTGGGGGTGCTCTTGGATCCGGAACTTGTCACTTGAGGCACAGGTAGACTTGGTGGCATGGAGCACCTTTGATCAGCTTAGGCTGATATACCAACTATCTCCTTATTTGGACAGAGGTAGCCTGGCTAAAGTTATCTATGCTTTGATCACCTCTCTTTGGGATTACTGCAATGCATTATATATGTAGGGATGGGCGAACCCCCTGAAGTCTGGTCTGAGGGGAGGAAGTCCGCCATGGGGAAATCTAGGCAGCTAGGGTTCACCGGATTTCCTCAGAGCCCTGTGCGCATCTGTCAGATTTCATGGGGCACTGCACCATTCCAGTTTCTGCAAATGGCACCTGCCATTCATGGACCTTGGGAAAATTACGGATGCAAATGGTGTATTCTATGCCATTTGTGGCCATAAAACACTTACATCTATGTAAATTGCAGCCGTAAAAGCGCTTTTACATAGACATAAGTGCTTTATGGCTGCAAATGGCATAGAATATGCAATTTATGCCCTGATTTTCCAAAGGTCTGTGAATGGCAGCTGCCATTCATGGCCCTTGCCTTTTTAAAACCTGGAAGCCATCCTGCGGGGGTAAAAGGAGCCAGTCCGCTGTGGACTCCACAGGTCGGATTCTTGGAAATCTGGCCTTATTTGAGTCTGCAGCGGATTTCTCCAGCATCCCTAGTTTTACATGGGGCTGCCTTTGAAAATGGTCCAGAAACTTCAGCTGGTCCAGAATAGGTCAGCAAGACTATTAGCAGGCGCTGGCCAACATGATCATATTATGCCAGTTCTCTTTCATCTGCACTGGCTGCCAGTCCATTTCCTGGCCTCATTCAGACTGCTGGTACTAACATTCAGAGTCCTAAACGGCTTGGGGCCAGGCTACCTAAAGGATTGTCTCCTCCCATATACAGCTGCCTGGACTGTATATGGGAGTCAGTCATAGATCAGCTTCAGCAGTCCTTTTCTGGGAGCCGCTGCCACAGGAAATGAGGTGGGTGCTACCAAGAAGAGGGCCTTTTCTGCTGTGGCACCCCAGTTGTGGAATGAGCTTCTCAGAGAGGTTTGCCTGGAGCCTACATTGTGCTTATTTTGATGTCATGAAGGCCTTTTTATTCTCCCAGGCATTTAGTTTTTCAGTTTGTTTTTATCTGGTATTGTATTTAAATTTTTTGCACTGCTGCTACCTTCTGTTTAGTTATTTTTATATTTATATTGTAGTTTAAAATGGCAAACTTTTATATTGTATTTTATTGTCTGTATTTTATTCTCTTGTATGTTATGGTTTTAATTGTTGTGAACCCCCAGAGAGCTTTGACTATTGGGTGGTATAAAAATATAATAAAATAAATACATATATAAGACTAGAGGCCCAACCACCTACCATGGAGAATGGATGAAAACTTCAGGGGTTCAGCTATGCAAGAACTTGCAGCCCTGAAAGTCAGCTTCTGACAGTAACACATCTGATCCTCACACCTCACATATTCTGGGGATTTCAGTCTGTGCAGGTCCTCCATTTATTAACATTGTTTATGGGGGCTACTGTGGAGGCCATGCAAACAGTTGGTTCAGCTTTTGCATGAAGACTTGTGCTCCTGTGCTTTTGACTGGCATTACACCCCCTCCCTTCTTACTGATGTTCATTTGCATGTCATTTGCACATGCTAATGTATATGAATATTTAGATACACATTTGGAAATAGTAACTATAATTTTAATAGAAATAGATGACATCTCACCATAATGGGGAAGTGTGTGACCAGGTGTCCTGTGTACCTGCTCAGTTTGCTGTCTAGATACTGGGCAACTTCAAGGCCCCTGCGGCTCTCTCTTCTTATTGTTCATTATTTTTAAACTGGACTTGGACAGCCCCTGAGACAGAGGATGCCTTCAAACAGAGGACTGTCCTCTGACATCTCTTCAAATAGGGGACTGTCCTCTGTAAAGCAGGACACCTGGCCACCCTATGAGGAACCAATTGACACTGAAACCGAAAGCCTCTTTTCATGATCAGAAGTTACGGTTTGATTAATATCTTAGGTTCCTCGGCAGTGCGCCAACCGCCAAGTAAATGTCCCTAAAGTTAATCACAGACTCAAATCTATTGCCAGGCAGACCCCCCTTCAATTTCATTTCTTTAATCAGAACCCTGAGTTTGCCTTTCATCAACCTGCTTTGCTTTCAGTCGGCTCATTAAAAATTTCAGGACCAAATGATGAGTGTTCCCCGCAAAGCACAACAAAAGCACAGAAAGTGTTTGCTCTGTGTCTTGCTGCCGTTTCACGAGATGATGGCTCGGAACTGGAAGGGAGCAACTCCGCTGAAAGCAGAAGAGCCTTTCTTTTCTTGTCCTTTCCAGTGCAGCAGCACCACATTGTACACCTGTTCCTGGCTCCTAGGGGGTTTCTTGCAGGCTGCCTAAAGGTCCCCTTGTTAAAACACTGGCAGCATGTAGGTGAGTGGGCTGCTAATAATCACTTGGTATTTTAACATCTGATATCTGTCTCCTAAAATATTAATCAAATAATAACATATGATCCTAAAAATAGGCTTTCTGACTCCATTCCATGAAATCATCCTAAGGTTTTCCGGATGGTTATGGCTGTTGTGAGTTAACCTTTTCTGGCATTTCACCGATTGTAATAACTGCCTTGCCTGTGAATGCAAAACTAGATGCCCTTTCCTGCTGTATAAACATACACGCACACACCCCGTCTCTCCCCTGGATTCCTCCTTTCGGGACATGGGTCTTCTTGGCAGTACGCGAAAACATTCAGTCACCTGAGGAGGTAGTCAGAAAAATTTATTCTAAATAGCTCTGAATAATCCAAAGTCAATTTTTTAGTGCTTCCATCAAAAAACATGGTTCTCCCCCTTCTCCAACCACTCCTGCACCTAATCCAGTGCAGTGTCACCTTTCCATAAGGATCCTAAAACTGATCTTGGAACTTTCAAGATGCTGATGGGTTTGATACCACACCCAAAATTACTCATTCACCTTTTTTCTTAGCAGCACAGCAATGCTAATGGATGGAGTTCTTCTATAAATATTTGATTGACCTGCCAGTGCCATGCTTTTTTCTATTATCATTTGCTTTAAGTCAGGTTGGTGCTATGCTGGAATACATTGCATCTCTCTTAAAATAAGGCTAAATTCTCTCCCTCTCTCTCTGTCTCACCCCCCCCCCTTTCCTTACTTATGCTAGGAAGAAAGGTTTGTGCAAATGGTATAGCAAGATAGCAGTTCTGATGTGGAGGGTGGGGGGCGAGTGGGGGGGAAACAGTTCTTACCAACCCCACATTTAGAACATTGGTGTGCAGGGCAGTCCAATCCTGTGCACATGTCCTCAGAAGTATTCCTCATAGATGTCACTGGATCTCACTTCCAAGGAAAGATGTAAAGGATTCTAGGCTTCTTAACATACGTTTGAAGAGTTGGAAATGGGTGGTGGTACTATGGTAGCATGCAGAAATCCATGTGCTTATTTAAAGTCATAAGTAAAAATGTGTGAAACCTTGTGTTTGAGGCAGTTACGTATTTATTATTTTTATCCCAGCTTTTTTCCTCTTGCAAAGAACCCAAGGTGGCTTACATGGTCCTCGTCCTGTCCATGTTATCCTCACAACAACCCTGTGATATAGGTGAGTTTGAGGGCCAGTGACTGGCCCCAAGTCACCCACTGAGCTTCATGGCTGAGTGGGGATTAAAACTCAGATCTCCCAAGTCTCAGTCTAACATCCTAACCACTACACCACACTGGCTTTCTTTAGGCTAGTAGAACATTCTCTGATAGGATATAAGTAAAGCTGGAGCTATTATCCCCCACTGTGCTCACTTTACATCCCCCAATCATGCCTCGCAGTAAAAAATATAGGATTTCTACTGTTACGAGGAAATGCAGGTGAAAGTAACTGAGAGAAAATGCAAAGAGAAAGACTGGGTATCCATATCTGAGGGCAACCTCTCCTGCCTTGAAATAAAACTATGGGCTATATATTTACATTTGTATTTCTATTAAAATCACTCAGTGCCGAGTGGCTAATACCTGAATGTGAGAACTGCCTCCTTTTATTCCTATAAGTGTTCTGGCCTTGAGGGGCCATTCAGTGCTGGCTTTACGTAGGCTAAAACGGCGAATCAAAAAGGGACGCAAATAGTTCCCGCTACGCTATTTGCGTTCCCCTTTATTTTCGCCGTCATAGTCTATGTAAATATTTACGTAGATTCAGACAGCCAAAAATAAGGAACGCAAATGGCGGTGGCTGTAGCCGCCGCCATTTGTGTACGCGGTTTTTTTTTTAAACCCAGCCATGATAGGCTACGTAAATCTTTACGTAGCCTATCACGTCGTGTTTTTTTTTTTTACAAGACAAATGGCGGTGGTGGCAGCCGGTCGGAAGACCAGCCGCTGCTGAAGCCGCCACTGGAGCCGCCGCCGCCCGGAAGATCCGCCCCAGGTAAGTCTCGTCCCGGGGGGGATCCGCGGGGGGTGGCAGGCCGTTCCGCCACAGATTTTGGGGGGCCGAATGCACTGGCATTTGGCCTCACTGAGATCCGTGGCTGAATTCTCTGACATCCCTACCTTTTCACCGCCATTATCACTAGCTGCTATTTCTCATCCTAATTCATATCCATTTCTAGGCATTGCTACCACTTGCTTGCTTGACAGGTAGAGAGCAAATAGGCAGTGGCATCTACTGCTCCTTCTTCTCATACCTCCGTTGTCTGGGCCAGAGCAAGAGGAAGATGAACAAGCAGGCTGCAATAGTGAAGAGGAGGAGAAACTTCAGGGGGCTCTTGTCAGTGGGCCCCCCTGCTAGGGTGTGGGCCCTCGTCAGTTGCCCAAACATGCCTACCCTTGATGCTGGCCCTGGTCCCATTTTCCTCTTTCTCTGAATCCACTGTTGCCATGCTAGCTGGCTTAGCACAGGCTGAGCAATATAGTTGAAGTTAGCAGATGTTGGCAGGCTGGTGTTGTGGCAGAGAGGTAAGATAATTGTCTTAAGAACATAAGAACAGCCATGCTGGATCAGTCCATCTAGTCCAGCACTCCGTTCACACAGCGGCCAACCAGCTGTTCACCAAGAACCCACAACCAGGACACGAGTGCAACAGCACCCTCCCACCCATGTTCCCCAGAAACTGGTGTACTTAGGCACACTACCCCTGATACCGGAGGTAGTACTTAGCCATCAGGACTCGTAACCATTGATAGCCTTCTCCTCCAGGAGTTTGTCCAGTCCCCTTTTAAAGCCATCCAAATTGGTGGCCATCACCACATCTTGTGGAAGTGAATTCCATAGTTTAACTATGTGCTGTGTGAAGAAGTACTTCCTTTTATCTGCCCTGAATCTCCCATCAGTCAGCTTCATAGGATGACCCTGGGTTCTAGTATTATGGGAGAGGGAGAAAAATGTCTCCCTAGCCACATTCTCCACACCTTGCATAATTCTGTGCACTTCTGTAAGTTCTCCCCTTACCCTCCTTTTTGCCAAGCTAAACAATCCCAGCTGTTGTAACCTTCTCTCATCGGTCTTGCAGGGTAGATGGAGGTGATTGCAAATTGCCGTGAGTTGGAATACCTGACATAATCGGATTCTTAGAATTTTGAGTTCAAATTTCAATTCATGAATCCTTCACATCTGCTGCCCTCTCCTAATGTCTTCTGCCATCCAAAGTAAACTCTCTCCCCCCCCCACTATTGTTGGCATACACCCGGGGGGGAGGGGATTTTTCTTTTGTGGCTGTTTTCAGTACTATCTTCTCCTGTATTTGCTGGATGTCGTTTGCATGCCTTTCTTTGACTGATGCTCAATTCTTGTAACCAGAACATGTCAGTTGATTGGAGTGTCAATAGATTTCTTGGCAGAAAGGGCACTACTCCCTGAAAATGTAAAACTGCATTTCAATCTCACTTAGGAGGAAAGAGAAAAGGGAAAGAAAAATATCCTTAACCACATTTTCCCCATCCCTTCTGTCTTTGAACAAGAGCTTTAAGTAAACAAGCCCTTTACCTTCTTTTAATAAGGTCATTTGCGACATCACTTTCTTAGTAGAAAGGAACATTTTGTGTTGTGTATTTTAAAGAGTCTGATGGCCTTTGCATTTAAAGGCTTTCAGCTAATCCCACCCTTATGAGGGAGCTGTGGAAGGGAACCACCTTGCCTTCTAGTTGCCAGCAATGACACCAGGCTCCTAATGAGCACCTGCAGCAACCCGCCGCCCTGCCTCCTGTCTGGAGCAGCGGATTTCTGTACACAAGATCATAGCTCCAATCTCTCTGGAAGAATGCACCTTTGACTTTTCTAAATAACAATGCAATTACCTTCAAAAGCTGGCAGCCAAAGTACGTAGTGAGAAATGGGCACCATTAATAAGAAATTAACCACCTTCAGGGAACAGCCAATTTATTAACCAATGAAGAAGACAAAAATGATCTACCGTGCTCAGTGTGAGGTGAGGAAACCCAGTTTTAATCTAGCACATTCATACTGGATGGTGTCTTCTGGGTGCCGGCACGGGTGCATTTCCTGCCTCGTGCTGAGACCCGGTTCTACCACAGCATTTTACATTCACAGCATGCCATTTCGAACGATTCCTGTGAACACATTTTGCTAAAATGGGGGTTTATTGCAACAGTGTGGAAACGTTTCTACTGCCATTGTTCTTTTCTTTCCCTTTCTGTTTAGGGAAGGCAACGTGTGCCATTTTGTGTGTGTGACCTGAAGGATGGAGGCAGGACTATAAAGGAATGTGAAGCAGTTGCTTTAGGTGGGAAGTTCTAGAGGGAGTGCAAAAGGAAAAAGTACTACAATTTAAAATTTCAAAAGCACCTATGGGCTAGCACTGGAGAGAGGGTGGAGGAGCCCCCAAAAGCCAGGTATGATAATACTTATCACATCAATCTGTCATTTTAATTTTAAGTGCAAACAAAATGCCTTATGGTACAATCCTATGCACGTCTATTCTGAAGAAAGCTCCGATGAACTCAGTCGAGCTTACTCACAGGAAAGTGTGCATAGGATTGCAGCTTTATTTACTGAAATTTTGTCTCACCTTTCAGTCCAGAATCTCTTCTGCATCTTGTTCATCTACCACGCTTTATCATGCTTGAAAAGGTAATGGTTTTAACTGCACAGAGAAAGGCACAATTGCAATCTACTTTTTATGGCAGGAGGAGTGGATGAAGGCAAGCAGGAGAAAAGGGTAAACCTGCTGTGATCCAGACTGGATTATGCAAGCTAATGTGTATTCGCTATGAAAGGGGTTCATAATAATTAGGGCTCTGCATGGACCCCCAACCCGCTTTGGAGGCCGATTCGGAGCTTCCAAATGGGCTCCGACCCACTTTGAACTGCTTTGGATTGATCCCAACCCACTTCAGACTCCAGATCTGAAGTGAGATCTGGACATCTGAATTGCCACCTGCCAACCTGCACGAACCATCTGCTTCTTGCCTGGACCCATTTTGAGTGCCCACAGCCATCGGCCTCCTCAAAGTAGTTGCCATTTTTTTTTAAAAAATGTCAACTCCCTTGAAGAGGCCAGTAGCTGCAGGTGCTCAAGTCGGGTCTGGGTAAAGAGCAGGGGACTCACATGGCTTGGCAGGCAGGTGGTAATTCAGAGGTCTGGATCTTGCTTTGGATCCCGAGTCCAGGGGTGGGGGGCGGTGCCCGGATTAGTCTGAAGCAATCCAAAATGATTCAGATCAAGCCCATCCACTTCAGACTCTGGACCAATTTGGGCCAAATCTCCCCACTTCAGTTTGGAATTTGGACCCAAAGCAGTGCACAGCCCTAATAATAATGTGTGTGGGAAATTCAACAATGGGGCAGAGGTTTTTCAGGGAGGCAGTTTGATGATGCCTTTTACATTCCTTCTAGTTTGGCAAGGTAGGTCATGGAGATGGGGAGGAGGAAAGTATGATTTTAAATGTTGGCCAAGCTATGCCAGCCACTCCAGACATAACATTTGTTAGGCAAATGGCTTGGCAATGATGGACGATGTTCAAAGAATATCTCTTCATGGGAACTAATGTTAGATGACAGTTTGGAATGTGAAACCCATCAGAACCTGGTGGAGTTGACTTATTCTCTGAGGGGAGGAGGCAAACTAGATGTGTGCGAGTGAGGAATAGGGTGGCCAGTTACACTCTGAGGAAAAAGAGAACATGGATTGCCCAAAAAAAGAGCACAAAAGAGGACATAGGGTTGCACAACAAATTGCATAGGCTAATTGATATGTATAGGTGGAAATTTAGAAACAACTACTTTAACTTAAATAGAAATACACCACCCCATAGTGGGGAACCATAGCACTTCTCACTGTAGTGGGGAAGACTCTGACCAGGCGACCTGTGTGCCTGCTCAGTCTGCTGTCCAGGGGCTAACTGGTGATGGGCAACTTCCAGGCCCCTGCTGCTCTCCCTTCTCAGGCTTCTTTATTTTTAAACTTGACTTGGACTGGACAGCCCTTCAAACAGAGGACACTCTAGCTGTTTTTGAAACAAAGAGGAAACAATCATGTTTTGAAGCACTAAAAAAGAAGCTGCAGTTTGAGAAAGAAACAGAGAGAATTGGCTGTAAACGGTAGGCTGGAAGGCATCTTGTGGGAGGCCTGTGGTGAGGGTACGACACTCTCTGGCAAAATCGGATGTGGAGCAGTGGATTTGCTGCTTAGAAGTGCTTAAGTTGTTTGCCTCCACCTGTGATCTACTTGTAAATAAACCCAAATATTACAAAATTTCAGAAGTCTCCAGTGCTCTCTCATCCAAAGGAAACCCATCCTAGGTAAGTGCTGCTCCTGGGACCTCTCACCGACTGAAGAACTGGGAGGCGTGCAACAGTCTTTTAGTTCAAACGGCTGTGGATTCTTGCAGTTCCGTGTGTGATATGTGTATGTGTTTGTACCTTTAAGAAGCCAGCAAGCTGTTAGTTTCTCTTTCCTTTCTGGAGGCCTGGGTGGAGCCTCTTCTACATTCCCTTTGTGTAGACTTTGCAGCCCGGCAGTCTGGTATGCGGCTCCTTGGGAGTCAGTCTCCTCTCTGGATGTCTAGGGTGGGGAAATCTGCCCCCCTGGGGTCTTGATGGACTTTCCCCAAGCCTGTGGCTCGACTTGCTTTAGTGAACCGAGCCGTGAGCTCCTCGACGGAACTCGCGGGCACTGCCAACAAATGGTTCCTTCTCACCCCCCTGGGTCCCAGGATGGGGAGAAAGAGCCATTTGTGCGCAGGGGCAGTGGTCCCGGCAGCGGGGAGTCCTGCCGCGGCCACCCACTGCCGCCAGCACTGCTGCCACCACCACCACCACTGCTGTGCGCAAATCCCTCATGCTCTTCTTGCTGACGCTGCCACTGGCACAACCTCCACCAGGCACAAATGGCTCCTTCTTGCCATGCACAATTGGATCCCAGGAAGGGGAGAAGGAGCCATTTGCACACAGCAGTGGGGCTGCTGTGCGTGAGTCTCTCCTTCTCCCCCGGGGCCCTAGGAGGAGGAGGAGAGACTTGTGCAGAGCAAACCAGCTGTGTGCAAATGGCTCCTTCTCCCTGTCCTGGGGCCCCGAGAGGGGGAAAAGCAGCTATTTGCAGACAGCAGCGGGGCCACTGTGTGCGAGTCTTTCCTTCTCCCTCCTGGGGCCAGGAGGGAGAAGGAAGGACTCACACACAGTGGCCCTGCAAATGTCTCTTTCTTCCTCCCAGGCCCCAGGAGGAAGAAGGAGACATTTGCGGACAGTGATCCTGCTGTGTGCAAAATGGAGGATGAGAGGGGAGCGCCGCTCCCCTCTCATCCTACTGTCCCTGCTGCCGTGCTGCCATGCAAAGGCAGAAAATCCACCAGCTGACCCAAATCAGTGCGGGCCGAGTTGGGCTAGCTGGAGAATGTCGGGCCAGAGTCCAGGGGGTTGAGCTCGCTAAAGCTCGCCAAGCTCCATCCCCCAAATGGATTCCTCTGACACCCCTAGTCTCTTCTCATGTATAGCTCAATCAAGAAAGAATGCTGCTATCAATCTTCAGTTTTTTGTGCCTTCTCTTGTATATTTATTTTAGAGCTGCAGTTGTGTGAGACTGAATATATTATTTTATACATTGAAAGGATTATCACATTTAAAGACTGACCTATACGGAGGGAACCCGAAAGTCAAGTGAGGTTTTGTAGCTTCAGTGCAGGCATAGGCCACCTGGCACCTTGCAGATGTTTTGGGCTACAACTCCCATAATCCCCAGTCACTGGCTATGCTGTTTGGGGCATATGGAAGTTGTGGTCAAAACATCTGGAGGGCACCAGGTGGCCCACCCCTGCTCTAAGGGAACAATTGCTCTTTGCTTGCTGCTAGGGCTGGTCCACTGCTTATGAGGTGACACACTGAAGCCTCAATTTCACTGTGGTGGTAAGACTGTGTCTCGGCTGTTCCAGTTCCGACTGCAAGCGGGGTCTCACAGGACTGACTGTTCCTCCATTTAAAAAAACCCTGCACAGAGAAAACTAGCATGTCAGGAAGAAGGCTTGGTTAAAATCCTTCTTGAAATTCTACATTTCTGTGTGGAAGGGATTTGGGGTGGGTCAGTGGGTGGGGTCTGGAAGAGCAGCCCCTGTCAGCCTCCACCTACAGTCTGAAGTGAGAACCAGGTCTAAGTTTAAAGTGGTTAGAGAGTACAACCAGCAGCTGACAGAAGGCAAGAAGACTCAAAGCAGAAATAACCTTTGGAACAGCACATACCTGCCCAGGGGCAGAGCATGTGCTTTGCATGTATAATCTTCCAGATTTAATTAATCCTTCTCCAGCTAAAGGATCCCTGATTGTAGCAAGGCTAGGAAAGATCTCTTCCTGAAGCCTTGAAGATCTGCTGCCACTCAGATTATATACTGCTGGAATAATGGGCCAATCAACGGACCCAGTAAAAAGTTGCTTCATCATGTGTTCTGTGGTACACTGAATGATAAGTGGGTTGGGCTTCTCCCAGTTCTTGCTTTTCTTCGCTGAATGCAAGGCCTCCTCCTTGAAGGCTCTGAAGTGGCCAAAAGAAGCCATGCTTGTTGAAACCCTCTCTGCTGTGTAAGAGGAAGAGCCAATAGCTCAGGTGCAGAGCACTCGCAGCATGCAAAAGGTCCCAGGTTCAATCCTTGACATCTCCAGGTAGGACTGGGGAGCTTCTCACAGTCAGTGTGGTCAATACTGAGCTGGGTGCCCTGGGTCTAAGGCAGGGGTGCAGAGCCCCTTTCAGCCCGAGGGTCAAATTCCATTTTGGAGAAGCTCTTGGGGGCCACGTACAGTGGTGGGCAGGGCTGAAGGCAAAAGGAGCAGGCTGGGCCAAAAAGACCCCAAACACCACCACATTTCAGCTTCAAGCTCCTACTGCCACTAACTGAGCCTTGGGAGAGGCATTTCAGCCTGTTAGAATGCGGGGAAAGTGCACAAAAGCTGGGAAACCACCAAACCATCGGTGGTTGAGGAAATGGGGTGAGGCCAGAGGAAGGGGCGGGGCCATCTGGGGAACTCCAGAGGGCCAGATTTGGCCCCCCGGATTCAGTGCCCATGCCTAAGGTTCTGCACCTTGGTCCTGTGTGCATCTCGCTTTGGCTATTGGGCGGTATAGAAAAGTAATAAATACATGCATATATTAAAGAAAGGAAAGTACCCTTCAGGATGGAAACTGATAAGATCCAGACATACTAAGCTAACCTAACAATTATGCCTGTTCTGATTTTTTGAAAGCTCATGCTGAGAGACTCAGCATTCAATCAGTGGTACTCCTATGGTCGTCACTGTAGCAGGGCTCCCAACTGTGCATGCAGAACCCATGTGTGGACATTTTTTACATGTACACTGCTCTGTCTGGACCTTCCACTGCATATGTGGAGTTGGAGGGGCAAGGCCAGTCCAGCAGGGGCAATCCACACATTTATGTCCATTTTGTTATGTCGGGTGAACAGGGCGTATTGTTCAAGAAAATTGTACAGATTAAGCGAGTGCTAGAGAGCCCCTGCTTTCCATCCGGCCAACAGAAAGGTTATCAATGGACAAAGTCAATAACCAGCTCCTTTCACAGCAGTATCCCACTTCAGTCTCTTAGTGCTTCTTCCCTAAAGTGTGAATACAGTTGGAAATAAGGTACCTAAATGCTCTTAAAACATTCCAGGCCTTGGCATTTTCCAGCGAAACAACCGGGGTGGGCTTACTGGTGGTGGTAAATATATCTGGCCAAATCTAATGATAAAGGTTTTTTTTAATCAGTGTAGTTTAAAAGCATACATCAAAACAGTAAGAGAGCAGACAATGTCGTGCTGCTGTAAAAGCCTAACCATACCAAAGATAACCAGGCAACACCAAATGAACCAACCAAACGCATTTCGACATAAAGCCTTCCTCAGTGGGCTAGTACTAAGAAGATGGTCTACCGTATAAAAGGTATGTCAAAAAGTGAATGCAGACACATTGTAGATAGCCTTCAAGCTATCCCCATTTGGGCAGCATTCAGAGCTACCCTATTATCTTATCGGTCCACCATCTGTATGACTGCTGCAGTTTCTTGCCATCCTCAAAAACAGTAGCTTGTAGTCGAGCCTTTGGCCCCCTTGCAGTTTACTCACTATCATAATATGTACATGCCTTGGCTGGTACATGTACCAGAGGAAGTTTGGCAAGACTAATAAACTGGTTTTAATGCTGCAGTGTCCTATGTTGGTAATTGTGAGAAATGTGCTGTATACAATGTGACTGCATACATATGTTTGTTCACTTAGGGGTGGTGCGAGCACCCGACTGGGTCTGGGAGTCCAGCAGACTCCCCCCTACCCATGCCCCCAAGCTATGCCTGCTGAGCCCCTGCTTGACCCCGTCCCCCCTGCGCTCACCGAACCATCTGCACTCACCCGGGACCCATCCTCCAGCGCCGCAATCGCCATTTTGAGAAAAAAATCATGATCTCGAATATGCGTGCGTCTAGTTGTATGCAAAATGGTATACATGAATCACCCATAGATTACAGGCTGCAAGAATCACTGCAAGATTACAGGCATAAATGGCCCATCTTTGCCTGTAATCCTACGTATATGGGCGATTCATGGTGCCATTTTGGGTACAACTAGATGCACGCATGTTCTTGATTGCCCCCCCTTTTTTTAGCAAAATGGTGATCACGGTGCTGGAGGACAGGTCCCAGGTGAGTGCAGGTGGCTTGGCGAGTGGCTGGGAGCTCGAGTGTAGGTCTGGGGGCATGCAAGCAGGGGCTGGGTGGGCGCCTGGAGAACCCGGATGGGGGTGGGGTGGGGCACCCATCCATCCCTATGTTCACTTTTTTGGCATAGCTTTTATACACTAGCCCATGTCCTTTGTACTAGACCACTGAGGAAGACTTTATGTCGAAACACATTTGGTTCATTTGGTGTTGGTTATCTTTGGTATGGTTAGGCTTTTACAGCACAGAACCATTGTATTCTGTCTTACTGTTTTGATGTGTGCTTTTAAGCTACACAGATAAAAAAACGCTATCATTAGATTTTGCCACATATATTTATCATCACCAGTAAACCCAACCAAGTTGTTTCACAGCTATATTGCTTAGGGCTGTGGGATGTTATATGTTATATCTGTGAACATGTTATGATAGTGAGTAAACTGCAAGGGGGCCAAAGGCTCGACTCTAAGCTACTGTTTTTGAGGACCCTTCTTGTTTTGCTTGGCATTCCCCCCCCCATGTCAATATATGCTGTGCCACCCCCAAGTGATGTGTCAAAGACCATACAGGTGAGGTGGCGGGACAAGGAATTAAAGTCACTTTTTGTTCTCTGAGTCATTGGATAGAACCCAGCTATTCAATGACTGCTCTCTGAGGACTGTTTTTTTTCACTCATTACTGAGCCCATCAATAACTCCTGCCCCTAATTGTTGGCAGTTTTTTTACCATTTTGAAAAGAATCCCATATTGTCCAAGGACACCGCACTCTGAGCCTCTGTATATCATTATGTCATATAACTCTGTTAAATGAGCTGAGAGCAATTGGCTGATGGCAAATGAATACAATTGGCTGAACTTGAAAATATTTTTACAGGATTAAACACAGCAGTAATAAAGACAGGAGCAGGAATAGCTCAGCAGTGGTGGTGGTAAAGTCTGTGGCAGCAGAAGAAGCAAGTCCAGGACCATGCAGGCTCTTGTGGTCATGGGATCAGGGCACAAGAGAAAATGTGGTTTTTGTGTTAAACCATGTAGCATATAAGTGAGGAAAGTGGCACAAAACCAGTATCAACACAAGGGCTGGCATTTCAAAGAACTGGGTAAGATTTCTGCTAAAGGTGCATTTTTCTTTGAGATATCTAGACACCAAAGAATTACCTCAGTGAAATGTTGGTATAGCCATAGTCAAGAATGTGTGTGTGTTACAGTAAATGTCAAAGTTAGCAAATGTTGACCATTACCACAAATTCTTAACAGTTCAGGAGGCATTGAGAATGTCAGAAAGCTGACTTTTATTGGTAAAAATTCAAGGTTAACCATGTCTTCCTCCTGCTGCTCCTCCTCCTCCGGCTAACAAGCACATTTCATCCTCTTTCCTGTCACCATAAATGGTGACCTTTGCTTACCATGATGCACTAGTAAAATGTCCAAACCAGGCCTTGTGATTTACGCATTTACCTGTACATTTTGAGGCCAATCACTCAATTTCATCCTACTTTCCATTGTTTACTAGTAAATGTTAGTATTTACTAAGGTCAGCAGTAACCAGCCATTGTGATGATTACTGGTCAGTCTCAAGAACCACCAAGTGCCTTCAGTGAATGATCCAATTTTGTTATCTTTCTCATCATTAAATGATAAATGTCAGCATTTATAAGGGCATACAAGAGATAAAGGTGGCAGGCAATTCAGTTCAGGAAACATAACATTGGATCTAGCAGATGTAGGTTGAAATACTATGTCAGTCACGGGCTTAGAGAATTTAGGTTTCTCATTCAGTAAAATTCAAGACAAATTAACAACCTTGTCCATATGGCCGGTTGCTTTCTCTTCTCTTCTCTTCTCTTCTCTTCTCTTCTCTTCTCTTCTCTTCTCTTCTCTTCTCAAAACCCAAATAGAACTGTCCTAATGGCAAGCTGATGATGTGGCATCTTAAAGGCTTAGGGTGCAATCTTATGTATGTTTAGTCAGAAAAAAATCCTACAACTCCTAGCATCCCACAGCCAGCATGTAGGACTTTTTTTTCCTGTCTAAACATGCATAGGATTGCATCCAAAGTGAGGTATTTTGTGGACACTGTCCACTTCATCAGATGCCTGAAGTGTTGGTAGATTTATATACTCATGTTGTGGTAGGGAATGTAAACGGCGTGATCTGAGGGAATTGAAATGCAAAAAGTACTGACAGTGATATTACCTTAACAGTTGCCATTCACAAAATGTTGTGTTATCACAAGGGTGGGTGGGTGACCTTACCTTCTCAGAACCTGTAGATATGCAGTGAAGGTAAATATGGCAGTATATATGCTATTATTTGTGAGGCAGCATTTCCTTCCCCCAAAACTGATGACAACCACTAACGTAGACGGCTGTAAAGGGGGATTAGACAAATTCATGGGGGAAAAGGCTTTCAGTGGCTACTTGTCATGATGGCTATATACAACCTCTTGGATCAGAGAGATCCTGAGTACTAGTTGCTTGCTATTGCCCTCATGTCATGGTCGTGGGCTTTCCAGAGGCATCGGTTGGCCCCTGTGAGAAACAGCATGCTGGACTAAATAGGCCTTTGGTCTGATCCAGCAGGGCCCTTCTTATGTTCCCACCAGACAAGAAGGAAATAGATCAGTGCCAGGGTGACCTCTTTGCAAGCATAGTACTAACAAAAGAAAATAGCTACCCACACAAGCACTGTGGTTGTGTGCACTGGCCCTTTGTTACACAACAGGGGGATTCAGAGGATATCAATAGTTTAATGATAATGCTGCCCCTCCTGAGAGAGACACTAGGAGTTATGAGGGAAGCTTAAGTTCTCATATACCTCTTCCTCCCCTCCTTCCTCTTGCTTTCCAGCAAGCCTGTGAGAACTAATTAGTTCATGTTTGTTGAGTTCTGCAAAGGTGGAGGAAATTGTGTAAGAATGAAGTATTATTATCATTACAGGCAGGTGCTATTAAGGCAATGGCTATACACTTATGTGTCATTTCATACTTAATGAATGCATAATAATTGTCTGCTTAAACCTAGAGGTAAATCTTCTTTCAGACACTTTCTTCATTAAAGCAATTATGTAAACTTTCTGATGGGTGATTGGATCTTAAAAATTCAAATTTTGATTCTCAGTTTTTACATTTATAGAACACAATTGGAACATCATCAACAAATAGAATCAGGGAAGGAACTCATAGGCCTAAAAGTAAAAAGAGATAATATAAAAGGATGGAAAGTAAGAAGTAAAATTGCTAATGAAAACGTTCATTAATGTTCTGTTCATAAATGACCTGGAATTAGGAGTGATCAGTGAAGTGGCCAAGTTTGCCGATGACACCAAATTATTTAGGGTGGTTAAAACAAAAAAGGGATTGTGAAGAAGGCTGCAGGTGGAGGGGAAATCCATTCCTCCAGTGGTTTCCATTCCACAGGCAGATGGCCAGCACTGGATCCAACCCATGGTCTTAGCACAGGCATTGCAGATACTAGAGCATTATGATACAGACCAGCACTTCAGTAGCTGACTGTTCCAAAGCCTGATGTAGGAGACCAGGAAGGCAGAGCCTGTTTCCCACCTCCCAGCTGAGCAGAGCAGAGCAGAGCAAGCTGCTCCAGCTGGTCCAGGGACTACAGAAGCAAGCAAGCTCCCAGGGAGCGAGCAACCAGAGCGAGCAAACAGGGGGAGCAAACAGGAGTTGGCCAGGGGAGTTGCAGTGGTTGAAGAGACAAAGGAGACAAAGGAGACAGAGGCTAAGAGGTAAGTGGGCTGCAGGAAGCCCAGGGGGCTGCCCTTTATCCTTCTGATTGGCTGTGAGCTCACCAGGTGCTTCTGAGAGCTCCAACTGAATTGGGTGTGTGTGGCCTGAGTACTCCCAGCAGCTGAGTGGGCGGGAAGCTTCAGTCTGTTTCCCGCCTCCCAGCTGAGCTGAGCAGAGCAGAGCAGAGCAGAGCAAGCTGCTCCAGCTGGTCCAGGGACTACAGAAGCAGGCAAGCTCCCAGAGAGCGAGCGAACAGAGCGAGCGAGCAGGGGGAGCAAACAGGAGTTGGCCAGGGGAGTTCGGCAGGGGAGGTCAAGGGGGAGGCCCCTAACATTTTTTTTAATTTTAAATTTTTTCATTAAATTTTATTTTTTAACTAACTTTTTTCCATTTATTTGTCTTGTAACACACATTTTCACGCAAGTAGGACTCTGCTTTTAACCTCTACTGAGTAGAGGAACAGGCACAGGCTAGTCTAGAACAATCAGAAAGCTAGACACAAAAAGGGAAAAGAGGCTATGGAAGGACAAGACTCTCCAGTGGTGGTGACCTGCAAGGTGTGTGCAATGGTTGTTTTCTTGCCTAAGAACAACATGGCCTACATCTGCAACAAGTGCAAGTTGATCACGCTGCTGGAAGAAAAAGTAAGTGGACTGGAGCGGTGACTGTCGACCCTCCGGGGAATAAGAGAGCACAAAGAGTTCTTGGACAGAATGGGGGAACTACAGCAGCAAAGGGAAGACCAGAAGCTTGAAGAGCAACAGCAAGATGAGGCAGAGGCAGGTGGGACGGTGCTGTTCGTTCATGTCCTGCTTGTGGGTTCCTGGTCGGCAGCTGGTTGGCCATTGTGTGAACAGAATGCTGGACTAGATGGACCCTTGGTCTGATCCAGCATGGCCTTTTTATGTTCTTATGTTAGATTCCAGCAAATGAATAAATGTAGAGGGAGAACCATGGAAAGAGAGTTGTAGACCCTTGGTCTGATCCACATGGCTGTTCTTTTGTTCTTATGGCTATTGGGTGGTAGAGAAATTTAATAAATAAATGAATGAAGGGAAAATTAATTACTTTTTAAAACAAGCTTCTCTCCTCATAGTGCTGTTGTGGTGGGACACCCCAGGGCTGGCCCAAGACATTTTGTGGCCTGAGGCAAAGGACAAGATGGTGGACCATTCCAGATAGAGAATGGGCACTGAGGACAGGATAGTGTCTTCTACCACATCTGAAGGCAGCAGGCTAGGTTAGGGGGCACACACAACTATGTCCTCTGGCACTTTGCCACAGCTCGCTCACCATTCTGCCTCCACCTGCCATCTCACCCCCAGCAACTACTGCCTGAGGCAGCTGCCTCACTCCACCTAGTGGTAGGACTGGCCCTATGGCACCTATTCACTCTGGCCCTTCAGCACAGTTATTACTGTTGTGGTTATTATTATTGTTATTGTTATTATTATTATTAACACCTCCATACCTCCCCATAGCTGAAGCTCTCTGAGCAGTTTATAAAGGCTATTAGAGTCACAGAACCACTGTCTCCACTATCGAATCCAGCAGCCCTATGTTGGGAGCACCATTTCAGGTGTGTGTAGAGAGAGAGAGATGTAAGTGGGGCGTTGCGAGATTCAAAATACCTATGTTTGGGTATCTTGAAGGTTATATCGCAAAAACAAACACACATGAGTCTGTTTCAAGAGCATTTGTGGTTATTTTTGGCGCCTCATAATAATCAGAAATTGGTGCCCCTGAGGGTGAATAGTTAGTGGCCTGAAATATGGGACCGGGGGACAGGGCACTGCTCCCGGCACACTTTCAATGAAACCCCGTCTAGCCCTCCCATCTCCCAACGAAAACAGAGCAGGGCAATTAGGCAACTAATAAACACATTGCCAGCAAGCTCAGTACTGGCAAAGCCATTGCAAAAGCATTTCAGGGTTTTCCCCTCTTGTCAGAGGAGGGTTCCTGCAGTATCACACAACCTGTCCAAATGTGTATTTAAACCACAGTTTCACTCCTGTAGGTTGGAAGCATCCTTTGGGCACTAGGAGTTGCACTGATATATATTTTATTTTATTTTATTTTATTTGTAAAATAAATAAAATATCAGCTTTCTGTCTAGACTCTAGACACAATAATATTTTTTTAAAGGTCTATCAAAGTGCAGTGTTGTGAGCTCCCCCCACTGGTCTAAAGGGTGAAAGCCACCAAAATAAGTTGGTGGGAACTGGATGCTGTGAGAAGAGATGAAAAGAGAGGGGATGGACGATCCTAGTGATTCATTCATCAAAAAACGAAACTAGGTTCTCTGTAAACTTGGCATTTAAATGGATGAAAGTCGTCTAGTCTAAGCTGTGCCACACTGCAGATCTGTCTGCATCCAGCCCCCATAGTTTGCATCTAGGATAGTTTGCATTCCTGGATTCAAGGTTGGAGTCAGCGCTCTGACCCTGGACCCAGGAGTCCAAGCTCCCTGCCCTCCCCCCCTCTCGCAGCCAGTGCAGAGAGAACCATGCCAGCTGCTTCTCTGAGGTCGCAAAAGCAACTTTGGAGAGAAGTGAAAGGAGGTGGTTTTGTGGGCGGGGAGGGTTGGGGACAGAGGAGTGGGGATATGAGCTATCCCCAGTCTCCTTCCCTTCTCCTCTGCAGAGTCCTAGGTAGGTGGGAAAAAATCCTGTCTAGCCAAAATGCAGAGTGGGAGAAGTCACCTCTGTGGTCCTCTTGCTCTGCATAGGATGCCTGTCAGCCTCTGAGTTCAGAGGGTCACGGGCATCTGGATAGGGTTGCACCCTTATTTATACATTGGTGTTCATCAGGCACCTTCAGGTAGGTTTGATTGCCCAAGACCACTGCCAAGCCCTCAAAAACAAGGAGAGAAGTCTATTCATATTCACAGACGAAGTTGGCATAACCTAATGTGATTTTTGTTCCATGCTCCATAGAGTCCCGCCACTGATCTTGGACATTGTACATGCACCTTCACATTTCCCTATGCAGTGGAGAGAAGGCAGTTGCAGTTCCTCCTGCCTGTTCCCTTCCCTGTCCTGTACCAACCCTCCTCCTGCTCATCTGCTACAGCAAGCTGGTCCTCAGGTGTTCTGCAAAGTGACAGAGGAGTTGGATCACTTGACCAGGAGGAAACATGGATGGGAAACTGTAGATGTCTTGTCTTATTCATTGTATTTATTTGTTAATAATACTTATATACCAAATAATAAAATCCCTAAGCGGTTCACATATAAATATTAAAAATCACATTTAAACACATGATTAAAAACCATTACAACTACAGAACCAAGTGGTTACAATAACACTGTCTTCAGTGTGCCTGGGGGAAGAGGCGGCAACCCTAGGTCACCACTCGAAAACTGACTCCAACCACCAGTGCAGAAAGCAAAGATGCAAGAGTGCAACTCCTGACCAGAAATGCCCAATAGGAGCAGGCAACAAAAATGGCTGCCTTGCTACCTACAATGGCTTCTTATTGCCATCAAATCAACATTCAAGTCAGTTGCTCCTTCTAAACAACTTGAGGCTGGAGTTGGCTAGAGACTGCCTCCTGTACCAAGCTCACATCCTGAGGCCATCCTGTGCTCCTTATTTTCACCTTACCATGATATAGGAAAGAAGCATTTTCTTCATAAAACAAATATTGTCTTTCCTTGTTATTTATTCCCTAGCCATTCCATAATGTACCCAAGATGGCTTACAACCTTAAAAAATGAGGCAAAGACACTCTAGCTCCATGCCACAAAGACAGAACTGGGTATAAATAACTAAATTATTATATAAGTTTTAAAGAGCCAAGCAAACTTGTTTTGTACAGAAACTCAAGGAAGGAGTGAAAGACAGAGAGAGAAAGGTGTTTTGACCTTTACCAGCACATTCTTTAAAAAATCTAGGGGTAGCCATTTTAGTCTGTTGCAGCAAAAACAAAAGAGTTTTGTGAGTCTTAGGACACAATCCTGTGGCTGCTAAACAGCGGCAAGACAGCCATAGCATTTTTTGATTTTTGGGAACTGACCTAGGAGCTCGTGGTCATAGGTGGTGCAGATCATCCTGCGCTCTGCACTTGGAAGAGCAGTGCAGAGCAGGAGGAAAAGGGACATTCCGCCAGCTCCAAACCACTCTGGCTAGACAGCTGAAATCAGCCATCTAGCCAGTAATGCAGGGCAGCCAGAGCACAGAGAAGATCCCCTCTGCACTCTACCCACCCTGCATTGGATAGGTGGTCACCTCTGAGTTCGGAGGCAGCCGCTTATCCTGATAGGATTGCTCCCTCCAAAACTCACAAATTTATTATGGTATAAATTTTCATTGACTAGAGTTAGGGATATACAGATTCATTTTCTGTGTTTTGCAGATTATCAGGCATCTTTTATTCCATCATCCGCTCATTGACAGCATCACATTTTTCGAACCAGAATGTCATTCTTCTTGCGCTAATGTGCACTTGTGCTAATGCACATTAGTTAATTAGAGAATTAACACTAATACTCATTAACTAATGTGAATTTGCATGGGAGTGCAAGTGCAAACGTATTAGTGAAAATGCCCCCCAAATGGTTCACAAGTCCATGAAATCCACGTGACTTGGAAGAAGCTGGCCTGCTGCAGAATCCACAGATTCACAGACATCCAAACTCATTTGAAGCTGTTGCAGATTTCTCCAGCATCCCTAACTAGAGTACACTTCATCATCTGCATGAAGGGTTATCGCGAGTTAAAGGTACATAAACATGTGGTGGTGTGATTGTGCACAGTGAGGTCAGAGGGAAATGAAATGCTGAAAGTACAGACAGTAACAACCATGTTATTGTCCAGAGAGCTGTAGCTCATTGATGATATGTTTGACTGGTTTTAGCTGTAAGCTGTAGGTGACAAGTGATGTTCTGTCATTGACTCTTCTAGGTCTGTCCTGTAGTAAATTATTCTTGGGTACAGGTCTGGCCTTGTCTATCTGTTGTTGTTTTTTCTTCACTTCATTGGGTGAGTATTGTAATATGAGAAATCTCTGTTGCAAATCCTTATGTTATGAGTCTCTGTCTGACGGGTCTGAATGATGCAGTTGTACTTTAGGGCTGCAGACAGTAGATTTTGTGTTCTGGGTGGAAGCTGGAAGGTTGTAAGTATGTGTAGCTATTGGTAGGTTTTGGATACAAAGTAGGGCTTAAATTTCCATTATGTACTTGTACATTAGTATCCAGAAAGTAAACTTGTTGTGTGGATTTGTCTAGGCTCAGGTAGGTGGTAAAGTGAAATTACTGAAGTCCTGCTGGAACTTTTCAAGTGCCTTATGTCCATGAGTCTAGATGTTAAAGATGTCATCAATGTAAAAATAGCAGACTGCTTTGGCTAGGGATGGACAAATCATTCTATATCTGGTCATGTCAGTTTTGCATGATGCCCACTTTGTCAGGTGCATGAAGTGTTATCCTCTGTTGGTATGTTTTAGAAGATAGAATTCACCTTCTCTGTAGCCATGTGTTGATCAGCCAACTGATGAAAATGCTTCATCCATCTGACAAAGTGGGTTTCCTTTGAGTCCATGAAAGCTTTTGCTGCACAGTACCATTGAAGATGTTTGAAAGTAAGTCTGGCTGCATTTGTTTTTTGTTGGTTTGCAACGACAGACTAACATGGCCACCCCTCTGGAATTCCTTACATTTGATAAGTAAAATGTTATCAGTGATGGTGCTAGTCAGAGAAGGCGGGAGGAGAAGCATCCAATAAAACTCCAAATTCATCTCAAGGGGAGAGACGGATTTGCTGCTGTTTCCACATCTGCTGTTGTTGACAACATTGTGACACCTGAACCCTCCTCGTCCCCTCTGTGCTGTGTGACAAGCCTAATATCATGATTCAAACAGCCCTCACTGTTTCTTCATCAGTGTTAAGTACTCTGAAGGTCATGGGCAACAGAGCCCCCTGACGCAAGCTACCAAAGGTCAGATCGTGCTTCAGTTTTGGTCTGAATATTTTCCGCCTGCTTTCCCGTTTCCTGAGGCTGCTAAGATGAGGAGGTTCAGAATCCTCATCTCCCCCTTCCCCTTTCTCTCTTCCTACTGCTCTAATTTATTTCAATTTGCTGTGCTTTCAGCATTAAGGGGGAGAGGAATAAGGCATGATTGTGTCTGCAGAGTGCAAAATAAAACACCCAGGCTGCAGTCTGTATGTTGGTTAAGCTGGCATGAGATTTAAGCTGTCTGACTTCAATGGAACTAACGGCCTGATCCTATGTAGAGTTAGGCTTTCCTGGACCCATTGAAATTGATGGGCTCAGGCATGCCTGGCTCTGTGTAGGATCAAACTGTAAATCAGCAGCTGGGGGGAAAAGAAATCAATACTTCAGGGTCGACAGATTCCAAGCTTTTAGGATCTGCTCTTTTAATTTTTTTGTTTACTGTTCTTTTTATCTTGAGATCCACCAGCTGGAACCTGGTGCAAGAGATACACACTTAGGGTGATTCCAGATGAGAATTTATTTTGCAACCCCCCCCCGCCCCCCACCTGTTGCCTTCATTTCAGCAGTATGATTTAGTAGGAGAGGAACAAATCATTTTGTTGCTGTTATTGTTAAGCATTTGGGAGTTAGAAACAGGGATGCTGGGGAAATTCGAGACGGACTAAAATGAGCTCTGATTTCTAAGGATCTGACCTGTGTAATCCGCTGTGGAGTGACTAGGGGTGGACAAAAGGCACTTACCTTTCGTCGAAGCTTGTTCACGGTGGGGGGAGGCGCTTTGCGGCTCCCCCCGTGAAGTTCAGGCCGGGGGGGGAGGCTTCCCGCCTCGCCCGGCCGAAATTCAGGCCGGGGAGGAGGCTTCCCGCCTCGCCCGGCCGCGAACTCCATTGTTTTTTTTTTAAAAAACAACCGCCCCCGTGATAGGCTACGTGACGATTAACGTAGCCTATCACGGCTAGATCTGCAAAGTCAGCTGTGATAGGCTACGTTAATCGTCCCGTAGCCTATCACGGGTGGCTTTAAAAAAAAAAAAAGCACGTACGCTAATGGCGGCCCCCATAGGGAGCCGCCATTCGTGTTCCTTATTTAGTCGCTGTAGTCTACATAAATGTTTACGTAGACTACGGCGAAAATAAGGGCAACGCTATTTGCGTTGCCCTTATTTTCGCCGTAGTCTACGTAAATCTTTACGTAGACTACAGCGACCAAATAAGGAACAGGAATGGTGGCTCCCTATGGGGGCCGCCATTATCCGTACGCGCTTTTTTTTTTTTAAAGTCACCCATGATAGGCCATGTGACGATTAACGTAGCCTATCATGGCTGACTTTGCAAATCTAGCCGTGATAGGCTACGTTAATCGTCACGTAGCCTATCATGGGGGCGTTTTTTTTTTTTTCTTTTATTGGAATGACGGCGGCAGCAGCCGGTCGAAAGACCGGCTGCCGCTCCTGCCCCGCTCGAACACCCGCCGAACCGCTGGCCGGACCCGCCGCCGGGAGGGACATTCGGCGAAGGTAAGTCCCGTCCCGGGGGGGGTGCGGGGTGCGGGGGGGGGTGCAGAGGATTTCTCCCCGAAACTTGTTTGGGGGGCCGAACACGTTGGCGCTTGGCCCCCCGAAGTTTCGGGGAGAAATTCTCCGCCATCCCTAGGAGTGACTGCCTCAGGCTGCACTGAGTCTGTGGACTTTTGGATGTTTTTTTTTTTTACTTTCCTGAAATTTACACATATAAATTCATAGGAAAATACATACGTTTATGCTGAGGAAATGTTGAATGGAATGGGAGACAATGTGCTAAATGCTACATACTAAGGTAAATTATGTAAATACTTACGAAACTACTTGCGTAATTATTTGAGTATTTTCCCGCATGACAAAAAAAAAATATCATCTGTCTGTGGGCAGATGATGGAACAGAAGGTACCTGACTATCTGCGAAATGCAGATGGAGTGGATTTTACACAGTCCGTACATACCTAGTTAGAAAGCCTTCCTGATCTACTGCAAATCACCCAGAGATCTATCAGTACATCCTGAACTACCTTCTGCCCATCCCTGCTGTAGTTGGTTTACAGACTGAGTTGCTAGAGGACAGACAGAAGTGTAGGGCCCTGTGTTAGAGCCCTGTTTCACAGGTGGGCAGTCTGTGGGCCAGGTGTAGCTTCTGAGGGATGGTTAGACAAACCCCTGGAGGAGAAGGCTATCAGTGGCTACTAGTCCTGATGGCTATGTGGCGTGCTGCCTCCAGTATCAGAGGCAGTATGCCTCTGTACACCAGTTGCTGGGGAACATGGGTGGGAGGGTGCTGTTGTGCTCGTGTCCTGCTTGTGGGATCCTAGTCAACAGCTGGTTGGCCACTGTGTGAACAGAATGGACTAGATGAACCCTTGGTCTGATCCAGCATGGCTCTTCATGTGTTTATATGGTTTCCGCAGTCCTTTGAGACTCTTGCTAGAAGCCTAGGATTCAAAGCTTTATAGGTTTCTAGTCCTCAAGATGCACAGGCAAATTTATTTATTTATTTATTCATTCATTCATTCATTTCATTTCATTTCATTTCATTTCATTTCATTTCATTTCATTTCTATACTTCCCAATAGCCAGAGCTCTCGTATGATACAAATTTAAAGTATCAATGCATGCTGAAGTTTCAGAAACAAGGGGATGAAAAGGCAGCAGAAACTCTTAGCCAGACCAGGATTTCTGAGAGGCAGCACAGGGGTAATCACCACATTAAGATCCCAGAAAAGAGATGTCACACAATAAATAGAAGATGCCTGTCTGATGCTTGGCATGATTCATCCTATCTATGAAAATGATATGGAAATTATTTATTTATTTAATATTCCAAATTATCTGGAACCTTTGACTTATGGCTCTTGTTTGATGTTGCCCATGAAAAGGAGCCAAGACTATTGTTCAAATACGTTATGCTGAGCGAGTCGACCATTGTGTACAAGTGGCTTGAATAACAGTTTCTAGACATCCCCAGTGGGGAAATGTGCAAACAAAGGTAATCTTGGTTAAACCAACATGAAATGCAGATTTCTGTGTCTGTATTTAAGTCTAACATTGAGATACTTTCAAACTAGACATTATGGTGGTTTTGTTTTATATTCCATTGTGCTATACAAAGCTGTTATTGCTATGCTTGAGGAAAGGGCATTTGGTATCCATTGTGTTAGTTATTTCATAATTTCTGGTTCTTTCTGAATCTGTTTGCTGATCCTGGATGCTAAGTTGTCTTCCACAAATAGTGATGCCTTTCTGCAATACTCCATCAAAGTTAAAGGTTTAAAAAAAACCCATGAGCCATGAAAGAGTAATTCACAGGGTTGCCATATCCCAATTTTCCAAATCCAGACAACCTAATTTCCATAACATGGAAATGAGGAGCTGCAATCATGCAAATTAGATGCACCAATTGAGCACACAACATTTGCATGATGTGTAGGATCTTCTGCCAACTGCCAGAAACACTGAGGGAAGGAGATGTACAAGGTTGTGTTACTTGGCCAAATGGTACTGCCAAGAAAGAAAGAACAACACTTGCTCGAGGAATTCCACTTTGCAGTTACATTTCCCCAATCTCAAGCAGAAGTTCTGCAGAAATTCCAGCTGCCAATTCAAATTTGGGTGGCTTTCAGATACATATCAGTTAATTTAACTTTGTAAACTCTCATACTTGAAGAAAAACATCCTAGATGTCTTCATGCACGCATCTTTTGCTCGTGATTCCACTTCAGTTGCAGGTAGGTGGCCTAATGAAGGTCTCTAGGACTCAAACGATGGCATGCAAGACTCAGAGGCAAGAGCCCTCCCTGTGCTGCCATGGAGATACTGCAGCCCAGCAGGTAAATCTAAACCTTGTCTTGTCCATGAGGCATTGTCAGAAGTACCAACTTGTCAAATAATTTTTGCAACAGCCTTTTCCCAAAACCATTCAACTGCATACATAATAAGGAATATTGAACCAAACTTCAACTTAGGAGAATGGAAATTTGAATTTTGTAAGAAAATTAAAGCTAGGATAATCCCTGCCTTGAAAATGACACTTGCTGAAGACATTATGACAATGGTGGCAACCTGGAGCTTTACAATCAAGATTCCTGTAAATTACAGCTGGATCTTAACTTTGCTATATACACTTGTTATATGTTATATATTCCAAATATATGAATATATGTTATATATTCCAAAATATTGGAAGAGCAAAAAGGAAAAAGGAATAGTAGTTAGTAGGATTTGTTGTTGTTCAGTCGTTCAGTCGTGTCCGACTCTTCGTGACCCCATGGACCATAGCACGCCAGGCCTTCCTGTCCTGCGCTCTCTCCCGGAGCGTGCTCAAGTTCATATTCATTGCATCCGTGATGCTATCTAGCCATCTCATCCTCTGCCGTCCCCTTCTCCTTTTGCCTTCAGTCTTTCCCAGCATCAGGGTCTTTTCCAGGGAGTTTTCTCTTCGCATTAGGTGGCCAAAATATTTGAGCTTCAGCTTCATTATCTGTCCTTCCAATGAGCACACAGGGTTGATTTCCTTTAGGATGGACTGATTGGACCTCCTTGCAGTCCAGGGCACTCGTAAGAGTCTTCTCCAGCACCACAGTTCGAAAGCATCAATTCTTCGGCGCTCAGCCTTCCTTATAGTCCAGCTCTCACAGCCATACATTACTACTGGGAAAACCATAGCTTTGATTAGACGGACCTTTGTCGGCAAGGTGATGTCTCTGCTTCTTACTATGCTGTCTAGGTTTGCCATAGCTTTCCTCCCAAGGAGCAAGCGTCTTTTAATTTCATGGCTACAGTCACCGTCTGCGGTGATCTTGAAGCCCAAGAAAGTAAAATCTGTCACTCCTTCCATTTCTTCCCCTTCTATATGCCAGGAAGTGATAGGGCCAGATGACATGATCTTAGTTTTTTTAATGTTGAGTTTCAAACCAGCTTTTGCACTCTCCTCTTTCACCCTCAACAAGAGGCTCTTGAGATCCTCTTTGCTTTCTGCCATTAGGGTGGTATCGTCTGCATATCGGAGGTTGTTGATAATTCTCCCAGCAATCTTAATTCCGACCTCTGATTCATCCAACCCGGCATTTCTCATGATGTACTCTGCATATAAGTTAAATAAGCAGGGTGACAATATGCAGCCTTGTCGTACTCCTTTCCCAATTTTGAACCAATCGGTTGTTCCATGTCTGGTTCTTACTGTTGCTTCTTGACCCTCGTACAGGTTTCTCAGGAGACAGGTAAGGTGGTCTGGTACTCCCATCACTTTCAGAATTTGCCACAGTTTGTTGTGATCCACACAATCAAAGGCTTTAGCGTAGTCAATGAAGCAGAAATAGACGTTTTTCTGGAATTCTCTTGCTTTCTCCATGATGCAGCGAATGTTGGCGATTTGATCTCTAGTTCCTCTGCCTCTTCGAAACCCAGCTTGTACTTCCGGTAGTTCTCGGTTCGCATACTGCTGAAGCCTAGCTTGTAGGATTTTGAGCATCACCTTGCTGGCATGTGAAATGAGCGCAATTGTGCGGTAGTTTGAACACTCTTTGGCGTTGCCCTTCTTTGGAATTGGAATGTAAACTGACCTTTTCCAGTCTTGTGGCCACTGTTGAGTGTTCCAGATTTGTTGGCATATTGAATGCAGCACTTTAACAGCATCATCTTTTAGGATTTTAAATAGCTCGGCTGGAATACTGTCATCTCCGCTAGCTTTGTTGTTACTAATGCTTCCTAAGGCCCACTTGACTTCACTCTCTAGGATGTCCGGCTCAAGTTCAGTGACCGCACTATCATGGCTATCAGGGACATTAAGATCTTTCCTGTATAGTTCTTCTGTGTATTCTTGCCACCTCTTCTTAATCTCATCTGCTTCTGTTAGGTCCCTGCCTTCTTTGTCCTTGATCATGCCCGTCTTTGCACAAAACGTTCCCTTGAGATCTCCAATTTTCTTGAAGAGATCTCTAGTCTTTCCCATTCTGTTGTTTTCCTCGATTTCTTTGCATTGTTCATTTAAGAAGGCCTTCTTGTCTCTCCTTGCTATTCTCTGGAACTCTGCATTCAGTTGGGTATATCTTCCCCTTTCTCCTTTGCTTTTCGCTTCCCTTCTTTCGTGAGCTACTTGTAAAGCCTCATCAGACAGCCACTTGGCTTTCTTGCATTTCTTTTTCTTTGGGACGGATTTCGTTGCTGCCTCCTGAACAATGTTACGGACCTCCGTCCATACTTCCTCAGGCACTCTGTCTATCAGGTCTAATCCCTGAAATCTATTCCTCACCTCCACTGTATATTCATCAGGGATATGATTTAGGTCATACCTGAATGGTTTAGTGGTTTTCCCTACATTCTTCAATTTAAGCCGAAATTTTGCAAGAAGCAGCTCATGATCTGAGCCACAGTCAGCTCCAGGTCTTGTTTTTACTGACTGTATGGAGCTTCTCCATCTTTGGCTGCAAAGGACATAATCAATCTGATTTCGATATTGACCATCTGGTGACGTCCATGTGTAGAGTCGCCTCTTGTGCTGTTGGAAAAGAGTGTTTGCTATGATCAGCGTGTTCTCTTGGCAAAACTCTATTAGCTTTTGTCCTGCTTCATTTTGTACACCAAGGCCATGCCTGCCTGTTATCCCGGTGATTTCTTGACTTCCTACTTTAGCATTCCAATCCCCTATGATGAAGAGGACATCTTTTTTGGGTGTTAGTTCTAGAAGGTGTTGTAGGTCTTCATAGAACCGATCAACCTCAGCTTCTTCGGCCTCAGTGGTTGGGGCATAGACTTGAATTACTGTGATGTTGAATGGTTTGCCTTGGATTCGTACTGAGATCATTCTATCATTTTTAAGATTGTACCCCAGTACTGCTTTTCCCACCCTTTTGTTGACTATGAGTGCTACTCCATTTCTTCTAAGGGATTCTTGCCCACAATAGTAGATATTATGGTCACCTGAATTAAATTCGCTCATGCCTGTCCATTTTAGTTCGCTGATTCCCAAGATGTCGATGTTCAATCTTGCCATCTCATGTTTGACCACCTCCAGCTTACCTTGATTCATTGATCTGACATTCCAGGTTCCTAAACAATATTGTTCTTTACAGCATCGGACTTTCTTTTCACCACCAGACACATCCACAGCTGAGTGTCCTTTCGGGTTTGGCCCAGCCGCTTCACTCTTTCTGGCGCTACTTGGAAATACCCTCTGCTCTTCCCCAGTAGCATATTGGACACCTTCCGACCTGAGGGGCTCATCTTCCGGCATCATATCTTTTAGCCTTGTGATACGTTCCATGGGGTTTTCTTGGCAAGAATACTGGAGTGGGTTGCCATTTCCTTCTCCAGTGGACCACATTTTGTCAGAACTCTCCGCCATGACCTGTCCGTCTTGGGTGGCCCTGCACGGCATAGCTTATGGCTTCACTGAGTGACGCAAGCCCCTTCGCCAAACAATGCAGTGATCCATGAAGGGGAGTTAGTAGGATAGTGATGGGCAAAAAAGAGTAAAATTTGAACACGCAAAGCTGATTTAATCTGAGTCAGACCATTTAGTTCAGTATTACGGCAGCAGCTGTCTGGGATATGACCGGATATTGTTTTAGGAGGAGGCCTGAGTAGGCATATACAACAATTAGTCAAGCCTCCCCCAGCATGGTGCCCTCCATATGTTTTGGACATCAACTCCCATCAGCCCCAGCCAGCATGGCCAATGGCCAGGAATGCTGGGAACTGAAGTCTTTGAAGGAACAGAATGGTCCTCCATTTTTGTATTTATTTTGGTTTTTAGTATATTGTGGGTTTAAGTGTGCATGGGTGTGCACTAGTTTCAGCCAAAATATTTAAGGGTTTAGAGGTCAAAGGTTTAGTTAGAATGTAGTGGCCAGACCAATGGCCAGCATGGCTAATGGGCAGAGATAATGGGAGGTTTAGTCCAGAAGGGGCAGGGGCTGTGGTGGTGTCACAGGTTCCGTTCCGTCCCCCTGGTCTAATTGGTAGATACCTTGAAAAATCCACACAGATGTGTCAGTGAAGAAATCTGTGTATTTGAGCAAAGGTCCGTCTCATTCATGATGCATTTTTTTTAGTTAAAGACACTCTGACTACAGCTAACAATTTTGAATCTTAGTACTTCACCTTACTTGTATTGTGGATTAGGGCCAACTATTAACATTCCAGATTCATGCCACTGGGTGCATGAAAAATACATAAAGGGATAGTTAAAGCTGCAGTCCTAACCTTAGCTACTAGGCAAATTGCATTGAACTCAGTCAGGCTTACTTCTGAGGAAATATATTTAAATGTATGCTGTAAAGTTTGTTGTTTATTCGGTCAGTTGCTTCCGACTCTTCATGACTTCATGGATCAGCCCACGCCAGAGCTTCCTGTCGGCCATCGCCACCCCCAGTTCCCCCAAGGTCGAGTCTGTCACCTCCAGAATATCATCCATCCATCTTGCCCGTGGTTGGCCCCTCTTCCTTTTGCCTTCCACTTCCTCTAGCATCAGCATCTTCTCCAGGGTATCCTGTCTTCTCATTATGTGGCCAAAGTACTTCAGTTTTGCCTTTAATATCATTCCCTCAAGTGAGCAGTCTGGCTTTATTTCCTGGATTATGGACTGGTTTGATCTTCTTGCAGTCCAAGGCACTCTCAGAATTTTCCTCCAGCACCACAGTTCAAAAGCATCTATCTTCCTTCGCTCAGCCTTCCTTATGGTCCAGCTCTCGCAGCCATAGGTTACTACGGGGAATACCATTGCTTTAACTATGTGGACCTTTGTTGTCAGTGTGATGTCTCTGCTCTTAACTATTTTATCGAGATTTGTCATTGCTGTCCTCCCAAGAAGTAAATGTCTTCTGATTTCCCGGCTGCAGTCAGCATCTGCAGTAATCTTTGCACCTAGAAAGACAAAGTCTGTCACTGCCTCCACGTTTTCTCCCTCTATTTGCCAGTTATCAATCAAGCTGGTTGCCATAATCTTGGTTTTTTTGAGGTTTAACTGCAACCCAGCTTTTGCACTTTCTTCTTTCACATTCGTCATTAGGTTCCTCAGCTCCTCCTCGCTTTCAGCCATCAAAGTGGTATCATCTGCATAACTGAGATTGATGCTGTAAAGTAGGTAGGTGAAATTGAATTTAGATAGTTCTGACCATTGTGGGTTTGTTAGGTGGCTGGGTTCTTTCCCAAAATGGAAGGATCAAGAACACAGATTTAGAGGAGCTTGTCAGACTGTCAACCCACTTGTGCCAAAATGCTGCCATGTATAGGTGATTTTGCCCCTCTTGAATTCCCAGCCCAACTTCAGCTTAACCATATTGGGGAGTGTTCTTATTATTAGCACACTCCAATTCAGTGACAATTGGTACCTCAGAAATATATGAGCAAATAGTTAAATGGGTAGGTCAGATTGAATTAGATGCTCCTCTTTGAATGCGTGGCTCTGACGGGGTATTAGAATCCCACACTGATAATAATGAGGAGGACACTTCAGAATGTAGGTTAATGGCCTAGATTGCTGCCGGTTGGCATTGTGTCATGACAGAGCTCTGGGCCATGACTGTGGAATGCTAAAGATTTGGAGATGGGGGTGGGAGTGGGGAAAGAGAGAAGTACACTTGTCCTTGTTAAAAGGAAGTCAAGAACGAGAATCCTGTTGCTATGGATTCGTCTCTCTGAATTCCATTTCCATGGGAATTCAGTGAGCAGCCCATCCTATCAGCCAGCTAATCACCCAAGCTGCAACTCTCAGAGAGCGGTGTTTAACATATCTTGAGCTTGTGGCAAATTGTTGTAGACCTGAAATATCCTGAGCAGCAGCAGCAAAAATGAGGGGGGGGGGAACCCTGAACTACTGTCAGTTCCAGAAGCAAGAGTTGTACACTGTGTATTTTGCATTATGCTCCTTCTACGCCAGGCTTACCCAACCTGGTGCCCTCCAGATCTGTTGGACACCACAGCTCCTATGTTGGCTGGGGGATGCTGGGAGTTGTAGTCCTACACATCTGGGGACACCAGTTTGGGGAAGGCTGTTCTACAATATAAACTTAAACTGATTTCAAGCAGTTTAATTATCATGCCTTCCCAAAAGTACACTGGAGACTCCAGATCTGTGAGGGTGCTGAAAGTTCTATGAGGGAACAAATGAACACTCTAATTGCGCAACAGAACTAAAATTCTCAGAGTTCCTGGGGGAAAGCTATGACAGCTTCATTTGGTTAAAGTGTGTGATACGGTGCTATGTTTTTCATTTTCTTGTTTGGTTGGGAAATATATGCCCTGGCTGGGGCATGCTAGGAGTTGCAGGCCTTTTCTCTGCCTAAACATGCATAGGATTGTGCCCTAATAGACTTGGATAACTACTTACTATGGATGGGAAAACCAGGGATGTTCGAGCTTGGTGAAACTTTCTGAACTTCACTTTGAAGCTTGGTCTGGCTGGGCTCACTTCTTGTTTGTGATCTGTTTTTTGGTTCATCTGTAGGGAAAAGTGTGCATTTCAAATGGGAAAAGTGTGCATTTCTGTGTGCATTTTTCAAAAGTGCACACTTTTCTGCCATTGACTAAAGTGTGAAAATGCATTTTTTGGGGAAAATGTGTATTTCAAAGTGCACATCAAAAATGCATTTTTCGAACATGATGTCAAGTTTGGGAATCTGCAAGGAGTTTTGAAAAAAAAAAAAAAAGTGCTCCTGTTCATGTTTGGGGTTGTGAACAGGCCATGTTGAGCTGAAACAAGCAAGTCATAAGGAAGGTTCTGATTTTGAGACCCCTTCCCCCACAACAAATTACTTAGATGCTGAAAAATGAAATAGGTAGAGGATAAAGTGTGGTGGACAGCTGTAGTGCAGTGGTAAATTTTGAAATGCAGGTGCTCATCATGATGATCTCCATAGCCACACCCCCATGGAGAGTCCAAAAGGGCAGGCAACTATGTTGATCCAGATCTCTCTCTTTCTGTATATTATATATGTATTTTGTATAGTTAATGGATCCAAATTATCCTCTGAAAACTACGCCCCCACCCAATACTTGGCTTCACCACAGGGATAGCTCACAACAATATATTGTTACTGGAGAAGAATCTATTTTCCCACTAGCTTCTGTTAGGATTGCAGCTAAGTGAGGAGGGAACAGGGAAGTGGGGATGGGGGAATGGCAGATGATGTCATTGTCCCTGCTAATCAAAAAGTCCTGGCACTTTGACACCAGTGGTAGACAGCGTTAAATTGTAAACATAGACCAAGAAGTCCTGATTTTAAATCCCTGCTCAGCATGAAGCTCACTGGATGATAGTGACCTTGGGCTAATCTAACTTAGGCCCAGGACCTAACTTGGAACAGGCTGCCACAGAGTCCATATCTGAAACAGGGCAATGACTCATCTTTCTTTCTTTCTTTCTTTCTTTCTTTCTTTCTTTCTTTCTTTCTTTCTTTCTTTCTCTAAAATTATGTATAGGCCACCTTTAAGAATAGAACCACCCTAAGGTGGCATACAAGATTAGAACCACACGAAGCTGATAAAAATCAATAAGAATGTATTCAATAAAAATCCATACAAGCAAAGATCACCAATTAAAATAAATAAAAACAGAACTTACCAGTGAAATGAACAGCCCAGATGTTATGGAGAAGGCCAGCAAAAGCAGGCCTGTCTTCAGAGCTGCCTTGAAGACCTACAAAGAAGGGGCCTGATAAATCCCCAATGGAAGCAGATTCCAGAGGTGCAGGGCCACCAGTGAGAAGGACCTCTCCCTTGTACTCACCGCGCTGACCACCAGGCTGGCTGCTGGAGGCCCCAGTTTGAGACACACACCCACAGAGCTTTATACACACTGAGAGTTGTGTATCATCTGAGTTTCTTGAAAGAAGGGTGGGCCAGACATAACATAGAAAACAAAAACTGGGCTTCATAAATGTCATCAAATATGGTACAATTACTTGAAAAAGAAGGTTTTATGTCAGCTTTTTCCATCCTGACACCCTCCAGATGTGTTGGACTACAAGTCCCATGATCCCCAGCCAGCAGGCCAATTGCTGTGCTGGCTGAAAATGCTGGGAGTTCTAGTGTCCTTCAGAAATGCTAGACTACAACTCCCATCATCACTGGCCACTAGAGGCAATGGTCATGCTGGCTGGGGATGATGGGAGTTGTAGACACCACCCCAGTCTGCAGGCTGGCTGGGGATGATGGGAGCTATAGTCCAACACATCTGGAATGTGCCAGGTTGGGGAAGTTTTTATGCCTATACATTTTATAAAATGTTCTTCAGCATTCTAGGGGGGAAATGTTACATCCCGGTCTGAAAACCTAAATAAGGCATTTCTTGTCTCTGTGGGCGTGAGGCTGGTGCACTTTGTGCTAAATAGCACTGTTTTGTCATTGATGGAAAGCTGTTGGATATAGTTTCCTCTTTCAATTCATTTAGATTTCTAAAGCCTCACTTATGTTGCCTGGGTTAATTTGCAGTCATTTAAAGTAAGGGTTAAGTGAAGGTCACGGGCTACTCTAAATTAGAGGGAAGCTTTTGCAACAATTGCTATGCTGTGACCTTTTCAGTATTTTCTGATTTTTGCTGGCTAGCCAGGCTCTTTATAGTATTGTTAACCTGCGAGAAATACATAGAGTGGTTGTACCCAGTGGTAATGCAACAAATTTTAAAAGGTTAAAGCCATTTTAGGGTAATACAGACATGAAACAGGCACAGAATCCTGTGGAGCCATTCTTTTTCTGATCAGTTTTGCCAACTTTTATGGTATGAAATGGGGACAATGCAAAACATGCCAGTAAATATGCATGCCAGGACAGTCCCAGGATGCCTGTTACAGGAGTGTTTCTCCTTCTGAGCTTACCATGGGCTTTTTCTCTGTCAAGGCCTTGAGTAACCACTGAAGTAAGAATTCACTCTTCATGGGTAATGCATTTCTTGCTCCACTGAAAGTGAATGCTGAATCTGGAAATGTACACTTTTCATCCCATTAAATCATCCAGACTACCTCCAACCACCACCAGATGCACTATGTAGGCAATGCGCATTTCATCAAGGAGCACAGATGGTATTTGCATAGAGCAGACCATGCCTACTGACTTTCAGGGGCATTTTCATATATCAGCAAATCCTCCCAGCAGTGGCCTGCTGTGAAAATGTTCCAGGAGGTCGGTAGAGGACAAGCAGTTGTCTTGTGATGACCATGGAGGCAGCTGTAGGGCTGCCAATTTGTGACATTAAAAATACCTGGTTAGTGGGCAGAGCCAGGAATGGGTTTAATCCAGCCTGCTTCCCTCCAGATGTATTTGACTACAATGCCCATCATTCCCAGCCAACCAGCATTCTAACTGTGTGGTAGAAAGGAGTCAGGATGGACAAATCAGTCTCCTTTCAATCCAATTCATTTTTGCCTTTACCCATGATACTATCCTGCTGTTTCCCGATTTTAATCATCACATAAAAAAAAATGCTGCAGTATTTCTTTATATCTATATCTATAGATCTTGTTCTATTTGATTCAGCACGATGAACATTGTGAGTTTTACATGCATTGTGTAAAGAGCTGAGAAACTGCTTTACTGCATTTAGAGAAAGCGAAGGTCAGTAGGCCATAAAATTCTATTTGCAAATCAGTCAGGGGGCTTGGATCAGGTCATTTTGACTAGGCATTTCCCCAGGGATCACATTTCTAAAGCTTCCCCCTGAAGGAAGTGCTATAATAAGTATAAGAAGGAGAACAGGGGCAGCACCCAAAAGTTAAACAAACCCACCAAAAAGAGGGACAAGCTTCCCTCTTCAGTTCCCAAACTGATGTTCAGACAATAGATATACATAGGGCACAACCCTGTGCATGTTGAGATAGAAAAAAGTCCTACAACTCCCAGCATTCTCTTGCTTGAATGGCTGGCTGGGAAATGCTGGAAGTTGTGGGACTTTTTGAGTCTTACAACTTGGGAGTCCTACAAGTTAGGAGTTGTAGGAGTCAAACTGATGTTCAGTGAGTTGACTCAATGAGTTGGACTCAATGAGTTCAATCAGTTGGACTCAATGAGTTGCACTAAAACTGATATTCAGTTAGTTCAATGAGCTGTAGGACTCAAACTGATGTTCAGTGATATTCAGTGAGTCCTACAACTTGGGAGTCCTGCAACTTGGGAGTTGTAGGACTCAAACTGATGTCTGATGATCAGACAATAGATACTTAGGGTGCAACCCTATGCATGTTGAGATAGAAAAAAGTCCTATAACTCCCAGCATTCTCTGGCCTGCATGGCTGGCTGGGAAATGGTGGGAGTTTTAGCTTAGGGCTGCTCCCCCTTTTCTCTGTCTAAACATGCATAGGATTGCTCCCTTATAGTGGTGTATAATACGTTGATGAACTAGTTGTCTTCTACAGGAGCAAGCAGGGGCAAGAAGCACACAACCTTATTCCAGTGGTTTAGTACATTAATGGAAATGATACAACACTCCGCGAGTGCAGCCAGTTGAGGTGCCTTGCAATTCTACTAGGGGTGTACGGAACACTTACCTGGTTCTGCTGGGGCCATCCGTGGCGGGGGGGAGGTGCTCCGTCCCCCCCCCTGGAATCCTCCCTGACCAGCTCCGCTCCACGCCAACTCTGCGGAGCCCTGCTGCTGGGCTGCTGCGGCCGCAAATTATGGCCGTTGTAGCGGCTGCCATTTGAGTGCCTGCATTAGGCTGTGATAGGCTACGTAAGTATTTACGTAAGTATTACTTAAGTATTTAAGTATTTATGTAGCCTATCATGGCAAAGAGCAGGGGCACAAATGGCGTAGCAGCTGCCATTTGTGCCCCTGCTCTTTGCCGTGATAGGCTACGTAAGTATTTACTAGGGATGTACGAAACACTTACCTGGTTTCGTCCAGAGACATCCACGGTGGGGAGGAGGCGCTCCGTCCCTCCCCCCGAAATCCTCGACGGGGGGGAGAGGTGATCCGTTCCCCCCCCCCAGAATCCTGCCCGGCCGGCTCCACTCTACGGCCAGGCTGCGGAGCTGCCAGCCGAGCCAACCCGCAGCGGAGCCTCCAGCCACTGCTGGGCTGCTGCAGATGCAAATGGCATCCTGAGTAGGGGTGCTGGACTGGAACAATTAAAGGCTTTTGTAAGTGGGTTGCAGTAAAGTGTGTATGTTGCTTCATTAGGGTCAGGGCTGAAAGATAAAATTGTAAGTGAATTGCTTGCGAAAAGATTGAAAACTATTTGCTTAGGAAAAAGAGGCCCAAGGCCTCAAGGGGCAACTACAGTAGTGGGGATGTACATAAGAAAAGGGCTGAGCTTAAGTGGGGGTAGGTGGGTACTTTTCCCAAACACTTTCACCCACTGCAAAAAGTGCCCCCCTTTTTTAATCTTTCCAGGGGATCTTGAAAAGGGGATAAAATGTTTGCACACAATTCAGGCAATGGCTGTGGTCCCCCTTCTTTCCAACATCCAGTCGCACAGTGCTTATACTCTACCCCACCTCACAACACTTTCCAGAGTGTGGGCAATGTGATGAAGGACGTGAACTGGCTTTGTTTGTCCTCAGTTCCACTCATCACATAGCAGCTATGTCAGGTCAAGTTCCAGCAAGTTAAAAGGAAAAAAAAAGGTTAAGGGTGCAATCCTATGCTTGTTTAGATAGAAAAAAGTCCTACAACTCCCAGCATCCCTTCATCTAGCTATGCTGGCTGGGGTATGCTAGGAATTGTAGGATTTTTCCCCGTCTAAACATGTATAAGATTGCACCTTAAAAGGTTAAGCTTTCACATAAAGGAATGGAAAGGAAAGTGAAAATGTAAGGGCAGTGGGTGTGATGATGGGAAGGGGGCATGCATGTCCACCCCAGGAAGCAGATTAGTGATCCTGGCAGGCTGCAGCTTCCTCACATGGAATGTGGGAATGACACCAAAGCTGCAGCAAAGATGGGGAAACACTGCAAACATCCACAAAACCCAAACCAAAGAAGTTCTTGTAAGGTTTTTGGGGGGAATAGTGGTGGAGGAACATGTTGTCTCTGAAAGTGCTACTTTTACCCCAGATATACTCACAAGCAAACATTCAGTGCAGCCTTACATAATAATGGTCTGCTACGTCAGACCAGGGGTCCATCTATTCAAATGGTCTGTTTCCAAATGTGGCCAGCAAATAATTTAGAGGAGCTCATAAACAGGGCAGGATAATAACTGCTCAGTGCTCCTTGTAGGAAAAAACAGAAGTTAAATGTGATTGTTAGTTGGCTTTGCCAATTGCACCGGCTTCCAGTTTATTTCCAGGCACAGTTAGACGGTTGGTTTGAACTTTAAAGCCCTTCATGGCATGAAGGGCTTGGACTTTTGGATTGGGCTTCGATTGGGGGTTGGACTCGATGGCCTTGTAGGCCCCTTCCAACCCTACTATTCTATGATTCTATGCGGGCACATGAAGGATGGCTTGTTTCCAGATGTGCTTGCCTGTACATGAAGATCGTTCAATGAAGGCTCTTCTCTGGATGTGCTACTGCCATCTGAGGTGCAGAAGGTAGGGATGTATGAAAGTCACTTGCCTTTTCGAAGGGTGACATTCTTGGTGGGGGGGAGGCGCTCTGTCCCTCCCCCCGAAATCCTCTCTGGCCGGCTCTGCTCCGCGGACATTCCGCAGAGCCACCGGCCGGGGCTGCCCGCAGCTGGACATCCACCGTAGCTGCCGCCATTTGCATCCCTGTATTTTGCCATGATAGGCTATGTAAATATTTACATAGCCTATCACGGCAATAAACCAAAACAAAACAGCGGACGCAAATGGCGGCAGCTACGGCAGCCACAATTTGCGTTCCCTTTTTTTTTGCTGTTTTAGCCTACATAAATATTTATGTAGGCCATTACGGTGAAAAAAAAAGGGAACGCAAATGGCGGCCACTACGCCATTTGCGTTCCCTTTCCCCCCCGCCGTAATAGCCTACGTAAATATTTACGTAGGCTAAAACGGCAAAAAAAAGGGAACGCAAATGGCGGCCGCCGTAGCCACTGCCATTTGCGTCCGCTGTTGTTTTTTTTTGCCATGATAGGCTACGTTAATACTTAAATACTTACGTAGCCTATCACGGCCTCCGCAGGGATGCAAATGGCATCCCTGCATTAGCTGTGATAGGCTACGTAATTATTTACGTAGCCTATCACGGCTATAATGAGGAAGCGAATGGCGGCTGCAGATGTGGCCGCCATTCGCAAGTCAGCGCAGACGGCAGCAGGTAAGTGCTCCGTTTCGCACGCCTTTCGTGGGGTGGAGGGGCGGGGAGCTTCGTTCCGCCACGGATTTCAGGGGGCCGAATGCACTGGCATTCGGCCTCACTGAGATCTGTGGCGGAATTCTCTGACATCCCTAGCAGAAGGTGGCTACAAGGGAAAGGACTTACCCAACGGTGGTGGTATGCTGATGGTAGAATGTTCTCCCCTGGGATTCTGGCCCAGTGCCTACCTCGATGCCATTTGGGCATGAGGCAAAATCTTAAAAAAAAAATTCCTTAGGCTTCTTAATCCTTTGTGAACTGCTTTTATGCGGCTTCATATTTGTTTAATGTCTGCAGACTGCTTTTATATTGCTTTTTAAAATTGTGGTGTTTTAATTAGGGATGGTGTGGGGGTCTGAGGAGGGGGTGGAGTCTGATGGACTCCCCCCCATCCAGCCTCCTGGACCCCACTTGCTGAGCTGTGGGGTGCTGATGGACCCGGCCGCTGAGCACCTCGGAGCTCGGCAAGCAGCTGGGAGCGCCGCCAAGGACTCGTCCTGCTCCTGCCTCAAGGAAGCCCTTGACAGCCAGCATGGGCAGGAGGGGCGGCCACAGTGCCCAAGAGCTTGGCAGAAGGAGAGGGCTAGAGCACTTGGGAGGAGTGCAGCACTGAGGACTCCGGCCATCAAGCCCTTGTGTGCAGAAAGCACAAGGGCTTAACTGCCGGAGTTCTTGGCATGGGGAGGAGGGGTGTCTCGCGTAGCTCGGTGGGCAGGCAGGGCGAGCAGGGAGGCTTGTTGAGTGGGTCCAGGTGATGTGAGCAAGGGGAGCGAGCTCCCCCATGCCCCAGATGGAGATAGATCCATCCATCCATCCATCCATCCCTATTTTTACTGTTTTTGTCTTAATTTGTGTGTGATATATATATATACACACACACACACACATATACATATATACACACACACACATACATACACACACACACACACACACACATCTATCTATCTATCTATCTATCTATCAATCACACACATGTGTGTGTGTGTGTGTGTGTGTGTATATATATATATATGAATATGAATGAGATAAAACAAACACACACACACACACACACACACACACACACACCTTATTTCTCACACTTGAAGGAGTACCAGATTGGGGGGAAAAGGATATATGGTGGCAGCTGGGAATGCCAGTCTGAAAAGGGGGGCAAGGCACACATTCATGGGTACCCCTACCGCCCAGCACCTGCTGATTGGTAGATGATAGATTTCATGTGGCAGCCAGGGAGATATCTATGTTTTCCCAAATCAAGCTGTGTTATAAAGTTCTAGGGTAAAGAACATAAACCCAGTCTTCCTTGGCAGGCTACTTTGTAGGCTCTTCCTTTGTCCCTGCTGCTGTCACCTTTGAGCATATAGATCAAAGAGCTGACACCACACATGGTGAAAGCGATGACATGCGGCATCTAGAAGTGCCACCATCTAGGGATGTCGGAGAATTCCACCACGGATCTCAGTGTGGCCGAATGCCAGTTCTTGAGCAGGATAATAACTGCTCAGTGCTCCTTGTAGGAAAAAAACAGAAGACAAATGTGGTCATTAGAACAAGAATGCCCCCGAAATCTGTGGCGGAACGAAGCCCCCTGCCCCACCACCCCGCGAAAGGCGCGCGAAATGGAGCACTTACCTGGTGCCGTTCACGCTGCTTTGCGAATGGCGTCTGCGGCCGCTATTCGCTTCCCAATTTAGGCCGTGATAGGCTACGTAAATACTTATGTAGCCTATCATGGCTAATGCAGGGATGCCATTTGCATCCATGCGGAGGTCATGATAGGCTACGTAAATATTTACATAGCCTATCACAGCAAAAAAAACGGGTGCAAATGGCGTAGCAGCCACCATTTGCACCCCTGTCTTTCATCGTGATAGGCTACGTAAATATTTACGTAGCCTATCATGGCCTCTGCAGGGTAAATATTTACGCCACCATTTGCGTCCGCAGGCTCCATATGCCTGTGAATGCACCCAGCCAGTGGCTCCGTGGTATTGCCATGGAGCGAAGCCAGTTGGGTTAGAATTTCGGGGGGAGGTGCGGAGCGCCTCTCCCCTACCGCAAATCACTCCTGCGAAAAGGTAAGTGACTTTCGTACATTCCTACCACCATCAGCTGCTGCTGATCGTGGCGTAGGCCTACCCTCTTTTCCCATTAATTGAATGTAAGCCCTTAGGTAGGTCTCCAACTTTGATCTCTTTTCAATTGAGATAAAAGGCCATTAAGGGGAAAGAGACCACAGGAGCACAATGCTAGGGCTAATCTGTGTCAGTCTGAGGGGATGGTTTCCTGAAAGGTATGTATGCAATGAAAAGGGACTTATTTATTTTTGAATTGTTTGGTCAAACACCCTTCACCCCCCTGCCCCAAGCATGCCTATTAGTGTGTTGAATAGCCCCAAATCAAAAGTTAAAACTGACTGGGAGGTTGTGAAATATCATGGAGAAATCCACATTGAAAAAGCAAATTTGTGCTGTAAAGCACACAACGTATCTATAGCAAGCAACAGCTATATACTTAAACTGCAGGGCACAGCAATTTCCTTTAAGTAAATGCATGGTATTGCTTTCATCATGCAATGGAATCGTGTAATATTAGTATGAAACAAAATACAGATATTCTGGAATCCTCTCTTGAGATGCCAGTAATATTCAAGCAGATTAAAAAGAAACAACAACAAAAAGGTGAGAAGATAATTATTTCAGTACCAATTTGCACCTGCAGCAACTTGCTGTTTGAATTAGCCGTGACTTTTAGGTGGAATAATTCTATCACTGCGAGGAAAGAAACGTATCAGTGTTAAAATGTATTGGAGTTAAATTTTATTATTAAAAATAAAAATAACGATGTAGTGCTCAATACCAGAATACTGATTGGCATTTCCGAAGGAGTCTAAAATGACTAAAAGAGCCATAGCCTTTTAATTCCTCTTCTCCCTCTGATTGGGATGTTGGCACACCCTTTGCAGGGTCAACTCCCTTTTGAGAAGAGAACACTAGAGGCTAAGAGCTAGTTTATAAAAAAGAAACGATGAAGCAAAGCTGTTCCTGGATAGTGCCGCTTCATGGGGGGGGGGGTAGGTAAGGTTTCCAACTCTTGAAAGACAAAACACACTTTTTTTTTGCTCTTTCAAGACACAGGGAGAACCCAGTGGTTTGAGGGGCAAAAATCCAGTGACAAAGGGGGCAGAGCACATCTATAAATGCTCTGTTCATCCAAAGTGCACAGCTATTGCATTTGCTTATAAATCCCCTGCCATCAAGCTATAGCCATACGTTGTATCAGGCCACACTGATCAACCTAAGAATACAGATTCCAATTGGGTTACAAGCAGAAAGCAAGAACTAAAGCTGCATAATTCAAAGAGGTGAGCCTGGCTGCATGGGAATCAGTGAATCCACAGCAGAGAACTCAAAACCTAGGCTGCACAGATAACTCCAGAAAGTGAGCCAACTCCCACATATACACACACCCCTCTCTCACTTTCACTCTCTTACACACATCACTCTCACATGTACACAAACACATATTTCCCCCCAAATTAGTACATCATTAACCCCCCTTTTAAAAAAGGAAATATAAAATATACGGTACCGAACAATTGGTCAACTTATTGATCGCTGCTAGAATTCAAGTTGCAAGCAAATGGAAAGATATGAAAGGTGCTAAAAACAACTGCCTGATTGAGTACAATCTAGAGTATTCTTTTACATGATTAACATTTAGTAAGATGTTGGGAGGTAGGGGAAGGCATTCAGAATGGAAGAAACAATTATTTAAATTGTAACCTGTTTGAGAACTTTTAGAATGGAAGCTATAATAAAAAATAAAATATTCCTCTGAAGATATTAGACTTCTAAATACATTGAAAATATGAGTTGTACCCAACGTTAGTCACACATAGAGTAGACCCATTGAAATGCATGGGATGTAAATTAAACTAGTGTTGAATGCAATCCATTGGATACAAGACTACAGATAGATGCACATTTTATAACATTATGTATAATTGTACTTGATAACATAGTAAATAAAAATAATAAACCTGGGGTGGGATCATGTGACCAAGTGCTTTCCCTAAAGAGAGAGAGAGAGAGAATAATCCCTATACATAGAAAACTAGGGTCAGGATCCATCCCTCCCCTTTGTGCAGCTCATGCTCACCTTTCCTATAACTCCATGTCCAGCCTTCCACAACCTCTTCTGAACAGCTGATTGGTGCAACTGGAGCTTATTGGACAGGCTTACACATTTGCGTACGCAATCCATGATCCTGCTGGGGATGAATTCGTAAAGCTCCTAAATGAATTGGGGTATGTATCCCTACATAATCCAGACCTCCAACTCTCTGTTTGCATCCTGTCTTTGCTCAACAGGAGATGCACATATGCACTGACACAGATTTGATTTCCGCAAAACGTTGCCTGTTGTGTTGTGAAACTGAGCATAGTGTTAAACTTTGTCACTCAGCAGAGAACATTTGGGGCCTAATTGTACTTAATCTCATTCCATATAATTTCTGCTGTGTGAACTTGTGTCAGTTTTGCACATGTCTAACCTCCTTTACATACACATGCTCACTATATTTGGACACAACTAAGGAAGCATCCACTTCTTTTCATTTGAGGATGGCATTATATTATTAAAATAGAAATGTACAGGGTATGAGATGCAACAGCAACATCTGCTTAAATGAAAGGTAACGCCTTCCTTGTGACTACCAGAAAAACCCTGAGCTTTTGACTCCAAGCATAATTACCATGAGACCTGAACAACTTAATTCACTACGTAATTACATGGTTATTTTTTTGTTCTATAAAAGGTAAAGAAGTAACATTTAATTTACAGGGTACTGGTAATCCTCTAATTACTCAGTAATTTCCATGTCATCACACAATAAAAGCAAAATCTTTTCCATGGCCCAGATATGACATGATGAAAATCTAACTCTATCAAATGTTGTCAGAAAGAAAACAAGGGGATGGATTTACCTTCTTCTTACTGTCGTGGAGTTCCAGGGAAGGAGGTTTTTGTAGGCTGAGGTTCTGCAAATGCTGTTGGTCATCTAGGGTTGCCAAAGGATAATTATTAAAGACATGACTTCAATGTGTCAGAAGATCTGAAACCAGAAAAAATGAAAAATTAAAGATGTCGGTCTCATTAAGGAATGCATTTACTGAATTACATTTTCAAGTCATGCCACCTGTGATTCTCGATGGATCCTTGTTATAAGAAGGTGCCAGCAGAACAAAGCATATGTATTTCTGGACAAAAGCAAGTGGAAGATCTTGCACTTTATATTTTAATTTGCTCTCTGTACATGGACTCTAGAAATAGATTTTTGAGACCCTTGCTGACTTGTGGGAGTATTGGCTTTTTTGCAGAAACTGTTTGTTTCCTCTTGCGTGATACTAATGCCTGTGTAACACAAGAAGTAGCATTTTTTTTGCCTTGGCAGCAAGAAAGACCTTAAGGAAAGAACTAGATAAAATTGCTGTGAACTGCTGTGGAGAGACAGAGGTTTCATTAGAATTAAAATGTGTTCTTACGTATCGCTGTATTCCCACGTGATACAAGGTTTAAATTTTAAACATCTGTATTTCTGTATTGATCTATTACACAGGCCATTTTCTTACAGAAAAGTAAGCCAAGATTCTGGCAAATTCTAGCTTATCATGGCTGAGGTTCCTTCTTGGCCCCTCCCATTAGTGTGAGTAGCTGAACAAACCAGAAATGGTTTGCTTGGTATGTTTCCTGAACTTGGGATTCTGGCTTGTTGCTCCCCTGATTTATGAAACTGGCTTGTAAAGGGTACAACAATAACCCAGGATCCCAGTTTAGGCAACATACTAACAAAACAATTTCTGGTTTGCTTAGCTGCTTGTGCTAGTGGGAGGAGCCAAGCAGGAGAGAATGGGCTGTGTGCACCAGCATGGAGCTTCTTCACAGAAAGCCGGGAATCACCCAGATCCTTGCTTACCATTTCATGCAAATGTGGCCAGTATGTATTTATTGCGGGCTTTAGCTAGAACAGGGGTCCTCAATCTTTTTGGGTGGGTGGACATATTTTGACATTTGAATGTGTGTCATGGGTGCTCTCACAAAATGGCTGCCAAAGAGGGTGTGGCCAGTCACAAAACATCCATTTCCCAGAAGGCAAATTGGTGAGGCTAAAAGAAAAGTAACTCACCCAAGAACAAGTACAAAGCAGAGGTGGGGCCTGAGTTCCAAAGCACAAAACCACTCTTTTGAACCCACAGTTTTCTGCTCCAACACACCCATTTCACAGAAGACAAACTGAGTGGCTCGGAGATAAGTAACTGAGTACAAGCAGAGGTGGGGGCTGAGCTCCAAATGCGAAATCACAAATTTGCCCCCACAAAATAAAACAAAATAACTGTTCCCCAGAAGACTAACTGGTGGTGATGCTCAGAGAAACACAGACACCCCACAGGCAAAGTGTGCACAAACACATGTCAAAGGCAAATAATCCCCTTGCTCCCCCCTTCCATCCCGCTGCCCCCAGAAAGGTCCTAACACCCCCAGCTTACTTTTTCCTTCTCTCCCTTTTTTTGTTGCTGGGCATGCTGGACGACAGCCATCCACCATTTTTCTTTTCTGAGAGTGCTTCTGGGGTCAACTTGTGGTCCACAGGCATTGTTGGGAGAGAACCCCCCCCCCCATTGTGCTGGAAGCCAGCACTTCATTTTGCAGCATGCCAGTCTTCCAGTTAAAAAAGCATTTTGTTACCTCAAATACCTAAAAAATAATAATAATAGAGATCAGGAAGGGCAGGTATACTGGTGGGCACTAAGAAAGGTGTCTGCAATACCGAGAGGTGCCCTTGGCCCTTGGGTTCCCACCAGCACCACATTGAAGACCTTAGGGCTAGAAGAATGAAAGGGATCATTTTTGGTGTTAGGATAATAGGTCTCCTTCATTTATCCCTCAATTCTTCCATGGTTTCATAATCTCCAGGTATTTGGGATTGGTAGTAATAAGTGTTGCTATTCCCATCTTCCTCCAGACATGTTGAACTTGAACTACCTCCTCCCATCCCCTTTCCTACATCGCACGCTCAATATTTCAAGAAGGGGTCAGTGGATTTAAGATTAAATCTATAGAGGTGCCCAGGAGATTCTTTTAAGGTCTGTGGTGTTTCCTGCCATTCCTTTGTTTATAGCACTGATTAAACAGGGCATGTGTATTCCTTCAGCAGGCTGTAGACAACCACTCAAATTGCCTTTGACACAATCGCTCATAATAGGTGCAGTTTGAATGCATCAATAATCCATGAGACAAGGGTCTCCGACTGCCCATGGTCATCTCAGCTATTAAGGTCCACAGTGTCAATAATAATAACAGACAGAATTACATTTGAGATGGTTGATTGTATCTAGGAGGGCTCCGAAGCCATGGTTGCTGAACAAGCCCCTGTCCTGATCTCAGGGCAGTTCTTTTCTCTGTCCTTCCCAGTTTGCCAGTTTTAGCAACCATCGATGTTTTCCCTGCATGCCTTTCTTCCATGGGTTGCATGCTAAAATGAAGGCTCAGCCAAAAATGATGTACCTGTTTTGTGCTTGTTTCTATGGATCTTGAAAAGTGCCTCCCATTTTCAGCCATGTTGGATAACTTCTTAGGAAACATCTATTTATTTAAATATGTATGTCCCCCACCCACTTCCTTTCAGACCTCAAAGGACATTCAAGTCAGCTCACAATGCAAATAAATGAAATGGCACACCATAGATTATATTTTATAGAATATCTTAGGTCATTTATTATAATCTTTATAATAAGTTAGAATATCTTATGTAATGACAACAGTTCTGCTTCTCTTGCGCTGCAGTCCTAAAGTGTAAGTTGTAAATCAGGAATGTTGAACCTCTTTCAGCCATGGGCTAAATTCCACTTCAGTGGTGGGTGGGACCAAAGGCAAAAGGGGCAGGGCCAAAGGCAAAAAGGGGCAGGGCCAACAATGCCAGCATATTATAGCTTAAAGCTTTTACTGATGGCAACTAAGCATTTGCAGGAGTATTTCCACCTTTTTGAATGAGGGAAAACAGGCACAAAAGCTGGGAAATCACCAAACAATTGGCAGTCATGAGAAAAGGGGTGGAGCCAGGGAAAGGAGTGTGGCCATCTGGGGAACCCAGGAGGGCTGGATTTGGCCCATGGTCCTGAAGTTTTGCATCCCTGGTGTAAGTCCTATGAGACACAATGAGACTTAAACACATTATGTCTGGCTAATGTAATGAATAATGGCATGGACAGTGGACCCCAGCTTGCCCGAAGTTTGTGGAAGGGTCTTAGATCCAGTGGAGATTCCCATGGTCAGAAGCGTGGTCGGCAATTTTTGATGATTCCTTTCCCCCCCTGCAGTCCATTGTGCCAAGTTCTACATTGTTTTGAAGGGTCTGTGAACCCTCCCAAGCAGATTTTCAGGGGACAGTGGTATAGGGGGCTGTGGAAATCACCTCCCACCCTTTCCACCAGCACAATCATCTCAACATGAGTGGAGTTCCATTCAAGGGATCTCAGGATCCAAACATACGCATTTTCTTGTTTTTAATATTATACTCTTTTGTTCTAAAGAAGCGCAAGAACAGAACTACAGATAGTGCTCTAACCAACAAGAATGACAACGATTAAAAGAAAAAAAAGAAAAAAGAAAAAGGAGCAGAAATCTGCAGAGGAATTAGGGATGGATGGATTTGCTTGTAATGCTTGCGCCAGGCATGAGTGCTTGCCAAGTCGCTGCTGCTGCCTGCCCCACACAGGCTGGACTGTGCAAACCCTGGAGGTCTTGGCAGACAGTCCAGGAGTGCCTTGCTGTTCCCGCTCCTTAATGCGACCCACCATTTTTACGCAACATGGCGGATCACATCAAGGTGGCTGCTGTGGTGTCCCGGCTGCTGCCGCCGCCATTGTAGCAGGGGTGGGGGGTCTGCCCCTCCCACCCCTGCTACATTGGCAGCAGCAGCGACAGGGACAGGCTGGTAATTTTACATAAGTCTCTCATGCTTATGTGAATGACAGGCCTGTCCCCACTGCTCCCACCTCTGCTGCTGGAGCTAGGCTGGGAGGAGGAGATGGGACGAGCAGTTGCCACCCTCCTTCACAACTGCTGCATTGGCACCCTTTACAAACCCTTTAAAAATAATCTCTCAAATTTCCCCCATTTGGGGGGTGGTGTCAGGGTGGACACTAAGCCCATAGAATCCCACAGTAGTTCTGCACGGCAGCCATCAGTTGAGCCATCTGATCATGGAGCAGCTGGTTCTCTTGTGCTAGAGCATGCACCGCTGGGTCCCTGGCACCCTCCATACAGCAATAGGAGAAGAGAGAGAGAGAGAGAAAAGACAAACAGGGACCAAGCTGTCAAGGGCTCCTTGGAGGCCTCTCTCAGTCTAATCCAGTAGCCAAGTCCAGACACAGACAAAGGGATTCTTTTCAAAGCTTTATTCCTCTTTTACAACTTAACAACTCTACTGTTAGCAACTAGATGAGCAGCAGAGTACCTATGCCCTAAGTTGGAACAGTTGGTCCCTGTTTGAAAGGGAATCACTGGCAGACCCCTGAACTTAAGGGCTAGGGAGAGTCCCTCCCCTTTTCCCTTGGATCCTCTGGGCGCAGCCATTGTTTGCGCGCCAACCGGGCACTACGCCTCCTTTCCGCACCCTCCATTTGGCGCCGCTCCCTGCATCGGTGTCGTGCGTCGAGCAAGTCTGCTTCCCGCGCTCTCTCACTCCCTGGACTGCTATCTATGCTAGGAATGCCGGTGGGAGGAATCCCTGCCAGCTGTTGGCTCTGGGAAGGATGAGCACGCTGCTCTCCCAGGAGCGGCTGCTCTTCCTCAGAATCAGAACTACTCTGGGATTCTATGGGCTTAGTGTCCACCCTGACAGGTGGTGGCATTCCTCTTCCAAATTTGAGCCATACTTTCTCTGCTGAGGGTGTTCGGCTCAGTGCTAGTTTTGATGCTGTTCAATGCCCCTTGTTCCCCTGGCTCCTGCATTTGTTATTATTTTCCTTCTTCTCTTTGACCTCACTGTCCTCGGCATCACCTGCCCTCACTGCCTGTTTCATCTGATGCATTATGGCAACCCATGTGATATTGTCATGGTGCTTTTCTTGATGTGATGAGATCACAGATGCCTGCAACTAAAATCATGAGGATCTCCTCAGCCAATCAGAATACATGGCAGTGAGAGCAAATGAGGCTGAAAATTAGGGTAAAGACAAGGAAGATAAATGGTACCAAAAAACTACAGCAAGGGGAAGAAAAAGGCCCTGAACACACTGAACTAATAGACATGTTTGGCAAGGTGAGGTGGTTCTTTTTGGTAATTAGTTCAGCTGCATCAAATATGATAATTTCAAAGAGAACATCAAAACTAGTGAATATTTGGCACAGCTCTAATTTAAAATTATATCCTTTCCTCGCTGTTCACAGCTATCATTAGTGGCTCCAGTTAGGTTAAAGTCACCTTGCATGATGATTAGGAACCTAACCCTGTCCTCCCTCACCTATATTTTACAAGGCAGCACTAATTTTATTGCAGAAAGAAATCTGCTAAGTTGTTTCAGCGAGAAACCCATTTACAAACACACTGTAATCTAGATCTTAATCATAGTGGGCTGAAGCAGCTGCAGTTAGTTGGTATTGAAGTGGGATTCCACAATCCCTGAGAGTTAGAAAAAGAGGGGGGTGGGTGGAGAAAGATAATATCTGTGCATCTTGCCTTCTTCAGAGGGCGGGGGGGGGGAGAGAGAGAGAGAGATGGCTTGCCCATGACACTGAAGTTAAAAAAGAAGGATTGCTTGACCCAGCCAAGCGCAAAATCATATTTTCTGAGAGCATTTTTCATGACTTATTTTACCCTATCATTAACCCTGGGCCTGGCAGCAGAAGCTCTGCTCACTGGGAAAGAAGGGAAAGGAAATACTCTCTATTTCATTTTCAGAAAGGGCCACAAAAATGCTAACTGAGGCAGTAATGCAGGGAGTCTGAACCCACTACCAGAGCTTTGTAGAAAAGTCTGGGACAATTGTACATTGTTCATTGGACAGTATCCCCTATTTCTAGAACCTTCTCTCCATGGATCATTCTTTATATAAGTTACGATAAATGTCAGAAATTCAGTGAATGTTGCTGCATAGAAAATTGCAAAGATTTTAAGAGGCTAGCAGGACATTCTGCTGAAGAAAATTGGTTTTGACTTGGAGATACCATCTATGACATAGGTTGTGACCTTATGCTTTAAGCCTTTGCTCTGCCTTTGCAAAGCCTCTGTGATCATTTACCATGCTCTTCTTCGTACCTTTTTCAGTTGTACTCTTTTTGAAAATAGAATCAGAAAATAGTGATTTATATTCAAAATTTTACATTCTCAATTACTTTAATTGGAATGTTAATGATGAAGTAAGACATTCAATAGTATAGGATTTAGCCTACCCAGTGTACGATATCTGCAACTTCCATTGTGGTAGCTGTCAATCATGTGTCTTGGACAGATTCCTAATTCATAGCTCAAATACCATTGAGGCCCCATTTGTTATTTATTCTTGTGTCAATTTTCACAATTAATTATGAATGCTGTAATCAAAGCCTTACTCATATTATGTATTTTCCAATAGCATAGGTTATTGGTCACGTCCCTAGGGTGTTGTGTCATCTGAGCTACCATGAATATCCTTGACAAGGTTCTCCTTTTATTCCAATGGGGAAGTTGATTGACAGGGTAATGATGAAACTTCATCATTCTCTCTAGAGATACTTCATTCCTTTTAGTATTTTATCATCATAAGCCTTACTGAAGAACATCAGAGGAGCCTTGCTGGATCAGACCAACATTTTAATGTAGTCCAACATCTTGTTTTCCAACAGTGGACAGCCAGGTGATAATAATGAGGTAGATGATCGTGATGATAATCACCACATTAACATTGTGTGATACAACTAGGGATGGATTAATCAGTCTATTTCTAGCCTATGCCAGTTTTGCATGTATTCAGTCATATGTTTGTTCTGTTCAATTTCTGCATCAATCTGCATTTTTTAAAAAGCACAAAATATGCATTTATTGTCATGTATAATTTCCCCTAACACATGCATTTTTTATGCAACTAACACACACATTTAGGGTAGTATCCTACTGTGCCCATGTGCTCATGGGAGTGAGCACTTGTGGAAAGGGGCTTTTGCACTTCTAAACCCCCCCAAACAAGCAGAAACGCTAGTTTTCTGAATGAGGCAGGAGGACAGCTAAGTTCTCAGAAGGGAGTTGCGCTGACATGTCCCCATCTGGAAACTAGTGTTTCTGCTTGTTTCTGGGGTTTTCAGAAGTGAAAAGTCCCATTCTGCAAGCAGTTACTCCCATGAGTGCAACACAACCAGTGGAGACAGGCCCCTTTGTACTCAATTTCTCCTAAAATACTTTTTTTTTTTTTGTATGCAGCTTTCCCTAATATATGCATTTTTGTATGTAATTTTTGAGCTGAGTACTGTGTTACAAAGCTAGGAGAAGAGTGCAGTCCAAATGATAACTGTGTTTCAATCTGCATATTAGTCTGGAAAATGCAAATTAATTCAATTTGCTTAAAAATGTGGACCATATGAAATTATTCCCCATCCTAAGATGCAACTAAAGAAGCATTTTATTAAGCACATTTTTATCATTGGTTCATATTTCAATAAGTCGATAGCATTGCAAACATTTCCCAAATACTTTTTGGTGAACTGAAATATCTGCAACATTAGGCATTCTGTTTGCTAAGGGTGCTTGGATTTTGAGAAATCTGCATTGTCAGTGGAATCCAATAATCACTGTAGTTGCAAAAACTCTGTTCTTTTGACTTTGCTGACTTGCATGATGAAAATATGCATATCTTGGTGGATTACAGTTTTCTCAGAAAACTGACCTTTTTCTTATTAAAATTCTGGACTTTCTTCTCTTTTTTCTAGAGGATGCATTTAGAATCCAAATACAGAGTTGGATTCTGACTTAAGTTACTTGAATTCAACATGAAAAATTAGCCATGATTTAAATCTTATTAATTTCAATGTGAACTAATGGTAATTTGCACAAACTGGACTTGTATGTGTGTGTGTGTGTTGTAATTTGTGCAAATGGGGTCATATGTGTGTGTGTGTGTGTGTGTGTGTATGTATATATATTTTCTCTCCTGGTCTTTTGCAAGTCAGCAAGAGCGCAGTTTCAGCTGTCCGATAGATATGCGTAGTCTTTCCTTGTCAATTTCCTTGTATGTTTCAGCTGTCAATGGGAGCACCAAAATGGAGTAAGTAACATACAAGGACCTTACATGGAGACTGCATATAGGCTAATTTGTGCACAGTTGCGAAGGACTGTGGAGGAACCCATTTGGAGGAACCCATTTGTGGAACCCATTTGTGCAATTCAGAAGCACCACAAAAGAAAAAAGAAATGCAAACAAAGTAAGTACCCCCGGGTGAGCAGGGAGAAGACAGATCTTCGGCTTGGCAATGTAATCTAGGGATGGCCATTGCAGGAAATCTAGCCCTTTTAGGGCCCAGCAGATTCCTGCAATGCCCCAGGCTCACCTTGCATTTGCGAACTGAGCTGGGGGTTTCATCCCGAAATCTGGGAACATTTTTTTCTTTTTCCTTCCATAAACAAATTTATGGAAGATAAAAAAGAAGAAAAGTTCCTGCTGCTGCCAGCAGGCAACTGGCCCTCTCCCTGCAGGGAGGGTCAGTTGCCTGGTGGTGGCGGTGGCGGCGGGGGAGGGAGGTGTTAATCTGGTACTAAAGGGGTTAAATAATGTTGCTAACAAAAGAGTGAAGATGGCTTATTTGATCTGGAATGGTTGAATGACAGAAGTGAGGGTTTTGGGGAGACCTACAAGAAGAGCCCCTAAAAGACCCCAGACTCATATTTAAGAATCAGACTTATATTCCAGACTCTGGATCCTTGGGTGAGAAGACCTTGAAGTTTGGTTCTATGTTGACTGATGTTATATCATTAACTAAGGGCATAATCCTATCCAGATAGGCGGCTGCCTCCGAACTCGGAGGGGATCGCATATCCAAAGCAGGACAGGAGAAGCATGGAGGGGATTGTTCCCTCCATGCGTCTCCTGCCCTGCTTTTTCAGCTAGACAGCCAATTGTGGCTGTCTAGCCATGGGAGGGGGGAGTAGGGGAGGAGGCTGCTGGCTGACACATAGGATGTGTTGTACAGGCATTTCCTCCCTCCCTGCCCTGGAATGCCCCTAGCCATGCCCCGTTCTGGCCCCTCCATGCTCCTCTTGTGAGCACAGCGGACAGGGCTGTTCCGTGCTGCCTCTGAGGCAGTTCAGAAGTGGGGGGAGGTTGGTTTTCCAGGAACCGACCTCGGAGCACGGGCTCCGAGATCGGTTCCCAGAAAACAGCATATCCTACAGCCATCTAGCCACTGACCAGCGGCCATAGGATTGCTCCCTCCGCCTCTAACTAAGATATTGTATGATTGTCTTTGAAGAAAGGGAGGAAAATGTAGCTGTCTCTACAAGCAGCTTCACAGAGCTTGTTCAAGGCCACAGTGTGCTGGCAGAGTGTCTAAGTGAGATGAACAGAAGAACTGTGCATGCTCAGATGCCTACCAAGAGGAGGAAAAGTACTGTTTTGGTATCTCGTGGTGTACACCTGCTGATAAGAGAATGTCTGTACTTGATGCTAGTTGGGTGAGGGAAGCTGTAGCCCTGAGCACAAACAGGGCTACAGCTTCCCCTGCCCAACTAGTGTCGAGTAAGGACGTTCTCTTATCCTCCTGCAAATTCCTGTACACCTGCTGATAAGAGGGGAGCCCTGACCTGGCCCTGGTGCTCCCCTCTCATCCTCCTGCATCCACAGCTGCACCACTGTGCAAAGGCAGAAAATCTGCCAGCTGGCCTGACTCTGTGTGGGCCAAGTTGGGCCAACTGGTGGATGTTGGGTTGGACTCCAGGGGGGCCAAGCCAGTGAAAGCTCGCTAAGCTCCACCCTTCAGATAGATTCCTCTGACATCCCTAATGTAATCCTCTCATGATTAAGTATTGAACTGCCACTTGTTGGTGTCCTCCTTCCTTTCAACACTTCCTTGAGTCTCCAGCAAGTCCAGAAAGGGGTTATTGGCTCCGCATGCTTTTCGTGGCTCCTTTTCAGAGCAGTTACTCCTGTTGTGCAAATTTCCCCTCCGTTTACTGCCCAGCCTTTAAATTTGTGCAAATTTCCTCTGCATTTACTTCCCAGCCTCTAAATGTGCACAAATTTCTCCTCCATTACTTCTCTGCCTCTAATTCTTTAAAAAAAATGAAATTTATTTTTTAAAAAAATATGACCCCATTTGTGCAATTTTTGAGATCCACAAAACAACAACAGCATCAACAACAAACACTCTACACAGAAAACTCATATTTGCACAAATTCTCACCATAAAAAAACCCCAGACTTGGTGTATTGGATCGACTCGCTACAGATTGAGTCAATGCCAGAGGGGGGAAGTGGAACAATAGAAAAATCCATTGTGTTTCACTCCCCCATGGCATTCTCATATATGATATATCCCTACCTCTAGGCCTGCTTTCAAATCACCTGAGTGGTAATGTCTCACAAAAGGACCTGCTGATGAGGCATATGAAGGAGGAAGAGGTGGCAAAGGAAGGAATGGAGTCTCTTATTTTGGTTATTAACAGTTTGTTTTCTTTTCATTTTTCAATACAATACAAACAGTAAATCCTTCCACCATTCTGCTCCCCTCTGTCTACCTCATTAGGTTTCCCCCCTCCCCTCTTCATATAATCCTGTATTGAAAGGGTAAAAGTTCCATTTATGTAAGTAAAATCATTAAGCAAAAATTGGGTAGTTCTATAGAAAGAAAACAATAAGGGTTTAGTGTCATGCACATCTCTTGGCAGGCCTGCACTGTTTCTCAGTGGGCCACATTATTCTGCAATATAATTCAAGAAAATTTCCCCATATTAATCGGAATTTATTTTCTTTAGTAATTTGGTGTAATATACTTTTTCATGGGCAGCTAAGGTCAATAGAACTTGAATCCAATTGTGTATTTTGGGGTTTTTATTTGCTTTCCAGTGTTGTGGAATAAAATATGCTCAGCTGTTAGTGTGGCCTCACTAAACTATGCAATATGTCCTTCTGCCAAGTCCCATTTTGCTGGAATGTATCTGACTAAGGCAGGGGCATTTTTTATACTGAGTGAGATTTCCAGGACCTCTGCCCCACACATTCCATCACCCTTGGATTATCATGAGTCCCTACTTGTCTATTCTATTTCTCTGCTCAAGCCCATAGGTCTTTTAATATTGACAGTGGAAAGCCTCTCTACACATTCTAAAATAACCTAAGCGGCACTCACTCTGCACTTAATTTCAAATGAAAGGTGTGATAGCACATTTAGTATTAACTCCAAGCAACGTATAAGGGTCAAATCCAACCTCTGTAACAGCTCAACTCGCATTTACATCAACGCCGCCCCCCCGGCCCTTGCAGTTAGAGCCATTTTTTTTACACTAGAAACATGCTGGAAACCCTACATCTAAAACCATCTTTCCCAACAGTTATACGAAGAGCATTTTTCCTGTTTCTTAAGACTGGGCCAAAAATGTCAACACTTTCTTCTTTGGCCATTCACTGGGTGGCTGGGGATGAAACAACCCCTACCCCCAATAGTGTGTGTGTGTGGGGGGGATAATTTCTCTTAAATGTCATGTGTGCGTATGCGCTACTTAGCTTAATTACCCTTACAAAATGGCTGAGAGTTTTCTGGATTTTAAAATGTCTTGCTTTTTGCCTGGGTCTCTCTGGGCCAGACTGAAGTGGCCATCCACCATCATCTCCATTAAGACTCTATGTGCAAAGAAAGGTTAGGTGCAATAAGCTTAGTACTGCTAATTACATCACTAGTCAGTCAACCCTTCAAAGTAGGGATGTGCGAACTCACCCCCGCCCAGGTTCTCTGGACTCCTGCCCAGCCCCTGCTCCCACTCTCCAGTCCCTGGACTGTGCTCAAGCCCCTCCCACTCTCAGCAAGCAGCCCGTACTCACCCCAGCGACCTCATCGATCTCCACGGTATGCATGAAAATGCGCATTTTTGCGAATGCGCATGTTCTTATGTGTGAAATGCACATTTTTGCAAAGACACACATTAGTGTGTGTACAAAAATGTGCATTTTTTGTAAAATATGCATTTTCGCATATATGCAGATATGGTCATTCACAAAAGGCACATTTTTGCTTATGTGAATATGAGCATTCGCAAAAATGTGCATTTTGTGTGTAGGCAAGTTTGCGCATTTTTGCGATCACTATTTTATTTCTCAGAATAAATGCGAAACTCGATAAGGCTCCTGGGGTGGGTGCAGGCCACTCACCAAATGCGGGCAGGGGGCGAGCAGGGGCAGGGGCTTGGCGAGCAGAGCTCGGGGGTATGGGCAGGGGTGGGTCCACTGGATTCCCAGACTGAATTGGGTGCCCATGCCATCCCTACTCCAAAGTACTTCCTTTTCAGGGCAAGGAGTTACATGTCTCACTCTTGGCTGAAGGATCAGAGAAATATACACTATGGCTCTCATCTGGAGAATAAGGAGTTAGGAGCCTCCCCTTTTCTGCCTTCTCCACCTGATGTTTCTCCTGCAGCCATTCTAAATCCCTAAGCTTATCATTGCCTGCTCTTCTAGGTAGGCATAGGTAACAGAGGTTCACCATAGGATCTCTGGGGCAGAGGTAGGTAGGTATCAGAGGTGGACAGAGCAAGTCCCTCTTCCTCCATTTACACAGTGACTGCACAGAATTGCTCTGGTCTGCCTGTCCCTAATGGATGCTCGCACCTTCCAGCTGAGGTTTCTCTTCTTCCAGAGGTCTCTTCCCTGCCTCCTCTCCACTTGCCTTTCTGTTCTTTCCCTTTGCTAGGCAGCCATCTGATCACTTGCCTCTCCCTCCAGCTGCCGCCGCCGCTGCAGCTACTGCCTCCTCCTCCGCCTCCTCCTCCTCCGCCGCCTCCTCCTCAATGACTCCTGGCTCAGCTTTTCCTTACTCCTTCTGTTCCTGCCCCCCTGCTACTCTACTCAGTCTTTTCAACTCTGTCTTGGCTCCACCCTGCTTAATCAGCTTCAGCTGTGGCATTTCTGCTCCGCTGCACTGGTCTATTTCTTGCAGCCATCACTCCCATTTGGAGCCTTGAGGAGCCAGTGAACCCTGGCTCATCCCCACACTTTACAATCTAAAGAAGAAAAGAATGACGAAAGAAAGAGAAGCTCTCCACACCACTCATACTGGTGTGAGGCTCTCTCTGCAGCTTCCCATCAGCCACACTTCCTGGAATACCTGAGAGTGATGCCACATCTCATCATGCTGCTCCAATGGCATTCCAATGGCAGTTGGTGGAAAGTAGGTGAGGCTTTCACCACAGCTTCCCGCTGGCCAGAATTCTGGGAATGCCTTTGGAGGGGTGTAACATCATGTCAGCTTAGGCCTTCCAGAAAGTGCAGCCAGCAGGTAGCCGCAGAAAGGAACTTGCACCTCTTTGAGCAACACTGGCATGACCCTCTTCTCAGCAGTGGCCCTCCTGGGAGCTTTGACTTCTCACTGCAGCTGCAATAAGAAGGCAGCTGCCTGCATGCTAGTCTGTGCTGTGAATCATGGAGTTGTGCAGTGTTGCAGCCACTGTGGGAACTATTTGACACAACACCTAGCATGGCTGAAGTTGCGGTTTAAATCTGGAGACCTCTAGTGCAGCCTTCCCAACCTGTCTCCCTCCAGATGTTTTGGGCTACAACTCCCATTAGTCCCAGGCAGCATGGCCACTGGTCAGACTCAGAGATGATGGGAAATGTAGTCCAATGGAGGGATCCAGGTGGAGGAAGGCTGCTCTAGCAGCTTGGATAAGTATTCAAAAGCAAAGCCTGTCGACCCTTGGAGCCAGCAAGAATCTGGCCATGTGTTTGATTTTTGGCAAGCTTATAGATTGGTCAGCTCTTAAACCTTGGCCCTTTGATTTTAAATGTTGTTTCCCCTGCTATGCTATGAGTTTATGCTACCTAAATGGATCAGCTTCGTTATTTTTAGCCTATTGTGTGATAGTTTTAATTGTGTTTTTGTTAGCCTCCATGAGCATCTCTTTATGAAATTGAAAGATAGGGTTTAATATTTTAATAACTTAATAAACACACTGTAGAGAAAATATCCTGAGATGACTCCTGCACACATGTCTTCCTATACTGCAAAGGAAGGCAAAAATAATCTCAGTATTGTTGCTCTGACCTGCGGACCAATTTCAATACCAAATGTATGATAATCAGATCTGAGCATAAACAAAATCCATCCAACAAATCAATGGAGAAAACATGTAATTAAGGTTCATCTCCATTCCTTTCAACAGCCTATCTCTGACTCTGGTAGTTCCTGGTGATTCTGAGACGAGACAATGGTCTTACATTTCCCAAGTCCAGATGGTCACATCTGAACCATTAGAAAATACATTGCAAGACATCCCCCATAAATATATCCAACTCTGAAATAATCAGTCAAGCCTTTTTTTTTTTTTTTTTACCATATTCCATTTAGCTCCTTTGTAAGCTTACTTGTCACCAGAATAAGCCACCAATTGGCACAATACAGGGTAGTGGGAGCCAATATTATGTTGTGTATTATTGCCTAATCATGCAGCTAACATAGCTATGCATCATACATCCCACACCTCACTTTTCATACACATCTGTCTTTTCACCATTTAGCCATATCTTTGCTTAACTCTTAAATACAGATAGCATAATATTGGTCCCCAGAGCAGCAAGGCATGGGGGGAAGTAGGAAAGCTGGTGCTGTCCTTGGTGCTGAAATGAGGAATTACTCAATGAGCTTAGGCTGCAGTATCGTCGGATTGCCTAGTAAATGGGACAGACATTTAATATTAATTGATTTTGTATTTTGCTGTAGCAAGTGTGGCTTTTAAGATTTGTTTTCTTTATGGTGGAGGCATTCATGTGTTTGAAAAGTGAATCACATCACAAGTTTTGTAGGTATCTTTCTTCCCTCTGGGTTCCTCTTATTCCCAGAGAGAGCAAGGCCCAACTGGATTTTTGTTTAGAGTGTGGAAAAAGCACACAACTTTAATGCTGTCCAGATGGGATCATAAATCAAGCGAAGCCTCCTTTTTTTGTTCCATGTAGGTCTACAGCACCTGTGTAGCTGTTTGGCAACTCTGCTTCTCAGCGGATTTTATCCCATTTCTCACACCTCATTGCATGCAGGAGCCCTGCAGGTACCACACAGGCACAGTCCTAATCGAGGGCAGGTAGTCTGTGCCTGAACCTACAAATGAATTGGGTGATTGTGCACTTTCCACCCCTATTAAAATGCATTAGCAGCAACAGCAACTGAGAGGCCTGACATACTGATTGGTTGGCTTGTACAAAGAATTTCTTATCAGGGAGAGAAGGAGCATGCCTGATTAGCCAAGTGTCAGGCTGTGCAGACAAGGCTGGTCAATGCAAAGTTTCGTTTAAAATAGTAATAATAAGTCCAAACGTCAGGGTTCCTTAGATGAAAAATGCAGCAATGAGCTCCTTGTCGATAAATCCAGCACCCAACTAAAAAGAAAGTTAAATATTTCAGCACTTTAGGATCAACACATACTGAGCCTGAAATTCCAGCCTTTGCTTTGAAAACTCCACTCCAGCTATGTCGATGCTTAATGAGAAATGGCACAGATTGGATCCTCAGGAGCAGTATTAGCTTCAGCAGCCACCAGATCAATTTTACAGCATTGCTCAGGGGAAAAAGAAAATGAAACCAACAGAACTGTATGGAGCTTAGGAGGCCAGACCCCCCAAATGGCTCTCTGTTATGTTTCAAAATATTAAAACTGTCAAGGACAGAGCAGGGCTGGGTGCATGCCTAAATATTCAGCCAGAGCTTGGCACAAACCAAACACTTATTTCCAAGGTTGCCCTAACTTCATACTTTATAGCCCAGACATGGAAGCCATGTGGAAAGCTGAGTCCCACGCAATAGAGTCCATATTGTATGTGGCAAGATTTATGAGGCTCTTCTTGCATGCCCCCTGCCTGACTACCCTTCCACTCTTCCTAAATGTTCAGAAAAACAGTTGTCAAGTCTGCTTTTCCTATTAACTGGAAAGAAAAAAACACCTCAACCCCAATTTATTACAGCTAACGTCCCTATTGGGCTCAAGCAGAGTAGAGCACTGGCCCTGATCACAGACAGTGATAACAATTATAAGGACCCAAGAAGAAAACTGCCTGAACCAGACCAAGGGTCCATCTAGCCCAGGATCATTCTGTTTCCAACTGCGGTGAGCCAGATATCTCTGGGAAGCACATCAGCAAGACATGAGGGCAATAGCCTGTTGCTTGACAGGCAGAGATGAACTGATATGCAGAGGTAGACTTCCTCTAAACAGGGAGGGCAATTCAAGGCCATGATAGGATGGCCAACTCTTGAGATACATCACAGAGGAGAAACTGGTTTAGCTACCTAATACGTGCCAAGGGATGGATTTCTTCTTGGATGCTACTGAGACCCTTGGTGCAGCTGGGGGCCCAGGGATGCCACTTATCTGGCTGCTGACCAAGATGATAAAAAAGCATGTACAGGGGATTAGGGATGTGTGAATCAGCAAAACTCAAGCTCACCCCAATGTTCTTCGAATTCCATCTCAAAGCTCATTCCATCTCAAGTCCATATCAGATTGTGAGCTTTGTTTTTTTCTTTTTACTTGAAAATCCATGTGCATTTTCATTAGTATTTTTCCAGATGTATGCATGAATTGTGTGCATCTTTGAAATGTACACATTCTTCCATTGTTTAAAGCATATTTGTCCACATTTTTCAAAGGTATGCATTTTTTCATGTGCATTTTTCAAATGTATGCATGGCGCTGAATGCATTTTTTGAGGGGGAGGGGTCCATGAATCACATTGCAAGCTCAGAAATGTATAAAGTTCAACTGCAGATTGCATCCAAGTCTGTGCGAATTGGGTGAATCCTGATCAAAAATGTGGTCAAAACAACCATTAAGAACCACATCAGTCCAGATTAAGAATCAGTGCTTAAGCTTGTATATAGATGGCACCTCACCCTAGTGAGATTACACCACATGAACTGAGAGTTAACACTGTTATGCTGGAGAGGATACCATTCCAGGGGAACACTGTTTTACATGTGGTGGGAATGTGTTCGTGTGCAAGCATTTTGGATAAAGACCTTTGAATAAATCTCAGATATGGCATGACAGCAAATTGCACCAGATCCTTTATTAGCTCTTCCATCCATTTGTGATGATGTAATGAGCCCTGTAAGTCACAAAGAGCTAGTCTCTCTATTATTGGCAGCAGCATGTATGGAGGTAGCAAAAGGGTGGAAAACCAAGTCAGGCTATATAGTCCAAGGGTGGCATGCAAGGATTTGGCAAGTGGCACTAGGCAAGAAGCTCACTCATCACAGTAGATGGATTAGAGGGCTGACAAAGCAAGATAGTTTCATAAAGATATGGTTTCCATTTTTGACTTTGTTAACAAAGAAGAAAATGACTTCAGACCTCCAGTCACATAGAGATCATTTTGGAGAGATGTAATCTCTTAAGATTTGAATATACACCTTATGTAATTATTTCTATCTAGTGTAACTCTGGCACTACAAAACTGAATGTGGATGTTCATGAGTATAATAAGCTCTTGTATCCCATTTTAAGACTTTTGTTTCTCTCTTTAATGGAAAAAATAATAAAAAATTAAAAATGAACTGAAACAAATTTATCATACATCCCTACATAGAACCAATCTCAAGATCAATAATAATGATAACTGGGGAAGAATGAAAGCTGTGCTCAAATGTCCTCTCAAAATTCACTAGCCTATCTGTGGGCAGAGGAATGGGGAGGGGGGATTTCACCAAATTTCTCCTCGGGGAGGAGAAATTCTCCAACAGTTTCTCACAGATAGGGCTCACTATTGGCAGGGGTTGTAGCACAGCTTCTTTCTTTTCTCCTAAGGGTTTTTGGTTTATTGCACTGTTCCTGAAAGTGGCAGCAGCATCAACTATGTTCAGGCTTCCACTTCTCTGTGGAAGACTTTTGAATTTCTTTTGGTTTTTGAGTTTACCTAATCACAGCGAGATGGCTGGGGGTGCTGTGTGTGTTTTCTCTCTCTATGACACATCTTTCCATGGCTCCACAGCCTCCCAGGTAACCTGCCTTTCCTGAACTGAAAAAGCCCCATGGGAGGAATTGCCTCATGATGTCTTCCTCATGATAGCTTTAATTAAAGTGTGGGAAGCTGAGGAGGCTACAGGCCTGCAACAGAGGCTATTGTACAATGTACAATTGTACAGGGCAATCATGCACACTCCATGGCCACCTCATAAGTAAAGGAAGGACAAGAACCCCAAACCCATCCCATGGGAATTTCTCCAAAATTTCTTCTCCTTTGAATTTCTTTTTGAAAGCGATCTCTTTTCTATCAAATTGAATGAGAATGGTAAAAAAAAATGTAGGAGAAATTTTTGGCACAGCGCTAGGAAGAACTGTAGCTCAGTGACAGAGCACTCGTTTTGCATGCCAAAAGTCCAAGACTGAATCCCTGGCATTTCTGGGTAGGAATCGAAAAGACCTAGTCTTAAACTTTGGGCTTGGCCTGAAAATTGGGAAAGTTGCTGCTAGTAGATAAAAGTGAGCGAGATGGACCAACAGTTTGACTCAGTAGAAGACAGTGTCCTATGGTAGGACCCTTTCTAGCAGCTGGGGAGCCAACAGGAAAAAAAATAAGGATTTGTGGGGGTGGGATATGAGGCAAAGAGGACACCCAGTTGATTTCCAAGAAGGAGGGAAAAATGATGCTCCCTGTTTTCTGGAATTTCTTAGAGAAGAAGCAGCCCTGCACAAAGCCCCAAAGCTGGTCTTTCTCCCTCTGTGCAACTCCTATTGCTTAGCACACCTCTGTTCTATCAAGCAATATTGCTTTGTCTTTCTTTGCTTGAATCCTGGCATTTTCCATGTGCTGGGGTGTGTGAGCTATATGCTACAGAAGAGAGGAGAGCTCCCCTGGGAACATCAGAGTTGCCCAGGTCAGTAGCTGCATCCCCAAACCAGTGGAAACACAGATATCATAAGCAAGGTTCAGTAGGGCACTCATTAGTGCTTGTTGTTTATTTTATTAGTGCCCAGCACAAATAAAATAAACAGCCCTGACAGCATTAGAGAGGCCCAGATTCTCTAAACTACACGAAACTGTCAACCAAAATTACTGTCAGTTTCTTGCCTTCTCCTTACCTTAGTTTTCAGAAAATAGGCAATAAGGAGCTGGCAGTGCAAGCCCGTATGCAAAGGGGGGTGGGGAGAAAAAGAAGCCAGACTTGGAGAGAATTTCATTCCTTTGGGTGCTGGAGTATTCCAACATCAAACCTTCTGTACTCATTAAGAAGTGCTGTGTGTGTGCAACTGTGACATCTTTATTCCCCCCCCCCCGCCCCCAGACTTCAAAGAGTTCAGGAGATTTCCTTGGTGAATTTAACTTAAAAAAAAGAAATCAGGAGATGAAACAGAGCAAAAGGCAGCTCAGTGCATTCTTGCTTTAATTAGAACTGGGGTGAAAGGTAAATAGGATGAGGCAGGAACCAATGACATGAGCATCTGCTTAGGAACATCATACAAAAAATCTGTAACCCGTGAATATATCCATAACCCTTCACATGTATGCATATATTTTCTCCTGCATACACATATCTGTAAAACGTACATATAACATCCATCCCACAGTATGGATTTTTAGGTGAATGCATAATATCCTGATCTCACAGATATAAGAGGTGAAATACATGCTAATGTTATGTCTTAGGTGTGTGTGTGTGTGTGTAATGAACAAAGGAGGGAAAGATCAAACAAGGTACTGATGAAATAACACAGGAATGAAATTTGATAGCAGAAAATAGAACTGGATAAAATATTTGTGATGAATCATTTATTTACATGAATTTAACCTCTTTTGCAGCCTGTTTTTCCATCCCAAGCTCACAATGTATGTGTGTTTAAGCAATGCTTATTCATTAGTTTAAATCATCTTCCAGTTAATTTATGTAAATGCACTTGGTCTGTAGCTTTTTCATCATGTGAAATTGCATTTAAATAAAGTGCATTTGAAATGTGCAGTTTAAGCAGCCTTGATTGGGCACACGGGTCACAGTATATGCACTCAACTTCTGATTTGATAGGAAAGATTACTCACTGCTTGCTTTGGTCCAATTCCACTGAGGTCAATGGGAATACATTAGTGAATGTGGCTAGGTAGCTGGTTGCTACTCCAGTCCAGGAAGATCACAATGAGACTGCGAAACAGACATGACCGACAACTATTTTCTCGGAGTGGTTAAGTTCTTATATATCAGGGATGTCTGGTGACAGCAAACATAAAACAGAATGTGTGTCCTTGTTTTAATCCAGTGTTCCTGGACTGGATCTGGACTGAAGGTGTAATCCTCAGTTTAAGCTGGTAGAAGGTGCTCTGCACCATGGAGGTAACCTACACCTTCAACTGACAAGGCAGATCAATGAGCCACCTCAGGACTGAACTCCTTCCATCAGCGAAAGTGCAATCCTGACCAGCCCAAGGTGAACACTGCTAGCCCTGTCAGAAGAACCAACCACCTGCAGGACCTTGTCTGGATTGTCTGGATTGAGCTTCAGTTTATTGGCCATCATCCAGTCCATTACCACACCAGGCACTAGTTTGGCACAGTCACTGCATCATTTGCATTGTATGCAAAAGACACCTTATTCTAAACTGCTAGATGACCTCACTAAGCAGTTTTATATTGATTCAAAGAAGCATGCAGGACAAAGTAGAACCATGTGAGATCCCAAAGCATGCCAGGGAATCAAGCAGTTGTTCTCCAGCACCAACAAGATGCAGTAGGAAAGGAACCATCTTCATCTGTTTCCTCCAGTCCCCAACCTAGGCAGCCTATCCAGAACTATACCATGACTGATGATATCGAAAGCTGCTGAGATGTCCTAGAGAATAAACAGGGTCACACACTCCCTCTGTCTCTCTCCTGGCATAGGTCATTTATCAGGCCAATTAAGGCAGATTCAGTGCCAAATTATGGCCTGGAGCCTCGCTGAAATGGATTTTTAAAATCACCCCAAAGAAAATAATCCCGAAATACTTGAAGTAGCAACTACCTGCTCGAGCAACTGACTCATTATTACTGAGATCTTCCAGGTCTATGACAAGTTTCAGGAGCTGTCACACCACTACCTTTTCTAAGGCAACTGGGACAACTCCCATGGTCCTCTGGATTTTGTACCATATACAACACTGCTAATCAGCCTACCAAAGAGATGAAGAGGCAGGGAGGGAAGGAGGGACATGCTTCTATTAGCTTCTTCCCATTTGCTGCTGCTGTTGCTGCTCTCATCACATCTGCTTGCCAGGGCAGGGGGAGGGAAGAGAAGGGGGAAGGTGTTTTGGGGTGTGGGTCAGTGAGGGTGTTTGAGGATGAGGAGGGAAGAAGAGGATGGTGGGAGGAATAATTTCCCTGTCTCAGGTTGGCTCAGAAAAAAGATCCAGGTTCTTCTGATTATTTTTTTTCAAAAGAACTCAGATACTTTCCAAGTTAATCAGAGGTGATCTTGAGAGAGCTTACCCATTCCTACAGAAATGCAGAACTCATATACTGAGTGCCAACCCAATAAAAAATACATAATCGGATTATTTGCCCGAAGTGTAAACTCAATGTCAAATCAGAATTCCCTGCCAGTGTCTATTCTGCAACCAGATATATGCCAACATTCGTGTATTCAAGAAATGTCCCCCGCTTTCCCCACCACTCACATTCAAAGCTTATGAAATAGGACTACCAGGATGGATTTTCCCCAACAGGACAAAGTATATAGCAGTCTTCTGTGATTACATTGTTTCAAAGCCCTGTCATCCTGCCCCAAATATATTCAAGCATGAACATGGGTCTGTCTCATGTCATGACAGATTATAACTCAAACTATAGTTCAGATTCCTTGATTTAATTCTTGAAACAAGCTCACTACACAGAGTGCCCCAGTACTGCCCTGTTGCCCTAAGATTCCTCAGTAATATGTGGAATTGGCTAGAAAAATGCTAGATTGGTCTGATTGAATGGTTCTTCAGTTGTGGTCTGGGGAGCACCAGTGGACCCGTATGTACTTTCAAGTAGTTCCCAAGGCCACCATGAAAACAACAGAAAAATGTCCAAATACAAGGCGCTTCAGTGCTTGCTGATTAAGAAAGCTGCTTTAGATTTTAATTTTTAAAATAGAGACTGAAATGTCCCTTGACCCTTTAGTGCTATAGTGGCTACCATTTAAACTTGGGGGGGAAAGCCACCTTTCAGAATATGTGCAAGGCTTCTTTCCTCATGCTTGCATATCGCTTTCACTGAACTGTGATCACAGAGGACAAATGCAGCAGCTGAATTCCAATTTGCAAGACTTTCAAACCATCCTTCCAAGTGACTGGCTGACAGAACAAAGCACAACAAAAACCAGCGGTGGCCTGTAAAGAAGCAGCAAGCCAGAACAGTGGTCTTCAAGACAAGAACCATTGATCTGACCCAGTCAGTTGCATTTAAATCTTCTATCCATCTCAGGGAAATCATCCAAAAAGCAGAAAAGAGAATATATGTCCCAGAGGTTGGGAAGACAGTGTGCCCAGAAGGCTCAAATCACAGTCTAATTGTAGACAAAGGTTCTGTAGAACTGTCCTTTTGGCACATCCAGATTTCCCCCAAACACAATTAAACACACACACACACACATACACACACACACACACACACATTCCTGCAGTGTTAGAGCATTGTGTTCTAGGCTAACTTTGGACACTGTCTGATAAACAGTATGTTTGATCCTGGTCATTTGTAGTTATTCTTATTGACAATGATGAAAGATCATTCTCGTGGATTTATTTGGCCTCCTGTGCTTTTTAACTTAGATTAGTGGGTGGAATATGTTTTTTATGTGTTTTTGTTCTCACAGCTTTCTCGGATACCAAAACCATCAAGGGTTTATTTCAGTCACAGAGAACAACATTTAAATTCAAGAAATAGAGGTATGTTTCTTCTTCAAGAGTGGATTTAACTTAATAATATAACTACTTGGCAGCTAATAGGAATTTAATTGGATTCACGTGTATGTCTACAGCATAGCCTTGTGGCTTCACGCCAATGCAAGCGTGTGTGTATGGATTTGATTCTCTTGCTTGTCCAGCCAGATTTGATATTTTCAGTTGTTTTTCCCTGATCAAATGAAGTATTTCCCACTGATTAATTAATTTTAATTTGTTTTTACTTCAAGTGCAAGGCTTGTTTTTTATTGATAGAAAAGTATACGTACCTGTGATATTCTGCAATTAACTTATTCTCCCTTGCCATTAAAACCTAAAGCACTCTTGCTTCAATAAAATAATTGACCCATGGACTTGAATTTTTCTTATTAAAATGCTGTCTTGACTTAGAAAAACACACACATCACATTTACTTCATTTCCTAAGCTATGTACCATTCTTTAGCTTCTAATTAAGAAACCCCTTGCCATATGCTTATTTTTGCTCCCTGCACAGAACAAGAAACATCAGCTTCTGTAAAGATAAAAGAAAGTGTAGGTTCCCTAAATATATTCCCCAGAGTCTTACAACTGTGAATAATTGGTTCCTACAACTATGAATAATTGGTTCCTACTTATGGAGAACCACTTTGCTCTGTTGCACCCAAATGGAGATGTATTGCTCTGCAGGTCAGGACAATAGTCTACAGCTAATCTGGAAAACAGACTGCCCTTTCCCTTTTTCAGGAAAACATACCAAGTTCAGACTGCATCATTACTGCAACCACAGCTGTATTCAATGTAACATTAGAGTGCTATCAGAACTCTTACCACTGAACTTGGAACTCCTGTTATGCATCCAGGGACTGATCTAGTTGAGCCCACCACACTTGGTTGAGCCCACCAATCTCGGGGTGACTTTGCTACTCTGCTTGCAGAATGCAAATGGGGGTGGTGTGCAAATGGGCCATTTGCCCCCTTTAAAGGCAGTGGTGACTGTACTCCCAGTTCCTTCTGGGTGCCATTAACTTCCCAATATTTTTCCACTTCACCAGGTGCCAGAGTAAGGGCAGAAAACACTGTGCTCACTTTACATTGAGTTTATGACAATGTAGTCCATGAGATTTGGCTGGTGATGATGTCTGAGGGCAAAATGTGAGCAAGATGCCTTCCCTCTGGCATGTTTCTTTAAAAGTGTCCAGCAGGCATCAGGAGTGCAGTTGCAGCTGTCACAGAGGCCACAACCAGGTGGCAAATAAGGGGTGAAAAGGTCAGCAAAGGCCTGCCTGCTTTCATGAATCTTTTGCCTCTCCCATACAAGAGCTCCCCTTTGAAGCTGAAAAAGTTCTGAATGTTCAGCTTAGCCTTACTTTTAAGTTAGCAACAGAGTTGGGCTAACTAGCTTTTACTAGGGATGTATGGATTCTCCACCGTCCGTTCCAGTGGGGAATGTGTAGGGGGGGAGGCGATCTGTTCCTCCCCCCCTGGAATCCTCTGGAGTGGCTCCACTCTGGGGAGGGGGAGCCCAGCTTGGGGGTCACTTACCTTGCCACCTGCTGGCCACAGCTGTTCACCCCCTCTCTGTGGATCACCATTTCCTAAAAAAAAAAAAAAAGGCGATCAGCAGGAATCTTGCGTATAAGTCTATGTGTCCATACACTTATACACAAGATTCATGGCTCTATTTTGCATATAAGTCTATGGGCACATCTTGCCGATTGTCTTTGTTTTTTTTAAAAGCAGTGGCAATTGGCAGGGAGGAGGTGAACGGTTCTGGGCAGCAAGAAGCAGCTGAGTGCCGTTCCACCTCCAATTAGGGATGTACGAAACTCCCCTTACCTGGCTCCGCCGGGTTCTGCTGGGGGGGGAGGCGCTCCCTCCCTCCCCCCGGAATCCTCACCAGCCGGCTCCACTCCGTGGGGATTCCCACGGCCAGCTCTGCCAGCAGCCGGACATCCGGCCGCTGGCTAGCAGGGACGCAAATGGCGTCGGCCGTAGCTGCCGCCTTTTGCGTCCCTGTAGTCAGCCATGATAGGCTACGTAAAGACTTACGTAGCCTATCACGTCTGGCTTTAAAAAAACAAAAACAAAAATGTGCATACGCAAATGGCAGTGGCTATGGCCACCGCCATTTGCGTTCCTTATTTTTGGCCATCTTAGTCTACGTAAATATTAGTCTACGTCCGCTACGCTATTTGCGTTCCCCTTATTTTCACCGTCTTAGTCTACATAAATATTTACGTAGACTAAGATGGCCAGAAATAAGGAATGCAAATGGCGGCGGCTGTAGCCGTACGTAAGTCTGGCTTAAAAAAAAAAAAAAAACCCGACAAGACTGCAAATGGCAGCAGCGGCAGCCAGTCGGAAGACCAGCCGCTGCTGGAGCCGCCGCCGCCCGGAAGATCCGCCCCAGGTAAGTCTTGTCCCGGGGGAGATCTGCGGGGGGGGGCGGGGGGGTAGGCCGTTCCGCCACTGATTTCGGGGGGCCGAATGCACTGGCATTTGGCCTCACCGAGATCCATGGCGGAATTCTCTGCCATCCCTACCTCCAATCCTCCTGGAGCAGAGGTAAGTGCTGCTGATCTGCTGTGGATTCTTGAGGCTGGATTCTTTTGAATCCAGCCTCATTTGAATCTGCGGTGGATTTCTCCAACATCCCTATTTTATACTGGAATGTCTCTCATGGTAGCTGCTGCCATTATGCCACATGTGTTCATTCAAGTCAATAAAGATTCTTGGTTAAGATGTACTGGAGTCAAAGGGGTATGAATCCTTTAGTGGTTTTCAGCTTTCATTTTTTATATTGCTTTATGCTGCACCTTGCGGATTTAATTTTTGTGAACTGCTCAGAGAGCTTCAGCTATTGGGCAGGGTGTGTGTGTGTATGTGTGTGTGTGTATGTGTGTGTGTGTGTGTGTGTGTGTGTATATATATATATATATATATATATATATATATATATATACCCTTTAGATTCCATGCTTCTTAAACAGAGGGCTTAAAAATAACTTTACTTTCTGTCTCCTAAGAATTAGTATCCAAGTAGCACAGAACCAAGCAGGCTGAGGTTTATGTGGATCGAAGCCAAATCTTTTTAAACCCCAGAGCAAAACCTAGGAATATTCTTAAGTTATCAATACCCTCAGCTAGACATGGGAAATGTTATGTCAGGGCAGGATTCTTATTAGTTACCAGTAGTTAAAAGAAGTTGCTAACTGATTTTAGGAAGGCCTCTGTTCCTCTCTGACATGCCCAAAAGCAAAATTCAGGCCCACTGGTTTCCAAGCAGGTATCACTTTATCCCTGTTCAGGAGTTAATTAAGGGAGCAATCCTATGTATGTTTAGACAGAAAAAAGTCTTGGCTGGGGAACGTTGGGACTTGTAGGGCCGTTTTCTCTCTAAACACACACAGGATTGCACCCTAAAAGTAGTAAATGGAACACACAAGTGGGGATGATGGGGCCAATAGCACAGAGTGCCAAATTGCATGGGAGCTTCTGCTTGTTGTTGTTGTTCAGTCGTTCAGTCGTGTCCGACTCTTCGTGACCCCATGGACCATAGCATGCCAGGCCTTCCTGTCCTGCGCTCTCTCCCGGAGCGTGCTCAAGTTCATATTCATTGCATCCGTGATGCTATCTAGCCATCTCATCCTCTGCCGTCCCCTTCTCCTTTTGCCTTCAGTCTTTCCCAGCATCAGGGTCTTTTCCAGGGAGTTTTCTCTTCGCATTAGGTGGACAAAATATTGGAGCTTCAGCTTCAGTATCTGTCCTTCCAATGAGCACTCAGGATTGATTTCCTTTAGGATGGACTGATTTGACCTCCTTGCAGTCCAGGGGACTCGTAAGAGTCTTCTCTAGCACCACAGTTCGAAAGCATCAATTCCCATATGTGCAAAGGCCTTCCCCATGCAGATGTCCATGCTATACAACAAATGCATGAGGCTTAGGGATGTTAGAGAAATCTGCAATTAAATCAAATGTGTTCAGACTTCTATGAATCCAACCTGCAGATTCCACAGTGGACTGTTTTTTCCCAAGTCTCATGGATTCCATAGAGATGTGAACAATTTTTTTTTTTACTTTCCAAAATTGTACACAAATTTAGTCATATAAAAATAGGTAAAATGACAAACCCCACTGGTTGAAAATGCGCATTTCCTCCATATAGGGATGGCGGAGAATTCTGCCACGGACTCCAGTGAGGCCGAATTCCAGTGAATTCGGCCTCCTAGAGTCTGTGGCGGAACAGAGCAATCCCCCCCTCCACCCCGCAAAGTCTTGGCAGACCAGCTCCTATCTGACTCTGGCAGGTCCGGATCCGGCCGCTGCTGCCTGCCGTCCGGTCTGCAGCTGCAAATACCATTTGCGTCCCCGCTTTAGCCATGATAGACTACGTAAATATTTATGTAGCCTATCACAGCAAAGAGCAGGGACACAAATGGCATCCACTATGCCATTTGTGTCCCTGCTCTTTGCTGTGATAGGCTATGTAAATATTTACATAGCCTATCACGGCAAAGCAGGGACGCAAATGGCGTCCCCTATGCAGGACACTATTTGCGGCCGCAGCCTGGCAGCGGACAGAAGTCCGGCTGCGGGTGGCCCCAACCGGCAGCTCTGTAGAGTTGCTGTGGTGTGGAGCCGGCCAGGAAGGATTCCGGGGGGGGGAGGAATGGATCACCTCCCCCCACGTCAAGGATTCTGGGGGGAGGAATGGATCGCCTCCCCCCCCGTGGACCCCCCATGGACGCAGGTAAGTGGGGTTTCGTACACCCCTACCTCCATAGACTAAAGAATGAAAATGCACATGGGGAGGGAATTTGTGCATGTGGGAGAATTTGTGCATTTTTGTAAGTGTGAATTTGCACAAAATGCAAATTTGCCCAAATACAGGAAACTGGAAAAAATCAGATTCTGTCAATGAATGGACGACAGAACGAATGGCACCTGGCAATCCACAAAATACACACAGAATGGATTTTATAAAATTTGTACATCCCTGATGTGGGTGAGGCTATGTACCACATGCAACATGGGAAGGCACTATTTGGCATGGCCCCATCCCCATTTGCATGTTCAGTTCACTTCCTTTAGTTAATGCTTGAGCAGAGCTTCAGTTATTAGGAGAACAAACTCTTAGTTTAAGGTATAGCTGGACACTTCACATGGCTCTTGATTTGTAAACTAAATAAATCAATTTCAATGACATTTTCAATTGGACAAATACTTGGGAATGAAACATCATAGGGAAAGGAGATATCTAATAGTCCAGAATGGAATGATTAACCCTTAGGAAGGAGTGAACAACATTTATTTATAGGAACGTTTATACCCCATCTAGTGGCCCAAAAGCATTTCCAATGCAGCTCACAATAATAAAATCAATATATAAATATACAATTACAATAAATAAATAAATAAAATCTCTATAAACAATAAGAAACAGAAGACATGAAAACAAAGCCAATAAAACAAATCGAACCATGGGGCTTAGGTCATATCGGACGAAATGTTGAGCAATTTTTTTAAAAAAAGTGTTTGCTGTATGTAAACCGGGCCTCTTTAGGGGGGGAATTCAGCTAAGAAACAACTGAATCTAAAATTCTCAAGGTAATAATTCATTAAAGCAAACAACAAGAAGGGAGAAATTGTGGGGACAACAAGCCATCCAGAAAATATATTCTTTCCCCTCAGCTTAGGGTGTACTTTTACAAGTACTCACAGTTGGGGATTGAGCCACTTACAACACTCCACTCCAGTCCTGCCAATTTTCTTTAGATTTTGCCGGAGTATTTTTTTTTTAATGACCTAGTTCTCTCTCCCCTTTGAACACCAGAACATGTACCTTCCACTTAGGTGGGAGGGCAACATGTTTCACACAAGAAGAAATGCTACCCGTGATACAGGAAATGCCTATTTAATGTGATCTTTTGAAGGTGCTTCATGAACAATTTCGCTTAGAAGTCACATGCGTGTCATTTCTGAATGATCTACAGATAAATGCCCTCTCTGAACAAAGGCAACCCCAAAGGCTAATATTCCATAACGTCCTGCCTGCATGGGAATCCAGCTATGGCTCACCTTGCTCTGTGGCGAGCCCACATTGTCATGGCAACCCAGTGTACCTCCATGCCTTCAGAACATCCTGCTGTGGCTTGCACAGTACACCAAAAACAAAATGAGTGAAACCTGTTAAAAGAACAGAAGAGGTGTAGGGCAGGGAAAGAGACAAGAGAGATTAATGGCTGCAACACAATCAAAAACAAAAGTTAAAATGGAAATGTTAATCATTTAAAAGAGGGTCTTGGTGGAATTGCTTGCTTTATGGCTTGGAATAAAAAATAGAAGAAGGGAAAGAAGTGGAAGTCTCTATAAGAATAATTTAGTGTCTGGTGTAATGAGCTTCCTTTTTTCTTTGGTAGTTCACTGTGCTGCCTTATCACTTACCCGGTGATTGACTGAGGCCTCTCCTTGCTTGTTCCTGCTAAACAGCAATTCACCATCTGGCAGTCATAATTCCTTTTTAAAAATCCTATATCCTTTTGTAATTAGAAAATAAATTGCATTTTTTCCCTTATGAAGGAGGAAACATGTATTGCATATTACTTACGGATAACAGTCTGCAGAGGTGGAGCTATTTTGATGAAGAGGGGAGCCCTACCCTCAAAACAGAATGAGCCACACCCACAAGAGACATAAATTCCTGCCCATCTACTAGGCACAATAATCATAGAATTATAGAATTGTAGACTTGTAAGGTACCTTGGAGGTCATCCAATCCAGCCCCTGCTCAGTGCAGAAATCCTGCAACTACAGCATTCCTGACAGATAGCTATCTAGCTTCAGCTTAAATACCTCCAGTGAAAGTGAGTCCATCACTTTATAAGGCAGACTGTTCCACTGTCTTACCATTAGGTATATTACCATTCAGAAGTTCATACTTTTATCCTTATTTGATCATAAATTGCCTTTAAGTATTGTTGAAAATAGATCAGCAAGTGAAATCAGTGTACCTGCCATTTGAAACACGTTTGCCTTCCTTTTACTGTGTCCATTCTTAGATTTGTAATGTGAGGATGGAAGAGGCCATTGTAGGTACAGAGAATTGTGTGACAGACCAAAAAAAAAAAAAAAAAAGGAGTAGCAAGAAGCAAGGGAAGTGATAGCTAATTAATTCCTAGACAGGTCTTGGGTCCTACAAGAAGCCAAACAGAGAACATCAGTAGCTCCTCCCTGGATAGGCCCTGAGTAATAATGCTATGATTTGTGGCTCATATATTATTCATTCATTATAATTTTGTAAATGCCGCCTTTCAGGATACAGATTCTCCCCCCTCAAATAAAGACATGATAGGTGTTCATTGGTTTTCCCCTTGTAGTCAATCAGGAAGACATCTGAGGCTTCAAAAAATGAGGCAAGGTGACCACGTGCTCTGGATCTGAGGTGAAGCATGAGTTAATCTAATCTGATCCAATGTAGCAGGTTCTGAGGGGTGTGTGTGTGTGTGTGTGTGTGTGTAGCCTAAATATATACTAGATACAAAGGCTGCAATCCTGTACCTGCTTATCTTGGTGTTAGCCCCATTAAAATCAGAGGGACTTACTTCTGAGTGAACATGTTTCCTAGAAATATTTTGTCTCAGCTTCTTTATGATGGTCTTTCATTGGCATGAACAAATCCATGCTTGTGAAGCCTTTTAAATCCCAGGCTGGTATCATAAGATCTATGAAATTACTTTCATGTATTCATGGGAACTTTGGGCTACATGTTTCCCCCCTTTGAATAACAGCCCCCTTCCTATGCTACATTACAATTCAGTTTTTAACCTGAGTGGACTTTCTAAAGCACTTTTGATATGGCTTTAGAATAGACATTAAAAAAAAATCCCAATGGACTGGCCCAAGCTGTTGGATTCACTTAAAATAAGCTCTTTGGATATTGGCCCAAGAAGGTAAGCCCCACAAAAGAATAATAAAACATAGGATAGCCCTCTGTGAAAGAGAGAGAGAGAGAAACCTAAATAATCTTTAATTTATATGGAATAATCTCCCATTGACCTGTGCCCAACTGTTCAGTGACTGAATAAAGTTCCATGGATATGTCTTGTGTCTTCCAACCACTTGCCACAGAAAGCTGCCCCAGTGCCCATTTCTGTGGAATCTTCTATGCACTCTGGCCTCCCTCTCTTCGGAGTCTAAAACAGGGGTCAGCAACTGTCACCCTCCAAATATTTTCTCCTACAACTCCCATCAGCCCTAGTCAGTCTAGCCAATGGTGAGAGGTGAGGGGAATTGTAGGCCAAAACATTTGGAGGGCCATGCCCCTGGTCTAAAAAGACACTACTTTTTGGCATGAGAGTTTGACATTCCAAGTGGCTGAGTGAAAAAAAAATGGTGGATTTCGAAGTATATTAATAAGTAGAGTCGGAGTTGCATAAATTCTGCAATAGTTGCCCTGAGTACAAAATTGGGGATGGTAGCTGTTCCAAATTAAATTAATCTAAAGTATGAGTCTGATATTACACTGACTGACACCTGAGAGCATTGGCAGGCACAGGAAATTAAGTGTGTAGCATTAAAAAGGGTACATTTTAAAAACTAAACCAAAGGTAACAAGGAGTGTAAGACATTTGTGAAGCCCCTTCTCTTATCCTACAACTTCTCACAGAACAAAACTACTCACTGGAAAAGGCTGGCTTTTGTTAAAGGCTGTAGGTAGGTGGCAGAAAAAAAAATCTGAAGAGGAAAATAGCATTGTCTTGTCTATCCTGGAGTCACTGCTAAAAGAAACATTTCAGAGTAGAATCTCCCACTATGCATAAATCATGGAACCAAAATTCCTAGATATCTGAGATTTTTCATGTGACCTCTATATCCTGTCATAATCAACATTAGCCTATCTAGGCATCTGATTATCCAAATGTTTTGGCTCTCCCCAGGGCCATTTAGTTAAATGAAGCAGCACAGTATTTAAACACGTACAACAGTGTGGAAGGAAATGCCAAACTGGTTAAAAAAGCTAATAAATACCCACTCAGCCATCCCACATCATCATCTTCTGCTACACTTCACCTCCAGTCATAACAGTGTGTTTTACGCTTACGCCTACAGCTCCCGGTTGGAGACACCAGCTGTAGTGTGCTAGTGTTTCTTGAAGCTACAATTGCAGAGAGGTTCCTGCACAGCTGTACAGAGCGCATTCTTGGTAGACTCTAGAACAGTGACTCCCAGTCTGTGTTGTGTGTTAAGAGAAGGGTAAGTGTGTTGTGAATGATAAATTAAATATTTAAACACACCCATAGAGGAGGCTTCCTCTGCTATGTTTCTGTATAATTTAATATTCAGCCCATAAGTCCTTATTATGGACAGGTAATTTTGTCACATGTGTACATCAGGTGTGATTGGATTGTTCAGTTACTTTTGATTTAGAAAGGCAGCAAAATAAGTTTCCATCAGAAGAGGCTGCCTGTTGTGGCTCTGAAAGAGTCTATGCTCTGAGGGGTGCCAGCTTTGAGACAAGGGCAGAAACATGAAGGAAAGACCCTGAGGGTAGGCAATTAAAAAAAATCTTACACATTCTGAGCACCAAGCTAGATGACAAATTAAACGTGAACTAGCCCTACCATTAGGCAGCATGAGATGGCCACCTCAGATGTGTCAGGAGCACCCTAGCAGCCTCTTTCAGTAGACTCCAATAGCCAACTCAAGTCACAGATGAAAGGATTCTTTTCAAGGCTTTAATCCTTTTACAACTTAATTACTCTTTCAGATGCTAATCGCCAGCGACTAAGCAAGGAACAGCAGAGTAGCCTTTGCGCCGAGTAGGCAGTTGATCCCCATTTGAAGGAGAGTCACTTGAAGACCCTGAACTTAAGGGCTAGGGAGAAATCCTCCCTCTTTCCCTTGGGCCCACGGGACGCGGCTGTTGCTTGCGCGCCAAACGGGCGCTACGCCTCGTTTCCGCGCCCTCCATCGCTCGTCACTCCCTGCGTCTGCGTCGAGCATCTAGCAAGCCCCGTTCCCGCACTTTCTCACTGTTAGGATCACTATCTCTCTCAGGAATGCCAGCAGAAGGAATCTCTGCCAGCTGCTGTGCCTGTGAGGGATGAGCTGGCTCCTCTCCCATGGATTGCTGATCCTCCTCAGAATCAGAACTGCTCTGGGGTTCTATTGGCTCAGTTTCCACCCTGACAAGATGACCCTATGAACATAGGTCAGCCACCAGTACTCTGCCCGCCTACCTCACAAGGTTAGTTTAGGTGAGGATAAGAATGGGATAACCTCCATGTATATTTCTCTGAGCTCCTTGGATACAGCTCCGACAGGTGAATAAAAGAAACATCTCCTGAATTTATTCCATTGCACAAAGAGGAGAAGGTAGATCTTCCAGTATGGAAGGGTAAAAAAAAATGCACATCTGCAAGAACTGTGTGTTGGTGTTCTTTTGTTCTGCTTTTGTCTTCTGGTCACAGATTAATCTTATGTAGAGCTAATGGGGATCAGTGGGCACCTAATTCTCTATAGGGTAGTGGCCTTAACAGGGAATTGATGAGCTTCCCTTCATCTGCAGTTTCTTAAAGATCACTGAAAGCATGGTTTCTACATTAGAGGCAGAGCATACATGGCAGAGGCATAGAATTTATTACAAAGTTAAAAGGAATTTCAGAGAAAATGTGAATTAATAAAGGAACAGAAATCCAAATTTAAAATGTAAAAATATGGAGTTCTGACTAAACTTGTTTTGCAGATGCTTTTCAGTTCTTATGTATGACTCCCACAGTGTCTTTTGAAAAGTCAAATGTCTAAATTTAAAGTTCTTATGTATTTGCCTGATCCCCTTTTAAACTCTTCTAAGTTGGTGGTGGCCATAATCATGTTCTCAGGTGTCAGGAGGACTCAGAGGGGTTGGAGGCTTCATTCAAGTAACACATCATTTGCTACTCTGGGACCTTCCAGTCCAGAGGAGCTGTCTTTATGAGATTCATACTTCCAATATACTACTCACCACCTGCATGTTGTAGGAGTCAGCAGTTGCAGAATTGGACAATTGCCCTTTAAGAAGTAGGCAGCTTGTCAGAGAGATCTAGACATGGCAGCCTTCAGAAGGCCTCTGCATGTTCCTTAGACAACAGCTCTCCCTGAGTTCCAGCTAGTGTAGATCTGTCCAGGGCCTCCTGCCCATCGAGCATAGCCAGCCTGGACTGCCTTGCTCTTCTAGTAAGTCCAACAGCTTCAGATTGATTCCCTTACTAGACAGGACATCCATCACCTCTTCTTGTGATAATGAATTCCATAAGTTAACTACATGTTGTGTGAAGAAGTATTTCCTCATGTCAACTTTATTAAATGATCCTGGATGGTTCTAGTATTATGACACAGAGAGAAATGCCTTTCTAGAGGAAATAACATAGTAGGTATATTTATACAACCATATTTTTCACCATCAAGGGATAATATGTTCAGACTGCAGAACAGCATTTGTTTCGAAAAAAGTAGCTGAAATAATGTTTGCCTGGAAATTGAACATGAATTCTACATTTCATACAACCCAGAACCATGTGGGTGGTATGAATGCAATTGCAAAATTAGTCTGAATGTGAGAATGTGATTATAGATGCTTAAATTTTAATATTAAGATTATATGGGCAATCTGATTATTTCATAAAAGCAGAATTTGAGAGAGAGAGAGAGAGAATTTAGACTGTTTTCTATCCATCTAAGAAAAAATCAAGATGAGTTCAAACACACTCCTCCCCCCCCCCATTTAAAATAAAGTGATGAGCTACATTTGTAAGACAGCTATTATTTTCAGGTCAATTCAGGTTCAGCTGCAAGGCCCTGAAGAGTTGTGTGGATGTAAAAATCCTGATGGTTAAGCAATCAGGAGGTGGCTGCAGGCTGCTCCTCCTCCTCTTCTGGAGCATGGTCCTGCAGCCACCTCTCTCTCTCTCTCTCTCTCTCTCTCTCTCTCTCATTCTCTCTCTCCCCCCCCTTTCCCACTGGCTAGCCTTAACCACAAGTAGTAGCAACATGAAGTACAGTTGAGGCTAGTCATGGGTGAACCCACCTATGCTCAGTTCATGTTTGGGCTCAGTAATTACTAAACTGAGCTATTTTCCTAAAATGCTGGAAAATCGGTCAGATAGTTCTAAGCCCAGTTGCAAGCCAGATTGGGCCCCATGATGCTCCGTTGAGAATATGACAGGGTCTGGTCCTTCTCCTATGCCCCTGTGAACTCTCAGATACCCTGCGCTTCCCCAAACCCTCTTACCTCATGGCATCTGAGGCTGCTACAGGAAGGCAAGGATTAGAGGTGGGTGAATTTTGTTCGGTTTGGTTTTTTATAAGAACTCACCAAAATTCACAAATTTTCTCAATCCCAGGATGGAAAGAACTTGAGATGTGGGAGAAAGCAAATGTGGAAAAAAGCAATTCAAATGTGGGAGACAACCAAACTACCAGATTGGTCTATGTTATCTATCCAGGCAGATGACTCTGAGTGCTTAGTTCTTCAAAGTCTGGGTCTGAATCCCTGTGCGTTCTGCCACCTTTTTTTCTGACAGGCTCCACATGTTTAATATTGACATGGAAGGCAGGTACAATATTGGGCAAAATCCAGTGCTGCTCACACGCTGGCAGAATCACCATGAGCACAATGGGAAGCTAGCAGATCCTGAAGCAAATGGAAATGAGAAGAAATGCCAGTTTCCAGAATGGGCAGGTAAGTGGAGCTTGGAGACAGGAGTTCTGCTGACCTTTTTCATTCTGGGAACTAGCAATTCTGCTCATTTCTGGAGTTGCTTTAAGAAGTGCTAGCTTCTTGTTGCATTAGCAGTGGGTCCTGGTGGCATGACCAAAACAGCAGGAGCACAGGGGCAGTATTGGATACTGCCCATGGTCCTCTCCATGCTGGGAATGGCTGTACCTGCTGAATTTGGCCAGTGCAGATAGGTGAGAATTTTGTTCAGTTCATTTTTTAAAATACAAATTGTCTAAACTTCACAATTTTCTACATAAACAAGATGGAAGAAACTTGAAATATAATGAATGTGGGAGAAAGTGAAAATGACAGATTCCTCCATTCCTAAGAACTGATGGAGGGAAGGCATAATCTTTGTCTCATCCCTCCTTTGCTTTTGGTATCAGGTATGCTGTTATGGGAATAACCCAGGCACTTGGAGCCCTGGGAAATACAGTTTTCCCAGGCCACCTCACACTTGTCAGACACCTCCATCTTTTCCCCCTGCTATCAACAGATCAACAGCAGACACTCCTGGAGTAGTAGCCAGGTAAGATGTTGAGAAGGAGGGAGAGAGGGTGGAGCTCTTCTCCAGTTCAAATTAAACTTTGAGCAGAAGAACCGAGGGGGTGGGAATTGTAAGGTTTGCCTCATTTTAAGGGAAGTATTACAAGTTACTGTCATGTCAAGGTCCCAAGGCACGGTCTGAATGAGGGTACATGATGGCCCAGCTTGCTGAAGCTAAGCAGGTCAGCGTCTGGTCTCGGAACTCTGTACAATGTTTGAGATCTATAATGGAAGAAAGGCAGGATATAAATGAACTACACATACATAAATGGTATTCCAAACTTAGGAATTACAAAACTCTCTAGTAAACTATTTCATTTCATTCAAAACATGTAAGCTGCTTTTCTATTAGAGTAATATTCAGTGGCGTACAAAAATAAATGAACAGTAAAGGCAGCAGGAACAATACGTAAGTAAGAGTGCAATCCTAACCACTAGAGCTAGCTTACTTGCTCTTGCCAGCAGAGAGGAGCTTTGCTGCTGCTGGTGGTGTGTGTGTGTGTGTGTGTGTGTGTGCATGTGTGTGTATGGCTCTGTCCTCCCCAGTGCCCTGTTCCATCACCCACAGAAAGCTCCACAGGAAAAAAACCGAACAAAACTACTGCTGCCAGAAGGCTGTGAAATGGGACACTTCAGGGGCACAGCACTTGCAGCATTCGATCTGCTGGGTCCAATGTTCCATGGATCCCCTGAGGGGCCCAATCCTCCATTCTTTCAGCTATGCCAACCTGGAGCTGGCCTAGCAATGAAAACAACAGAACAAACCCGATCCTCAGCTTCTGCCCTACTCAAGCGTGAGCTGGCTGGGATGCAGCGTGGGACCTGCTTCTCCACTCCGTCCCAACTCCACTTTGTATCGCTCTGTAAGACATCATAAAATCTAAGAGCAGGAGCAAAAGGCAATTTAAATGAATAATTTTTAAAAAAGGAAAAGCAGCAGCAGTAAGATAATGGAATTATAAAACTATTATGAGCCATTAAAAGGCTGAGTGAACAAATACATTTTAAGTTGTCTCCTGAATGATCAGTGAATCGGTGCCTCCCTTCCTCAACAGGGAAGGGCATTCCACAATTCATGCCACTTCTGACAAGACCCTTTCTCCCTGCCGAGCCACCACCTGATTTTACCTGGCCAGGGTGAAGAAAGGCTCATGATGCAGATCTTAAACTCCTGCAGTTCATGCTGGAGAAGACAGTCTTTAAAGTAACCGTTTAGCACTGTGAAGGCAAAAACCAATATCTTGAGCTGAGCCTGGAAATACAGCACCCTGTTTCTCTGTAGAAACAGTGATTCTGCTGGGAAACAAGGTGTGTGTGTGTGTGTGTTGGGGTGTGTGTGCAGGCCTTGTTTCCCTCCAGATTCATGCTCCCAACAACCTGTCAACAGCCATGCCTTCTTCCCCAGCAGAATTGCTGCAGTACGGCAGTGATTTTTGCTGGTGCGGCAGCAACTGGGGGGGGGGGGCGGCATAAATAGCCTTGGTGTGCTGCATGTGGCCCATGGACCATGTGTTGCCCATCCCTGTCTTAAAAATTGGCATAGCATATATGGTCAGAACCATGGTTGCCTGTCAAAATTTGGCTGTGGTGTTCTCAACCAATGGAACTTTTCAAATTGTCATCAAATGTAGAACCATACATTACAGTAGTCTCACCTGATGTAGAGGCTGACCCTTTTTCATGCTTAACCAGGATTTGGAACCTGCTTGGAGACCAGGTCTCAAATCCTATTTAAATAGGATACATTCTCACAAGGCTTGCATTGAAGCCGAAGGACCCCCTCCCCCCAAGAGCTGATTCCAAGTATTTTTGTTGTTGTTCCAGGAAAACATAGTTACAATGTTTTCCCAAAATCCCTTTTTAAACAATGTTTTCAATAGACAACCCTGTAACAAAAGGGTTACAGACAGAACACTAATCAGAAGCAGCACAGGTTGATGGAACTGCAAATACAATACATTCTGCTTCTCAGATAAAATAAATATGGAATCTAACCTCAGTTGGGAAAGGTGTGAAAATACAGTTTGCCATTCAGGCCCATTCAGTCTTCACTTTCTCTGTTGACACTGTCAGCTATGAAGTCCATTATAGTCATTTGGGAAGACAAGTTTGATATTAATCGTAATCCTTGGGGAACCACATGAAAACCACAAGCTCATTTAAAATAAGCCACCATATGGTAATGGCTTTCAGCTGTTTCCAAACTGTGCCCAGTTCAGGCTATGTTGATTGGGAGGTAAAAGTCTCTCTAACTAGAAATAGCTTGAGCTGTATCTCCTGACTAGAACTGGTCAAGAAATTCAAAATTATTAATGTATTAAATATAGGTATTTCATCTTCCTCTCCATGTGAATTGTTCTGTCATGGTGGGACATGGTTTCTCTCTCTCTCTTTCCCTCCCCCTTAGATGGTGTACAGAAAATCTTCACTGACAGAAAATACTTCTTGGTCTGTGATTTTTAATACTGAATGCAAAATACAAAATATACAAAATCACTAGGTGCGTAAGAACACCTCTTGAAAAGCTGACTTTAATTATAATGCCAATGTTGTAAAATAATTAACCCCCTGGGTAAATTCAAAAAATAATAGACATCACCAGCCAAATTTATTCCCTGTGCTAGTATGTTGGCTTCAGTTGCTCCTGGCTATAGCTTGACCCACAAAAGGATCTCAGACAAGTTGGGGGGAGGGGGTAAAATAGAAAGAAAAGGAAAGAACACTGGATAGACTGCATTCAGTAATGTTGAATACCAGGTTGAGATGGATTTGTAATACAGAGATAGACATAAGTAATACAGAAAGCTTTTGTAATATAGAAATAGACATCAGTAATTGTAATTATCTTTATCATATTAAAGAATAAGCACAATGCATTTGTTTTTGTATTTCTGCATACCATCTTTAGCTATATGGATAGTGGAATACTAGTTATTCTGTAGTACCAGAATTAATAACTTTGCTAATACACACTGAACTTCAAAATCCTGATCATTGCATTTTGAGGGTGGATTGAAAAGTCTACAAATGTGAGGTATCTAAATGTACTATGCGTGCACACACACACACTCCTAGAGATGTCCTGCATTGAGCAGTGGGTTGGACTCAATGGTCTTATAGGTCCCTTCCAACCCTACTATTCTATGATCTGGCCACGGTCATGTACTGTATGTTTTAGTTACATCCTGTTTTGGCTTCTGTAAGCTTCTGTGAGGTGTGGTGAATCCCCTGCCTCAGGTCAGGCGGTGGATCTGGAAGGGTGGCATATCCAGCGAGCCCTGCTGCTGGAAGGGCCATGG